>NC_044979.1:34558907-35891733 GCF_008728515.1 Papio anubis
AGGTACTATTCTCCACCTGAGACCCCATAGTAGCTAGAACAAAGCATTTCCTCTTCTCCACACCGCAACCCAACCCAGCTGGCCTGAAATCATTTTATAAATTCTGGGGGACGTCGAATCTCTGTCCTTGGCCTTGAGTAAACCCAGGAAAGAAGATGGGCCAAGAAATAGATTGGAAAAGTGGATCAGGCCCCGCGGCAGCAATTTAGATGGAGGGTAACGCAGGGGAGGGCAGGCGTGGAGTCTTGAGTTTATTCTCCATGACTGGGACACAGCTGGCTTTGAATAAGAACATTAAGTATACAGCACCATATTTTGGTCTTGAGCCCAGCCTCTGGCCCGTGGCACCCGGCCATTCGTCTCTGCCAGCCAGGCCCTGGCCCTGATTGCCGCGATGCAGGGAATGCCCACCAACTTGCAGTCACACCTGTTAGGTATTTCTCCACTCAGTGCCTCCGCCCAGCAAGCGCCCCACGCACGCACGGCCGGAGCCCCTGTGTTGAGCGGGCGCACGAGGAGGAAGAAGGGCCAGGCCTTACCAAGCAGACCCTGTGGGACTCGGTGCGGCGGGCGGGCGGGCAGGCGCATGGGGGCGGCCTGCGAAGGCGAGAGAGGTCGAGGCAGGCATTGGCAGGGCGGGGGCAGGGCCGCCGCTGCTCGCGTTACGTTCTCAGAGCCTGCGGCGGAGGCGCGGGGCTGAGCAGCGGAGGGGATGGGGCTTGCACAAGCTTCTGCATTTCCCCTCACAGCCCCGGCGCCGCCTCCCCTGACTGGGCCGCGGTGCCCGTTAGGCCGCGCAGGGTGAGAGCTAGAGCGGGCTCGGGCGGGTGGCACCTCGCCCGGGACTAGAAGGGAGGGTGCAGCGGCGCCACGGCGGGGGGATTCCGCTAGTCGGGCGGCCCGCGCGTCACCTGAGTGCACCAGCCCCCGCTGCAGCGGGACGGCGGCCGGGACGGAGCTCCCTGCGCGCCCCCCGGGGACCAGCAGCGGCCAGGAGGCGGCGCGGGGCTCGGCCGCTCGGCCCTGCAGCTCCGCGCACCCGGCAGCGGCGGCGGTGCAGCCTCGGGCGTTCGGGCAGCCTCCGAGCCCATGGCGGGGAGCGACGTGGACAGCGAGGGCCCCGCACTGAGGGGCGGCGCGGCGCGGCGTCCGGGGGCCCCGGGCGGGCCAGGAAGCGAAGCGGCAGCCGGCTGCCCCGAGCTGCTGTCCACTGCTGAAGCGCCGGCTGAGAGCGCCACGCTGCCCGCCTGGATGCGCCTCTACTTCTACGGGATGCACGGGATCACCCTGGACGTGCTGGTGTCCTCGGCCCGGCGCTTCGCCCGCAGCCCGGACCTGCGGATGCTAGGCTTCTCCTCGCCCTACAGCTGCCTGCTGCACTCGCTCACCCATTTCGCCCTGGAGAAGGTCTACCTGCAGCAGCGGCGCTGTCCCAGCGCCTTCGTCTTCAATTTCCTCCTCTACCCCTCGGCCCACGTGGGTCTGCAGACCCTAGCGGGCCAGGCGCTACTACTCAGCCTGGGCGGCGGGGCCGGGGGCGCGGTGGCGCCAGGGGCGCTGGACCTGGCGCTGCAGTACGTACTGGCGCTTTACCACTGCCAAGTGTTCCTGAAGCGCTTCCTGCGCTTGCGGTACGGGCGACAGAGGCGGCGGCGGCAGCAGCAACAGCAACAGCAGCAGCAGCAGCAGCGGAGGGGCGCGCTCCCCGTCGCTCCGGGCGCCCGGGTCCCTACTGCGACCGGAGTCCGGCGGCGACGACCCCGTGGCCCCAGGGGCGCCGGGGGAGCCCCCAGCCAGGGGCTGCCCGACCTACCCCGCTTTCTTTTCTTCGGAATGCACGGCTTTCTGGATGAGATCTTCTTCACCTTCTTCTTCAACGTACTGGGGCAGGGGGACGGAACAACCAGCGGCCACACGTCGCTCTGGTCCTTCTTTATGTATGGCAGCTGCAGTTTCGTGGTGGAAAAACTCTACTTCCATCTCCACTACAGCCGCGGTTGGGGCACTTGGAAGCGGGTGCCCATCTACGTGCTCTTCATCTACGTGTGGGAGCTTTCCTGGGGTCTGGGACTCCGCACATGCGGGGCTTGTTCCTGGGACTATTCTCACTACCCGCTCAATTTCATGGGCCTCATCACCCTGATGTATTTACCTGGCTGGATATTCCTTAGTGTGTACCAGGACCTAATTTCCAACGTGTTGTGGAGGGTGCAGTACGTACCAAGTAACTAAAACCAAAAAAGAAAGAAAGAAAAGGAAAAAGTCATTGGATTCCCACGAATGGATGCGATTTATTTTTACACATTTAAAATGAAGTGGGTTTTTTAGTCCTTTAATTTTTATACACTTTATTAAATCTTCCAAAATGTTTTATTCCACCTTTTAGTTTTTCTATTTGAAACCCGTGTATAATATACTTTGAAACATTACTCGAAACATAATTCAAAGTACTTAATTCGCCAATGTTTTAAAACGTTTACAAGCCCAAACAGCAAAACCGTTATACCTTAACATCAGAATGGTGTAGTAGTGTTTACCCATCTGGCCATCGATGAGTGATAGCTACTAATTTTTTTTGCGGGGTGGGGGGGGGGATCTTTAAATCAGAGACCAGTGATTTTTACAAGATTTGGCTAAATTTTCTGATTCAATGATTTGTTTACTTTCTTTTTAATCTAATTTCATTTTAAATCCTTGCCATATTTACCAATGACTGAAGAAACTCAATGTCTTGTACTCTTGAAACTACAGTTAATAGCTCTTAAAGTGCCTCCGTCTAGCACACAAGTGAAAAGAGGCTGAAAAATGCGAAAGCACGTTCTATGAACAGATTTTTAAATGAGATCTTTTCTAGTAACTCAGACAGGTGACACTGTGTTAAGATATTTGATCTCCATCCTGGAAATGATTGCTTTCCAATGTGGGTAAGCCTTAAACACCAGGTGTGTTAACGTTGATCAGATCCTGTGTTATCTATGGCTGTACATTTTTGTTACTGTGCAATAATGTAAAATGTTTACCTTACATAGCCAAGGGCCAAGTGAAATTATATCACCTTCCACAGTATTCTAACTCCAAGGACCCTTTTCTACATGGAACTTCAAGGGCAGAACATTACCTTTGAATAAAATGAACCTGAATGTTCACTTTAATTACGTTAAGCCTAATTGTTTCCTGTGAATACAGATATGTTTTCAGCATATTTCTGCCGTGGCTCTTTTTCCTTCTGGGCCCAGAGTCCTTGGGCCAGGCTTGATGTGGTAATGTGCATTATAAATCAGTCGTAGCTTTGTGGTGACTTACTATTAACGTCTGCAAGCTCTGAAGTTAAATGAGATGATGTAAACCATTTTAAGAAATCATGCCTAATTAATAATGTATTTTGATGTTGTTTGCTGTTTTATTACATTTATAAAAGAGTATAATTCAATGCAGCTCAGCCAGGGATGATGAATATCCTCTCAGTTTTTATTACAAAGACAATCAGGAAAATTTCATGTATAGAAATGAGTGGCTTTCTATTCAAATTATCAGCTAGCCTATGCTGTAAAAAGGGACTTTTTTCTGTTTTTAAAAAATGTTTGCTACAGGGGTAGAAAATAATATGTATTTAAATTTGATTAAGTTAGAATAGTTATGAGTGTTATATATTTTAAACCACTATCTGAGGTTGTAAGCTAAATTAAGAGTAATGCTATATAATCAACCTCACCTGTGAAATGGACCATGCAAAACATTATTTTAGCCAAAATACTTTACTCAAAGCTAAATAGAAACTGAAATATAAGCTAACTGTTTGCAGAGAGTTTCACTTAAGAAAAGTTCTCTGTGACACTTGGTCATGGATCAAAGATTTATGAAAACCCTGTATAGAAAAAAGTATAAGCATAGTCACTCCAGTTAGGGAGATGCTGAACAGAATATTTGTAATTCAAATGTGACACATGAATCTGAGTTAAGTGTGACATCACACCAGCGAATACTTCACCAAATCCGAGATTTCTGAAATACTTGCTAAATGTACACATTTGCACTGTGCCCTTCACATGCTGTTCTCCAGCCCTTCTTACTCACCTAACAGCATTCTTAGGGTCAGAAATCCATCAAGAAAGTAGGAAAGCATGCTGTTTTGTGTTGCTTTTTAATGTTAATCCGATTTAAAGGAAAAGTCAAGGTTTTCATTCATTCAGTTCACTTAAGAGATAGTTACTGAGCCTCCACTATTTGCTAGGCACTTGCCTTAACTCTGTGGATATAGCTGTGAACCAACACAGACAAAATCTCTGTCCTTGGGATGCTTACGTACTAGTGCTTTGATTTATATAAGATTATACTTATTTGCAATAGGCTATGAGAGGCAATTTTTATGAAGACTGTCATCAGGCTTGTTCTGTGGATATAGCTGTGAACCAACACAGAGAAAATCTCTGTCCTTGGGATGCTTACGTACTAGTGCTTTGATTTATATAAGATTATACTTATTTGCAATAGGCTATGAGAGGCAATTTTTATGAAGGCTGTCATCAGGCCTGTTCCTGGAAAATCAATCCATCTATCTAAAACAAAAACCCGTTAGCAATCTCTCTGCTAGTTCTACAAAGAGCGAGCTAGTTCTTGTATATTCAGGAAGTGATTAGCCTGTCTATTAACTTAGCACCTGGCTTTAGGGCTTCTCATTCTGTGTTTACTCAGCTTCTTAAATGTGACATTTTGCTGCAACCTTTGATCCTTTAAGGAAAAACCAGGGAAAAGAAGGAACCATCAGATTATTCAATTATGTTACTAATTAATAATTCAAATACAGAAATGAGACGGCATTATGATGATAGTTAATATCTAATTAGCACTTACCACCTACAAGGAACTCTTCTAAGGGGTGTGTGTGTGTGTGTGTGTGTGTGTGTGTCTGTGTGTGTGTAAAGAAATATGTAAATATATATATGTATATATCTTAGGGGAATACATATATTCCTATATATATATCAAGGGAATAGATATATATTTTATTTGTTTATATATATCATGCATATCTCAATATATATACATATGTGTACATATATTCACTTAAACCTCTAACAGCCCTCCTTTTACAAATGAAGACAAGAAAACTCAAACCCAAATAACTTAAGTAACTGCCCAAGTCATACAGCTACTGATCATTTAGATTTGAATCTGCATATACTGGACTCCAGGGTCCATTCTTAACATCAGTACTGTCATGCCTTGATCTACTGACCACAATGGATCTTCTATGGAGTTCATTTTACAATCCATATTGCTCTTCCCCTCCACTATTATAGATGCAAGAGTAGCTGCATAAAAGCCAGGCAATAGTAGCAAATAGTGGCAAAAAGTGGCAAAAACACTTTCACGCTGCCTTTTTATTCCATGGTATTAAGTAACAAGGGAGCTAATAACAGGATGCATAGCTGACATCAGCCTAGTTCTTATCCGAAGATGATATATCTTTATATTTCAGTGATGCTCTGAAATACAGTACCTTGCTTGAATTCAGATAATCTTGAGTTTATAAGAATAAGGCCAGGCACGGTGGCTGACATCTGCAATCCCAACGCTTTGGGAACCCAAGGCAGGAGAATCACTTGAGATCAAGAGTTAGAGACCAAACTGACAACAGAGCAAGCCCTCGTCTCTACAAAAAATTAGCAAATGAATTAGCCAGATGTGGTGCCGCATGCCTGTAATCCTAGATACTTCAGAGGCTGAGGCAAGAGAATCCCTTAAGCCTAAGAGTACAGGACTGCAGTGAGCTATGATCACACCACTGCATTCTAGCCTGGGCAACAGAGCAAGACCCTTTCTCTAAAATCAAAATAATATGCCAAAATGCAAGATACCTCATATCACAAGCTAGGAAAAATATATATAATTATTACTACACATTTAATATAGTACTCAGAATAAATGTCATTGTTAAGAGCTAAGCAGCCAAAAATTAAAACTAAATCTTTAGAGATATTTATTCTGAGTTCTAGTAAATACCTCAGAGTCTAAGAATTTATTAATAGAAATACATAAAACAAATGTAATTTATTTTTTTCTCCATGTTTATCTTATGCAATGCTGAAATGTCTTATTAGAAGCACTTTAAATTTTAAATCAGTTCTATTTGAGCTCTGAATCTAAAAAGGAATGTAACCTTTTGAGTTTTTCTTGTTAACAGTAAATACAGAAGTTCCTGTATCACACAAGGACTCCAATAAGATCGATCATCCATTGCAACATTTCCAACATTTTAATGATTCCGTGTACTTAACTATAAATACTTTATTATAAATATTTAATATTTCATGCTTCAGCTCAGCACAACACAGGTTAGAAAAATATAACCTGTCTTTCATTGTTTAAGAAACGTTGGATAATCCTACCCCTTTGAATAAAAAAAATTTCTGCTCTTGAAATAGTCTCCATTGGCATGATGGACTTGGTTCTGTTTAAGAAGATGATGAATGAGAATTTGGATAGACTACTTTGGTTTGTTTCCTACTTCCAAAACACGTAAAAAAATCAATATACTTGGAAAGGAAGTTACACTCACAATACAGTTAGAGTGATAAATAAGTAATTGTATTGTAGTATCTTAAAGCATTTTAATAAAGTCAATTTTCCCTATATTAAAAGGCATTAAAATATTTTACCTTTTATGTTAATTTTAAATATACTGTCTTGAACAATACTGAATGGAGCTAAGCTCCTTTACTGAAGGAAAGTAAGAAGAGAGGATATAGTTCCCACACCCCTATGCATCAAACACATGCTCAGCTTATAATGAAGTCAAAGATGGCAGCAAAAGATGATTCTGTTACATTTCCAGGGTATTTTTAGTTTTTTTCCTATTCTTAGGCTTGGTACTGGAGGACCTAACAAAGATAGCAATTGTCTGTGTGGACCTCTATTCACTAGAACTAGCCTCATTCTAATTTTTAACATGGAGGCCTCAAGCCAGCCACCAGCAGCTCAAATTGTAAATTAACCTGTGATGTGGATAGAGAAATTTTTTATCGGAGACCTTTTTTCTTTTTAATGTAAAGAAAACATAGAGAATGGTTTCCTTAATTTCTTAATTATCTTTGCAAAAATCGTCAAGCAAATTACCAGACATCTGACAGAGAAACATGGATCCTTAACACACAGAAATGTTTAATTTTCATCTTACCTCTTAAAAATTCTATAAAATGCAAAAGTCTCGTGAACCAACTTTCCCAACTACAAAGAAAAATAAATAATATGTCTTTACCATGATTAAGGAAAATCAAATGTTGAAAGAAATTGTGAAAGTTAATAACATCCAGCCTTCCACCCAAGGCAAGAATTTACACCTCTGAAAGATGGTTTCTCAGCTCAGCTTGTGCTACTCAAGAAAGCATTAATTGTGTTTTTCACACAAAGACTAAATGGGAGGAAAGCTGTTGGCAGCTGGTTGATAAACCCCACTTTCAGTGAAGTAAGAAGGCTTCCAAAGTTTTTCGGAGCTAATATATGCTATTCATCCTGATTACTTATTACAATGAAACTTTTCTTAAGGAACGTTTTTCTCTTCATTAAAAAAACAAAATTAGGCCAAGCACACCGGCTCATGCCTGTAATTCCAACAATTTGGGAAGCTAAGATGGAAGGATCTCTTGAGACCAGAAGTTTGAGTCCAGCCTGAGCAACATAAAGAGACACAATCTGCACAAAAAAATCAAAAATTAGTGAGGCTCGGTGGCATATGCCTGTAGTTCCAGCTACTTAGGAGGCTTAAGTGGGAGGATTCCTTGAGCACAGAAGGTTAAGGCTGCAGTGAGCTATGATGGACTCTAGCCTGGGTGACAGAGCGAGACCCTGTATCAAAAAAAAAAAAAATCAGTGTTTCATTCTTTTGTCATGATACTTATGATCTCTTTATTTTTTTTATTGTACCTTTTCAAATGATGCTTCATTCATGGAGTCTAAGCAGCAAGTCTTTGAGAGCTTTTAGGGTAATTACATTACTTCAGAAAATAAAAAATACATTGATTGCAGGTTTAGAAGACTAAATTCTAGACACTCTGCTTGAGTCGTTGGTGTCTCAACCTGGTTCAAGCCAAGAAAAGCCTTTGGCGAACTGCTCTGGTCAACCTACAGAACATCACCTGGTGAAGTTTCCTGGTAGCTTACCCTGGCAGACCTAAACACCTGTACCTAGAAAGAAATTGAGAGGCCATAGGTATCACAGAGACAAGGAGCTAGCCAAAGAAGGGGGAAAGATTCCATGGATCAACAGTCCATCCAAGAAATTGTTCTTACCATATTAAGGAGAAAATTAGCTCCACTTTTCATGGGATTTCAACAGATGTTTATACTATATTATATTAATATATGGATATTATTAATATCCATAATGAAAACAAAAGTATCCTTATAGGATCTCAGATTCCAAACTTCACATATTGAAAAGTCATTACTGTGGGAAAATAGTATTGAGAACATGCAGAAAATTTATATCATTTTGTTCTGATTACCTACTAACTTAGGACAAAAACAAAATTAAATAGGCTCTTGTACATTTCTGAAGGAGAACTATTTTAGTCTAATCCTTTTATTAGTAGCAATGAATGAACAGGAAGAAAAAATAAATAAAAGAGTTCCCTGGTGTACAAGAGAGACAGCAGTCAGATTCCAAATACTTAAAAGCAAGAGTTTAATAAAATTCATCATAGCACTTACTCATAATGCTGATATTTACAGCAAACAAAACAAAACAGAAACAAAAGAATAATTAAGGCAGAAATTGAAGATTAATTGAGAAGGGTACTATCCAATAGCCATAGAGAGCACATGTGTTAATTTTCTATGGGTAAAATAATTGGAATATGTGAATGTTATTCTGTATCTTTCTAGCATGCAAGATTTGCATTCTGAAGTAAATTTTGGGTTCAGAAAACACTGCACACCCTAGGTTTGACAGAATACCAAATGTATACTTTATTGAGTTAATATTTATTCAGCGGAATTTCTGAGTTTATTTTTTGTGTAATGATGTTATTGGGCATGCTATAAAAGTTTTAATAATAGTGTTATTGAAGTGTCTACTCAATGCACGAGTAAAGAGACCACAACTTACTAAAAATCTAAAATCACAGAACTTTAGAGCTTAAGAAGATAACCAATGGTCACCTAGTTCAACTCCCAGCCCATACGGTAATTCCTTCTAGATCATCTTGGACATGTGTCCATCCATCATCTTCATGATCACTTCCAATGACAGAGATCATTGTACTTATTCAGATCTCCCAAGAAACTGCGTTTCTTTGTTCTATAGCTTAGATTGTTAGAAAGGTCCAAACAATAAGACCACATCTGTAACTCAGTCATTTTTCAGAGTTTTTAGTTAATGGACAAACCAAAAAACCAAAGATTTGAAGAAAGTTTCCAAGTGTGTCATAATTGTCTTACTCTGAATTAAATATCCCAAAATATTGCAGCAATATGTAATAAAGTATAATGATAAAGCTATTTCCAACTTGGTCTAGACATTTCATCTCTGCAAATAGGAAACAACATTACACATGATTAGCTATTTTTGCAGCTCAACCCTACCACTGTTTCAACTGAATTTTCATTTCTCGAAATACCCTGAGTCTCATTCCAGTGAACTATCATTAAGCCAGCTGGTCCTCTTTACGCACTTGTACATTCATATAAAGATAGTGGACATGGATCTCTGTTATTCCAATACTGCATGACTAGGACCTGAAAGTGAGTTAGACAGAAGTGACAGCAAGTGGAATGAAGAAGGGAAAAGTTACCATTGAATTTAATCTTCATTTATTTTGTTTCTTCTATTTTCCTGCTCTCTTCTCCTGTGATTAGATGTAATGTCATTTTCCCTGTTTTCTCAACACTTAGCAAAGAACATAGCTAAGAGTAGATGCTCAGAAATTTTTTGTTGGTGAATTTATCTGAATATTTATGTCAGATATAATGGAAGCAGAACTTAGAAATACTACCAGGTGGCATATGTGATTTCAATAGGACATTTGTTTATAGAGCATATACAAGAATCACCTTGTGCCTACAAAAAGAGGTAGGAAGTTTTTAATTTTTCATATTTTTCCCTCCTCTGCTCAGCAGCTTCTTTCCCCAGGCAAAAAGCTCAGTTAACCCTCTAGGAGAGTTTAACTACATGGTGGACTTTTAAATTTGTAGGCTAGTCAGAGAACCCAGCTACCCTTAAAAACATTATTTCTGAACCATGAATTTAGAAAGAAAAACTGATGTTCACATGAACTAGTTGGCAAGAGTATGTTTTATGATGTGACTCTTCTCTAAAGACTGATTTGTTCAGTTTAAAGCTATTTTTATCTTTTTATTTTTAAAAAGAGATTTTATTGTTTAGAACAGTTTCAGATTTGCAAGAAAACTGCGATGATGGTACAGAGCTCTTATATGCCCATTAACATCTTGCATTAGTATGAATCTTTTCTTATTATTTAGGTGCCTATATTACTAACAAGAACCCGCACGTTATTCAGAAATCCTTAGTTTGTACCTAATGTCCTTTTCCAGGATTCCATTCAGGACACAACATTGTGTGTTCCTGAATGGAACAAGAAGAAAATGCTCATGACAATTATATTTCTCATTTCTGTGATTGATTACGTGGGCACAGCAGGTATTCATAACTACTTTCTTTCATTATTCATTTTGTATTCACTTTGCCTTCAGCAAATACTTCAGCTGGTCATGGTTCTTTACCTGGTGGTGTAAACCAAACCTTCATTCTGAAATGTCTGGGTCATTACAGACCTGGATTGGACTGGACAGTTGCTGTGGTTTTCCACTAACCTTAATCACAAGGCATAGTAATGCTAAGAGACTCCCTAAGGGATATCCTGTATTCCAGACCTATTCTTTCTTACCTCCATTGTGAAGCAGCAGTCCAAATTCCCCTTGTTAGTCAGAATAAATCACCCCAGCTAGCACAGTAACTCCCTATTTTGCCTATTAATTCAGAGGCATGAGGAATCCAAGGTAACTGAGTAGCAGTCTTAACTTCCAGTTCAACAGAATCATTGTTGTGTCTCCTGAAGGAAGCATTTCTCCCTTTGAATCTAAGACCTCTAGGCCAGTGGAGCATAAGGTCATGGGAACAGGAAGCAAAAACTTTGCTGGTGGGTCACCATGTGTAATCCAGGTCCACCCCTTGATTCTTAGACCCAAGAATCCTGCCTATGAAATATTATGAAATATTCACATAATTCATATGATGCTAAACCTTGTCCCAGCTCTGTAAGGCATTGTCATCTAGCCGGTGCTGTAATTGAGTCTTCAAAAGGCCATTCCACCATTCTATCAAGCCAGCTGTTTCAAGATGGAGGAAAATATGGTTAAACCAGCAAATTCCATGAATATGGATCCTTTGTCATACTTTATTTGCTGTGAAGTGAGTTCCTTGATCACAAGTAATGCTGTAAGGAATACCGTGACAATGGATAAGACATTCTGTAATTACAAGAATGGTAGTTTTGACAGATGTATTACATGCAGGAAACACAAATTTCTGTCCTGAGTGAGTATCTATTTCAATAAGGGCAAAATGCTGCCCCTTCCATGATGGAAGCAGCCCAATGTAATCAACCTGCCATAGCTGGCTGGCTGACTGCTTTGGGGCATGGTGTTATACCAGGGTCTCAATGTTGATCTATGCTGCTGCCAAATTGGGTACTCAGCAGCAGGAGTAACCAGGCCTGCCTTGGTGAATGGAAGTCTACATTGCTTACTTCCTGCATAACCTCCATTCCTACCATCATAGACACTTTGTTCATGAGCCCACTGGGTGATGCCAGGGTGGTGAGAGAAAGAGGCTTACTGGCATCCACAGAGTGGGTTATCTTATTCCATTAATTATTAAAATTCTCCTCTGCTGAGGTCATTCTTTGGTGTGTATTCACATGCTACTCAAATATCTTTAATTTTTTTTGCCTTTCAGTGGGTTTTATTCACATACCTATTCCCCAAATTTTCTTGTTACCGATTTTCCAAATATATTCCTTCCAAGTCCCTGACCATCCAGCCAAATCATTGACCACAGCCATGAATTGTTATATAATTACACATCTGACCATTCCTTCTTCCAAACCAGTGAACAACCAAGTACACTACTTAAAGTTATGTGGAAGGATTTCTTTTTCATCACTGTCCTTTCTTTCATACAGTCCTTACAGATAAGGGCTGTATTGGTACAGCCATCCACTTTGGGGAGGTACCTACATATCATTCAGAACCATTTATAAACCAGGTCCAAGTTTTCTCTTCCTCTGTCAGCTCATTATAGGGAAACTCCATGAAGCATAGGTACAGGCTGGGAGAGAGGAGGCAGTGTAGCAGAAGTGGGCAACATGGGCATTTGAGCCACTTTATATAACTTACTTATGCCTTCAGGGCTTGCTCAGGCCCAATCACATATATATCATTTCCATTTGATAATGGAGTGTTGCTTTGCATGTCCAACTTTGTGACTTGGTGGTCAGATAACACCCAGTTCATGATGGGCAGCTCAGGTCACATGGTAACTTGGTGAACCATGGTTAAACATTCAGTATCTACTATAACACAGTAGCAGGTCAAGAGTTATTTCTTAAAAAAAAAAAAAAAAAAAAGTAGCTATCCATAGAGAATTGCTGGGATTTTCTCTAAAATCCTAAGGCCCTACAATACAATTCACCTATGGGAGCCTGCTTAAGGCTCCAAACAGCATCCCTATCTGCCATTGACATTTCAAACACCATTGGATCTGCAGTTGTCAATGACACCACAATCTCTGAGTCTCCCGCCAATCTGATTGTATTTATTCCTGTATCTCTTGCAGGCTTCCTGTTTTCTTGTACTTTGGGAAGTCCTCAAGTCTCTGAGACTACATTCATTGATATTGAGTCCAGGAGGCCCAAAATGTCATTGTGGCCCAAGTAGTTAAGCAGTTTATACAGCAACTCGTATTTGTTGCAAATCCTTCTTCTGTCTTGGGCCCCACTCAAAACTGGCAGCTTTTTAGGTCATTCAGTAAATGGGCCAGAATAACGTACTAGAACATGTGGAATACAAATGGAGTCACTAGCTGTTGTGCCTCTTTTTGGTGTAGGAGTTGTAGACCAGATACAACAACTTATTCTTTACTTAGGAGAGTGATCTCAATATGCCCCACACCACCGGAACCCTAGAAATTTCATGAGGGAGAAGGTGCCTAAATTTTGCTAGCTTTAATTTCTACCCTAAGGCACACAAATGGCCTTACCAACAAGTCTAGAGCAGTTACTACTTCTTGATCCTAGGTCCAATCAGCAAAAGGTCACCAATGTAATGGACTAGTGTGATATCTAAATCCATCAAAGAAAGGAAAGTCAATCAATATCCCTGACAACTAAATTATGACATAATGCTGGAGAGTTAACGTACCCGTGAGATAAAGCAGTGAAAGTATATTGCTGGCCTTGCCAGGTTAAAGCAAATTGCTTCTGGTGTGTCTTATCAGCAAGTATGGATAAAACGGCATTTGCCAAATCAACAGCTACATACCAAGTATCGGGAGCTGTGCTCATTTGCTAAAGCAATAAAACCACATCTAGTATAGCAGCTGCAATTGAAGTCACCACTTGGCTAAGTTTATGATAATCCACTGGCATTCTCTAAAAACACAGATCAAACTGAAGAGCTGAATGGGGATGTGGTGGGAATCACCACCCTGCATCTTTCAAGTCCTCAATAATGGCACTAATCTCTGCAATTCCTCCGGGGATATGGAATTGTTTTCGAGTCACTATTTTTCTGGATAAACACAATTCTAATGACTTACTCAACAGATCAGAGAACTAGTGAGGGGATTCTGCCACCTAATAAGTGTGTCTATTCCAATTATGCATTCTGGAACTGGGGAAATAATCACAGAATGTCTTCAGCAACCCCATGGACCCACTGTAAGACAGACCTGACCTAAAACTTTATTGGCCACCTGACCTCCATAAGCCTCTACTTTGGAGGGCCACAGTGACATTTTGAGTCTCCTGGACTCGATGTCAGTGAATGTTGACTCAGAAACTTGAGGATTTCCCAAAGTAAGAGAAAACAAGAAGACTGCAAGAAATACAATAATAAATACAGTTGGATGGGCAAGACCAAGAGAATGTAGTGTCACTGACAATGGAAGCATCTTAGTCCATATGGGCTACTGTAACAAAATTCCACAAACTGAATAGCTTAACAAAATAACAAAAATGTATTCTTCTAGCTCTGAAGACTGTAAATTTCAAGATCAAGGCGCTGGCAGATTTGGTGTCTGGTGAAGGCCTATTTCCTGATTTATAGATGGCACTTTCTCACTGTGTCCTCACACCGTGAAAGAGACAAGCAAGCTCTCTCAGGCTTCTTTTATAATGGCACTAACCTCATTCATGAGGGGTTCTCCCTTGTGATCTAATCACCTTCCATAGGCCACCTCCTAGTACCATCACACTGGGGGCTAGGATTTCAACATATGAAGTTTGAAGGACACAAACATGCAGACCACAGCAAGAAGAGAGGAGGAGGAGGAGCTTGTGTTCAGTATCATCAAATTCAGCATAAAATTAAAATAAGACCAAGGTCAATGATCATTATATTTCAGGGTATTCAGAAAGGCAAAGTGCAGGCAGGGATGGGAGAATATTAGACTGAAATGTATTGAGGAGTGTGACTGAGAAAATGGTGACAATGGCATAAATGATTTGTTTGAAAGTTTGATTATATAGCGGAAAAAAAAGGATGGGGCCTATAGCTCAAGATGTGTGTGGAGTCAAGGAAGAATTTCTATATCCTAAATCGGGAGATTTGTGTGAATATAAATGCTAGTGGGAAAGAATGTAACCCAGTATAGAAGTTGAAGATACAAAAGATAAAAAGGACATAAAGTCTCACAGTTAAAGCATGCTTAAGAATAATTGATAACTACTAACATTATTGAGAGTTTACAAGTTGTCTTCTAAGCATAATTAATCCTCATAGCAATCTGATGAGGTAGGCACTGTTATTATCTCCATTTTTCTATATGCTATAAATGGAACACAGGAGAACTGACTATGTTTCCCAAGGCCATAGGGGTAGAGTGAGGATTTGGACTCATGCAGTCTGGATACCAGACTGCATTCTCTGAACATCCACGTTGACGGAAAAGCGACCTAGAATAGAAAGGGGAAAAAGATGTAGGGAGCTAGCACTTCACCGAATTTGCACACTGCCCATCTTATACAATCCAATGAAGAATCCAGAGAAAGCTTTTGAAGTCAGCTCTACTCAAAGAGAATTTAAATCCATAAGTAATGACTAACTTTTGTATTTTTCATTCAATCATTTATTCAGTAATGATTTCTTGAGCACCTACTATATAACAGAAACAGACACTAGGAATGCTCTAGGAATAAAAAATGAGCAAGTCTGACATAACACCTTGATTGCCTTCCTTATTGTATTAGTCAGCTCAGGCTCCCATAACAAAATACCACAGATTGAGTGGCTTAAACAACAGCAATTTATTTTCTCACCGTTTTGGAAGCTAGAGGCCCCAGATCAAGGTCCAGCAGAGTTGGTTTCTGGTGAAGGCTCTCTTTCTGGTTTGCAGACAGTCACCTTCTCTCTGAGTCCTCACATGGTGGAAAAAGATTGAGCTCCTTAGTGTCTCTCCTTATAAGGACACTGATCCTATCAGATCAGAACCCTGCCCTTACGGCCTCCTTTAATCTTCATTACTTCTATGAAGGCCCTATCTCCACATTCAGTCACATTGAAGGTTAGGGTTTCAACATATGAATTTGGAGGGAACACAATTCCTTTTATAGCACTTTTAATTCCTTCTTTTAATTCCAACCAAGACCCTGTGTGATAATAATAATAATTATTATTATAATAATTATTATTATTTATTATATATTATATATAATTTATTATATAATTATATATAATTTATTATATATAATACATATTATTATATATAAATATATATTATATAATTATTATTATAATTATTATTATCTACAACTCATGAATAAAGCCACTGAGACTTCCCCTGCCACACAGTTTGTAAGAGACAGGAATAACACTCCATTTCAGCATTCTTTTTTGGCAACATTATATGTCCCTCAGAAAGTTCAGGGCTGTGTCACTAGGCAGGGGAAAAGAGCATTCAAAAAGGGAAAGAGGGAGCATCCTCTTAGTTTTATCCTTGGACCATGTTATATAATCCCATTGTCATTGCTTTTTTTATTGTCTCTGGGGAGGAGCTCTATTTTGTCTATGCCTAATTTTAACCTTTCTTAGAATTTGTACACAAACTGCTAAATCAGCCCCCTCCCCCATCCATTTTTATTTTTTTCTTCTGAGTCTGTCTACTTTGTTACTCATAAAATTAACTCTCTGCAAACATCTAATCACAGACACTGTGTCTCCAGGCCTTTCTGAGAGTTGAGACAGAGACCTTGGAGGGCAACTATACTCAGAGCCAATTTCCTTAATTTCATGGAACATGTTTTGAGATGAGAGTTTAAAATATTCAACCAGTGATATTCAGGAGTACAAAATCAATTTTCAATGCATTATAAATGGTGTATCATAAATGGGTAACTACATTTCCATTAAGTTTATAGGGTATTTATTTTCATTTTGGAAGCATGAATTCCTAATTGTATTTCTAGATGATCTATACATAACTCCAAATGTGCTTATCAATGTTTTGCTTTTCAGGGCATAAAATAGATAACACAGATGAAAAGGTACTTGGCTTTCTTAGCAAATGAAGACAGCTTTCTGTGGAAGCAATGAGGTGAATTTTATGAAGATAAATAAATTTCAGATTTTTAAACTTTACCACACAAAGTGTATAAATTATATATTTGAAGAAATATAGGTACCTTAATTTGGGTACCTTATGAAGATAAATAAATTCCAGATTTTTAACTTTACCACACAAATTGCATATTTGAGATAATATGGGTATCTTAATGATAAGGAATTCTGTTAGGGGTCAACCTGCACCCACGTAGTTTAATGAGATCAAAACTCAAAAGAGAAAAGGTAAGTGCCTGAAGTTAAGGAGTAAGGCTTTATACAAACCCACTTTGTTTTCCATTACCAAACTTTCTTGAATAGGCCCACTCACTAAACCAGTTAAATATCGATAGATAATTTGAAAATCAACTTTATACCACTTCTGTCCAAAATATTCTGTAATGACAAATGTCATTTGCACTATTCAATGTCCACTAACCATATGTGGTAGCTGAACAGCTGGAATAGAGGTAGTGTACCTGAGGAGCTAAATATTAAATTATATTTAATTTTAACCAATTTAAAATGAAGTTATCCCATGTAGCTAGTGGTTACTGTATTGAATTCTATAGCTCTAGACTATATGTATTAGTTTGTCAGGACTATTAGAAAAAGTGACTCAAACTGGGTGGCTTAAAACACCAAAAATTACTGTCTGACACTATTAGAGGCTAGTAGTCTGAAATTTAGGTGTCAGCAGTCCCATGCTCTCTCTAAAGCCTGCAGGGGAGAATCCTTTCTGCCTCCTCTAGCCTCCGGTATTTGCCAGCAATCATTGGCGTATCTTAGTTTGTGTATGTATCACTCCAATCTCTGCCTTCTTCATCATATGGTCATCTTCTCTCTGTGTGTTGCTGTGCTGAATGTTTGTGTACTCACAAAATTCATATATTGGAATCTTAATCCCCCGTGTGATAGTATTAGGAGGTAGGGCCTCTAGGAAGTGATTAGGTCATGAGAGCAAAGCCCTCATGATTGGAACTAGTGCCCAAATAAAAGAGATCTCAGAGAACCAGTTCATCCCTTCCACCACGTGAGGACACAGCAAAAAGACATAGTCTATCAGCCAGAAAGTAAGCCCTCACCAAACATCAAATCTGCCTTGATATGGTTCCTCCCAGCTTCCAGATGTGTCAGAAATAAACTTTTGTTGTTTATAAGTTACCCAGCTTATGGTATTTTATTATTGCAGCTCAAATGGACTAAGGCACTCTGTGTTCAAATTTTCCTCGTCATCTAAGCACACCAGTCATATTAGATTAAGGGTTCATTCTACTCCTGTGTGACCTCATCTTAACTGATTACATCTACAACAATCCCATTCCCAAATAAGGTCACATACTGAGGTACTGGGGGTTAGGATTTCCACATACCTTTTAGGGAGACTTAATTCAAACCATAAACCCATATTTTGAAAAATAAAAAACTGAAAAAAAAAAGATGTTTTCTTAAGTTAATCATTATCATTAAAGCTACTGAAAGTATACCATTTTTACTTAGGTCTATGATCTCCTTAATTTTGACTTCAATTTGTATTCAAAATATTTCAATTCAGTTCAGTTGAAACAAAATTAATTCAGAAAAGAATTTCAGAACAAACGGTATTTTAAATAACTTCGGATTACCCAGATTGTTAGATAGTGTTTGCCATCTAAAAACCAAAAAAGCAAGTATATAAGATTGTTTTTAACTTACAAACTTTTAAGTTGAAAACTGATTTAATTCCTTTCCTCTTGGATTTTTGTGAACCTGTTGTTGCTTTTCCCTAAATCAGCACTTGGGAATAAAAAAGTTTGACATCCAAATAAATTTGAGAAACTCTGATTTTAAAAAATTCAAGAAGTTTCCTTACTGTAGAACTTACCAGAAATCATCTTAGCTAATGCTCATTGTGAGCTTCCAAGAGCTTAATATAGCATACACTATTTCCCAAACTTTTTGAGCACAGAAAAAATTTCTTGAGTTTTTTTCATTTTGTCTTATGTTTCGGTCTCTCACACAATATGCTCTGGGAAACATTCCCTAAATGTATCAACTAATCTTCTACCTATCCTGTATTTCACTCTAATCTTCTTACTCTTGGTAACTCTAAAACAGCCCTTTTGCCCATGACATAAACTTATTCAAAAAGTATCAAAACTGAAGAGTAAAAAAAGTCTTCCTTCTAGCCTACCATATATGCAACCAGTAATCAATTCTTATCACGTCTTTGAAATTATAGTTTATATTTATTTCTTTTCATTCCTTCAGTCTTCAGAAGGAATAGAATCTAATGCAACAGTTTTGTAGTGTATTAGTCCATTTGCACGCTGCTTATAAAGATACTGCCTGAGACTGGGTAATTTATAAATAAAAGAGATGTAATTGACTCACAGTTCTGCATGGCTCAGGAGGCCTCAGGAAACTTACAATCATGGCAGAAGGCAAAGGAGAAGCAAGCACCTTTTTCACAAAGTGGCAGGAGAGAGAGACAAGAAGCAGTGGAAACACCAGACACTTACCACACAACCAGATCTTGTGATAACTCACTATCACGAGAACAGCAAGGGGGAAATCTGCCTCCATGATCCAGTCCTCTCGCACCAGGTCCCTCCCTTAACACATAGGGATTACAATTTGAGATGAGATTTGGGTGGGGACACAGAGCCAAATCATATATCATATAGTTTGTGTTACTTGTGCCCATTTCTATGTAATTCAATCTATCTAAACAAAACTTTAAATTACCACAGTCATCACATTGTAGAAGAAATTAAAGCAGCATTTTATCAAATTTTGTCTAGTGGAAAAATAATTAGATTAGCCACTATTAACTAACTAGTCATTAAATAATTGTGAATTATTGCTTTTTCAATTCTTGATTTATTCTCAAATTAGAGTAGAACAAAGGCAACTTAATCATTTGGCTTGAAATCAAATACTTCCTAGGAAAGCTCTTAAAGGTCCAAATAGATTTTTCTATCTGATTTTGACTTTTCTTTGTGAGAACTATCAGTGGTTACTACTTAAAATGATGAGCCTACCATTTCTTATCATGTCTTTTTTTTATCACTTAAACTCCAGGGCTCCTCTGAAGCTGGCATTACATGACAATCAGCTATGCTTGGATTCATTTCTCTAACTGTCCTCTTTTACAACTCTTTAATTGAATAAGTCTCCAAAGGATTTTAGTTGCCATGTCTTCAGAGTTGTTTTTCTCTTTCCAGATAAAGAAAGGTCAGTTTGCCACAGTCAAATCACGTGGCTGTTTTTCCATGAAAGAAAATGTCTTTTTCAGGGCAAGTTACAACAAGCTTACTTCTCACTAGAAAAATCATATATATTTTATGTAATCATATATTTTTATAATAATTACAATATTTGTATATATTGATATCTTTTTGTATAATGCATGTGTATATATCACAAAAACTTACCTTAGTAGCATTTCTATTCCCCTCTAATAGTATTTTCTCCCCCAATATACAGATACATTCTTGGGGATCCAATAGTTACTGTCAACTGAAATTAAGGCTGTTGAGGTAGAAATAATTTCATAAAAATTTATTTATTTATTTTTATTTTCTTGAGATGGAGTCCCACTCTATCGCCCAGGCGGAGTGCAGTGGTGCAATTTCGGCTCACTGCAACCTCCGCCTCCCAGTTCAAGTGATTCTCCTGCCTCAGCCTCCTGGGTAACTGGGATTACTGGCACATATCACCATGCCCAGCTAATTTTTGCGTACTTTTAGTAGAGACAGGGTTTCACCATGTTGGCCAGGCTGTTCTCAAACTCCTGACCTCAGGTTATCCACCCACCTCGGCCTCCCAAAGTGCTGGGATTACAGGCGTGAGCCACCACGCCTGACCACATAAAGGAAGCCAAATATGAGGACTGACCCAGGAAGACACACCAGCAGAGCTGCAGGTGTTCCACAGTCTGTCACAAGGTGAAAGATATTTATAAGAAAGTTTTAGGCCAGATGCAGTGGCTCACACCTGTAATCTCAGCACTTTGGGAGGCCAAGGTGGGTGGATCACCAGACGTCAAGAGTTCGAGACCAGCCTGGACAACATGGTGAAACCCCATCTCTACTAAAAATACAAAAATTATCCGGGTATGGTGGTGGACACCTGTAATTCCGTCTACTGGGGAGGCTGAGGCAAGAGAATGAGTTGAACTCAGGAGGCGGAGGTTGCAGTGAGCCGAGATCAGGCCACCGCACTATAACCTGGGTAACAGAGATTCTATCTCCAGAAAAAAAAAAAAAGAAAGTTTTAAAGCAAAAAGTGAAACTCCTCTTAATGTAATTGTCCCCTCTTCATTAGAGAGTACAATACAAAAGTTATAATCATCAGCTACAGATAACATCAGATGGACTAAAAATGTCTACATGCAGGATCATCAGCAGAACTTCATGCTTCAGCAAATCTTAAAATAAATCAGCATCCTATTTAGTTTCTGCAGGTTATACATTGATCAGTACAACCATTTGAGAAATTTATTATTTACTGGAAGACAGAATGTCACCATAGAGTCACAAGGCCTCTCCAAGATGGAATACTTTGGAAGTTTGCTTATTGTAAAATGTGATCTGAAGGTTGTTATTTCTCATTTCTAAGGTTTTTTTTTTTTTGTTAATCTTTGCATTTTTATCTTATTGATGTAACTAAGTCCTGTATCTTATAATTTTGCATTATAATATTATTGCCCATGTTTATAATTTTAGTTATTATGGGGGTCGCTCTTGAGGCTATGCCAAGTGAAAAACTAATGACTTTAAGGTACACTAGATGAACTAAGGTTCACGACAGGAAAATTGATTTATCACAATATACATGATATTACAGGGAAATCGAACCTGACGAATGATTACCATACTCATTCTACAGGATGAATTGCCAAATCACTTCACTTTATTGGCACCAAAAATATTTTTCTGTTCTCAATTGTGGTAATAATTTAATTAGATCACTGATCAAAGTAAGTTTAATTAACACTACATGCAAATTTATCTTCAAGTAAACAAAAGAACAGCTTTTCAGAGTTGCCTAGTACCATCTCATTCAAAGTGGCCTTTTCGATTACTCAGTGGATTTGGTTATCCTGAAGTAACAACATTATAAGCATCTCAAAGGCACCAATACTAGTGAATTGTGGAAATACAACATTTATGTGAACCAATGCATAGAAACAGATCAAATAGAAACAGATCAAATAGAGGACAATATCCAAAGCTATATCTTCCTACTCTACACCCAATATCTATAATTGACTTTCAGCAAGCAATATCATCCATCATGTTAAATTAACATTATTGCTTTATGGCTTGCTTTATCTTAATGTATAGATTCATTTAAGTTTTATATTTGTGTAAGAGCTATAAACACAAGGTTTTGCCCCTGTTTTTATTATTTAAGCAAATTAATGATAGATATTATTCCCAGAATAATTTTTTTCTCTTTAATGGAAGTATGTGATACAAATTTCAGAAACAGTTTTGCAACTTTCAGTTTTTGACATAATCTGATTAGTGGAAGAGCTTCATACCCCAAGCTGTGACTTTATCAGAATAAAACTTTTAAACAACCCATTAAAATGTTTTCAAACTCGGCTACATCTGCATGCCTGGCGTTTACTAGGCATTATAGAATACTCTTCTTAATACACCACTTAATACACCACTGCATTTCTTATTCTCCTTATGAGACTAGCAGGGAATTGGAAAAGTGGAGATGAAAAGAATGAAGAAATGTAAACTGACTGGGTAAGTCTGAAATTCAAACCCTCATACATTGTTAGAGTCTTCTGTATTCACACAGTAAAGTCCTTAGGAGACCAAACTTTGAAATGAAAACAAAATTATTAATTTGAAGGAAATGAGTGTAAGTGCAGGTTTTAATATCAATGAATACGTGGAATAGAAAGGAGAGAGACCCTGAAAAGAAAGCCTACCATTGTTCAGAAACAATAGGATGTGTATTCCCCTATCTGATGGTGCCTTTTAGAGGTCCATAATCGCTTTCTTCTCTTTCTTGTTAGAGGCTTTCCTCTGTTGAAGGCCTTTTAACGCTCCCTGCTCCCTCCTGTGTCTTCTCTGTGGAATGCACTCACCCAGATGTGGTGCCAACAAGTTGGACGCTAAGGTGAACAATCCTCTCCCCCAAGATCAGTCCATGTTGGTATCCAGATAAATTAGATTTAATCTATCTCTTTCTATTAATCCATCCTTGAGTTCTTTCTTTATTGGCCAATTAAATAGTGATGTAAAATTTTCACACAGAGATTAAGTAGGTTAATTTAAAATTAAGTATTTAAGTGTTTAAGCTGACTCTTTAATTCACTTCCCATTAAAAATTTGCTCTTAAAGTAATGAAATCCATAGCTATGATTTATCAGGGATGAAAACTTATTTTATAAATCACACTAAAAAATGCCATTACTTTTTTATTTATTTATTTATTTTTATTTTTGAGACAGAGTTTCACTCTTTTTGCCCAGGCTGGAGTGGTGCAATGGCACAATCTTGGCTCACTGCAACATTTGCCTCCCAGATTCAGGTGATTCTCCTGCCTCAGTCTCCCAAGTAGCTGGGATTACAGGAGCCTGTCACCACGCCCAGCTAATTTTTTGTATTTTTAGTAGAGACAGGGTTTCACCATGTTGGCCAGGATGGTCTCGATCTCTTGACCTCATGATCCACCCACCTTGGACTCCCAAAGTGCTGGGATTACAGGCATGACCCACTGCTCCCGGCCGCCATTACCTTTTTTTAACAACATGTTTTCTCTGTTGTATATAAGACTGCACTTTCCCTCTTCCTTCCCATGGGCCAGATCTAATTTAATTTAAATACCAGGCACTTTTTAATAGAAAATTTTAAGTATATTTTTATCTACTGGGTTGCAGTAGGCCATTTCTGCATTGCTATAAAGAAATACCTGAGACAGGGTAATTTATAAAGAAAATAAGTTTAATTGGTTCATGCTTCTGCGGGCTGTACAGGCATGGTGCTGGCATCTGTTCAGCTTCTGGGGAGGCCTTAGGGAGCTTTTACTCATGGCAGAAGGCAAAGTAGGAACAGGTGTTTCACATGGCAAAAGCAGGAGGAAGTGAGAGAGTGGGGAGGGGAGGTGCCACAGACTTTCAAAAAACCAGATCTAAGTCTCATGTGAACTCAGCGTGAGAGCTCACTTATCACCAAGGAGATGGCCCAAGCCATTCATGAGCGATCTGCCCCCAAGAGCCAAACATCTCCTACCAAGCCCCACTTCCAACACTGGGAATCACATTTCAGCATAAGAGTTGGAGGAGACATCCAAACTATAATGGAGTCGGGAATCATTTTAGCTTCCATAAACACACTCATTTATCTCAAAATTCTACACTTGTAAGACTTCTTTTAAAGTTTGATTAGAATTATACCATACTTCCAAGTTGATTGATGGAAGTAGCTATGTATTGAGTATCCCCTCTGTACCTACAAGGAAATAAGTAATAGAATCCTTCACAGATTCTCTTTTTAACCAAGCATATGGATAAACACTTAACTAGCATAGAGGTGGAGTGTAATGGAGTGTAATGCCTCTGATTCCAATCAGAGGCAGGGAGGTAGGAAATCAAGGTAGGAGTGGTGAGACCGGCGTAGGGGTCGGGCTATGAAGAGATATGTTTACCATGCTGAGGTCAAATTTATCCTGAGTATATTGGGTATTAATTGAAACAGGAAAGTGAACCCTTTGTAACCAGATATGGTTTTAGAAAAATTACACCTATTAGCAGGGGGATATAGTAAATGAAAGAGAACCCAGGAAGTCACTGTAATATGGAAGTAAGAAATGTTGAGAGCCTGAGTTAAGGTTACAGCAGAAGAGGAAATTAATTGGAAAGTAGGCTCTGGAAACATCCTGGATATGGCAAAAAGGCATATGAAGTTTCACTCGCATCTGTGTAAAGAGAAAACCAAATAGATTTTCTGTGAGCAATAAAGCTTTTTAATCACCTGGGTGCAGGCAGGCTGAGTCCAGAAAGAGAGTCAGTGAAGGCAGATAAGGGTGGGGCCATTTTACAAGATTTGAGTGAGTAGTGGAAAATTACAGTCAAAGGGGGTTGTTCTCTGGCAGACGGGGGAGGGGGGGGTCACAAGGTGCTCAGTGGGGGAGCTTTTGAGCCGGGATGAGCCAGGAGAAGGAATTTCACAAGGTAATGTCATCAGTTAAGGTAGGGACCGGCCATTTTCACTTCTTTTGTGGTGGAGTGTCATCAGTTAAGGCAGGAACAGGCCATTTTCACTTCTTTTGTGATTCTTCAGTTACTTCAGGCCATCTGGATGTGTACATGCAGGTCATAGGGGATATGATGGCTGAGCTTGGGCTCAGAGACCTGACAGGAAGGGTTGTGACTTCAAGATTTTTAGCTTTAAGTATGTGACAGATGAAACAGTGCATCATCCGCATCCTGTTCCTTCTTTCTTGTTCTGTCTCTTCCTTTCTTTTTTCACATTTTTAGCTAGTTTCTTGTCCTAAAACATAGTACTGTCAAAGCTGATAGAATTACCTTATGTAAAAATATCTCATGACCTTTCCGATTCTATAATATTAGATAGCTTGCATAAGTTATTTTTCTTGTATTTTATTTTAATAAACATTCACTTGGCCAGATGCTGGTTTGTCACATCTTCTAAGGTGTTTTGTATATATCGTGTGATATTTAAAGACCAAGGGTCCCAGACAACCTGACAAGGTAGTGGTTGAGGGTGAGGTGCATTGGAGAAGCCCCCCAAGGTGTCACATTGGGCCACCTGAGATCACAAACCTGCTCCCTGGAGGGGCTTTGGGGCTGCCCACGGGCTTTCCTTGACCCACTCCTGGGAAAGTACAGCTGTGCAAAAGATATTTTAATTAGCACAATAATCCTACTGTTTTCACACCAATTTAGAGCCTAATTGAGAAAGACAAAGCAACTATTGGCAACTGAAAATTAAGTGGCTTCAGAAGTAATCTAAACAAAAAGCAGGTCTGGGCAATTTTAGTCTCTCCCTGGGAGGACATAACAGAATTGAAAGATTGGTGCTGGCAAGTTCCAGGACCTGGGGTCAGAAAATAAGCACAAGCAGCACTCCTGAGCAAGGTACACAGACTGTTTGTGCCTCTTCAGCATTATCCTCTTATCCTCCTGCAGGCTGCTGAAGACTGGATTTCAAAGTGTATATTTTTAGCAAGACAGCTAAGACATCCCACCTAATTGCAGCTTGCAGGAAAGCACTGTGATCAGAGCTAAGTTACGGATACTTTTAGAGTAGGGCACAGACATCCTGGGTAAAATCCCAAGTTTAATGGCTGAGAATCCTCCATCGGGTCTCTACTTTTTTAACCCCACCGAGCATGTGTACTAGAGCCTGTTACAGACTGACCGTGCTCAATTCATTCACCTACATGGGAGTTACGACAAGGGAGAGTCCTGATACCTGGTACTTCCACATTGTCCAAACAAAAAGTGAAAAACCCATTTAGCCATAGGCTGTAGAAGTGTAAATAAGAAGAAAAGATTTAGTAGTAGACTGTTTCCTACTGGATTTACAGTTGTATATATAAATGTATAATATACACAATATATATAAATGTATAATAGTAACTTTCATGTTTTAGTCCAGGTTTTTTTTTATTACTTTGCATGGGATATTAAGTGATTTATACAGCTGAACTTTTACACATTTTTTCACAGACAAGCATATATTAAAGTAATTAGTTTAATATTTTCAAACAGAAATTTGCAAGTCTTTCACCTTTTAAAATATCCTTGCTTTCTTCTCAGATATACTTATTATTCAGTGGCCCATAAGGAATGATTACATTAGCATGTTATAGTTGTATATATATTTTTAAAATATGCCCTGTTATAAATCTAAAAAGTATGGATATAGTTTTAACTCTAGGAATATTAATTTGGAATAAAACTGATCTGTGTATTTTTACCATTTAAATATAGATATGGTCGGCCGGGCGCGGTGGCTCAAGCCTGTAATCCCAGCACTTTGGGAGGCCGAGGCGGGCGGATCACGAGGTCAGGAGATCGAGACCATCCTGGCTAACATGGTCACCGCCCGTCTCTACAAAAAAAAAAAAAAAAACTAGCCGGGCGTGGTGGCGGGCGCCTGTAGTCCCAGCTACTCGGAGGCTGAGGCAGGAGAATGGCCTGAACCTGGGAGGCGGAGCTTGCAGTGAGCCGAGAACGCGCCACTGCACTCCAGCCTGGGTGACACAGAGCGAGACTCCGTCTCAAAAAAAAAATAAATAAATAAATAAATAAATAAATAAATAAATAAATATAGATATGGTCTCAGAGCAAGATACTTTAGTGCTCTG
The DNA here is from genome assembly GCF_008728515.1 of Papio anubis. Lineage (NCBI taxonomy): Eukaryota > Metazoa > Chordata > Mammalia > Primates > Cercopithecidae > Papio > Papio anubis. The sequence goes on from NC_044979.1 coordinate 34,586,085, forward strand.
TTTCAAGGTTCAAATAAATTTGTAAACTTTTTTTTTTATAACATTTCATTTCTCAAATGCATTTGGCATACATATGGCACAAAATTCAGAAACTATAAAGGAGAATGAGAAGAAAGCAAATAAAATCAAATTGAAATATTTTGACATATTATTGAAGTACATTTAATATTGTATTAATATATGATTTTAATGCTTACATATTTTATGTAAGAATTTGTGGTTAGAACTGAGGAAATTGCTTATGCTTTAGCAAAAAGTAACTAATTGAGAAATCTTAAGGTTAGTTAATTTCTTAATCATTAGACATTTTAGCAGAGTTGCATGTCATTTATATATCTTACTAGTTAGGCGTTGTAGTAGATTCAGTTATTATCAATAAATATTGATTCCCTCCTCTCCCCCCACTGCATGGATGGACTGAATTTTCCTGCCTTTTGACTTTGACTGTGGCCATGTGACTTGCTTTGATCAATGAGACATTAAGAGGATGTAAGGATGAAAGTTTGAAAAGGAAAAGCACTGGCACAATTGTTTGTTTTCCTTCGCTCCTGCTATCCCCATGAGAACAGGACTGGGTTAGACTGGAGGTAAAAGGAGCAGATCTGCCTCTGATGAGCTACGTCAGCCAAGTCCAGACAAGCCCAGACACGTGAGAAATAACAAGTAAATGTTTTTGGAGGCACTGAATTTGGAGGTGGTCTGTTACACAGCATTATTTTGGCAATAGATAACCAATACAACCACCAATAGGAAATGCAATGAACAGACTGCCTGGGTTTCAGTTCCCGTTCTGTCATACACTAGCTGTATGACCTTTGCACATTGAATCTATTTGATCCCATTTTCACAGCCTGTTCTACTTGGAGCACAAAAACAGAATGTTAGCTGGATGTGATGACACCCTCCTGTAGTCCCAGCTACTCGGGAGGCTGAAGTGGGAAGATGACTTGAGCTTACGAGTTTGAGGCTGTAGTGAGCTGTGATTGTGCCACTGCAGTCCAGTCTGTGTGACAGGTTTTCCTGACTTTAAAAAAAGGAGAAAGAGAGAGAGAGACTGAGAGAGAGAACGTTCCAGGAAGGTGGTTTCTCTAAGAGAAAAATATCTTTGGACTAATTGGTAAGCTTAAGAATGTGGAAATTAGGAGGTTAGACTCCTGTATATACCTTTAGGAAAGAGGCTGAATCCAGGGGCTAAGCAGCAACAGCCCGCAGGCTCCACTCCCACCTCCACTGCTCCACTGCATCTCACAAGGTAAGACTCACTGGCTTGGAATTCCAGCCAGCTGTCAGTAGCAGCATTGCACCTCCCTAAGAAGGAGCTCCCAGTGGGGAGGGGCAGGCCACCATCTTTGCAGTCCAGGCGCCTTAGCCATTCCAGCCTTCAGGCTTTGGAGAATCTGAGCCAATCCAGGGCGGAAGGGATTCCCCAGCACAGCACAGCTGCTCTACCAAAACGTGACCAGTCTGCTGCTTTAAGTGAGTGCTTGATCCTGGTCCTCCTCACTGGGTAGGATCTCCCAACTGGGGCCTCTAGTCACCCCCACCTGAGCTCTCCAGCTGACAGAGATCTGAATTCCCCCTGGGACAGCACTCCCAGACAGTGGGATGTGCCACCATCTTTGCTGTTTGGATGACTTAGCCATTCCAGTCTTTGGGCTTTGGAGTGTCTGAGTCAACCTGGGGTGGAAGGGATCCCCAGCATAGCACAACTGCTCTACCAAAATGTAGCTAGACCACTCCTTTAAGCAGGTACGTAATCCCAGTCCTCCTTACTGGGTGGGACCTCCCAACGAGGGTCTCCAACCACTTCCTACAGGTGCCTTTGGGCTGGCAACAGGTTCATACCTTCCTGGGACAAAAATCCCAGAGGGAGGGACAGGCTGCCTTCTTTGTTGTTTTGTAACCTTCACTGGTGACACCTCTAGGTTCTGGAAGATCCAATGTGACCAGAGACTGGAGTGGGCCCCAAGCATACCACAGCAGCTGTACAGAAAGGTGGTCAGACTGTTACATGGGTACCTGTTCCCATATCTCCTCACCAGACAGGTCCTCTAGGCCTGAGTCTCCAGCCACCCCCTGCCAGAGCTATTGAGCCAACACCAACTCAGCAACTCCCTGGACAGAGCTTCCAGGGGCAACTGAAAGCCTCTTGGCCCCTGCCTCTGCAGAGAAACTGCCCTTGGCACCTTTGGACTAACAAAGGCACAAAGACCCTAAGTGCCTTATCCACACCTCCAACAATCTCCAGTCAACCCAAAGAGAGGAGGCCAGTTCATCTCCCGTGGGTGCCACTCCCCCCACCACCCATGGCTCATCACAAGACAGAGAACCCCTGGCTTGGGTCCATAGCACAAACCCTCCATCCTGGACTGACGGCACTGCGTCATTCCTGACCTGCATCTCTCTGGGGTGGAGCCCCAGGAGTCAAGGAAATGACCCTTGGCCACAATGACTACTAAGGTCCCTTCCTCTGCTGACTCTAAGCTGGGAAAGGAACATAAAAACTAGGATTGCCCCAAAGCTGCAGTGGGCAGCCCAGGAGTGCCAAGTCATGAACTAGAGCCAGCACTCAATGGGGAGAGGAATCCATACTTTCAGTTGCTACTGTGAGGAAATATAGGGAAGCCACACAACCAAGCAAGAATCTACCAACTGACCAATAGGCCTAAGTGTCACCTTCTGGATCACACCCTAAAACTTCCACACCAAAATTACCTCACTAACGTACCCACCTCTGAAACCAGAGACAAGAAGTCAGCTTCAAATAAAGACCCTGCATAAAGCCTCAACCCTGTGAAAAGATCCAGAAGTCTATTGACTGTACTCAATCTACACTGCAATTAAACAAACACTCACACACAGAGATGAGAAAGAATCAATGCCAGAACTCAGATAACTCAAATGGTCAGAGTGTCATATGTCCTCCAAATGACCACACCACTTCTCCAACAAGAGTTCTTAACCAGGACAAACTGGCTGGAATGGCAGAAATAGAATTCAGAATATGGACAGGAAAAAAAATCATCAAGATTCAGGAGGATGGCAAAAACCAATCCAAGGAAAATAAAAATTACGATAAAGCAATGCAGGAGCTGAAAGACAAAATAGCTAGTATAAAAAATAATCTAATCTGACAGAGCTGAATAACACAATACAAGAATTTCACAATGCAATAACAAGTATTAACGGCAGAATAAACCAAGTTGAGGACAGAATCTCAGAACTTGAAGACTGTTTCTCTGAAATAAGACAGTCAGACAAAAAATAAAGAAAAAAGGATAAAAAGGAATGAATAAAAGTCTCCAAGAAGTATAGGATTACGTAAAGAGGCCAAATGTACTAATCACTTGCATCCCTGAAAGGGAAGGGGAGAAAGGAAACAACTTGGAAAGTATATTTCAGAATATAGCCCATGAAAACTTCCCCAATCTTGCTAGATAGGCCAGCAGTCAAATTCAGGAAATACAGAGAAATCTTGCAAGATTCTACACAAGAAGATTATCCCCAAGACATGTAATCCTCAGATTTTCCAAGGTCAAAATGAAAGAAAGAATGTCAAATGCAGCTAGAGAAAGAAAGGGCAGATCACCTGCAAAGGGATCCCCATCAGGCTAACAGTGAAACTCTCAGCTGAAATGCTATAAGCTAGAAGAGATTGGGGCCCCATATTATTGGCCCCAAAGCTCCTTTAATTGATGAAGAACTTTGGCAAAGTTGCAGGATACAAAATCAATGTACAAAAATCACTAGCATTCCTATACACCAACAACAACCCAACTGAGAGCCAAATCAGAAAGGCAATCCCATTCTCAATTGCCACAAGAAAAGTAAGATGCCTAGGAATACACCTAACCAGGGAGGTGAAAGATCTCTACAATGAGAATTGCAAACATATTCAACAGTCTTAAAAAAAATCTTCAACCAAGAATTTCATATCCAGCCAAACTAAGCTTCCTAAGTGAAGGAGACATAAGATCCTTTTCGGATAAGCAAATGTTGAGGGATTTCACTACCACCAGACCTGCCTTACAAGAGATCTTGAAAGGAGCACTAAATATAGAAAGGAAAGGCTGCTACCAACTAATACAAAAACACACTTAAACACACAGACCAGTATCACTGTAAAGCAGCCACATAAACAAGCCAACATATAGCCAACTAACAGCACAATGACAGGATCAAATCCATACATATCAATACTAAACTTGAATGTAAATGGACTAAATGACCCACTTAAAAGGGACAGAGTAGCAAGCTGGATGAAAAAGCAAGACCCAGTGGTCTTCAGGAAACCCATCTCATACATAGTGATACTCACAGGCTCAAAATAAAGGGATGGATAAAAATAGAAAACAAAAAAGCAGGTATTGCAATCCTAATTTTAGACAAAACTGATTTCAAACCAACAAAGATCAAAAAAGACAAGGAACATTTTTTTCTCTTTGATCTCTGCAATGAGAATTACAGAACACTGCTCAAATAAATCAGAGAAGACAAAAACAAATGAAAAAACATCCTATGCTCATGAATTGGAAGAATCAATATCATTAAAATGACTATACTGTCCAAAGCAATTTACAGATTCAATGCTATTTCTATCAAACTACCAATGACATTCTTCACACAACTAGAAAAAGTTATTTTAAAATTTTTATGGAACCAAGAAAGAGCCCCAGTAGCCAAAGCAATCATAAACAAAAGGAGCAAAGCCGGAAGAATCATGTTACCTGACTGCAAACTATAGTATAAGGCTACAGTGACCAAAACAGCATGGTACTGGTACAAAAACAGGCACATAAACCAATGAAACAGAATAGAGAGCCCAGAAATAAGGCCACACATCTACAACCATTTGATCTTTGATAAAGCTGACAAAAACAAGCAATGGGGAAAGGATTCCCTGTTCAATAAATAGTACTGGGATAACTGGCTAGCCATATGCAGAAGACTGAAGCTAGACCCCTTCCTTACACTATATACAAAAATCAACTCCAGATAGATTAAAGACCTAAAAGTAAAACCCCAAACTATAAAAACCCTAGAAGATGTATGTGAAAGCCTGGACGTCCAGATAGAAGCCTGCTACAGAGGCAGAGCCCTCATGGAGAACCTCTACAAGGGGAGTATGAAGGGGAAATGTGGGTTTGGAGCCCCCACACAGAGTCCCCACTGAAGCACTGCCTAGTGGAGCTGTGAGAAGAAGGCCACAGTCCTCTGGACCCCAGAATGGTAGATACACTGACAGCCTGTACCATGCACCTGGAAAAGCTACAGGCACTCAATGCTAGCTCTTGAGAGCAGCTGTGGAAGCTGTACCCTGAGAAACTTCAGAGACAGAGCTGCCCAAGACCTTGGGAGCCCATCCCTTGCACCAGTGTGCCCTGGATGTGAGACACAGAGTCAAAAGAGATTATTTTGGAGATTTAAAATTTAATGACTGCACTGCTGGGTTTCAGATCTGCATGGGGACTACAACCCCTTTGTTTTGACTGATTTCTCCCTTTTGGAATGAGAGTATTTACCCAGTGCCTGTACCCCCATTGTATCTTGCAAGTAACTACCTTGTTTTTTATTTTTTATTTTACCTGCTCATAGGTGGAAGGGACTTTCTTTTTCTCAGATGAGACTTTCAATTGCAGACTTTGATGTTAATGCTAAAATTAGTTCAGACTTTCAGGGACTGTTGAGAAGGAATGATTGCATTTTGCAATGTGAGAAGGACATGAGATTTGAGAGGGGCCAGAGGTGGAATGACATGGTTTGATTTCTATCCCCATCTAAATCTCATGTTGAATTGTAATCCCCAGTGTTGGATGTGGGTCCTGGTGGAAGATGACTGAATCATGGGGATGGATTTCCTCTTTGGTGCAATTCTCATGACAGTAAGTGATTACATTTGGTTGTTAAAGGTGTGTAGTGCCTCCTCCCTCCCTCTCTTCTTTCTGCTCTGGCCATGTAAAATGTGCCTGCTTCCCCATCACCTTCTGTCATGACTGTAAATTATCTGAGGCCTCCCCAGTCATGTTTCCAGTACAGCCTGGGGAACCATGAGCCAATTAAACCTCTTTTCTTTATATATTATCCATTCTTAGATATTTCTTTATAGCAGTGAAAGAACTGACTAATATTGTACTAAACAGGTAGTTTTTCAACCCACACCCCTGTCCAGGAATTTATCCATTTCTTCTAGGTTTTCTAGTTTATTTGTGTAGAGGTGTTTATAGTATTCTCTGATGGTAGTTTGTATTTCTGTGGGGTCAGTGGTGATATCCCCTTTATCTTTTTTATTGCATCTATTTTATTTTTCTCTCTTTTCTTCTTTATTAGTCTTGCTAGCGGTCTATCAATTTTGTTGATGTTTTCAAAAAACCAGCTCCTGAATTCATTGATTTTTTGGAGGGTTTTTTGTGTCTCTATCTCCTTCAGTTCTGCTCTGATCTTAGTTATTTCTTGCCTTCTGCTAGGTTTTGCACGTGTTTGCTCTTGCTTCTCTAGTTCTTTTAATTGTGATGTTAGGGTGTCAGTTTTACATCTTTCCTGCTTTCTCTTGTGGGCATTTAGTGCTATAAATTTCCCTCTACACACTGCTTTAAATGTGTCCCATAGATTCTGGTATGTTGTATCTTTGTTCTCATTGGTTTCAAATAACAACTTTATTTCTGCCTTCATTTCATTATGTACCCAGTAGTCATTCAGGAGCAGGTTGTTCAGTTTCCATGTAGTTGAACGGTTTTGATTGAGTTTCTTAGTCCTGAGTTCTAGTTTGATTGCACTGTAGTCTGAGGGACAGTTTGCTATAATTTCTGTTCTTTTACATTTTCTGAGGAGTGCTTTACTTCCAATGATGTGGTCAATTTTGGAATAAGTGCGATGTGGTGCTGAGAAGAATGTGTATTCTGTTGATTTGGGGTGGAGAGTTCTGTAGATGTCTGTTAGGCCTGCTTAGTGCAGAGTTGAGTTCAATTCCTGGATATCCTTATTAACTTTCTGTCTCGTTGATCTGTCTATTGTTGACAGTGGGGTGTTAAAGTCTCCCATTATTATTGTGTGGGAGTGTAAATCTCTCTGTAAGTCTCTAAGCACTTGCTTTATGAATCTGGGTGTTCCTGTATTGGATGCATATATATTTAGGTTAGCCCTTCTTGTTGAATTGATCCCTTTACCACTATGCAATGACTTTCTTTGTCTCTTTTGGTCTTTGTTGGTTTAAAGTCTGTTTTATCAGAGACTAGGATTGCAACCTCTGCCTTTTTTTGTTTTCCATTTGCTTGGTAGATCTTCCTCCATCCCTTTATTTTGAGCCTATGTGTGTCTCTGCACCTGAGATAGGTCTCCTGAATACAGCAAACTGATGGGTCTTGACTCTTTATCCAATTTGCCAGTCTGTGTCTTTTAATTGGACCATTTAGCCCATTTACATTTAAGGTTAATATTGTTATGTGTGAACTTGATCCTGTCATTATGATGTTAGCTGGTTATTTTGCTCATTAGTTGATGCAGCTTCTTCCTAGTGTCAATGGTCTTTACATTTTGGCATGTTTTTTCAATGGCTGGTACCAGTTTTTCCTTTCCATGTTTAGTGCTTCCTTCAGGAGCTCTTGTAGGGCAGGCCTGGTGGTGACAAAATCTCTCAGCATTTGCTTGTCTGTAAAGGATTTTATTTCTCCTTCACTTATGAAACTTAGTTTGGCTGGATATGAAATTCCGGGTTGAAAATTCTTTTCTTTAAGAATGTTGAATATTGGCCCCCACTCTCTTCTGGCTTGTAGAGTTTCTGCCAAGAGATCTGCTGTTAGTCTGATGGGCTTCCCTTTGTGGGCAACCTGACCTTTCTCTCTGGCTGCCCTTAATATTTTTTCCTTCATTTCAACTTTGGTGAATCTGACAATTTTGTGTCTTGGAGTTGCTCTTCTTGAGGTGTATCTTTGTGGCGTTCTCTGTATTTCCTGAATTTGAATGTTGGCCTGCCTTGCTAGGTTGGTGAAGTTCTCCTGGATAATATCCTGAAGAACCTTTTCCAACTTGATTCCATTCTCCCCATCACTTTCAGGTATGCCAATCAGACATAGATTTGGTCTTTTCACGTAATCCCATATTTCTTGGAGGCTTTGCTCATTTCTGTTTACTCTTTTTTCTCTAAACTTCTCTTCTCACTTCATTTCATTCATTTGATCTTCAGTAACTGATACTCTTTCCTCCAGTTGATCAAGTCAGTTACAGAAGCTTGTGCATTTGTCACGTAGTTCTCGTGTCATGGTTTTCATCTCTATCAAGTCGTTTATGGACTTCTCTGCATTGGTTATTCTAGTTATCCATTCGTCAAATCTTTTTTCAAGGTTTTTAGTTTCTTTGCGCTGGGTTTGTAATTCCTATTTTAGCTCTCAGAAGTTTGATCGACTGAAGACTTCTTCTCTCAACTCGTCAAAGTCATTCTCCGCCAGCATTTTTCCATTGCTGGCGAGGAGCTGTGTTCCTTTGGAGGGGCAGAGGTGCTCTGATTTTTTGAATGTTGAGCTTTTCTGCACTGCTTTTTCCCCATTTTTGTGGTTTTATCTACCTTTGGTCTTTGATGATGGTGACATACAGATGGGGTTTTGGTGTGGATGTCCTTTCTGTTTGTTAGTTTTCCTTCTAACAGTCAGAACCCTTAGCTGCAGGTCTGTTGGAGTTTGCTTGAGGTCCACTCCAGTTAGGCTACTCCCAGTTAGGTTTTCCCAATTTGGCTACTCAGGGGTCAGGGACCCACTTGAGTAGGCAGTCTTCCCATTCTCAGATCTCAACCTCCATGCTCAGAGAACCACTACTCTCTTCAAAGCTGTCAAACAGGGATATTTACATCTGCAGAAGTTTCTGCTTCTTTTTGTTTATCTATGCCCTGTCCCCAGAGGTGGAGTCTATAGAGGCAGGCAGGCCTCCTTGAGCTGTGGTGGGCTCCACCTAGTTTGAGCATCTCGCCCAGCCACTTTGTTTACCTACTTAAGCCTCAGCAATGGCGGGCATCCCTCCGTCAGCCTTGCTGCTACTTTGCAGCTAGATCTCAGACTGCTGTGCTAGCAATGAAGGAGGCTCCGTGGGCGTGGGGCCCTCTGAGCCAGGTGCAGATTATAATCTCCTGGTGTGCCATTTGCTAAGACCCTTGGCAAAGCGCAGTATTAGGGTGGGAGTGACCCGATTTTCCAGGTGTTGTGTGTCACGGTTTCCCTTGGCTAGGAAAAGGAATTCCCTTCCCCCTTATGCTTCCCAGGTGAGGCAATGCCTCACCCTGCTTTGGCTCTCACTCAGGTTGCACCCACTGTCCTGCACTGACTATCCAACACACCCCAGTGTGATGAACCCGGTACCTCAGTTGACAATGCAGAAATCACCCATCTTCTGTGTTGCTCACGCTGGGAGTTGGAGGCTGGAGATGTCTCTATTCAGCCATCTTGGCGCCCCCCCACCCCTTGCCCATTTTTTAATGCATTTGTTTTTTGCTTGTTGATTTAAGTTCCTTATAGATTCAGGATATTAGACGTTTTTAGGGTGCATGGTTTACAAATGTTTTCTCCCATTCTATAGGTTGTCTCTTTACTCTGTTATAGTTTGTTTTTCTGTGCAGAAGCTCTTTAGTGTAATTAGGTCTCACTTGTTCATTTTTGGTTTTGTTGCAATTGCTTTTGTATACTTAGTTAAAAATTTATACCTGATTGTCACCTACACCTAAGAAAACATCAGGATAAATCTTACTGTACCCTATGTTCCTTTGTTGCTTGGTGACTCACAGGAAATCCAAGTTTCTAGGTCTTCCCTTATCTGCAGGATTCTCATCCTAATAGAGCTAGTCTGACTTCACCTTCTACCCATCCCTAACCTCCCAAGCCCTTTCATTGTACCCTTTGGAAAACATAATTTGTCATAAGTAAAACTTCACATATTCTCAAACTCTTCTTTGAATAGTCTATGCCCCTTCTTGCTCCACTGAACTTAACTTCCCTCTAAAAACACAGCCTCCCCTGCAGCCATCTCAGGATGTGGCAGTTTTTCTGCAGCATTTCGTGTGCCTCTTGGCTGAAAGTGTGATAATAACCTCCCAGCCCCTTGTTCGTATTTCCAAACCTTTGTTTCTTATTCTTCCCCATTTTATCAGCAACCTTGATGATTATGCCATCAGGGCAGCTTCCCATTCCCTCCTCTTGCTGTAGACATCTGCTGTCTTGCCAGGTCCCCCATCACCACCCTCAATGCTACTCAAGTCACAAATCCTAGCACTTATAACAGCCCCATAACTAATACAACCAAGATCCTAGCCTCTCTGTCCGTTGGCCTTTTAATGTCAGTAATCCTGTCCATCGCTAACATGATTACATCTTAGACCAGCTAGCCTCTCCCAAACTAATTTTAATCGTCCCCTCTCTCTAGTTACCTCCTCTTTTCTTTTCTTTTTTTTTTCTTTAACTACTAATAATTAATCATTTATTATCGGGGCCTAAAAAATAAAAACGGGTTTTCAAAAAGAGACTTTTATATACGGATGTGCATATGTGGAGCCAGCTACATAGGTCTATCGCCTGTGCAGCTGTCACTGTCCCATGCTTACAGTCTCTATGCTTCATTTAATGCTGAGTTGTTACTGTCTTGAAATTATTTTATTTCATTTGTTTTTCATTTTAGAGATGGGGTCTCACTATGTTGTTCAGGCTAGAATGCAATGGCTAGTCACAAGCATAATCATAGCACACTACAGACTCGAACTCCTGGCCTCAAGTAATCCTTCTGCCTCAGCCTCCTAAGTAACTGAGACTAAAGGCATGCTCCAACATGCCCAGCTCTTGAAATTCCTAATAATGTTTGAATAAGTGGCCTTAAATTTTTGTTTTACACTAAGCCCCAGAAATTAGGTGACTGGCCCTGATATATGTGAGCATGAGAGGTATCACCTCTTATTTTTGCACCTCACTCCTCCATTCTAATTCTTGTCATCACTGCATTCTACTCAGCTTGGATGACACAATCCATCATCATAATTAGTGTATGTATACATTCCCGCACCACTCTCATTTGTCTCTCCCTCTTGTTATAAATCATTTCCAAAATTTCAAACGTGCAAAAGTCCACAGTCTGCTTATTTCATACTTTCACTTAAGCAGCTAATGAGAGATAGAATGGAGCTAAGAGACCTTATATTAAGTTTAAAACCAGCCTGGGCCACAATGCTGGCAGGCAATACAAATAGTTTTCCCTAGTCAAGTAGTTCTCTTACTATTTCAGTTTCTCTTTTTCCCTCAGATCTCTGATACTGCTAACCCCTTCTCACAACAAATGAAGACCTACTTCTTATGCACTGAGAAAATAGAAGCAATTAGATGCATATAGTAAATAGAAGAATGACAGTCTAGAAGATGCCTCATCTACCTACCACCAAACTTTCAACCTCACTGCATCTACAAATTCATGTATCCTGGCTTTTCTCTTACTTAAAGAGTAAACATCAGAGTTCCAACATAAGTCCAACCTCTCTTTGCACATTGCATCCAATCACTTCTTACATACTAAAGGATTTTGTACCTACATTAATCTCACTACTGCCTGCATCATCAAATTTCCTTCTCCATTGGATCATTCTTATCAGCCAACAACTGTACTTTAATAGCTCCCTCCCTTCTTAAAACACACACACACACACACACCCCAAAATAAAGCTCCCCTGTCTTCACAAATCTCCTACAGCTTTTCTCTGCTAGCCTTCATAGCAAAACTCTGTGAAGAAAATTTCCACACATACAGTCTTCCTCACTGTTCTTTTTCTCTTGAAGAAAAGTTTTGTCTCCACCACTCAAGGAAATTTCTCTTTTCACTGCCACAAATGACCTCCAGTTGCCAAATCAGTGGTCAACCAGTCTCATCTTCCTGGACCTCCCTGCAGCAGGGCTAGCAGCAGCACCTAGCACTGTGCTCTCCTGTTCCTCCTTTTTGCAGATTTGCAACAGCTTGTACTGGACTCTGCAACTTTCTTTCGAATATGTCCTAGAAGATCTTCCAGGTTTTTTTTGTTTTTGTTTTTGTTTGGGTTTTTTTTCTTTTTAAAGCACCATATGCCCTGACTCTGAGACATCTCCCTTTAGGTATTCTGGTTCAGTATGCACCATTCTCTTCCCTTTGATACCCCTTAACCCAAGTGAAATGAGGCCAGGATATTTAAATAAGACTTTGTCAGGGATTAACAAAAGGGAAATTAATACACTAAGTAACTTGAAACTATTTAATTTGCAATACAGGATACCTCATGCTCTTTGTGCTCAAGGCCTTATTTCCATGTAAAGGAGCTGACTGTGGTAGCCCACATTCAATAACTAAAGTAAAAGTCTAGCCTAGAGAGGAAAAGGCCAAGTGTGGGGCCAGAAATTCCTTCTCCAGCCTAACCAACGCCAATCTTTCCTGCCCAAACCCTGGTCTCGTTAGGGATTAACATTAAGCATGTTTATCCCTTTCAAGGGAGATTCCATCCCCTAAGCACCGGAGTGTGGCTTTACACTCTCCTTTCATCAGGGCATCCAGATAGGAAAAGAGGTAAATTCATATAATTTTAAAACAGGCTGTGGAGTGAAATCCTGGATTCAAATCTTTACTCTGCCAAGTAACAACTATGTGATTTGGGGCAAGTTACTAAATCTCTGTGTGTGTTAGTGTCCTCTTTTGTAAAATAGCAATAATAGAACTTACCTCGGATGGGTCATGGTGAGGATGAAGTGAGATAATAGACATTAAACACCCGAAACAGTACTTGGGGCATAGCAAGGACTCATCATTCTAACTAGCTGTAATGCAGAGATGCGGCTGCCATCCACTCAAAGGACGCACACAGGTGATCAGGAGCTCTGTTCTCTTGCAAGAATACTAAGCATGAAAGACAGAGTCAGAATATATGTTAACTTGAGAAGGAAAATGAAGGCAGAGCATGGCAGAATCTTGAAGGACAGATGAGGTGATCCCCACACTGCTCTGCAAACAGGCATCTGGGAATGATGGCTGCTAGTTCTTTCATCCCCATCCCCTTGTCTCATACCCACTTAAAATGGAAAGCTGAGGACGTTCCCTGCTTTACCAGGATCTTTTGAAGTGCAGATTTTACTCTAATCTTTAGTGGAGCTGTAGGGCCTCAGTCATTCATCTGCTCCCTTTATTATGCTACAGCATTTCTGATCAAACAGAATTTGAGAAGGCAGAATCTATCCTGTCAAACAGTAAACAAAGAAACTCTCATAATAGCCCAGTGTTGTCACATGGCCTCCAGCCTTAGGTGTCCTGGAATGCTCCAGATCTGTAGAAAGGCACTAAACCGTCTTGAATGTAGAAAAGGGACAATGTAGGACAAATTTGTTAAATATATCTTTGCCTTGTAGAGTCATGATTATACTGATGATTAAGGTTTTTTTTAAAATGCTTCATAGTATAACCTGGTAGAGAGGTCAGCAAACTTTCTGTAAAGGGCCAAATGGTAAATATTTTAGGCTCTGGGGGCCATACAGACTCTGTCTCAGCTACTTCACTCTGCCACTGTAGGAGAAAGTAGTCATAGAAAATACTTTGAATGAATGTGACTGTGTTACAATAATATGTTACTTCAAAAGCAGGAGCCAGTTGGTTTTGGTCCAAGGTCCATAATTTGCCAAACACTGACCTGATATACTGTTTCTTAGACTTGTATTATATCCATAACACCTTCATGGTTTTGGCGAAATCTACGAACATATGTAATCTTATTTATTATAAAATTAAAGTTCACTCTATTTTTAAATGCATTTATTTTAAAATAAAAATATAATTATTATTAATAAAAGATAAAAGATAGTTTACTTTTAATAAAAAGATAACTTTTAAAACTACATAAAAAGAAACCCCACAATTAAAGTGCTAATTGAAATTTGAAGACTAAGTGCTTATAATTATTAAAAATAATTTTATAATATAGCATAATATAATTAATATATTACATAATATAATATAATTATTATAGAAAATATTATAGAAGAATATTAAGTGCTTATATTATAATATAATATGATAGAACCATATTGGGAGGATGGAAGTAGGAAAGTATAGAGATGATAGGCAGGAGATGAGAGAGCTAAATCCTTATCTTTCATGATACACAAAATAGTAGAAAATAAATGAATAATGTCTAAAATGAAAAAATAAGAAATAGCATTATAAGCATATTATAATAGAAAAACAGAGGCAAACACCTGAAGAAACTTCTGAAATAATTTAAAATGATTGACTCGGAAAGTGGGAATTAGGAGGCAGCAGTCGAGAAGTCTAGCAAGTTACCATATTTTCAGTCTTCTAAAACTATCTGACTTTTAAAACTCTGATAAGTATAAAAATGAAATTTTAAAAAGCCAAGGGTGTTGAAAAGGGTGTTTCCTTTCTAAGAAGGAACATTTTTGAATACAGAGTTGACTTGAAGATATCTACCATAATTTTTTAATTATTGCTTTTTGTGTTAGGTATTAAAAAACATTCCTCAAAAAATTTTTGAAGAAGAAATAAGATGTATCACTGAAAGTAAAGCTGCTTAACAAATCTAGTCCCATATTGGACCTTGCTCGATCCCCATGCCATTCTCTACCTTAGCTACGGTGACGTTCTTTAAATCCCTCCTACCTGTGTTATCTCTACCACTGTCAGAGGCTTTGGAACCAGAGTGACTCCATCTTGAATAGGGCTGGGTAAAATGAAGCTGACACCTCCTGAGCTGCCCTCCCAGGAGGTTAAGCATTCTTAGTCACATGATGAGGTAGGAGATTGGCACAAGACACAGATCACAAAGATCCTGCTGATAAAACAGGATGGTGTAAAGAAGCCAGCCAAAACTCATCAAAACCAAGATACCTATGAAAGTGACTGCTGGTCATCCTCACTATTCATTATATGCTAATTATAATGCATTAGCTTTCTCAGAAACACTCCCACCAGCACTATGACAGTTTATAAAGGCCATAGCTATGTCCAGAAATTACCCTATATAGTCTAAAAGGAGAAGGAACCCTCAGTTCCAGGAAATCTTCTTCCCTTTCTTGGAAAACTCATGAATAATCCACTGTTTTTAGCATATAACCAAGGGATAACTATAAATGTGGTGAACCCTGAATACCTGAGACAGGTCTCAGTTAATTTAGAAAGTTTGTTTTGCTAAGGTTGAGGAGGCAGGACGGTGACAGCCTCTAGAGTTCCTGATGACAGGTGCCCAAGGTGGCCAAAGCACAACTTGGTTTTATATATTTTAGGGAGACATGAGACATCAATCAACATATGTAAGATGAACACTGGTTCAGTCCAGAAAGGCGGGACAACTCAAAGCTAGAAGGGGGCTTCCAAGTCACAGGTAGTTAAGAGACAAATGGTTGCATTCTTTTCGAGTTTCCAATTAGCTTCGCCAAAAAAGGCAATCAGATATGCATTTATCTCAGTGAGGGATGACTTTGAACAGAATGGGAAGCAGGTTTACCCTAAGCAGTTCCCGGCTTGACTTTTCCCTTTAGCTTAGTAATTTGGAGACCCCAAGATTTATTTTCCTTTCACAGTATAGTCAGTCAAGCAGCCCATACTGCTGATTTGCCTATGGAGTAACCATTCTTTTATTTATTTCTCTAATAAACTTGCTTTTACTTTACTCTATGAACTTGCCCCAAATTCTTTCTTGTGCGAGGTCCAAGAACCATCTCTTGGGGTCTGGATCAGGACCCCTTTCCAGTAACACCACCACAGCACGTGTGTACATGCTATTCTGCCTATCTGGAATGCTGTCTTTGCCTTTTTACCTGATTACACTTGACCCTTTATCTGTGAATTCTGGATCCACAGATTCAACTAACCACAGATCAAAAATATTTGGAAAACAAAATTCCATAAAGTTCCATAAACAAAACTTGAATGTACTGCACACTGAGTACTACATCAAATACACAGGAATGAAGTGATGTGTAGGCATTGTATTAGGTATTTTAAGTAATCTAGAGATGTTCTAAAGTATACAAGGGGGCGTGCATTGCTTACATGCAAATATTATGCCATTTTATATAAGGGACTTGAGCATCCGCAAATTTTGGTGTCCTTGGGAGTCTTGGAACTGATTACTTATGAATATCAAGAGATGACTTTAACTCTAACCCATCAGGGAAGCCTTCCCCCAATAAGTCAAACCTCCTATTATAACTACTCATAGATCAGCAGGCCAGTCCTTGGAAGCACTTGTCACAAATGCCGTTTTATATTGGCTGGAAAATTATTGAATTATTTTCTGACTGTCTTGCTATATCATTTTCTCTTTGAAGTCTAAGGATCAGAAACTAACACAGTCCCTTGCCATCATAGCCACTAATAAGTATTTATTACACTGAATAAGTAAATGCAATACTAAAATTTTTAAATATATATATCAATTAGCCAATCCTGGTTGTAACATTTTGTTTTCATAATATAAATCTGCATGTTATCCCTCAGATCTTGTAAATTTGTGTTCTGATAACCGATTAAAAGTAACACTTTCTTAAAGGGAAATGCTCAACTGTTTTCAGGAAAGTCAGGGGCAGGGATTACTTCCTCAAGACATGGAGTAAAAGTGAGTGATTCTGAGTTTTAAGGTTTAGCTTTCTCCAAATCTTCCAAACATTTCCAGATATCACCTTCCAGATATCAGAATTCCTTTTTTTCTTGGCCAATATCCCACATTTCATAAGACCTAGTGATAATATAAATTTAATAATGTAAAATGTATGCACAATTCTTAAAATAAAAAGTGTTTATGCTACTTCAATTTCGGGATCATGGCAGATGGGAGGCAGGACTAGATTGCAGCTCCAGACAGAGCAGCATGCAGAGACCATTAGCAATATTAACCAAGAAAAGAGAGAAAATCCAAATAACCTCACTAAGAAATGAAACAGGAGATGTTACTGACACCATTGAAATGGTGATTTAAGGAAATTAAGTTCATTTAAGGCTACTATGAACACCTTTACTCACATAAACTAGAAAACCTAGATGAGATGGAAAAATTCCTGGAAAAATACAACCCTCCTAGCTTAAATTAGGAAGAATTAGATACCGTGAACAGACCCAAAACAAGCAGCAAGATTGAAACGGTAATTTTAAAATTACCAACAAAAAAAAGTCCAGGACCAGGCAGATTCACAGCAGAATTCTACCAGACATTCAAAGAAGAATTGGTACCAATCCTTTTGACACTATTCCACAAGATACAGAAAGAAGGAACCCTCCCTAACTCATTCTATGAAGCCAGTATCACCCTAATACCAAAACCAGGGACGGACACAACCAAAAAAGAAAACTACAGACTGATATCCTTGATGAACATAGATGCTAAAACCCTTAACAAAATACTAGCTGACCGAATCCAACAACATATCAAAAAGATAATCCACCATCATCAAGTGGGTTTCATACCAGAGATGCAAAGATGGTTTAACTCTCACAAATCAGGAAGAAAAAAGGAAACAATCCCATCGAAAAGTGGGCTAAGGACATGAATAGATAATTCTCAAAAGAAGATATACAAGTGGCCGACAAACATATGAATAAATGCTCAACATCACTAATGATGAGGGAAATGCAAATCAAAACCACAATGTGATACCACCTTACTCCTGCAAGAATGGCCATAATCAAAAAATCAAAAAATAGTAGATGTTGCCATGGATGCAGTGATCAGGAAACACTTCTACACTGCTGGCAGGAATGTAAACTAGTACAGCCACTATGGAGAACAGTGTGGAGATCCCTAAAAGAACTTAAGGTAGAACTACCATTTGATCCAGCAATCCCACTACTGGGTATCTATCCAGAGGAAAAGAAGTCACTATTTGAAAAAGATACCTCCACACCCATGTTTATAACAGCACAATTCACAATTGCAAAATCATGGAACTAACACAAATGCCCATCAGTAAATGAGTGGATAAAGAAACTGTGGTATATATACATGATGGAATACTACTCAGCCATAAAAAGGAATGAATTAACAGCATTTGCAATGACCTAGATGAGATTAGAGACTATGATTCTAAGTGAAGTAACTCAGGAATGGAAAACCAAACATCATATGTTCTCACTGATATGTGGGAGCTAAGCTATGAGGACGTAAAGGCATAAGAATGATAATGGACTTTGTGGACTTGGAGGGAAGAATGGCGGCTGGGGAGTGAGGGATAAGACTACAAATACGGGGCATTATATACTGCTCAGGTGATGGATACACCAAAATCTCACAAATAACCATTAAAGAACTTACTCATGAAACCAAATGCTACCTGTACCCCAATAACTTACGGAAAAATTTTATATATATATATATATATACACACACACACATACATATAATGGTTAATTCTAAAAAATAGATAATTAAACATAACACCAAAGCTAGAAACTACACAGGAAAAGGTCGATCATGGCTCTGAGCTAATGTATCACTTTCCAAGTGTTACCTTCTATGTAGGGCGTAAGGTCTGGAAGCCATGCTTTTTTTTTCCCACTGAATTTTTTCCCAATTCTTAAGAGCTTAAATATCTACCTATTCAAGGAAACAATAAGTAGTTGTAAAAATATCCCAAATCTTGTCCAAAAAGTCTGGAAACACAGGGAATACAATGTATTTTTAATATCACACTTTAGATTATCTGTTGGATTTATTGCTTTAGAGACAGTTACCTGAAATGGTATGTGGAAGTTGAAGGAAAATATATTGAGCATATTATATCAAAATGTTACTAATACATTGTTTGAAAATAAATTGGTCCTATGTTTCTGACTTTTTGAACACTGTATGAAGTGTTGTTTTTAACTATAAAAAATGAAACAAGGCCAGTTGTGGTGGCTCACACTTGCAATCCCAGCACTTTGGGAGGTCAAGGTGAGCAGGTCCCTTGAGGCCATGAGTTTGAGAAAAGCCTGGGCAACATAGCAAGAACCTGTCTCTCCAAAAATACAAAACTTAGAGGACGTGGTGGCACATGACTGTAATCCCAGCTACTCAGGAGGCTGAGGCATGAGAATTGCTTGAGCCAAAAGGCAGAGGCTGCAGTGAGCTGAGACCATGCCGCTGCACTCCAGCCTGGGTGACAGAGTGAGATCCTGTCTCAAAAAAAAAAGAAAGGAACAACTTAAACAGTTAATAAAGGATTGTTAATAAATAAATTATTCCTAATGAAATAAATCCCCATAAATACATTCCTGGAGAAGTGTTATAAACAATTGTTCTAGAAAGACTGCAGGTAACTCATTTTTTTTTAAGTTGAATTGATCTGTGATACGTAGACCTGACTGGACTGAAGCCATGGACCCCAAAGAGCAAGACTCCACTGAAGAAAACAGTCCCCACAACTTTACAAGATATAAGCAAATCAAGAATCTTTACAGAATTTTTAAAAATCTGTGTCTCCAAGGGAATTTTTCCTTTAAAATGTAACAGTGTACCAAAGGAAATTGCAAAGCAATTTGTAAATATTACTCTATTTTTGGTGAGCTAAATAAAATTATATATGTTTATTTATATGCTTAAAATGTAGTCCAAAAGAATTTTTTGATTTACTTATATACTTCTACCCTGCTTACATGTTTTTCAGTATCTACTATTTTCATACTTAATTTTTAAATTAATGTTAAATCAAATTTAAGTTAGTCATATACAAGCATCAAATGGTAAATTGTTTTTATAACAGCATAAACTTATGTGTTTTAATATCTATTCCATATTTCTACTAAATAAAATTTTAAGCCATAGCATACAACCAGAGAAGCCCAACAATTCAATCTTTTCCTTATCTGAGTTTTGTATTAATAGACTCTTTCTTATCTACAAAGAATGCCAGACGCATTGAAAAACAGCTAAGATTAGAATCGCAAAACATTAGTGTTTGAAAAGAACTAACAACACTGAGCAATTATCAAGTGTTTAGTATTTACCATCTGTTGTTCCAAGAATTTTTAAATTACAAGTTATTTTGTCCTTAAAAATCTTATTGTTATCTCAGTTTTACAGTTAAAGAAACTGAGAAACACAGTTTGAAAAACATAACAAAGGTCACAACTTCACAGTGGTGGAGCTAAGATTTGAACCAAGCAGATACAGTGCTATTAACCACTCACCTACCAGCATTCATTCCAGGGTAATTTTTAGAGAGTTTAAACAATGGACAGAAATCATAACAGGGTCTATTTGATAGATGTGGTTCTAGGTATTTGATGGTTTTTGGTTTTAATCATATTGAGTCAAAGTCTGCTTCCCTGAAATTTATACTAACTGGTCTTAGTACTTCCATCTAGAAAAAATGTAACAAGTCAGAGAATCAGTGGACAATGAGTTGAAAAAAAACTTTAACAGTTACATTGTCCAAATATCAAGTGCTCCCTCATCTAAATGGAATTTGAGGAGAGCTATCATATCTCTTGTACTATTCCTGTACTATTTCCCAAGCTTCTTTTTTCTTTTCTTTTTCTTTTTGAGACAGAGTCTCACTCTTTTGTCACCCAGCCTAGAGTGCAGTGGCGTGATCTTGGCTCACTGCAAACTCTGCTTGCCGAGTTCAAGCAATTCTCCTGCCTCAGCCTCCCAAGTAGCTGGGATTACAGGTGTGTGCCACCATGCCTGGCTAACTTTTTATACTTTCAGTACAGACAGGGTTTCACCATGCTGGCCAGGCTGGTCTCAAACTCCTGACCTTGTGATCCTCCCACCTTGGCCTCCCAAAGTGCTGGGATTACAGGTGTGAGCCACTGTGCCTGGCCGCTCTCTTTTCTAATTTGTTTCAATCTGGCTCTTTGGGAACCAGATTGGGAACCACAGTTAAGATGTACTTTGGGAACCACAGCAGTTTGTCGAAGTTTCTCCTGGGTTTTGATATGCAGAATTGAATATAACATTTTAGTATAAAATTTGTATACCACAGAATGAGAGATATTATATTATACGTAATATATAATTAAATTATAATGTGTTGATAATATGGTTTGAAGGAGAAGACATCCCTGCTCTGCCCACATTTGTATATCTCATGCTAATGTTAGACTATTGCATTATGACACAGTTGTCCTAAGGAGGCCACAGTGTATTGTAATGCCAATCGCATGAGTAGAAATTGGGTCTTACTGTGATGAAGTAGTCACTCCCAGTGCCAGTTATCCACGGAAAAGATAAGTCCTGGGAATCGAATTATAATTTGGAAGAGAGTCTACAGTGAGGAAAAAAAAAAAATGAATCATGTTCTTCACTCTACTCTGAGTCTTCAGAAGTGTTTGGAGGGCTCTTGGGTGATGGGGAAAATAGACACTGCACAAGGAGGCAGACCAGGTAGTTAACAAGGAGATACAACCCTCTCACTGGTCAGGGGTCACACCCACAGTGGACTCAGAGGACGGCTAGGGTTCTGTTCTTAAGAAAAGCCATTCCCAGAGGCCAATTGTATGTGATGTTCCTTATGTAGAAATTCTCTCCAGTTTCCTGAAGGTTTTAGTTAAATTATAGTCATAAGACCATCCTATCTGCTTAAATTATGGTTGTGCCAGAGTAAGAATATACAGGGTGCAATTTGTTGGTGCCCATGAAGTTTCTTAAAAGATAAGAGAAGAGCTGTGAGGTCCAGCTGCCCCTCCCTATCTGGAGACTCTCTGTCCATGACCAAGCCTGGAGAATTGGAAAATTATTCTATTAAGGGAGCTGGCTAGTTTCCTTGTAGCATGCTAATATGTTTAGCTTTTCAACAATCACATTACACCTTATAATTACAGTAAACTTTAAATCAACTAAAATGCTCAAGACTTTTTCAGATATCTTAACTGTACATGTACCAAACTCTTCGAATTATTATTATTATTATTATTATTATTTTGAGACGGAGTCTCGCTCTGTCGCCCAGGCTGGAGTGTAGTGGCGCGATCTCGGCTCACTGCAAGCTCCGCCTCCCAGGTTCACGCCATTCTCCTGCCTCCGCCTCCCGAGTAGCTGGGACAAGCACTCGTCACCACGCCTGTCTAATTTTTTGTACTTTTAGTAGAGACGGGATTTAACCGTGTTAGCCAGGATGGTTTCGATTTCCTGACCTCATGGTCTGCCCCCCTCCGCCTCCCAAAGTGCCCGGATTACAGGCGTGAGCCACTGCCCCCGGCCTCGAGTTAGACTTTTAACGTAAATATGAGACTTCACAGTTTTCAATTACATAGGGTTTGTTTTTGCCCTAATATCCCAGCATGTCAAGATCATATAGTCAAACTCTGTTTGGATTATTTTAGTACTAGTGAGCCCTCCCAGCCTTGGCCATATTCAAGTTGGACAAACATGTGTTATTAATAAATAAGGCCAAGGATGTAACCTTGCTTTATTTATTTGCCCAGCCTTGAAAGTTGAAATTGCTTACTATTAACTAGTACATATTTCATCATCGAGTACTCAAGGATATCACAGGAGGCTTGTCAAATGTCTTGCAGCACTTAAAATACGCTATATTTATATCACCCCTGGATAACTTAGTGATTTTACCTGCAAAATAAAAACAAATAATTGGTTAATTTAGCTGTTATCAAATCTATCTTATGGTTCTTGTAATTAACTTATTCTTTTTTAAAATACCAAACTATCTGCTTAATACTTGTTTTATACTTTTTGCCAAGAATCAATTTCAGCATTAATAGAATTCACATTTCCAATTTTTAAAAAATATGAAAAGCGGCCGGGCGCGGTGGCTCAAGCCTGTAATCCCAGCACTTTGGGAGGCCGAGACGGGCGGATCACGAGGTCAGGAGATCGAGACCATGCTGGCCATAACACGGTGAAACCCCGTCTGTACTAAAAAATACAAAAAACTAGCCGGGCGAGGCGGCGGGCGCCTGTGGTCCCAGCTACTCGGGAGGCTGAGGCGGGAGAATGGCGTGAACCCGGGAGGCGGAGCTTGCAGTGAGCTGAGATCCGGCCACTGCACTCCAGTCTGGGCAACAGAGCGAGACTCCGTCTCAAAAAAAAAAAAAAAAAATGAAAAGCATTATTCCATCAATCCATTTTCTCCTTATGCAAGATTTAAAAAGCAGCATACCAGGTATCTCTTCTGCTAACTTCCCCTTTTGCTGGTTCTAGGTATTAGGCAACAGAGGCAGAGCAATAGAGATGTAAAGCCAATTATCAGAGATGGACTTCCTCTGTTCCAATAGTTTTCAAGTATGAGTGACCATCAGAACTAAGTGGGGAGTGTTTTTTTAATTGTCGACTGGCTTATTTTCATATACATTCCTTGGACCCATACCCCAGTATTCTGACACAACAGGTAAGAGGAACCAGAAATCCGCAGGTGGTTCTGTTTAAGAGCCAGGTTTGGGGACTACCATGCTCATATCTATAATTTTTTCTTGGATATGATGGAACAAATTATTTTGATAGAGAAATAATTATTACTGTATTTCATAGATTCCAAGACACTTTTTATGCATTTTAATACTTTCTAAATGGGGATATAGTTTACAACTGGTAGTGGTACAGTTTAATTGAGAGCATCTCCTTTTGCTGTGCTTAAAATGTGGTTCATCTTACAGTTGATGGCATATTTGATTCAATGACATATGGTTGGTACAAGTTGTCAATTAATTTCACTATGTTTTATAGTCACACCTTATCTTTAACCTTTAATCACGTGGCAGATAAATACATGCCTTTGGTCACAAGGTGGAATTAGTTGAGAATACCTAGGGAAAACTACACATTTCCTTAGGACTGCTGGAAAAGTCAGCAAACATCTCTGTGTTGCAAGAAAAGCCAATAATATCTAGGTCTTTTTGGTAACAAAAATTGAGGGGGAAAAAAAGAAGACTCATGAGGAGTTATAGACAATTCTAAGCTCTCAGCTTAATGTGGCCAAGAGAAAGCTTTTAGGAGTAATAACTTGCCTGTAATCTCAGCACTTTGGGAGACTGAGGCAGGCAGATCACAAGGTCAGTCAAGACCAGCCTGGCCTTCATGGTGAAATCCCGTCTCTACTAAAAATACAAAAATTAGCGGGGCATGGTGATGGGCACCTTTAATCTCAGCTTCTTGGGAGGCTGAGGCAGGAGAATCACTTGAAACCGGAAGGCAGAGGTTGCAGTGAGCCAAGATCGCACCACAGCACTCCAGCCTGGGCAACAGAGAGAGACAACATCTCAAAAATATTATTAATCAATTAGAGAGAATGGCACTGCATTGCTACATAGGAACCTTTTATTGTCTTGCTTTCAGGAAAGCTTCCTTGTGGTAGAGGTAAAGCTGGAAATGAAACTAAGAAATAGGGGTCAGACTGTGATCCATGCCGGCACATAGGGGTAGGCTGCATGATGAACCATGTGTGACAGTCATAGCAGGAAAAGAATTCAGGACTATCGATCTGGCCCAATTAATTTTAAAAAAGAAGAAAATGAAGAAGAGTTACAAAGCTGTTTAGTGACAGAACAGGAAGAAGAACCCAGGAGCATGGCTCTGAGTCCAGTGTTCTTCACATTATGTTACATCTCTTGACGTCTAAGCAGAGTGTACAATTTCCATGAACCTTAGAAGTCAACACTTTAAAAATTATGTTTATATTATTTCAATAATCTATGAACTTAAGTATCTTCCAGATATATGGTGCTAACTACATTTTGGTGACTAGGCTGCTTCTTTTTTCTTTATATAGAAGTCCAGATTTTTTCAACAAAAATATGCTCTATCTTAGGAAAAATATTTGACCTTAAGCATTTATCCATTTTATTTCTTGACAATTACTCAAAAAGAAACAAAAGTAAAACAAAAATCAATAAAAGTCACTTTCTCAAGACCATAGTCAGACCTTGCTGTCACCTTGGTTTAAGAATCATTAAAATTTAAGACTGATTAGTCTGCATTAGAAGAAAATAAAGAAAATAAAAACTTTAGAGAAATCTTTTACCATAGATTTCAGATACATAAGCAAAAAGATACAGTATAAGTGATGAAAAAGAACATTTTTCTCAGCTTTTACTTCCTGTGGTTAGTGTTATTTAAAACCAGTTGATTAAGATGATACTGAAGAACAATGGTCTTATCAGTAAGTGGCACTGATTAAATTGGATATCCATATAGGAAAATAAATTAATTTCCACTGTATCTTCCATGATTAAAAAAAAAAAAATTCTAGGTATATTCCAGGTGTAAACATGAGAGGTAAAATAATAAAGTTTCTTGAGAATAGCATAGTGATATAGTTTTGCTGTGTCCCCACCCAAATCTCATCTTGAATTCCCATGTTTTGTGGAAAGGACCTGGTGGGAGGTAATTGAGTCATGGGGGCAGGTCTTTCCTGTGCTGTTCTTGTGGTAGTGAATAAGTCACAATGAGATCTGATGGTTTTATAAGGAGGAGTTTCCCTGCATGGGCGCTCTCTCTCTCTTTGCCTGCTGCCATCCATGTAAGACATAACTTGCTCCTCCTTGCCTTCTACCGTGATTGTGAGGCCTCCTCAGCCATGTGGAACTGTAACTCCATTAAATCTCTTTCTTTTGTAAGTTGCCCAGTCTCAGGAATGTCTTTATCAGAAACATGAAAATGGACTAATACACGTAGTTATCCTCTAGATAGTATTAATGGCTTTGGTTTAAACAAAGATTTCTTAAGCAGGACATAAATATACTATCCTTACAGAAAAACACTGTTAAATCAGGCAACACTGACATTAAGAACTTCTCTTCCTTTCTTTTTAGGAAAAAAGAGGGGGATCTTCCTGTGTTGCCTAGGCTGATCTTAAACTCCTGGCCTTAAGTGATCCTCCTGCCTCAGACCCCAAGTAGCTGGAATACAGGCACGTACCACTGCATATGGCAGAACTTTTGTTCTTTAACATAGACTATTAAGAGATAAAAAGGCAAGCTGCCAGAATGGGAGAAAATGTTGAGTAGACATTTAACTTGGACTAGTGTTGCTATGGGCACTCTTAAACCTCTTCTTTTGTGCACATTCTATACATTTCTCTTAGGTATAGCCTAGGAGTGGTTTATTATATAAATCATATATACATGTGTGTGTGTGTATTTGTATGCAATCAAATATTAAACAGCAATGAAGATGAACAAACTACTATCAAAACAGCATGAACGAACCTCATAAAAATAAGTCGAAGGGGGAAAGGCAGGCACAAAAGGGTGTATGCTATTACGATTTTATCTATATCAATTTATAAAACAAAAAATCTAGGGTAATAGAAGTCAGACAGTAATTGCCTTTGACGGGGAGGGTGGTAACTGGGAAAGAACACAAAAAGATTTCAATGTAAAAATGCTTGACCCTGCAGATGTGTAATCTGTATACTTTATGTATGCTATACTTCAATAAGACTATTGTTATAAAAAGAATAAAATAAAAAACATTATAGTAATCATCATGAATTGTAGAACTGATTGTGAATTAATAGAGTTGTGAACTGTAAATGATCCAAAACAATCAATAAATTTTAGCTAAAACAATTACTGAAGGTGACTGTACACATTTCTGGTTACAGAGGATATTTGTTAGTATATTAATCTTATTCTAGATAAAATTTGTTTTATTTTGAAGTAATGAATAAGTTTATCAGGTGGTATTTTTAATTTTTAAACTTTATTATTATTATTTTCTTTTTTGAGATAGGGTCTCATTCTATTACCCAGGCTGGAGGGCAGTGGTGCAATCACGGCTCACTGCAAACTTGACCTCCCAGGCTCAAGTGATCCTCCCACCTCAGCCTCCTGAATAGCTGGGACCACAAGTGTGTGCCACCATACCTGGCCAATTTTTTTAATTTTTTCTAAAAAATAAGTCTTGCCATGTTGCCCGGGCTAGTTTCAAACTTCTGGGCTTAAGTGATCCTCCCACCTTGACCTCCCAAAGTGCTGTGATTACAGATATGAGTCACTGCACCTGGCCTATCATTCTTATTTTTATTTAGTTTGCTTCTATAACATAGATTAATCTGGAGCAATTTGGTGAATTGCAAATTTTCTTCAGAGTTGCTTTTTTCCTGGTTAATTCTCTAATATTAGGCTTTCAATAGAAATTATATTCTGTAGTTTTCTCTGATCATAAAGGTAAAAAATTCAGTAGTTCATATGCTTAACAGACTATGGAACCTTTTAATCTCATTTTTCTAGAGAATACATACTTGCTATGGTCTGTGTGTTTCTGTCCTCGCAAAATTCATATGTTGAAGTCCTAATCCCCAAGGTGAAAGTAGGCTTTTGGGGCACTTCTCTCATGAACAGAATTAATGTCTTTATGAAAGAGCTCCCAGAGAGCTGCCTTGCCCCCTTCTTCCATGTGAGGACACAATTAGAAGGTGCTGTCTATGAACCAAAAGGGGACCCTCTCCAGGATAGCACAGTGATATGGTTTGACTGTGTCCCCACCCAAGTCTCAAGACACCTTGATCTTGGACTTCCCAGCCTCCAAAACTGAGACATAAATTTCTGTTGTTTAAAATCTACCCCAATTTATGGTATGTTGTCAGATCAGCCTGAATAGACCAAAACACACTACTATATCTACTTGATTTTTACAGGCAAAGAAAGAAAACAAAAATCTTCAAAATAGAAGTACTAGAGGCGTGGAGACCAGGTAGGAGGCTGTGGCAGTCAACCAGGCCGGAGAGCATAGTGACTCACACTAGGTTAGCAGCAGCAGAGGTGGTGAGAAGTGGTCAGATTGTGGACATATTTTGAAGGCAGAGCCAACAGGACTTCTGATAAATTGAACGTGTGGTGTCAGAGAGATGTCAGGAGTGACTTCAAGGACTTAGGCCTGAGCAATCAGAGGAGTTGCCATCAACTATGTGGAGAGAACAAGTATGCAAATAGAAGGAAGATAGGGACATCAGGGCTCTAGGAAGCCTACAAGGAACCCAGCTTTGTGGAGTGTTCTATTGATCTCAGACAAAAGAAAGGATCGATGAATAAACTATCAAATTAGAAATGATCACTGAGAAAGAAACACATCTGTCATCAAGACTGTTCCTCCTGTGGAGTAATTTTCTCAATTTTCTCAGGGGTTAGAATGTGGTTAGCAGCTTCCTAAATATGGATGACATCCTCATCAAAATTTAGAAGGTGGGTTGCAACTTCTTCTACCCTCTGGAGACTGAGGCCTAAGGAGAATGAGTATCTTATCTAATAATAGTCAATAGTAATTTCCAGGTATCCTCCTATTCCTAGAATAAACACATCTTTAATCTTAAAACACTTATTGTTTGTCAAATGGGAATAGCAAGCTAGACACCGGAAATTTGATTCAAAAAAATTTTTAGCAATGATAAAGCAGAAGCTATACGTAAACTAAATTGGAAATATCGGTTGCAATATTCCCAGTAATAATAATAAATTCAGTAATTAGTAATTTATCATTATTATTATGAAATATTTCTTCTATGCAAGGCATCACACTAAGTTCTTTTGTGCTTTATCTCATGTAAACTTCATTACAATTTCCTGATTGTACAAATGAAAAAACCTTAGAGATGGGTTCACAGCTCAGAAGCGTGCATCCAGATCTTAAATCTACATCTATCTGGTTCCACAAACAATGCTAGTTAGTTACACTGCAAGAATAAGTTTAACAATTTAGAATTAGGTATGTCTATCTCTTCTTCTCATATTGCTTCATTTTCCATAAACACATCTTAAAATAGAAAGTGTTAATTTGAGTTGGCGTGGTCACTTTTCCAGTATCATGTGATAGCTACCAAAGGGCTGCTTTATCTTGAGCAGAGCCTCCTCATGACAGAATAGGGTAGAGGAGGGGACTTTCTGGGAGACCTTGAGGTCCTATTCCAGAAAGTGACATTCTTTCATTCTTAAGTTATTTTCTCATCTAGTATTCACTATCTTAATTTGTCCTTACAATAATTACATGTGTTAGATAAGACTTTTATTAGCAATCTCATGTTAGAGAAGAAAATTGTTGCCATAAATATTGAGGTGATTTGCCTAGAGTCTGAGAGGATGTTGGTTCTATCTCTGGGACTGGAATAGTTAGATTTATTTCTTAAGTGAACTGTGCATTATTTTTCTCCTTAAAAGCAGATTTATTAAGTTTTATTTTACAGGTAAGAAAATTCGTCCATTCTAAATGTATAATTCAATGAGTTTTGTTAAATGCGTACGGCTGTGTGACCATCACTAAAATTAAGAAAAAAACAGCTCCTTCTTACCCTCTATAGTCAATTTCCCCTCCTGACTCCCAACACCTGGAAACCACTCACCTACTTTCTGTCACTAGAGTTATGCCTTTTCTAGAATTTCATATAAATACAATCCCATATTCTATAATTTCTTGTGTCTGCCTTCCTTTGATTGCCATAGTGCTTTGGATATTTACCCACGTTATTACATGTATCAGAAGTTTGTTCTTTCTTATGCTGAAGAGTATTCCGTTGTGCAGATGTACCACAACTTGCTTATACATTCATCGGTTAATGGACATCTGGGTTGTTTAGAGTTGTTTGCTGTTATGCATAAAGCATAACATAACACAAATTAATATGAACATTCACAACAAGTCTTTGTGGGAACATGTTTTTTCACTTTTTCCTCTGTAAATCCCTAGGATTGGAAAGGCTGAATTGTATGGTAGATATATGTTCAACTTCATAAGAAACTGCCAGTTTTCTAAAGTGGTGGTAGCATTTTTAATTCCCACCAACAGTGTGTGAGAGTTCTGGTTGTTCTATACTTTCACCATCATTTGGTATTTTGGCCATCATGGACAAGTTACTTAATGCCCTGTAGGCCTGGTTTCCTCAGCTTTAAATTGCAGCTGATAATAATACCAACCTCATAGGATGGTTGTGAGGATTAAATAAGTTAAGCATAGTCATATGTCACATGACTGCATTTCAGTCAATGAAAGACTGCGTATATGAGGAGGTTCCACAAAATTGTAATGGAGCATATATAGAAACCTGATATACAGCACTTGATATTGGCATTGCAGACCAAGGTGTGGAAATGACTGACATTCAGAAGTGGCATTGGAACATTTGGTTTTTTATATGAAAAAAACATGTAAATATAAATATGAGCCGGGTGCAAAGGCTCGTATCTGTAACCTTAGAGCTTTGGAAGGCAGAGGCAAAAAGATCACTTGAGGCCAGGAGTTTAAGGCCAGTCTGGGCAAAATAGCAAGTCCCTGTCTCTAGCCAGGGGTGGTGGCACACACCTGTAGTCCTAGCTACTTGGGAGGCTAAGGCAGGAGAATTGCTTGAGCCCAGGAGTTTGAGGCTTCAGTGAGCTATGATTGTGCCACTGCACACCAGCCTGGGTGACATACCAAGGTCTTGTCTCTAAATAAGTAAATGCAAATATACATACCATCTAGGTTTGTGTAAGTACATCCTATGATGTTCACATAATGATGAAATCTCCTAGTGATGCATTTCTCAAAATGTATTCCCATTGTTGAGTGACTCATGACTGCATGTGCAACACTTAGAACAATGTCTGGGGCTTGGTAAATGTTTAATAAAGATTAGTTCGTTTTTTTGTTATTGTTCTTACTGTTATTATTATCTTAACTCAAAAAGGAATTGAAAACTTTTGCTATGTGGTCACACTGTAAATAATCTTTCTGGAGATGTGAGACTTGTTGCAACTGTTTTATGGCACTAGTGGGGAGAGTGTAATAAAGAATGGTTTGGGAGTGTGTCCACTTCTTCCATCCCCACATACCCCAGATACCAAATCCATTGGCAAGAAGCAAGATGGTGGTTTACCTGGTTTCCATATGAAAGATGGGGAAACTCATTTAACAATTCACACACAAAGGCAATACAATATTGGGATTGGAGTTTAAGATAAAAGACAGAGAAGGAGGAGACAAGCACTTCAAGATAGATGCTCCAAGGACAAGAGGGGAAGGAAGACTTAGGGAGTAGAACCAAGTCAGTCAGTACAGGCAGATACCTGAGGTAAAGCCTGGGGCAGGCTAAAGAGGCTTCATGGACAGCTCTGGGAATGATGGTTAGAATGAGGAGAAGACAGGTAGGATGGAGAGGATTTCACAAGCAAGATCTAGACCCAACTAAAGAGAAGATCAAATTGGTGCTAGAGAATTAAATCAGATTTGAGAAGGGGTAAAGTGGTAGTTTTTGTAGGCTGAAGATAGAATCTTTCTATAGTTTCTCCACACTGAGAATTATAAACTCCGTTATACCCCCAAGAAAGCCAGCAAATATTTCTACAGACAAAATAGCAAAACCCTCATGATAGATAGAGCACATCTACATTAGGGAAAGAATGTGAGTCCAAGTCTTTGGCGAATAACTTCCCACTCTTACCCTTGGCATGGTAGTCTCTAAGCATCATAGTCTGGATGATCTTAAGCCACATACCTACCCACTTCGACCTTTCTACCTTGACTCCTAGGCCAATCAAATCTCTTCTACCATCTTTCTAGATCTATTTCTGATGGATTTTTCTATCCCACTCTCCCCATCCTCATCACGTCTACATTCAGCCTCAGTTTCTCTCTCTACCTGCTACTTATCCTGACACAAGGACTTTTGATCTCTGCTTTTTCCTCTTCACCTACACTGGCCCATCCTCATCCCACCCCATTCTCTGAGTCTCTTCAGTCTAAGGAAACGCACAAGGCATACATTTAGCATCCTTGTCTGCTTAATTGTAACATCATCACTGTGAAAAACACCAACTGCACTGCCAAGTGCCCCTGTGCTCATCTCCTTGACTTTGTTGAGCTAACAGAGCTAGGCTTCGCATCAGGCTCAGTTCTTGTTTTGGTCTTCTCTGGCACTCCCCCTCTCTCTCTGTGACCTTAAATCAAATAGATGTTTTACCGCTTGCTTGGAGGCGGGTAAAAAATGTCCTACTTCATGGGAGAGTTGTGAGGACTAATTAAAACCTCCTGAGGTCTTTTGAGAACTTGCTCCATTCTTAGGAAACCTAAGTTCTTGACAGCCTGGCTGCCGGGATCCTTGTAAACATGTCTGGCTTTTAGGAGCAACTTCCTCAAGGTAGGAATGGACTAAAATGAAACTGCAGTGTGACCAGCCATCACTTCAAATGCAACCCTAATGCAAGTATCCATTTGTATAGCACCCCTTTTTGTGTTCAAAGTGATTCAGATATATTTTCTTTATTCTGATTTCTTCATTTAGAGGCTTTCATGTGGGAGACCCAATGGTTAATACATGCAAGAATATGTAGTAATACTTTTTTGTGGTAAAGAAGGTAATCTTGGAGAGAGGTTTCAGGCCAAAGTTTCTCTTATGTTACTTGACTGAATGAAATCCCTTGCTAATTTATATCTACAAATATGCCTTTGAAGTGACAACAATCTAGCTCAAAATATATTGTATAATCAAAATGTGGGTGAGGGATACTAAGAGAAGCAGATGATGCCACCCGGAAAGTCCATCTGTGTGACTTTCAACGTAACTATCTTAAGCAGGAGGACGGATTCTATCCACTGTGGCAGGAAGCCTCAGACATTGTTTTAGAATGAGAATCAGAATCAGAAAGCAGTCCAGGGGATTTACAGGGCTGTGGACAACTGCACCCTTAGCCCTAATCTTCCTGAGAGTAATAGAGTAGGGGGCAAGCCCCATTTTCTGCTCTGTCCCAGTTTACTCTTTACCATGCTACTTCACAGAATCGACCTAAATAAATAAAAATGGCAGAAATCAACACTCCCTTTCTATAACCTTAAGCCAGATGGATAATTTTACAGGAAAAGATATGAAGGAGGAAATTCAAAAATATAAACAACAGATAAATGAAGCTCGATCCAGCTGGAATAATTTCCCCCAGGCAGAACAGGCTCCTCCATTGATTGTAGCCTGACAGAATTCCTCAGAAGGAGTGAAAAGGAACAGCACGTGTTTGTATGGACCCCAGAAAAGAACCATGCCCCGATGCTATAAGCCTCTTTTAAAAGAATTTGTGTTATTATTTGGTGTTCTTTTTCTTTCCTCTCTGTATTTTGTTTCCTGATCATACATATGAAATCCAAGGCAGTTACAATACACTGTCATGCCACACAGACCTATCAGGGATACTACTGGGTTTGTGCAAAAGTTACTATGGTTTTGGCCATTACTTTCAATGGCCAAAAGTATTTTACTCAGGCCTGACAATAGCTCACTATTCCCTCAAATTTCTTCTCCCAGACAAGCAGGTTCTTATACCCCTGGGCTGTAGCTGAAGCTGTTTCCCTCAATTCCAGGTCAAGTGGGGGCATGTGTTACCTGCACTCAGACTGAGGTGTGGGCCGCCAGCAGGAGAGGATGATCTGAGAAGCATGGAAAGAAGCGAATCAGATGTGAGCAGACCATCCAAGGGAGGCATCAACCTGTGGGGCAGAGCATGAAGTTCACAGAATACAATTGAAAATCAGCCACCAGAGGAAATTTAAAACACAGCAGAGAGGAAAATATCTGATTTCAGCCCCAGCTCTCTCACTGCTATCTGTGTAATTGTGGCTATGTCATTTAGCATATCTAAGTCTTAATTTCCTCGTCATGGACATAATGACAGCTTCTATCTCAAGTATTATGAGGAACAAATGTGAAGATACATGCAAAGCACTAATTAGAATACTTGGCATAAGGTAGAGGTTCCTTATATTTCATCTACTAGAATTACTACTATTATTGTTATTGTTGCTCACCCTTAACAAAGAGGAGAGTCGCTGTGTCCATATTCATAGGGCATTCATGCATTTAGTGTGGCAAGGAGGGATTAAAGAAATCCTACCTGGGCAAACACAAGATGCCTAGCACATGTTGACCCCAACTGCTCTCCCATATTAAAAATGAGAAAACAGAGGCAAAAAAGAGATTAAATAATTTGTCCAGGGTCAAAAAAATAAATAGCAGAGTTAAAATTCAAGCCTGAGCAGTCAGCTGTGTCTCGATATCTAAACATTCCCACATAACCTTTTAGTTTCTTAGCGTCATCCACACTCCCCGACATTTCCCAGATTACGACATCTCCCTTTTTAGTTTCTGCCTGGAACATCCTTTCTCCTCTTCTCGACCTAATAAACTTCTACCCAACCTTGAAGTTGCAGCTCAAATGTTATCTACCGGGTCCTTGTGAAGCCTTTTCTAAGGCCACCAGGAAAGGGGATTTCTCCTTTCATTGGGCTCGCACGGCTCTTTGTCATCACATTTAATTTGGGGTCAGTTGAAGGGGCTGTCCACTCCCTTACAGCAGGGATCTTAGCCTGATGTCTGCAGAAGGGCATCGAAGGGAGGTCTGTGAATCAGGCATGTGGTTATGTACCTGCATGCACACATACAGTCACAAACAGAAATGCACACAGATACGCAGCAGAGATTTTTATTCTATTTTGCAAAATTATCTTGCTGTACACATTATTTTCATGTCTATTAAGGGCTGCTCCTGTAGACAAGCACTGTATACTCATCAGTGTTGTCATGATATGTCACAACAGCTTCCCATTGGTAGGAATTAGTGAATCTGTGTCCTGTGATGATTATCATGAGCACCTATCTTTACTTTAGGACTGGCTTAAGTTAGAAAAATGTAAAAAAAAAAAAAAAAAAAAAAAAACCCTAACAAAAAATATCAAATATCCTTTGCCTTTGCTTTCTACTATATATGATAGAACACCAAAGCCCAAGTGCTTTGTTTATGACAACATTCTTGCTAATGGAAGGAGCATCAAGCCAAAAATGCTGAAGGGTCATTTCATACTTTTTCTTCCAAAAATATATTAGCATAGATCTGTTTTAAGAAGGGAAGGCTGGAGTTGAAAAGGAAAAACTTCGCCAAAATTTGATCTGATTTGACACTAGGCAGCAGCATAGTGTCAAAATAGAAACAAGGTAATTGGTAAAAGCCATGTACCCCAGAAATAATTTACTGTGTGGTTTGAAGCAGAAGAAGCAGGTAAAAGTAGTGCTTATTTAAAATGAAATTATCGGCCAACCACGGTGGGTCACTCCTGTAATCCCAACACTTTGGGAGGCCGAGACGCAAGGGTTACTTGAGGTTAGGAGTTCAAGACCAGCCTAGGCAACATGGTGATATCCCATCTCTACCAAACATACAAAGAGTTACCTGGGTATGGTGGCACGTGCCTGTGGTCTCAGCTCCTCTGCATAGGCTGAGATGGGAGGATCCTTTAAGCTCAGGAGGCAGAGGTTGCAGTGAGCCAAGATCACGCCACTGCACTCCAGCCTGGGTACAGATTGAGACCCCATCTCAAAAAATAAATAAAATAAAATAATTACGTGACGACTGACGTTTTAAAATTAATATTGTGAGACATGTGATGAAGGAATTAGAAGATTCTTTATGCAGCCGGCTAACGCCTTCAAAGATGATTTCCTATTTAACAAGCCCTTTTTGAAATTTAAAATCCATCAACATCTTCGGAATGTTGATAAGTTTCTGTTACACATAAACCTCACTGGACGTTTTGTGAACAAACAGAACTCCTGTGGTGCAGGGTAGCACATCTTGGAGTTTCACAGTTTTAGAGGAGGAAGTATCTTCACGCAGTAGATCTGACTCACTGCTTTCTATGGTCCTGCTTGTCTATAGCGAAGTGTCCACTAATGCTAGGGCCTTGAATCATTGCCTTTTGAATATGTTTTGTCAGAAAATGAAAACAGAACATGAACTTTTTTTTTTAATCTATGATATAGAAATATGCAGACAACCCAAAACTCAGCATAACTCTTTTTAAAGTACTTCTGCTCAGATAACCCTAAAATTGAAACCCGGGCTCTTAATTCTTCCTTTGTTGACATCAACCTCCCCTTGCTGAAAATGAAACTCAGTGATGTGAAGCCAATGGAAATTAAAGGATGCAAATCTAATTCAGATAGTCTTGAAATATTTTGTCGTCCCCTTGTCACAAGCCCATTGTGTCATCTGTGAGCGTGAACTGATTCTATTTGCTACAACATGCTGTTTTGAGCCCAGCTTTTTAGAATGTGTTACCATCAAAACAGAAAGTCTGCAGGAAAGTGCACATACTGCCATGTCAAAAACCATTCTCCAATTTCAGATTCTCATTCAAAATAAGGAAGAGGCCTGGTGTGGTGGCTCATAGTTGTAATCCCAGCACTTCAGGGGGCCGAGGCGGACGAATCACTTGAGGTCAGGAGTTCAGGACCAGCCTGGCCAACATGGTGAAGCCCCATATCTACTAAAAATACAAAAATTAGCTGGGCGTTGTGGTGCATGCCTCTAATCCCAGCTACTTGGGATGCTAAGGCAGGAGAATCCCTCGAGCCGGGGAGACAGAGTTTGCATTGAGCCGAGATCACGCCATTGCACTCCAGCCTGGGCAACAAGAGTGAAACTCCATCTCAAAAAAAAAAAAAAAAAAAAAAAAAAAAAGATAAGGAAGAGATGCTTTCTCATTGAAATTTATTTTTTAGCAAAACCAAAGTTTATTTTTAACTTTATTTGCACGTTATAGACTTTTTTTTCTTTCCCCAATGTTTAAGCATGTTGCCTGAAATTACTTTTCCTTGCTAAAATTGACAGAAAAGGTGTAATTCTTTATAAACAGCATTTTGATCCAATGCAATAAAATAAGCTGTGTACGTAATTTTTCTTATAATCTTATATAAAATCTTCTGGAAGAAAATCGATAGGCTTCATCAGATTTCCAAAGCCTCCATGATGTTAAAAAGGTTAAGGATAATACCATGAAAATCTGACTATCTTGAGGAAAAGTCTATCTTTGTAACTTGCCTTCTCCCCACAGAATCTAGGAGAGTGACCGCACTTAATACTCAAGGATGTTAGTGATGATAATCATGGTTTTTTCATTTCCTAAAGGATATTGATCATGAGACAGAGTTAGCTGAGTAAACAGAAATATATATGGATTTTAATTTTAAAACTGAGTTCAAAACTGTCTTCCTTATAAAGTCAAGGAAGAAAACCTCTTTATTTAGTATCTTATGAATTGGAAAAGGAAGACCAGACTGGGAAGATGTAGAACAAAAATGTATTTCCTTTGTTTGCTACCACAAAATTATGGAATAGAATATGTTTCTTTACTTGTAGTGCAGGCATTTGTATACTGGGTTCATCAAAGTCAAAGTCTTTATCAATTAAAATAAACATCCTAAAGGTACTGATTTTGTTATGGACTGAACTGTGTCCTCTCAAAATTCATATGATGAAGTTCTTAAACCCTAGTAGCTTACTATCATTATCATTAGTAGTAGTAGTAGTAGTAGTAGTAGTAGTAGTAGTAGTAGTAATAGTAGTATTTGTAGAGATGAGGTCTCTCTGTGTTGTTCAGGCAGGCCTTGAACTCCTGGCCTCAAGCAATCCTCCCATCTTGTCCTCCCAAACTCTGGGATAACAAGCATTAGCCACTGCACCCAGCCTTAAACTCTAGTAGCTTAAAATGTGACCTTATTTGAAGACAGGATCTTTACAGAGGTAATTAAGTGAAAATGAGGTCTTTAGAGTGTTGTCTAATCCAACATAACTGGTGTCCTTAAAAGGGGAAGAAACATGGTCACAAACAGAAACATATGGAAGACACAAGGAGAAGATAGTCACCTACAAGCCAAGGGAAGAGGCCTGAAACACGTTTATCCCTCATGACTCTCAGAAGAAACCAATTCTGCTAATACCTTGATCCCAGACTTCCAGCCTCCACTGTAAGAAAATTAATTTCTGTTGTTTAAGCCATCTAGTCTGTGGCACTCTGTTATAGCATCACTAGCAAACTAATAGAGATATACAGAATAAATCCCAGGAGACTCCAGGTAAAGAAAGTGAACCCAGACTAAAGGACTTGAGGAAGCACTAAGCTGGGGCACAGAAGAAGATATGATGTATTAATTCCTCTGACCACCACCCTAGGGAAAGAAGAAACCTCTCTTAAAATACAGAGCTAGCTCTGAGGTTCCAAGTTTTCAGTTTCTTCACCATACATGAAAGCTATTAGATATACTATCCGAAGCAATCTATAGATTCAATGAAATCCCTATCAAAGTACCAGGGTCATTTTTCACATAAATAGAGGAAACAATCATAAAATGTGGGTGAATTCAAAAAAAAAGTCCAAATAGCCAAAACAATCCTGAGCAAAAGTAACAAAGCTGGAGGCATCACACTACCTGACTTCAAAATATACTACAAGGTTATAGTAACCAAAAGCGAGAGCATAGTATTGGTACAAAAACAGACACATAGACCAAAAAAACGGGATAGGGAACCCAGAAGTAAATCCATGTTTCTATGGACAATTGATTTTTAACAAAGGCGCCAAGAACATATATTGGGGAAAAGACACCCTTTTCAGTAAATGGTGCTGGGAGAACTGGATATCCATATGAAGAAGAATGAGAACGTACCCCTATCTCTCAACATATACAAAAATCAACTCATGATATATTAAAGATTCAAACATAAGACCCCAAACTATAAGACTACTGGCATAAAACATAGGGGAAATGCTTCACTACATTGGCTTGGGTACAGAATTTATGGCTAAGACCTCAAAAACACAAGCAACAAAACCAAAAATAGACAAATGGAGCTATGTTAAATGAAAGGCTTCTGTACAACAAAGTAAACAATCAACAGAGTGAAGAGATAACCTGCTGAGTGGGAGAAAATATGTGTAAACTGTTCATCTGACTAGGGACTAATATCCTGAATATATAGGGAACTCAAACAACTTAACAGTGAAAAAACAAATAATCCCATTTTAAAAATGGGCACTCCAACCTTGGTTTGCATCTTGACCCTAGCCCTTGTTTCCCAGTGGGTTACTTTGGGAAAGTTGGTCAGAGTAAAATCTCAATTTCTTCAGATAATAACAGTGTCACCATCACAGGGTATTATGGAGATTAATGAGAAAATGCCTATAATCTTTTAACACAGGCCTGGCCCAGAGCGAGTAATCAAAAAATAAGAGCTAAAATAAAAATAACAGCAATACAACAAACAAGCATATGGTGCTTACTATGTACCAAGTACTGATCAAAGAACTTACACATATCAATTAATTTCATTCCCACACAGATGAGGAAACAAAGGCACAGACAAGTTGTGTAACCTGCTCAAGCTTACACAGCCAATGAACAATGGGCCTAGAACTCAAACTCAGGTAGTCTGGCTCTAGAAACCATATTTTCAAACTATTAGACATACTATCTCTATTATTATCCATTGTTAAAGACACAGCCTTTATCTCTTTCTTGAGCTTTGAAATCACATGGTTTTGAAAAAAAAATTATCAAGATACCCTACAGACACCTCAAATACAACATGCTCAAAACCTAATCCCCCAAACCTGCTTCTCCACCTGTGCTCCTTTTTCAGGACTCGATGACATTGTCCTGGCAAGGAACTTGGTGTCAGATTGAGGTTAGGAGGCAAGACTTTACTCCAGACCAGATTGAAGATTGGCTGAAACATGAAAGAGGCACCAAAAGCAATTCTCCATAAGACACACCTGCCAGTATCATGACAGTTTATTGTTGCCATGGCAACACCTGGAAGTTGCCTTCTCTTTCCATGGCAATAGCTCAGAAGTTACCACACCTTTTCTCGAAATTTCTGAATAACCTGCTCTCAGTTTGCATATAATTATAAGTGGGTGTATATATGACTGCAGAACTGCCCCTTGGCAGCTACTCTCAAGCCCTGCTCGGCAGTAGCGGTCATGAAGCTCTAACACTGCCACCTCAATAAAGCTGTTTTCTTCTGCCACTGGGTCACTCTAGAACTCTTTCCTGAGCAAAGCCAAGAACCTTCCGAGGCTAAGACCCAATTTGGGGGCTTACCTGCCCTGCAAAAAATTAGGTTCCTTGCTTTCCCTTGACCCTCCCATATCCAATCATCCAAGTATTGATTTCTAATTCTATCCTTTTCTCTCTATCCCTAATACTTCCCTAATTCAAGACTTTATCCTCTCTGGCCTAGATAATGGCAATAGCCTTCTAACTAGTTTTCCTGCCTCTAGACTCAAAGACCCAATTTCTCCACAACGTACTTTCTCTGCAGATTTAAAATACAAATCTGACCATTTCAATCTGGGCTAAAGGATTAATTGCTGTTTCACTAACAGCATCCAGAAGACACTTCATATCTGACACCTACCTTTCCAGCCCCAACTCCCATCTTGCACCATGTCCCCCTTCCTTCTTGCATTTCAGCAATCTCCAGAGGCTCTTACACTCTCTCCATCTCTCACACACACACACATACACCCACACATGTGCACACATGCACACACACATGCACAGACACCGTGCTGTTTCACAAATACTATATTGGAGTCTGTGTTTTAAAATTATCAGCATAACTCCTAAGAATATATAAAACAATCACAGGGAATATATAATCACTTACTTCCTACCCTACCAATTCCCTCACTGACAAAATAACCACAAAATTAATTTACTTGTAGAAAAAAGTTTAAATCAGTTTTATAAGTAATTTTAAAAAATTATCTTTCAAGGACACTGAAGAACTTGCAGACAATCACCAAACAGTAACATTATTCATATACTGTTTTTACATTGTAATACCAGATTTATCTGAAATATAAGCTGACTGATTTCCTTCAGGATACATACTGTGACTAGCACTGTGACTAGCTATTATTTCTGTTTGTTGAAACCAAAAGGCTTCAAGGACACAGAAATGTTACTGCTGAAGAAGCACAGGGGACTTGATGCCGTTATCTTACTGCCCCCTGCTGCTATTATTGTGTGTTATAAATGAGGCCCAGGAAATTGTAAAGTGATGCAACCTTCTAATAACCTA
Source organism: Papio anubis (assembly GCF_008728515.1). Taxonomy (NCBI): domain Eukaryota; kingdom Metazoa; phylum Chordata; class Mammalia; order Primates; family Cercopithecidae; genus Papio; species Papio anubis. The sequence goes on from NC_044979.1 coordinate 34,626,876, forward strand.
AGCTTCCTCTTTTCTCAATTGCCAGTGTCTCCTTTAATCCATAAAAGCCATATTGAAAGCATGTAAAAAATTAACAGATGACCCTTGATAACCTATTCCCTATGATACAGCACCCAGAAAAAAAAAATATTTATTTTTTCTTCAACCTTTAAGTTTCAGGGTGTATGTGCAGGATGTGCAGGTTTGTTATGTAGGTAAATGTGCGCCATGGTCGTTTGCCGCACAGATCAATCGTCACTTAGGTATTAAGCCCAGCATCCATTAGCTATTCTTCCTAATGCTCTCCCCCTACACAGGCTCCAGTGTGTGTTTTTCCCAATGTGTCCATGTATTCTCATTGTTCAGCTCCCATTTATAAGTAAGAATATGTGGTGTTTGGTTTTCGGTTACTGTGTTAGTTTGCTGAGGATAACAACTTCCAGCTCCGTCCATGTCCCTGCAAAGGACATAATCTCATTCCTTTTTGTGGCTGCATAGTATTCCATGATGTACATGTACCACATTTTCTTTATCTAGTCTACCACTGATAGGCATTTAGGTTGATTACGTCTTTGCTATTGTGAATAAGGCTGCAATGAACATACATGTGCATGTGTCTTTATAATAGAATGATTTATATTCCTCTGGATATATACCCAGTAATGGGATTGTCGGGTCAAATATCATTTCTGCTTCTAGATCTTTGAGGAATAGCCACATTGTCTTTCACAGTGGTTGAACTAATTTGCACTCTCCCCAACAGTGTAAACGTGTTCCTTTTTCTCTGCAACCTCACCAGCATCTGTTGTTTCTTTTCTTTTTTTTTTTTTTTTTTTGAGATGGAGTCTGGCTCTGTTGCCCAGGCTGGAGTGCAGTGGTGCGATCTCGGCTCACTGCAAGCTCCGCCTCCCGGGTTCACGCCATTCTCCTGCCTCAGCCTCCCAAGTAGCTGGGACTACAGGCACCCGCCACCTCGTCCCGCTAATTTTTTGTGTTTTTCGTAGAGACGGGGCTAATTTTTTGTATTTTTAGTAGAGACGGGATTTTACCGTGTTAGCCAGGGTGGTCTCAATCTCCTGACCTTGTGATACCCCTGCCTCTGCCTCCCAAAGTGCTCGGATTACAGGCGTGAGCCACCGCACCCAGCCCAACCTCTGTTGTTTCTTGACTTTTTAATAATTGCCATTCTGATTGATGTGAGATGGTATCTCATTGTGGTTTTTATTTGCATTTCTCTAATGATCAGTGACGTTGAGCTTTTTTTCATTTGTTTCTTGGCCACATGAATGTCTTCTTTTGAGAAATATCTGTTCACATCGTTTGCCCACTTCTTAATGGGGTTGTTTGTTTTTTTCTTGTGTATTTGTGTAAGTTCCTTGTAGACACTGGACATTAAATCTTTGTCAGATTACAAAAATTTTCTCCCATTCTAGTAGGTTGTTCACTTGATAATAGTGTCTTTTGTGTTCAGAAGCTCTTTAGTTTAATTAGATCCCATTTGTCAATATTGTTAAAATGGCTGTATCACCCAAAGTAACTTATAGATGCAATGCTATTCTAGTTAAACTACCATTGACATTTGTCACAGAATTAGAAAAAAACTATTTTAAAATTCACAAAGAATGGAAAAAGACCCCAAAGAGGCAAGACATCCTAAGCAAAAAGAGTGAAGCTGGAGGCAACATGCTATCTGATTTCAAACTATACCACAAGGCTACAGTAACCAAAATAGCATTGTACTGGTACAAAACAAGCACATAGATCAATGGAACAGAATAGAGAACTCAGAAATAAGACCACACATCTTCAACCATCTGATCTTCACCAAACCTTACAAAAATAAGCAATGGGGAAAGGATTCCCTATTTCTTAAATGGTGCTGGGAGAACTGGGTAGCCATATGCAGAAAATTGAAACTGGACTCCCTTCCTTACACCTTATACAAAAATTAACTCAACATGAATTAAAGACTTACATGCAAAACCCAAAATTATAAAAACCCTAGAAGAAAATCCAGACAATAGCATTCAGGGCATAGGCAAGGGCAAAGATTTCATGACCCAAACGCCAAAAGCGAATGCAACAAAAGAAAAATTCGTTTCTTTTGTTTTACCCATGGTCAGAAGCTACTCTGAAGCCTGGAGTGAAAAGAAATAAGAACTAGTTCCTTTGTGTTATAATGTTACTTGACTTCACATCCTTGCAGGAGCAGTATTGTCTAATGGTGGAATGCACAGGCTTGGGAGTCAAAGTCACCCACTCCCATCTTCTTTCAGCCTCTAGGACTTATTAGCTGTCTGACCCAGGGCAAGTCACTTATCTAAGGTGTAGTTATTTCAACTGGAAGAAAAATTATTAAATGAGAAGTTGTATGTAAAGCATATGATTGTTGTATAATAAACAGAAGCTCTTCTTATTTATGAAGAATTGTAAAGTGGTGATTAACAATTTCAGTCAGACTAATTGGCAGCATCACGTGGAAACAGAACATCACTAAAAGTATTCGTCACTAAAGGCAACCCTAACTATTCGGGAATTAAGGTTTCTACAGGATACAAAAATTATATATTTAATTTTGCCTGCTCAGCCCTCAAAAACATTTGTATAATACATATTGCAGTTTTAACGGTTTTTCCTACTTTTATGCAACCCTAACTATTCGGGAATTAAGGTTTCTACAGGATACAAAAATTATATATTTAATTTTGCCTGCTCAGCCCTCAAAAACATTTGTATAATACATATTGCAGTTTTAATGGTTTTTCCTACTTTTACAAAGTTATAAGCACAGTATATTGAACCCAGAAATATCTTTACCTCCAGTCTTTAATTAAAACCTAGCAGTGCCACATGTGATGGGTCACAGCTGTGGTCACACCTGCACTCTCAGCTACTAAGGAGGCTGAGGCGGGAGGATCACTTGAGCTCAGGAGTTCAAAGTTACAGTGAGCTATCACCATGCTGGTGCATCCCAGCCTGAGCAACACAGTCAAATGGCAAAATATCCTGTCTCTTAAACTAAACATTTTTAAAAAGTCAAAAATTTAAAACCTAGCAGAGAAAAATAAAATCATTTATAATGATATAGTCTAAAAATTACATAATTGTATATTTATCCAAACCCATCCTTGTCCTTATATCTGTTATCTAGGATTAGCAAATTAGAATAAAAGAAGTGATATGCTTCAATAAAAATGATATATTCTACCTACTACTTTGAGGTTTATTGTTAAATATATCCTGTATTGAAATGATTAGACAGCAAGTAAGTGAACAAAGTTGTATTAGCATAATGTTTTAAACGTTTATAGAGTCTAATTACAGATGTAACACATCAGTCATAAGATAAACACCTTCACGGAGGTCCCAATATTTTTCTGATAATTGACATGTACATGTAATATAGTACTTAAAAAATGGCACATAGTGCTTAAATGAGATAATTTGTAGTTTTCAGTCAAATTAAAGATGTTATAAATAAATTTTACTTAATATACTACCTTATGAAATAAAAATATTGTCAATTTTATATTTCAAATGTAAACCTTAAATCATCTAATAGAGGAAAAATTTTGGAAGATAGATACATTCTTCAAATAAATAACCATTACTATGTTTTGGGCACCTACCAATCTTATAACAAGCACTGTACTAGCTAACTTTTGTTTACTTTTTCTAGTCTTCTAAACAATTGACCTAGTTGAGGAAAGAAACTCAGAGAAGTTAAGTTTCCCAAAGTCAGCGGCTTGCAAATTGCTAAACTGGGATTCGCTTGCTCTTCCCCCTATATCCTGCTGCCAAGAATTAGCCTTCCCATGAAAAACTAACAGCTCATTAACTTTTGAATTTTGTTTAAATGATATTTCTTATAAAAAAGTAATTTGCCAAAACTTTGTATAGCCGTATGCCCTTATAAAAGCAATAAGAGTCAGTAGATAGATGAATTTGTAATTCCTTGTAACTGACGTACTTTAAAAATATAATGATGATTCTCATAGACAAATGCCACATATAAAATAAAAAGGGATAAAAAATCAAATGTTCTTTTTAATGCTAAACTTTGGTTTCTGTTTTCATACTATAATCTACAGGTATCTAAAAAGTTGTATCTTACATTTTAGAAATGGTAGCAGTCTACTAAAATAGAATTTAAGTATAAATGAGAAAACAAAGTTTACTCTGAAAAGAAAAATAAAAGATACCCATAATAAACTATGAAAAAAATGTCAACATTACTGATTATAAACCAAGTTAAAACAAGATGTCATTTTCACCCATCAGGTGAACAATGACTGCAGAATTCTATAAAGGCCAGTGTTGTTCATCTCTATTAGTGAGATCATTAATTGGAACAAAAGTTTTTGAAAGATAATTTTACAATATCTATCTAAATTAAAATGTATGTACCCTTCACATCAGCAATTCCACTTAATCCTGGCAAAAGTATGCCATGGTATATATGTACATGATATTAACTATAAAATTTTTGGCAGAGAAAAAATTTCCGTAAAATAAATATTCACCAACAAGAAATTTCCTTTAAAATTGTCATATAGTGGTATCACAGCATGATGTGGTCAGTACAAAAATGTACTGATATGGACAGACACCCAAAATATATTGCTACATGGAAAAAGCAAGTTACCAAAAATTATGGCACCAGAGCCCAATTTGTTATTTGCGTATATATACGCACACATTTGCTTCCATATTATTAGCAAATTTCCGGAATTATATACAAAAAAACTGAAACCAGGAGTTGTCACTCGCAGAAGGAAGAGAGAAGGAAACATTTAGTTTTCCACTTTGTATTGTTTCATAAAGAGCAGCAATGACTTTATAAGAATAAAAAAAAAATACAACTCAAAATGGATTAAAGACTTAAATATTAAGACCCAAAACTATAAAACTACTAGAAGAAAATACTTAGAAAACACTTTAGGACATTGGTTAAGGCAAAGATTTTATGGGTAAAACTATAAAAGTACAGGTGACAAAAACAAAAATAGTCAAATGGGACTATAACAAACTGAAAAGCTTCTACATGGCAAAGGAAAAACAATGAACAGAATAAAGCAAAAATCTATAGAATGGGAGAAAATATTTGTAAACTATGCATCTGACAATTGACTAATATATAAAATATACAAGGAACCCAAATAATTCAACAGCAAGAAACAACCTAATCAAAAAATTGCTGAAGGATCTGGGTAGACATCTCTCAAAACATACAAGTGAACAAGAGGTCTTTGAAAAAAAATACTCATCTTTACTAATCACCAGGGAATGCAAATCAAAACCACAATAAGATATCCTTCACCCCAGTTAGAATTGCTATTATCAAAAGACAAAAAATAGCAAGCACTGGCAAGGATGTGGGAAAAGGGAACTCTTGGTGAGAAAGTAAATTAGACCAGCCATTATGAAAAACACTATGAAGATAGGGAATTTCTCAGAAAACTAAAAATAGAACTAGTATAGTGATAGGGTTTGGCTGTGAGCCCACCCAAATCTCATCTTGATTTGTAGCTCCCATAATTCCCACATGTTGTGGGAGGGATCCAGTGGGAGATAACCAAATCACGGTGACAGATATCCCCCGGACTGTTCGTGTGGTAGTGAATAAGTCTCTCAAGATCTGATGATTTTATAAGAGGTTTCCCCTTTCCCTTGTCTCTCACTGTCTCTTGCTGCTACCATGTAAGAAATGGTTTTCGCCTTTCACCACGATTGTGAGGCCTCCCCAGCCACATGGAACTAAGAGTCCATTAAACTTCTTTTCCTTTATAAATTATCTAGTCTTGGGTATGTCTTTATCAGCAATGTGAAAATGGACTAATACACATAGGATACAGCAATCCCACTATTTATCCAAAGGAAAAAAAATAAGTATATCAGAGAGATATCTGCATCCCGTGTTTATTGCAGCACTATTCACAATGGCCAAGGTATGGAGTCAATCTAAATGTCCATCAACAGATGAATGGATTAAAAAAAAATGTGGTATATATACACAATGGAATATTACTCAGTCATAAGAAAAATGGAGTCCTGTCATTTGTTGCAGCAACACAGATGGAACTAGAGGCCATTATCTTATGTGAAATAAGGCAGGCATGGAAAGACAAGTATCTCACATTGTCACTCATCTGTGGGAGCTAAAAAAATTGAAATCATAGACAGCGGAATTATTGTTATGAGTATTAGAGGATAGGAAAGATGGGAGGAGAGAAGGATAGGGAGAGGCCAGATAATGGGTACAAAACAGCTAGAGGGGAAGAATAAATCCTAGTGTTCTATAGCACTGGAGGGTGACTATAATCAACAACAACATTGTGTGTGTTCAAAAAGCTAGAAGAGAGAATCTTACATGTTCCCAACACAAAGAAATGTTTGAGGTGCTGGTTACCCTTATTACCATGATCATTACACATTGTATGCATGTATCAAAATATCACTCTCTATGCCATAAATATGTACAATTAGGACATGTCAACTAAAATTAAAAGAGAAAAAAGAATAAAAAAGATTTTAAGCTAATCTAATGTAAAAAACTGTACAAGTGGTTCAGTTTTAAAAACTTCAAGCTTAAAAATGCATAATTTTTTTTAATTTTTAAAAAATGCATAATCATTTGAATTATTTTTATTGCTTTTTAGAGCTCAGTCTCAATTCAGATATTAAACAAAGCTTAAACATAAAGAAATGAGATCTGTAACAAGTAAAACATTCTCCTTTTTTCTCATGAAAAATGTAATGCCTCAAAAAAACTAAGATCCTGAAAACTTGTGCCATCATTTGAGAGTATCTAGACAACTGGATTTGGAATATGTGGTTTCATCTCTTTTTGTTTCTAGGGAGGCATGTGGAAAGGAAGGAGGAGATAGTAATATTTGTACAGATCAGACTAGGCAAGAAATTCAAATACAACTGCTCTGCGCTTTAACAGAGTCGAAGGTTAATTGTATACACTGAAGATATTCCTTTCATTCCTGTGCAAATTAGAGTCTTCAATGGCACCAGAGAAAGCAAAAAAATACTAATTCTTTTCTCTTATCTCTTCCCTCCTTTTGATTTCTTTTCCACCATCCTTTTTCCTTCTCCCTCTCTCTCTTGATTATGAGCAGAGGAGAAACATAAATATCCAAGCACTCTAAGTCTTATTGATGGGTTGTATTGAAAGGGTTTTCACTTTCAAGTTCTTAAACACTCTATATCAAGTTTTATTTATCAAAATGTCAGTGTCTTGTGCAGAATGATAGTGTTGAAACAATTCTGGCAGCTTTGCAAGTGAAACGCATAATAGGAGTTTCTGTACTCTAAACTGGAGTATTTACATAAGCTATTGATTCCTGGAATACAAATCCCTGAACTCATGGTTGAGAATTCATAAAATATAGCAGTGTTTGTCAAGTTCAAAGGAAATTATCATTTTCTAAGTATAGTTATTCAGACAGAACTTTCCAAAAATGATCTTTCAACAAGAGCTGTTCTTTTCAGAGATTTAATTAGTTGAAAAAGCACCCTTTAAGATGGACATATTGTTCATTTCAGCTAACCTGTGCAATCACAAACTCACTACAGAAGAAATGATAACAAACAAAATATTAACAATGAACATTGTGGTAGAGACTGTGGAGGATGAGGTATTGTAGAAAATTGGAGGAGATCCTTCTGTCTCCACGGGAGGCTTTAGAGAGGCATCTATACAGACACCATCAGCAATACATACATCAACAGCATCAGTGTCTTTTACATCAGCTTTCTCCTTACAACTCAAGTTGGTATAACAGCTGCAATAAAATTTTTCAGAAAATTCCTCCAGGTCTTCAACTGTTGGTTTTCCATGTACTGTGAACTTTCCACCTTTCTCCAGTCGAATATCAAAATTGTCTGGGTTGAGGTGAAGATAGTCACTTGAATTCCAGTCCTTCCTTATACACACTCCTTGCTCCTGGCAAAGCACTTGGCTACACATTTTGGCTGCTAGTGTGACGTTGATTATGTAAGGATTCAGTATAGTCTCCATGTAAGTGTCTAGGAGCAAGCAAGATTTCTGTAAAATTATAAGACAGAATATCAAAGGACAAGTTAGTTGATATGTGAATTAATTTACTGTACTACACAATTTTTTACAGAAGAATGCAAAACCAGAGGTAGCAAGAAGTAGAAGATAATTTCTTTTTTACCTTAACCAACAAGATTATTCCAATTGCTTTTTGTAAGACTTACAAGTTTCACATGCCACTTCATTCCACTGAATTACTGACTAATTGAGGCTTAATATTCCTTACCCTTGCTCTTCCTCCATAATTCATAACATTATCCGGGGATAGAATCCTACAGCTGTTACAGTATGTTAGAGTATGGTCTCTAGGATCCATTTGCCCTGATTGGAGTCCCAGTTCCATTAGTGACTAGCTGTAGGAACTTGGGAATTTCTTAAGCTTTCTAAGTCTTAGTTTCCTATCTGGGTGACTTTGGGCAAGTTGATTAACTTGATTATGCTTCAGCTTTATCATCTGGAAAATAAGGATAATTATGATGCTTACCTCATAAAGTTGTTATGAAAATAGATTTTAAAAGAACAATACATATAAATGTGCTGAACACAGGGGCATACCATATCTTCAGTTGACCCTCAATAAATTACAAATAAATGTAAGAAACACTACATTTGTCAGACAATTTTTTTCCTGAGACAAATTCTCATTCTGTCGCCCAGGCTGGAGTACAGTGGTGCAGTCTTGGCTCACTACACCTTTGATCTCCTGGATGCAAGCAGTCCTCCTGTCTCAGCCCCCTGAGTAGCTGGAACTATAGGCATATGCCACCAAATCTGTCTAATTTTGGTTTTATTCTGTGGTAGAAGTGAGGTCTTACTATGTTGCCCAGGCTGGTCTCGAACTCCTGGGCTCAAGCAATCTTCCCACCCCATCCTTCCACAGTGTTGGGATTACAGGCATGATCCACCATGCCTCGCCTGCCAGACAAGTTTAAATAGCATGGAAAAGGCTTATAATTTGGCTTATAAATTGCTGGCTCAAATACGTTAAACAGGTTCAATTGAGTATACTTTCTACTAAATGTTATGTATAGTCAAGTTATGGGTGAATAATGACAACTCTTTTACAGATTTGGCAGACTATGAGTGATGACTAACTAAAATGATTCATCTTGAGACTGGCATGTTCTAAACCCTGGACACTATCCTCTAAGAAATATTGAAGTTGATCACTTTTTTTCATATTCAACAGTTCCATTGAATGAGGTAGTTGTGCTAGTCCTTTTTCAGGTCAAAGGAAGTGGTGGTGGTAGATATGCAGGCATGTGAAGGAATCTCGGCAGCTTCCATCTGAATATATTTCTTTTCATCTTCCTTGAGATGATGTCATCTATTGTTGGCAGAATAACTGATTGCCAAAATTGTCTGCATCCTAATTCCCTGGAACCTGTGACAATGTGAGCTTACATGGCAAAAGAGACTTTGCAGATGTGATTAAGGAATGGATCTTGAGAAGGGGAGATTATCCTGAATTATCAAGATGGACTCAATGTAACTACATGACTCTTTGAAAGTGTAGAAAGTTTTCAAGCTGAGTTAGAAAGATGAAGTGAAGGAAGGAGAAATTCAAAGTGTAAGAGAGATTCAATGCACCTTGGCTGACTTTCAAGATAGAAGAGGGCCCTGAGCTAAGGAATGTACTGGCCTCTAAAAGCTGGAAATAGCCATTTGCCAATAGCCAGCCAGATAATGGGGATCTCATTGCTACAAGCACAAGGAAGTGAATCTGCCAACAACCCAAATGAGCAAGTATCTTCTCCTAGAAAGGAATTCAGCCCTGCTGTCACCTTGATTTTAGTCCATTGAAACTCATATTGGACTTCTGATCTAAGAACTATAAGATAACAAATTTCTTCTATTTTTTTAAACCACTAAGTTTGTTGTAATTTTTATGAAAGCAATAGAAAACTAATACACCATCCATCTTCTTAACAATCCAGTAGTTTTGAATGGTGTTTAGAATGAAATTCAACTTCTTCTCTTGACTTGTGCACAATGTGACACGGTATAACCCTTTCCTCCTCTTGTACAACCTTCCCATATCCATTCTACCTTAGACATAGTAGCTATTTCACTAGCACGGCAGTTTCATTTCAAACTGCACTTACTGTTCCCACTGCTTGGAATGGTCTTTCCTCTAATTTTTACCACAATTGACTTCATCCTGTCATTCAGATGGCAGCTTCAAATTAGACAACGCCCTTCTCTGATACCTTCCTTGTTAAGTTCTCCACATCTCTGTTTTAATTCTCTGTGTAGCACTTACCATATCAAAAATGTTTCTTACTTGTGTACTTTTTAAGTACTCATAAGTTCCAAGAGTACATAGACTTTCTCAATATTCTTCAACACTATGTTCCCAATACAAGGGAAATGAGAATTTATACCAAGTTCAAATAACATTGCAGCTGCTTTCTCAACTCCACAGAGACAAGGGTTATACAAAGAGGAGTAAAAGGGTGAGAATGACTTGAGAATCATTAACCTGCATACTTTGTAGTCTATGGAAATACATTAAAAGTGGCTCTCTAACAGGTAAGACTTGGTTCTTATCATTTTTGTGTCTGTGTGTGTGTGTGTGTGTGTATATCTATATCTATATCTATCTATCTATATATCTATATATATATATATCCATGGTGTAAATCCTCCTGCCATGGCCAATTTCAAGCTACCTCCCAAACATTACTGAATGCAGATCTGGGAATCAAGTATACCACCATTACACATTATGGTAGCATGCCATGAAGTAGTACATTATTACATAGTATTTCCATTTATAAAGGTATGAAAGATGTAAATAATCTCAAGAGCATGGACCATGGTAAAATGAGGTAAAATAATTGATATATTGAAATGTGTCACCTGTTTTTAACATAGTTTTTATTGTAAGTTTTTATCATTTAATTTTTAATAATGGCAGTGATTAACAACTGGCTCACAAAATCCCTGAATATTTACCAATTAGGTCTCAGTTGGGACCAGTAGGGCTGACTCTGTCACACCACCAGATCTAATAAAATGGAATGAAAAGAAATGGCTCATTTGCATTTGTTTTCTGTCAATTCCAGTAACTGCAAGTAAACCTGCAATTATCAGTTTCTTAAGTTGTCAATGAATCAGAGAAAACATGAGAAGTAATCCATGACTATTGATTGCAAATGACATAGAAAAAAGGGGAAGTAATGATAGATCTATTATTTAAAATAATCAGAAGTTGAGAAAGGTAGCAGAAATATATACAACAGAATCTATAGGGGACAATTTTGGGACAATGCCACTAAGAAGAAAATAATCATATAAAAGTTGAAGGATTGTCTCTGGTATGGATAATACTGAAGATGATTTGAGAGACATAGTAGTAGAATTTGAATCTAAGCTTAAAGGGCCACTAAAAAACAAGTGTGATACTTAAATAGTATGTCATGTCATCCTATTCATTGAGGAATGCCTGATTCACTCCTCCTCAGAGTAAGAGTGGAGTTTTCAGTTTTTTAAAAAAAGAAAAGAAAATAGTATGGAGAATTTATAAATATGTATAAGTTTTTAAATAATAGGACATTTGAGAAGGGAGTTTATGGATTTGGGGAAACAACTAATAAAAATTAAGAATTTACTTAAGAAAATTATCATTTTACAATGATTTTCTGACACATAAAATACTTTACCAAGGGTCACATACCTTTTTCTGAACTTACATTTCCTGTTATTCCTTTATATTAGAGATCCAATTAGAGACAAAAGAGTTATACAAAATAGGCAGATGGGCTCTGAGTACCTTAAAAAATTCTCATAAATGTAACTGCTGTTAAGTATTTTTAAATAAAGACTATGTCTATTCTGTCCAAACAATAAGAGATGAATACAATGCTTCTCAAAGGCTTTCTTAGACTACTAGAGTATAGACTATTTGCTAAAATCCTAAGATAGGACCCTTGGGCCATGAGCTTCATCTGGCATTCTTCATGGCACGTTCATCATTGGTATTTCCACATCCAACAGAGAAGAAAAAATTCAGCTTCAACTCAGCAATGTCCATAGGACAGCTTTCCTCTTAGGTCAAGAAGGTTGATGAGGTGGGGGATAAAGATCTGATATACAGAATTAAACAAGAATGAAAATAAAGGAACAAGGACCTATCTTCTGATACAAAACACCATGCCAGAAAATTAAGATTGTAGTCTTGTTTTTGTTACTTAATAGTCATGTAGCCTAGAGAAAATCAATTATTCACTGAATTTCTATTTCCCCACTGGAAAACGGGTATACTATTTTCTGCCTTACAACCACCACACAAATGTATTTTGATTCAGCCAGTAATACTTCAGCACCTATTACTGCCTGCTAAGCATAGTACTACTTATTTTCTTATTCAATACCAAAACAATCCCCAAAAACATTAAACATAGAAATATTTTCACCTATTTTCTACCAATTCAACTTACCATACTTCGCATTATACTGAGGCTTCCCCATATTACAATTCCAGAAGCACCCAGAGCAACAGTTTCACCAAGCGTAGACACAAGTTCTTCCTGGAAAGTGTGACAGAAAGAGTTAGCAGATAAAAACGAAATGAAAGTGCTATACATAGGACAGTAACACCGAAGCTAAGCATGCTGACCCAATAATAATAATTTTAATATTTCCCCATTATTTCTATCTCTTACACAGCCATTGCCTTACTATAAAACAAATAAGATACTATTACTGTTTCAATCACTTCTATTGAAAAGACAGCAGGCCTAAGAAATAAAAAAAAAAAGAAACTCAGTTCATACACTGTCTATACTACCTAATTCTCCCTGCCTACTAAGAGATAAAGACATTACATTAAAGATTAAGCATATTCTTATTTTGCATTCATAAAATAATGTAGAACTACTTGTGTATACATTCCTAATATTAAAAACTAGATTTCACTCCCTTCGAAAATAATATTAAATTTCAATAAACGTATTTTGTGAATTTCATTTCATAGCCCTCATACCTTGATTTACTTACTCGAGAAAGGAATTTCAAAACTTGATCAGTAAAAACTAGGCGGGCATAGACAAAAACCGGAAGTGGATTTTTTGCATCAGGTATTTTGGAAACCCTGATGGCTTCCCGAACTCGATTGCGCACATAGAGTGTAGCAACTACAACAGACTGCTGAGTGTTCAGATAAATGGATGGGTAAAGGGCAGTGCTTTCATTCCATAACCAGCTGAGATCATCATTTCTTTTTATTTCTACATCGAAGCAACTTCCATTGTAACCGGGTTTCCTATAGTGATGGTTGTAACAATCCGGAAAAAGATAATAACCCCACAAGTGATTTGGCCGAAGTGATCTTCCCAATTTTATAGTCTCTAGCATGAAATCCTTCCCTGCCTTTTCAAATTCTTGTTTAGCTTTGTCAGTGGCCTGTGGGAGACTAAGCTGTACATTTTGTTGCTGAACCAATTCAATAGACCTATTCCTGTAAACATCTTTAGGTTTCCAGTTTCTTGCCCAAGTGGGTCTCCATTCTTCCCAGTCAATAACAGCCATTCCCAAATTGTCTACTGGCATATAAAAAAGAATGTCTTGCTTAGATTTGTCCAGATGGTCTTGCAAGGAAACCTTCTGGGGGATTCCTCCATGCACAGTTACTCCTGTGGTTAGGTCTATATATGGATAGTAGCCAAGTCTATCAACATAAAATATTGTAACACCTTGCCCGGTGACGTTTATTCGGGGGCTTCCCATTAAAGTGAAGAGGCTCATATCTAGTGGCTCATCAAATTTTCCAAGACAAAATTCACTTGGGGCATTCCAGGCCCAGAGGAAAGGCACATTTGGAATAATAGGGGGTGCTCTGAAATTCAGAGTTAAGCAACACGGAATCAGAAGGAAGGTGAAAACTATCTGTGATACTCCACTTGATTTAACAAAGCTTCTGAAAAAGATGTGCTTGAATTTTAGCACTCCCATTGTAAAGAGTAATGACTGTGAAAACATTTATTTCTTCCTACACACGTTGGTTTACCCAATATTTGATGCAAAGTGTGAGCACAGATGAAAGGGAATGGAATGAATTCACTTTGGTAGATAAAGAGGTATAATGATTAAGTTACATTTAAATATTATTATTCTTGTCTCATGTTTCAGGATTGTTTTGCAAGTTGCGTCACCTATAACTGAAAAAAGAAATACAGAATACATTGTTATGATGCATTTCATAATAAAGAATGTAAGCTTCACCAAGTTCTCAACTTTAAGTGCAGGGGGTTTAATTTCATCTTAGAAGATGGAGGACCCACTCCTGTGTTTGAATCTATGAAATTATTTCCTTTCATGTATGATACAAACTCTATACTAGTTAACATTTTTCTCATCTTTCCAAATCACTACTGGGCCTACAGAAAGGAGACTGTAGCTATTTTCCTTTTGCCTTTCTGGCTGTACATAATGCTGTACCAAGCAATGCCTTAGCAAAAGCCCATTGGAGGAAAATAAATTCCAAGTTGATCCTCTCATTCTGTTTATTGCTTCCTGAAAGACCACTTGCTAGCTGTCTTCCATATACTGAAAACAACCTTTCATAGAATTCTGAAATTTCATCTTTCTCTTTCTTTCTTCTTTTTTCTCTTTTTTCACATTTTTTTTTATCAAAGGGGAGCAAACTCACTTCTGCCAGAAGTAGTAAATCAACAGTTTGGCTGAATGTATTGAATCAACCAAAAACTTCTACCAAACAAGTTGAAAGGCTCCTTGGTACACTCCTCAATCACATCTTACAATAATGTACTCTCATGTCTAAAGTTAATAAAACATTTTACTACTTTCCATTTTCTACTAAAAGGATTGGCTCTAGCCTAACTTAAGAAAAGCAATATATAGATTTTGGTCTTTTTATAGTGTTTGATAAGTAAGATTGTCTTGTCATTCTGATTGTGACAAAGCAAGGTGTTATAGCACATACTCTGGCTGTATTAAACCACAAAAGTGGTACAATAAAATGGTCTGGGCTCAAGAAATTAAACTATGTATATACTCAGCATTTAGGATTTGCAAAAATTACCTGCAAGAAGATATATTTAAATGTTCTGTGATTCTAGGAGGGAATTGGAAACTTTCTTTTAAATTAGATTAGTAGTATACTGCTTTATGAAAGTATAACAAGAATTATACTATTCTTCCCAGGAACATGTGTCCTTACCATAGCAAATTATCCGGTGATTTCCTTTGCTGAAAAATATATGACTCTAAAGAGATCACCATATCAGAATAAAATAAAATTATAAAGACTATTATAGTCTCATGTTTTGAAGATAGTGAATTTTTCCCTTCATGTTTAGAACATACAAAGTACCTAAAGATTTTTGTAGCTTAAATACTCATAAATTTCTTTATTCAGGACCTAGATAATCTTCACCTAAAATAATATTAGGGGGAAAAACGAATTGCTTTTAAATACCAACTATCAATACTAATGCCTGAATGGCAGGGACAGGGAAAAGAAAATGGAATAAAGGATTAACTTTCCCTGTATCTCAGGGAAGGAGTAAGCTAATCCTACTGAAATTAACATTTAAATCTATTTACACGTGTTCATTTTATGTAAGAAAAAGATGGGGGACCGGGCTCAATGGCTCATGCCTGTAATCCCAGCACTTTGGGAGGCCAAGGTGGGCGGATCACCTGAGGTCAAGAGTTTGAGACCAGCCTGACCAACATGGTGAAACCTCATCTCCACTAAAAATACAAAAATTAGGCAAGCGTGGTGGTAGGCTCCTGTAATCCCAGCTAGTCAGGAGGCTGAGGCAGGAGAACCACTTCAACCCAGGAGGCGGAGGTTGCAGTGAGCCGAGATAGCACCACTGCACTTCAGCCTTGGTGACAGAATGAGACTCTGTCTCAAAAAAAAAAAGAAAAAAAGAAGAAAAAAAGAAATGAAAAACATGGGGCAGAATGAGCCTGTTGAGAATGTCTCTACCCATAGAAGTCTTCAAAAAAGAATGGACACTTCTATGCTTAAAATTTTAATCAGTGAAATATCTTTTCCTCAGCATAAATCTAAGGCAAAGCCTTGGAACAGAGAATTGGCACAAAATTGAGGATAAACCTAGAAGTTAGCATCAAGAATAACATCTTTTTGTTTAAAGTATCTAATAGAGAACTTTACCTGTTTACAGAGAAAACCTGACATTGGCCTAGACAAAGAATTTATGACTAAGACCCCAAAAGTAAATGCAACAAAAACAAAAATGGAACAAACTGGACTTTATTAAACTAAAAAGCATCTTCACAGCAAAGAGGATAATCAACAGACTAAACAGAAACCTACAGAATGGGACAAAATGTTTGCAAATTATGTCACTGACAAAGGATTAATACACAGAATCTACAAGGAACTCAAACAAAATTGAAGAAGAAAACAAACAACCCAATTAAAAAGTGGACAAAGGACATTAACAGACATTTTTCAAAAGAAGACATGCAAGAGGCCAATAAATGTATGAAAAATGCTCAACATCACTAACCACCAGAGAAATGCAAGTCAAAACTGCAATGAGATACCATCTTACACCAGTCAGAATGGCTATTATTAAAAAGTCAAAAAAAATGTTGTCATGGATGCAGAAAAAAGGACACACTTATACACTTCTGGTGCAAATGTAAATTAGTACAACCTCTATGGAAAACAGCGTGGAGATTTCTCAAAGGACTAAAAATAGAACTACCAATCATCCTAACAATGCTATTACTGGCTATCTACTCAAAGGAAAAGAAATCGTTATATAAAAAAGACAACTTCATTCAAATCTTCATTGTAGCACTATTCACAAGAGCAAAGTCATGGAATCAACCTAAGTGTTCCTCATTGGTGGATTGGAAAAAGAAAATGAGGTGTATATACACTATGGAATACTATTCAGCCATAAAAAAAATAAAATCATGTTCTTTGAAGCAACATGGATAGAGCTGGAAGTCATTATCCTAAGTGAAACAACTCAGACACAGAACTGCATGTTCTCACTTTTAAGTGAGAGCTAAACAATGAGTACTCATGGACATAAAGATGGAAACAATAGACATTGGGGACTCTGAAAGGGAGCAGGTTGGGAGGGGGATGAGGATTGAAAAATTACCTGTTGGTTACATTGGTCACAATCTGGGTGATGGGTACACTAGAAGCCCAATCCTACCATTATGCAATATATTCATGTTACACACTTGAACATGTAACCCTTAATCTAAAATAAAATTAAATTTAAATATCTTTTAATGAAAAAGATACCATTAAAAAAATAAAAATAAATACATAGATACCCTAATAGAGAACCTCATCTTCCTGGAAAATCTTAACTAATTTAACCCCAGGTAATAATGCCTGACCTTATCTTTCCACTAGTATTCCTAAGCTCTATATTCAATTTATACCTATTAAAGTTGCATTTTTAAGTGTCTTCCTTGCTCATTGTGTAGATAATTGCTTCTTAAAGCACTTCTGCTAAGTCTTTGCTATCCCCCAAACCCAAACAATAGCACTTACCCAGAAGTCTGCTTTCAAAGTCCAGCCACCCAATGTCTCTTCAGTAGTATCAAGACAAGAAGTTGGCTGGTCTCAATGTCTTCCTAGAGCACTGGCTAGTCATTAGCATCCCTTTGAAAAAAAATAAAAAAGATTATTTTCTCTCAAAATAGATTTAGAAACTTTAAATTCTGAATATATCTAAAATTCTACTTAAACTCTTATTCCTGTTGTAAAGGCATTTTATCACTGGAACACATGCTAGCTAAATCCTTTGAACTAGGAATCCCTTGTCTAAGGATAAGTTCAAAATGATTTTGTAATAAAAATTATGTAGCTATGTGTAGTTATTCACACATGTAGTATTCACCACTATGTATTGTAGCATCTATGAAATGAGAAAAAATAAAAAGCAAGTTCAATACCCAATGATAAGAAATGATTTAATATGGTATTTCAACCTGAAAGAATGTATGCAGATATCAGAACTAGTTACAAAGATAATGATACAACATGTAAATATGTTTGCCTAAAATACGAAGTGAAATAAAGTACAAAACTACACACTGTTGAAGTATGCAAAAACATGTATGTGCATGCTTAAGGAATTAAAACTATTCAAAACTGTGAAAGAATATTTGTATTTTCTGAGTGTCCATTATATATTTCTGATCTTCTAATTTTCTTTCATCCAACTATCATCCTGTTTCTCAAATAAAAAGTGGAAATGAATAAAATTTTAATGTTAGAAAATAGTTTGCCAGAACAAATTTGAATCTCAGCTTCCCTTCAGTGAGGAAAGACAAATAACCATAAACCTCTCCACACATTATCTACCAGGATGCTTGTACAGGGGATTCTTGTTCTTGTAAGAGGAAGAGGAGTTGATGATTGTGAAATTCTTTTTCGAATAAATGCTACTGTGTATATTTAAGGTATACAACATGATGTTTTGGGAAGATTAGGATTTTTGAGGTAAGGAGAGGAGAGTATCAGACAGGAAAAAAAAAAAAAAAGAGCCAAATTTCTTGGCTTAGTCCTCTGCTTTTCTTTTCCACAACAAACGCTTTATTTCCATGACAAATGCTTTCTCTCTAGAGAATCATAACGGATATAGATGTCAGTCAAGACACTGCCTTCAGAATCTACCTTTTGGAATTCCCATTTCCTGTGAGTTTATGTATACATTATCTCAATGGAATTAAGAACTGAATTTAGACACAATCCTCTTACCATTAAAATTGTTATAGATTTTGGATATAAATTATGATCATAAATATTTTTAAAAATTTAGAAATATGGACAAATATTGAAAAAGGCAAGACTATAACTTTGGTGAAAGCAAACCATAACATTACCAAAGGGGGAGGAGCAAAGAGAGTCCCAAATCTAAGTCATGCACAAGGCACCTCGTCAATTTCCATTTCTCTACAGACCTCACTCAAAACTACCAAACTTTGTTACAATACTGAAAATGGCCTCCAGCCTCGGGAAGCCTGAGGATACTGAGATAACTTTAGTGTTCTAAATTACTTCTGTACATACTGTGGGAATCATTCTTTAACATGAAAAATGAAAAGCAAATTTCCACATGAGTGGTAGGTCCCAAGCTGATTGCCCTCGTATCCTCATCGCATTTGGTAGGATGTGTGGCATTTCCAAGGTACATAGTTCATAAGTCCAACCCAAAGGCTGACTAATACATCCAGTTACAAGTAACAGTGACTCCAAGCTAAGAGTTTTAAAGAAACTTTTAAGAGACCAGCATAATATCCCCAAAAGCGTATTTTTTCTCCTAAAGTAAAAATATTTACAAGTATTTTCACGAATGAAAGGAGCTTTTGTGTAAGATTATTTTCTAGGAAACTTCTTAAACTATTGTATTTTATAAATAAATTGACCAGAAATAGATTATCATAAACTTGATTCAACAAGAGAAGTTAATCCCATTGTAGGTGGCATTTCATCAACTCTTTTTTCTTTCCTCTTTATTATTGTTGTCATAATTATTCCTCTCCTTTGGTTCTTTCAGCCTCGTCTTAACTTTCTCAGTGTCACCTAGATATGTTTTGAACAAGCCAGATATTCTTGAGGTTAAAGAAACTGCTTAAAATGTGGCACATTACAGAACTTTGTATCTTTTTTTTACAAAACCATACCTGCTTTTTGCTACAAAGCTGTGCAGTAGAAAGAACAAAAGGCAACTTACTTTTAAAGTAAAAACTGAAAAGTTTTCCTTTAAGATGTGATTAGGTCAGAAGTCACTCCAATCTATTAGCTCTGCAGTATTAAACCTGTTGGGTGAGAAAAAACAGCCCTTTGCCCAGTCAATTAAAGGAAGATTTAATCTTTTGAAATGTTACTGTGTAATGTGGTAGGGAAACCTGTCTGTGTGTGTGTGTTTGTGTGTGTGCGTGTGTGTGTGGTGTTTTAATCTCAGCAAATTCAATCTTTGAGACACAATCTCAGTCTGTTGCCAAGGCTGGAGTGCAGTGGCACAATCTTAGCTCACTACAACCTCCAACTCCCAAGCTCAAGTGATCCTCCCACTTCAGCCTCCCAAGCAGTTGGGACTATAGGTGCACACCACCAAACCTGGCTAATTTTTAAAATTTTTTATAGAGATGGAGTTTTGTCATGACGTCCAGGCTGGTCTGGAACTCCTGGGCTCAAGTGATCTCACCACGTCGGCCTCCCAAAGTGCTGGGATTACAGTCTTGAGCCATGCACCTGAACTTATTGCTCAGCTTTGGTTAAATTAATAATATATTTCTATAGTGTAATACAAATGAAGCATACACTTCATGGAACTGTTTTCAAGAAAATACAGCATTGATTATAAAAGAAAAAGTAATTTCTCCTTTAAAAATTAATAAAATAAATTAAAATTAACATTTTCAAAATGATAAAGCAAGTTTGACATTTTTTTATGATAGAAAAATACTACTTTTAAGAGTTTTGAAAGGAAAATAAATCTCGGAACCGCAAAATCACTAAGCCAAGAGAAGTGTCAACATAGGCACCATGTCAGGCAAAACTGCTTCCCATTTTATTCCTAAATAAGCTAGCTACAAAGTTTAAAAAGCTACACACCCACCTCACAATTTGCCCACAAGAAAATGCTTCCTGGACAAAGGACAGACAGAATTCAGAGTCATCCCACTGAGGCTCACCTGAGACATGCATATCTGATTGCTTCCTCTACCTTATTGTTTATATAAAAATGCAGATTCACTGAACCAGACTAAATTTTGTATTCAGTGGAAGGCTGATCAAGGACTCAAAAGAATGCAACCTTTTGTCTCTTATCTACTTACAATCTGGAAACCCCCCACTTCAAGTTGTCCTGTCCTGCTGGACCAAACCCATGTACATCTTACACATATTGACTGATGTCTCATGTCACTTTAAAATGCATAAAAGCAAGCTGTACCCTAACCAACTTGGCGACATTTGTCAGGACCTCCTGAAACTATGTCATAGGCATGTCCTTAACCTTTGCAAAATAGACTTTCTAAATGTATTATGACATATCTCAGATACCTTTTGGTTTACAATTTGGTGATCAGTGGAAGGGACTCTACATGGAGGTGGCCCCTGACCTTTGACAAATCTCCAACTGGCTTGGTACCAGCTTGAATTTTTATGGCTCCAACCAACAGGACAATTTGCTGAGGCCTGGAAGCTTCCCTCCCTCCAGAGAATCCCCAATCACCCAAAATTGGGTTGACATCTAAACTTTATTTTGCTGTACAACTCTTTTTCTGAGTTTTACTTTCTTCCAACAAGGAAGGCAAGTTTTTCTGCTTTCATGACAATGGAAGGCAGGTAACTCATGTCTGGAGTTTGAGCTCGCTTTCCAACAGGGAAGGCCAGTTTGAATTTTTTCCTGCTTCTAGGATGGTAGAGAGCTGTCTTCAGCCTGAGACCCACTCCTAGGTAAGTAGCTGAATTGGGATTTTGTCTTGGATAAAGTTATGATTAACAGTCAGCTGGTCTTAATTCTCCTTACCATTAGAGTGCTCAGTAATGATACTGTGGGGTTTTTTGTTGTTTGTTCTGGTCTTTCTCTCTGGTCTCAGAGTTGACCAACTCTACCTGACTTGGTCAAATCTGAATGAGAATTCCAAATTATGGGGAACAAGACCTGTATGGATTGGCTAAAATTCCTCATAACTGCAAAAGAGAGGGGGGAAAAAAGTGCTTGGTTTCTGTGTTTGTTCCCTTTCTTAAAAAAACAACTGTTCTTTCGTTTACTTTTCTTCACCCCATTCCTTCCTCTCCTTTCACTATCTTCAATACCAGGAAAAATCTAAAGAAGCTTCTAATGATTCAAACCCCTAGAAGAACTCAGAACATGGGCACCACTTGCCCCTTTTTGGGGTGTTCTGCTTTCTTCGTAGAGTTTCAAAAGTCATGGGCAGATTCTTCCTAGGTCTAAAGGTCTACTTTCCTGTATTTGCATTACCTGACCTCTTTGGCTTTGGAGGGTACCAAAGATTACCTTGTACTGTGAAAGGATTTGACCTTGGCATGTGTAATGGTGGACAAAAGCTAACAAAGTTAAAGCTGGCTGAGGACAGTTACAGGAAGTGGTCTTCACTGATTTTTTTTTTTTTCCTCCTAGGAAGTTGGTGTTTAGGATCCTAATTCTAATTCAGAGGTGCATTCTGAAGAATCTTTTTCATTACCTTTACTCCCAAAATTAATCTAAATTGGCT
Source organism: Papio anubis (assembly GCF_008728515.1). Taxonomy (NCBI): domain Eukaryota; kingdom Metazoa; phylum Chordata; class Mammalia; order Primates; family Cercopithecidae; genus Papio; species Papio anubis. Next base: position 34,649,143 of record NC_044979.1, read on the forward strand.
TGACTGTGCTTTTCCGTGAGAACCTGAACTGTCATTGTCATTGATAAATGAGAGACTGAGTTTTCTCAGCTCTGAAGAGAAAGGGCATTTTGCTCTCTCAAGTTCCTAGCCAAAAAGCACCCCTGGGTACCAGGGGCCAAGTTGGAGTGTCTAGGGGTTAACCCCCTGTGACATGTAGTGGCCTTATAGGGAACCACCAACAAAGTTAGTTTAAAAAGGCTCATCCAGTAAGTGCATATGGAAGTTGACCGCTTCACACTTCGAGCTCTCCCAGAGGTGCTAGACCTCTGAAGACAGAAACTACAACAATAAGAGGGCAGAAACGACTCAGCAGTGGTACAATGTGGAGTCCCGCCTACAACCAGCACACTTGGACTCCCCCATGCCAAACCTTAGGTCACAGCTAAGTTCCTCCTTTTAAGAAAAAATGTGGGAAACAAATCATCTAAGAAAGGAAAGACAAGGAGGATGACCTCCTCTCAGGCACCCTGTTTGGTTTTATGATGTCTCTACTTGCAAGGGGCAGTATAAATGGAAGGGCATGCTAGGTTTTCTAATACTCAAGCTGGTTACACATTAGGACTGTTCTTGTGCACATTTTATACTTACAGGCAAATTATGTCAAGGAAAATTCAGAGCCCTAAGGTCAACCTGCAGCTATAAAGTTCCTAAATTCTCTATCTCTGTTTTTTTTTTCCTGCCTGCTTTGTCTGCTGTTACTTTCCTACTGAGATAAAATCCACTGTTCACATACAAACATTTTTGTTATTGTTTTGCAAACCAATGGGTTTCTATTAATATCTCATGGCTAGATTTCTGAAGTAAAAGCTGTAGGATCTTTGTGTGTGTGAGTGTGTAAGTGTGTTTGTGTGTATGTACACATACTTTGTTACGTTTTTGGCCACAAGTTACCAAATTGGGTTTAAAGTTAAGGAGTACTTATAAATGAGAAAATAAGTCCAAATGCTTTTCAAGTTCACATGACTTAAGTAAAACCTTTCATAAGCTAGTTTTAAAATTATTAGTAAGTAATATTAGAAATGTCTTAAAAATTGTCAGTGTATATTTTTGTTTGCATTTATTGGTCAAGAGATTTCATACTTATCCCTTATCCCTTTCATAAGGTGTCAACATTGGCATAAGGGTAATTAAATGATAAACTCAGCCCAAAATGGAATGATCTTTGCTTTTATAATTTTTTATAAATAAGATGCTAATATTGGTTTAATGAAAACAGCTAAATCTTGAATTACTTAGTAAAATTACCACATATTTAATCTTAAGGTTCTTACTTAGGTAAACTCCTGAAATTCACATGCTGTAAAATGATGACAGGGAAATAACCTTAAATGATTACTATCACAGTTTTCATAAATAACCCAGGTAAACTATTAAAATAAAATAATTGGGTAGATGTAATGGGATAAATACTTGTAGATAAATATCATAATTTAGAACCTAAAGTTATATTAAATTAAATAATAGATATTTTATTAAATGGGTATTTTCCAATTAAAAAGTATGTAGAGTAGGAAAACATTCCTTCTAAAAAAAAAAAAAATGTGTTCTTGTTCAAAGATGAATACTTTTTGTCTAATTCAAAGCTATTTTAAAGATTATGTATAAAATGAGGTAAAACTAACCTGGAAAAAAGAGAGATGTAAAGAAAGTTAAAGAAATAAAGTAGTATTTTTGGTAAGAAAGCTTAAAGAAAAATAATTTTACATGCAAAACAATCTTATATACTAAATTTTTGTCCTAGAATAAAATGACTGGTTGTTAAAGAAAGAAGGGTGTTCAGGACAACCATGTTCAAGCATGTCATGAATGGTCTGTGTAAGTCATAATAAGAGGGTTTATGAAAAGAAAAAACTTTTATATGATCAAGTTGTCTATATTTAATATTTTTAAAACCCCACCTTACACACTAAATAATTGGTTGGAATAATGAGATTTTCTTAAGGTACTGCTTTACTCAATAAAATCACAAGACTTTATAAATTTTTTTATGCAAAGTTCAACTTTTACTGCGTCTCGGTGTTTTCAGGTCTCTCTCCCCTTTTAAATGGACTGAAATAATAATTCTGTCCTTCAATTCATTTTCAACTACTGTAAGTTTTTTCTTTGGGTCATAATTGTTTTGTCCTGATGCTAATAATGTTTTATCTTGAAGGTCTAAAGGAAATGTTTTCTTCCAACATAATATTCTGTGCTCTTGGCTTTAAACTGCTCAGGACACACCTCCTATGTCTAATTAATTCAAGTACCATTCTCATTAGATCTGACATGAAGATTGTCTAAATGAACAGCAGTCACATTGCAGAAGGTCTTTTTTTTTTTGCCTTTTGGTAACTGGGCCTAACAAACAGATTTTACATTTTATCAAAAAAATTTCTCTGTCATTATTATTAAGTTTGGGTTTGCTTAGGAAAAAACTGAGATTAAATTTTTATTTAATTAAGGTTATTACATCCCTGTAACTTTCTGCATGTGCTTTTACAGTCCTTGTGTCATTGAGTACAGGGCTTTGACTTCTGACTCAAAAAAGGACCCCAAATCTTGCTAAATCTTAAACACTGACAGCAGTTAAAGCCTCATCTTCAGACCCAGTAGAAGATGCCAATCAAAATAAACTGTGTTCATGAGACACAGGGCCAGAAACTAAAACTATTCAATTCAAGTCCCAGGGACTATAGCAGAAGAGCTAGGCATGTGAGATCATAAGGGCTGATTTTGAGAGAAAATAAGTTCAGTTTCTCTATAAATTAACCATTAATGTTGAAGGCATGCTGAGGCAAGACCAGAATACGGACCCCTGTGTTAGATTAACAAGATTTTCTTATTTTTTTATTTTTTTATTTTTTTTGAGACAGAGTCTCACTCTGTCGCCCAGACTGGAGTGCAGTGGTGTGATCTTGGCTCACTGCAAGCTCCGCCTCCTGGGTTCACACCATTCTCCTGCCTCAGCCTCCCGAGTAGCTGGGACTACAGGCATCTGCCACCATGCCCAGCTGATTTTTTGTATTTTTAGTAGAGATGGGGTTGCACCATGTTAGCCAGGATGGTCTTGATCTCCTGACCTCGTGATCCACCCGCCTTGGCTTCCCAAAGTGCTGGGATTACAGGTGTGAGCCATAGCACCTGGCCAACAAGGTTTTCTTGGAGCATTAACCCACTTCTTAATAAAAGATTATAAAGGTTACAAAAAGGCTTATGGAAATCATATCTTATGGTCAAGATAATTAAATTTTTATAGGCAGTTTATAAGATTTGAGAGACATATTTAATTGACCTCCTTCTGTCTTCATTAAGGCTTATTGTTTGGGAAATTAAATCTCCTCTCTCGAAGACAAAGGTTTCTGCTTTTGTTTTTTTAATCTTTGAGTTATCATTTTGGCTAAATAAATGACTTACTTTATAATGACTGTAATCCTATTTTGTGATATCAAGTGTTCTAAACATTTTATATTTGAAAAACTTTCCAAAATCAAATTCTAATTTTGGTCCTCGTAAATTTATTGATATTAGTTCCCTAAAGTTTATAAGAGATATTTGGTTTATTTGATATAATAAAATCATACAGGAAGCATTGTCAAATATGAAACAATGTTTAACCTTCTTTGAATTATATTTATATAAATGTGTTATTAGTGTGTGTTCTGGAGTTGTATGAAATTCCTGTGCTTCTAATACATCTAAGCATATGTTATCAGTAATAATTATGATTATTATGTGAAATTGTTGTATTTCACAGAAGTAACCAATTTTCTTGTAAATTGTGTATTTAACTATGACTGTTCTAAGACTTTTGTCATCCAGTTTTATTTTTATCTTTTTCAAAAGGTGACATTATAACCAGCACAGGATTCTGACAGGTGCTCTTGAAGGCAGATTTCTGATAACTTTGAAGATTGTGACACTAGAATAGAGGAAAAACTTCCAAGATTCCTAAGGAAAGTTGAAGTGTTCATGAATATCAAGCAGAACAGGAGTTAACTGCATAGACTAAACCCCATGGAAGACTGAAATAAATCCTTTTATTACTTTTTGCTTAAAATGTTACTGATCCTTCATTTATCAGAGGTAAGAAAAATTTTTCTTTTGAAATATTTACAGCTTTTAGTAATTGAGTAAAGTACATGCCTATAAACAAAATTTGGAGCATATTCCTCTCTACGTGATTTCTCCAAAATTTGGAAACCAGTTGCAAGTATGCTTAACTTATAGCAATATAGTTATTTGCATAAGTATAATAAGAATCTGTTTTCTTTTGTAACAGGACATAATTGTAGACACTAGTTATTTTACCAAGGTTTTTTTTACTGGAATTGAATTCTTTCAGATACAGACTCCTTTAAGGAATCAAAGTTGAATTAAAGAGCAATAAAAGTCCCTTCAGAAAGCTGGTCTTCTATCTTGTCTACGCAGTCCCTGTACAGGTTCCTGATCTATGGCAAGTAAAGAATGTCACTTTCTGACAGTCCCAGGAGCCCCAAGATTCCTTGGGACCTAGAGGTGAGGAATTCACTCCATTAATACAGGTATTTGCAGGCACAGGCTGGGCTTAAGGCATTAAAGTCAAATCTGAGATTCCCTATGGAATAAAGTTTCAGCAAAGCCAATTTTTTAAAAAAAGAAACAATTATTCTTGCCGATTTTATGCATATACTGTCAGGCCTTTACGGCCAAATATAATAAGACTAAAACTTACTTTGCAACTGAATTTTTCTTATGACTTGTCTTTAGTGAAAATAGGACTGGAGAAAGAAAAAATATGTTTCAAACTATCTCAGAGACCTTTGTTTTAAGCTACACTTTAGAAAAAAGGTCTCTCAGGCAGTAAATAAATAACTATAGTACACCTGTTGTTAGATTCTAGTCTTGCCAAATATTTTTCAATTTTTATTATTTGGACTGAACTTACAGTTTGGACTGAATTCTAAAATTTTTCCTGACTACTGGTCTACAAAATAATCCATTCTCTTTTTTCTTCTATTCCTTTTTTTCCCCATTTTTCCTGATTTGAAATCACTAAAAATTAAGCTGTGCTTTCTTAAAGTCCTGCAGACTGAAGCTAGACAAATTAAACTTTAGAAGAAAATGACAGGAACCTATTTACATACATAAACCACTTTCACACCAGCCTACTGATTCACAAAGTTCAGAGTAATAATGCCTATATCAATTTTCCAGTATTGCTCACTTCTTTGTTTTTCTCCCTTCCTCTCCCTATATTCTTTCTGTAAAACGTGAGATTTCACAACTTGCTAAAAATGAGCTTTCCTAATAACGTGGGACCTACCTGTCTACGAATAAACTGTCCTAACCACAAGGGATGAGACATAACCTGACACGAGGGGCCCATTTTCTTCTAAAATGCTTTTTCTGAAAGACTTTTAAAAGAAAAGGGGAAAATGTGAAAGAAAAATAAAACTTGGGAGGCCCAAATCACTAAGTCAAGGAAAAAGTCAACCTAGGAACTATGTCAGGCAAACTGCTTCCCATTTTATTCCTAAATGAGCTAGCTACAAAGATAAAAAGCTACATACTTCCCTCACAATTTGCCCACAAGGGAATTCCTCATGAACAAAGGACAGACAGAATTCAAAGTCATCCCACTGAGGCTCACCTGAGACATGCATATCTGATTGCTTCCTCTGCCCTATTGTTTACGTAAAAATGCAGATTCACTGAGTCAGACTAAATTGTATATTCAATGGAAAGCTGATCAAGGACTCAAAAGAATGCCACCTTTTGTCTCTTATCTACTTATGACCTGGTGGCTCCCACCTCGAGTGGTCCCGCCCTGCCAGACCAAACCAATGTACATCTTACACATACTGAGTAATGTCTCACTTCTCCTTAAAATGTGTAAAAGCAAGCTGTACCCGGACCAACTTGGGAACACGTCAGGACCTCCTGAGGCTGCATCACAGGTGTGTCCACAGCCTTAGAAAAATAAACTTGCTAAATGTTTTGAGACCTGTCTCAGATACCTTTTGGTTTACAGAATCCTGCTTCTTTTCCTTAAGATGGGAAGAAAGAGGGGAGGGAGAAAAAGAAGAATAAAATGATGAAATCCTTCAAGAGCAGTTCCCAAAATAAAATTTTATTTAATTACTATTTGGAAACATAGAGATATAATTCACACATGTCCAATTTGTACAGCAAACTTGTCCTATTGTAATGGTGTAATTAGGAATTAATATATCTAAGAGACTAGAAAAATCACAGTCTGATTAAACATGAATTGGAAATATTGAATCCTTCAGCAATGACTCAGTATTATTGATGTATTATAAGAAATATTAGTACTTTCACATTTTTAAAATGCATTATAGGTCTAAGCACCACCATGGCTCATGGCTGTAATTCCAGAGATTTGAGATGCCAAGGCGGAAGGATCACTTGAGGCCAGGAGTTTGAGGCCAGTCTGGGCAACATAGGAAGACCCCCATCTTTACAAAAAATAGAAAATAAAAAAGTTAGCTGGGCATGGTGGTGTGAACCTGTAGTACCAGCTACTGGGGAGGTTATGGTTGGCGAATCATTCTAAGCCAGGAATTTAAAGCTGCAGTGAGTTGGGATTGCACCACCACACCCCAGCCTGGATGACAGAGTGAGGTCCCATCTCTTAAATTAAAAAAACAAAAAAAGTATGATAAGTCAATACTAATTATGCTGTATTAAAAATAAGAAAATAATTCATCTTATTCTTGGAAGATAATTCCCTTGGGGAAAAAATGTGAATAACATTTTATGTCCAAAATATCTTTGTAGGTTTCAGAGCTTATTAAAGAATATATATAATACACCTTTAATATTAGGATTAGTTTATTGTTAAACTTTCAGAGCCACTCATCAATTGGTACTCAATCGATGCGTGCTAAATGAGTTAGTTAGTAAATTATATAAATGAACTTGATATACTTTAAATTTCACTAGACTCAAAATTATGACCAATGGTGACACTTTAAAATGAAGATGTTCAAACACAAACTAAATCCACCAATCAGAAGCCAAAGGAAAAACAAAAAAAAAGAGAACTAAGCAGTAATTACAGCAGTAAAAACAGATTTAATTCAGAAAAAAACAATTGCAATAGGGGAAACAAAACCTCAGTATAATCCTGGGCTCAATTCCAAAAACAACAAGGAAAAGCGATAATTTGTAGCCAAAAGGCAGGGTGGGGATCAGCAGGATAGAAAATTACTAAGAGGAAAGATCTCAGGTAAGGCAGGTTCTGGTGAAAACAACCTAACAGTATTCTTACTGAAGGCTGCTGGGGGTGATCAGACATCTCCTGGGGGATGATGGAGGATGAGGAACCCCCAAGAGTAATCTGAAATAGAAGATGGGGAATTCCTGCTAAACTGACTTGCAGGTTCTTGCTAGAACTGGACTCCAAATGGAAGGACACCCAAGCCCAGAGTTTGAAACTTAGACAAAAATAATGCACAAATGAGCCTGATTAGAGTTTGATTAGCAGAATATCATTGTCTCTCCTCTTGTGCATAATTAGTTAATTAACTAAATGAATTTGATGTCCTTTGAGTTTAAGTAAAATTATGGCTGATGATGAAACTTAAAGTCAAAATATTCAAAGAAAAACCAAGTATGTCATCCAGAAGCCACAGAACACAAGCATTATTCAGAAGACTAGCATGTCTTTCGCAGGCAAGCATAAGGCTGACGCACTCAAATATGACTGAAATGAAGTAATTGAATAAAGGCTTGAGGCCGGGCATGGTGGCTCACGCCTGTAATCCCAGCATTTTGGGAGGCTGAGGCGGGCGGATCACGACATCAGGAGATGGAGACCATCCTGGCTAACAGGGTGAAATCTCATCTCTACTAAAAATACAAAAAATTAGACGGGCATGGTGGTGGGCACCTGTAGTCCCAGATACTTGGGAGGCTGAGGCAGGAGAATGGCAAGAACCCGGGAGGCGGAGTTTGCAGTGAGCCGAGATCTCGCCACTGCACTCCAGCCTGGGCGACAGAGCGAGACTCCATCTCAAAAAAGACTTGAAGAGCATCTAAATGCAAGATGCTAATTAAAAACATAATAGCTTTGCTGAGGATGCTGTCTGTCAAATGTCTCTTGTCAAACCCCAGGCTGAGATCAGTGATACTTGACTTTCAGTCAACCCAACATCCCACTATAAAAAAAAACCTAGGACCAATCCCGGTTCTATGATTACAGTGGTTCAGCTGCCTAGCACTAAGGCAAAAGGCTCGGTACCAAGTTAGGCTAAAGTTTAAGAAGAATGACAAACACCTTTATTACTACTGGTGCATTGCACAATGATGTTCACAAAAGTATAATAACCATAATGAGGGCTATGGGTTTGCAATTAACTGTCTATTAGCAATAACCAGTGTTTCTCTTCTCTCGACCAGTCAGATGACTTTTGGGATTTATTTCTATGATTTGCCAAAGTCATAGTTACTAAATCTTCTGCATATGGGATTGTATTAAAGATCCAAATAGTCACTATAGTCAGACACAAACAGAAAACACCTTTGTCCAAAGGTAATAGGGACCCAATCTCATCAATTGTAACTAAGCATATTAACCAATGCTGAAGGTAAATGCCAATAAATCTATATTAGCTCATCTTCAAAAGATAATGCAACAAGTATTTTTCCTGTTATCTATTTAAGGTATCTGATGCCTACAGAGATATCAGGCCTCTACATGGAGCACTTAGGATGCAGACTGAATTTTTCCTTGGGATAGATGACTTGTTTAAAAATCTTGTCAGAGTGTTAAGTGGCTTTTTATTTATCTTCCTAAAAAGCTATGTCCTGAAGTCTACCTTAAGAATGCACATTTTGTACAGCCAGGCATGGTGGTATGTGTCTGTAGTTCCAGCTGCTTGGAAAGCTGAGGCCAGAGAATCACTTGAGGCCAGGAGTTTGAGGCTGTACTGTGCCAATATCATGCCTGTGAACAGCCACTGCACTCTAGCCTGGGCAACACAGTGAAACTCCATCTCTTTAAGAAAAAAAAAAAAAAAAGCACATTTTGTGATAGCAAAACTATGACTAAAGTCTTACATAATCAAATATCTTCCCAGCACCAATTGCCACCATTCTTTCTAACTAATGTGATATAGTACAAGATTAGAATATACTTGTGCCACAAAACAACGCTAGAAACATTTATTAATGTCTTTCTTGACAATGACTTTTTTTCCTGTCTTCTCACATCCACTTTTTACCTTTTACTTTCTGTCTTTACTGTCCTCCATTTGCCTATGGGAGGTGGAAGCTGATGAAACACGTGTCTAAAAAGACTAAGGAACTCAGATCCAGAAAAGAATTGAGGCTTTATTTCCATTTGTAGTTCTATTAAGAAACAGCTGAAAGATCCAAATTATTCAATCTTTAAGCATCACTTAACTCTTTAAAAATACATCAGTAATTCCTAAATCTGTCTAAATTCCAGGAATGTTGGGATAATGAGTAAAATGATACGTATGAAGTGTATGGTTTTTTTTTTTTGAGACAGAGTCTCACTCTGTCGCCCAGGCTGGAGTGCAGTGGCGTGATCTCGGCTCACTGCAAGCTCTCCCTCCCGGATTCTCGCCATTCTCCTGCCTCAGCCTCCCGAGTAGCTGGGACTAGAGACACCCACCACCATGCCCGGATAATTTTTTGTATTTTTAGTAGAGACAGGGTTTCATGGTGTTACCCAGGATGCTCTCAATCTCCTGATCTCATGATCCGCCCGCCTGGGCCTTCCAAAGTGCTGGGATTACAGGCGTAAGCCACCGCACCCGACCTGACGTGTTTTTTTAAGAAACTATGTAAATCTAAAGTGTAGTGTTATTTCCCCTGGACTACCAATATTATTAAATCTTGCTTATTATGGCTCATTTGCATTTATTCCAAACTACAAGAAAGATAACTGTAATAGGTATGGAGAGGATTCTTTTTGACATTTTGGGAGCCATAAAAACCAATATATATATAACTCAAATAGGGGTATCTGTATAAAAATTTACACATTGTAAACCCTTACCCTAAGAACATTAAAGAAATATTTGCCATGGATACTGATTTAGACAATACAGAGATGCTTGGGGGTAATAACAATAATCTAAGTCTTCTGTAAAGAATGTGGTTAATAAGAAAGGTGAGGTGGGAAGAGGAAGGGTTATACATAGCAAAATTCATTTCGAATTGTAGAAACTCAGAGCAAGATGTATTTACAATTGTCCCTTTATCTCCACCAATAAACTGAGACACTGCTGGTGTTTTGCCTCCACAGAGATCACATGCTTCTCATTAAAAGGGAAATTGGAAAGGTAAAACAACACTTCCACAGCAGAATTCAGTCAGCCCCTCCACTCTGAGACCATCTGTGGCTAAAGTCTATTTAGAAAGAGCATTACAGAGTGAAAGCATTCTCATAAAGTTTATAAAATGTATCAGGGAAGAAGGGAGGGGGAGAACTAAGATAAACCAAGCCTGCAGCACACTCAGCATTAAACGTTATGTTAGCTTGCTCTCTGACCCACTTCCCAACAGTGTTTCCCTGTTGCTCCAGAATCACATAGACTGTTAAAGATTGTAGTTCCCCCTAACTGCTCTAACATGACAACTTGAACATTATTAAATGTAAGTTTTCCCTTTGAGATGTATTTTAAGTCCTGCATACCAGTGAAACTACTGATGTCAGTTGGTCTAGGGACCACATGAGGAGCTAACTCGTCTCCTTTTTCCAAATAATACAGTTTTCACATCCTAATGACTTCATCCCTCTTACCCCGACCAATCAATAACCCCAATCTTCCAGCCCATTGTCCTCTACAATCCCCTTAAAAACCTCATCCCAGAAATCCTTGAAGAGATGGATTTGAGAGTCTCCTCCCATCTCCTCACCTGGCTGCCCTGCAATCAATAAACTCTTTCTCTGCTGCAAACACTGCTGTCTCAGTGTATTGCACTGTTACTGTGCAGCAAGCATATGAACCCGTTGGTCTTACAGCAAAGCCACAACTAAATTTCACTTAAGTAGTGCAATTCATTTGAAGCACAACAGAGAGTAATTGAGAACACAGTAATACAAGAAAGTGATATTAAGTAAGCCTATACCTAGCATTTTTTCCAGATTGAAGGTCACAACCTATTAGTGAGTCATGAAGTAAATTTAATTGCTTGTAATAAGACTTTTAAAAAGCCCATAAAATAGACTATAATAGTGTAGAATAGGATAGAATAAAATAGGTAGGATAGAATAAGAAATACCTTTATTATATATAATAAATAATATTTTTAAAATTGTTTGCTATTCTCCTGTTAATCTGTGTTTTTGTCAGTTCAATTCATGAGCCTCACCCACAGAACTTCAGGAGTAGAGGAAAGTTACTTTTCTTTCCCTACAGTTCTGGCAATGAGAATGGGATATCATTGGCTGGGACACCCTGCACACTCCAGAGGCTACCATTGAGATCTTGGGAGCACTCAGCAATGTTAGCAAAAGGTAAACATTTTTACCACATCAACCTCCTAATCTCTGCCTGTAGAGTCTGGTCAAAAGAAAATGGCAAGAGACTATCCTTGTCTTTCCCTTTTCAAATTCAGATTAGCAGGAGAAACCATTTGTGTCAACTAGTTCTTTGGATATAGATACTTATGATTTTTTTGCGTGTGACCAATCAAAATTTAATTTCTTTAAGCTACATTTTGCCACAAGCAAAGAGATGGCAAATCAGTTTACTGGTCATCATTATATACAAATAAAGAAGGTGAGATTAGGGTCTTGTACACTTTTTCTGGTCCATGTGCAGAGTAATGGTTCAAACCAGTTCTGTGGTTCCCAGTAGATTTGTAATGGTTCAGGTTCTCTTTATTCATCTTCATAGGCAGTTAGAAACAGATTCACATGAAGGTTATGAAATAGAGTATGGTTACCATCTCCTCAAGAAAAAGACTTGGATCTAATGCAGAGATGGGGGTAAGGAATCAACTCAGGTCTCCTGTGCTCTCCATGATGCAACTTCAAGAAGACAATTATCATCTTCACTCCCATCCAAGGGAGCACAATGAAGTAGGTGAGGGTCTTCCACATACTAGCTGAGCCCTCCTAGCCATAGATACCACTTGATGTGGCTGCCCCAATTTGGGATTGGACTGATCCCATAGCCGAGGAGCCCAGAATGCAAGTGGGTTCTGGCAATGAGAGTGAGATATCATTGGTTGGGACACCGTGCACACTCCAGAGGTTACCACTGAGATCTTGGGAGCACCCAGCAAAGTTAGCAAAAGGTAAACATTTTTACCACATCAACCTGGACATTTTCAACCTGGACTCCTTGTGATTTTTATTTGAAGTACTCTTGGTTTTAATTCATCCTTTCCCTCCCAGAGATGGTCATTGTTTTCCTATGTCTCTGTCTTTTGTGTAATTTTTCATATGGAAGAGAATCACAGGCATATGTCCTATAAGGCATGTTGTTAAAACTGGCTTTTTAGACTGATGGGTTTACTGTCCTCATTGGGCAGGTGTTTGGACAAACTTTGCTGTGGGTCATCAATTTTTAAAAAAAGATGAGATTCTCCTTTCATCACTTTTTATGTTCTGAGATCTCGGCTTGTAACCAGTGAGGATATGCTCTTTGGTTTCTGCCAGCTGATGGGTACAGGTTATCAGGGATGCATCAAGTGGCTACCATAAGGCTAGGAACCCTAGACATTGGAGGGTATGCTGAAAAATCAATTGGACAAAAGCAGATTAATTGGAAAAAAAGCATGCAAATCTATTTAACGTGTACATACAGGAGCCTTCAGAATGGAGTCCCAAGGATAGAGGGGAAATTGTCTATTTTTACGCTTCAGTTCAGCAAAGTATGAACAGCCATATAGTAATATGACTGGACAAAAAGGGTAGGATCTAATGCTAATAGACTGAGGGAGAGAAGTCCAGCCAGGCCTACCTGTCTAGATTTTTCTTGGCCTCTCTGTGCATGCATTCCTTCCTTCTAGGTAAGGGACAGGAATCTCTCTGGAATGGGGGTCTTATGACCTACAGTCAAACAAGGTAGGTCACATAATTCCTTTATGGCCAGTTTTTATATAGAAAGACAGAGGGAAAGTTAGAGTAATATTTTTAGGTTTTATGGCTGACTTGGGTAAAAGGGGTTCTGATATCTATGACCTGTTCAGGGGAAGAGAAATTCTAGTTTTTATGGCTAGCCTTGGAGGCAAATGGGACTGAGAGACAGGAGGGCAGAAGAAGGTCAGATAAAAACTTTTGCTTCTGAGGCCTTCATTATGGGGTATTACTTTCTGAGTCCCAACAACATGAAGTGTGTAAGCAGCATTTTCATTGTCCAACCATGCCAGCTTTCAGGAGAGTTTGTTTTAATGAGGGGTCAGTATGACAGATGTACTTGAAAGTTATGACTTAAGAACACCCTGACAATGACCTTGTAGTCTAAGAATCCAGGAGTAGCCAACCCAGAGTTTCACTCCTTAGCTAGGAAGGACATCTGAACCCCTGACCCATCCCTTAGAATATAGGCTATACAGGGAATCAAGGCCCTTTGCTTTGGGTTAGATGGAGCTTGCTAGGTGGCAGGTGCTAAGTAAAAATGTTACATAATCTGCATGCTTTTTACAAATGGGAGCAGTTGTCCTGTCCAGCTCTCCATGACCAGACCATCCTTGTATGTAAGTTCCCCCAGTAAATCCTATGTCTCATTTGCTCTCAAGGTCCCACTCTATACGGAGTCTTTGTTGTCTCTACCCTTATTGCTTTGCCAGTGCGGGAAGTCCCATCCAGCATCACCTGTCCAATCTCACAGATTAGAGAGTCTGTAATTGGATGCATCTCACTTGTGTAGGACACCAGAGACACTAATTTTCACAAACATTATTCTTACTGCCTGTGACAATGAGGGTTTTTGCTTTCTTAGGCTATTTTTGGGAGTGTATCTTCTGCACCTCTTGGGGATACCTCTTGAATTCATGATAAAAATGTATTCTAAGCCTAGAAAGTTACCTCCAGGTTTTTTCATGAAAAGATTTATTGGATTGAGTTGCTGTTAGAGTGGATATATGCTTGGAGATCCTATTTGCAATGGCTACATGATGAATTCATGGATTTAGAAAAACTTTTAGAAAAGATTTTTAGAGAAATCTCATCCTAAACAAATGATTTTTTGGTACCTACGGGAAGTTGAAATCGGAAGTAGGACAAAAAAGAGCATTATGGCTAGGCTTAGAGATTCCCTCAAGATTAAGAACAGAAATTAGGCTTAGAACAAAAGTTAAAAATCCACATCTACTGTACATGTTCCTTTCCCCTGCAACTGTGCTCTTCTTTATTCTCAATTCCATATCCCTAACCTTCCAGAAGGTATTTTGAATCTCCAGACCCTGACTTATGTTTCTCTCCCTCAAATCCAGCCCAGACTCCTAAGCAAATTCCTATAATCCCTGAAGCTCCTCTGACTTCTAAGAAAAAAAAAAAAAAAGTCCCTAAACACCCAGCTTCCTTCTTTAAATTCTTTTTCCCTGCAAGAATAGCAGAAAGCACTCTGGCCTAATCTCCAGGCCAGGGAATACAGGTTACTTATGTAAATGCTGATAGTCAGAAAATAACTTTGTCAGAGGCCTCAGGGATACACAGCAGGGCTCATTTCATTGTCCCTTATAATTCCATCTACTTTCTGGGTCGATATAATCAGATCCCATCAGCTGCAAGTCTTCCCATGAAATTCCTTTTGTGGATGTATCCTTAGTGCCCACAGCAAAGAATTCATGTCCTCTGGACAGCAGCAGATCTTTTAAAATAAAAAGTCGTTTTATACCACACCCCACCCCACCCCCAAAATACACACCTTTCAGAAGATCCTGTCAAACTTAGAGAGAAGTTAGAAAAGTTAGTGACAATATACAACTCCCCTCCTAGGGATTTTGATTGGCTCTTCCTACCCAGGGTGATACTGTGGTTACCAGACAAGCCAGACAACCCCCTAGGGACAACTACCTCTCCCCAGCAGCAAACACACATAAAGAAAACAGGTAGCCAGAACTTCTCCCAGGCCTGCCTGCAAATGACGAGGAAATGACTCAGCTGGCAGCTGATATTTAGGGCCTCATAAAAGTGATTGTAGAGACCTTTCCCACCAAAGTGAATTGGTCTAAGGTTGAAAAGTACACTCAGAAAGAAAAGGATGCCAAGATTTTTGTGGAATGTTGTATACAGACTTTCCAAAGGCATGCTGCATTTAACCTCAAAGCCCCAGAACAGAAAAATCTTATTATTTCCACCTTTATTGGAAATCCTCTGTCTGGAATAAGGAAGCAAATCCACAGTAGCTTTTTTGTCTGGGCAGGACAATCTCTTCAACATTATGATTGAAGCTTCTACCCCATTTGTTGAAAAAAGGCTTGCAGGAAAAGAGGAGGGGGGAAAAATTAACATCAACTGTCCTTGCCTTGCAAATTTAGTCTTTATAAAAACACACCTATGACTCTAGGGGCAACTCAAGTCCCACCCATTTTTCTTACCAGCCCCAGAGCCTCCCCTATTCATTTCAAGATGTTTGCAGGTACTATATACAAAGCCAGACATTGAAAAAAACAATTGTCCTGCACTTAAAAGAAAGGAAAGCTTAAACAATCTCTCCTGACCCCAACTTCCTCAGAGGATCCATTTTCCTCTTTCTGAGAGAGGAAGCATATCCTCCATCCTTAAAATAGAAGATCAAGAACTGAATTTTTAAATTGACACTGACGTGACTTTCTCTACTACTGGCTCAAAGTATTCATCTCTATCTATCACCTCTAATTCTATTCAGCTGTTGGAACTCCAGGGAAGCCTGTTTCATTGCCTACATCTTAGGCCACCCAATATTTGTAGGCCCTCTTAACATCCATCACACCTTTCTAGTTTCTGACTTCTTACTGGCAAACCTTTTAGGCAGAGGTTTGTTATGTAAATTTAACGCCACCATAGAGTATAATTATAAAGATGTTTTTTATTTTCCTACCTTCAGACCAAACCTCAAGCTTCCTACCTTCCCTAATGGAAACCCATATCAATTTAAAATCTTCTGAAGAGGATGCAGTCCTAAAAGATATCCCACTTAGTATTTGGGCCTCACATATAAATGAGATTGGATAGCTACTGAGTGCACAGTCAATGGGCGTTACCTGGAAGAGTAATAAACCTTTCCTATAAGTAGCCCAATACTCTCTCTTTCAAGATGAAAAATAAGGAATTGAACCTATAATCGACTATTTTATAGCAGGGTTTTCTTATACCTTCTTACCCTGCAATACCCTAATCTTGCCAATAATAAAAGTAAAATTTGATTTAGATGGGAATCAAATCCCATCTTAGATTTGTACAAGATCTGAGAGTCATAAACTCTTATAATGCCCCATCACCCCATAATTCCTAATCCAGCCACTATTCTGACCTCAATTCCTGCTGATGCAGTCTGGTTTATAGTAATTAACCTCTGGTCAGCTTTCTTTTTAATTCCATTACTCTGGGACTCAAAATTTGTCTTTGCACTTATGTTTAGAGGAAGACAATCAACATAGATGCATACCTCATAGATATTATGAGTTCCCCTCAATATTTTTCTAAGTCCGTAAAACCAATCTCCACCCTGTAGCTTTTACTCAAGGCTTCACTCTTTTTCAATACATTAATAACCTCTTTCTTTATAGCCAAACTAAACAGAGTGATCTTATAGACTCCCTCATTCTCCTAAAATAACTAGCTGAATGAGGCCTTAAATCCTTCATATCTAAACATCAGTGGATGCAAACAACTGTTACCTGCTTAGGACATGAGATATCTCAGGGCACTGAAAATAGCACAAAATGCCTTGAATCAGCCTTGCCCATCTCTCTCCCGAAAACAAAAAGCAGCTGCATAAATTCCTAGGGGCAGCTAACTATTGTCACCAATGAATTCCTGCTTTTGCTGCCCATGCTAAACCTCTATAGATGCCCTCCTCCCGATGCTACTTCAGAGTTCATTTCCTGGCTCTTGGAGCCATTGAACTGCAAAGCCTGAAAATGAGCACTTCTCACATAGCCAGCTCTTGGCTTACCCAACTTTGGCAAACTGTTTCACCTATACTACCATGAAAAGAATAGGATTGTTTGGGGTATTCAGAACAACCTCTTGCCTCTTGGATATGAGGACTAAGCTCTGATTTTTTTCTTACCCAAATTTCTACCTAAGGGGTCTAGGGAGTCATGCCCTACAAACTGTAAATTCTCATCAGTTGGGTTTTATTGGACCATATATATTGTGGCTTACTTTTCAATCTGACTCTGGCATAACATTATGAGACAAGGAAAAAAAATGTTTAACCCCAAGATATATTTCCTTGCCATACCTTAAAATTGCCCTGCAAAGTGTCTTGTGGGAAGAATCCACATTCTATAGAGAATCCCTTTCCCTTTTGTTTTCCTTTCTTCCTTCCCAGATCCAGGAGATAATCAACTAAGAGCCAGGCACACTTTTAAGTCCTATTAAAAAAACTATTTACAACCTGGTCTCTTTAAAATCTGCTATCTAAGAGCTTCCTCTGCACAATAAAACTTGGTGTCCATAATCCTTTATCTTTAACCTGAACATTCCTCTCTGTCGATCCCAGGTCTTCAGACAACCTCAACCAATTGTCAGCCAGAAAATATTTAAATTTACCTACAGGCTGGAAGCCCCCACTTTGAGTTGTCCTGCCTTTCTAAACCAAACCAATGTATTTCTTAAACGTATTTGATTAATGTCTCATGCCTTCCTAAAATACGTAAAACCAAGCTGTATAAATAAGGGAGGAGACCACCCCTCATATTGTCTTATGCCCAATTTCTGCCTCCAAAGAAAGAAAAAGTAAAAACTAAAAGGCAGAAATGAAATCCACAGGCAGACAGCCCGGCGTCATGCCCTGGGTGGTTAAAGATTGACCCCTGACCTAACTGGTTATGTTATCTATAGATTCCAGACATTATGTGAAAAAGCACTGTGAAAATCCCTGTCCTGTTCTGTTTCAGCACCCAGTCACATACCCACTGCTTGCTCAATCAATCACGACCCCCTCACATGGACCCCCTTAGAGTTGTAAGCCCTTAAAAGAGATAGGAATTACTCACTCGGGGAGCTCAGTTTTTGGAGACATGAGTCTTGCCAAAGCTCCTGGCTGAATAAAGCCCTTCCTTCTTTAACTCAGTGTCTGAGGGGTTTTGTCTGTGGTTTGTCCTGCTACACCCCAACTACCTTGGACACATGTTCTCAGGACCTCCTGAGGACTGTGTCACTGGCCATGATCACTCATATTTGGCTCAGAATAAATCTCTTCAAATATTTTACAGTTTGACTCTTTTCATCAACAGGTATCCTATACTATATTTCTTGTAAACAAGAAAGTATCAGAGACAGGTCTCAATCAATTTAGAAGGTTATTTTGCCAAAGTTAAGCATATGCCCAGAAGAAATAAACATGGAATCACAGAAACAGTCTGTGGTCCACGCCTTTTTCCAAAAATGAATTTGAGGGCCTCAGTATTTAAAGGGGAAAGGCAGGCCATTGTGGAAAAAAGGAGGGTATGATAATCCACATGTTGCAAGGGAAAAGAAGTAGGTAGGGAATAGTCAATTACGTATTCATCCAGCGCTCAGTAAATCTGCACTTTACATAAGATAAGGTGAACACAGAGTAACTACCTATTGAGTTATTTAACATTTTATCTCTAACTATCTGCTTAGGAACAAAAGAAAAGGCAGTTTCTTGCGCAACTCACATTTCAGTTTAATTTTTTTTTCCTTTTGGCATGGTGAATTGGGGTCCTGAGTTTTTATTTTCCTCCCGCATTCTCAAGTCAATTAGACTCTATGGCATCAGGCATGTCCCCATTCCTGCATGAAGTAGTCACAACTGGTACCTTAGTTGGCAAATTCAGTATTCTTATATTAGGTTCCCTTCTTTACCTCCACATTCCCCATTCCCCCATTCTGTGTCCATTCTTTTATGACTTAATAAGACACCGCACCTCTCAACACAGTAGCAGACCACCTGTACACAGGCCCTATTAACCAATTCCTCCATTGTAACACCTTTTTTTTTTTTTTTGAGACAGAGTCTCATTCTGTAACCAAGGCAGGAGTGCAGTGGCGCAATCTCGGCTCACTGCAACCTCTGTCTCCCAGGTTCAAGTGACACCATGATAGTGGTAAAGAAATTAACAACTGAGGTTATTCCTCATCTTGGCATTTCTTTATAGATTGAATCAGACCAAGAAACTCATTTTTCAGTAGAAATAAACAACTGACTCCCCAAATCTCTGGATTACTCATTAAAATTTCTTACTTCATACCATCCTCAATCATCAGGGCAAGTGGAACATAAAAATCTAGACATAAAAAGAACTTATAGGAAAAAATCCATTAAACCATCTCTTTCAACCAGGAGATCAGGTATACATCAAGATTTTTAGAAAAAGTGTGTACTATTACCTTGTTAGGAAGGACTTTATGAAGTACTGCTAACCACCTACACTGCTATCACACTGTCTGAATTCATGTGAGCCACATCAAGGTAGAGCCAGTCATCACTCTCAGGACAACTGAAAGACCATCCCTACAGGTGACCTCATAGTAAGGATTTCAGAGTCAAGGCTCTAGAAGCAAGATGACACCACAAAGCAAACAGCTTTCCTCAAGATCACAGATCAAAAAACTTTGCTTTCATCTATTTTCCCCCTTTAAGTTTCTCTCCTTCCTGGTGTGTGGGGGGAGTAAAGGGAGGATCTTTTTCAACAAAACCTCCCATTTATTGAGAAGCTCACTGGAGATTACTTGTCTCAATCTATCCTATTCTCTCTCTGATCCTCCACTATGGGCTTTCTTTCAAATGCTGCCTCTTTCATATTAACCTCATTCTTTTCTTCATAGGTTTCACACAAACCTGACACCACCCTTGCACGAGTTTCTCAAACCTTGGTCATGTCAACTAAACAATATAATTATTGCTTATGTCAACATCTGTATAGCATGAGCAAACCTGAATTAGTTTTTATTCCTGTCCATGGGGTACCAGGTAGACCAACTATGGAAGATAAATTAATGAAAGAGTATGGTATCCAGGGCCAGAAAAACAATGTCACTCTACTTTTACTTCTGGTGAGTTCATCGGGCAAGGAAAAACCTCTGTGCACGCTCAACAATTGTCCCTTGCTCAAGTAAAGATGTTGGGGAAAAAAAAAAACTTTCCAATTAAAAACAAATATGGTACTGATCTCTTCCCAAGTAACAAGCCAAGACAATATTGCAATCAAACCCTGTAGTTTGACTCCATACACTACATCCTCAAACCCTTCATGGAGGTCATAATGAGGCAGGAGAATAGGGTCGGGAGACAAGAAGCCTGAGGACAAACTGTGGCTGACTTCTTGGAATTAGACCAAAAGGAAAACCCCACCTCTCCATGCCCAAGTGAAAAGGGGCCAGAGTTCCTGCCCTCTACAAAACCCTCCTCCCCTAGGTCACAAATGAGAATTGCCTCTGATTGGTTGTGGGCCAACCTCCACTTCAGCCTCTGATTGGTCTCAAACCAAGCCTCCACTTCAGTCTCTGATTGGTCACAGGCCAATCCTTCATTTGCATAGGGTATAAACAATTGGAGGCCTCTAAAGGGTACTTAGAGGTGTTACCAAATTCTTTTAGTTTAATTTGAAACCCTGAAGAACATTGCAATGAGGCTTTTGAGCCACTTGCTCAAGCTTGCTCTTGCTCTGTGGAGGCTACTTTCACTTCAATAAATCTGTGCTTTTGTTGCTTCGTTCTTTTGTTGCTTTGTTTGCACATTTTGTTCAATTCTTTGTTCAACACTCCAAGAACCTGGAAAACTCACAGTCAAGACTTTCCATCCGGTAACAATAAGTGATTCTAGAACTACCACTACCTTTTATAGCACAAAGTTTTGCCAAATCACCAAATGTGTTGGCTGGTTCATAGGCCACTCTTGCACAACCTGGGTGGGGTAGCTCAGCTGCTCTCCTGATTAGGCTTCTTAACACCAGAAATTATATATAAATAGATCAAAAATCTGGATTAACTTGGTCAGGTGACAAAATCAAGCCTTTTAGCTGTCAAAGCCAGATTGCAGGTCTCCTATGTCAAATATTTCACGACATTTTCTGCTTTTACAAACTGACAGAGGCACATGAAAATGAAGGTGTGGAGACATTAATATGACCAATAACAACAGTTGTGGAACACACTAGATCTGGAGAATTACAGGATCCACTTTTTGTTCATGAACAACACTGATCATTTTATCTTGTGTGGTTGATGAAAATGCTGCCTCTTTGTGAATCAGTTGGTACAAATATTGTCTGATTTATACCTTTGAACAAAAAAGATTAATATTCTCCATAAGACAATGAGGCTCAACCATTTTATTAGACTGACCTATTCCCACAGTTGGGAGATTGGTTTAATGGAATATGAAGAAATGTGCTTAAGTTTGCACTTTTCTGGTTATTTATTCTCATTCTAAGCTGTATATTCTTCTTTTGAAGAGCTATCACTCAGCAACTAAACTGATTCTTCTCTCCATAGCCATTAATTCAGATTTTATTATGAGAAACTTATGGTAAAGTTTCAGATGGGGGAAATGAAGGAATTCAGAACATGCTACCCCAAAATATGCTACTTTGGTATGGGGATTATTTTTATTATTTTATTTTATTTTATTTTTTGAGACAAAGTATCACTTTGTTGCCCAGGCTGGAGTGCAGTTGTGCAATCTTGGCTCACCACAATCTCCGCATCCTGGATTCAAGTGATTCTCCTGCCTCAACTTCCCAGGTAGCTGGGATTGCAGGCACGCGCCACTGCACCCAGCTAATTTTTGTATTTTTAATAGAGACGGGGTTTCGCCATGTTGGCCAGGCTTGTCTTGAACTCCTGACCTCAGGTGATCCACCTTCCTCGGCCTCCCAAAGTGCTGTGATTACACGCATGAGCCACTGTGCCCAGCCCGGCATGTTGATTTTTTTGGGTTGAAGGTGATTGAGCAACAGCAGAGGCAAGAAGGGCTCTCTGACTTACCTCTTTCTGCCTCAGGTATGACAGAAAATTTTCCATGTGAAAGAGGCTCTCCCTGTTTCAGGAAGAGAACATTCTTATCACTGGAGACTGGGGGTCAATACTGAAATGGATCAGAACAAACAAAACTACTAAAATATTCCTTATCTTCCATTAGATTTTCCTGTGTATTTTCTGCCGCTTTCCCACAAATTACTGCCTCTAGAAGCTTAAACTCTTTTCCTTTGTTTTATCATTTCCCCACAATTTAGCATTCTTTGTTTAAAAAGTATATAAGCTCTTGGCCTGCGTTGCTTCTTTGGCTCTTCATTTTTCTTATAAAGGCTTATGTGTGCAGTAAAAATATTAAATATAACGTATATGCTTTTATTTTCTTAATCTGTCTTTTGTCAACTCATTTCATGGACCCCAGCCCCAGAACTTAGAGAGTAATTTTTTGTCTTTATACCTGGCCAAAAGAAGGTATTCCATAAATGTAAGTTGTTCCTGTTATTATTATGAATAACATTGTCCCTTGTGACCATCCACTCCTGTATGAAAGGCAGTAAAAAGTATCAAAAAAGAAGGGCCATGGCCAGGACCATTTAATAATTCACAGAACTGCTAACATTAAAACTTTTCTAAGAAGTTAAGAGACAAAAAGTAACCAAAATATGTGAACTATGAAGGAATTGTTCTGGTGGAAATGAAGTACTCAACAAATTTATACTGCAGTGGAGCCAGATCTGATGATGGTGCTGTGCCTCCATGATGGTGAGTATCACTACATATGTGCTTCTGAGAAGGAACCTACTCAAGGAAGTCTTCATGGATCATGATTCTATCAGCATGTCAGATTAACCCAAGCCTTAGTGTACATTGCATTATTTTGACTACCTCTTTGCAACTTTGTAAGGGAGTCAACTAAAAATACTCTCTATTTAAACTCAGACTTCAAGCTTCCTTCCCTCAACCCAGTTGAAATATTTTTCTGACTTATAAAGTGTGATTTATCTGGAAAGTTTTCAGTCTTTTAAACTGAATTAATGGAATAAGTACATAACATTTAAGTAAGTGACATTTAAAACAAGTAGTGGCAAAAAACATTATTAATATAGAATCCAGATATTTTTGCAGTTTTTGGTAGTTATACATTAGTCTGACCAAACAGGCTGGTTGTACTTTCATTGCACAAAATGGGAGGAAGAACAGTTACCAAAAATCAAACGAGCAATAGTTAACAAGATTATTTCTCAGTACCAAACTCATACCAACTTACTTTAGCTATTAGCATGTTTGTTACATCTATAAGTTACGAGCAACATTAATAACAAGTATTGCTTTTATTGCCATTATTAAATAATAGATCTAACATATAACGTATGTCACAAATGTATGGCACATGCCCTCCAAAAAGAAAATTAACTGCAACTTCAGCTTTTTAATGACATTACAAAGATGTATTAATATTTGTAGTTCTCTCTGTCCCCCTACACCATCCCATGATAACCTAAGCATATTAACACTTATGAATGAGAAGACCAGACAATTGTGTTTGCCTCCTCACCAAGAACAGAGGAAAATAGGAGTGCTCTATGATTCTCACCTGAGACAAGAGAAACAGGAACTCAATGCTAAAGCAACAGGCGACTGAGCATCTGAGTAGTTGATGACAAGGTAGCAGTGTCCCTGATACTCATCAACTAGGACAAGGCACAGAAAAAGAAGGAACTTTGAGGGAAGTCAGCTATAAACAATACCCAATAAGGCCAGGCCTGGTGGTGGCTCACGCCTGTAATCCCAGCACTTTGGGAGGCTGAGGCAGGAGGATCACTTGAGGTCAATAGTTCAAGACCAGTCTGGCCAACATGGTGAAACCCCGTCTCCAATACAAATACAAAAATTAGACAGGCATGGTGGCACATGCCTGTAATCTCAGCTACTCAGGAAGCTGAGACAGGAGAATCTCTGGAACCCGGCAGGTGGAGGCTGCAGTGAGCCGAGATCATATCACTGCGCTCCAGCCCGGGCAAAAGTGCAAGACTGTGTCTTAAAAAACAAATGAACAAACAAAAACAACCCAAGAATATTTATTAGAATTGGGGGCTGTTCCACTTCAGAATTTTTGAAGAGTTTGGACCAAACGTGAGGTTGGGAGATGGAGACAAGTTCTTTATAAAATCTACTCTTTTGCTTAAAAACAACACAAAAGAACCAGAGCAAATAGCAAAATAACTTTAGAGGGCTAAACAGAAACTTCAAAAGGCACATGCTCAGTTGTAAAGACAATTACAGAGTAGTGAGTCTCCCAAGGTTGCATGTAATTAGTACTTTAGCTACTTAATGAATGTTTATGGTTGACAAAAAATATTGTTGTTATTCACTTGTGTGTGGCTTATTTGCTCTTAACATGCAATAGCTACGATTTCAAAAATCTAAGCTGCAAGTAACATTTATTGATGGACTAAACTGTTTTAATGAAAGGTGATATTTGTTATAATTTTAAATGTTAAAATAAAAACAGCAACTCTTGCATTAAAATTTCATTGAGACAGGTTAACATTAAAGCAATTTCTACCAAATCTCTAAAATCAGCCAATCAACAACTGATTTTGAAGTCATCTACCAATTTTCCGTAGTTAAGTAATTAATTATTACATTTAAACATTACAGCAACACTCTGGGGTAAGAATTATCATCCTCATTTGTGAAATGAGAAAATAAGCATTAGAAAAAATTTGATAACTTGTCCACCAGTCCAAAGCTACAAAAACCAGTTCTAGCTAATTCTAAGGTTGCTCTTTACCTTGTCCTCTAGTGGACAAATTACCATCTTATAAAGATAAAAATATTAAGCAAACACAGACATTTTCTAGAAAAGGGAGAAAATATTTTAATTGTCTGATACAGTATGTAGATAATGGAAATCTTTCTGCTTGTATAATTAGCCATCATATTTTGCTGATAGAATCAACCTCACTTTTTTAAAAAAGGAATTAGAACTCACAGTCTAAATATCTTCAAAGTTAAACATTTAGTTATATCCCAGTATAGTACTCTTTTCTCGAAACCAGTGATTGAGATAACTTTAACAAAGCGATCACCTCATTTCTTAATTTTTTTCACTCAACCATTGTTTTTTGTTCATTTACTCCAAATAATTAGAAGTGTCAGTCTCGCAATTATGTTTCATGTTTTGACTTAACTCAATTTTGATCAGGAAAATGGAAGTGCTGTACTCATATTTACTAACTTCTCACATCATGGGATGGAAGAACTTAGAAGTCCTTTAAACTAAGAAACAAACATTTTACCTAAGTTAAAGATGAGTTTGAATTATTTATGAGATCTTTCATCATCTGGTTATAGTACCTTCTAACCTGGCCAAGTGATTAACTGAAGGTCAGACTTATTATACAACTTCCTCAGAAAAACACAATGAAGAGTGGGTGATGTCTTCCTCCACTCATACTGGCTTACAAATTGTTGTGCTATAAAGCACAAATGAGGGTGCCGGGCGTGGTGGCTCACACCTGTAATTCCAGCACTTTGGGAGTCCAAGGCGGGCAGATCACAAGGTCAGGAGTTTGAGACCAGCCTGGCCAACATGGTGAAACCCTGTCTCTACTGAAAAAACAAAAAATTAGCCGGGCATGGTGGTGCATGCCTGTAATCCCAGCTACTCAGGAAGTTGACGCAGGAGAATCGCTTGTACCCTGGAGGCAGAGGTTGGGGAGATCGCACCATCGCACTCCAGCCTGGGCGACACAGCAAGACTCCGTCTCAAAAAGCAAGACTCCGTCTCAAAAAAAAAAAAAAAAAAAAGCACAAATGAGGAACCAGGACAAAGGGCACCAGCTTTGATCTAGCTCAAGTCCTAAATCTAAAGAGAGAGTTGAATAGTCACCACCATTTTTACTTTTCTTTCTTTCCTTCCCTCTCTTATTTTTCTCTCTCTCACTCTACATATATCAACACATTTAATTCTAATACTACTCCATCAGGTAGGCACACTTATTATCCCCATTTAACAGATACCACTCAACTTTTTACCCCCAGACAAAGCAAGTTTCGGTCTCATCCCTTGGATTCAGATTTCAGAGCCATATCTACTCCATTGGCAAAGCCCTAGAGAGCCTTAGTTCAGCAGTTCCAGTGAGGAAAATAAACCAGTGGAGATGAGGCCACGTGAGTTCTTCAGTTCAAGACACGTGTTCCATCAAAATGCTGGCTTGAGAGATGTTTCTGGCCATCTTCAAAGATACAACGTTTCAGAATCTAAGGGAGAGAAAATTCTAGAAAGCTCCACAAGGGTTGTGGCTGGAACCAAGGACCCATACCATAAGTTTGGCTAAAACCAATCTGTGCCCAGGACCCTCAGTCTCCTGTGGTGTCGCGGTCCATAGTCAAGGGCAGCCCCGGCCGCCCCTCAGAAGTGGAAAACGGTGTTACCAGAAGGAACGGAGGTTGTTACCCACCTCAACTCTACACCCTTCTATATTCCTAATGGCAACATTGGGTATATCCATTATTTTTGTCATATGTCCATTTAAATCTGCTGCTACCTTCATCGCCTCCCTTCCTCATCCAGCAATAATGCCGTGGACTTCCCATCGTCCCTCGTGCGCCTGCGCCGCGGGGTTTGCTGGTATCCTGGTTGCTGCTGCAACCTGTTGCTTCTCAGTGCTCGGACTGCACTGATGCCTTCAGTTCTGCTCTGTGTTTTCACTTCTCTGTTTTTTCGCTTGTCTATACTACACTTGAAAGTACTCTGCCTGCTTTGATTTTGATTCTGGTTTCGCCTCTGTGCTTAAGAATCTTAATTTTAGGAATCCTCTTGACTATAATCTCTACAACCTACGTAAGGCTCTTCACTCTATAGCCAAGGTCTAGCATCCATCCATTAAATTAAGTTGATTAATTAAATTACTTGTTAGCAATTAATTAAATTCTACCAAATTATTTGATCTTTCCTGGCCCCAAACCGCAGTTAAAATGTACTTCTCTTTTGCTCCAGTTCCTTAGCTAATTTACTTCTATGAGGATTGTCATGCTGTAATAGCTTATACTACATATTTATACTTATATAAGCATATAAATATATTTATGTTATATATTACCATGATCATGTTAGTGCATTTTAATAGACTGTCTCTGTTTTCATTGATTGCCTAAGTGAGAATGTCAGACATTTTTAGGGTCATGGAGCATCTCAAATTATGCCATAGGTGCCACCTACTTAATTTATTGATGTGGCAATTTAACAAATATTAATGGAGCATTAATTCCATGCCAAGCCCTGGGCTTGAAGGATACTGTAATAAGCCACACGGAGCTAGTCCTGTTCTCATGGAGCCTGTGTTCTAGTGGGAGGACACAGAGAACAAGTAATAAACAATTTCAGGGTGACAGCTGATATTGCAGAATTCGTTTTAATGACAAAGAAAGCAATTAGGGTTGAAAAGGTATATAATGTCCATTTTATAGCGTAATAGATGATGCTGACTCTTAAAGAGATTGCATCCACTTCCTTCAAAAATTGAGTACTTACTTTCCTACACTCAAGCAAACACTGTATTACAATACTTTGTAAACTCTCTGTCAACCTGAGTAATGTAAAAATGGTATCTCATTGTCAATTTAATCATAATTTATTTTCAGAAAATTTGAATCATTCATATTGTCTTTGCTGATTTTCGGTCATTTTGAATTGGTTGCTTAAGAGCTCTTTACGTAATAGAAGAAATTAGTACTTTGTTACAGGTTCCAAACGTGTTTTTCTAGTTTATATTTTGATTTGCCCATGATATCATTTTCATGCAAAAGTCAACCTCCTTTATTTTTTATATACAATTTGTTTCTAAATATTTGGAGAGTAAATTGGACTTAGGTCAGTTTCCCCAAGAGCAGATCCTTTTATGAGATTTCATGTGCAAATGATTTATTAAGAAAGTTTTCTCAGGAAAAAACTCAAGAGAATGAGAAAAATAGGACAGAGAAGGAGATGAAGACAAGAAAATGTATAATTGTATGTAAAGGCCTTCAGAAGGCAGCTTTAACTTCATCATTCAGGGGATCCAATTAAGGGCTGCAGGAGGCAAAACCACACTGAATGGGAGGGAGGGAGAAAGGGAAGCACCCCGAACCTGGGGAAAGGAATTTACAACAAGCAATAAAAGGGGACTTTGGGGATCTGCCTGGGCACTAAAGTGTCCCTTAATGAGGGGTGGGACAAGCGTCAATGTAAGGAAAGAATAGGGAAGTTCAAACTTAGGATTTGATTTTAATGTGGAAATCTCTTCCTATTTGTTTGGGCTTTATTATTAAACTAAGTAGAAGAAGGAATCCACCCAGTCAGGAAAATTTAGTCTACCCTAACCTAGTCACTCATGATTAGTCATGTATAATTATTTCCTTCTCCCCTCAACTCTTTCTGGATATTCATAGTCAGGCCTGAGGGTACCAAAGTCATTGAGAAAGTCAGTTTTCAGTAAGTTGAAGGCCAAGTCAGTAACTGTAGATGTAGATCTTGGGGACCTGTGAAAAGAGGTAACGGATTGAAAAGATCCGTTTTTGGTTAAGGAACACAGAATGTAGTCTTGCACTATTAATAATAAAGGCTATCCTTGCCCTATTTCTGGTGTAACTAGAAAATAATCCCTGATACTGACTTTTTAGCATCTCAGAGTATTATCTTCTTGGAGAATACACAGGTTCCACTAAATACATTTTTAATTTTACTTCTTTCTTAATCTTCTTGTGAAGTAAAATTTTTATCTTGTAAGGTAAATATCATGCTGAAAAAAATCAATTCAATACATGTTTGCTAACACTTGAAGAAACAGTTTGCACAGGCTGTGGGTCTCTAGAGTCTTCCATGAAGGGTACATGGAGCTTATCTGGTCTGGTACTAGGGCAACTAGAAGTAGTAATTGCTATGGCACTGTGGCTTCTATCAGCAGCATAAACACATCAGGTTACCAATGTCCAATGATGAAGGGTCCTTTAGTATGAAAGGTAGCTTAGCTCAGTGACTTTTGGATTGTTGCTTTTCTTAACTGAAGCTTATGTATGTTCATGTGACTTTCATCAGGCCTTCTCATGGGAAGTTTTAAGAAATGACTTGGTAAATGCCATTCTTTCTAAGGTAGTGTAGTTACCTTGAAATTGTTGTCCCCTAGGTTTGAAAAATGTAAATCAAACATAAGGCATATGGCTGAACTATGTGTTCACATCAGTTGGAGATTACCACCAAATGTTCCCTGACATCGTATATGTCAGACACTTTTAAAAGTCCATGCTGGCCGGGCGCGGTGGCTCACGCCTGTAATCCCAGCACTTTGGGAGGCCGAAGCAGGTGCATCACCTGAGGTCAGGAGTACAAGACCAGCCTGACCAACATGGGGAAATCCCGTCTCTACTAAAAATACAAAATTAGCCGGTGTGGTGGTGCATGGCTGTAATCCCAAATCCCAGCTACTTGGGAGGCTGAGGGAGGAGAATTGCTTGAACCCGGGAGGCAGAGGTTGCAGTGAGCCAAGATCGCGCCATTGTACTACAGCCTAGGCAAAAAGATCGAAACTCCGTCTCAAAAAGAAAAAAGGAAAAAAAAAAAAAAAAGTCCATGCCAAGTCTATATTACTTTCTGATAAATCACAGCTTAGTAAATAATATACTTGTGACTGGCACCAGAAAGCAAAAAAATATTTTGTGGTCACTAGTTCTAGTTCACCAGTGCTTATCACTTCATTTGAATTCAACAAATATCTAGATGACACTGGATAGGAACATACTGACAGAAGAATGGCATAATTGATTACATAATTATATGCAAAAATGTTATTATAAAACAGACATTGGTAGACTGACGTTCTAACATTTGAATTGTCCGAAGGTAATATTCTAAGACTATATATTTCTATGTGTAATTGTCATGGGACTGTTCTATATTTTCTTTCAGGGATGTCAAATATATTAAAAGAACAAAATGAACTATCACATCATATCTGATTATTTAACTTTAATAATAAAAATACAATCATGTAAAACTTTACATAAAAACAACATGACCTACCATGGATTTTCCCTTCCGATTCCTTTTTTTTTTTTTTTTTTTCTTTTGAGGCAGAATCTTGCTCTGTCACCCAGGCTGGAGTGCAGCGGCACGATCTCGGCTCACTACAACCTCCGCCTCCCGGGTTCAAGCAATTCTCTTGCCTCAGCCTCCTGAGTAGCTGGGATTACAGGTGCACACCACCACACCGGCTAATAATTGTATTTTTAGCAGAGATGGGGTTTCACCATGTTGGTCAGGCTGGTCTCGAACTCCTGACCTTGTGATCCACCTGCCTCAGCCTCCCAAAATGCTGGGATTACAGGCGTGAGCCACCGTGTCTAGCCCATTCCCTTCCATTTCCTATAAATCAGTTCCTAAACTTACATTAAAAAACAATTTAATCACCCTTTCACCTCTGCTCACATAATATTTCACTCATACTTCTTTTATAGAACTTGTCGTAATAATCTATTTTGAATTACCTGTCTTTTTACATGATGATAAAATCCTTTAGAGAAGAGATGAAATCTTATTAATCTTTGTAACCTTCACAGTACTAAATATATTCCACATAGTCAATTCTTCACAATATTTGTTGAATTAAACTGATTAGTCTTCTATTACATTAAACAAATATTTATTAGAGCGTTGGTTAAGTGTAACTCTTTGGGCAGTGGGAGGCAAACAAGATGAATGACATTCTCTGCATACTTGAGTACTGCTGGGTTCTTAGAACACATATAAAAAATAGAGAACAAGACAAAATTTGATTTTTAAATAAAACTATAAAATAAAATTAAGCAATATGCTAAATAAACCCCCGATTAAAGATATGGCATACAAACCAAACAGTAAATAAACGTTTGAAGGAAAAAAAATAGCAATTTTGATTTCAACAGAGATGGAAGTGGTGTTGGGGATTAGGAAGAGGTAGTCCTGGGAAACTTTTTATTGGAGTCCAGGAAAATAGTGTAGTATTTGAATAGTGAAACATAAGGCTGGAAAGATAGCTGGAATCAAATTGTGGAGGCTTTGGACAATAAGATGAAGAGTTTTTCCTTTATCTAGCATGCAAGTGGCATTATAAACCAAAAAATCACGCTGAATGAAATTAACCTTTAGGGAAACTAATTTGATATCAGTATGTAGTATCTCCGGTACGATCAAGAGCCAACCCACTCCAACAACCTGGGGTTCTTATCCCTCAAAGAGGAAGTGACAGGATTTTTAAAAACGACAACCGCAAATAATAGAGTAGAAACTCATTTTTATTTCATACATTAAGAGACATTCACTGTTACTGACTGAAATCATAAGGAGAGTTTTGAATTATAAAAATTAAATGCTGATAAAGACAGTGACTAAAAATTGAAAACAGAAAAGAAATAATGGGGTCTGAAACAGAAAGGAAAAATAGAAAGCCTGCCTCAGCTTTTTATAAAAAGAAGCCACATTGTACTTCTCAGAAGGTGGATCCTCATTTCATGAATGAAATGCTAATGACAAGAAATCCTAAATGACATAAAAGAGACAGCCAAATAGTAAAAGATCTATCTATAAAACAGTAAAAGTTGTCATCTATAATGACTCCAAGGAGCTACTAAATCTTACTGTTGTGTTAGTTTTTTTCTGTCAATGTCAAAATGTTTTGCATTAAGTTCATTTTTTCATATTATAACATTTGTGATGTGGTTAACCATGGGTAATATTCCAGCTAGGAGCAGGCTGTGAGGCAATTTATCAAACTAAATACCTAAACTCAATCTGAGTGTTATCATGATTCTGGACTGCATTAATAAAGCCTATTTTTGGTGAATTGGAATCTCAGTCTAACAACTCCTCTAGTCCTCTGTCCACCCCCCACAAAAAGGTGTCTTTAGTCTGGCATTACATTTCCACTTGGATGGGCTTCAGGAGGATCTATTCATATCCTTACATTACATGCATAGATGTGCATTTTTCTAGGAAGAGTGTGTCATATGTTAGATATGTCTGGCAGAAGAATAGTTAAGAATTCTTGACGTAGAATTAAGCTGGAAGACAGAGACATCTCACAGCCAACTCCAGTGTTAGATTACTTTAGGAAAAAATGATTTCCCTTGTATTCTTGCATTGCTTTTGAACTTCACTCCCGAACAGACTTGTTTTTCTGAAAAATAAAATACCCTGGGCTGGGCATGGTGGTTCATGCCTGTAAATCCCAGCACGTTTTGAGGCTGAGGCAGGAGGATTTCTTTAGCCCAGAAATTTGAGGCCAGCCTGGGTCACATGGCAAGACCTCATGTCTACTAAAAGTAAATAAAATTAGTTGGGGATGGATTGTGGCAGGTGCCTGTGGTCCCAGCTACTTGGGAGGCTGAGATGGGAGGATGGCTTGAATTCAGGAGGTTGAAGCTATAGTGAACTGTAATTGTGCCACTCTGCTCCAGCCTGGGTGACAGAGGAGATTCTATCAAGGAGTGGGACATTGCTGTAAAGATACCTGAAAATGTGGAAGTGACTTTAGAACTGGGTAACAGGCAGAGGTTCGAACAGTGTGGAGGGCTCAGAAGAAGATAGGGAGATGAGGGGAAGTTTAGAACCTCCTAGAGATTTGTTGAATGGTTTTGACCAAACTACTGATAGTGATATGAACAGTAAAGTCCAGGCTGAGGAATTCTCAGATGGAAATGAGGAACTTATTGGGAACTGGAGCAAAGATTACTTTTGTTACGTGTTAGCAGAGAACATGGTGGCATTGTGCCCCTGCCATAGGGATCTGTGAAACTTTGAACTTGACAGTGATGATTTAGGGAATCTGGCAGAAGAAATTTCTAAGCAGCAAAGCATTCAAGATGCTGTTTCTAACAACACATGCTCATATGTGTGAGCAAAGAAGTAACCTGAAACTGAAACTGGAAGTTATATTTAAAAGAGAAGCAGAGTGTAAAAGTTTGGAAAATGTGCAGCCTGGCCATGTGGTAGAAAACAAAAGCCCATTTTCAGGGGAGGATGTCAAGCAGGCTGTAGAAATTTGCATAACTAAAAGGAAGGCAAGTGCTAATTGCCAAGACAATGGGGAGAAGACCCAGAAGGCATCTCAGAGAATTTTGAGGTAGCCACTGCCATCACAGACCCAGAGGCCTAGGAGGGAAGAATGGTTTTATGGGCCAAGCCTAAGGCCCCACTACCTACCCTACGCAGGTTCAGGACACCACTCTGCATCCGGCTGCTCCAGTTCCAGCCATGGCTCAAAGGGGCTCAGGTACAGTTGGGCCACTGCTTCAGAGGGTGCAAGCCATGAACCTTGGCAGCTTCTACATGGTGTTAAGCCTGTGGGTACACAGTGCAAGAGTTAAGGCTTGAGAGCTTCTGCCTACATTTCAGAGGATGTATAAAAAAGCCTGGGTGTTCAGACAGAAGCCTGCTGCAGGGATGGAGCCCTTAGGAAGAACGTCTACTAGGGTGTGTGCAGGGAAAATGAGTGGTTGGAGCTGTGAGAAGAGGGCCACCACAGCCTCGAGACCCCAGAATGTTAGATCCACTGGCAGCTTGCACCCTGTGCCCAGAAAAGCCACAGGTGCTCAACACTAGCCTTTGAGAGCAGCCATGGGGGCTGAACCCTGCAAAGCCACAGGGGCAGAGCTGCCCAAGACCTTGGAAGCCCACCCCTTGCATCTGTGTGCCTTGAATGTGGGATGTGGAGTCAAAGGAAATTACTCTGAACCTTTAAAATTTAATGACTGCCCTGCTGAGTTGTGGACTTGCATGAGGCCTGTAGCCCCCTTTGTTTGATCAATTTCTCCCTTTTGGAATGAGATTACTTACCCTATGCCTATACCCCCATTGTATCTTGGGAGTAACTAACTTGTTTTTTATTTTACTGGCTTATCAGCAGAAGGGACTATCCTTGTCTCAGATGAGACTTTGGACTTTTGAGTTAATGCTGAAATGAGTTATGACTTTGGGGGATGTTGGGACGGCATGATTGGATTTTATAAAATGAAAAGGACATGAGATTTGGGAGCAGCCAAGGTGGAAGGACATGGTTTGGATCTGTGTCTCCACCCAAATCTCATGTGAAATTGTAATCCCCAATGTTGGAGGTGGAACCTGGTGGGAGCTGATTAGATCATGGTGGTGCATCCTTCATGAATGGTTTAGCACCATCCCTTTGGTGCTATTCTCATGATGGAGTTCTCATGAAATCTGGTTGTTTAAAAGTGTGTGGCACCTCCCTATCTTTCCTTCCTCCTGCTCTGGCCATGTGAAGTGTGGCCTCCTTTTCACCTTTCACCATTATTGTAAGTTTGCTGAAGCCTCCTCAGAAGCCAAGCAGATGTCAGCATCATGTTTCCTGTACAGCCTGTGGAGCTGTGGGTCAATTAAACCTATTTTTCTTTATAAATTACCCAGTCTCAGGTATTTCTTTATAGCAATGCAAGAATGAACTAATAAAGCCTAACACAGGAAATTGGTACTGAGGAGTGGAGAATTGTTACAAACATACCTAAAAATATGGAAGCATCTTTGAGACTGGGTAATAAATGATGGTTAGCAGAGTTTGGAGAGCTCAGAGAAGACAGGAACATGATGGGAAGTTTGGAACTTCTTAGAGACTGGTTAAATGGTTTTGACCAAAATGCTGATATGGACAGTGAAGTCCAGGATGACAAGGTCTCAGATGAAAATGAGGGACTTACTGGGAACTGTAGCAAAGGTCAGCTATGTTACGTCTTAGCAAAAAGTTTTGCTGCATTCTACTCATGCCTAGGGATCTGTAGAAGTTTGAACTTAAGAATGATGACTTAGGGTATCCGGTGGAAGAAATTTCCAAACAGAAAAGCATTCAAGATATGGCCTGGCTACTTCTAACAACATATGCTCAGATGCAGGAGCAAAGAAATGCCTAAAAGCTTGAATTGATATTTAAAGGGGAAGCAGAGTGTAAAAGTTTGGAAAATTTGCTGGCTGGCCATGTGGCAGAGTAAAAGAAAAAGCATTATCAGGAGAGGAAATCAAGCAAGCTTTGGAGCAACCAGTTGCTAGAGATTTGCATGACTAAAAGAAGCCAAGTGTTAACAGACAAGACAATGGGAAAAAGGCCTTGAAGGTATTTCAGAGCTCTTCTAGGCAACCCCTCCCATCACAGTCTCAGAGGCTTAGGAGGACTGAATGGTTTTGTGGGCTGGGCCTGGGGTACTACCAACCTGCACCACCCCAGCAGGCTGCTTCTTGCATCCAGGCCCCTCCAGAAGCCTTGGTTCAAAGGGTCCCAGGTGTAGCATGGACCACAGCTCTGGAAGGTACAAGCTGTCAGCCTTGGCAGTTTTCACATGGTATTAATAGAAACTCAGAATACAAGAGTGAAGTGGAGCATTGGCAGCCTCCACTTAGATTTCAGAGGGTGTAAAAAAAAAAAACAAACAAAAAAAAAAACCAAAAAAAACCCTGGGTTTCCAGGAAGAAGCCTGTTGCAGGGGCATAGCCTCCATAGAAGTACTCTACAAGGGTGGTGCCAAGGGGAAAGATGGGGTTGCAGCCCCCACACAGAGTCCCCAGTGGGGCACTGGCTAGTGGAGATATGGGAGGTGGGCTGTCATCTTCCAGACCCTAGAATAATACATCCACCAGCAGCTTGCATCCTGAGCCTAGAAAAGCCAAGGGTTAGAGCTGCCCAAGGCACTGGGAGCCCACCTCTTGCACCACTGTACACTGGATGTGAGACATGGAGTCATAGAAGGCAATTTTGGAGCTTTAAGATTTAATGATTGCTCTGCTGGGTTTCAGACTTGTGTGGAGCCTATATCTCCTTTCTTTTGGCCAATTTCTTCCTTTTAGAATGGTAATGTTTACTCAAGGCCCATATCGCCATTGTATCTCGAAAGTAAAGTAGTCGATTTTTTTTTGTTTTACAGATTCACAGGTGGAAGGAACATGCCTTAAGTCTCAGATGAGACTTTGGACTTTAGACTTTTGAGTTAATGCTGGGATGAGTTAAGACTCTGGGGGACTATTGAGAAGGAATGATTGTATTTTAAAATGTCATAAAGACATGAGGTTTGAGGCCCCGGGCAGAATGATATAGTTTGGATGTTATCCTTTCTAATCTCATATTGGATTATAATCACCAGTGTTGGAGGTGGAGCCTTTTGGAAAGTGATTGGATCACTGGGGCAGATTTCTCATTATTAGCTCAGCACTATCCACTTGGTTCTGTGCTTGCAGTACTGAGTGAGTTCTCATGAGATCTCGATGTTTAAAAGATTGTGGCATCTTTCCCCTTACTCTCTTGTTTCTTCTCTTGCCCTGTGATGTGCCTGCTCCTGCTTCACCTTCTGCCATAAGTAAAAACTCCCTAAGGCCTCCCCAGAAGCCAAGGAGATGCCAGTGCCTTGTACAACGTGCAACAGTGTTAGCCAAATAAACCTATTTTCTTTATAAATTACCCAATCTCAGATATTCCTTTAAACCAATGCAAAAACACCCTAGCACATGGGAGACAATATAGAACCAGTTGAAAGAACAAATTGAAGTATATGATCTGAGATCTTGAATCAGTCTCTTAGTTCTGAGAATAATTTTCTTAAACAGTTGTGTCTCATTTTAGATGATGATGTTATAGGTAGGTTTCTATTAAAGTAAAGCCTCTATATTGTGTAGGCAAACAAGTATTAAGTTCAGAGACATTTTTATGAATGCAAAAGATAAAGATAGGTGTCTGAGTGGTTTATAAGATAGTGTTTTTTTTTTTTTTTTTTTTTAATCTGAAGCATTTTTAGTTAAAGTTGCAATCTGGCAGAGTTATTTAAATTGTAGTTTGAATCAGGTGTGTCAGTGAAATTCTTTAGTAGTCCATATTTTATAGGCATGAAGGCCATCTGTCTATATAGGTTACTAGAGTGATTTCTCCCAAAGTTCATATCAAGTTGTCCAGCTTTAGTTTGTAGAGCTTTAACCAAAACACATTTTTAAATTTCTAGTGATTTTAGGTCAGAAAGGTGGAAGAAAAATTGGAAATGTAAGTCTGGAAAGTCACAACTAAATATAAGAAAGAGCTAAAAATCTAGAATTTAGACCAGACTATAGGTAAATAATAAAAACTTAGAAATGACAGACAGGGCTAGAAGCTAATAACAGATGTATGATAGTTTTATTTATTTATTTATTTATTTATTTTGAGATGGAGTTTCCCTCTTGTCACCCAGGCTGGAGTACAATGGCATGATCTTGGCTCACTACAACCTCCACCTCCATGATTCAAGTGATTCTCTTGCCTCAGCCTCTCCAGTAGCTGGGATTATAGGCATCCACCACCACACCCAGCTAATTTTTGTATTTTTAGTAGAGACACAGTTTCACCATGTTTTCCAGGCTGGTCTCAAACTCCTGACCTCAGGTGATCCACTCACCTTGGCCTTGTAGTTTTATTTTGAAACATAATTTTTCTCACTCTAGTTTCCCATTTCTACAAAAGCTAAACCATAGTAGAACCAATTTATTTGTAAAATAAATTTTAGTCTTATTATACTTGCCTTGATTATTTGCATAAAGTGTAGTAAGGATAATATTTGGCCAAATTGACTCATTGTACATTGGCTTTACTGAAACTTTCATAAAGAATCTCAGATTAGACTTTTAAAAGCCTCTCAAGGTTGTGAAGCTAAGCCAAGAATTTACCATCAGACTATGCATATAATACCTGTATCAATTGAATGAATTCCTCTCTTCTTCAGGTCTCCAAAATAGCTTGGGTTTTCTGGGCCTGTTAGAAAACATTCTTTACTCAGCACAGGACAAGAACTCTATAAAGAAACTGTGTACACAAGCTACCCGCCCAGTATTTTTCTAAGTATATTGGCTTTATAAAGTCAACCTCAATCCCTAAAAGCATTCTGATCATATCTAAAAATATGACTTTCCAGTCAAAGCCTCAGTAAAATAACTAGTGTATTCAATGTGTCCTGTTACAAAATAAAACAAATTCTTACTGAATTTTTGCCAATAACTATATTTCCACAAATAAGAGTACTCATGAATAGTCTCTGAATTCTAGAAAAATGAGATAGAAAGTTAAATATTTTAACCTTTCTCATAAAAGTATACTTTATTTACCCAGTTGCTGTAAGGTATAAATAGCTTAAGAGAAAAAAAGTTTTCTTGACCCTGGAAAACAAA
The DNA here is from genome assembly GCF_008728515.1 of Papio anubis. NCBI lineage: Eukaryota > Metazoa > Chordata > Mammalia > Primates > Cercopithecidae > Papio > Papio anubis. The sequence goes on from NC_044979.1 coordinate 34,687,425, forward strand.
ACAAAAAGAATCAGCATGTTTTAAATAAAAGGAAGTCATCAAAATTATTTTAGTCTATCATCAGTTCATTTTCATGTACTTAATTATTGTTCTGCTTGATGTTGAGTTAGCAATCTTCATGAACCCTTCAATCAGTATTTTTTAAATTCAAGTTTTTAAGTAGTCCAATGGTATGATTTCCAGTGTTATCAGAAACCTGTAAACAAAAATACTTGTCAGGGTTCTTTCCATAAATTCCCTTGAAGAAAAAGCGAGTATTAAACTGTATCTATTTATAAACCACTTTTCTTAGAAGAATCAAAGTAAGATAATAATTTCCTGTGGATTACAAAAGACCTAGTATAGCCATGGTTAAAGATACAATTGGCAAATAAATTTGATTACTTTTTCTGTGATCTACAGTAATTTAACATAGTAATCATAATTATGACTGATAATATATAGCAAGACATATCAGACTTTTAGATATCTTATACAATTTTAGAGCACATATTAATAACATCCACTCAAAAACAGGTTAAACATCTTTTCTTATTTGACAATGTCTCTCATATGCAACAAGTAAACCTAATATGTCTCTCTTGGACTTCCAGGGTATATTACTCCATTCTCACACTGTTATAAAGAAATACTAGAGACTGGGTAATTTGTAAAGGAAAAGGGTTTAATTGACTTACAGTTCTACATTGCCAGGTCAGACCTCAGGAAATTTATAATCATGGCAGAAGGGAAAGGAGAAGCAGGCACCTTCTTCACAGTGTGGTGGGATGGAGTGAGTGCAAGCAGGGGAAATGCCAGATCCTTATAAAACCATCAGATCTCATGAGACTCACTCATTCCCACAACAACAGCATGCGGGAAGCTGCCCCCAGGATCCAGTTACCTCCACCCTGTCCGGACTTTGAAACATGTGGATTATGGGGATTAAAATTCAAGGTGAGATTTAGGTGGAGACACAGAACCAAACCATATCATGGGGTCACTTTTTGAAATGTTCAAAAGTTGGCTCAAGGTCAAAAAGACAATATAGAATTTGAAATTTGAGTTTGAGAAACTTGTCAAATATAAAAAGTTTAATAAACTTGATGAAAAATAGGATCGCAGGTCACTGTAAAATAAGTCATTTATTGAGCTAAAGTGATAACTAAAAATTTTCAAAAAAAAAAGACAAAATAAAACAAAAAAAAAACTTTACCCATTGATAGGGAGGTATATTAGTGCATTCTCATGCTGCTAATAAAGACATACTCAATACTGGCTAATTTATAAAGGAAAAAGGTTTAACTGACTCACAGTTCAGCATGGCTGTGGAGGCTTCTGGAAACTTACAATCATGGTGGAAAGGGAAGCAAACATGTCCTTTTTCACACGGCTGCAAGAAGGAGAAGTGCCGAGCAAAGGGGAGAAAAAACCCTCATAAAACCATCAGCTCTCATGAGAACTCATTTACTATCACTAGAATAGCATGGGGGTAACCCACCTCATGATTTGATTACTTACCACTGGTTCCCTCCCATGACATGTGGAGATTATGGGAACTACAAGTCAAGACGAGATTTGGGTGGGGACACAGACAAACCATATCAGGAGGAGACTCAGTTTTCCAAACAACCAATCAAAAGAATAAAGACAACATGAGGCAAACTTACCCCACTTATTGCCATTTTTGTCTTTATAATCAAAAGGCTTCCAAAAGTATTTTACTATTTTTATTACTATTACATGACAATCTTATTTAAAAGAGAAAGCCAAATTTTACCTTTTCACTAGTACATTGTTAATACGAAAGCTAATTTTAACAAAACCTTATAAACAGATGTATCCTATCTGAATCATCTTTGAATCTGCATGATTTTATACATATTTTATAATCTTTTACAAATTTTAATTCTTTTTCTTTTATCAATTTATACACATATTCAGTTTTATCTATCACTTTTTATTTATTTGATTTAAAACAACCTTTAAATAACCTCTAAATGAAAGAAAATTACTTTTTAAAGAAAAATCACATTTTTATATCTTTTTATAACTTTTCTTACCAAAAACATCTTACATCTTTGTATATTTTGTATACAGAATTGTTTTCTCTCTATCTAGTAATTTTAATTACATATATTAACTTCAATGTTAACTCTTAGTAAGGCTAATTTTTATTGAAAAACCAAAGAAGTAATTTTAATTTTTTATTTATTTTTTATTTTTATTTTATTTATTTTTTTTTGAGACAGAGTATTGCTCTTGTTGCCCAGGCTGGAGTGCAATGGTGCAATCTCAGCTCGCTGCAACCTCTGCCTCCTGGGTTCAAACAATTTTCCGCCTCAGCCTCCCGAGTAGCTGGGATTATAGCCATATTCCACCACACCCAGCTATTTTGTATTTCTAGTAGAGTCAGGGTTCCTGCATGTTGGTCAGGTTGGTCTCGAACTTCCTACCTCAGGTGATCCACCTGCCTTGGCCTCCCAAAGTGCTGGGATTACAAGTGTGAACAACTGGCCTGGCCAGTAATTTTGATGTTTAAGTATCAAGTGCAGAGCTTAGGACAGAGGACAGAGCTCTAAAGACAATGCCTAGAGGATCCAATCCCTCTGAAAGTGGTCAGAAGGCACAGCTGGATCAGGAAATACAGGGCCATATTAGAGTTGGCCATGCCCTGTGGCTAGTGACCCAGGCACTGTAGACACACATATATTTCCAGGTCTAACTATGGTCTCCTGTCTATACCCCAGAATCTAAAGATTTAAAACCAAAGACATAAGCTTATAGACAAATTAAGCAAGTATCAAAAATATCTCATAAACAATAGTTTTATGATGTTAAAAATCTAGCAGAGACAGAATAAATTTGTCTGACCAGTAGGCTCACGCAAAAGTGTGTAAATTTTTAAAAACATTTTAATCAAAATAATTTAAAAACTAGCTTTATATATGAAAGATTACTAAAGTTATATGAACTTACAAAACATTTGGGTTTATTTACTTAATTTATGGTACTGATTTATCTATGTCAATGTGGTACCATATATAGAAAGACAAATATATAAAGACAGACATGTAAATATGTATACATAGAAATAAAGACAGACAAATGTAAAAATGTTAGAGCTGTAATTTTAAATTTTTATCCATGAAACAAGTGAAACAGAGTAGGTTAAAAGGACAGTGGATTTAAACTGTACCTTTATAAATGGAACCAGTTAAAGTTGAACTGTCCTACAGGAATGAAGTCCTTACCAAGTACTAGAGAAAAAAGAGTGGTAAATTTATATCTCAAAGCGCACAGAGAGAATTTAAGTTGTTTTTAAGAGGGAATTTGGGTGTGTTAGAGACAATTAAAAATGGATATCAAGGTAACAAAATCATAGGAATTTACTACAGTATTTTACAAATAAATATAGATTAACCTAGAGAAAGTTTAGAAACCTTTTCAAAATAACCAGTTGAGTGGCAGGAAAGTCATATTTTGGAGACCAATCTAGTTATATAGGTGGATTTTAAGATTAGCTTCCATTTATTAACTGAATCACTGAGCTCATGAAGTCCATTAACAAATAAGGCCAACAAAGCAGTTGCAGTTTTTAGGGCCTAACACTTATATACATGAAAAGCAGGTACAGCTGGAAGGCAGAACATCCAGATCTTCAGAAATCAAGAATCTCATGTTTACACTGAATCCTGGGTCCCCACAAAAAGAAAACACCATGGGACTGGACTGTGTAATGCTTCCACAGTGCACCTCAACTGGAAGGACAACTTCATGCCAATCAGCACACTCTAATCAGCTCATCCCTCATGGGAGTCTTATAGCTTGATGGCAAGTGTTTCTACAGTCTTCAAGTGTACAAACCTCACTTTTCTCATTTAAATGCACAAAGAAATGAGTAGCCAGCTACAGTAATAACCACTCACTGCAGCCACTATCAGTCCACTCCAAAACTGCAGCTTTGCCAGGGACTTGCCAGCCACCACATACCCAAAATTCAAGTGCTCCCACAATACATATTAGCCCCTGCTATGCTCAAAAGCGAAAGAGATGCTCAGTGTGAGAGAGAGCACAGCTTTCAGACCTGAGAGAGACCTGCCCATAATGCTTGGAACTGTATGAAGAATATAAAAGACCCTGAAAAGGGGATGTGTGGTGGCTTTTACTGTGTTCTTCAAGGATCTCGGGGTCACTAAATGTAACATAGATTTATGTAATATAAATGGTGGCAAAAAAAAGGAGGAGTAGAAATAAATGAGAGAACAAGTCTTAGAGGAGCCAATTTGAGAAGATGTTAAGCTTTCCAGAAGGCCAATGAAGCTTTACATTTTTTTCTCAGTAAAAATTACATCAACAAGAAAAGAAATAAACAAGGATCAAACATAATTGAAAAGGGGTTTAGTTGACTGAAAAAAAAAGTTCCCAGGGGAGAAACATAATCCAAAAGAGAAAGAGTAGAAAGGCATATCTAGCTAGCTGGCTATCTCCTGAATATCAGCTTTTGATTGTTTGTTTGTTTGTTTGTTTGTTTGTTTTTTCTGAGACAGAGTTTCATTCTTGTTGCCCAGGTTGGAGTGCAATGGTGTGGTCCCAGCTCACTGCAACTTCCACCTCCCGGGTTCAAGCGGTTCCCCTACCTCAGCCTTCTGAGTAGCTGGGAGTACAGTCCTATGCTATCATGCCCAGCTAATTTTTTTGTATTTTTGGTAGAGACGGGGTTTCGCCATGTTGGCCAGGCTCATCTCGAACTCCTGACCTCAGGGCCTCCCAAATGCTGGGATTACAGATGTGCGCCACCACGCCCAGCTGAATGTCAGCTTTCAATTAAGCTGACTAACCACAGAGCTCTTAAAAAAATATTTTCAGGCCGGGCGCGGTGGCTCAAGCCTGTAATCCCAGCACTTTGGGAGGCCGAGACGGGCGGATCACGAGGTCAGGAGATCGAGACCATCCTGGCTAACAGGGTGAAACCCCGTCTCTATTAAGAAATACAAAAAAAAAACTAGCCGGGCGAGGTGGTGGGCTCCTGTAGTCCCAGCTACTCGGGAGGCTGAGGCCGGAGAATGGCGTGAACCCGGGAGGCGGAGCTTGCAGTGAGCTGAGATCCGGCCACTGCACTCCAGCCTGGGCGACAGAGCGAGACTCCGTCTCAAAAAAAAAAAAAAAAAAAAAAGGAAAAACAGCCAATATTACTAGCTTTTGAACCTTTTTCTTTTAAACCATAGATAACTTTCCAAGTGACTCACCAAAACCAGTAAGTCTTAACCAAGGTTTTGAATTAACCAAGTAACCACAAGGCATCTCCAAAGAGGTGCAAACCGATCCTCACAAGAGGCAGAACCACCCCAAAGACAGCTAAACAACCAAGGATGTGTGAGGTGTGTCCAAGGAGGTGCAATGCCATTCTCAAAAGACCCAGAACCACCTCCAAAGACAGCTCAAATAAAGAAACTTTTTGCTAGTCACAAAGTGGGTACAAACCACATTTTTGTCCAGCCATATTCTTTAGAGTCCTAGCTTTTCATCTGATCTACACACAAAGGCCTGAAAGTCTTATGTGTCTCATAGAGACAGAAGACAGGAAATCAAAAACTATTAACGAAAGGGAAAAGGATTAATAATAAATGGGTACCCCAAAAGTCAAGAGTAACACAAACATCAAACCAATTTTTAAATAAATATTTCTTATCCCAAGTTAAAGCACTTACATTTCCAAGTGACAGATTCCTTTACGGGCAATCAAACCCAGGACATTGTGGTAAAAACAGCATTTTAACAGCAAGAATACAAGATGGAATGTCCTTCACTGCAAACTTTTCAGGGAATTCAAGGAAGTCAGTCTGAGAGTACAAAATATTTTAACTTTGTTTTAAATCTGATTTCTGCTTTGTTTCTCTTTTTTATCAACCCTGCCAAGGGAATTTTTTAGGCCATATTCCTTTTCTATCTTTTCATAGGTACCAATAGGATAACTGTTTAAGACAAGAGTTCTCTAAAAAGTTTTCTCTTAAATATAGACAATTTACTTATTTCATAAGTGAGCTAGTTCTCATACTCCCTTCCCCAAACCCCACCTGTTAACCCAATTTTGGGAGGGAGAGAGACAAATACTCTTACTACCGTTGTTTGATCTGGCACCACAGGTAGCTATGTGAGATAACTTACTTGGTTTAAAAAAAAAAAAAAAATTCTTACCTTTCTTTTCTGGCTTTTTGTCAATTGTTCCAAGATCCCATTCATAGCCTTCAGAATGAACAGAGTGATTTGTTACTCCATGTACAGTACCAAACTGTAAGGATGAAAGGCAAACTTCCTTTGCCCTCTGAAAGTTTACTGAAAATTACCTGACAAAAGACAGGAGGAGAAAAGGCATACACATTTTATTAACATGCAGGGGGTGGGAGGGGTGGTCAGAGTGATTACCCTAACCCCCAAATGGGGTACAGAAGTTTATTTACCTTTTTCATAAGGGAGAAAGGAAGTGGGAAATGTAGACAATTCTTTTGAGGGGTAGTACATTATAATTAGGGAGAATGAATGAACTAGGGAGACAAATTAATTTCTAATGATTCTCTTTGGAATCTGAATGAGTCCAAGAGGCAGAAATTATCTTGTGAAAAAGTCCATTCAGTCGTGGTTGCATTCTTCATTCTTCTTTTCTGCAATAGATAATGAGATTTCAGGGAGAGGATAGAAGGTAATTGTGTTTCTTTTGGTAATAAGCTTTCTTGGTCAGATAAGGAAATTCCAGTCAAGAATTCTTCCCTGTACTTGGGGTTGGGGGAGGAACAAGACAATGTTAGAAGGATCTTAATTCTGAGGCTTATTTCTGAGGCCTTTTAATTTGCAAAAGCATTCAATATGCCCAAGCACCGCATTTTGAGGAATTGTTTTCTGCACCCAATGGTAGCATGTTTCTATGTGTCATTCCTTTTTGGACAAACAATATTCCATTGTATGAAGATACTACATTTTCTTTATCCATTCATCAGTTGATGAGCATTTGGGTTGTTCTCACCTTTTCATTATTATAAATAATGCTACTATAAGCATTTATGTACAAGTTTCTGTATGGACATGTATTTTCATTTACCTTGGGTGTATACCTAAGGGTGGAAATGCTAGTGCTGCAGGATTTTTTTGCTCCTCAATTCAGCTAAAATCCAGGCTCTTGACTCACGACCAGGAAAAATTAGACATAAAGACACGTTGAAGGTTGAGGAGGGCAGATGTATTAAGCAAAAAGAAAGCCCACAGCAAAGAAAGAAGGGGTCCTGTCAACAGGCTCCCAAGTCACAGAGTGAATACCAGGCCAGCACCCCATTTTTCCAGGGTGCATGCAGGCCCCTAGTCTGTTGCGGGCGTGCCCAGGTAAGACCCTGTGTAGGTTCCTTTAACTGCCTCTTGCATCTATCACTAAGTTATATGGCAACTCTATGTTTACCTATTAAAGGAGCTACCAGGAAGTTCAACCAAGCAGCTGTGCCATTTTACATTCAACCAGCAGCGTATGAAGATTCTCATTTCTCCATATCTTTGTCAACACTTTTTATCTGACTTTCGAATTATAGCCAATCTAGTGGATATGAAATGGTGTGTCACTGTATAATAGAAGGTTTTTTAAACTGACACATAATAGAGATACATATTTTTAGAGTACATGTGATATTTTGCTGCATATAATGTGTAAAAATCAAATCAAGGTAATTGGGGTATCCATCATCTTGAACATTTATCTTTTCTTTATGCTGGAAACATTCAAATTCTTCTCTTCTAGCTACTTTGAAATACACAATAGGTTATTGTTAACTGAAGTCTTTCTTTTTAATTCCCTAAGAACTAATGATATTTAGTATTTTTTAATGTATTTATTGGTAATTTGTTTATTTTCTTTGGAAAAATGTTGATTCAACTTCTTGGCCCATTTTTTAATTGGGTTTGTTTTATTGAGATTTAAGTATGCTTTATATTCTGGACACAACTCTCTTGTTAGATATAAGATTTGCAAAAATTTTCTCCCATTCTGTGGGTTGTCTTCACCTTCTTCATGGTGTCCTTTGAAGCACAAACGTTTTAAATCGACGAAGTTCAATCTATCTATTTGTAGTTGTTGTTCTTCATGGTTTTGGTGTCATGTTTATGAATCCATTGCCAAATACAAAGTCATGGAGATTTATCCCAATGTTTTATTCTAAGAGTTTTATAATTTTGCTCTTACATTTAGGTCTTTGATCTGTTTTGAGTAAATTTTTATATAAGGTGTGAGGTAGGAGTTCAAATTCCTTCTTCTGCATGTGGCTATCCAGTTCTTCCAAGATCATTTATAGAAAAGACTATGCTTTTCTTCACCTAATGGTCTTGATACTCAACAAAAATCAGTTAACCATAGACACATGGGTTTATTTCTGAACTCTCAATAGAAACTTCATAATTCTATTCCATTGATTTATATGTTTATCCTTAGGTTTCACTTACTTGATTGAAGTTTCTTGGTAGTAAGTTTTGAAATTCAGAAGTTTGAGACCTCAAACTTTATTCTTTTTTGTCAAGATTGTTTCAGCTATTCTGTATTCCTTGAAATTTCATCTGAATCTTAGAGTCAGTTTGTCAATTTCTGCAGAAAATCTAGGGATGATTCTGAATAGGGATTCTGTTGAATCTCTAGGTCAATTTGAAAGTATTGTGATCTTATCAATACTAAACCTTTAGATCCAAGAACAGATGTATTTCCATTTATTTATCTTCATTAATTTTTTCAACAATGTTTTGTAGTTTTCACAATATAATTTTAGCATTCATTTTGTTAAATTTATTTCTAAATATTTTATTTGTTTTGATGCTATTATAAATAAAATTGGCTTTTTAATATTATTTCAGATGGCTCACAATTTATCTTTACATATTGACCTTTATCCTGAAGCCCTGCTATAATTGTTTATTAATTGTAATAGCTTCTAAATTCCTTAGGATTTTCTGTATATAAAATCATGTCATCTGCAAATAGAGATCGTTTTACTTCTTCCTTTTCAATCTGAATGTCTTTTACTTGTTTTCTTTGCCCAACTGACCTGGCTAGAACTCCCAGTATCATGTCAAATACAAGGGCAAAAGCAGACATCTTGGTGGGTTTTTTTCCTACTCTTAGTGGGATGGCAACCAGTCTTTCACCACTAAATATGACACTAGCTATGGGTTTTTGTTGGTGCCGTTTATCAGATTGAGGGAGTTCTATCCTTTTTCTTGTCTTTGAGTGTTCTTATCAGGAAAGGGAGTTGGATTTTGTTAAATGCCTTTTCTGCATCTATTGAAATTATCATATCATTTTTGTTCTTTGTTCTATTGATATGGTGTACTATATTAACAATTGATTTTTAAATGACAAACCACTTGCATTCCTGTGATAAACTCCACTTGGTCATGTTATGTAATTCTTTTTAAATGTTGCTAGGTGTAGTTGGCTAGTATTTTGTTGAGGAGTATTCCATGTATATTCATAAAATATATTGGTCTATAATTATTTTGTAATGCTTGTGTCTGGTTTTTGTATTAGTGTGATATTGGTTTTACAGAATAAGTTGAAAAGTGGTTCCCCCTCATATATTTTAAAAGATTTTCTTTTTAAATGGTATTAATTTTTCTTTAAATGTTTGGTAGAATTCACCAGTGAAAACATCTGGGCATGAGCTTTTCTTTCTGTATAGTTTTGTTTGTTTGTTTTGCTTTATTTTGCTTTTACATATTCAATCTCTTACTTATTCCATGTCTATGGAGATTGCCTTATTAAGTGTGTTTTATAATAATAGCTTGTGTCTTTCTAGGTATTTGTCCATTTCATCTAAGTTATCCAACTTATTGGCATACAAATATTCATAATATTCCTTCATAATTCTTTATTTTTCTATAAGAGAAGTGGTAATATCTTCTCTTTCATTTATTTTCTTTTTCTTTCCTTTTCTTTCTTTCTTTCTTTTTTTTTTTTTTTTTTTTTTCTGAAACAGGGTCTCACTCTTTCACACAGATGGGAGTGCAGTGGTGTGATCATGGTTCACTGCAGCCTCGACCTCCCAGGCTCAAGCAATCAATCCTCCCACCTCAACCTCCTATGTAGCTCAGACCACAGATGTGCATACCATGCCTGGTTAATTTTTTTATTTTTTGTAGAGACGGGATCTCCCTATGTTACCCAGCTTCATCTTGAACTCCTGAGCTCAAGTGATCCTCACACCTCAGCCTTCCAAAATTCTGAAATTACAGGCATAAGTCACTGTGCTGGCCATTCTTTCATTTCTAATTCTTGTAATTTGAGCCTTCTTTTTCCCATGTCAATCTGATTAAAGGTTTCTCTGTTTTAACTTTTCAAAGAACTAGCTTTTGTTTTCCTTGATTTTCTCTATTTTTTTTAAATTCTCTATTTCATTAAGTTCCACTCTGATCTTTATTATTTTTTTCCTTTTATTAATACTTGCTTTAAGTTTAGCTTACTTTCCTTTTTCCATTGTCTTACAGTGGAAAGTTGGATTATTCATTTGAGATCTTGTTTATAAAATATGAATATTTATAGCTATAAATTTTCCTCTCAGCACTACTTAAGCAGCATTGCACAAGTTTTCATATGTTGTGTCTTGATTTTTATTTGTCTTGAAGTATTTTCCAATTTCTCTTGGGATATATCTTTGACCCACTGATTATTTAGGAGTGCGTTGTTCAATTTTCACATATTTGTGAGTTTCCCAAATTAATTTATGCTATTTATTTCTAACATCATTCCATTGTGACTGGAGAATATACTTTAGATTACTTCTATACTTTTAAATTTATTGGGATTTGTTTTACGGTCTAGTATTCGGTTTGTTTTTGAGAATGTTCTATGTGTACTTGAGAAGAATGCATATTCTTTTTTTATTTGGGTGGCATTTTCTATAGATGGCTGTTACATCAAGTTTGTTTATAATGTTGAAGTATTTTGTTTTCTAGTTATCTTCTGCCTAGCCATTCTATTCATTATTTAAGTCTCCAACTATGATTGTTGAATCGTATATTTCTCCCTTCATTTCTGTGAGTATTGCTTCGTATATTCTGGTTATCTGATGTTAGGTGTACATATGCTTATAATTGTTATATCTTTCTGATAGATTGACTATTTTTGAGGACTTTGGCCTATGAGGGTATAGCAAAATTTATAGTATTATCCTGTCTGCAGTGGTCTTATTCAACTTTTTCATTATTTAGTTCCTTAAGAGGAAGTAAACATCTATTTTCATTCAAACATGCAATCTCCTTTGAAACTGAAGCCATTATAAGGAATAAATTGGCATTTTGTTCCACAAAGAAAACTAAAAAATAAGACAATGCTTTGATCTTGAATATAGAAAGCAACGAAGTCAATTATTTTGGTATACTGATTACGATCGTTTTAGTAATAAATGAGTCTGGTTTTTCTGTGCAAATCTGTGATACATTAATATCTTATTAAATGGTAAAGTCAACTGAAAATGCTAGTTAACAATCATAACATTAGGAAAAAATAGAAGCAGAAAATCTCTGCTGATGTGGTACCATTAGATGAAGTTTTACATCTTAAAAAAAAAAAAAACAAAACACATATGGTTGATCAGAACTATCTCTGACATCAAGAAACAAAGTAAATGCTTGATAATATGCTCAACTCAATTATCCAGTTTTTCTAACTCCTGCACATATTTCAATAATGAATGTCACATTTATAAATCATTTTGGAAAGTACATATTCTGAGTAATGAGAAGTTGATAGTTTAAGGTTATTTCCACATATTGTCTATTGTAAATAGTACTTCAATGAACACAGGAAGACTTTTATCTCTTTGAGATCCTGATTTCAATTCTTTTAGGTAAATACTAAGAAGTGGTATTGCTAGATCATATGGTAGTTCTATTTTTAATTTTTTTAGGAACCTCCATACTGTTTACTCTAGTAGCTGCCCCGTTTTTCGTTCTCACCAACAATAAGCAAGGGCCCCAATTTCTCCACATTCTTGGCAACACTTGTTGTCTTTTCTGGATAGCAATAAATTTGACAGCAGAAAATTAATTTTCTTGGTGTATTAGTCTGCATTCTCCAGAGAAACAAAACCAATATGATGTGTGCATGTGTGTGTGTGTTTATCAGAGAGAAAGAAAGAGAGAGAGAGAAATTTACTCTAATAAATTGGTTCACAGTTATGGAGGCTGAGAAGTTCCAAGGTCTGTAGTTGGAAAGCTGGCGGTTCAGGAGACTCGATTATATAGTTCAAGTCTGACTCTACAGGACTGAGGATGAGGTGGGCTAATGGCATAATTTCAGTTTGTGTCTGAGTCTGAAAACAGGAAAAGACCAACGTCCCAGCTCAAACACAGAGCGTAAGTCTCCCTTACACTGCCTTTATTCGGGCCTTCAACAGATTGGATGAGGCCCACCACACTGGGGAGGACAATCTGCTTTACTCAGTCTTCTGGTTCAAATGTTAACCTCATTCCAAAATGCCCTCATAGACACACTCAGAATAAACACAGTTTATGGCTCAGTCAAGTTGACACATACAATTAACCACTATACTAGGTGTCTTAGTGGAACGGAATGCAGAATGCACTAAGTAGCCCCAGTGATAACCCAAGAACTTTTATTTTCCAGAAACAGAGAACAAAATCCCCCATTTTAAGTTTATACAATTAAAGTGATACTAGAAATAAAAGATTGATAGCTCCTGGGCCCTCAGAAGGGAACAAAGTGTCCAGTTCATATATGAATTTTCAGTAACATTCAAATTTTTCCAAGTTCTTAAGATCGGCATTAAATACAAAAGTGACAGTGTCTGTATGTATTTAGTTCTCTGGTAGGAACAAAAACCATAATACTAACATTCACTTTGGTACAAAATTAATTTTTCCAATTATTAATTCTTTATTATATAAGTTTATAATTATAATACTGTAACAGACCTGTTGTTCAAGGTTTAGAATAAGCAAAATCTCAAAAACAATGACAGCACCATATATTATTTTATATTTGTTGTGTGTGGCTTCAAATGGCTTTTCCTAGTTTCCTTTACTTGATGAAATTATCATTTCCTTGAATCATTTATGGCTTTTTATCTGTTATAGAATTTCAAACTCAGTACATTCATAAGATCCTTAGAATTTCAGGCCCAGTACATGCTTAAGAAACTTTAGTTTAGCTATCTCCAGGAAGTCTTTCTAAATTGTGACCGAAAATACATTCCTAATATCTGAGATCATGAGTTTTTCTCAATATGATTAGAAGGCAGTCAAAATAAAGTCTAAACAAGATAATTTTTAGACATCTTTTGAGATCAGCATATAGATGTTATTCCTCATTTCTTTGTAAAATTGAATACTACCCCAATATGCAGATGTACTATAATTTAGCAAGCTCCATGTTGATATACATATGGATTCCTTCTCCTTTTTTTTTTCCTATTTGTTGATAAATTCAAGTTGTTTGTCCTGTGGAATTCCCTAGGATCTAAATTTTGATGATGTCATCTCTAAGTTCTTGTTTAGCATTTTCCCTTATTCTTTATGTTTCTTGAGTTAGTAGATAGATTTTTTTTTTCCAAACCATACTGAAAACGTTGGAAGTAGCTATATTTTAAAGGTCTGATCAAATTTCAGCTTGATTTCTGAAAGGATTATTCTTAGTTAATGTTTCATACTTCAACTAGGTGGTATATAATTGTCTGGTTGACTCTTTTTTGTGATTTTAGCAACTATTGAGGATCAATGCCTCTATCCATTAATTAGAAGTTACAAAATTGTTCTATTCTAATTACATCATACTTTCCTCATTTATTGGCTTGAATAAAAAGAAATTTACTCTCTATCACTATTTGGTTATGCTCAGGTATAGATTATGTAGGAAATGCAGAATAAATGATTGATTATCAGTTTTCAGAGTAATGAGTTGTTCAAAAGAGGACAATGAAAAATTTTGGGTTTTTTTTAGTATCATTTTGACTTCATGGATTTAAATATATCTGATGTATTTCAACCCGTTGCAGTTAGTATTTCTTCAGTGATTTTCAAATTTCACATGTTTGACAGTGGGAGGCTGTTTAAGTTGACTCAAGGGTGCTTTTGATACAATCCTAGTAATCCTTGATAGCTTCTTTGGTTTATGTTATAACAAGAGATTCCAGACTCATCTTGAGCAATTTCTGTCTTAGATAGGCCTGGAATCAGACATTTTCCTAAGAGGCTCTGGTTTCTTTATGAATAAATAAAATTTAGACACTTAGAGTATGTCAGATGGGTGCATTGCTACTAGACAAGTTAATTTAACAGTTTTTCTTCCACAGGGTCAAAAAAAGCACTGACTGCCTGATACCAGAATCACTATACTTGTGAATTATATTTCTCTGTAAATGGGTTTTTAAAAAGTACAAATAAGTCTTCTATAGTTTCTGCTGAGATCTGATGGAAAGAATACTAGTTGAGGTTTCAAAAGTAAAGGTTTAAATCCTGGGAACTTCTGTGTGATATTAAGTAAGTCATTTCACTATTCTGAGTCATACATAATTTCTTGTACTTCAAAATAGAAATATTACCTATCACAGCTTTTATGAGAACCAGTATTGAAAGTACTTCATAATAACAGCTAACATTTCCTAGAATGTTTTATGTGCCAGCCTTTGTGCTATGTTACCTAGTTTATATCATTAAATCTGTATAAAAGGACAAAAAATTTTTTTTAATTATTATTATTAATTATCTCCCTCTTATAAGGGAGAGCACCAAAGATTAGAGTGACTGGTATCTTGCTGTTTCTATAAAGGAAATTTACAATGATCCCAAGAAGCCGAGGTCATCAAGCAGAGTAGGAGGTAGATTTCCTATCCAGGAGCAGTGAGCCAAATTAAATACACAGGTAATCTACAGCTGCAAAATGTGAGAAATGATTGAACATAACCAGTAGTAGCAGACCAAATTAAGAAAAATGTTTAAATGCATTAAATTTATGCTTAAAATTAGAACAAGTATATTTGGATTCAATTACAAGAAGAGGAAGACAAAGTTATGATAGAAAGAAAACTCAGCAACTGGGATTACAAACTGGGCTCTTTTACAAACTCGCCATTTGAATTTGTCAAGAGATTTATTCTCTTCAGGTCTCAATTCTTCACAGGGGAATGAGGACATATGATTGTACAAGCTAATCTGTTAGGATAAAAATAGAACAGTAATGCTTGAGGAGAACTTTATAATAACTCACTATTGATGTGCAGAGTTAAAAAAAAATTACAACGTATTTATAGGTTCTACCAATTCAGGTTTCTGAATCACTCATTAATTCCTTCATTTAACGATACTTGTTGAAGACCTACTGAGGTCTGAGCAGAGACTCAGAGTTGAAAAGAACGCACCTGGATTTCAAATGTTTCACAGAAAAACAGAGGTGAAGAAGGAGGTTGAATCAACTATAATTCCTTCTACAGCAGCGTCATGTTTATTTTGAGTTTACCTTTCAAGTAGATTGTCTCCAAAAGAAGGAAGTCCTATCAATTAAACATGACTCTCAAGAGAACAACATAATGTGTATAAGTGATTTTAAACAGAACACAGCATCAAGAAGTGAAAATTGCCCAAGACCCCGTTTTATCCTGCACTTTTCTGTTACTTTGGTAGTCAAGAATTGGTTGAGGCTGGGTGCAGTGGCTCACACCTACAATCCCAGAACTTTGGGAGGCTGAGCAAGAGGATCTCTTGAGCCTAGAAGTCCGAGGCCGGCCTGAATAACAAAACAAGACCACATCACTACAAAAAAATAAAATAAAATAAAGTCAGTTGAGGATCAACAGCAGAGTCCAAGTATGCAAGGGGTATGTTATTCCATTTACTCCTCAGAATAATTAATTGAGGTAGGAGTTATATTACTGATTTTCAGATAACAAAACAGGGACTGTAGGTAACTTTCCCAAGGTCACACAATCAGATACGTAGTGAAACCATGATTCAAATTAGATGCAAAATGACTCTAAATTCCCTATTCAAAAGTCATATATAGGAAGGGGAAAGCAAAAATATCTAACATTTCGCATAGACCTCTTTTTCAATAGCACTTCTGGGCCCCTTAAATGTCACTTTTTCTACATAATGATTTTTGCTTGCAAAAGTCACCAACTGCATTTTTACTAATATGGCTCCAGCTTCCAGATCTACAGCAGTGTCAGCGTAGGTCAACATGAATATTATCCCAAAGCCTTCACAGTATTCAGACTACCAGGGTCTGTGAAGGAAGGACGCAAAGTGCCATCTTAGAATTGGTGCTTGGTAGGTCGGGAATGACTCCCCCTTACCTCAGTCTCTGGCCCCTCATGAGAAGCCATGCCAGGAATGATTCTGCACTCAATGAGTCCAGGTGGGAAATAGAAACCTAGTGTGAACCCGAGGCTAGAATAGAAACTGCAGTTAGTCCTCTTCAATGGACCAGTTGACCAGGTGACCCCTTCTGTTAAATCAGATGATTACTTAGTAATGTGTCCTTAAATAAACTGCCAACTTGAAAAAAAAGTCTTTGAAATGAATAATTTAATATTTTATGTATAATTTTATGTATGTACATTCATGTAAAGACTAAATTATACTAGTTTTAGTTTAAATGCAACTTAAATGTTCCAATAAAGAGGAAGTGTACATTGACTTTACTCCAGATCTGATTTCCTAGCCAGATTGGAGGCAAATAAAATAATATGTTTCTGTTTATGTTAAGTGACATACATAATGTCTACTTATAATACCTCTCAATAGAATTCATAAGAGAAAAAAATTGTCATAAGTTACATCCGTCTTTAAATGACTACGCTAGAGACCACACAATTCCCTTTAAACTCAATTATCTCACAAATGAATGCTTCGATAACTTGCTAAAAGCAGTAGACAAAGTGTCATTAGTGAACCAGGAGAAGGGGAAACCCCAGAACAGCCATCAGCCGTCTTTACTTCTCTGCAATCAGCTCCTTCATATCCCCGATAACAATGACAGGAAAATGTATCTGCCATCACTGCCAGGTCTGCATCAGATGCTCTTCCTTTCACAGTAAATTCCCCATCCTCAGAGGCCTCTATGTGGTAACTTGCGGGGTTCAAGTGAAGGTAAGTGGGTGAGTTCCACATCTTCCTTATGCACCTCCCGTTGTTCCTGCAGAGGTGAAAGCTGCATACCTCAGCAGCTCTGGTCACATTGGCTATGTAGCTCCCTAAATCAGAACTCACAAACTGCTTCACCTTTGTACAGTTGGCCTAAAAATGTGGAAAGAAATTGATTTTAGTGTTTCTCACTGATAGAAATGTAGAAAGAAACCGATTTTAGTGTTTCATGCTGGTACTGATAGAATTAGAGCTTCTAGAACAGTTCTTTGGTCTTGATTAAAACATAATGGCTTGGTTCCAGTTGAACTTGTAGGCTCCTGGGCACTATAACAAAGATCCCAAATCAGAAAGGGGAGAGGTCTGAGGGGCGGGAGATGGATACTATGTTACAGTCAGGTTAAGCAACTGAACTTGCAAATGGCCCCCAGAATCAGCACATGAGACCTTGCCTTTCTCCAATTTACATTCTTTTTTTCTTCCTTCTAGCTCCCAAGTTAATGGGTATAAAAGGAAAAGGAACAAACCCAAATTAGGAATCTACCAGAACTGCTGCCCTCAGGCTACCATTCAGGTATGTGGGGCCTTCCATGGTTGTGTTACAGCCTGAATCGCAGTCCATCATTTATTGTCAAATCATCTTATTCCACCATTCTACCGAGTATTATAGCCTTCTGGACTTTCCTGTTAATTTCCATCAACTGTCCTGGGTTCTGTACTTCTAACACAATTCAAACACAGAAAAGTCTATATGGCTGACTAGGTAACTTTTGTGTATATGGTTCCTATTACCTGTTCTAAACAGAGGCCATCTGTGTGCACCCACCTTCCTGATGAAGCTCTTCTGATGAGCCACCAAGGGGCTGGGGTGGAAATATCACACCTGGAAAGTCAGGAATTAATCCTCTGAGTTTCTTCCTAATTCTCATATGTGGGCATAGGCATAAACAGTTTCATGAACATTATCTCAGTAGCAACAAATTGAGACTGTGAAATTCTAAGAATAATATCAGATCATCATGGACTTGCAAAAACCTCAATTTAGCAAAAAGTGTCAAGGGTACCAGTATTCAAGGTAAAATGCATTACACTATAGAAATATAAACAACTACATCTGGAAATATGGAAGAGATTGTAATTAATGTGGATTAGGGAAAACTAAGAATCTTTCCTGAAGTAAAAAAAATATCTCAGCTGAGAGAAATTTGAAGAGCCATATAAATCTTTTTCTTTTTCTTTTTTTTTTGAAATGGAGTCTCACTCTTTCATCCAGGCTCAAGTGCAATGGCATCATCTTGGCTCACTGCAACCTCTGCCTCCCGGCTTCAAGCCATTCTCTTGCCTCAGCCTCCCAAGCAGCTGGGATTACAGGCATATGTCATCACACTTGCCTAATTTTTATATTTCTAGTAGAGATTGGCTTTCTCCATGTCAGTCAGGCTGGTCTCGAACTCCTGGCCTGAAGTAATTCCCACCTCCCAAAGTGCAGGAATTACAGGTCTGAGACACCGTGCCCAGCCATAAATCTTATTTTAAATGCTGTTAATTTTTAGCTGATTTCTCTGTAGAGAAAAAATAACTGCATTGTGGAGAATTAAAAAGTTACCACCTGTTTCTACCTCTCAAAATAGTATATAACACATTTTCTATAGTCGTTAAAATGCAAGGTGTCCATCATCAAACTGTGACTAATGCCAACTCTACCACTAACTATCCTAAATAGCTGTTAACCTAGTTGGTTTCCTCTCTAGTTTCACCATCTGTAAATGAGGACGATGGTCACTACCTCATATGACCAGGAAGTGAGCAAATCCGACTCAAAAAATCTCTTAGCACAACCTTAGTGTATCATAAATATTCATCAAATGTCAGTGTTATGATTACTATCTTTATAAAAGTTAACAATATTTTTTATCCTTTTCTATGTATCAGGCACTGATTTGGAATATTTATTCTAAAGCTGGTTTGCTATGGAAGTCATGAGAGCTTTATTAGAGTAAGCTCTCCAAGAAAGCAGAGAAATACTTTAAAAAAAAACATTAAATATACCTTCAAGATACTGACTTACCTTGGATGAAGTTAAATTCATGTCTCCCCAAATAACAATGCCTGCAGCTCCCAAGGCAGCACTTTCTCCTATGGTGCTGACTAGATCTTGCTAGATTGAAGAGAGTAGAGTTCATTATTAATTTGAATGTAAAACAACTCACCGGGAGCCAGGCATGGTGGCTCACGCCTGTAATCCCAGCACTTTGGGAGGCCGAGGCGGGTGGATCACAAGGTCAAGAGTTTGAGACCAGCATGGTCAACATGGTGAAACCCCATCTCTACTAAAAATCAAAAAAAAAAATCAGCCAGGCGTGGTGGTGGGTGCCTGTAATCCCAGCCACTCAGAGGCTGAGGCAGGAGAATTGTTTGAATCCAGGAGGTGGAGGTTGCAGTGAGCCGAGATCACACCATTGCACTCCAGCCTGGATGACAGGGCGAGACTCTGCCTCAAAAACAAAAAACAAAAAACCCACCAGGGATTAGGATTAGAGTCTGAGTTCAGTATAATAGGTCTGGTACTGAGCTCATATACTCCTTAGATACTGTTTTCTATTTTCTTAGAGTGACACAAACGCTGAATAAACCAATGCTCAAAAATCACACTCTGTAACCATGTGCAAAAACATAAAAATATTTTTAAAGAAAAACATATTTTGCCATGCAGGATGTTATTTTGAAGACAATGAGTCTGTAAAGGGTTATCAGAAATTATTGAATTGAAATAAATCAGGGGCACACACCCACACACCAGGTCATATGTATGTGTTCCGGAAACTGAATCCAGAAGTTTTCCTTCTCCAAATGGGATCCTCTTAACCAGGTTCCTTTTCCATTTTGCAGCATGCCCCAGTAACACTTCATCCCCACAGTTATTTGGATGGGTTTATATCATTTCAATTCCAAGGCCAGGCAAAGAAGCAACGTTAAGGGCTTGCAGGCTCTGATTTGGTCCAGCTTTTATATTTGTCCCTGAAATTATGTGTGTTTAATTTCTAAGTATCTGGCCTAACGGGCTTTATTTATGACTCATCCAGTCATGGTAAAGTCACTGGAATTTTCTGCAATATGGTTAAGATAGACAAAGGTAACGTTTTAGCAGAGAGAATTTTGATTTTATAATCTTAAAGGGTTATTGTTTTAGTGTTTAAAGATTAACATGGATCTAGGCCATTTTCTGGAGGAAATTAAGATTTGAATATATGTAGTTGATTTCCTGGTTTGTTAAATTATAACACATTCCCCCAATCTTTAGGATACTAAGCATTCACCTTTTACTCCAAGGGTGAATTTCTACCAATTAAATGCTAGAAAATGTTATTAGGTGATTTGGTGGAAAACAAAAGAAGAACTGTAATTGCTATTTTGCCATTGGGCACTTAATATTAATACTTGAGAGATAAATCTCTTTATCTGATACTTTTATTGTCTAACACTCAAATTAAAGGTTTTACAAGATCATTTTTTAAAGTTTTTGTTTGTTTGTTTGTTTGTTTCTGGGCAATTGTCTTGTGACTTTCAACAAGGAAAGAGATTTTGGGTTAAACTAATTTCCATTTCAGATTAACATCCATTTTCATTTCGTACGATTACAATATCTGCTGAACAGGCCATAGCTGACATGACAGGAAGGAGAGGCTCAAATGAGATAATATAAATGAAAGAATTTTGAAAATTGTCAATGGCACGATGAACAGGGACAGAGAAGGGGCCATCCCTGCAGTACCAAGACTGAAGACTCTGCTGAGTCCGTGTCCACTCCCTCTTTGGGCAAAGACATAAGGGAGCAGAACTCCTCACTCCCCTCACTTTGAAACTTCCCTGAAAATGGTGTCATATAGTCACATGGTGTGATCAGGGCAGAAATCCCCAACAGCTCTCCTTTTGATTAAGGCATTGTCATCAAAGGAGAATAAAGATATAACATTTACATTTTATATTTATAGGCTATTGAACTATAGTAAGTATGTAAGTGGCAGATGTTTCTGGTGAAAGCCACACACACCTTCTGAGATTGCTGTCAATTTCTTCTGAATTAGTTTTCAAATCAGTTTCTCACCAAATTAGTTCACTGTCACCTCACAGAGAGCAGGGTGCTGAATGAATCACAAAGCAGCTATGTTTTGGGGATCAGAAAAGCAAGGGCACTACCCAGAGAGGAAAGTCACAGATAAAAGTGCCTCTGGGTGCAGATTGGGACACCTGAAAGCCTGAGCCATGGGGGTGTTGTCACATTAAGGAGAAAGAAAGGAACAAAGAAGATGTACTGAAAAGGAGCCTCCCAGGACCCAGCGTGGCACAGGGTGCTTTGCGCCTACACAGGATCCTCCGACCTGAATCATGGTTTCAGAAGCAGAGGGTAGGGCTACTCAGGGGACTCACTCAACACTTCCGTGTCAGTCCCTGACGCTTACCGGAGTGCATGTAAGCAAGGTGTCCACTGTGGGGAGCTGGAGCATTACTAATGAGCTGCCTTTGTGCCTTACCGGAGACAGAATGAATTAATGACAAGGATAAACATCTTTAAATCTATAGGCAAGGAAACTCCTCTTGTTAATTTTTAAAAGCATATCTCACAGATGGAACAGGAGGCCATTATCTTAAGTGAAATAACTCAGAAACAGAAAGTAAAATATCACATGTTTTTACTGGTAAGTAGGAGCTAAACGATGAGTAAATATGGACATACAGAGTACAATAATAGACATTGGAGACCCCAAAAGATAAAAGGGTGGAGGAGAGTGAGGGATAAGAAATGACTTGTCGGGTAAAATGTACACTTTTCAGGTGATGGGTACACTAGAAGCCCAGACTTCACTACCACTCAATATATCCATGTAACAAAACTGCACTTGTACCCCCTAAATGTTTACAAATGGAAAACTAAAAATAAATAATCAATGTTTTAAGAGCACAGCATCAGGTTATATCTAGGTTGCATTCATATGTAAATAATATAGGCAATCTTCTGTGTGAAATGAGGCTTGACTGCCTCTGTATTCCCCAAGCTATAGCTACTGCCTGAGATTCCACTCTTAAATATCCCATGCTTAAGTTTAAGGCTTTGATGGCTGTTAAAAAAGTAATAGCCATACCACATAGGTTTCTGTAGAACTTCAAGGTTTTCATATGCAAGTTCTCATTTGATTTTCATCATATTTTTGCTAGGTCAGTAGGGCAGGTAATATTGTCTCATTTTGTACATGAAGACACCAAATCCAGGGAGGTTAAGAGATTTACTACTTACTAGTGAATCTTCTTTGTAATCTTAACTGTATGTGTGTGCATTCTAAAATTCAGACATTGTTGGGAAAATCAGAAATGGAAGCCATTAATGGTCATTAAGAGTTTGGTACAAATGAATATCAGGCTTTTTAAAAATTATGGGCAGGATTCTTCTAGGACTCGCCCTTTTCATTCAACTGTCTCTAAGATTCACACATATTGAGATATGTTGTTGTAATTCATTCATTTTTGCTACTTTGTTTAATTGAATTAAATATGTAAAAGTTCAAAAAAAGTTAAAAAAATAAAAATAAATAAAAGTTAGATGTTGAGCTTAAAAAAAAAAAATTATAGGCAGGGCCAGGCACAGTGGCTCACGCCTGTAATCCTAGCACTTGGGAGGCCAAGGCGGGTGGATCTCTTGAGGTCAGGCGTTCGAAACCAGCCTGGCCAACACGGCAAAACCCCGTCTCTACTAAAAACCCAAAAATTAGCTGGGCATAGTGGCGCATACATGTGATCCCAGCTACTCGTAGGCTGAGGCAGGAGAATCACTTGAACCCAGGAGGCAGAGGTTACAGTGAGCCAAGATGATGCCACTGCACTCCAACCTGGATGACAGAGGGAAACTCAACTAAAATTAAATAAATAAATAAAAATAAAAATTATGGGCAGATTTTTAAAGTCAATAGGGTACAATGGTGGGTACACTTATAGTTTAAAACACTTGGAAATAGCTTGCCACTTGGAAGAAAAAGAGTGCAGAATGAGATGAAACCCAAACTGTTGCTCCTTTTTTCCTGAGAGGGAAAAGAGAATTTCCGAGGCTACAGCTACTAGAAAAAGAAGTTTATCCCAGGTTCACAGAATGTGCAGAATGTCCCGGTAGTCTAAATTCATCTTTTGAAATGAACATTTTGTCCCGTAGAGTTTATTGTTTCTTCTAAAAGTCAATTTATTATCACTAAAGAAAGGAACTTGGTTGAGTCAAATATAGAACAGATGTTTTATAAAAGAAGCTGGTATTTTAATTTTGATCCAATTCCAGAGTCAACATTATTTTGTGAAGATTTAGATTACTTTCTTTCTTTTTTTTTTTTTTTGAAATTGAGTTTCACTCTGTTGCCCAGGCTGGAGTGCAGTGGCGCAATCTTGGCTCACTACAACCTCTGCCTCCCGGATTCAAGCAATTCTGTGTCTCAGACTCCCCAGTAGCTGGGATTACAGGCACCTGCCACCACACCTGGCTAAGTTTTCTATTTTTAGTAGAGATGGGGTTTCAATATCTTGGCCAGGTTGGTCTTGAACTCCTGACCTCATGATCCACCTGCCTCAGTCTCCCAAAGTGCTGGGATTACAGACATGAGCCACTGCACCCAGCCTAGGTAACTTTTTAAAATCTTTCAGACTGTACTGACTTCCTATTCTTCCTCATAAATTATTTATCACTGATTTTTCTAGGTGGTATGAAGAGAAGTTCACAATAGAGACTTTATTTCCTTCCTCCTTCACCTCATGAATGACCTCAGAGGTATGGCACTTACCATATTTCATACATATGCATCATTTCTCCCTCTGATGAATACACTCCATTTATGTTCCAAAGATACCTGGTCACTGTAAAATACCTCACCTGGGTATTTTCTATTCCTCCTCCTTAGGATGCCTAGAAGTCAGTGTCAGGCCTCCGAGCCCCAAGCTAAGCCATGTATCCCCTGTGACCTGCACATATAGGTCCAGATGGCCCAAAGCAAGTGAAGAATCACAAAAGAAGTGAAAATGGGTGGTTCTTGCCTTAACTGATGACATTACACCACAAAAGAAGTGAAAATGGCTGGTCTCTGCCTTAACCGATGACATTACCTTGTGGAATTCCTTCTCCTGGCTCAGCCTGGCTCCAAAGCTCCCCCACTGAGCACCTGTGATCCCCGCCCCTGCCCGCCAGAGAACAACCCCCTTTGACTGTAATTTTCCACTACCTACTCAAATCTTATAAAATGGCCCACCCTTATTTCCCTTTGCTGACTATCTTTTCGGACTCAGCCCACCTGCACCCAGGTGATTAAAAAGCTTTATTGCTCACATAAAGCCTGTTTGGTGGTCTCTTCACACGGACATGCGTGAAATTTGGTGTCGTGACTCGGATCAGGGGACCTCCCTTGGGAGATCAATCCCCTGTCCTCCTGCTCTTTGCTCCATGAGAAATATCCACCTACGACCTCTGGTCCTCAGACCAACCAGCCCAAGGAACATCTCACCAATTTTAAATTGGGTAAGCGGCCTCTTTTTACTCTCTTATCCAGCCTCTCTCACTATCCCTCAAACTGTTTCTCCTTTCAATCCTGGCGCCATCTTTCAATCTCTCCTTTCTCTTAATTTCAGTTCCTTTCCTTTTCTTGTAGAGACAGAAGAGACGTGTTTTATCCATGAACCCAAAACTCCAGCACCAGTCATGGACTCAGGAAGACAGTCTTCCCTCGGTGTTTAATCACTGCGGGGACCCCTGCTTGATTATTCACCCATGTTTCAGAGGTGTCCGATCACCATGGGGACGCCTGCCTTGGTCCTTCACCTTTAGTGGCAAGCACCACTTTTTTGGTGGGCAAGCACCCTCTTCCCCTTCTCTCTATGTCTCTATCCTTTCTTTTCTCTCCACTTTCCTGGGGGGCAAGCACCCCCCACCCCTTCTCTCTGTGTCTCTACCCTCTCTTTTCTCTGGGCTTGCCTCCTTAACTATGAGCAACCTTCCACTCTCTATTCCTCCCTCTTCTCCCTTAGCCTGTGTTCTCAAAAATTTAAAACCTCTTCAACTCACACCTGACGTAAAATGCAAATGCCTTATTTTCTTCTGCAATGCTGCTTGACCCCAGTACAAATTTGATAATGGCTCTAAATGGCCAGAAAATGGCACTTTCGATTTCTCCATCCTACGAGATCGAGATAATTTTTGTCAAAAAATGGGCAAATGGTCTGAGGTGCCCCACATCCAGGCATTTTTCACACTTCGTTCCCTCTCTAGTCTCTGTTCCCAAAGTGATTCCTCCCAAATCCTCTTTATTTCCCTCCCACCTGTCCCCTCAGTCCCAACCCCAAGCGTCGTTGAGTCTTTCCAATCTTCCTTTTCTACAGACCCATCTGACCTCTCCCCTCCTTCCCGGTCTGCTCGTCGCCAGGCTGAGCTAGGTCCCAATTCTTCCTCGGCCTCTGCTCCTCCACCCTATAATCCTTCTATCACCTCCTTTCCTCACACCTGGTCCTGCTTACAGTTTAGTTCTGTGACTAGCCCTCCCCCACTTGCCCAACAATTTCCTCTTAGAGAGGTGGCTGGAGCTGAAGGCATAGTCAGGGTACATGTGCCTTTTTCTCATCAGATCTCTCTCAGATATGTCAGCATTTAGGTTCTTTCTCATCAGACCCCACTAAACATATACAGGAATTCCAATATCTAACTCTGTCCTACAATTTAACCTGGAGTGACTTAAATGTCATCCTAACTTCTACCCTCTCCCCAGATGAATAGGAAAGCGTTTTTTCTCTGGCCCAATCTCACACTGACAACTGTCGGCTCCAAGAGCCAGACCTCCAGGAAGGCATTAGAGCAGTTCCCCAAGAGGATCCCCAGTGGAACTATCAGGCAGATTCCCCAGGTATAGCTAGGTGAGATTACATGATTTCCTGTCTAGTTGAAGGGCTTAAAAGGGCAGCTTACAAAGCTGTTAATTATGACAAGGTTAAAGAAACTACCCAAGGTAAAGATGAAAGCCCAGCCCAGTTCATGGCTCGTTCGGCAGCAAACCTGAGCTTTACAGCCCTAGACTCTGAAGGGTCAGAAGACCGTCTCATTCTAAATATGCATTTTATCACCCAGTCAGCTCCTGACATTAGAAAAAAGCTTCAAAAATTAGAATCCAGGCCTCAAACCCCACAACAGGAATTAATTAACCCAGCCTTCAAGGTGTACAATAATAGAGAGAAGGCAGCCAGATGGCCACGCATTTCTGAGTTACAATTACTTGCACCTACTGTGAGACAAAACCCATTTGCACCTCCAGCACACAGGAACTTCAATTGCCTAAGCTGCACATCCCTAAGCCACAGCAGTCAAGCATTCCTACAGGACTTCCTCCATCAGGATCTTGCTTCAAGTGCCAGAAATCTGGCCACTGGACCAAGGAATGCCCACAGCCCAGGATTCCTCCCAAGCCATGTCCCATCTGTGGAGGGACCCACTGGAAATCAGACTGCCCAGCTCACCCGGCAGCCACTCCTAGAGCTCCTAAAGCTCTAGTACAAGGCTGTCTGACTGACTCCTTCCCAGATCTGCTCAGCTTGGCGGCTGAAGACTGACACTGCCTGATCACCTTGGAAGCCCCCTGGACCATCACGGACACCAAGCCTTGGGTAACTCTCACAGTGGAGGGTACGTCCATCCCCTGTGTAATCGATACAGGGGCTACCCACTCCACATTACCTTCTTTTCAAGGGCCTGTTTCCCTTGCCCCCATAACTGTTGGGGGTATTGACAGCCAAGCTTCAAAACCCCTTAAAACTCCCCCACTCTGGTGCCAACTTGGACAACATTCTTTTATGCACTCTTTTTTAGCTATCCCCACCTGCCCAGTTCCCTTATTAGGCTGAGACATTTTAACCAAATTATCTGCTTCCCTGACTATTCCTGGACTACAACCACATCTTATCGCCACCCTTCTTCCCATTCCAAAGCCTCCTTTGCATCTTCCTCTCATATCCCCCCATCTTAACCCACAAGTATGGGGCACCTCTACTCCCTCCCTGGCAACCAATCACATGCCCATTACTATCCCATTAAAACCTAATCACCCTTACCCTGCTCAACACCAATGTCCCATCCCACAGCATGCTTTAAAAGGATTAAAACCTGTTATCACTCACCCGCTACAGCATGGGCTTCTAAAACCTATAAATTCTCCTTACAATTCCCCCATTTTACCTGTCTGAAAATTGGACAAGTCTTACAGGTTAGTTCAGGATCTGCACCTTATCAACCAAATTGTTTTGCCTATCCACCCTGTAGTGTCCAACCCGTACACGCTTTTGTCCTCAATGTCTTCCTCCACAACTCACTATTCCATTCTTGATCTTAAAGATACTTTCTTCACTATTCTCCTGCACCCCTCATCCCAGCCTCTCTTTGCTTTTACCTGAACTGACCCTGACACCCATCAGTCCCAGCAGTGACTACCTGTGCTGTGCTGCCACAAGGTTTCAGGGACAGCCCTCATTACTTCAGCCAAGCTCTTTCTCATGATTTACTTTCTTTCCACCCCTCTGCTTCTCACCTTATTCAATATATTGATGATCTTCTACTTTGTAGCTCCTCCGTTGAATCTTCTCAACAAGACACCCCCCTGCTCCTTCAACATTTATTCCCCAAAGGATATCAGGTATCCCCCTCCAAAGCTCAAATTTCTTCTCCATCCGTTTCCTACCTCGGCGTAATTCTTCATAAAAACACACATGCTCTCCCTGCCGATCGTCTCCAACTGATCTCTCAAACCCCAACACCTTCTACAAAACAACAACCCCTTCCCTTCCTAGACATGGTTGGATACTTTTTCCTTCAGATACCTGGTTTTGCCATCCTAACAAAACCATTATATAAATTCACAAAAGGAAACCTAGCTGACCCCATAGATCCTAAATCCTTTCCCCACTCCTCTTTCCATTCCTTGAAGACAGCTTTAGAGACTGCTCCCACACTAGCTCTCCCTGACTCATCCTAACCCTTTTCATTACACACAGCTGAAGTGCAGGGCTATGCAGTTGGAATTCTTACACAAGGACTGGGACCATGCCCTGTAGCCTTTTTGTCCAAACAACTTAACCTTACTGTTTTAGGCTGGCCATCATGCCTCCATGCAGTGGCTGCTGCCCCCCTAATACTTTTAGAGGCCCTCAAAATCACAAACTCTGCTCTCACTCATAACTTACAAAATCTATTTTCTTCCTCACACCTGATGCATATACTTTCTGCTCCCTGGCTCCTTCAGCTGTACTCACTCTTCGTTGAGTCTCCTACAATTACCATTGTTCCCGGCCCTGACTTCAATGCAGCCTCCGACATTATTCCAGATACCACACCTGACACCCATGACTGTATCTCTCTGATCCACCTGACATTCACCCCATTTTTCCCATATTTCCTTCTTTCCTGTTCCTCACCCTGATCACATTTGGTTTATTGATGGCAATAAACCATCAGTTTATTCTGTTCCACCAGGCCTAATCGCCACTCACCAGCAAAGGCAGGCTATGCTATAGTATCTTCCACATCTATCATGGAGGCTACCACTCTGCCCCTCTCCACCACCTCCCAGCAAGCTGAACACATTGCCTTAACTTGGGCCCTCACTCTTGCAAAGGAACTACGTGTCAATATTTATACTGACTCTAAATATGCCTTTCATACCCTGCACCACCATGCTGTTATATGGGCAGAAAGAGGTTTCCTCACTACACAAGGGTCCTCTATCATTAATGCCTCTTTAATAAAAACTCTTGTCAGGGCCACTTTACTTCCAAAGGAAGCTGGAGTCATTCACTGCAAAGGCCATCAAAAGGTGTCAGATCCCATTGCTCTAAGCAATGCTTATGCTGATTAGGTAGCTAAAGAAGCAGTTAGCATTCCAACTTCTGTCCCTCATGGTCAGTTTCTCTCCTTCTCATCAGTCACTCCCATGTATTCCCCCACTGAAACTTCCACCTATCAATCTCTTCCCACACAAGGCAAATGGTTCTTAGACCAAGGAAAAGATCTCCTTCCAGCCTCACAGGCCCACTCTGTTCTGTCATCATTTCATAACCTCTTCCATGTAGGTTATAAGCCACTAGCCAGTCTCTTAGAACCTCTCATTTCCTTTCCATCATGGAAATCTATCCTCAAGGAAATCACTTCTAAGTGTTCTATCTGCTATTCTACTCCCCCTCAGGGATTGTTCAGGCCTCCTCCCTTCCCTGCACATCAAGCTCAAGAATTTGCCCCTGCCCAGTACAGGCAAATTGACTTTACTCACATGCCCCGAGTCAGGAAACTAAAATACCTCCTGGTCTGGGTAGACACTTTCACTGGATGGGTAGAGGCCTTTCCCACAGAGTCTGAGAAGGCCACCACGGTCATTTCTTCCCTTCTGTTAGAGATAATTCCTCAGTTTGGCCTTCCCACCTCTATACAGTCCGATAACGGACCGGCCTTTACTAGTCAAATCACCCAAGCAGTTTCTCGGGCTCTTTGTATTCAGTGGAAACTTCATATCCCTTACCATCCTCAATCTTCAGGAAAGGTAGAACAGACTAATTGTCTTTTAAAGACACACCTCACCAAGCTCAGCCTCCAACTTAAAAAGGACTGGACAGTACTTTTACCTCTTGCCCTTCTCAGAATTAGAGCCTGTCCTCGAGATGCTACAGGGTACAGTCCATTTGAAATTTTATATGGATGCACTTTCTTGCTCAGCCCCAACCTTGTCCCAGACACCAGCCCTCTTGGCAACTATCTTCCAGTCCTCCAGCAGGCTAGACAGGAAATTCACTAGGCTGCTAATCTCTTGCCTACTCCAGATTCCCAGCCATATGAAGACACCCTAGCTGGACGATCAGTTCTTATTAAGAATCTGACCCCTCAAACCCTACAACCTTGATGGACCAGACCCTACTTAGTCATCTATAGTACCCCAACTGCCATTTGTCTGCAGGATCCTGCCCACTGGGCTCACCGTTCCAGAATAAAGCTGTGTTCATCAGACAACCAGCCTAATACCTCCTCTTTCTCCTGGAAGTTGCAAGTACTCTCCCCTGCTTCCCTTAAACTCACTCGCATTTCTGAAGAACAGTAATAACCCTTATGAGCCTAATACACCCCTTTATTCTATTAGGTCTGTTCTTTCTTACCCTACTTTTTGTAACAGGGCTTTACGCAGTCACCCCCACTAGTTGGATTGAGCCCCAAAAACTAGTCATCCCTGCTATCTTCTGTCTAGTCATACTCCTATTTATCATTCTCAACTACTCATAAATGCCCTACTCTTGTTTACACTGCTGGTTTACACTGTTTCTCTAAGACATCACAGCTGATATCTCCTGGTGCTATCCCTAAACCACCACTCTTAACTTCTTCTTAGAGTGGATAGATGATCTTTGCTGGCAGGGCACCCCCCAATACTTTCACCCTGATGAAGTTCTATTCTTTACTTTTACACTCACTCTTATTCTCATTCCCATCCTTATGCCACCCTCTACCTCTCCCCAGCTATCTCCACCACACTATCAACCTTACTCACTCTCTCTTAGCTATTTCTAATCCCTCCTCAGCGAACAATTTTTGGCTTTGCATTTCCTTTTCTTCCAGCACCTACACAGCTGTCCTCA
Source organism: Papio anubis (assembly GCF_008728515.1). Taxonomy (NCBI): domain Eukaryota; kingdom Metazoa; phylum Chordata; class Mammalia; order Primates; family Cercopithecidae; genus Papio; species Papio anubis. The sequence goes on from NC_044979.1 coordinate 34,718,199, forward strand.
CCTTACATACAGACTGGGCACCTGTCTCCCTATACCTCCAAACTTCCTTTAACAGCCCTCACTTTTACCCTCCTGAAGAACTTCTTTACTTTCTAGACAGGTCCAGCAAGATCTCCCCAGACATTTTACATCAGCAAGCTGCCACCCTCCTCTGCACTTACTTAAAAAATCTTTCTCTTTATATCAACTCTACTCCCCCCATGTTTGGAGCCCTCACAACACAAACTACTATTCCTGTGGTTGCTCCTTTATGTATCTCTTGGCAAAGACCCACTGGAATTCCCTGGGTAACCTTTCACCTTTTTGATGTTCCTTCACTCTTCATCTCCAAAGCCCAACTACACACATCACTGAAACAATTGGAGCCTTCCAGCTCCATATTACAGACAAGCCCTCTATCAATACTGGCAAACTTGAAAACATTAGCAGTAAGTATTGCTTAGGAAGACACTTGCCCTGTATTTCACTCCATCCTTGGCTACCTTCCCCTTTCTCGTCAGACTCTCCTCCCAGGCCCTCTTCTTGTTTACTCATACCAAGCCCCGTAAATAACAGTGAAAGTTTGCTCATAGACATTCAATATTTTCTCATACACCATGAAAATCAAATCTCCCACTCTACGCAGTTACCCCATCAGTCCCCTTTACGACCTCTGACAGCTGTCGCCCTAGCTAGATCCCTAAGAGTCTGGGTAGAAGACACCAATTTCAGTACTCCTTTTCATCTTACTTTGCATTTCCAGCTTTGCCTTGCACAAGCCTCTTCTTCCTCTGTGGCTTTCTACCTACATGTGTCTACCCGCTAATTGGACAGGCACATGCACACTAGTTTTCCTTACTCCCAAAATTCAATTTGCAAATGAGACCGAAGAGCTCCCTGTTCCTCTAATGACACCAACATGACAAAAAAGAGTTATTCCACTAATTCCCTTGCTTGTCGGTTTAGGACTTTCTGCCTCCACTATTGCTCTTCGTACTGGAATAGTAGGCATTTCAACCTCTGTCATGACCTTTCATAGCCTTTGTAATGACATCTCTGCTAGCATCATAGACATATTATAAACTTTATCAGTCCTCCAGGCCCAAGTTGACTCTTTAGCTGCAGTTGTCCTCCAAAACCACCGAGGCCTTGACTTACTGCTGAAAAAGGAAGACTCTGTATATTTTTAAATGAAGAGTGTTGTTTTTACCTAAATCAATCTGGCCTGGTGTATGACAACATAAAAAAACTTAAGGATAGAGCCCAAAAATCCGCCAACCAAGCAAGTAATTACACTGAACTCCCTTGGGCACTCTCTAATTGGATGTCCTGGGTCCTCCCAATTCTTAGTCCTTTAATACCTGTTTTTCTCCTTCTTTTATTCAGACCTTGTATCCTCCATTTAGTTTCTCAATTCATCCAAAACCGTATCCAGGCCATCACCAATCATTCTACATGAAAAATGTTCCTTCTAACAACCCCACAGTATCACCCCTTACCACAAAATCCTCCTTCAACTTGACCTCTCCCACTCTAGGTTCCCACATGATCCCTAATCCTGCTCAAAGCAGCCCTGAGAAACATTGCCCATTATCTCTCCATGCCACCCCCAAAACTTTTCACTGCCCCAACACTTCTATACTATTTTATGGTATTTTTCTTATTAATATAAGAAGGCAGGAATGTCAGGCCTCTGAGCCCAAGCTAAGCCATCGTATCCCCTGTGACCTGCATGAATATATATATCCAGATGGCCTGAAACAAGTAAAGAATCACAAAAGAAGTGAAAATGGCTAGTTCCTGCCTTAACTGATGACATTCCACCACAAAAGAAGTGAAAATGGCGGTCCCTGCCTTAACTGATGATATTATCTTGTGAAATTCCTTCTCCTGACTCATCCTGGCTCAAAAGTTCCCCCACTGATCACCTTATGACCCCCACCCCTGCCCACCAGAGAACAGCCCCCTTTGACTGTAATTTTCTACTACCCACCCAAATGCTCTAAAATGGCCCCACCCCATCTCCCTTTGCTGACTCTCTTTTTGGACTCAGCCCGCCTGCACCCAGGTGATTAAAAAGCTTTATTGCTCACACAAAGCATGTTTGGTAGTCTCTTCACACAGATGCATGTGAAACTCAGAACATCTTTAACAGATATTGGTGAGTTGAAATTTGTAATGGTGTAGAAAGGAAAAAATGCCTCCGTTAAAATATATTAAACCACTAGTGTCCAGCAATACCTGAAAACATCACTGCATCACACGTGAAGCCCTCCACAAGTCCCAAGGCTTCTCAATGTAGAAAGGTTACACAAAATTGTCCAAATCCAAAGATTAGGCTGGGCACGGTGGCTCATGCCTGTAATCCCAGCACTTTGGGAGGCCAAGGCTGGTGGATCACCTGAGGCCAGGAGTTCAAGACCAACCTGTCCAACGTGGTGAAACCCCATCTTTACTAAAAGTACAAAAATTAGCTGGGCATGGTGGTGGGTGCCTGTAAACCCAGCTACTTAGGAGACTGAGGCAGAAGAATCACTTGAACCCCAGAGGTGGAGGTTGCAGTGAACCGAGACTGCATCATTGCACTCCAGCCTGGGTGACAAGAGCAAAAAACTCCGTCTTGAAGAAAAAAAAAAAAATTAGGATACGCACTACTTTCCCTAGAATTTTTTGTTTAAGTGGCTAGACAATTCTGCTTCCACATGTATGAGCAAACACTCCATTTCAAAACATCCTTTTTGATTATCTAACCTGCTCACTGCTGATCATTTCGATAACCTTCCAAAATGCCCAATTGTGAATATAGTTAAAGTTGGTGTGAAGGAAATGTAGTAGTTGCTGGTATCTACTTTAACCCTTTCTCGCCTTACTTTGTTCCTTAAGAGAATAATAATGAATAAGATAATCAAAATTCAGTTTTCATAAATGAAGAGTCTAAACGCATGACTAGTCAAGGAAGAATTATGCTCCTATATAACAGACCATTAATTGAAATCAATTCTTCAAAGAACATAATTAACAAAGAAATGTCCTTTTAGAGATAAGGAGGAAATCCCCCACTATTGGACAAGAAGCTTCTTACCTTAGAAAGAAAAAATAAAGGTTCATCTCTGTACCCTAGCCTTGTATAGACAAATACAGGCAAGGCATAATCATGAGATGTCATGGTGGAGATTCTCATGGATTCATGTACCCGAAATTGGGAGAAGCGCAAAATGTTTTCACTGTCTCCAAGGGATTTCCAGACACCGATAGAAGGATATAAAGCAGCACTGCTGTTCCAGAGCCAAGAGAGCTCATTGTTCCTCAAGACTTCCTCTTCTGGGCATGACCCAGTATAGTTTGGGGCATAAACGTTATAATTGTGACAATCAGGATATAAATAATAACCCCAAAGACCTTTGGGTCGACTCTTAATTCCCAATTTGATGGTTTCCTTCATGAAAGCTTTTGCGCTTTCTTCAAAGGTCACTTTAGCTAAATATTCAATATCCATAGCTGATACATTCTTTCCCATATCAGCAATAAGCTTTCTTGACTTCTTTCTGTAGACGTCTTTTGCGTTCCAGTTCCGGGCCCACTGTGGTCGCCAATATTCCCAATCTATAACAGCAAGTCCACTGAAATCTTCAGCAGGGATGTAATAATTAATATCTTGGTCAGCTTTTTCCAGATGTACTTTTAAACTTATGTTCTGTGGGAGACCTCCATTAATGGGGACCCCTTGTGATGTATACCACGGATAGTATCCCAATCTGTTGACATAAAATATAGTGACATTTTGCCCCCTGGCCTTGGCCAGTGGGCTTCCAATCACTGGAAACATTTTCAAATTTAGTCTTAAATTATATTTTATCAAACACTGATCTGTTGGAGCATTCCAAGCAGCTATAAAAGGTTTTCTTTGATAAATTGGAAGTCGAGCAGGTTTTAGACAAGAGATAGACTTTAGAATAAAAAATATAAGGAGCCATGAAGTGAGATGTACTGGTTGAACAACACAAAGCCTTAACTGTCCTTCAGATAACACTTTCATGGTAAGATAAAAATCTTATGTTATCTTCTGCTTTAGTGTACTCTAGAAGACCTGTGGAGAGATTTAATTTTCTGTTAGGCATAGTTTTGAGGAACAAGACTCAAATAATAAACAGATATTATTATTATATATGTCTGTTTTTAAAGCATATCACTTAGAGGTCTCAAAGAGGTCTATAAATAAATGGAGATATAGAAGCAGATGTAGAGACCTAGCTTCTATTCAGGGGCAGGAAATGCAATTCAACAGACATTCATGGAGCACCAGACCCTATGTCCAGAAAATAAAATGAATAAGATGTGGTCCTTGCCTTTAAGGAGTCCATGATCAGATAAAGATGTGAAATAATATTCACTATCATTTTGGAAAACTCATCAAATCCCAGGCATTGTGCTTAAGTGCTTTGTAAATATTTTAAAAACTTGTAATAACTATGTAAGGCTTATAATTACATTTCCATTTTACAAATGGGAAACTGAGGCTTAGAGAGATGAAAAGGCTTGTCTGATGTCACATTATATGGAAGGCAAGGTAATGTAAAATTTAAATAATAAAAATGAATAATAAGTACTACATGATAATTTATTGGAGTGATTACTTCTGGGAGTAAGCGTAGATAGGAATGGAGAGGAAAGTGATTGAGTGGCAAGAAATTAAAACCAGCCCAACTGTCCTAAAAAATAGATGTTTTGGGTTTCTTTTGAATAAACTTAGAAATTGACCCTCCCAGGGTAAAACTTAAGAAAGTTACATTTGTCTTATCAGGGTTCCCTTCTTGGTAAACCAACCATCAAGCCTCCCAGAAAGCTTCAAGGAATTGAAACTTACCAGATTATCACATCTAAACAATGAGACACCAGACACCTCACTGACCTAACTGACCACTTGCCTGCTGACCAACTCCTCTTTCTTACCCCTCCTTAATTCCTGTTTTCCCACACATAGTTACTTTTCTTCCCTACTTTATAGACCCCAAATTTTAGTAGCTTGAGGAGATGAATTCGAGACTGATCCTTTATTCTGCTTGGCTGCAGCACCCAAATAAGGCCTTCTTTCCCGGCAATACTCCTTGACTCAGTGATTGGCTTTCTGTACAGCAAGCAACAGGACCTAGACCAAACCCCTGGTGTAACAGAACATCTCAGGGAAGACACTGGAGTTGAAAGAGAAGATAGGGCTAGGCAGAGTGGCTCACACCTATAATCCCAGCACTTTGGGAGGCTGAGGTGGGTGGATCACAAGGTCAAGAGATCAAGACCATCCTGGCTAACATGGTGAAACTCCATGTCTACTAAAAATACAAAAATTAGCTTGGCATGGTGGCACGTGCCTGTAGTCCCAGCTACTCAGGAGGCTGAGGCAGGAGAATCGCTTCAACCTGGGAGGTGGAGGTTGCAGGGAACCGAGATCACACCACTGCCCTCCAGCCTGGCAACAGAGAGAGACTCAATCTAAAAAAAAAAAAAAGAGAGAGAGAGAAAGAGAAAGATAGGTAGGTGTTTGGATAGTATGAGAGGGAAGACGATAGTGGCTACTTTGTCAAGTTATTTTTTTAGTCATCTCTTCGTAAAACTACTACAAAATTATTTTTGTAAAAGCTCATTAAAGGGTTTGATGGCATAAAACATTTGCAGTCTTGTGTGTCATTAAAAGGAAAGTGCATTGTGGTTATGCCTGATGCCTAGTGAGATTAAGGTGTCCAGTAGACATTTGTCCTTTGGCTGTGTGCTCAGGATACAGACCCCTTTCCTCAGTAGTTAATTCTGTACCATAAATACCTTGGAAGGCAAAGTCCATATTTCATTAAATAAGCCAAAATGTCCCAGCATTCCTTGCAGGTTTGGTATTCGTCTATGACTGTGGTCAGCCCAATTAGATGCATCCTAATCCAGGCTTTGAATTGGGATATTGAGATTCAAGGAGGCTGAGGTGACATTGCCAGTGGTGACATAAATTCCAGTGTCAAGGAGCAGCACGCTGGGGCATCCAGAACCTGAACCTGATGCCCATAATGTTACTGTTAAGTGGAGACATTGTCCTCATGAGACATCATCTTTCTGCTCAAGTAAGCAAGGTTTGTTTTGGTTGCTTACAACCAGGAACTCTGATTGATGGAGAACTGATACGGTTTGGCTGTGTCTCCACCAAAATCTCATCTTCAATTGTAGCTCCCATAATCTCCCTGTCATAGGAGGGAGGTGGTGGGAGGTAATTGAATCATGGGGGCAGATTTCCCTTGCTGTTCTTGTGATAATGAATAAGTCTCACGAGATCTGATGGTTTTATAAAGGGTCGTTCCCCTGCGCATGCTCTCTTGCCTGCCTCCATGTAAGACGTGACTTTGCTCCTCCTTCGCCTACTGCCATGATTGTGAGGGATCCCCAACCATGTGGAACTGTGAGTCCATTAACTCTCTTTTTCTTTATAAATTACCGAGTCTCGGGTATGTTTTCATTAGCAGTGTGAGAATGGACCAACACAAGGCACTTCTGTGCTTGGTAGTAAAGCCTGTGATACATGTTGTGTGTAATTATCATGTTTAACCACCAGGTGTCACCAGCCAAACCTCATAGTATTTCTCAGGCCTCAGACACCGCCGTAAAAAAATTTTTAAGTAATTCACAAAACTTCCTCCAAAGACATGTAAGAAGTCCTAAGTAAATGGATAAACACAAAACACCAGTTTTTAAGAGCTATAGAGGTAGATATTTTCATTTATTGAATAAATATACTTCTTCATGCACAAAGCTGAATAAAATTACCCCACTTAGTAGCATGAAATATATCCTACTGCAGCTCTAAATTATGATTTGAAGAGAATAATATTTTCAAGGGAATCTAATTTTATGAGTAAGAAAAACTGTGGTACTCAAAACTTCTCCTTTTCTTTGATTTTTTTATTATATTTTGCCTCCAGGTAAGAAAAATAGATTTGCATATGCATTCATTAATAGAAGGGGGAAGAAGCTTTCCTTTAAAATTAAAATTCAGTTCTATTAGAAAGGACTATATTTGTGTACCAAAAAAAGAAAAAGTCTACTCTGCCAGACACTTCCTGCTTTGGTCTCATTCAGAACATAGTTTTCCACTGACTATTGTTTCCCCTTCGGTCAGCTCCCTCATCACCACCATAGAACATCCTGGTTCATTTATTACAAAGTTACCAAGTGATTCTCTTCTCCTATCCTGGAATGTTATTATTCTCTTTGTTCTGGTGAACTGGAGGTGCACCTTACATGGCAGATGGCAGACATAGCTCCTGATAAAATGTGTGGGTGCAGGACCAAAGAAGGAAAATAAATAAGTAAAATCCTGTGCCCGTGTCTTCTGCTTGCTGTATGTCAGGTTTCTGCTTCCTTTGCAGCCAGGTCAGGGCACCGGTGTGCCCTCCTCGTTAAATATGGCTTGTTGGGAGGAGATCCCCTCACGTGACCCCTCTCAGACACTGTTTTCCCTTCCCTGTCCCACCATGCAATCTCTGACTGTTTCTGCTGTCCTTCCTTCACCAAGGAAACTCCCCAAACCTGCCCTTCCAAAAGTGCCCTTTGCTTCAGAGCTTCTCTAGACCTTATTCCCTCACCCCGCCTATGCCATTAAAATCCCCACCGCTGAGCTCTGCCTTATCTTGACTGGTTCGTGTAGCATAGCAACCGTGTAATTATCCACAGTTAACCGTGTGTGTGTTACCAGCGATAGCAACCTTCCTTTTCTTTCTCCCTTCCCCCTCCATAACCTAGGAAAATGTGCTCCTGTAAACAAACCTCTAAATGACAGAATGTTTAGAAAGAGTTAGCAAGATATTGGAGGTAGAGGTGAATGAGGAATTTCACCTGGACTTGGCCCTTAAATTGTATCGCCCAGTTTTCTCTTCTTAGAAGTAAGGTCTGTTCTGGGAACATATATGAAGGACTAGTTCCCTTCCTTCAACAAGGAAACTTCTGTGAAGACATTTTAAAGGCCCCTGGACAAATGATTTGCAATGAAATGACATGCTCATTAAAGCCATAGGTAAAGGGAAGTAGCTTTCTCCTGGCTCCTCCTCTGGTGAAAGAAACTGAGGAAGGTTAAGCTGCTACTAGGTTGACCTTGGCTTCATAGTTCTAATCTTCTTGCCCTGACCAGAGACAAATGTGGCAAAAGCAGCAAACAGACAGGGCCTATTTCAAGTCGGCTCAAGGACCTCACCTCATCACTGCCCCTTCCTCCTGACAGTGAAGGAGACAGTGAAGAAGGTGGCAGGAGGGGTGTTCTTGTGGGGAGACAGGACCACCATGTACAGCTACAAGAGTCTGCAAAAGAGGCTCTATCCCCTGTCCTCTGCTTCTTCCTATCTCCCTTCTCACTCCTTCCCCAAAGAAGCTTACTTGCTTGTGATAAATTAAAAGAAAAAAAAAAAGAGCAACCCCTGGCATTCGGAAACTGTGAGTACTACACTCACAGCTAGGCTGCATAATGCTTCTCTTAAACACTGTCACAGAGTACCAGTCTGGACACGTTTACTCTCAGACCACAATCAAATGAGACAAAGCCAGGCCACTTTTAAATTTTGTCTAAGATCAGAAAAGAAGGTCACTGTGCAACCCACAAAATACCAAACATCCCTCTCTCTTGCTGAATGAATGACTGCTATTCTTTACCCAGTCACAGGAACGCCTCTGCTTTCTGACAACATCTAATCTAGAGAAAATCCCTGCCTTCTTAGACTCTCCCCCAAATCACCCAACCAAAACCTAAATAGTATGATAGTTTCCTCCTAATACCCTCTTACTGAGACACCCCATGGTTTCCCATTGTGTGCACCCTTCCTTCCCACAATAAGTAAGAAAGTCAACTGATTTAACTGCAGGTGTGCTCCTGGTGGTCTTCGGAGCACTGACACTGTATGAAGGCACAGGCACTTAGGGTTTATTCTTATAAGAATTCAGAAAATTTTTATTGAGCATTTCTATGTACCAGGCTTCCGTCTAAGTACCAATAATACAATAGTGAGCAAAACAAACAAACAGCCCCTGCCCTCACTGAGTTTAAATTCTTGTAGGGGAGGGAGATAATAAATAAGAAGAGGAAATAAAATATTCAGTGTGTTGCATAGTGATGATAACAAAGAAAAATAAATAAGGCAAGGATTTGTTTCTAGATGGTAACAAGCCTCACTGAGCCCACGGATAAGAGGAGTCAGCCTGGAGGATGTTGGGGGAAGTATGAGGGAAAGCAGGTGCAAAGGCCCTGTGGCAGAGCATGCCTGCTGTCTCCAAAGACCTTTGAAGAGGTCAGCGACTAGATAAAAGGAACCAGAGAGGAAAGAGTGAGGGTCTTGTGGGGGCGTATAGGTACTCAGGCTTTTACTCTAAATGAGATGGGAAAGACGTGGTAGGCTTTGAAAGAAGAATGACATTATCTGCCTTGGGCTTAACTGGATTCCTCTGGCTGCTGTGTTGAGGCAAGCCTGAAAGGGAAAAGACACAAGAGAGAAGCAGGAAGAGTGTAAGAAGCTCTTGCAATAATCTAAGACAGAAATGAGAGCAGTTCAAACCAGTTATTTATGAGACCATAATATTTTAAACAATCACCACAAAGGAAAAGGATATTGTAAATCAATAAATTAATTGCACTAATTTGTTTTCATTTTGATTGCAACTCTAAGTGCTTGTTCTCAAACACCCAGTGCAATGTTTTTTAACTTCACACAGCGTGATGATCCATACTGATCTTTACGATCAGAGTGAATGCTCTGGAAAAGTTTTTCAAAGCATATACTCTTTCCTGAATATTCATGTATTAGTGAAACAAATTGATTTTCCAAATCTACAAGTCTTCTATTTCTTTTTTCATGATATTGGGGTTCTGTTTTAAAAACCTTTAAGATACCAAGTGTCTGCTCCTAAAACCATGAGAGTTTGAAGAGATATCCTGAAGGTCACTGTCCCTAAGGAATTTAATAAATGCACTGTTTTATTTCCAAGCCCTTAAGGAAAGTACTGACCAAAGTGATATTTTGTTGCCAATGATGAAAAATATATATACTCATATACATTTATCGGCCTGAGAGACAGAGCAGAACTATCAAGTTCAAAGCTATGTGCTCAATTTTGCAGAACTAATTGCTAACCTATTTTCTAATAAAAGCTTATTAGAGCAACAGCCAATAATAGGCTTCTATTTTTTTCTCTGATGAACTTTTTCTCTTTTGAAACATCAATGCTCTGCAAGCTGACTCTTTAGTATTCCAGCAGAAAAAGCAAAATATTTTAATGTTAGAGGTTTCTAAATTAAGTATTTTTCATACATTTTTCTTAAAAACTTGTTGCCTATGGGTTTACAATACAATCAACTTTATAACAGTATTTCTTAAGGCCCATAATTCATCATTAGATACTGAATTTTATGATAACTCTATTTTATGTTATTATCAAAGAACACAGTGTCCCTCCATCTGAACAAATTTTAGAACTCCTACACTATCTTGATTGTATAAAATTGTTTCCTTTCCAGACTTCTTAAATATAGGCTTAAGTTTTGTAAATATGTGAAAATGACTATTTCAGTGTCACTTTTGTTAATGGAAAATTCACTATATTATTCAATCTCAAAGGCCTTGTTTTTTATGAAGCAAGCAATTTTGCAGTTTTAAGAAATACAACCCAAAAGAGATTAAAATTGTCTTTGTATAAAAGTGCACACTTAGTCTTTGTCTAAAAGTATTACTTCTCTTTTAGGACTTGAAATTTCTTACAGCCAAGATCAACAGATTCTCGGAAAAGCACACTGAGTCTTAGGATCACATTTTGAATAAAATGTTCCCTCTGTCAACCTGTTTTTAACCAAGTTCCTTAAGATAACATTAAGTTGATTTATGTCTTCAGGTTTTTAATTAAAGTTGTTGAACTAAAAAGTTATCCAGTGGTCTGTGAAATGTTATTTAAGTCTTTCCAATGTCCATAGTCAAGATTACAACTTAAAATACTTCCCTCCCCATAAAAATGACCCAAGTCATTGATTAGGAGTGCTGGGATACTAGTCAGGGTTATCAGACAGAAACTAGGGATGGGGAGCTGAGGCCCCAACCTCAGGCTTGAGGACCAGAACAATATTTAAACAGGAGAGTGTTGGATCCCAGTTCCTCAGATCCTAGCTCTCAGTGTTAGAGTACAAGACTGGAGAGGAAAGGCAAACATTTGAAAGGTGAAAAACTATAGCCATATCACATTGTCTTGTCTCTGGTAAACATGTCTTAATTTCAAATTTTGCCTCAGTCCTGACTGGAGTGGCTTGAAAACTAGGTTTCCCCTGGCTTTACAAATGGCAACCCATCATCTATCTCTCTGTACAAGCATATATATTTTAGCAGGATAAGAAATTTGAGCAAGGTGAAATGTGCAGGGATTGACCCCAACCTGAATGAAGAAAGAGTACATTCCTAGTGGAAACAGAAGACTGGAAATTTCTATCTAAATTATCAATGAATAAAATCTTTCACCAAGAAATTCTGCTTCTATGTAATTCATTGTAGCACTTCTTATAATTAGGAAGACAAAATTAATGTCTTCCTAATTCTTATAATTAGGACAACAAAATAAATGTCTACCATAAGGCAAAGGCCACATAAGGCATGGCCTTGTATACAGTGGAATGCTATGCACCTATAACAAAGAATGAGGTTTCTTCTACATATTCATAAGGACATTCACCAGATACTAAAATATTCTTTAAAATATATATTTGTTTTACACCTGTGTCTGTACACAAGCTACACATTCTAATAAAGTGTGTATAGATTGTTGCCATTTTTCAAAGAAAGGAATGTATACATATATAATATATACACACATACACCTACACCATAAATTACATATGTACACGGTATAATAATTTGTGTACTGAGGAATATCTCTGGAGCTGTATTTGTCTGTTCTCACACTGCTATGAAGAAATACCTGAGACTGGGTAATTTATAAAGGAAAGAGGTTTAATTTACTCACAGTTCCCTATGGCAAGCAAGGGAAGCCTCAGGAAACTTACAATCATGGCAGAAGGCAAAGGGGAAGTAAGTGCCTTCTTCACAAGGTGGCAGGAAACGGAAGGGCTATGAAGGAGGAACTTCCAAACACTTAAAAAACTATCAGATCTCGTGAGAACTCACACACTATCAGGAAAGCAGCATGGGGGAAACCGCCTGCATAATCCGATCACTTCCCTCCCTCCACACATGGGGATTACGGGTCCCTCCCGCAACACATGGAATGATAATTTGAGATGAGATTTGGGTGGGGATACAGAGCCAAACCATATGAGGAGGGATACTCATGAAAGGTTACATTGCTTGCTTCCAGGGGGGAAAACAGGGTGGCTAAGTGAGAGAAGTGAGCAGGGGCAAGATTTATTTGAGAAGGAAGTTCTGTTGGGATTTTGTACTACGTTTTTCTAACAGCTAATTCAAAACCATCAATCTGATTTTAAAAACTCAAAGTTCTTTGGATATATAAGAGAAGATGCAAATCGATTCTGACTATAGTATAAGGAATCCAGTTTTCCTAAAGAAAGTTACATCTCACTTGGATATTGTTATGAAGATGATTTTTATAATTTTATTTGAGAAATTGTATGCTTATCTGCAATCTGACAAAAACATCCCTTTTCAGGAAATAATAATGATTTTTTTAACTGAAATGAACACTATCAGCCAAAGCTTTAAGTTAAGGCTCTATTCTGACATTTGATTATCAAAAGCTGATTGTTGATTGGTTACTATCTATGGCAAAAGAAAACTAACAGTGGTTAATGGTTTAGGAGGTGTTTGGTAGGAACACTGATGATAAGCTTGAAGAAACTGATTAGTATTATTATTCTCCACAAAATGTAATGCATAATACCAGTGAATTATTTAATACTAGTGGAAAATATACTTTAGAGTAATAGGCCTTCTCTGACTGTAAACAAGGCAAAACTCTAGTTACAAAAGATAAATGTATGCGGAGAAACTGGGTATGAAAAAATGATTGTTCTTTCTTTCTTATTTCTTTGACTATATATGAGTTTTGGTGATTTATTCAGCATAATGTTAAATAACTCAGGAAGCTAGATTGTTTGTTACTTCTTCAGCATCAGATAACTTTTTTCCTTGGAGTTTCTTAAAGACTTCAATTCAATTTTATTTCATCACTCATACCTTTTTGATGAAGACTAACTTCTGATCTTATTTTTTATTCTTCAATGTCTATGGCATTATTCTTATTTCTTTTTATTCTTCTACACACTTTTCTTTTCTAAATCCTTCTCAAATCTGATTGCTTTATTTGAATTATGTCGAGCTACCCTGGTGTGTTTACAACACAAAATATCTCAGTGCAATTTAACAGAAGCCAGTAAAGAGTGCAGGTTAAAATCTTATACTCTGGAGCCAGTTACCATAAACAGCACACTAGAAAAGGTTTCATTGTTTTTCCTATTCAATTTTTATTTCTATTGTTTTAACTTGCCTTCCCAGCATATCACAATACTGTCTTTTTGGGCAGAGAAGTGCAATGATAATAGTAATGGCCTTTTATCTATCTAAATATAGTATTGATGTCTATTCTCTTCTTACAAACTAAAGTCTCAACTTTTGAAAATTATATTTATGAACTAGAACTTAAATTCTAATTTATAAATATGGGATAGGATCTTGCACACTGCCCTTTCCCCATGCATCTCTGCACCCTTGCCTTTCTCTGGTTGACATTTTCACATAAGACAGATCTTCTAACCTAGACAGCAATCCTACTATATGGCTCAATGGACATAAGATGTCAATATGTGGCGCTGACTGCCACATAGTTGATTAAGTCATGCCTGAGTTTGCAATGCCTTTTGGTATTGCACCTAATGTTTTCTACCTATAATATCTCTGTCAATCTTCATTAAACTTGACTATGAGATTTCAAGCCCATCAAATTAAGCAATCTGAGAAGATTTTGGCTTATAAAGAGCTGGTTGGATTATGTCTGTATATAATTTTCTTCACTTTTTGGTTTACATCTTACATGATTAGCTATATATACATTTCTTTTCTTTTTTTGAGACAGAAATATGCTGAAGTATAGTGGCGCAATATCAGCTCACTACAGCCTCGACCTCCTGGGCTCAAGTAATTCTCCCACCTCAGCCTCCTGAGTAGCTGGGACTACAGGTGTATGCCACCAAGCCAAAGCTAATTTTTATATTTTGGCAGAGACAGGATTTCACCATGTTGCCCAGGCTGGTCTCGAACTCCTGAGCTCAAGTGATTCACCTGCCTCAGCCTCCCAAAGTGCTGGGATTACAGGAGTGAGCCACCACACTTGACCTATATAGACATTCCATATCTCCATTTAAGAGCCTAGTCTTCCACTTCAGGTACACCCTCTGGATAAATGATGATGTTCTTGATGTTGCAACTGAATGTGTCAATCAGCCTGATCATTACCAAGTTTTAATAACAAATAGTATATGTTATCATGTGACCAACTGAATTATGTTTTGTTTCTATTTAAAAAAAAAAAGAAAGAAAGAAAGAAAGGCAGCTTGCAAGATGGCCCAGTAGGAATAGCTCTGGTCTGCGGCTCCCAGTGAGATCAATGCAGAAGGAGGGTGATTTCTGCATTTCCAACTGAGGTACCTGGCTCATCTCATTGGGACTGGTTAGACAGGGGTTCAGCCCATGGAGGGCAAGCAGAAGCAGGGTGGAGCATCACCTCACTCAGGAAGCACAAGGGGTTGGGGAATCCCCTCCCCTAGCCAGGGGAGGCCATGAGGGACTATGCGGTGAGAGACAGTGCTATGCGGTGAGAGACAGTGCTATCCGACCCAGATACTATGCTTTTCCCATGGTCTTCCCAACCTGCAGACCAGGAGATTCCCTCAGGTGCCTACACCACCAGGGCCCTGGGTTTCAAGCACAAAACTGGGCAGCCATTTCAGCAGACACCAAGCTAGCTCCAGGATATTCTTTTTTGTACCCCGTGGCACCTGGAACACCACCGAGACAGAACCATTCACTCCCCTGGTAAGGGGGCTGATGCCAGGGAGCCAAGTGGTCTAACTCAATGGCTCCCACCTCCATGGAGCCCAGCAAGCTAAGATCCACTGGCTTGAAATTCTTGCTGCCAGCACAGCCATCTGAAGTCAACCTGGGATGCCCGAGCTTGGTGGGGGAAAGGGCGTCTACCATTACCCAGGCTTGAGTAGGCGGTTTTCCCCTCAAAGTGTAAACAAAGCCACTGGGAAGTTCGAACTGGGGGGAACCCACCACAGCTCGGCAAAGCCACTGTAGCCAGACTGCCTCTCTAGATTCCTCCTCTCTGGGCAGGGCATCACTGAAAGAAAGGCAGCAGTCCCAGTCAGGAGCTTATAGATAAAACTCCCATTGCCCTAGGACAGAGCAACTGAGGGAAGGGGTGGCTGTGGGTTCAGCTTCAGCAGACTTAAATGTTCCTGCCTGCTGGCTCTGAAGAGAGCAATGGATCTCCCAGCACAGTGCTCAAACTCTGCTAAGGGACTGACTGCCTCCTCAAATGGGTCCCTGACCCCTGTGCCTCCTAACAGGGACACCTCCCAGCAAGGTTCAGAAGACATCTCATACAGGAGAGCTCTGGCTGGCATCTGGCAGGTGCCCTCTGGGATGAAACTTCCAGAGGAAGGAGCAGGTAGCAGTCTTTGCTGTTATGCAGCCTCCTGGTGATACCAGGCTAACAGGGTCTGGAGTGGACCTCCAGGAAGCTCCAGCAGACCTGCAGAAGAGGGGCCTGACTATTAGAAGGAAAACTAAAAAACAGAAAACAGTAACATCAACATCAACAAAAAGGACACCCATGCAAAACACCATCCAAACGTCACCAACATCAAAGATCAAAGGTAGGTAAATCCATGAAGATGAGGAAAAAACAGTGCAAAAATGCTGAAAATTACAAAAACAAAAATGCCTCTTCTACCCCAAAGTATAACAACGCCACACCAGCAAGGGAACAAAACTGGATGGAGAGGGAGTCTGATGAATTGACAGAAGTAGGCTTCAGAAGGTGGGTAATAACTAACTCCTCTGAGCTAAAGGAGCATGTTATAATCTAATGCAAGGAACCTAAGAATAAAAGGTTAAGGAACTGCTAAATAGAATAATGACTTTACAGAAGAATATAAATGATTTGATGGAGCTGAAAAACACAGCACGAGAACTTTGTGAAGCATACACAAGTATCAAGAGCCAAATCAATCAAGCAAAAGAAAGGATATCAGAGGTTGAAGATCAACTTAATGAAATAAGTGGGAAGACAAGATTAGAGAAAAAAGAATGAAAAGAAACAAAGCCTCCAACAAATATGGGACTATGTGAAAAGACCAAACTATGTTTGATTGGTATACCTGAAAGTGATGGGGAGAAAGGAACCAAGCTGGAAAACAAACTTCAGGATATTATCCAGGAGAACTTCCCCAACCTAGCAAGGCAGGTCAACATTCAAATTCAGGAAATATGGAGAACACCACAGAGATACTTCTTGAGAAGAGCATCCCCAAGACACATAATTGTCAAGTTACCCAAGGTTAAAATGAAGGAAAAAATGTTAAGGGCAGCCAGAAAGAAAGGTCAGGTTACCCACATGGGGAAGCCCATCAGACTAACAGCAGATCTCTCTGCAGAAATTCTGCAAGCCAGAAGAGAGTGGGGCCAATATCGACATTCTTAAGAAAATAATTCTCAACCCAGAATTTTATATCCAGCCAAACTAAGCTTCATAGAGAAGGAGAAATAAAATCCTTTAAAGACAGGCAAATGCTGAGGGATTTTGTTACCATCAGGCCTGCCTTACAAGAGCTCCTGAAGGAAGCAAAACATATGGAAAGGAAAAACGGTACTAGCCATTGCAAAAACATACCAAAATGCAAAGACTATCAACACTATGAAGAAACCACATTGATCAACCGGCAAAATAACCAGCTAGCATCATAATAACGGGATCAAATTCACACATAACAATATTAACCTTAAATGTAAACGGGCTAAATGCCCCAATTAAAAAACACAGTCTGGCAAATTGGATAAAGAGTCAAGACCCATTAGTGTGCTGTATTCAGGAGACACATTACACATGCAAAGACACACATAAGTTCAAAATAAAGAGATGGAGGAATAAGCAAAAAAGGCAGGGGTTGCATTCCTAGTCTCTGATAAAACAGACTCTGATAAAACCAACAAAGATCAAAAGAGACAAAGAAGGCCATTACATAATGGTAAAGGGATCAATTCAACAAGAAGAGCTAACTGTCCTAAATATATATGCACCCAATACAGAAGCACCCAGATTCATAAAGCAAGTTCTTAGAGACTTACAAAGAGACATAGACTCCCACACAATAATAGTGGGATGCTTTAACACCCCACTGTCAATATTAGACAGATCAGCGAGACAGAAAATTAACAAGGATATTCAGGACTTAAACGCAGCTCTTGACCAAGTAGACCTAATAGAATGTACAAAACTCTCCACCCAAAATCAACAGAATATACATTCTTCTCAGTACCACATAGCACTTCTTCTTAAATTGACCACATAATTGGAAGTAAAACACTCCTCAGCAAATGCAAAAGAACATAAATCATAAGAAACAGTCTCTCAGACCACAGTTCAATGAAATTAGAACTCAGGATTAAAAAACTCATTCAAAACCACACAACTACGTGGGAACTGAACAACCTCCTCCTGAATGAATACTAGGTAAATAACGAAATGAAGGCAGAAATAAATAAGTTCTTTGAAACCAAAGAGAACAAAGACACAATGTACCAGATCTCTGGGACACAGAGAAAGCAGTGTTTGGAGGGAAATTTATAGCACTAAATGTCCACACCAGAAAGCAGTAAGGATCTAAAATCAACACCCTAACATCACAATTAAAAGAACTAGAGAAACAAGAACAAACAAATTCAAAAGCTAGAAGAAGACAAGCAATAATTAAGATCAGAGCAGAACTGATGGAAATAGAGACATGAAAAACCTTTCAAAAACTCAATGAATCCAGGAGCAGGTGTTTTGAAAAGGTTAGCAAAATAGACCACTAGCCAGACTAATAAAGAAGAAAAGAGAGAAGAATCAAATAGACACAATAAAAAATGATAAAGGGGAGATCACCACTGATCCCACAGAAATACAAACTACCATCAGAAAATACTGTAAACACTTCTACACAAATAAAATAGAAAATCTAGAAGAAACAGCTACATTCCTGGACACATACACCCTCCCAAGACTAAACATAGAAGAAGTCAAATCCCTGAATAGACCAATAACAAGGTCTGAAATTGAGGCAGAAATTACTAGCCTACCCACCAAAAAAAGCCCAGGACCAGAAGGATTCACAGCCGAATTCTACCAGAGGTACAAAGAGGAGCTGGTACCATTCCTTCAGAAATTATTCCAAACAATAGAAAAAGAGGGAATCCTCCCCTAACTCATTTTATGAGGCCAGCATTATCCTGATACGAAAACCTGGCAGAGACAGAGCAACAACAACAAATTTCAGGCCAATATCCCTGATGAACATTAATGCAAAAACTCTCAGTAAAATATTGGCAAACTGAATCCAGCAGCACATCAAAAAGCCTATCTACCACAATCAAATTGGCTTCATCCCTGAGATGCAAGAGTGGTTCAACATATGCAAATCAATAAACGAAACCCATCACATAAACAGAACCAATGACAAAAACCACATGATTATCTCAATAGATGCAGAAAAGGCCTTCGACAAACTTCAACAGCCTTTCATGTTAAAATTCCCAATAAACTAGGTATTGATGGAATGTATCTCAAAATAATAAGAGCTATTTAGGACAAACCCACAGTCAGTATCTTACTAAATGGGCAAAAACTGGAAGCATTCACTTCAAAAACCGCCACAAGACAATGATGACCTCTCTCACCACTTTTATTCAACATAGTATTGGAAGTTCTGGACAGGGAAATCAGGCAAGAGAAAGAAATAAAGGATATTCATTTAGGAAAAGAGGAAGTCAAATTGTCCCTGTTTGTAGATGACATGATTGTATATTTAGAAAACCCCATTGTCTCATCCCCAAATCTCCTTAAGCTGATAAGTAACTTCAGCAAAGTCTCAGGATACAAAATCAATGTGCAAAAATCGCATTCCTATACACCAATAATAGACCAACGGAGAGCCAAATCATGAATGAACTCCTATTCACAATTGCTACAAAGAGAATAAAATACCTAGGAATCCAACTTACAAGAGATGTGAAGGACCTCTTCAAGGAGAGCTACAAACCACTGCTCAACGAAATAATGGAGGACACAAACAAATGGAAAAATATTCCATGCTCGTGGATAAGAAGACTCAATATCATGAAAATGGCCATACTGCCCAAGGTAATTGATAGATTCAATACCATCCCCATCAAGCTACCATTGACTTTCTTCACAGAATTAGAAAAAACTACTTTAAATTTCATATGGAACCAAAAAAGAGCCTGTATAGCCAAGACAATCCTAAGCAAAAAGAACAAAGCTGGAGGCATCACACTACCTGACTTCAAACTATACTACAAGGCTACAGTAACCAAAACAGCATGGTACTGGTACCAAAACAAATATATAGACCAATGGAACAGAACAGAGGCCTCAGAAATAACACCACATGTACAACCATCTGGTCTTTGACAACCCTGACAAAAACAATCAATGAGGAAAGGATTGCCTATTTAATGAATGGTGCTGGGAAAACTGGCTAGCCATACACAGAAAACTGAAACTAGACCCCTTCCTTACACCTTATACAAAAAAATAACTCAAGATGGATTAAAAACTTAAGCCTAAGACCTAAAACCATAAAAACCCTAGAAGAAAACCTAGGCAATACCATTCAGGACATAGGCATGAGCAAAGACTTCATGGCTAAAACACCAAAAGCAATGGCAGCAAAAACCAAAATTGACAAATGGGATCTAACTAAACTAAAGAACTTCTGCACAGCAAAAGAAACTACCATCAGAGTGAACAGGCAACCTACAGAATGGGAGAAAATTTTTGCAATCTATCCATCTGACAAAGGGCTAATATCCAGAATCTACAAAGATCTCAAACAAATGTACAAGATAAAAACAAACAACCCCATTAAAAAGTGGGCAAAGGATATAAACAGAAACTTCTCAAAAGGTGACATTTATGCAGCCAACAAACATATGAAAAAAAGCTCATCATCACCGATCATTAGAGAAACGCAAATCAAAACCACAATGAATTATCATCTCACACCAGTTAGAATGGCAATCATTAAAAAGTCAGGAAACAACAGATGCTGCAGAGAATGTGGAGAAATAGGAACACTTTTACACTGTTGGTGCGAGCGTAAATTAGTTTAACCATTGTGGAAGACAGTGTGGAGATTCCTCAAGGATCTAGAACCAGAAATACCAATTGACCCAGCAATCCCATCACTGGGTATATACCCAAAGGATTATAAATCATTCTACTATAAAGACACATCAACACATATTTATTGCAGCACTATTCACAACCGTGGAGACTTGGAACCAACCCAAATACCCATCAATGATAGACTGGATAAAGAAAATGTGGCACATATACACCATGGAATACTATGCAGCCATAAAAAAGAATGAATGGGGACATACTTAGATTTTTGTTGTTGTTCTTGAGACAGGGTCTCACTCTGTCACTCAGGATGGAGTGCAGTGGCACGATCACTGCTCTCCATGTCCCTCCATGTTTGCAGGGACATGAATGAGTCTGGAAACCATCATTCTTAGCAAACTAACACAGGAAGAGAAAAACAAACACCGCATGTTCTCACTCCTAAGTGGGAGTCAAACAATGAGAACACATGGACACAGGGAGGGGAACATCACACACAGGGGCCTGTAAGGGGGCAGAGGGCTGGGGGAGGGACAACATTGGGAGAAATACCTAATGTAGATGATGGGTTGATTGGTGCAGCATACCACCATGACACATGTACACCTACGTAACAAATCCACACATTCTGCAGACATATCTGCAGAACTTAAAATATAATTTTAAAAAACTTTGTTGAAACATCAAATGTAGTATTTAATCATTAATTTGCATGTATTTTTTAAAAGATCATTAGATAATTTGTTGTCTGCTTTGTTTTCCTATTCACATGGTGTGAGAACTGTGTTGCACTTGGATCTTAGTAAAGTGAGTTCCTGCATTAATTCATAGCAACATATATTAACCACAAATGTGAAGAAATACGTTTTCATACAAGTACTTTTTAATTCTTTAAAAATAAGTTTATTTGTCCAAGACTGCTAATTGCATGCAGCCTAATTACACAAACCTTATAACTTCAAAATGTTTCACAATAGGTTTTAATTTCCAGATGTAATCTTGAGAGAATTTCCTAATACAATAAGGAAATTTGGAAATGTTCCAATCATAGATTTTGGGTTAGACTAAGGATGCAATAAGGTCGTTCTGGAATTCTCTTGACAAAGGCAGAGGAACTCCAGGCTAGGATTGTAGCCAGTTCTTGAACCACCCAGTATATTGTATCAAAGAAATATTGCTCCTTGAAGAATGAGATTTAGATTTTTCACATATTCATGATAAGACAGAGCACAGGATTCATGCATTTGGGCCTATTATGAACCTTAGACCCATGCTTAGTACTTAGGTAAAGAGACTTCAGTCTATGAACAAGACATATGAACATTAGACCCATGCTTAGTACTTAGGTAAAGAGACTTCAGTCTATAAACAAGACAACTAGAGGTTGTTCTTGTTAGAAATTCACAGTATCTGTAATTCTGTTATAAGTAGAGTGGCGCAGTGGCTCACGCCTGTAATCCCAGTACTTTGGAAGGCCGAGGCCGAGGACTGCTTGAGCCCAAGAGTTAGAGACCAGCTTGAGCAACATGGTGAAAACCTGTCTTTACAAAAAAATTAGCCAGCGGGTGGTGCGTTCCTGTGGTTCCAGAGACTTGGGAGGCTGAAGTGGGAGGATCATCTGAGCCCAGGAGTTCAAGGCTGCATTGAGCAGTGATCGTGCCACTGCACTCCATCCTGAGTGACAGAGTGAGACCCTGTCTCAAGAACAACAACAAAAATCTAAGTATTCATATTTCAACAAGAGCTCTTCTTTCCATCATCAAACTAATTCTAATTTATAAGCAAGGCTGAAATAAATCATGTGACTAAGCTCTCTTAGATATTGCTACAATTGTATTGCGTTTATCAGTACAATAAGTATCTCAAGTAACAAGGATTCTAACATGTGTCACATTTGTTGGAAGAATTCCCAAAGCTTTGAAACAAACAGGTAAATCTAGTGTCACTCTAATTCTACCTGACTGGTATGTAAGAGGGTTGCATGCTACTATGTAAGATAAAACATATGAGAAATATAGAAAGGAAAGTTTTGTATAAACAGGTGAAATAGAGAATCAAGTTTTTTGTCTGTTTGTTTGTTTATTTGTGATAGAGTCTGGCTCCATCGCCCAGATTGGAATGCAGTAGCAAGATCTCAGTCCACTGCAGTCTCCACCTCCTGTGTTCAAGCAATTCTCCTGCCTCAGCCTCCTGAGTAGGTGGGACTACAGGAACGTTCCACCATACCCTGCGGCAAACCAAGTATTATGAAGATGAATCAAGTCAGCATGTCTATGAAGAAACAAAAGTTTTGTCTTAAAAGGTTTCCCTTTTGTTTTGTTTATATACATTGTTTTAAAAAAGAAAGCCTGGACCAGTTGCCATGGCTCACACCTGTAATCCCAGCACTTTGGGAGGCCAATCACTTGAGGCCAGGAGTTCAAGACCAGCCTGGCCAACATGGTGAAACCCTGTTTGTACCAAAAAATACAAAAATTAGCCAGGCGTGGTGGTGGGTGCCTGTAATCCCAGCTACTTAGGAGCTGAGACAGGAGAATCACTTGAACTCGGGAGGCAGAAGGTGCAGTGAGCCAAGTTCACACCACTGCACTCCAGCTTGGGTGACAGAGAGACCCTGTCTCAAAGAGAGAGAGAAAGAGAGAGAGAGAGAGATTGTGCATTAGTTATTCAGGTACTCAGGATCTAGAGATAACAAGTTTTATTAGCTCATAATTTTTCAAATTTTCACTTTATATACCTACATACAGTCATATACATAGCCACTAAACAGCATTTTCCGCATCATTATTACATTTCTCAACTTTAAGATTTCTCTTTAATAGGTTGAATGATTTAAGATTTACCTTTCTTGTACTGTTTTGGCACTTGTTCTTTCTTTTCTGGAAAATCTAAATCTATCCATATGTACATATATGTATATGTTTATTT
The DNA here is from genome assembly GCF_008728515.1 of Papio anubis. Lineage (NCBI taxonomy): Eukaryota > Metazoa > Chordata > Mammalia > Primates > Cercopithecidae > Papio > Papio anubis. The sequence continues at coordinate 34,741,539 of NC_044979.1, forward strand.
ATCTTCTCTCCAATTACTAAGATTTGTCTTTTTTGAAATGCCAGATGATTATCTCTAAATATTAGTCACTTTAACAATATTTAGAAAGAAAATGTACAACCCAGTTTTACAATCAAAAATCATCCACTTTCTGAGCCCTTTTAAATGTTGCATGCTTCCTAAAATCTGCAATACTTATTCCAACAAACAGTCCTCTTGCATTGACCATCATGGTACGTATAACTATAAAATTAGGTATGAAAAACATGCTTCATTAAAGATGTTGCAAAAGTAAAATCTTTGTCAAAATATGCACTTATACTTTAATGGAAAACATTTATGTTTATAAAGCTAGCTTGAGGAATGCTTCACATCTATTGATTCAAAAAAATATTAAAGTTGTGGCTCTCTCATAAAGTCATGTGTTCTTATGGCTTATTTGTAGTTAATTGACTAACCTGCCTCATGGAATACATTTTGATGTGATCGCAAGTTCAGGTTAGTGATGCAATCACAGAAACTATGTGCACAAAAAAAAATGAAGAAAGCCTTGAGTAGTCATTAAAGTGGGAATTATTTTCAAAGGTAGATTTATAATAAATAAAAAGTTAACTGAAATTTAGCTCATAACTATCAGTGACAAATGTGTATTTTAGGCTGCTTGGTTCATAAAAACAAACTCACATTTCAAAAGGTACTGCATTTGAAAATTAAGTAAAGTTAGGCTACAAAAGAAATTGAACATTCCAACAAATTAATATTGGCTTTTTTCTAACTCTTCAAATTTCTAAAACAATTTAAAAATTTTTTACAAACAAGAAAAAAAGTCTATTTTACCTTTGCTTTTGTTTGCTGCTGGTCCTTTAGTCACCTTGTGCAAATCAGAGGTTGAATGGCAAAGGATGCCCCATCCGCGGTTCAAACATGTTATTACAGGGGTGACTCAGTCCTCCAAGTTAAACTGGAGGCTTGCATTAAATCTCTTTATAACCAAAGTCAGGTCTCTTAAAAGCATCTTGGTATACGTGCCCATTGCTTTCTGAAAATACCAAGTTTAAATTCACTAACTTAAGATGGAAGAAAAAAACTTTGACTCTTTAGTTGGAAAATAAGGAAGAAAAGAAAACTGTATACGTAAGACTTCCAGAATAAAGAGAAAAAAGGGGGTCAAGTGCTTTGTGTACTAAAGCATGTATTATTATTATTATTTTTTAGACAGAGTCTCACTCTGTCACCTAGGTGGAGAGGAGTTGTGCAATCTCAGCTCACTGCAACCTCCATCTGCCAGGTTCAAGCGATTCTCCTGCCTCAGCCTCCCGAGTAGCTGGGACTACAGGCGCATGCCACCATACCCGGCTAATTTTTTTGTATTTTTAGTAGAGACAGGGTTTCTCCATGTTATCCAGGATGGTCTTGATCTCCTGATCTTGTGATCCGCCTGCCTTGGCCTCCCAAAGTGTGGGGATTACAGGCGTGATGATAATGGAATCATTGACTCTTTTTAGAGAATTAGGTATCATCCTGAGTAAATACAACATGAATTTACTAGACCTAATGGCTCAAGATGGTGAACTGAACATGTCTATTTATTTACTGTGTTATTTTCAGCACCTATGATTAGAAAAAAGTACACTATAAAGCTGGAAATGAAAAGGGGTAACATGACTCAAAGACTGAAAACAACTAGAAGTATACCTCAGAAATTTTTTTAAAAGTGGAAAGACAAAAACAAACAAAACCCATAGTAGAAAGTTATTCTAGGAGATCATGGCAGACAAGAGGCAGGACTAGACTGCAGCTCTCACATGGACAGATAGAGCAGTATGTGGAGACTTGCATCATGAACTTTTGCTCCAGAACAACTGCAGAAATTAACCAGGAAAGCTGAGAGAACCCACAGACCCTCTGAAGGAAGCAGATTGCTCCTGCAGGACCCAGGAGACACCCCAAATACAGCCCAAGCTGTGGAAGTGGGAAATGGAGATTGTCTGCCCCCAAACACACACCCTCAGTGGGGAACCTTGAGGTCTAGATCACGGGAGAAGATTCTGACCTTACCTGGAGCTGGGTCAATTTAGAGAGCTGAGTGAAATACAGAGGTAGAGGAAGCAGCAGGAAAAGTCCTGTGGGCTCTCTGAGTCCCCTGGAAAGCTATTTCTGCCTTGTCTCATAGGGGTCCTTAGGGAGAGCTGCCAGAGGTATTTGGAAAAGACTACAGGGAAAAGGAAACTTCCAGCTGAACTTTGTAACAATTCCAATGGAATGTGAAGTCTTCTGTCCAGACCTAGGGGGAGAGTGTGAATCTGGTGTGCAGATTCCACAGACAGGGAGGCACGAAAGCCGGGTTTGCTTTCACAGCTATGAGGCTGGTAGTCTGGGGCAAGTTCTCAGCCCTGCTTGCCCACTGCTTGGAAACAGACTCGGTGCTATTTGAGAGGGCAAGGTGGGAGTGAGACTGGCCTTTTGCGTTATGTGAGAGCTGGGTGAGGCCTATGACTGCCAGTTTTCCCCCACTCCCTGCATGACACAGCAGAGGAAACCCTAATCCTCCTGGGACTATAACACCATTGGCCTGGGAACCACACCCCCATCCCCCACAGCAGCTGCCATAAGACCCACCCAAGGAGAGTCTGAGCTCACACACGCCTAGCCCTGCCCCGACCTGATGGTCCTTCCCTACCCACCCTGGCAGCTGAAGACAAAGAGCATGTACTCTTGGGAGTTCTAGGGCCCTGCCCACTGCCTGTTGCCCCTATGCTACTACAGCTGATGCTCTCTTCAAAGTGCCACCTCCTGGCAGGAGGCCAATACAAAAATAGTGCATTAAGCAACCAAAACTAAGAACCCTCACAGAGTCCATTTCACCCCTCTGCCACCTCCACCAGAGCAGGTGCTGGTATCCACGGCTCAGAGACCTGCAGATGGTTTACATCACAGGATTCTGTGCAGACAACCCTCAGTGCCAGCCTGAAGCCTCATAGACCAGCTAGGTGGCTATATCCAGAAGAGAGATAACAATCACTACCACTCAGCTCTCTGGAAACCACATCCATAGGAAAAGGGGGAGAACACTACAGCAAGAGAACATCCCGTGCATCAAAAAAATCTGAACAGCAGCCTTGAGCCTTATACCATCCCTCTGACATAGCCAACCCAAGTGAGAAGGAACCAGAAAAACAATTCTGCTAATATAACAAAACAACTTTCTTTAACAGCCCCCCCCAAAAAATTACACTAGCTCACCAGCAATGGCTCCAAACCAAGAAGAAATTCCTGATTTTCCTGAAAAAGAATTCAGAGGGTCAGCTAATCAAGGAGGCATCAGAGAAAGGTGAAGTCCAATGTAAGGGATTTTTAAAAAATGATACAAGAAATGAGGGGAGAAATCTTCAGTGAAATAGATGGCATAAATAGCCGGGCACGGTGGCTCACCCCTGTAATCCCAACACTTTGGGAGACTAAGGCAGGCGGATCACTTGAGGTCAGGAATGCAAAACCAGTCTGGCAAATATGGCGAAACCCTATCTCTACTAAAAATATAAAAATTAGCTGGGCGTGATGGCATGCTCCTATACTCCCAGCTACACAGGAAGTTGAGGCAAGAGAGTCACTTGAACCCGGGAAGTAGAGGTTGCAGTGAGCTGAAATCACACCACTATACTCTAGCCTGGGCAACAGAGCAAGACTTCATCTCCAAAAAACAAAACAAAACAAAACAAAAAAAAAAGGGAGGGGGAAGAAACAGATAGCATAAATAAAATAAAAAACTATTGAAACTGGAAGATGGCCAAATAGGAACAGCTCCGGTCTGCCACTCCCAGTGTGACTGACACAGAAGATGGGTGATTTCTGCATTTCCAACTGAGGTACCTGGTTCATCTCATTGGGACTGGTTGGACAGTGGGTGCAGTCCACGGAGGGCGAGTTGAAGCAGGGCAGGGCATTGCCTCACCAGAAAAGCACAAAGGATTGGGGGATTTCCCTTTCCTAGCCAAGGGAAGCTGTGACAGACTATATGGAAAAACAGGACACTCCTGCCCAAAAACTGTGCTTTTCCCAAGGTCTTAGCTGTCAGACCTCTGAGCCCAAGCTAAGCCATCATATCCCCCATATCCCCTGTGACCTGCATGTATACATCCAGATTGCCTGAAGCAATTGAAGATCCACAAAGGAAGTGAAAATAGCCTTAACTGATGACATTCCACCATTGTAATTTGTTTCTGCCCCACGCTAACTGATAAAAGTACTTTGTAATCTCCCCCACCCTTAAGAAGGTTTTTGTAATTCTCCCCACCCTTGAGAATGTACTTTGTGAGATCCACCCACTGCCCACAAAACATTGCTCCTAACTCCACCGCCTATCCCAAAACCTGTAAGAACTAATGATAATCCCACCACCCTTTGTGGACTCTCTTTTCGGACTCAGCCTGCCTGCACCCTGGTGAAACAAACAGCCTTTTTGCTCACACAAAGCCTGTTTGGTGGTCTCTTCACATGGACGCATGAGACATTAGCAACCTGCAGACAAGGTGATTCTCTCCCATGCCTGGCTCAGTGGGTCCAGTGTCCACAGAGCCTTGCTCACTGCTAGTGCAGCAGTCTGAGATTGACCTGTGAGAAGGCAGCCTGGCTTGGGGAGGGGCATCTGCCATTGCTGAGGCTTGAGTAGGTAAACAAAGCAGCCAGGAAACATGAACTGGGCAGAGCCCACTGCAGCACAACAAGGCCTACTGCCTCTAGACTCCACCTCTGTGGGCAGGACATAGATCAAAAAAAGGCAGCAGACAACTTCTGCAGACTTAAATGTCCCTATCTGACATCTCTGAAGAGAGCAGTGGTTCTCCCAGCACTGTGTTTGAGCTCTGAACACAGACAGATTCCCTCCTCAAGTGGGTCCCTGACCTCCATGTAGCCTATCTGGGAGACACCTCCCAGTAGAGGTGGACAGACACCTCATATAGGTGGCTGCCCCTCTAGGACGAAGCTTCCAGAGAAAGGATCAGGCAGCAATATCTGCTGTTCTGCAGCCCCCACTGGTGATACCCAGGCAAACAGGGTCTGTAGTGAAACTCCAGCAAACTCCAACAGACCTGCAGCTGAGGGACTTGACTGTTAGAAGGAAAACAAACAGAAAGGAATAACATCAACATCAAGAAAAAGGTCATCTACACCAAAACCCCATCTGTAGGTCACCAACATCAAAGACCAAAGGTAGATAAAGCCACAAAGATGGGGAGAAACCAGAGCAGAAAAGCTGAAAATTCCAAAAATCAGATTACTTCTTCTCCTCTAAAGGATCGCAGCTCCTTGCCAGCAATGGAACAAAGCTGGATGGAGAATAACTTTGGCGAGCTGACAGAAGTAGGCGTCAGAAGGTCAGTAATAACAAACTTCTCCGAGCTAAAGGAAGGTGTTCAAACCCATTGCAGGGAAGCTAAAAACCTTGAAAAAAGACTAGATGAATGGCTAACTAGAATAAACAGTGGGGAGAAGACCTTAAATGACCTGATGGAGCTGAAAACCATGGCACAAGAACTTTGTGACACATGCACAAGCTTCAATAGCCAATTTGATCAAGTGAAAGAAAGGGTATCAGTGATTGAAGATCAAATTAGTGAAACAAAGTGAGAAGACAAGGTTAGAGAAAAAAGAATAAAAAGAAATGATCAAAGCCTCCAATAAATATGGGACTATGTGAAAAAAAACAAATCTACGTTTGTTTGGTGTACCTGAAAGTGATGGGGAGAATGGAACCAAGCTGGAAAACAGTCTTCAGGATATTATCCAGGAGAACTTCCCCAACTTAGCAAGGCAGGCCAATATTCAAATTCAGGAAATACAGAGAACAACACAAAGATACTCCTCGAGAAGAGCAATCCCAAGACACATAATTGTCAGATTCACCAAGGTTGAAATGAAGGAAAAAGTGTTAAGGACAGCCAGAGAGAAAGGTCAAGTTTCCAACAAAGGGAAGCCCATCAGACTAACAGCGGATCTCTCAGCAGAAACGCTACAAGCCAGAAGAGAGTGGGGGCCAATATTCAACATTCTTAAAGAAAAGAATTTTCAACCCAGAATTTCATATCCAGCCAAACTAAACTTCATAAGTGAAGGAGAAATAAAATCCTTTACAGACAAGCAAATGTTAAGAGATTTTGTCACAACCAACCTGCCTTACAAGAGCTCCTGAAGGAAGCACTAAACATGAAAAGAAACAACGAGTACCAGCCACTGCAAAAACATGCCAAATTGTAAAGACCATTGATGCTATGAAGAAACTGCATCAATCAATGGGCAAAATAACCAGCTAACATCATAATGACAGGCTCAAATTCACTCATAACAATATTAACCTTAAATGTAAATGGGCTAAATGCCCCAATTAAAAGACACAGACTGGCAAATTTGATAAAGAGTCAAAACCCATCAGTACGCTGTATTCAGGAGATCCATCTCACGTGCAAAGATGCACATAAGGTCAAAATAAAGGGATGGAGGAAGACCTACCAAGCAAATGGAAAGCAAAAAAAAGTAGGGGTTTCAATCCTAGTCTCTGATAAAACAGACTTTAAACCAACAAAGATCAAAAGAGACAAAGAGCGCCATTACATAGTAGTAAAGGGATCAATTCAACAATAAGAGCTAACTATCTTAAATGTATATGTATCCAATAAAGGAGCACCCAGATTCATAAAGCAAGTCCTTAGAGACCTACAAAGAGACTTAGACTCCCACACAATAATAATGGTATGATTGCATGCCTAGAAAACCCTAAAGAATCCTCCAAAACGTTCTTAGAGCTGTTAAAAGAATTCAGCAAAGTTTCTGGACACAAAATCAATGTACACAAATCAGTAGTTCTCCTATAAACCAACAGCAACCAAGCTGAGAATCAAATCAAGAACTCAACCCCTTTTACAATAGCTGCAAAAAAAAAAAAAAAAAAATTAAAATACTTAGAAATATACCTAAGGAGGTGAAAGACCTCTACAAGGAAAATTACAAAACATTGCTGAAAGAAATCATAGATGCCACAAACAAAAAGAAACACATTCTGTGCTCATGGATGAGTAGAATCAATATTGTGGAAATGACAATATTGCCAAAAGCAATCTACAAATTCAATGCAATTCCCATCAAAATACCACCATCATTCTTCATAGAACTAGATAAAAGAATCCTAAAATTCATACGGAACCAAAAAAGAGCCCATACAGCCAAAGAAAGACTAAGCAAAAAGAATGAACCTACAACATTACATTACCTGATTTCAAACTATACTATAAGGCCATAGTCACCAAAACAGCATAATACTGATATAAAAATAGGCACATAGACCAATGAAACAGAATAGAGAACTCAGAAATGAACCCAAATACTTACAGTCAGTTTATATTTGACAAAGCAAACGAAAACATGAAGTGGGGAAAGGACATTCTTTTCAACAAATGATGCTGGGATAATTGGCAAGTCACAAGTAGGAAAATAAAACTGTATCCTCATCTCTCACATTATACAAAAATCAACTCAAGATGAATCAAGGACTTAAATCTAAGATGTGAAACTATAAAAATTCCAGAAGATAACATTGGAAAAATCCTCCTAGACATTGACTTAGGCAAGGATTTCATGACCAAGAACCCTAAAGCAAATGCAATAAAAAAACAAAGATAAATAGGTGGAACTTAATTAAACTAAAGAGCTTTTGTGTGGCAAAAGGAACAGTCAGCAGAGTAAAAAGACAACCCACAGAGTGGGAGAAAATCTTAAAAATCTATACATCAGACAAAGGACTAATATCCAGAATCTACAACAAACTCAAAAAAATTAGCAAGAAAAAAAAATCTCATCAAAAAGTGGGCTAACGACATGAATAGTCATCTCTATCTTCTTTCAAAAGAAGATATACACGGGCCATCAAACATATGAAAAAATGTTCAATATCACTAATGATGAGGGAAATGCAAATCAAAACCACTATGTGATACCACCTTACTCCTGCAAGAATGGCCAAAATCAAAAAATAATGGAGGTCCATGTGGATGTAGTGAAAGGGAACACTTCTATACTGCTGGTGGGAATGTAACCTAGTACAACCACTATGGAAAGCAGTGTGGAGATTCCTTAAAGAACAAAAGTAGAACTACCATTTGATCCAGCAACCCCAACACTGGGGATCTACCCAGAGGAAAAGAAGTCATTGTACGTGTATATTTAGGGGAGCACAATTCACAGTTGCAAATAGGTGGAACCAACCCAAAAGCCCATCAACCAACAAGTAGATAAAGAAATTGTGGTATTTATATATGACAGAATACTCAGCCTTGAAAAGGAAAGAACTAATGGCATTCGCAACAACCTGGATGGGATTAGAGACTATTATTCTAAGTGAAATAACTCAGGAATGGAAAGACAAACATGTATGTTCTCATTCATAAGTGGGAACTGAGCTATGAGTATGCAAAGGTATAAGAATGACACAATAGGCTTGGCATGGTGGCTCACACCTGTAATCCCAGCACTTTGGGAGGCCGAGGCGGGGCAGATCACCAGGTCAGTAGATTGAGACCATCCTGGCTAACACGATGAAATCCCATCTCTACTAAAAATACAAAAAAATTAACTGGGCATGGTGGCGGGCGCCCGTAGTCCCAGTTACTCGTGAGGCTGAGGCAAGAGAATGATGTGATCCCAGGAGGTGAGCTTGCAGTGAGCCTAGATGGCGCCACTGCACTCCAGGCTGAGAAGCAGAGCGAGACTCCGTCTCAAAAAAAAAAAAAGAATACAAATTGGGTTCAGTGATTACAGCTCGGGTGATGGGAGCACCAAAATCTCACAAATCACCACTAAAGAACTTAACTCATGTAACCAAATACCACCTGTTCCTCAAAAACCTATGGAAATTAAAAAAAAAAAAAATTAAGAAAGAGAAAGTTACTTTAGCTGTATGAGCTGCTCCCTCCATTAGAAAGAGAAGCTCTAATATTCAAAAAATGGAAATGGGTGGAGGCCAAATTATCAGATCAAGGAAAATATTTATTTCAACATGGCAGAACCAGTTCGACCATTTAACTTACCAGAACATGTACAGTGGCAAGCAGTAGAGACATTTGACCCCAAGACATTTAAGTAAAGAGAAAGCTCTTCCTATACAGGTTCAGAGTTTGTATGTTGAACCAAATATAAAAGCAGACCTAAAATGAATATATCTAGATCTTTCCAGTGGGCATGGAAGGGGAAAAAAAAAAAAAGGATAGGCTGCTCAACCCAGGAAAGAATTACACTCCTTTTCCATGATAATTTTCTACTTATTTTGATAATAATTATGGGGGTTTCTACTAACCTGCCTGGTTTCTACTCATCTGCTACAGATGCACTCTTACTTGTCAGTATGTCCCAACCACTTTCAGAATCTACAGTCCATCCTTCAATGAAATAATCTGTTGAGTAAATATGCCCAACAAATGCATGGGTGGTGTGGGGTGCAAAAATCCCTATGACAGATTTTTCAATTACTCTGGTCCTTTATAAATATAAACGGATGACCAAAGATCACAAGATCACAAAACATTTGATACAGACCAAAAGTATAAAGGAAATTAACAAAGGGAACATTCTATTCTCAAAGGAAATGGAATAGAATAAAATGTATAACAATAGAAACAATTTTCAAAAATCTAATTAACAGCCTCAGAGAGATTTAAGAAGCTGTTGAACCAAACCAAAATAAGAGTACTATAACAAAGGAGCAATCATATTACACACACAGAAAAAGGGTTCTTTGAAATTAAAACAAATATCAAAATACGGTGGTGTCTCAGTTCATTTAGCATTGCTATAGTCAAATACCCGAGGCTGGGTAATTTATAAAGAAAAGATACAGGCTGGGAAGTTCAAGATCATGGCCCTGGCTTCTGGTGAGGGCTTTCATGCTGCATTATAACATGGCAGAGAAGGTTAAAGGGGAAGGAGACATGTATGAAGAGGCAAAACTCAAGGGGTAGCCTGGCTGTAAAACAACCCATAGTCAAGGGAACTCATTCACTCCCATGAGAACTAATCCAGTCTTGCCAGAGCAAGAACTCAGTACCACAAGAATGCCACTAAGCCCTTTATGAGGGATCCATTTCCATGATCCAAACACCTCCCATTAGGTGTCACCTCCCAATACCACCACATTTGGGATCAAATTTCAACGTGAGTTTTGGTGGGGACTAATGAATCATAGCCAAACCATTGCAAGTGCAGAAGAAACTAGTATTCTAGAAAAAGAGGTGAGCAAATCCATACTACAAGGCAAAAAAGACAAAGACTTAGAAATGTGAGAGGAAAGCAACACAGGGTTCAGATGTAGAAAATCCAAGATCTATCTAATAGTAATTTTATAACTGAACAGTGAAAATTAGCTAACTATTTGAAAAAAAAATTGAAAGCAAACTATCTTGAGACAAAGATGAGAATCTAAATTAGAAGATAAAGTCAAAAGACTTTGTAAAGAATGTCTCCAATATAAAAATAGCCATGACATGAATCTACTAAAGACCAGAAAGACTGATTATAACATACTGCTTGTGAAATGAAGACATAAGTTCCTTCTGATTCAAAAAATTGTGGGTCGTATGGAACAGTAAGAGACTGTGAAAAACAAGTGTCCCATGAAAAAGTTTACGTCCAGATAAAGAGTGCTGTGTTTTTTGTTTTTATTTTTTTAACAATAATGGGAGATAAGAAACAATACTGCCCTAAAGAGCAGACAAAAGTGTCATTTTTCAGGTAATTTGGGACAGAAATAAGCCCTCTTTGTGTTTGTAATAGACATTACCTATCATCTTAGAAGATAGGTTTTATTTGCTAAAGTGAGTTGTGGTATTTATAAGATGATATTTTGCTTACAGGTGTACCTTTTACTAATTTCTCTTGAAAAATTATCATAGGCATAGGAAGAGTTTTAATTTTGATTTTATTTATTTTAGAAAAAAATATTTGTCTTAGCATAAGACATAATTGATGACACTCATTTTTATGAGACCACTGACAAAGTATTATAGTCTGGAAGTCCAAAATTATTCAAGTTAAAATAAGCTACAACAAAACCTGAATGCTTTTCATGATCCGTTTTTAACTTGAGAAGATTTTTTTTTTTTTTTAATTTTGAAGACTCCATTACAATAAGTGTGGCAGTTTCTTTGGTTTTAGTTTCTTTCACTTGCTATTAAAATTCAGTAAAATAAAATTCAATAATCTTTTCTTATTTAGAAAAAGTTAAATGATTATCTATGGGTAATAGGATTGCAGTGTTTCCTAATTTTTCTATGTATTTATATATATTTTCTCTTTTTCTTTCATCTACCTTGAATCTTCTTATGCCCTGATTATTTTGAAGGCACTGTAAGGTTAAACAGTGGCCTGATACGTATCCTGTCTTTGAGGTATTCATTGACTGTTGGACAAAATTGGCTATGCCTCTCATTCTTTTCTTACTTTCTTCATCTTCAAGATGTTAATAATATTATTAATACAAAAAAAAACTAGCCGGGCGAGGTGGCGGGTGCCTGTAGTCCCAGCTGCTTGGGAGGCTGAGGCAGGAGAATGGCGTAAACCCGGGAGGCGGAGCTTGCAGTGAGCTGAGATCCAGCCACAGCACTCCAGCCTGGGCGACAGAGCGAGACTCCGTCTCAACAAAAAAAAAAAAAAAAAAAAAAAAAAAAACATTATTAATATTGCCTGCCTTATTCGAGTTCATTGAATATCAAAACCCTGACATAATAATTGTTGAAGAAGTTATCATCGCTGTAAGGATAAAAGCATCTATTTTTTTTTTCTCTTATAAAGTCTTAATACCAACTTTACTCATTGTAAAAATTATGTCATGCCTGGGCACAAGAATCTAATTACTCAAAGTATAGCCTTACTGGAGCAGGACACCAATAAAATAGGAAAAGTTATCAAATAGCCCACAATTGAGTTTACTATATTTCACTGCCCCTTAAACTTTTACTTCTCCCCAAAAAATGAATGAATAATGAATGAATGTACCAGCAAATGAATCAAAATAGGAGTTCAAGTGTGATCTGCCTATCAAAGCTCTATATGTATGCCAGTATGAAATATATGTGGATGTGCAATATTTGGAAGGCCTCAGACTGGGAAATATCTTCCCTAAACCAAGGGGAGAAATAGCATTGGGGACATTATAGTATCTTTTGAGTCTTTATGATAGAAGATGATCTGGATTACAACCAGATCAGTTAAGTGACCACGTGAACTACATGCATTGAAAACTGATGAATTACTTAGATACAGTACTTAGATACAGACCAACAAGTATCACATAAAAGGATTTCTCATATAAATTCTATTTTATGGGAGTCTAATACAATTTATCTTCTGATATTGATGATTGCTAAATGAATTTCCAAGGGTGCTGGTGATACTTGGGTAAAGTTGAACCCCCCACAGCATTCATATAGGTTCGCTTTCACCCACATAACTTAGCATCCTGTGATCACTTATAATATTTAGGGATCCCCAATTACTGGAGTGCAAACAGTGATTTGCTTTTGCATCTGCTATTCCCTATTCCAAGAATGTATTTCCTAGGATATATTTGTGACTGCTCCTGCCTTCAAGACATCCCATCAGAGAGGCTTTGACTCTCTTATATTTCCAGTGTTCCCTCAAACTCCCTAATCCTTTTACCCCTCATTATTACTCTCCAGAGCACTTGCAACCACCAAATATATGTGTGTTTGTTAGTGTATTGGGTTAAAAAAATATTTTTTTGAGACAGGGTCTCACTTTGTCACTCAGACTAGAGTGCAGTCACACAATCGTAGTTCCCCACAGCTTTGAACTCCTGGGCTCAATGATCCTCCCACCTCAGCCTGCAAAGTAGCTGGAACTATAGTCTACACCACCACACTCAGCTATTTTTTACATTTTTTGTAGAGATGGGATATTGCTATGTTGTCCAGACTTGGTTATTTCTTATTTATCATTGTTCATTTTCCCACAAGTATTTAAGCTCCCTGAGAGCAGGTATATTCAATTTCTTTTCCTTATTGCCTTGCATGAGGTAAACACCCAGTAAATAATTGCTATTTCAATGAATGGCATCAATGACTACCTTTTTTATTTTTATTTTTTACTTTAAAGTCAATACATATTTTGGGAGAGGTTTGAGGTTGAAAAAAATCAACACTTGCTACTGTTTAGTATTTCAAGGAAAAATTGGCGTTGTAGTAAGGGCTAAAAAAATTTTTAGCAGGATCACAGGAAAAGCCATACTGAGAAAAACTAATAAATTGAAGTTAACAGTAGGAGCCTTATTCATCTCTCTTAGGAGATCTGAAGAGTGATCCTGACAAGATGGTCCATGCCAGCCGTAATAGCAGTGACACACAAATCCATTCTTCATAGCTGTTATTGTCTTCTGTTTATTGTGTTCAGAAATGATGAATCTGAAACTCTTGTTTAGAACATATTTCTTACCACTGCTTTCAGGCATATGCAGATAGAAGGAGGACTCAGGTGTTTTTCGAATACATCTTCCGTGATTGTTACATAGACTCTGACTGCAGAGCTTGGCTGCCGATGTCACATTCACAGCATAACGGCCCAAAGGCCCTCGGATAGATTGTTGCATAGATAAGCAGTTCTCCTGTAGGAAAAACAGAAATCTACTTAAAGCACTCTCAAAGTGTGCTTCCATTATCCAGGCAGTATTAATGCCTGAAGTTTTGCATTTGGTAAGGCTGAGGAGGAAGAGCATTTCTGTGGATTAGCTATTTAAAGGAGGGACTAAACCTTTATAGGGTCATGTGAGTATGAGCCATGCCTTTAATTGGGAAGACTATGAACCAACCAAATTCATTGGTGAAGATGATCTCACAGTGTCCCAGTAGAGACTGGTCCTTAATGTAAAGATATATTTGTAGTAATACTTTTAAAAGATATCATTAATATGGGGATGGTTTGTTAAAATTTAACTTTACTTGTGAAACATTTTCAATGCTGATACTCAATATATTTTAACATTAGGTCAGATTTTTCAAAAACTACCAAGTCATCCTATTCTTCTCTCTACCTCTGATGAGATAACAATTCTCCTAAAGTTGATGAGTTCTCATCCACATTTTTATAACTTTACTAGGGGTGTGTGTGTGCGTGTGTGTGTGTGTGTGTGTAATTATGAACAAGAGGGGGTATTATTTTGTGCTTTTTAATCATTTACATACATATATCATGTAGGATATTTTTGCAACTCGCTTTTTGAACTTAATATTTTCCATTTTTTATGTTGATACATGTAGCATTTTTTCATTTTAATTGCTGTTCAATATTTCATAATATAAATATAACATACTTTACTTGTCCATCAGTCAGTTTTTAGGAGGTAGAATATAAAAGATCATTATTTACATGAAATGCTAGTGTTACTTGTACATTGCATATACGGTCCAATGATAGCAGGTAAGAATGTCTTCCCACAAGTCTACCATTGGGTATTTCATTGATGTGTCCATAGCACTGGGCTTTAACTTTAGGACACATTTCTGTACATTAATGATCATATTGTGCAGTTAGGATGGGCAAACCTAATTGAAATGATATTATCAGCTAACCCAGAAGAGCCTGGCTGGAATCTTGATAAATGTCTGCCTTGATCCACACAGGTAGGATCATGGAAAAATTCTAGTAAATTAATTAGTAATATAAATTGAGTTTTCTATTAGCATTTAATTATTTATTTTATCTATATTTAAACTCATGCATAATTTAAAACCAATTAAGCTTAGAACAGTGGGATATTTTCTCAGTGAGAGGAGGCCCCAGAACTGTGACTCCATCTGGTAAAGATTTGGGAGATTCAAATTGAAAGTCATAAGGCAGAATAAAGTTCTTCATTGACAGGTAGTTGAACAAGGCCAGCACTTTGGCAATAGTAAATTCTGAAGATCATGTAAGCAATATTATTTGTTACAGACACATTCAATCTGCGGCAGTCTCATTCTATATTTAGAAACACACGCTGTTTTTAGTCAGGACAAGACTCCTTGTCTGAGGCATCTGAGGAGGTTTCTAAGAAAGACACAGTAAAATAAAACAGGCAAACAATTGAAGCAAAGGAAAGAAAAGAAAAGGGCGGCTGGGAAGGAAAAAAGAGGAAGGACGAAAAAGCAACCAAGAAAGACAGAGGTCAGGAGGAGTCAAACGAAGACAACATAGAACACTGGCAAATATAATCAACTTCAACTTGGGCATTCCCTGTTCTGTCACAGCCGTCCTCCTTGCAATACCTTCTTCATTTAGCTTCCAGAAGATCACATCCCTGTTTTGTCCCCAACCTCACTAGATGTTCCTTCTCAGTCTTCTTTACTGGCTCCTGTTCATCTTTCCTACATTTAACACTGGAGTGCCCCTGGCTTAAATCTTAGACCTCTTCTCTTCTATAGCTGTACTATTTCACTGAATAAACTCATCCCATCTCATTACTTTAAATACAATCCCCAAATGTGTATCACCCAGACCTTATCCCTGAATTGATTGTGTACCCACCTACTTACTTGACATCTCTGCCTGGATGTCTTACAAGCATTTCAAACTTAACATACTCCAACATAATCTACTGACCCTCTTCCCAGAGTTCCCCATCTCAGCATAAGCCAACTTCCTCTTTCCAGTGCCTCAGGAGCAAAACCTTGGAGTTATTCATCACTCCTTTTCCCGCTTACAGTTAAGCCATCAGCAAGTCCTTTTCAGTCTACCTTCAAAATATATCCCGAATTCAACCCTTGCTACCATTCTGTTTCAGGTCACTAATAGCTCTCGCCTGGATGATTGCCTCCCAACTAGTCTCACACAATCTGTTCTAAATACAGTAAGCATACATATGTTTCTCTCTATAATTAATAAAATAGGAATCAACAATAAAAGAAGTAGACACAAAAATCCTAGTTTTTTACAGATTAAAAATACCCTCCCAAGTAGCAATTTGGTCCAAAAGGAAATTTTTTAAATCACAATTTCAAATTAATTAGAAAAATAAAAACAACTGGAATACTGCATGTTAAAATGTGTTAATACATCCAAAGTAATTTTCAATGTCAATGCCTAGTCGTAAGTGCTTTTGTTTACTGGGTGATTCAATTATCAAACCAGAAACAAGGCATTTTGGCATTGGCTTTCACCTGGACTCCCATTCAGCTATACAGCAGTGTGCACTAGTAGCTGATGGGGTGCTGAGTGGCACGCTTTCCACTTAAGCTTTTTTCTATGCTTCCTATTCCCTCAACTTTCTGCATCTTCTCAGTCACTTTTCCACTTTTAGAAGCTCCACCTTAGTGGCTACCTGCTTCATTGAATCAGTGCATTTCCTATCTCTGTCTATTATCAGAAGCTGGTCACCAATTTCCTAGAACCCAGCAAGTGATATTCTACCTATTATGGCAAACTTTCTTGATTTTCGGTGTATCTGGAGCGTTCACTAAATTTCTAAAATTAGCTTCTAATTTTAAATCTTTATCCAAAGAAATGTGCACCTTTTTGTGGAAGTTTATCCTCTACTCTGTCTTTGGATCTGAAAGAAATGTCCTAACATTTTAAAGCATGCTAATACTAGATGCAAAAGTAATACTTTTTATTGCAACAGCTTTGATTATTTAACATAGAGGAATAAAATAATAAATTAAACAAGCATTCAATTCAAGAACTTAGAAAAATAATTTTTTAGAAAGCAATCTCATGAAAAGAAATAATAAAGTTAAAAGTATAAATTTTTGAATTAGAAAATTGAATTGATAAAGAGTGGGTCTTCAAAAAAAGAAAACCATCAAACACTTATATCTGACAAGCCTAACTAATCAAAAAAAGAAGAGTCATGATTGATTGATTGATTAAGTGGTTGAACTCAGTCTCCAATTCATTGATAATGCATAGCTTGAAGCATCTACCCATTGTTTCACCCTTTGTGTTCTTGAGGCATGGTCAGCCCTCATCATAAAACTATTAGGTGTGATTATATCCACCCTAAACAAAGATACTCCCAGATTACCACCCAGAAACCAAGGACAAAGGCCAGATCTCTCTTTGGGAAAAGCCAGATTCTTTATAACCCATTGTCTCTCCATCTCACTACCTCCTCTTCTATTTTACTATAAAAGTTTTGATTATATCAACCTTAATTATTGCTTCTAGAGTTGGATTTGGCAGCCTTTTGGCTGTGATTCCATGACTATTTCAGCTGCTCTAAGGAAAGATGATCTGTATTTAAAGATTCACATCAGGAATCTAAAAGAGAATTTTGTCTATGTGACAGCTTGGATTTAATCAGACCATCCCAAATACATGCTTCAATTAGGAGAAACCTGTTAAACCATTTATATGTAATGTGGTTAAAAAAAGACAGGAACTTTACATATAACTTATAAAAATGTGATATACTACATAAACAGTAAGAAAAATAAAAATCATATGACCATCTTACTAGATGCAGAAAAAGCATTTTTTAAAAATTTAACACCCCTTCACAGTAAAAACTCTTACAACAATAGGTATAGAAAGAATGTATCACAACATATAAAGGCCATATATGACCAGCCCATAGCTAACATCATAGTCAATGATGAAAAGTTGAAGCTTTTTCTCTAAGATCAGAAATAACACAAGGATACTCACTCTAATCATTTCTCTTTTATTCATTTTAGTTTAATTATTTTCCGTTAAGAGATGGAGTCTGTCACCCAGGCTGAAGTGCAGTAGCACAATCATAGTCCATTACAGCTTTGAAATCCTAGGTTCAAGTCATTCTCCTGCTGTAGCCTCCTGAGAAGCTAGGACTACAAGCACACACCAACACACCTGGCTATTTTTTTCTTTTTTACTATTTGTAGAGATGGTGTCTCATTATGTTGCCCAGGCTGGGTTTGAACTCATGGCCTCAAGCAACCTTCCTGCCTCAGCTTCCCAAAGTACTGGGATTATAGGCATGAGCCATCTCATCCAGCCAACTCTGACCACTTCTATTCAACATACTACTAGAAGTCCCAGCTAGAGCAATTAAGCAAGAAATAAAAATGAATCTGAATTTAAAACTATCCTTGTTGCAGATGATATAATTCTATATATAGAAAACCCTAAAAACTACAAAAAAATGTCATAAGTAATAAAGAAATTCAGTAAGGTTGCAGTATACAAAATCAACATATACAAATTAATTGAATTTCTATTCATTAATAGTGAGCCATCTGAAAAGGAAACTAAGAAAACAATTCCATTTACAATACCATTAAAAATAATAAAATCCTTAGGAATAAACTTAACCAAAAAAGTGAAAGACTTGTACATCGAAAACTACATAATATTGATAAAAGGCGTTAAAGGAGACATAAATAAAAGATAACTTATGTTTATGGACAGAAAAACTTAATATTGTTAAAATGTCCACACTGCCCAAAGTGATCTGCAAGTTCGATGCTATCCCCATCAAAATCCCAATGGCAATTTTTACAGAAATAGAAAACAAAAAACTAAACTTTATATGGAACCACAAAAGGCCCAGAAGAGCCAAAATAACCTTCAGAAAGAACAAAACTGGAGGCTTCACATTTCCTCATTTAAAAATACATTACAATTCTACAATAAATAAAACACTATGTTACTGGTATAAAGGAAGATATACAAGTCACAGGCACAGAATAGAGAGGCCAGAAGTAAACCCACACATATATGATCAACTGATGTTTGACAAGAGTGCCAAGAACACAACAGAGAAAAGATAGTCTCTTCAACAGATGGAGCTGGGAAAACTAGATATCCGTATGCCCAGAAACGAAATTGGATCCCTATCTTACACCACACACAAAAGTCAATTCAAACTGGACTAAAGACTTACTTAACATTAGACCGAATACTCTAAAATGCCTAAAAGAAAACACACGGGGAACGCTTCCTGACACTGGTCTTGGCAATTATTTCTTAGACATGACACCAGAAGGACAGGAAACAAAAACAAACGTGGACAAATGGGATGCATCAAACTGAAAAGCTTTTGCACAGCAAAAGAAACAGCAGTGTGAAGAGATAACCTATAGAATAGTAGAAATATTTCCAAACCATATATCCGATAGAGGTCAATATCCAAAATATATAAGGAACTTCTATGACTCAGCAAAAAATCCAAATAACCCAATCAAAAATTAAGCAAAGGACTTGAACAAACATTTCTCCAAAGAAGACATACAAAGAGCTAATAGGTATATGAAAAGATGCTCAAAATCATTACTTATCGGGGAAATATAAATCAAAACAATGAGCTATCACCTCACACCTGTTAGGATGGGTATAATTTAAAAAATAAAAGATAACAAGTGTTGAAGTTGTAGAGAAGTGGGAACCCCCAAATCCTGTTGATGGGAATGTTAAATGGTACAACAGCTATGGAAAACAGTATGGAAATTCCTCAAAAAATTCTAACTATAACTACTATGTGATTCAGTATATACGCATATACACTTCTGGATATATAAAAGAAGTGAAATTGCAATCTCAAAGAGATGTCTGCATTCCCATGTATATTGCAGCACTATTCACAATAGCCAAGAAATGGAAACAATCCAAGTGTCTGTTGACAGATAAATGAATAAAGATAATTCACTATATACATACAATGAAATAGTAGTCAGCCTTTTAAAAAGAAGGAAATAATGTCCTTTATAACAACCAGATGAACCTGGGGGGGCATTACTCTATGTGAACTAAGGCAGTCACAGAAGGACAAATGCTACATGATTGTACTTAGGAGGTATCTAAAATAGTAAACTCGTAGAAGCAGAGAATACAGTAATAGTTGTAAGGGGCTGAGGGTGGGAGAAATGGGAAGTTGTTATTTAAAGGTTGCAACTTTTCAGTTATGCTAGATAAATAAGTTAGAGATATGCTAGTTCAGTTCCCCTAGATAAATAAGTTCGAGAGATCTCCTGTACAACATAGTGTCTATAGTTAATAATGTATTAAGCAATCCAAAATTTAAGAGGGTAGATTTCATATTAAGTATTCTTATAACAAAAGAACAGAATAGATTGTTAATTTTTTTTTTTTTTTTTTTTTTTTTTTTTTTTTTTTGAGATGGAGTTTCACTCTTGTTGCCCAAACAAGAGTGCAATGGCGTGATCTCGGCTCAGGGCAACCTCTGCCTCCCGGGTTCAAGTGATTCTCCTGCCTCAGCCTCTTGAGTAGCTGGGATTACAGGCATGCGCCACTATACCCAGCTAATTTTGTATATTTAGTAGAGACGGAGTTTGTCCATGTTGGTCAGGCTAGTCGCAAACTCCCGAACTCAGGTGATCCACCCGCCTGGGCCTCCCAAAGTGCTGGGATTACAGGCGTGAGCCAACGCGCCCAGCCAGAACAGAGTAGATTGTTAATAAATCTTTATATACAAATAGATTATTCTCCCACATGCATTTCTATAACAGGTAATCAGCAAAGTAAATAATCATTTTGGGGCCGGGTACGGTGGCTCACGCCTGTAATCCCAAGACTTTAGGAGGCCGAGGTGGGCTGATAGCTTGAGGCCAGGAGTTTGAGACCAGCCTGGCCAACATAACAAAACCATGACTCTACTAAAAATACAAAAAATAAGCCAGGCATGGTGGCACATGCCTGTAGTCCCAGCTAGTCAAGAGGCTGAGTCACGAGAGTCCCTTGTACCTGGGAGGCAGGGGTTGCAGTGAGCCGAAATTGCGCGACTGCACTCCAGTCTGGGTGACAGAGTGAGACTATCTCACCAAAAAAAAAAAAAAAAAAAAAAAAAAAAGAAAAAATTATTTATCATTTTTGGAGCATCTGCCCTCCTTAGCGCAAATGAAATAATTTTTCATTTTTAAAATTTATTATTTTTTGTTTGTCACATATATATTATGCCATGTAATCTACCAAAATCCTGCGGAGGAGGTTTTATTTTAGTCCAGTTTTTTAGTTGGAGAAGCTGAGACTCAGAAATGTTAATTAACATGCTCAAAATTACACCCCTAGGACATAAACATCAGTTTCTCACTTAGCTGCCTGATTAGAATGATTGCGCTCTTTCTACCCTTCTACTAACCACAATGGCTGGTATGGAGTAGATGCTCAATGTTAGACCCTGTACTTTTTGAATTTCACTAAGGTCAAGTAAGCAGATAATCAGCAACCATTTGACCCTGATGCGAGAAAAAAAAAAAAAATTTTAAACCAATCTCAAAAGTGTGTTCAAGTTGCTGACAGAGAAATCATTGCTTACCTTTGAAGCAGAATATTCATATCCTCCCCACAATATTACTCCCGCTGCCCCCAATGCAGCACTTTCGCCAATTGTATGCACTAAGTCCTCCTAGAAAAGAGAGGTATCAGGAGTAGTTTCCACCAAGTCAAATTTTGTCACTGATAATGCAATAATAAGACTCAACCCCTCAACTGTGGTAAGGAACACATTAATAACGGTATCTTTGTTTCTAAAACAAAGGACTATACCACAGGGTAAATACTGCATGATCTCAGATAGAATCTGAAAAAGTTGATCTCATGGAAGTAGAGAGTAGAATGGTGATTATCCGAGGCTGAGGTGGTTAGGAGGGAGAGAGGATTGAGGAGATGTTGGTTAAATAACATATAATTACAATTAGATAGGAGGAATAAGTTCAAGAGATCTATTGTATAGCATGGTGTCTATAGGTAATGACAATATATTGTAGTCTTGAAAAATGCTAAGAGAGTGGATATTAAGTGTTCTTAAAAATAACTGTGAGGTCATGAATTTGTTAATTAGCTAGATTTAACCATTCTACAATGTCTATGTACCTCAAAACATTATGTTGTATATGATAAATACATACTACAATTGTATATGTTGATTAAAATATAAATTTTAATACACAGAAAAAAAGCATTTCTTTTAAATAAAGCTATCATACAAAAAAATAAAACAAAAGACTATAGCAGAATTGGAAAAGGTGATACTGCCTTGGATTCTTACATTTACTTGAGAAATATTTGCAATGTTCCAGGCAATATTCTAAACACTGAGAATATAAAAGTGAAATAGATTTCATTTCCTGTTCTTGAAGGAATGGTTTTTAGTCTAATGGTTGAGACAGACATATAAACAAGTGACTATAATATAATAAGATAATTTTTATATTAGTAGTACTCACAAGGCATATATAAATTAGAAGTGCTTAATACTTCATGGAAGAGTCTGGGAAGGCATCCTTGAACAGGTTAAATTTCAGATGACTCTTGGGAATGAGAATCAGTAGACTCTTGAGAATGAGTATGAATTCACAAGACAGTCTAGAGAGAGCAGAGTTTTATATCCACAAGGGAGAATAAGAGCAGAGACTCAGATCCGGGCAAAATCACAGTCCATCCGGAGAACTCCCAGCACTTCCTTGTGGTAAAGCGTACAGAATTTGGTAAGAAAGAACGTATGAATTTCTATGTATAAACAGAATCCAAATACAAACATAAAAATGCTGTTTTAAAGTGTTAAGACAACTGGCCAGGCGCAGTGGCTCACACCTGTAATTTCAGCACTTTGGAAGCCCAAGGCAGACAGATCACTTGAGGTGAGTAGTTCGAGACCAGGCTGGGCAACACGGTGAAACCCTACCTTTACTAAAAATACAAAAATAGCCTGTCATGGTGGTGCTTGCCTGTAATCCCAGCTACTCGGAAGGCTGAGGCAGGAGAGTCTCTTGAATTCAGGAGGCGGAGGCTGCAGTGAGCCAAGATCCTGCCACTGAACTCCGGCCTGGGTGACAGAGTGAGACTCCATCTCAAATAACTAAATAAATGCAAAAATTTAGTGCTGGAAAGACACAAACTTGCAACTTTGATTCTTTTTTCTTTTTGCATATAAAGAATGCATTGGAGGCCCGGCATGGTGGGTAATCCCAACACTTTGGGAGGCTGAGGTGGGTGGATCACCTGAGGTCAGGAGTTCGAGACCAGCCTGATCAACATCGTGAAACCCCATCTCTACTAAAAATACAAAAATTAGCCAGCGTGGTGGCACACGCCTGTAATCCCAGCTACTTGGGAGGCTGAGGCAGGAGAATCACTTGAACCAGGGAGGCGGAGCTTGCAGTGAGACGAGATCGCACCATTGCACTCCAGCCTGAGCGACAGAGCGAGGCTCCATCTCAAAAAAGAGAAAGGAATGCACTGGAGGGGAAGGTCAAGATAGTACAGGCAGGAACACCAATTAGGAGGTGATAGAAATTGTTCGGTGAGAAATGATGATGCCTCAACAAAGGTAGTGTCAGTCCTTGTAAAGCAGAGGGAACAGATTGAAGAGTTATTTGGAAATAAAGATGGGTAAGTTTTAGTTACCTATTGGATAATGGAAAGAGGAGAAGGGAGGCAGCCAAGTGACTTTCAAATTGGGTGACTATGTAGATTACAGTTCACCAAGATAAGAAACTGAGGATGTTATGCTAATGAATATAGGCCAAGAGCAAAGAAGTAGGAAATAGGGAGAGATGGGAGATAAAGGGGATGACACAGATGGAGCAATCTGCATTCTTTTCTCCCCTACAAGGTATGGAGAGTCAGAGATCCAGTGCAAAGGTGGAGTGCTCACAGACTGCAATGAGTCAATTGTCACACCACTGTAAGCTTTCCTGCGTGGTAGGAAGGTTTCAGCAATACTGGTATTTATGTTCTGCAATTTGTCTAAGTAATACAACAAGAAATGAAATCATTCTTCCGTTATACTGACTAGTATCACATTCCTTAAACCTAAATGTAGTCACTTATTTTAATTAAGACACTGCTGAAGGCAAATACCAACCAGAACTGGTTTTTAAAACATGCATTGGAAAGTTATGTTACTTAGACAAAAGGTGAGAAAAACCCATACTGTTTTTTGATAAGTGATACATGGAAGGCAATAGGAAAGCATTAAGACAATTCAATATAATGCTCAGGTGATTCTATATATTTTGGTGAGTGAAGAATGCAGTCTATTGATTTCTAAAGTAGAGCTCAGAGGTGATACTTAACCTATAATTTACTTTAAAAGTCTAATGTACGCACAAAAATTAAAAATAAAAAAGATTAAAAAGCCTAATAGCACGAAAAATAGGAAAGCAATGAAAAGCTTTTATGAAAATGTGGCTCATCTCATTCTCCCGTTTTCTCTCAAGGTGAACTCTTTGACTGCATGAATTATTATTATTTTCTACTGTTATTACTAATAACATGTAATTCCTGACACAATGTAGGCACTCAAGAATTTCTGAATGAATAAATATAACTCAGGTTTTTTTCTGAAAAGGATTTAAGAACGTAAAATGATTTGAGAAAGCTGGCATCACTTGAGGAATATCTTAGCAAGAAGACTTTGGTAGGCATGACTGATATCCTAGAATACCTGGACAACTGGCTTTTGAAAGAAGGATTTGATGTATTCTATGCTGCACCAGAAGGTAGAATTAGAACTAGTGGTATGAAGTTATTGGAGGCAAAGTAGATTTAAAAAAAAAATCTAAAGTAGATACTCAAAAACTTTCTAGGAATTAATATTTCCCCCAGACGGCAGTTTTCCTTCTAATGTAAGAAGCGGCCCCATCAAAAAGTGTTAAAGTAGAGGCAGGATGAGAAAGGGTTTTTATTTAGGTAGGAGATGGGTTAAGTGCCCATGAGATTCTTCCAAATTTTTGTCATAATGCTATGATTCTTTTCCTTCTAAACTTATTGAATGATACTGAGTAATCCTGCAGTGTGAAGTCTAATTAATAATATTTGGATTTTATTCTGAAATATTTAGGAAGAATTGCTACTGCTTTTCAATGGTTTTAAATGGCCTTATCTCAAACCTAAGTGGTCTACGTAAGCTGTGTATTGTCTATACAACAGCTTTGCTTCTGTGTTGGGTACTGCCCTAAAGAATTGTTGGCTGTCAGGTATGGATGGAGATTTGAGGATTTTCTTATCTAGCCACCCATCCAAAGATTGAATCCTTACGATGATGTCCTATGTGAAAATCTAGTTAAAGTTTGAACACTTGCCATGTCTTCAAACTTATTATCTTCTAAACAAGCTCATCCCCACATCTGTAGGCTTCCAGCTTTGTGTTCAGTCTAAAGACAGTATCTGTCTCCTTATATAAACCAGTTTTAATGCCTTGACAATAACCACTAGATTGTACTGTAGACTCTTAAAGACAAAATCAAGAGAATCTATGTAATTTTTTCAGTTAGCCTAGCTAATTAAAACATACAAATGCAATATAATGAGAAATGTAGCTGATTAATAATTTACCCCAAGCTCTATGTTGTACGTTTTTGATTTGGAAAATTGCCTTTTCATATTAAGAAGTTCATTCTAGGCTGGCCGTGGTGGCTCACCCCTGTAATCCCAGCACTTTGGGAGGCTGAGGCGGGCAGATCACGGGATCAGGAGATCGAGACCATCCTGGCTAACACGGTGAAACCCCGTCTCTACTAAAAATACAAAAAAAAAAAAAAAAATTAGCTGGGCGTGGTGGCGGGCGCCTGAAGTCCCAGCTACTTGGGAGGCTGAGGCAGGAGAATGGCGTGAACCCGGGAGGAGGAGCTTGCAGTGAGCCGAGATCGTGCCACTGCACTCCAGCCTGGGCGACAGAGCGAGACTCCTTCTCGAAAACAAAATAAAAAATAAGTTAGTTCTAAAATTTCTCTCTGGTTAAAATTACTCTATCTGTTACATTATTTAAATCAAGTTTAACATCTGTTCTGTAAGAAACTCCTGTGAGTGCTAAGCTGGTAAGAATCATTATCCAAAAGTGTTAAGTGCACATCTAATTGTCAGTGACATTTTTCAGCACTGAGTTGACATTTGAAGAAATATACATGCTTAAAAGAGAATAAGATTGTGTTGCTAAGGGAAAATAAATATCCTAAAACATTTATGTGGAGGCTTTATATAGTTATTCTACAAAATTTCCATTTTTTAAAAAAAAATGTGAGTGACTGCTTTTCCTTACCTGTGAGAGAGCTTCAGTACTATGCAAATAAAATGGTCTGGAAAAAATAAAAACCGGCAAAACATAGTCATGTCTAGCCATTTCAGCAATCCTCATGGCTTCTCTCACCCGATAGTGAACAAATTTCAAAGCATTTAAGCTTGACTTCAGTATTTTATCCAAATATATTGAAGGATAAAGCGCTGCGCTTTTCTCCCACAGCCACAGGAGTTGGTCATTGCGGAGAATTTCATCATTCGGACAATTACCTGTGTACGTCTCTGGATTTATTCTGTAATCATAATTGTAGCAGTCTGGGTAGAGATAAAAGCCCCATAAACATTTTGGTCTCATTTCTAAAGCCAATGTGAGAGTAACGTTCATGAAATTTTTTCCAGCATTTTCAAATTCCTCTCGGGCAACTGTTTCCACTTTCATTTCTGACCAATAAGGATGATGGTTTCTAGTGAAGGCTAAAGAGTGGTTGTTGTATATTATTCGGCTGCCCCGATTTCTATCCCATTGGGGTTTCCAACTTTCCCAGTCAATAACAACAAGTCCTTCTGATCTCCACCAAGGGACAGCTTCTCCGATGTCATCAGCAGCTTTCCTAAGATGTTCAGAAAGGCTCACGTTCTGCGGTATTCCTCCATTAAAGGATTTTCCATCTTGAGAGAAGTAAGGGTAATACCCTAATTCGTTTGGATAAATTATGGCAATTTTTGACCCACTCTGAGTCTCTAAAGGATTTGATATAATGTTAAATACTTGAAGATTCATATTCACGTTGAAGAAAGGCATACAGTACATTGTTGGGGCTGCCCAGAAAATGCTGAAAGGCTGGCTGTCGATCACCAGAGGCATTGCTGGTTTGAGGGCTGCCTGAGTTAACAGGATGAAGAGTGGCAGCACTCCTAACCATGCCACCCATGGGTTACACATGGCTTGAGGTTTTCAGCATTACAGCAGTCTCCTTAAAAATAATAAGCAAAATATCATACATAATGGAGTCAAATGTCCCTTAAGTTTTGTGGTATACAGTGAATAGACCAAATATTTTAAAATATCTTTCAGGTTTATTAACATCTAGGCCAATATAGATATTATAGTCTATATATGGATATTATAGGCCAATGTAGTTTCATCGCAACAAGGGAGGATGAGTGGGGCTTTTTTTTTTTTTTTTTCACTTGAAATGTGAAAAAAAATCTAGTCAATAAAAACTATAAAAAGTTTCACACATTCATCAGCTACGCAAAGTCTAGCTGCTAGCCATTCTGGTTTTAATTTCCTACGATTCTGAATACGCTAACCCAAACCTTCTTGTACTGACAAGCCTTTGCTGGCTGTAAGAGGAACTAGAAAAGAAAGGCTGAATGGATTGTCATATCTCCTTATTGATTACTCGCAAAGTGACTCCAAGAACATGCCCACTTGAAAATTAACAAATATTGGAATTTTAACTAATATTAAATAGAACAAAAAGAAATAACTAACTGTACTAACAGTAATACTTTACATGCAATTTAAAATGCACTGGTCTCAGATGTTTGTTTTTAAAACAGAGAGCAGTTACCTTTGGAACCAGCATAGGCTGAAATAAAAAAAAAAACAAGTAGAAATTTAATTACCCTTTGTTGATTATGGATTTTGGTGCTATCATCTTCTCTTAGATATATAAACAAGCCTAAAATCCTATTAGTTCTTTAACTCCAGTGGTTTTCCTATAAAGAAACTGGATTGTATATTCAGCAGTTAAACCCTAAATAAACCTTGTCTCTTTAGGCCCCTCTAACTAGTCCGTTGGGACAAAAACTGCCAAAGAATCTTCCCAGAATATAAGGACTATCTAATAGTTGATGCATTCCAGCCAACAAGATCTCATCCTGAAAGCAATATGGTTGCAGTTATCAAAATTATCTTATCGTATGGATGTTTTTAAATAAAGGAATTTATTTTAAACAGATTTTTCTCTGATATAATTAAACTCAGTTTCTTTTTAAGAGTCATACATTGTTTCTCATGTAGTTCTTGGTGTCTTCATTTAATGTACTAAATTCAGGAAAGACACCAACCAAAATTGTACGCTAACTCTCACAACATAGCACCCAAAGTTTGTAAAGAAACTTGAGTAAGTCGTAGGCTCTCTGTACACTGAATTTTTAAGTTGACAAATGTGAATGATAATTTACTCTTTTAAATAAACTGGATATTACTGAGACGATTGCCTTCATGTGGCGTGTGTATTGTAGCACCAGATGAATCTCTAAGCTATCAGAGATGGTTTCTCTCCCATCACTCTTCTCCAATCATGAGATCTTAATTTGACTCCCATTCACCCACAAAAATATATAAGCAAATCTTCTTCATTCTTTATTTGTTGTTCAGGTAAAATGTAAGAATATCTACTCTCCATAAATATTATTCTTTACCTCCCTCTGGTCATGACTGCACATTGGGTACATATGCCTAATAAACTGACACCCTTGGGAAAAAAAAACACCTTTTTAAAATGTCATATCACAATAAATTTTTTAGAGTCAAAGGGCCTAAAAATACAAAATATCATGCTTTAGTAAAATACAGTTACAAATTTCCTCTTCTAGGAGGTTTTCATTATGTTTTCCGTGTATATAAATGATACACAATCATCTATTTTTGTAGCTAGCCTATGGAAAAATTATTTTGGCATTATTTTGGTCCCTAGTCTACATTGTATAACAAACTTCTACTACAGTAACAAAAATATGCATTATAATTGTATGTATTTTTAAATATAATGAATTCTTTCTACATGCTACTTACTGAGATTTTATGTTTTTCTAGCCATTTCTATTATTCAAGGTATAAAACTAGATCTACATTTTTCCACTTATAAAATATATATACTAATACATACATATACATATATACATACATACATACACTTGAATGTTTATTCAACAAATCTGATATGTTTCAGGCAAGTAGCCAGGTCTAGCGAACCAGTGGAGAAAGCAACATAATTTTACACATTGTAAAAAGGTATAGATACCAGCCAGACACAGTGCCTTATGCCTGTATTCTCAGCACTTAGGGAGGCTGAAGCAGGCAGATCATGAGGTCAGGAGTTTGAGACCAGCCTGGCCAACATGGTGAAACCCCGTCTCTTCTAAAAATACAAAAATTAGCCACGTGTGGTGGTGTGCACCTGTAATCACAGCTACTCAGGAGGCTGAGGCAAGAGAATCGCTTGAACCTGGCAGGCAGAGGTTGCAGTGAGCTGAGATTGTGCCGCTGCACTCCAGCCTGGGTGACAGAGTGAGACTCTTTGTCTCCAACTATATATGACATTCTGGAAAAGAAAACATATGGAGATAATAAAAAAAATTAGTGGTTGCCAAGGGTTGGGGAGAAGGACAGATGGATAGGTGGAACATGGTGGATTTGGAGAGCAGTGAAACTATTTTATGTAATACTTTAAAGGTCGATACATGCTATTATACATTTGTCAAAAGCCATAGAATGCACAACACGGACAGTGAACCCTAATGTAAACTATAGACATTGGATAATAAGAACATGTCCGTGTATCAGTTATAACAAATGTCCATGTCATCAGCTATAACAAATGTACCACTCTGGTGGGGATGTCAATAGCAGGGAAGGTTGTGATGTCAGGGAGAAGGGCGTATGTGACAAGTGTCTCTGCTTTCTGCACAGTTCTGCTAGGAACCTAAAAGTGCTCTAAAAAGTAAAGTCTATTTGAATGAAAAACGTTATAGATACAATTGCATTCACTGCTACTATGTTTGTAATAGAAAATCCTAAAAACAATATGTGATCAACAAGAAGTTTCTTAAATATACTGTGAACTATATTATGGTAATTCCACCAAATACTATAATATGAAGTAACGTGGTTTTTTTTTTTCCAGTTTCTTGTTGTCTTTCAACTTTTTCATTCATTTTGCCATGAAACCCCTCACAAGAAGAAAGTCAGCTTTAAAGAGCCAATTTCAGATTGACACCTGTCAAGTAAACATTTTCTGCTTCTCTGCCACTGATACCCACCCTTCAACCATGCAGGAACCAGAAGCAACCTAGTATTTCGGAAAAAGTACTTGGCAAGGGATAGAGAAGTGAAACACACCTTGTCTTTTTTCTCGGCATATTTTCTTCCATCAGATTTAATCCAGAAGAATGAAAAAAGAGTTAACTTTTACTAAACTTTGAATTTAACTTTATAAACTTAATTAGTGACCAAAGTGATAAAATCTGGATGATGAGACTAAGGATCTGTAGGTGACATAACTTTGAGGGGTTTGGTCTGCTGTTCAGTTTGATCTGATGGCATATGCTTCAATAATCTAGGGTTGTTCAATAAATAGTTAACGGGAGGGACACTTGCTCCTTTCCTGTACAATAGGATGTGACAGGTGAGAGAGAACACAACTAGCAGATAAGAGAGATGCAGAAGAAAAGGTCCTAGAGATGGATGGTGGTGATGGCTGCAATGATATGAATGTACTTAATGCAAGAAAGAATGTTGCAAATGCTGGGCGCAGTGGCTTACACATGTAATACTAGCACTTTAGGAGACCGAAGGGGGCAGATTGCTGGAGGCCAGGAATTCTAAACCAACCTGGGCAACAAGGTGAAACCTTGTCTCTACAAAAAAAAAATACAAAAATTAGCCAGGCATGATGGTGCATGCCCGTAGTCCCAGCTACTCGGGAGGCTGAGGTAGGAAGATCACTTGAGCCCAGGAAGTGGAGGTTGCAGTGAGCCAAGATCATGCCACAGTACTACAGCCTGGACAATGGAGTGAGACCCTGTCTCAAAAAAAAAAAAAAAGAAAGAAAGAAAGAAAGAAAGAAAGAAAGAAAGAATGCTGCAAGGGAAGCAGTGCACTTGGAGGACAACCAGTTTTCTATTATAGCAAGAAAATACAGAGAACACTCAGAGAAGATGTATTTGATCTAGGGGATTCTCTTGACTGGAGATTTTAAGTTACAAAGAATATAATGAACAGGTTTTCAGGGTGGCATGATCTTGGCTCCATTAGAGGGTGTAAAGAAGAGCACACAAAAGACGAATAATAACCTGGGAATTTGGGCTTCTTGTGTAAAAGGCATGATGGAATGAGTTCTGATGGATTCCTCAAGGAAGATGAATAATCGGTTTCGATTATATCCTCCTTCTTGTCAGTGGTGCTGTGATCTTAATGTTGGTGTACCCTCAGAATCATATGTTGAAACCTAATCTCCAATGTGATTATATTAAAAAGTGGGCCTTTGGGAGATGATTTGGAAGGCTCTGCCCTCATGAATAGGATTAGTTCCCTTATTACAAAGGCCCCAGAGAATGGCCTTACCCCTTCCACCATGTAAGGAGACAGTGAAAAGGTGCCATCTATGAACCAAGGAGCAGGCCCTCACCAGACACCAAACCTATTGGGACCTTGACTGTGGACTTCCTAGTCTCCAGAACTGTGAGAAATACATTTCTGTTGTTTAAGCCACCCAGTTTAAGATATTTTTGTTATAGCAGCCTGAACAGACTATGACCATTGGTATCTTAGACATTCTGTAGTAGGAAGATCTAGAGAGAAAGGGCATCAACTTTCTCTCTAGATCTTTCAGAGTTCTATGAGGTCTCTTTTCAGTTCTGCCAAGGACAGTGTCCAAAATGAGCATGAGGTTTTACCATGGTTTCTTTTCTTTATACATTTTCTGCAACTGAAATGTGAACCTATTGAGATGGTCTAAACCAGAAAATACACACACACACACACACACACACACGTGATAATATATATAAAATATGTGTGCGTGCGTGCATGTGTGTGTGTGTGTGTGTGTGTGTCCATATTCCTGTGCAACTGGGAACTTCATTCTTTCACTCAAGAATAGCAAGTTTTATCAGGGAAATACATTCTTATGTACTATGAAATCATCAATCACTAAGTTCATTATGATAAAACATTGTTAAACCTAGGACCCAATAAAAAAAAAATCACATTGGAGTTTGCAACAACTTTTAATCAACAAAGGTATATATATATACACACATATGTATACACACACATATATATACACACACACACATATATATATATACACCATAAAGCCCTTTGTAATGTGTTATGGAGCATTCCAGGCAAAGACGATAATTTCTTTCATGGAGGGTCTTGTTTGCATGAAAGCTTAAGCCCTGGCCGGGCATAGTAGCTCATACCTGTAATCACACCACTTTAGGGGGCCGAGGTGGGAGGATTGCTTGAGCCCAAGAGGTTGAGACCATCTTGGGAAACACAGTGGGAGCCTGTCTCTACAAAAAAAAATTAATAATAATAATAATAATTAGCTGGATACGGTGGCATGCACTTGTAGTCTCAGCTATTCAGAAGGCTAAGGCAGGAGGATCACTTGAGTCTGGGAGTTTGAGGCTACAGTGAACTATGATTATGTCATAGCATTCCAGCCTGGATGACAGAATGAGACCCTGTCTTTAAAAATATATAAAAAATAAGCCAGGCGCAGTGGCTCACGCCTGTAATCCCAGCATCTTGAGAGGCCGAGGCAGGTGGATCACCTAAGGTCAGGAGTTCAAGACCAGCCTGACCAACATGGTGAAAACCCGTCTCTACTAAACTACAAAAATTAACTGGGTGTGGGGGCACACACCTGTAATCCCAGGTACTCAGGAGCCTGAGGCAGGAGAATCGCTTGAACCAGGGAGGCAGAGGTTGCAGTAACTTGAGACTGTGCCACTGCACTCTAGCTTGGGCAACAGAGTGAGACGCCATCTCAAAAAAAAAAAAAAAAAAGAAAAGAAAAAATGTAAAAATAAAATTAAGCTAAATTTTTTTTAAAAAAGGAATGTTGAGCTCTAATGATGATATCCAGCATCAATCAATTTTTTTCAAACCTGCAGATTATTTATGGTTTTAGTTTTCTCAAAGAATAGTAGTAGCTTTCATGAAAAGAAAAAGAAGAAAACTATTGGTTAAAGCAGACTTGATACAAAAAAGCATTTTGTTCAAGTTTGCCTGTATTTTAAATTTCTGATGAGGTGACAAGCCAGGTCAATTCAGATTATTTATCTTCTTTTCAAAGAAATAAATTATTCTCTAAAAAGCCTATGAGGTTTATAACTCCTTCAGAAACAAGCATGGAATTTGCCATATATCATATAAGCTTTAAATCTGGGGAAAAGGAATTGTATGCAGTAACGTGATTTTCCTCCAAAACGTCCAGGGGCTGGGGTAACTGTAGGACATCCATAAGGATCAACTGAAGGACTTCCTGTGGAATAACTAGGCCAATCTGTCCCTTCCCGTTCCCTAAGTACTAGGAGTACCTGGCTGAGTGAAGCTTTTTCAGTAGCCTGAAGACTTGAGCACTGCTTTCTAAAAAGTGGTATGTCCATCTGGAGACAGCTAGTAGCCTGGCCACTGAGGTGAAAGGGAGAGAGAGGAGACGGAAGGAGTACAAGAGAAAGGGAAAGCAAGGGTCGGGCATGGTGGCTCATGTCTGTAATTCCAGCACTTTGGGAGGCTGAGGCAGGCGGATCACCTGAGGTTGGGAGTTTGAGACCAGTCTGACCAACATGGAGAAATCCCGTTCTACTAAAAAAAAATACAAAATTACCCTGGCGTGGTGGCGCATGCTTGTAATCCCAGCTACTTGGGAGGCTGAGGCAAGAGAATCGCTTGAACCTGGGAGGTGGAGGTTGTGGTAAGCCGAGATCGCGCCAAAGCAAGATTATGGTTACATCAGACTGCCACACTAAGGAGTAAGGGGGAAATTGGCAGTATTTCCCAAGAATGAGATACACTAAATACACTAAAGCATCCACTGGAAAGGAAAACCTTCATTACTTTGGCAAGGTTGGGGCTTCCTTCCTGCCTACGTGAAGCCCGCCTACGTGAAGCCCACCTACGGAACTTACTTTGGTTTCAGCACGCTCCTTTCCCCTCCATGTTCCCAGGCCAGCTGCTCCCAGGGCAACACTCTCATCTTATCAATAATTTGATTGATCTCTGTATGTACTATTATGCCAGCCTCGTCTTCATTATTTCAGTTTTGTTGATGAGTCTTGAAATCAGATAGTATATAAATCTTTCAACTTAATGTTTCTGTTGCAAAAATGTTTTGGATACTCTACATCCTTTCCATTTCCATACACATTTTATTTATGTATTTATTTATGTATTTATGTATTTATTTTTATTTTTATTTTTTTTCGGATGGAGTCTCACTGTTGTCACCCAGGCTGGAGTGCAACGGCGCAATCTTGCCTCACTGCAACCTTCACCTCCCAGGTTCAAGTGATTCTCCTGCGTCACTCTCCCAAGTAGCTGGGATTACAGGTGCCTGCCACCATGCCCGGCCTATATTTTAAAATAGACTAGTCATTTCTACCAAAAAGTCTGCTGACTATTTTACTGCAATGTCTGTCTTTTAACTGGTGTGTTTATGTAATATAATAATTCTATTACATAATGTAACAATTAGTACAGTGGATTTTGTGTCTATGATCTTACTACTTATTTCCACTTTGTGTCTTCTCTTTTTTATAAAAAAGTCATGCCTTTCTTGATCTTTCACTTTATCTACTGCCTCCATCGTTCTATTTCTTTTTTATTATGCTGTTAGTGGTTGTTCTGGGACTGATAATGTAACTTAAATTATCAATGTCTACCTAGCTTCAGTATTACTGTTATTCACACTTTACATTTCATACCTATCACTTTCTACTTTCCACTTTTCTTTTTTTTTTTTTTTGAGACGGAGTCTCCCTGTGTCTCCCAGGCTGGAGTGCAGTGGCGCGATCTTGGCTCACTGCAAGCTCTGCCTCCCGGGTTCACGCCATTCTCCCGCCTCAGCCTCCGAGTAGCTGGGACTACAGGCGCCCGCCACCACGCCCGGCTAATTTTTTGTATTTTTAGTAGAGACGGGGTTTCACCGTGTTAGCCAGGATGGTCTCGATCTCCTGACCTTGTGATCCGCCCGTCTCGGCCTCCCAAAGTGCTGGGATTACAGGCTTGAGCCACCGCGCCCGGCCTTACTTTCCACTTTTCAATTCTCACTTTCCCCTTCACATTTTACACTCCGCATTTCAAAAATGTAATAACTTTACATTAATATAATTCCATTTATACCTTCCTTCATTTAAAGACATAAGAATTGGAAAGGAAAAGAATAAAATTCATATCCAACAACATTATTGCTTATGCAAAAATTCAAAAGAATCTACAAATCACATGAAATAATAGGAGAGGTGAACAGAT
The DNA here is from genome assembly GCF_008728515.1 of Papio anubis. Lineage (NCBI taxonomy): Eukaryota > Metazoa > Chordata > Mammalia > Primates > Cercopithecidae > Papio > Papio anubis. The sequence continues at coordinate 34,776,778 of NC_044979.1, forward strand.
TGTTGGATATGAGTAATATATGAAAGTCAGAAGTATTTCTACTCACCAGAATAATTGAAGAGAAGAAAAAAGAAGATTCAAAACTTGTGCAAGACTTCTACAGGGGAAAGTTATTCATCTTTATTGAGATTATATTATAGGAGACCTAAATAAATGGACTTACAACTTTTTCACCCTTACCCTTCACTACATAGCATAATCTCTTGATTTACACTAATTTAACCTTTCCAAATCCCCTGGGGAAGACAGACTAGTAATTAAGGAAGGGCTTATCTCTGAGATCCTGCTTAGGAGACCCCACCTCCACATCTGGAAGTGAGAATAGGTTACATTTACAACCTGTGGAATCATTGTGCTTAAGATGAAAATTTTAAAATGTTCAATAAGAATTCATTGATATAAAGAGATCTACTGAAGGACTTCCTGTGAAATAACTGTGGAATAATGTCTAATCTATAGCCAAGGTTCCAAGGTTTGTAGAGAATCTAACATTCAGATTCAACTCAGTAGGTATCAGCAAAGTTCACCACCACATTCATGGCACAGTGTTTGATGCTAAAGATGGACACAAAATCCTGCCCAAGAAGTTCAAGGTCTAATGTGTGGGGGCCATGTGTGTGTGTGCACACATGGAATGTATGTGTGGTAATGTATGTGATGGGAACGGGAAGAAAGGAAACATATACGTCCTATTTAAAATACCAAGGAGAATAGCATGAGTGCTAACTTTTTCTTTTTTTAAATTAGCTGTTACAAAATTAATGATCATTGCACAAAATACTGAAAAATATAAACAAAATTAAGATTAATTTTATTCTTATTACTCAAAAAGTAATCTTTTTCCTGTATACCCTAAAGTGCTGATTAAATGAGAATCTTTTCCCTCCCTTCCTCTAGGACTCTTCAAGATGAAAACTGAAGAGGACAATCAGGGCAAAAAGCCAGACTTCCATATGAGGGGTCTCAGAGCACTGGAATTTGTAGTATTGTTACACCTGTGAATCAGTAATCCCCAATGGTGGGTAAAGTCAAGAAACATATGTGCATAACCACACCCACCATATACTTCATTACAAAAACAGTGTCACACTATATATGCCATTTGCTACTGTGTTTATTCACATAGGTTGGGTGGCGGCTTGTGAGAATAATCAGCTTTGTTAGAGAGGGGAGAAAAGCTACATTTTCTTAGCATATATAGTATTGTGGGAGTAAATTGCGAACTCTAGTATGAGAATAAGACAATTATATAGATAACCTGTATATTATGTGGAGTAAAATCCGTTCCATAAGCTAGACATACCCAGAATGCCATGTGAGTTCAAAACGTGGAGCTATCAAATGTGGTTTAAAAGATCTGGATAAACTTCAAGCTGGAGGTGGTATTTAAGGCTTGAAACACAAGCAGAATTTCAACAAGCTGAAATTGCAAAGGGACTACAGATGGAGGAAATGGCAAGAGGAAAGATGCAGAAGCAGAAAGACAAAGAGCATGTACAAATGGTAACAGACACTGATTTGCGGGTGTACATATCTTCACATGCAGATCTGCTGCAGGCAGTTAGGAATTTTTCTAGAAGTATAAAATTGGGCATCTTCTGTGTTGAAGTGATGGTTGATGCAAAGGAGGAAAATATCTACAAAGCAGAGATGAGATAGAATTTTGAGAATCACCTACATTTAAATTGAAAAAGGAAAATGTCCAATAATAAAAGGAAAAACAGTCTTGAGAGAATTGGAAGGACAGTACAGTGTACCTAAAGATAAGGAACACAAGCATTTAAGGAAGGCAAGCTGTGGAAGATGAAAACCAAGAAAAGGCAACTTTGCTGAAGCAATTAGATGCTGATTAAAGACATCAGTATACAAGTATTAAAATATTGAAGGGGTTTATGAGTAAATCAGTCTAGTGAAGGTGGCATTCTTTTTTACACTCAAATGATGTCTCTGTGGCCCCCTTCTTAAAAATTTTTTAAAATTTTATTTTACTTTTTAGAGACATTGCCCAGGCTGGCCTCAAACTCCTGGACTAAAGCAATCCTCCTATCTCAGCCTTCCAAATAGCTAGGACTAGAGATGCATGCCACCATGCCCATGGAGTCTGTGGCCTCTTTATCTCTCCCTAGAGATCCTTCAGCTAGAGTAGAGAGAGGATTATTTCTCAAGAAGGGAATGCTTGGATGGTATAGCCTCTCAACTTTGTGGTACTTAACTGAATTTACTCCTGAAAGGCTAAGGGAATAGAACAACACCAGATTTAGAATTGTAGTACATAATCAGGTATATGGAGGCTAGTGTCTTTCAGTCCTGAGACACTAGCAAGGTCAGTCATGACAGATTTTAAGACATAAGGTTGACCTTACACTGTAGTGTAATATAGTAGTATACAATTGCATATGTTTCATAATCTTAAAATATGTATCCTATTTGAAATGGTACTACATCTCTTAAAAATTATTTATTAAGCTGTCTTATGTTTACAAGCAGTTGAAAGTATTTGTTAATACTTAGCTTTTCCTTTAGTATCTTTTGTTTCTGTCTTTAAAATTTAAGATTCAGTGCCATAAAAAGATTTATAGGGTGTTAAAAAGTAACATATACCCAAGCTGTATTCTTTTGTAGGGAAGTCTTCAAAAGAAAAAAGAACAAACAAAAATTTCCCAACTTGGGATCTACAATGTGGGTTAGATATTTAAATTTATATTAATAATAAATGTAGCCAAAGAATACACAAGACAAAGTAAATGGAACTTCATTTGTTGTCTAATACAAGCACTGCTGATGTGTGCCAAAAGGCATAAGTTCCATTTAAATCAAATTATCTTGATTTATTAAAAGTTGAACAGAGGATTGTCAGGAACAGAGAAGTCATCCTTGATATGGAAAAATGAGATGAAATCTCTCCTTTAAAAAGATCATCCTATCGGAAGATTATTAAAAGATTTACAGTAGAGGGGACTATGGTGAGGAAAGGGGTACGTTTAAATTTAACTTTCCAAAAGTCCAAATGGACATTTAAGTTAGAATATGAAGCAAAAAAAAAACCTTTTCATATAATATCAGAAACTTCTGCAACAAGTATCTGGGGAAATCTTTCTTTTTGGAAGCATCAGGCATTACATTGGTTACTTTGGCAACAGTTGTACTTGGAGATTATATGTTCAGTTTCTTCTCATAAACTCATCAATCAGAAAAGTCACTCCTCCTCCCCTGGAGAGGAATAAGAGAAAAGACAAGAAAAGATAAAAGTGTTTTCCATACTATTCTAGAAATTCTCTACCCTCTAGGACCAAAAACCATGGGGGAAAAAAATGCACTCCCCTCACACCTGTTTATAGGTGACCAGGCAGTCTGGTTTGCTGGGGAGAATCACAATTTACACCTGTTGCCCTCGTGTGATAATTAGTAGTGCACATTTTAATCCCCAAACTGTCCCAATTTAGACAAAAAATTATATGAGCAGCCTAAATATGTAGCAACGGTAGACTCAAGAGATATATAATACTGAAAATAGAAGTTTCATAATAACTTCTACTTAGCCTACAAAATGGAGGATGAGGATACTGAAAAAAGATAAAATCAAACATGAAATGAAATTGATGAAATCAAATAAATAAGATACATTTACTTACCTTATTTTTTGTAGAGAACGTTTTAACTGCTTAGAAATAAGAGTAGGTTTTTGTATTTTTTTAATTTAACTTTAGAATTTAAGTCATCTTCAATAAGTCAATTTTCACTTTTTCATCCGTTCTCCTCATGAGAGAAAAAGCCTCAGGCAATTTACGGTTTAAGCTAATGAGTACCTTAAAATAGTTTACTTATTTTTGAGCGAATATTAAAGTACATGGATAGAAAACAGATCAGTATTCCTTTTCTGGATTAATAACTCAATGCTATTCCCACTCCCACTCAATTCTACATAAATTTAAAAGACAATCATTTTTAAACATTTTTAGTAGATTTAACAAGATTTATTTAAGTGCCTCAATAAGAAAACCAAAAGTGAATCAGAAATAATATGAATAATGCCTAAATTGACCATATTCTCATTGGTAATTCTTTGTATTTTTAGTAGAGACAGGGTTTCACCATGTTGCCCAGGTGGTTCTCGAACTCCTCCGCTCAAGCAATCAGCCCACCTCGGTCTCCAAAAGTGCTGCGATTACAGACGTGAGCCACCAAGGCTGGGCAAAACTTCCATTTTTAATTAATAGTGATTTCATGTACCAAATAAAATAAATTTTATTTTGAAATTATATTGAGGCTGGGCACAGTGGTTCATGCCTGTAATCCCAGCACTTTGGGAGGCCAAGGCAGGTGGCTCTCCCGAGGTCAGGAGCTCAAGACCAATCTGGGCAACACAGTAAAACCCCATCTCTGCTAAAAATACAAAAAAAAATTAGCCAGCGTGGGGACAGGTGCCTGTAATCCCAGCTACTCGGGAGGCTGAGCCACGAGAATTGCTTGAACCCGGGAGGCAGAGGTTGCAGTGAGACGAGATCAGACCACTGCACTCCAAACTGGGCGACAGAGCTAGACTGCTTCTAAAAACAAAAACAAAAAACAAAAGACAAAAAAAAAAAAGAGAGAGAGAAATAAATTACATTTAGATTTTAAATGGCTATTACGCTAGATGGAATTGTTAAAGATGCAAGAAAATGAAGGGATTGCATTCTAATTAAATCATAGAAGATGATATACTTATTTGATATTTTAGCTACCAAAAGAAAAACTTCTATTTTTTTATTTTTTATTATTTTTTTAAATTTTGAGACAGAGTCTCTGTTTCCCAAGCTGGAGTGCAGTGGCGTGATCTCGGCTCACTGCAACCTCCACTTCCCCAGTTAAAGCGATCCTTCCACCTCAGCCCCACCTCCAATAGCTGAAACTACAGGCGCGTCACTATGCCTGGTTGATTCTTTGTATTTTTAGTAGAGACGGGGTTTCACCATGTTGCCCAGGTGGGTCTCAAACTCCTGCACTCCAGCAATCGGCCCACCTCAGCCTCCAAGTGCTGGAATTATAGGTGTGAGCCACCAAGCCCAGGCAAGACTTCTATTTTTAATTAATAGTGATTTCATGTACCAAATAATGTATTCAAACAAAAATTCATATTGGAATTGAAGTAAATAAGAGACCTTGTTTAAAATGCAGTCATTCCTTGGTAGAAAAACGTGTGTGATAAAAAGAACAAAAGAAAAAAAAACATGGAATCAAAATGAGTAAATGAAAAATTATTAACAAAAATGTTAGCAAAATGTTGCTAACATTTAAATTTATATATTTTTTATGTTTAGTAGAGAGATGGGGTTTTACCATGTTGCCCAGGCTGGTCTTGAACTCCTGACTTCAGGAGATTCACACGCCTCAGCCTTCCAAAGTGCTGGGAGTACAGGTATGTGCCACTGTGCCCAGCCTCAATATAATATAATATAAATTATTTATATATAAATTATGTATATATAATATGTAAATTAATATATATAAAAATTTAGAAATAAGAATAGGTTTTTGTATTTTTAATTTTTTATTTAATTTAATTTATATAAATTTATACATAATATAAATTATTTTAAATTTATAATTTATATAATTTTAATTTATAATTTTATAAATTTATAAATTACTTTTATAAAATACCATCCATAGTATTATATTTTCAAAAAGATTAGAAAAATGAGCCTACTGATAAAAGAGTAGGGAACTGAAAATATTGGCTTAAAAGGAGCTATGAAATTATTTGTTTTCTGATTGCCTTTTAACCAGAAAAATTAAAGGGAAATCTACAATGAAGAAATAATAATGTCTTTACATAAGGCTATGAGGAGAAGAAAGAGAGGAAAATATATTAAATATGAATCAGTCAGAGAGAAATGACATTACTTTATCAATACTAAAAGAGTTTGTAATGAGTCTACTGATATATACAGTTAACTCTGATAAATGTGGATGCCCTGAATTATTTAATAACCTCTTACAAGTTTCCCTGCTTGTATGATTGCCCCCTTCAGTCTAGTTGCAAGCATAGTGTTCTCTTAAAAACTTAAGTCAGATCATGGCACTCCTTTGCTCAAAGCTCTTCAATGGCTCTCCATTTCCTTCAAGGCCCTATCTAATCTGGTCACAGTTACTTCTCTGACTTCCTTTCCTGTTTCCCTCCCCTAGACCATACTCTAGAGTAATAGAATTTTCTGTTCCACACAGTCACTCAGAGGCTCAGGCTGCTGGAGCTGCCACCATCTTGTAGCTGCTTAATCCTAAACGTGTTGCTTCCTTGGGTATTCTATTAAAGGGAAAGAGAAACTTGAGAAATCTGCATGGATTTTTCACTACTTCAGTCTGGAAAGGACACACTTACATCCACAAACATTCTATTAGTCAGAACTTGCCCTATCCACTCATTTAATTGCAAGAGTGCCAGGAAGGGAGCAAATGGCACGTTTGATCTGTTTCTGTCGGCCCTTTGAACGTGATTCACACACCCAACTACCTGTCCCACTCCTAGTTTCAGCTTTGTCTTTCCTAAGGTTGCTTTTAAGTTCGTGATAATATGATTATCCCTTTTTAGAGATGGCTTTACATTTTGTGGTTTGAAAAGGATAGTGCAAGATCTTTATAAGTCTTTATTTAGGACTAAATTATGGTTCTAAAATCATTGTAGGTTCTCTCTCTCTCTCTTTAAATGAAGCAGTGTTTATGGGATGAAGGAACACACCCACTCTTTCCCTTATTAAGAATAAAGCACTAAGCAAGTAGAAGGGTGGAGGCTCTGATAATTGCATAGTTTCTATAACCACAACTGACCTGTAATCACTTGACCTTACTTCTAGCTTAAATACACAAGAGTGACTTAAAAGTTAAACATCTGACTGTGTTACAACTAGCTCAATAACTACCACTGACAGGTGTCCAATTACAAGATTCCTATTGCATTACAGAGTCTTGAATAACAGAAACTTGCCAATTTGAATATCAACACGGGGTACTTAAAACAATATAAAAATTTCCTTCAGAAGCCAGGACACATCTTTAGGAAATGTAAGGAAGTAGCACCCTCTGGTGGGTAAAATAAAAGGAAAATTTGTGGAATTGCTTATTGAGGAATGTGTAATTGTGGGCACTTTTTAAAATTATTATCATTGCCATAGGTGTAATTAAGTTTTCAAATATAAGCTTTTTGAGAATTTGGAATTGAGACCTGGGGAACAAACTGCTTTTCTTAGAAAACATAGATAAATAGAAAGTATATGACTTTGCAAATTGCCATTTTTGATTGATAGCTACTCATATGAATTCCAGGTGAGTTAAAGCAGAGTCTGGTAATGATGAGAAGGTTATTTATAACCTGAGACTATTATCATCAAGGAGCCATGTGCCTTAGTAATTTTAAAAAGTTTACATATGCTAAGCCCCAGCCTTAGTGTGGGACTCCAGTCTCCAATTTACTTAGTACTTATGATAAGCAGAGACCAACAGGGGGCCCTTTTCATATCTACTTGATCTATTTGCTAGCCAGTTTCAGAAATAATAGTCTTTATTTTTGTTTTGTTTTTGCAAAGGCAAGAAAAGTAAGTTTTTGGCTTTTCAGTTTTCAAGTATCTGGGCCCCATTTACTTAGCTGACATTTTTCTCAGAACTTTAATATTGCTTCCCTGAGCAATTAAGTTTGGAGTTTTATTTGACTAAAAGGTTGCTTAGTTCAACAGAGTAGCAATGTGATGCACCTGTTCTGGAATTTTACCCTGACACTTTATTATAGCTTTTTCTGTGATGTTCAGTAGCAATGAGAGAATAGAAGACCTTTTCCATAAAAAGAGAAGGGTACACGAATAGTCATAGCAAATACATGCTAAAACTTCATAGAATCTGTTACTCATCCATTTATAATTGAGTCTCATTAAGTCAGGCTTCTTTTTAACCTTTTACCTTAAGGATACTTTTTACCTGACTTTGCCCCCATATGAATACCAAAACCATATGTATTTTATGGTATGTGAATATATACAGCAAGAAGTCGTAGTCAGTAGGCTTCTGTGATCAAGAAAGATGAGCATAGCCCAGAGATTGAGAGCACAGACTCTTGATCCAGTTCCTGACTTTTTTTTTTTTGAGATCTTGTTGCCCCCTTAGCTATCACCTCCCCACTTCCAAGAAACCACTGATCTATTTTCTGTCTTTATAGATTTGCCTATCTTGGACATTGTATATGAATGGAATCATACAATATGTGGTCTTTTCTGACTGGCTTCTTTCACTTGATATAATATTTTCAAGGTTCATCCATGCTGTAGTATGTAGTATATATTGGCACTTCATTCTTTTTCATGGCTGAGTAATATTCCATTGCATGTATATACTACATTCTGTTTATCCATTCATCTGTTGGTGGACATTTGGGTTCTTTCTACCTTTTGGCTATTATGAATAGTACTGCTATAAACATTAGTGTACAAGTTTTTATGTGGACACATGTTTTCACTTATCTTGGACATACACCTAGAAGTGGAATTACTAGGTCATATGGTAATTCTGTGTTTAAACAGACTACCTGATTTTTAGGCGTGGTTCTGTTGGTGCTTGCTCTATTGTCTTGGGCAAATTATGCCTCAGTTTTTTAATCTATAAATGGAATTGACAGCATCTCATATAGTTGATTTAAAGATTAAATAATTATAACTTGAAAGGTTCATAGTATACTTATAAACACCATATAAGTGTTTCTTTTAAAAATTTTTTTACAGATTCTCTTCTTTAAAGATTTTGAGAGAATCCCTAAATCCAAGTGACAGAAGGAATTGTCTCAGATTTGGCCAGGTCTGGATGACTCTTCCTGTGAGGCTCCATGGTTTTCTGTTCCCATGATGTCTAATCCACGCTATTCTGTGTTTGAATTGTTGCTTGCCGCCTTCAGTGCCTTCTGGGGATTTGCAAATAGTGCTTATTCTTTGCATTGGCAAAAGTTCAAAGTTCACCTAAATACAAGCTTTACAGAGGCTTCATTTCCTGCAATATAGTTTGCAAACAATTGGCTTCCTGCTTTCTCATAAACCCTGAGGAAGGTTTTTATTTATTTGGTTGACCCTACTCTCTTAAACCAAGCATCCTATCCTATGTGTCTGTGTCAAACAGTGCTCAAGGAACCAGTTTTATTCTGCTCCATTGGGGTAAGAATCTTTCACATGTTGGGCCCAAGCTATATGGATCCCACCATGATGCAGTACTGTGACTATTCCTTGGTAACTAAACACTCCACTAGTAGCATTTCTGATCAACTCAGTCATACTTACAACTACATAGGTTTCATTGATAGTGTATCAGTCTGTTCTCATGCTGCTACTAAAGACATACCCAAGACTGGGTAATTTATAAAGGAAAGAGGTTCAATTGACTTAAGTTCAGCATGGCTACGGAGGCCTCAGGAAACTTACAATCATGGCAGAAGGGAAAGCAAACACACCCTCCTTCACAGGGTGGCAACAAGAAGTGCCGAGCAAAAGGAAGCAAAGCCCCTTATAAAACCATCAGATCTCATAAGAACTCACTATCATAAGAAGAACTTGAGGGTAACTGCCCCATGACTAAATTATCTCTCAACAGGCCCCTCCCATGACACATGGGGATTATGGGAACTACAATTCAACATGTGATTTGGATGGAGACACAGCCAAACCATATTATTCCACCACTGGCCCCTCCCAAATCTCATGCACTTGTGTTTTAAAACACAATCATGCCCTTCCAACAGTCCCCCAAAGTCTTAACTCATTCTAGCAATAACTCAAAAGTCCAAGTCCAAAGTCTCATCTGAGACAAGCAAGTCTCTTCTGCTTAAGAGCCTGGAAAATCAAAAGTAAGTTAGTTACTTCCTAGATACAATGGGGGTACAGGTATTGGGTAAATACACCCATTCCAAATGGAAGAAATTGGTGAAAACAAAGGGGCTACAGGCTACGTGCAAGTCCAAAATTCAGTAGGGTAGTTATTAAACCTTAAAGTTCCAAAATGATCTCCTTTGACTCCATGTCTCACATCCAGGGCATGCTGATGCAACAGGTGGGTTCCCACTGCCTTGGGCAGTTCAGCCTCTGTGGCTTTGCAGGGTACAGCTCCACTCTTGTGTACCTTCAGGGCTGGCATTGAGTCTCTGTGGCCTTTCCAGGCACACAGTGCAAACTATCAGTGGGTCTATCATTCTGGGGTCAGGAGGATAGTGGCCCTCTTCTCACAGCTCCACCAGGCAGAACCCCAGTAGGGACTATGTGTGGGAGCTCTGACCCCACATTTCCCTTTTGCACCGCCCTAGCAGAGGTTCTGCATGAGGGCTTCATCCCTGCAGCAAACTTCTGCCTAGACATCCAGGTGTTTCCATACATCCTCTGACATCTAGGCAGAGGTTTCCAAATCTCAGTTCTTGACTTCTTTGCACCCACAAGCTCAAAACCACATGTAAGCTGCCAAGGCTTGGGGCTTACGTCCTCTGAAGCAACAGCCTGAGCTGTACATTGGCCCCTCTTAGACATGACTGGAGCTGAAGTAGCTGGGACTCAGGGCACCATGTCTCAAGGCTGCATAGAGCAGAATGGGCCTGGTCCAGGAGACCATTTTTCCCTCCTAGGCCTCCAGTCCTGTGATGGGAGGGGCTGCCACAAAGGTCTCCGACATGCCCTGAAGACATTTTCCCCATTGTCTTGGTGATTATCATTCACCTCCTGTTACTTACGCCAATTTCTACAGCTGGCTTGAATTTCTCCCCAGAAAATGGGTTTTTCTTTTCTATCACATTGTCAGGCTGCAAATTTTTCAAACTTTTATGCTCTGCTTTCTCTTGAACACTTTGCCACTTAGATGGTCCTTCCACCAGATACCCTAAATCATCTCTCTCAAGTTCAAAGATCCACAGATCTCTAGGGCAGGGGTAAAGTGCCACCAGTGTCTTTGCTAAAGTCACCTTTGCTCCAGTTCCCAGAAGATTCCTCATCTCCATCTGAGACCACCTCAGCCTGGACTTTGTTGTCCACATCACTATCAGCAGTTTGGTCAAAGCTATTCAACAAGTCTGTAGGAAATTCCAAACCTTCTCACATCTTCCTGCCTTCTGAGTCCTCCAAGTCTCTAGGAAGTTCCAAACTTTTCCAAATTTTCCTGTCTTCTTCTGAGCCCTCCAAATGGTTCCAACTTCTGCCTGTTACCCAGTTCCAAAGTCGCTTCCACATTTTGGGGTATCTTTACAGCAGCACCCCGCTCTCTGTGGTGCTAATTTACTGTATTAGTCCATTCTTGTGTTGCTAATAAAGATATATCTGAGACTGGGTAATTTACAAAGAAAAGAGGTTTAATTGATTCACAGTTCAGTATGGCTGGGGAAGCCTCAGGACACTTACAATCATGGGGGAAGGGGAAATAAACACATCCTTCTTCACAGGGTGGCAACAAGAAGTGTCGAGCAAAAGTGGGGAAAGCCCCTTATAAAACCATCAGATCTCGTGAGCACTCACTATCATGAGAAGAGCATGAGGGTAATGCCTCCCATGATTAAATTGTTTTCCACTAGTTCCCTCCCATGATACCTAGGGATTATGGAAATTACAATTCAAGATAAGATTTGGGTGGGGACACAACCAAACCATATCAGATAGTAATCACCCAAGTCCTGAGATGTTCTATGTAATAACATGACCCAAACAACTTTGGGTCTCAGATTTTATCACTGTAAAAACAGTTAGGCATAAGGGCAAAATATTTACAGACAACTTTATAGCAAATACTTCAAATTGTTCTTAAGCAAAGAAGGCAAAATGGGTAGCTTATTGTGTGGCAAGCACTAGTTGCTTTAAGGAATATTTTGGACCAGGTTAAGTTTGGAGCATGGCATGAGGCCCTGTGTACATCCTGGATAGCACAGCTTACTGTTATACAAAGTTCCAGAGCTTCTTGACCATCATAGAATGCTTTGAAACACCACAACAAATGCCCAGACACATATCTTGTTTTGCATGGTCTTAGGATAGCTGTAGAAGAGAGCTCAGTCTAGGTCCACCAACTGTGTTAAGGCATCCACACACCAGTCTAGGGGACTGGGATTCTCTGAAAAAGGCTGGCCTGAAGGGACCTTAGAGCCTATGAGAGGAGGTCTGGAAGAGCAGGCCTGAGCTGATAGCCTGCCCAAATGTCAGAGAAGCAGTGGACCATGGTAGTAGGAAGCTTGACCTTACCTGATATTATTCCCTTCTCCCTGAGCATCAGTGTGTTATGACAGTAGAAGGCTAGGATGTCAGTTACATCTGTTTCTAGGGCCCTAACTGTTCTGTGAGAACCATCTCTGATCATGAGACTCTAAGGGAGTTTTCCTACTAGCCAGAGAGGGAGAAAAGCAAGAGATCAGCAGTCTGGGGATGAGACAGGACATGAAAATAAAGGAACTTGTGGGCAAACCTCACTCATGGGACCTCCCAGACAGAATAAATTAACAGGAAGGGCTTCTACCGAAAGACCAAGTCAAGCTGGTGTGGGCTCCAAGCCTTGAGATTTGGACTATTATTATATATGTGACTATTCATATGCCCTGGCAGGTAAAGCCTACAGCTATCTGTGTTCAGTGCATTTAACCTTCACAATTAATTTTACAGAGAAAAAGGTGAGGCTCAGCAAGGTAATTTACCTAAGTGCAAAGAGATAAGAGGCAAAGCCAGGAATCAAAACCAGAGCTGTCTGACTCTAAAAGCCAGGCTCTTACTTCCACACCTTAAAGCACCTCAAGAGGTGGAAGATTCAGTGGAGCATAACCAATAAACACGTACAGTGTTCTAAATAATGATAAAAAGCAACCTAAAGTGAGCAATTTCTATGTGCTATGTGATCTGCCTGTGTAACGGTGTGACTTCCTGAGGAATTTGTTGGTATCTTGATTTTTGCCCCCTATTTTCTTCTCATCCATGAAACAACGATATTAGGGCTCTATGCCCTTGAGGTCTAGAGTTCCCTTGTCCTCAGAGTGAGAGTTCATAGGACTCATTTCAAAGCTCTCAGCCAATGAAGAAATTAAACTAGACTGTCCCAAAGAAGATGAGAATAGAGGCTTTGGGAGAGTGGCCCAACCCTGCAGTTGATTTCACAGATGGAAACATTGGGAGAATTGTGAATTTCTTCATGTGCTTGGACTTGGCATTCTGGAGGTTGCAAGTCCTTGTATGGGAACAGGTGTTTGGAATAGATGAGAATTGGCCATTAAATGCTATGTCTTGGGCATCTTTTTAAGACATTTGTGACTAAGCAGTCAGCAGAGAGGAATTTTGAGGAAGTTTTGGGCCAGCTCACCCAAGGAGGCCATCGCCAGTGCATGGCAAAGAAACCATGCTCAACTACTGTTGAACACTTGGAAGACTGAGCTGCCATTCATGTCTGTGAAGGTTGTATACAAAATGGCCCTGTGCATAGCACCCAAGTGAAGCCAAGGGGTAAATGGCTGTCCCTGTGGACCAAGAACCAGGCCCTTCCCCATCTTCCTGGGAATATGTAAGCCCCAGGGGTTTTGTAAGTTCCAGTGAGGATAACTCCAGTTAATCACTGATCGTGGGCTTATCATTGACCCTGATAATTTATGATTTAGAGATGGCTTTATCTAGAAAATAAAGAAGCTACCATCTCTTGTATCTGGAGTGTCAAGAAGCTATTCATAACTTTACAGACAATAAATCATTTTCTATTTACATGATGCATTACTGAAGTTCTATTATCATCCTGTTTTTACAGATAAAGAAATTAGACCTTAAAGTTGAACAACTTGCCCATGTTGACATGACTCATAAGCCCTTTTAAATATAAGGAATTCAGGCCTTTCAGACTTCCCAGCTTTATGAAAAACACTGTGGCACCGCTCCACACGTTGTGAAAACTAATTCAAGGAGCCTATCACCACAAGCTGCATAAACAAATTGTTACCAGCATAAACAGAATATATAGCAGAATTTATTCTTTGAAAAAAATACTGACTGATATTCAGGTCAGGTGCAGTGGCTCATGCCTGTAATCCTAGCACTTTGGGAGGCTGAGGCAGGTGGATCACCTGAGGTCAAGAGTTCCAGACTGGCCAACATGTCGAAACCCTCTCTCTACTAAAAATACAAAAGTCAGCCAGGTGTGGTGGCGGGTGCCTGTATTCCCAGCTACTTGGGAGGCTGAGGCAGGAGAATTGCTTGAACTCGGGGAGCAGAGGTTGCAGTGAGCCAAAGTCATGCCACTTCACTCCAGCCTTGGTGAAAGTGCGAAACTGCATCTCAAAAAAAAAAAAAAATTACTGATATTGAATTATATGTAGTATATAATATGGTTGGCCATAAACAGACATGTCTTTGAATTTAGTTGGACAGATAGAATATATATCAATAAAGGTACTTTGCACTAAGTTTCAAGAGAGGGTTACAGATAATGAATGCTATAGAAATTTGGGTTGGAATTAGTAGATGGCGCAACAGAAAGATCACCAAATAATGAATCTGAAGACATCAGTTCTAACTCTGATGTCAGCTGTGCCACTTCTAGTGCCCTAAACTTCCAGATTATTAATTTCTCTGTGCCTCAGATTTGTCATTTAGAAATTGTTTATAATAATATACTCCCTTCTTTTCTCATGGGATTTTTAATGATTATGTATGCAAAAACATTTACAAAACATAATGAGCTGTGTAAGCAAAGGAAAGACTTTACTGTTTCCCTGTTTTCATTACTGCCATGTCTTCATGATTCATGACAGCTCTGATGGTCAATTTCATGTATCAACTTGAATTGGCTAATGTGAGTGGGCTTCAACCAATCAGTAGAAGGCCTTAAGGGAAAAGACTGAGGTTTCCCCCACCTCAAAGAATTTCTGCCTCCAAACTGCATCAGACTCAAGACTGTGAGATAAACGCCTGCCAGAATTTTCAGCCTACCTAACAGCCCTTCAAATTTCAGACTTGCCAGCCCCCATAATCGTGTGATTAAATTCCTTAAAATCTCTCTCTCTGGCTCACTCATTCTTGCTCTTGCTCTGGCTCTGGCTCTCAGTCTGTCCAACCAATAGGACATATATATACACACACCAACACACACACACACACATATATGTGTTTGTACTTATGTGTATATGGATGTATTCATGTATACGTCCTATTGGTTCTACTTCTCAGGAGAACCCTGACTAATCCAGTAGCTGAGCTAACAGCTTACTTTGACAAGAAAAATGTGGAAAGTAATTAAAAGGACTTCAGAAAGTATTATTTTACTCTCAATATATTTTCTGTTGGTCATTTTTGAGTATTTATGAGGTAGCAAATAACAGAACATATGTTCCATAATTATACCTTTTGATATTTCAATAAAATATGCCCATTTTATATACCCAAGCAGGAAATACAATGACACATGACTATTCACTATTGTTTGGAGCAGCTGATTTGCCTGTCCTGGTCGGAGTGTATGTCATTGTTCAAGGTGTTCCTTGCATCATGTTACCTCCCTCCCCAGTTACCCCTTGTCCAAATGGATTATAGTCCATTCTCTAAGGCATAGTTCAATGACCCTTCTAAACTGAAATGCTCAATTCCTCTAGCTGAAAGTGGTCACTACCTCTTCTAAACTCCATTTCTCTTATACTATTTATCACTTCAGGTTCTAAATTATAGTTATTTGTGTGTTTATGTTGTTTCCACCTCTAGAAATAACAATCTTCTTGAGAGTAGCATTTCCTGATAAATCATAGCTTTTATCAGAGCCCACTATGGCTCCTGGTGAAGATGTCTTCATAAATATGTGCTAGATAAATACACCTTCATGGGTCATTTCAGTCTCCAGAATTCAATCTCTTCTCTCTAATTTGTGCCATAACAAGTCCTATAAGTAATTTCTATCAGAGTGACTGTAATCTTTAATGTATGGTGGTGGTCGGGTGGTGAATATGTATTGGTTAGTGAGAGGATGAAAAGCAGTAGCATGGGGCTTTAGCTATCTAAAGAACAAACTTGAAAATTGGCTTACAATTACATTTTTAATGAAGGAATTTTTTGAACAGAGGTAGTAAAATAGCACAGATTTTGAAGTATGCACTGATAATTGCACAGTAACCAAGGTACTTCCTTGTTCTCACATGAAATGTTCTTGATATTTGTCAGTGATATAAACTAACTGCTAAATATGTAACAAAAGCAAAGTACAAGTGTCTGTGTACCCATCAAATATTTTACTTTCAAAATATTCCCGTACCCTCCATGAACAGTGTGTACTTTTCATCTAAATTCAGAACACTTTAGTAACTTCACAATATGCGAAGAGACACAGTGGCACAAAGAGATAGAATGACTTCTCAGGGGTTAAAAGCAGAGCTGAGATCTATTTTAGATCTCAGAATTTTAAAATTTTAATTTAGCATGTTTGATAACCAATACTCCTTGTTCATTTGGGAGCAAATTTATCAAAATGTTATGGTTGGAGAACAGAGATTTGTTCTTGAGTTCTATTCAAATAATTTCATATTTTAATGCATCTAAAAGTTTCTAAGACCAGAGTTATTCTAGAAGACACAAATAGTAACTGACAATACATTCAGTTCATTGAGCATTTGTTTTTGAGACAAGATCTCACTATGTTGTCCGGGCTGGGCTCAACCTTTCCTCCCAGCTCAGCCTCCTGAGTAGCTCAGACTATAGGTGTACGCTACCATGTCCAGCTTAATTTTTACAATTTTATTTTAGTAGAGATGAGGTCTCACTGTGTTGCCAGGGCTAGTCTCGAACGCCGGGGCTCAAGTGATCCTCCTGCCTTGGCTGCACAAAGTGCTGGGATTACAGACATGAGCCACCTCTCCTGGCCATTGAGCCAATATTTATTGGCTGATAACATGTACTATGTTGAGTGCTGAAGACCCATTTATAAAGAAACAAAGCTCTTACCCTCAAGACCCGTGTCTATTGAGAGGGGGTGGACACACACACCAAACCAACTGGAAAGTTGTATTTGTTCCTTAATGGTATTTTTGATTTCCCTGCTGTTGACTCACCACGGTTAAAAAAATTATCTCTTTTTCTGTCTTTCATCCAAAGAGGCAAAGTTTGCTGTCATTGCAATTGCCCCTCCTCCACTCAATAAACATACACTGAACTCTTTAGAGACAAAGTTAAACTGTTTGGGATTCTGGTCCATTGAGAAAGATTATGCTTCCTCAATCCACTCCTCAGAAGGGGAAGTTATTGTTTGAAATTGATGATGGGGTTGACTGGGCCATAGAGAGGATTTCCTAAGGTGGGTAGGGACTTGGGCTTATTCCCACTCAGAATCCCAATAGGTGGTAGGACTGCTGATAAGAAATGCATATAAATGGCTGGTGACTCAATATTGCCATGGCCTTGCAAGCTTTGGAGAAGGCTGCTAGGGCTGAGTTGGGCATGGAGGAGGGCAGCCTACCTTCAAACAGGCCACACGGGCTTGAGCAATGGGCATGACATTATGCAACTAGAGTGAACTCAAGAATCCTTTCCTCTCCTCAGTCGACCTGTCACAGAAAAAAGAAAAAAAATTTAAAGAATCTTTTCTTCCATGATAACATGGAATGAACTATATAATGTCCCAGGGAATCTTAAACAATGCTAAGGAAGGGCCCTCTAGTAAATCATAGGCATATTGACAAGGAAGTTCAGAGTGAGATACATTTTGGTTTTTCAAAATAAAATAATGTAGCTTTTTTTTTTGGTTTTTTTGTTTGTTTGTTTTTTGAGATGGAGTTTTGCTCCTGTTGCCCAGGCTGGAGAGCAATGGTGCAATCTCGGCTCACTACAACCTCCACCTCCTGGGTTCAAGTGATTCTCCTGCCTCAGCCTCCCAAGTAGCAGGGATTACAGGTGCCCTCCACCATGCCCAGCTAATTTTTGTATTGTTAGTAGAGACGGGTTTTTGCCACATAGGCCAGGCTGATCTTGAACTCCTTACCTCAGGTTATCTGCCCACCTCAGCCTCTCAAAGTGCTGGGAATACAGGCATGAGCCACAGCGCCCAGCCAATAATGCAGCCTTTATTCACCCAAGTCTCATGAACCAAATTCTACCCCTTACAGTTTAGATAGATAGAGTGTGATACACACTAAAATAGAGAATGTATTACGTGCTAGCGTTGCAACACAACAATTGTGGCAGACAAAGTAACTACCCCATTTACTAGATTTTAAAACTTGTTTGATTACTTTAGTGTTTTCCCATTGGAACATGTCTTAAAACTGATGCATACTTTTAATATTCTATTTGTTTTGCTTTGATTTTCAAAAAAAATAAAGCTGATGTTTTGGAATCAAGGAGTCATTGTAATTCCCTATATGGAAATAACAGAGAAAAGAAGGTATCATAGATGAATTGATTTTTCAAATGGCTCAAAAGATAAGTAGTGAACAAAGTGGAGTAAGGATAGTGTGTGTGGTGGTGGAAATATGTAGAAAAATCATAGTGAGTGCAAGAAAACCTCAGCATCCTTGGCAACCAAGTGATTTGACACCTCTTTCACCCATAGAGTATGAAAAATTATATTAATAAAAAGTTTTACATAGAAACAAATTTCTTTGCTGATTGACTTCTGCTGAAAGCGCAGTCTGTATTTTGAAAAAATATGACCACTTAGTTGGACGCATATTCAGAGATTAAAATTTTAAATTAAAAGGTGAATCATGTCCCTATTAAGCAGTATTATGGCCTGCATTTTGGACTTTGGGATTTTGGCTATTTGTAACTGCTTGTGTGCAAGAAAGCTCAGAAAAGAGAGGTGATTCTAGCAAGGAGTTGTAGTTGTTTTTTGTTTGTTTGTTTGTTTTGTTTTCTTGTTTCTACTGAAGGGCTTGCTTCTTTTGCCAGGCAAGGAACTGTAAATTTACATTTTGCCTAGGATAGCAAATCAAAGCCTGCATTATCTGGCAACGTATTTTCAATGGAATCCATTTTTATAGGTTGGCACTCAGCTGAGGCCGTCCATGCGTCCCATGCCTTAATCCAGCTCTGAGTTCAAAGAACTTAAAGAAGCAAAAGGGAAGTAAAAATGTGTTTGTGGAAGGGATGGGAGATGAAGGAGTACAGCAGAGTGCAGCACATTACTATTTTCATGAAATACGTGGCACATACAATCTCTTTTGATAACTTCTTTACATTATAGGTATCATCATCCCCATTCTTAAAGATGGTGAAACTGGGACTAAGAAAGTTAACTTGCCTTAGACAAGGTTAATCAAGTAGTAAATAAGTAGGACATTGAGTGCAGCCCTTCTGAATCTCAACTCATGGACTGTCCACTGCCTCATATAACAGGCGAAGTGGCTAGCTAGCCACGTGAGACATGTTTTATTTGCTTAAAGAAATCCATATACTCAGGCCCAGCACAGTGGCTCATGCCTGTAATCCCAGCACTTTAGGAAGCCAAGGTGGGAGAATCACTTGAGCCCAAAAGTTTGAGAACAACCTGGGCAACATAGGGAGACATTTTCTCCACAGATAATCAAAAAAATTAGCCAGGCATAGTGGCGTGCACCTGTAGTCCCAGCTACTTGAGAGGCTGAGGCCAGAGGATCATTTAAACACAGGATGTAGAGGCTGTAGCCTGGAAAGTGGAGGCTGCAGTGAACCGTAATCATGCCACTGCACTCTTGTCCCGGTGACAGAGCGAGACCCTGTCTCAAAAAATATATATATACTTAATTTTTCAATAATTGTTTATGGTACAAGTATTAAGGCAAATGGAAGAATGAAAATAAATTATCCAACTGGTTTCGATCAGAAAAACACCACTTCTCCCTTTGTTACACTCAGCATACGAATCCCCAATGCAGTAGCAGGATTCTAGTTGCTAGTTCTAGAGGTCACACAACTTGATATCTGACTTACTCTAAGATATGTACAGTAACAAAAGCAACAACCACATAATCCAACTTGTGACTGCCAAGGTCCTTCCCACATCCTGGAAGGCTCCTTGTTTTCAGTGGAATTGGTAGTGGTGGTGAAAACTAGCAAATTCAAATAAAAGCAAATGTGGTTTGTAGAGTTCTTTATAGAGTTAAGGTAAGCAAATTTATTTGTAGCAAAACACATGCAATGAAAGTCCTTTGAGATAAACATTGCTAAATAAAGTTACTGAAACACTGTGGATTTTTAACCACAAAGTAATTCCCTGGTAATCAGTTTTGAATGCTGACAAGCTTGTTTTCTTCCTGGTTTCCTATTTCTGACCTTCTAATTCCTTTCTTTAGCAACAGTAAGAATATTCCAAAATAATTCTTTCCAAGGACTCTGTGTCAGCAGCTGTGAAGCCTCTAAACTTCTGTTTTCCTTTTGCTGGTCATTAAGTGAGGTCAGTGTGAGGCTTATGTCACATTTTCTAGTTGGATTAAGCAACTTCTCAACTGGAGAAAAATGTAAAGTTCTAGATTATCAATATCTCAAGAGTTTTGAAAACGAATTATATTGCTATTATGTAGTATACAAAAACGCTGTGCTAAATTTCTGACTAATATGTTTGTTAGACATAGTTTGAACTCACTTATCTAACATCTTTTTTTAACAAATATACTGAAATTTAGGAGTTTCTTTTTAAATCAAGACTGGACGTACTTTAAAATACCAGGAAAAATGTTTACTATACAGATGGGAAACTAAAGGATATTCAAACAACAGGATTAAACTCTCGTTTACAAATATACTCTGTTGCTATTGCATGAACACACACACACACATACACAGTGACTAAGTACTTTCTGGAGGAAGTTCTTGCTAAAATAGTAAGATTAGATTACAAACACATTTTATGACAATTATTTTATTGAAAGGGAGTGGCCAAAAGCTATTTTATGTGGTGGTAACTTAGCATACTTTTTATTTGTTTGGTAGACATTTAACACGCCTATGAAAGTTTCTCATCAGGCTCTTAAAGAGTTGGCTGTCCAATATTGAAGGGTATTCACCAGAGTCATAAAGTCTAGTAATTCAAATCATAGGTCATTTCTTCATTCTCCTTAAATCATATTTAAAGAGACTTTACATTTGGTTCCCAATTATTTTTTTAAACTTATATTTGCCCCCCTGCCATCACCCTAATCTATTCCCAGCAGCACAGAACATGGGCTTCCATGGTCTCTACCGGAATTGTTTTGAATTATGCAAAAAACTCTCTTGACCTGGAAATATTTATACTCTCTCTGTGTCCGTCAGCATTTTAATTTTTTTTCAAGGCTCTACTCACATAGGACTTCCTCAGTGAATCTTTTTCAATGATTCTGGGGAGAACTGAGTAATTCCTTCTCTGTTTAATTACTACTTCATTTATATCTTGTTATATCACTTAACTATTCATTCTTAATACAATCATGTGTGTTCTACCACTAGATTAATTCTACTAACTTTCATAGACTGTTGGTAATATGATGAGAAGTAGAAATGCAATTATGAAAACAACCAATCAACACAAAATAGGGAAAAAGTCCCAACATAGAGAAGGCAAACTAATCCACATTTTCTATGCAACTTAATCCATAAAGGATCATGTCTGATTCATCTTTGCATTATCAGTACTAGCCCAGGGCTTGATGTGTAGGAAGCATGGGATGAATATTTATTGAAATTAACTGAAATTAGCTGAAACTCGGATTTCCTGATCATGAATTAAAGGAAAAAGTTTCCTTAAGCAGATACCTGCTCATATCAATGCTACACTTTAGAAAAAGTCAAAGGCTTATTATATAAAGATTATATATTTATTTACATAATGATAAAATATTGTTATTCCTCCTATGGTAGAAACCTGTTAGTTAAAAACCTAGCATTGAAAAATTCTGAATATGGTTAAACTAATTTTAAGTGTGTTCCATGGGATGTTATATGTGTCACAGGAAAAAAAGGAGTTTCATAATGAAATAAATTTAGGAAACATTGAGTTACACTAAGTTAAAAACATTTATTATATGACCTCTCAGAAGCTAGTGTGTGTTGTAAATTTCTAAGAGGGAGGTGGAATATGATTTATTTTCCAAGTTTATTGAACGAAGACATCCTACCATCAATGAGGATGTTATGAAAGGTGAACCATGAAACTTACTGTCCAAACTGAAACACTTTTGAAAGTGAAAGGGAGAGCTAGTTAATAATTATGCCAGGACAACAGGTGCAAACTGGGATCCTGCCAGGCAAATCAGGATGTATGGTCACCCTACTTTTACAGGATTTTGTTAATACACTTTGAAAAAAAACTAAATTATTATGGCCAAGAGATAAAACTATTTTATGTCAATACACGTCTGCTATTAGTATATGTGTTGATGATATCAAGAGGAAGATCACTTGCATTTTAAAAATAATGATACATTTTTATTTTTCTAGCTCAAGGATTCTCACCACTCTTACAGATTTTTTTCCTGAAACTATAATTTGAATGATAAGGTTGTATGGTTGGGGAAGAATAATACACAGTGGAATTTCTCATTTAGCAGTTAGGAATATAATTGAAGAATGCTGGCTTCCTGCCTAGAGTCCACCCCACCAAAAATACTAGGATCATATATGTCAACAACCTCTTTTTTCTTTTGTATTATTGATATTGACCACATTGTAAATGATTTCAGCTATGGAAAGGCAGCAGTATCTCAGGCTTTAATGTAAGGGGGAAAAAAGCGTCATATTAGCCCAGGGTGGTGGCGTGCCTATAGTCTTAGTTACTCAGGAGGTTGAGGTGGGAGGATTTCTTGAGCCTCACGAGTCCAAGGCTGCAGTGAGCCAGGAACGTGCCACTGCACTCCAGCCTGGGATACAAAGTGAAACCGTACCCCAGAGAAAAAGCTTCATAAAGGAATTACCATTTATTAAGTAACCCAGGTTCTAGACTAGCACTGTCCATAGAAACATGACAGTCACAATTTGATTTTACAGGTTCTAACAGCCACTTAAAAATTTTTTAATAACAGGTAGAATTAATTTTAATAGTATTTTAACTCAAAATATCCATAGTATTATTATTTCAACATACATGCAATATAAAAATATTAAAGAGATACTTTTCTTTTTCATACTAAATATTTGAAGTCTGGTGTGTATTTTATACATACAGCCCATCATAATTCTGACTAGCCACATTTCAAGTGCATATGTGACCAGTGGCAACCATATTGGAGTGAGAGTTCTAAAACTCCTCTTAGATACTTTGTATTTGGCTGTGCAGATGATTTCATATATTCTTAGGTGATGATTCTAAGGGAGCTATACTACTTGGTGAAGAAAAATGAATAATAAAAATAATCTTAACTGTCATTCCTTATATTCTTATGGGCCAGCCAATGTGTCAAGTCTTTTCTGTATATTATCTGAGGTAATCCTTGTGCCTATGAAGTGGATACTTTTTTTATCCCTATTTTATTAAATAGGGAACTAAGGCTGATAAAGATTAAATAACTTAAGCAAAGTACTTAGCTGATAAAGCAATGTAGTGCAGTGGGTAAGAGCAAGGACGATGATCTGGCATCCTGGTTTCGAAATCCTGATGAAATTCTTAGCGAATATATGATTTTAGGCAACTTATTTACTCACCAAAAGTAACTTGCAGTATGACTTAGCACAAAATCTGTCACATTTCAAGATCAACAAATATTGGATTTGTTAGTATTTCTATTATTATTACTGTTATTACAGGTGTTATAAAGTAGGAGAGCCAGAAATCAAACTCAAATTTAACTGATTTTAGGGCCTACAGTCTTAAGGAGAATTACACGATTTGCATCCAAGCAACATATACTATATTACAGCTAACTCCAAAAGTGCAATAATTTTATTTGTCATTGTATGATAGCTTTTTTATGTGTATTTGATGTGGTTTTTTTTCCTTTGCAAACTTCCCTAAGATGTTTCAAAAGATCAAATAAATAGATGAGTACTCATGTTTTAAAAGTCAGCCAAGATGAATCAGTTTGAACTCTACAGAAGAATGGTATATGTAAATCCAAGAATCCATAATTAACAAAATTTTTTTCTGACGGAGCTTTCATAGATTGATGCTTCATCGTAAGTCACGCCATTTTCTGCCTACCGCCGAGTAGTTGATCACATTGCCATTCCCGCCGTTAGTTTTTGTATTTTTAGAGACGGGTTTCACTGCGATGATGGTTCGGTCTGATCTGTGATCCGCTCGTTTCGCCTCAGTGTTGACAGGTTTGACCGCCACCGCCCAAAATTTTCGCGTCACCAGCCATTTGGGAAAATTGCTTTGATTCTCTCCTAAATTTATACTATTAAAAAGTTTACTGGCCGGAAGCATACCCGCCTGTAATCCCAGCACTTTGGGAGGCCGAGACGGGCGGATCACGAGGTCGTGAGATGGACACCATCCTGGCTAATATGGTGAAACCCCGTCTCTACTAAGAAATACATAAAAAACCTAGTCAAGGAGAGGTGTGTGGGCGCCTGTAATCCCAGCCACTCGGGAGGCTGGAGGCAGGAGAATGGCGTGAACCGTGGAGGCGGAGCTTGCAGTGAGCTGGAGATCCGGCCACTCGCACTCCAGCCTGGTGATGGTAGGAGCAGACTCTGTCTCAAAAAAAAAAAAAAAAAAAAATTACTCTAGAGATGAAACCTTTAAAACTTTTAATTTGAAAATGTACAAACATACTCAAATTGAGAGACTTTATAATGAACTCCTCATGAAACCAATCATGGAAGCTCAATAATTAATGCGGCCAATCTTATTCCATCTATACCCTTACCACCACCATCGCCATTATTACACATACTATTTTAAAACAAAATTGCGCTACCATTTTTCGCACTCTAAATATTACATTATGTACATTATTAAAGATGTGTTCTATGGAAAATCTCAGGCCTTTGGTTAAAGATGTGCTTTTTGTCCAAAGCGACGCCACCTGGAAATCCTCAGTTTCAGTTATCCTTATTGTCACTGCCCCAAGAAATGTCTAGGTTGTAGCATCATACCAGCATTTCATTTGGTCTTGACAGTAGTTTCAACCTTCCCTTTCCTTAAGCCCCTTTATTCCTCAAACTTGTTGAGGACTTTAGAGAGCTTTGGTTTATGTGGGCTGTATCTATTGACGTTTACCGGATAGGAAACACATAAATTTTTTAAAATCTTTATTAATCTATTTCAAAATAACACTAAAGTTTAGTTGAAATGTGGAATCTGAATCTTATATGTTTTTACATATTAACACATGGGTAAACACATTGAAGCAAAATAGATTTGCCTAAAAACAAACAAACCAAAAAAGCTAGTATACAGAGCAGAGCTTGTTTACATTTTACAAATCTCTTCAATGTCTGCTTAATAGGACCATTTGGATTCTCATATCTACTTTCGGCAATTAAACTGGGCTGCAATATATTGCTTTGGCTAAAGAGTATGAGGAAGTATAATTAATTCACGGTGGATTCATTATCTGGGCTAAAAATATAGGCAAAATATATAAACATTTAGATATTTAGGACAATGCTATTCTACCACTATCATGAATTACAAAGGGAAAACCTGGAAATTTTGCAGCCAAAAAATCTGTAGACAATTCATCTTTAATCAAGCTGGCATCACCAAAATGGAAGCTAACATCATGTGCTCCCCTGATAGGCGCCTGAGATCACAGCTTCAATTTCATGTTGTGCTCCTGCCAAAAGATTCATAACCCTGCATCTCATCACTAGGAAACTCACATCAAAAAGACATTGTACAAAACAATGAAAAAATTATTTAAATTCTAGTGAGGTCCATACCAAAAATGTTACTGTCATGAAAGACAAAAAGAGGAAAAAAAGGCCAAAACCGTTCTTGATTAAAGGAAACTAAAAAGATACGGCAATTAAGAAGCGCAAGACACATCTTGAATTGAACCCTGTCAATTGGCAAAATTTAGATATGTATTGTATAATGGATACTTGCACTGAATTAGTGTTAAATGTCATGAAATCGATCGTTTTATTATGATTTTATAAAAGAATACACTGGCCCAGGAAATGCTCATTGATATATTTTGAGTAAAGAAGTATAATGCACAATGCGGCTCAAGCCCGTAATCCCAGCAGACTTCTGCAGTGCCTTCCAGGACGGGCAGATCACGAGGTCAGGAGATCGAGACCATCCTGGCTAACACGGTGAAACCCCCGTCTCTATTAAGAAATACAAAAACTAGCCGGGCTGCAGGTGGTGGCTTCTGCAGTCCCAGCTAATGGGAGGCTGAGGCAGGAGAATGGCGCGGAACCCGGGAGGCGGGCTTGCAGTGAGCTGGAGATCCGCCACTGCACTCCAGCCTGGGCGACAGAGCCGAGACTCCGCCCCAAAAAAAAAAAAAAAAAAAGCATAATGCCTGCAACCTGCCCCCAAAACACCCTAAAATAATACGAAATTAGGTAATAGCGGTGATGTAGATATATGTGATGATGGGATAGATAGATAGATAGATGGATGGATATGGAATGATAAAGCAAATGCGGCAAAAAAAATGATAAATCTGCTTGAAAGGTATATAGGAGTTGTCTTGTGCTGTTCTTACAAGTCTTCTATGAGAAAATTATTTCAAAATAAGTAGTTAAAATAAAAAGAATAATTTAGAATTTTAGAACTTCAGTTAATATTTCTCTCAATTATAAATTAATAAAACCTTATAGAAATAAGCAAAAAAAAAAAAAAAAAAAAAACTAATGAAGAAATTTGCCCTGACTTCTTTCTTAAATATCTTATTTTAGAAGTACAAAACAAGGAGACGGAAAAATAAGTTCATAGTGGAATTAAAATAATTCTGTTATTCATTAGTACATTTTCTGAATTGAATGCTTTTTATAACAATACAAAATTCTGTTTATAATCAAAATGCACTTATCTAGACACCATCTAAAAGTGGTTCACAGTTTTATGGAAATTAAAAAAATCTTTTTAAATTAATTCAAATCAACGAGTACATAGTGAAATCAGGTGCTAACAGTGCTCAAGCATCTGGAATAATGAAAACTAGAAACACAGAACCTATCCTCAAGGAGTTTATAATTTCGTCAAGCCAAAACTTTTTGCACATGTGAATTAAAAAGTAAAATAAGCAGCAAATGATTGAGCACTTAAATGTTAAATATCAGTCATCTCTGTCTAACAAAAGTATAACGCAAGCCACATGTGTAATTTTTAATTTTCTGTGAGCCACATTAAAATGAAGTGGAAAGAATCATATGAATAATTTGTTATATGTTTTATTTAACCAAATATATCCAAGACATTGTTATTTCAATATGTAATCAATACAAAAATGAATATTTTACATTCTTTTTTATACTGTTTCAGAAATCCAGTATATATTTTACACTTATAGCATATCTCAATTCAAATCAGCCACATTTCAAGCAGTCAACAGACACATGTGGCCAGTGGCTATCATTCAGCACAGAGCAAGAATAAATAATGGTAAGAGAATTTCTTCCATAAAAATGGCACAATAGTGGTGGTGTATGGCTTAAAAATGGTCTCATTATCTGGGAGTGCCAAGGAGTTTTATTAACTGTAATTACTTGAATTTGGTGAGCTTCTTATTCTCCTATGTTATTTCCCAGGATAATGATCTGTTGCAAAATTCCCCTTCACCATAATTATTTTTTTGAGAGTTTTCAGGGGTATTTTGCCTGTAGTCACAATCAATCAATCCTTTCACCAACCTTGGTTGAGAAGCCACTTGAAGGGAAGCATCATCACTGTCAAAAGACATGTCTCCTAATACATCCCAAATCTGCAGTGTAAAGATGGAAAGAGCACCTCACAACTCTTTGTGCCAGTGCTGTAGTGTGTGCTGTCCCAAAATGTAGGACATGTCCCTCTCTAAAACTTCATCTTCCCTCATGAAAATGGTGCCTTCAGCCAGGCACAGTGGTTCACACCTACAATCACAGCACTTTGGGAGGCCAACGTGGGAGGACAGCTTGAGGCCAGGAGTTCGCAAGCAGCCTACTGCAACATAGCAAAACAACATCTCTACAAAACATAAAAATAAAAATTAGCCAGGTATGGTGATGCCCACCTGTAGTCCCAACTACTTGGGAAACTGAGGCAGAAAGATCACTTGAGTCCGGAAGTTTGAGGTTACAGTGAGCTATGATCACACCACTGCACTCCAGCTTGTGCAGTGATCCCTCATCTCAAAAAAAACAAAAAACAAAAAAAAACACACACCTGCAGCTTTCATGTAACAAACCTCTCCCCAAAGGGCCTTGATTTAATACAAAATCAAGAAAAAGACAGCATGTCGCCCTTTATTGCATTGATTTCTAGCTTCCAGGCTCCCATGCATAAAGCTTCCTCAGACTTCCTGCAGCCAGAAAGTCTTCATCTCAATCAATCCATGGAAATCACGCTCTTCTTAGGCTTGTCCTACCAGTTCTCAAATGTCACCCAGTCATGCTGAGTCCCAGCAGTAGGCACAGTACAGTTTAAAGCTGAGATCTTTGCTGTATAAGCAGAAGCATACAGAAAGATATCTTACTTTATGTAGTAGACATTTTCTTGAAACTTTTATATAAATTGAAACTGTCTAAATTAATTCCTATTTAAAATGGATTATAGATGGCAAGTGTTGGGTGTGCCTGAGAAAATCTTCTCTAATCCAATTCCTCTGATTTTCCAGATGGCTAAAGTGTCCAGGCAAGTTTGAGCTTGCAAACTTGAAATACACATGGTCTGCTCTATATTTCCAAATAGCTGCAGGTCTTCCAACTTCTGGTTTAGGGGGCTTCCTGTTACACCAGTTGCCAAGGGTAGTGTGTCATTTTAAAGATTCACCTGGAGAATGATCAAAAAAAAGTAGGGAACCCTTTAGGTGTGTCATTTAATGCAGAGGACGAAAAAAAGATAAAACCAAATTCAGAGATCAGAATGAAGAAGGCTACATCAAGTCCATCAAGTCCTTGTCACAAATGGACTGCACTCAGCATTTTATACATGGCACAAAGCAGAGTGACTTTGCTGTAGTTTTTGTCTTATTCTACATGTGGTTGAAGTCGTTTCTGATTTTAAATGTATATAGCTTTAGTATGGAATATAAAATAGGAACTCCCATGGCATTTTTTTACTTTAATTTTAATTTTAATTTTTATTTTTTAAGAGACAGGATCTGGCTCTGTCTCCCAGTATGGAGTGCCATGGCGTAATCACAGCTTATTGCAGCCTCAAACCTCTAGGCTCAAGCAATCCTGTCGCCTCAGCCTCTTGAGTAGCTAGTACTATAGGCATGTGCCACCATACCTAATTTTTAATTTTTTTTGTAGGGATGAGGTCTTGCGATGTTGCCCAGGCTGGTCTCAAACTTCTGGCCTCAAGCAATCCTTCTGCTTTGACCACCCAAAGTGCTGGGATTACAGGCATGAGCCACCATGCCTGACCTCTCCAGGCATTTTTAAAAGACATACAAGTATTCTCTTAAAACATTTCATGAGTGGTCTCATTCAATCAAGTGCTTATTTAGCACCTACGATGCAACAAACTAGACTCCAGGTATCCAGAGTGGAAAGGATATTTTCCCTGCTCTCAAGTTTCTTGTGGAGGGACGTAGAACAAGAAAAGAAGAAATTTTAGTACTGTCTGTGGTAAAGGAACACATAGAAGAAATACCTAACCCAGAGAAAGCATCCTGGAAGTAGTGAGCGCAAAACTGAGACTTAAATTTGGTTGGAATTAGCTAGGAAAAGCATGGCAAAAAAGGTGAGAGATAAAGTATATCGACATGAAGAGTCCGAAGGGAAAGCGCCTCCAGAGACCCAGAGGTGAGAGAACACATGTTCAAGGAACTGAACAGGCAGGTGAGATCTATGTGAGCCAGATCAGAAAAAGCCTTGAAGAACGTTAGTAATCTGGACTTTATAGTTATGGAAATGAAAAAATACTCAAGGATTTTTGAGTGGTTTGAGACAAAGTCTGCTTTGCATTTCAAGGAGATCCTATGACTGCAGCTTTGACCATGAATTAGCGGAAAAAAAGAGATCCATTAATTAGCAGTTGCCGCTATCCCAATTATAATAGATATCTGATCTAGGATGGTAACAGAGGCTGCTAAGAACAGCAAGGGACAGATTTCACAGGAAAAAAAGGGACAGATTTCATAGGAAAAAAAAAAAAAAGCAGAATTGACAAGATTTTGTGAGAAATTGAAGGCCAAGGCAAGGGAGCATACCACATCCAGTGAGCAAAACATAGGAGCAAGAATGAAGCATGTGACCAGGCGTGGTGGCTCATGCCTATAATCCCAGCACTTTGGGAGGCCTAGGTGGGAGGACTGCTTGAAGCCAGGAGTTTAAGACCAGCCTGGGCAACACAGCAAAACCCCATGTCTCTAGAAAGCTTTTAAAAAATTAGCTGCGCCTGGGCGTATGCACCTATAGTCTCAGCTACTTGGGAGGCTGAGGTGGGAGGCTCACTTGAACCCAGGAGTCGAACCTAGGAGTTTGAAGCTGCAGTGAGCTTATGATCAAGCCACCGCACTCCAGCCTGGGCAACAGAACAAGATTCTACCTCTTAAAAAACAGAAATTAAAAATTAAATTAAATTAAACATGCAAGACATGTCTCACTCACACTTGACCCCCCACTGCCTAGCAAACTGCCATGCATAACAGAGTGTAAAACAAATGTTTAATGAATGGATGGATGCATATGGAATTCTTGACTGATTGACTAAATAAATTCATTAAGAAGCAGGAAACTTGAGGGAGAGGTGAAAACAAAGAATGAGCATTGCTTAAGAAGAAGAAAGTTCAATTTGAAAAATTTAAAAATTCCCATTTAGATTGAGGTATTTTTTGAATTCTGAATCATGAGCTTGAGGGATTTAATTAAGCAAACAGTAAAGGTCTGACTCAATGAGTTGGTTGCTATACAGAAAATGCACACAAACGTACATGCACATGCACACATACACCCACCCCAAGGTAAAACTGAATTGTTAACAGCTAATACCATGTAAAAAATGTACATTATGTAAAAACATTCTGTGGGATTAACATCTATCCCTAAAGTATGTAAGTACTCTGTAGTTATTCTTGTTTGAACTAGATTAAATTGAGCTAGTATAAATTAATATGAAATTTTAAAACCAATAATGTAATTTCAGGTAGTAATTAATTTATTCTTATCTTAATCTTCCATAAAAAAGAGGAAATAGTTAAGGAAAATAACAAAGCACACTTATTATTCATAAATAGATAAGTATTAAATAAATGAAATAGTAAATATTTACTTTTTTAAAATGTAGAACTAGGTTAAATCTGACAAACCACAGTTTGTATGTTTTTTCTCATATAAGAGCACAAACAGGAACTCATACAAGAAGAGCACCTGGACTATTTGTTGCATTAACAGCGAAAACTCCTTAATTAACTATAAAATATAAAGAAGCAAAAACTAAGTGTGAATAAGAATCAGGGAAAAGTAAAGACTTCCAGTAGCTTTCATAGGCAAGATTAGACTTAAACCATCAGAAAAATATTCTTAGGGAATACAAGTTCCAATGATATGGGAAAAAAAAAGGAAACAAATCAAGGCCACCACTGAATCTTAGGAGAGACAATGTGGTGTGCCATGAATAGCTGGCACTATCAGTTCTTTTTCATGGGTGTAGTCTGGTCTGACATCAGATTCTGTTTTTTAACTGTAACATCTGCTAACAGTGTCCTTGTTCCTCACTAGGTGGATGGCCCTCTGCAGTCTTTGATCTTTCAGTCCCACCCCACTTCCTTCTGACTTGAGGCAAAAGGCGCAGAAGCAGCTTTCATCAGGAAGAGCTTGGCTTTAAGACAATTTTCTATAATTCCATTTCGAAGATGCTTCACTTTCTACAGGTTTCATTTACTATTCCACAAGTCACAATTTCTACACCACATGTATCAGATAATTGGATCACTGCTTTGTCCCTAATTCTTAGTTTCAGTCTCAGTTTTTTGTGTACTTACTCATTCCTACCACTAAGATGAAGCACCTTTTTGTCTATTTTAACTTTAGCCTCTGCGTTTGAAATTTTGTACCAGAAACATTGTTTTCAATGGTTGGAAATCCTGTTATTTGTGCACAAGCCTCTCAGATGACAAGTCCCATGTGCCACGTGCCTAGATGCCAGAGTGTCACATGCCTCAGATACATGGGCATTATGATTATGCTCTTGCCACCCACTGAGATGCCCACTATTGCCTGAACCACGACTGGATGTTGCTGTTGCCCAGGGAATCTATCCACCAATCACTCTGCTTCCAGCCTTAGTGACTTCTATCCAAATCCAAGTATGTAAGTCAAGGTTCTCCAGAGAAACAGAACCAGTAGGAAATATATATATCAGAGCTTTGAACTTCCTGGGTCTCCACCTTTTGATATATAAAAAAGGAGATTTATTATGAGGAATTGGCTCACATGATTACGGAGGCTGAGAAGTCGCATGATCTGCCATCTGCAAGCTGGAGACTCAGGAAAGCCCATTCAGTCAGTCTGAGTTCAAAGGCCTGAGACCCAGGGGAGCTGGTAGTGTAAATCCCAGTCTGAGGGCTGAGGAAGACGATGTGATGTGTCCCAGCTCAGACAGACAGGCAGGAAGCAAAAGTGGTTAATTTCTCTTCCCTTTCCCTTTTGTTCTACTCAGGCCGGCAACAGATTATATGATGCCCTCCATTTTGGGCAATGTACTTTACTGAGTCCATTAGTTCAAATGCTAATCTCTACATGGATGGGTAAGTTTAAAAAAAAAAAAAAAAAAAGACAAAAACAACAACAAAAAAACACACAACAAAGAAAACCCTCAAACCAACCAAACAAAAAACAAGTAAAGAAAACAAATGCTAATCTCATCCAGAAACACCTTCACAGACACTCTCAGAAATAATGTTTAACCTAGGCACCCTGTGGCCAGTCAAGTTGACACACTAACCAACAAGTCAAATAATTGGTGTTATGTACAAATTACCAATAACAAAAATGCCAAAATATCAAACAACTAAAAGGTTTCAAATTGCAACAAGGTGTTAGTAAGGAGATGAAACACTGTGGAAAAAATATATAAGATTGCCAATGTATGTGAACAATGAGCTGAAGAGAATAACAAGCTGGGTAACTGAAATCAGATACTAGATGCTACTGGCATCTAGTGGGTAGAAGCTAGAGGTTGCTAAACCTCCAATGCACAGACAGTCCTACAACAAAGAATTATGCAGTCTGAAATATCATTCGTGCTAAAATACAGGAACTCGGCCGGACGCGGTGGCTCACGCCTGTAATCCCAGCACTTTGGGAGGCCGAGGTGGGCGGATCATGAGGCCAGGAGATCGCGACCATCCTGGCTAACACGGTGAAATCCCGTCTCTACTAAAAATACAAAAAATTAGCCGGGCGTGAGGTGGGCGCCTGTAATCCCAGCTGCTCGGGAGGCTGAGGCGGGAGAATGGCGTGCACCCGGAAGGCGGAGTTTGCAGTGAGCTGAGATCGCGCCACTGCACTCCAGCCTGGGCGACAGAGGGAGACTCCGTCTCAAAAAAAAAAAAAAAAAAAAAAAAAAAAAAAAAAAAAATATATATATATATATATATATATACACACACACACACAGCAACTTGTACATATAGTTTTTGAAATCTGTATCCCTCATTTTGCATGATACCATGTTGACTGAAATTTGGAATTGGTGAATAATGAGGAAATAATTTCAATAAATACGAGATTCAGTTAACATCGTACCAAGCAAGATGAGGACTGCCTTTATTTATTTGTCAGTTGAAGCTCAACTATCCATGATATTATAGCAGGAAAGGAAAGGTATTTTTAGAAATAGATCTTCTCTTCAGCCTGTTCTTCTCAGGACAGATTATTTAAAGTTAGGATGCTTAGCACTAACTGGACATTTTATCTTCTTCTAAAACCTATCTCTTCCTCACTTTATTTTTCTGTTAATGAAACTACCATTATTTTTTCTCTTTCTTCTCCTTAAGCCCTCCAGTAAATTGCCAAGCTCTGGTTCTATTCCTACCGTATTTACATTCCTTTCCTCCTTCTTATTCTCAGTACCCCATCTCTAATTCACAGACTACGACAATTGCTTCCTTTTGCCTCTCACAGGCTACAACAATTGCTTCATAATGAGACACAGAATCTCGGCCATGTAATCCATTTTAAGCATATGTCATACATAAAACCTTTTTATTGATAAATTACTTTTCTTAAAGCACAACTCGGATTATGTAAATTCTTTGCCCCAAAATCTCTACTACTTCCTATTGTCTGCTGAATAATCTGACCCCAATGTACTCTAGTTTCATTTCTCAACACTCCTCTCCATGACTAATGCTCCCCTGAGCAGGATTACTACACTTCATTGTATGATTACGCCCTGTTCTTCCGCATCTCTGAGCCTTTGTTCACACTGTCCACTCAGCTAGAAACCTCCTCCCTGACTCATCTTGTTACCTATCTTTCCAGGTTTAATGTTACCTTTTCTCCCAGGTCTTCCCTGGAACTTCCAGGCAGGAATTTGTTTTGATTTTTTTGTTTGTTTGTTTGTTTTTTTGAGACGGAGTCTCTCTCTGTCGCCCAGGTTGGAGTGCAGTGGAGTGATCTCCGCTCACTGCAAGCTCCGCCTCCCGGGTTCACTCCATTCTCCTCCCCCAGTCTCCCGAGAAGCTGGGACTACAGGCGCCCACCACCGCGCCCGGCTATTTTTAAAATATTTTTAGTAGAGACGAGGCTTCACGGTGTTAGGCAGGGTGATCCCTATCTCCTGACCTTGTGATCCGCCAGCCTCGGCCTCCCAAAGGGGCTTTTTTTTTTTTTAAATAGCCCACTTACGGGTAATAATTTCCAAAAGCCAGTTCACAAACAAACCATCAGTGACAAACTTTTCTCCTGTCCATGATGAAATGAGGAACAATGTAGGTGAACGTTTTATAAAGGAATATTTATTTGGTTTAAATTTTATTCTGATGTTATGCCCAGCCTTTTATTATTAAAATATCCTCTCTTTTTAAATATTGTTTTTAAAAAAAAAAAAAAAAAAAAAAAAACCTTGGCAAAAATGAAACCTGATAACCACATGTTTGTTATTTCAGTTGTTGAGAGAAATTTCACTGGTCTGTGAAATCCAAGAGTCCTATATCACTTTTTTTTTTCCAAGTCTCTTTCACTTACAGATTTGAGGCAGTTATTATTACTCTATGAGGTTATTTACAAAAGGACTGTTTAAACTGTCGAGCAGACAGATGTTTGCATTGTGTAGTCTCTTGCATTTGATGGTGAATTGCAGTGGACACTGTGATGCATCACCCAGATCCTCCTTCCAGGAGGACTTGTTTCCTCCGTGCTGGAAGGGCTGTTGGCAGAAGCCATCAGCTGCCAGCCTTTTCGGGATTGCTCCAATTGCAGAGAGCCACCTCAGTCAAGGTCATGCCCCTTTCTTGGCAGCTCATACCCAATGACTAATTTACACAATGTCAGGAATACTCTGAAGGGTCATTCTAACCCCAGAGGTTTTCCTTGGATCAGCAAAACTGTTGCTGGGTCTGCTCCAAATTTAACTTTTCCTTCTGCCTACTCCTGCTTCCTCCTTCCCCTCTCTCTAACAGGTACCGGTACCATAAACACTCCTATACACAGCCTAACTGCTAAACTCCATCCCAAAGTTGGCTTCCTATGAAACTCAACCTTCTTTATTAACTCATTGAAATCCAAAACTGTGCTTTTAATCTTTACACCTTCCCAAGAGCCTTACGTTGTGTCTTGAACATGTACTTGACACAATTAGAAAGGTTAATTAAGACAGATCCTCTTGCTTGAACCCATAATTCTACTTAGGAAAAAAAAGAAGACTAAACCTACATAGGTAACGAACTCACTTGTGTTTCTCTCCCTGTGACGATATCATAAAAATTCTACTTCAGTACTGGTAGATTCTTATGTTGAATTTATAAGCTGACATGAGAAACACAATTTAAAATATCAAAATAATGTTACTTTTACTTAGAAATGCTCATGGGCCTCTGAAAACAGAAACAGACTCTGGCGTACAAAAAGGAAATTATTAAAAGGCTCATACAAATCTTAGGACAGAAACAGGGGCAACGTCATTTGCCCGGAATCATAGCAAAAAAAGGAACCAATGGACAATCTCCTCAGCTAGCTCATCCGAATGAATCAGCTCCTTTTTTGGCTCCAAAGTAATTCCTGTTGAAACTCAAAATTCAGGGAGAAATTGTTTGCTAGGCCTGAGTTGTGTCACATGTTCACCTGGTCAAAGATGGCAGGACACTGGACTGACAATACTACCAAGATTACATGCAACAGGAGATGTACCTCCTCAAATGGCAGCTGAAGTGCTGCCATAGGGGTGGTGCAGATGTACAGTGTACACTGACTGAGAATCGGCCTACTTTATACAAGTCTATCAGATGTCATAAGCAAAAAACATCCAGAGACTCTGAGTCTGAGGAGGAATCAAGACAATATTGTAGTAGCCATTGCCCAATAAATGTAATCAAAATGCCCTATAGTTGCACTTTTCAGGAGGGCTAAACAAATGGAAATATCCTAATGAGATAGGTCTTTACCAGATAAACCAGGAAGTACAAAATATAGATACTTCAATTATGTCAACCAAACCTATGTAAATAAAGTGAGGACAGATTGCTGAAATGATTGAGATCAAATTGTTGGTTTTTATTTTAATAATGGAAATTTGATTGTAAATGTTTTTATTTTTACTGCAGTTATGTAGTACGGTGGTTATGTTTCTAGCACCTATGATTCTGGATGGATGAAGTGGCTGCCTTATATGACATTACTTATTTTCCTATTCTTTTAAAGTTAATCTTACATTTTTTAAAAATTAAATTTATTTACATACCTTTGTGATAGGTTTGCCAGATAAAATACAGAATACTCACTTAGATTTGAATTTCAGATAAATAATAAATAATTTTTTAGTATAAGTAGTCTCAAAGGTTGCATGGGACATATTTATACTAAAAGTTATTCATTGTTTATTTGAATTGTAAATGTCCTCAGTTGTCCTGCTTTTTATTTCCCCTCTAAATCTGGCAACACTACTTTGTGATGCATACCTGATGTTTTTTTATTATCTGGCATTCATTTTCCCTACCACTGGTAACCAAACCTCTCTTTTCCTTTAAAGGACTATCCACTCTACTATTAATATATGTATGTGGGTGGAACTGACCCATCTCTTATAGGTACATGATTCAAGCTGTATCAGCCTAACTGCAATGTCATGCCACGGTGATTGGTTCAGTAATGGGGACAGGACTCTGGTCAGGACAATGAGAGCCAGACCTAAGACTTTGCTCTTTGTAGAAAATAGAAGAGTTTTTTTGTTTATTTGTTTTGTCTTGTTTTGCTTGTTTGTTTTTGAAAGTGTTGCTAAGCTTGTTGGTGATATGTCCTGGAGCTGCAGGGAGCCAGCGCATGGAAAGAGTCTGTCCAAAATAGTGACTTCAGAGGGTAAAGCTGAAAGATGAACAATAAAAGACTGAGACTTACTGATGTCATTGAGCCCTGGATCCAGCTAAGCCTGAAGAGGTCTATCTTGGACTTTTCCACTGTTAGAACAGATAGATCCAATTCACACACACAAAAAAACCCATAAGCTAGTGCACTTAAATTGTTGCCACCTGCAGCCAAAAGTTTCTTTTAGCAAAGACATTTTGAGGCAATGAGAGGCATATACAATAAAGTTATTAAATAGAAAAATCAGAACCAAATATATGAGGGCAAAATAAGCCAATCCTAAAAGTTAACATAATTTAATGTTTTCTAATATATATGTACTACCTATAGTAAGAAGATTTTAAACGTATATAAACAATTTTTTATTTTGATAGCTTAATACTATTTCAATGTGAATTAAATACATAGCTAGCACATCATACCCAAATGTTCTTATAAAAGACATTTGCTAAAGTAAAAACATGATTTGATTAAAATTAGAATATAAATTATTCTTATGGAAATATAAGGATATGGCAAACATTATGAAGGTATCATGCAAGGGTCCACAATTTTGAGAGCATTGACATAGTTAATGTGATTGTATATCACATTTTGCTTTGAGTAACCTAGCGGTCAGGGTTGGGGCAGGAAATGGGGAGAAATGTGTTATTTTATAACTATCATCAGAAAAGAAAAATCATGCCAATATTTCTGGAAAACCTATTTATTCTCTGCAGCCAAATTCCAAAACAAATTTCTCATTTAGTGCTTATATGAAGACTGTTAACCTTTATTGCTTAAGAATATCCTCAGCAATAGTTTTATAATCAAATAAAACCATCAATGTAAAAGGAAATTTTTAATGTTTTCTCTTATAACAATCTTCCATTAAAGTCAACAGTTTTAAAGATATACTTTAGTACAGCTGGTTCTATAAAATTTAAGTTAATATGGCACAACCTTGCAGCCTTTCAGGGATCTAATTTAACAAAAAAAAATAATAATAAGCTTAGGTTACCTAGGGGTTTCAATGAAGAAAATTTAGACTGAAAACTTTCATAAACCCCACATCTCTTACTGGGTTTTGAAAGTAGCTGAATACCAAACAATTAGCTATCTGAGGTGGCTTTAGAATCGTGGTGCTATATATTGCTAATGGATTCATATGCTTTGAAAATCAAGAGAACAAAAGACAAGTATTATTAATGAGAAAAAGAAAAAGGCTTTTGGTAATTCAAAGAATTCTGTAGCAATTACAATTAGGAATCTTTCATAATAGGTAAGATACCAGCATAATGTCCCTCAGAACAGAATGTACATTGTTAGAAATCCAAGTGTAGTAGGTCTTTTCTATTAGGAATTATAGGAATAGGAGTTGGCAAGTGGGAAATCAAGAATAGTTTTTGAAGAAAGAACAAGTAATATAATGGAATGACAGCAAGAGAAAAATGAGAGAAAGATATGAAGTTAGGCTTTCTAAAGCATATTTTGGAGAGGAAATTCAAATAGCTTACGGAAGAGTAAAACAATAATAAATGAAACCTAATCTCACACGAGAGAGTGATAGAACACATCCAGAGAATAAACACATCCAGGGAATAAATGTCCTTGGGGCAATGGTTTCTCTTACTAAGGAAGCAGGAAGAGTATATTGTTTGCTATTTTGGGGTATAAAGTAGTTTCAGTCATAGCCTTGGTTTAATAATATGAAGACTAAGATAAAGAGATGCACTCTGTTGGTAGTAGATTAGTTGAAATGCTGACGACAGAAAGGCAGACTACAAAAGCAGATGCTCCTTTAAGTGTTAATTTCTGATAAAGTAAATATTTAAAAGTTATTTTTTCTTTTATTGCATAAATATTTGCCTTCTACTGGATTAATTTTGAAAATACAAAGTATTCATTAGCAGATTTTACTTCTGAAAAGTTTATGAAAACTAAGAAGGGAATTACGGTCAGATTATTAGAGTAACAGACCTTGAAGTCCCTTTCGTACCACATTTCCCATAGAGGTAAGAGATACCTAATATTCTAAAGAGTGAGGATTTCTCTACCTGATTAAAGGTTACATTTTAAACTCTTTACTTGCAAAAATCTCTAATGTATAGTTAATTGTGTACTCTTTTCCTCCTTACCTACACTGACATGAAAACTCTTCCCTAACCCTTCTTAGAAACTTGCTTAGAAAATAAGATTTTTCTATACAGAAAAACCATCTGTCTGTTATCATCTTATCATCTTTCTTCACTCTCAGAGTGGCAATTTATTTTTGTTATTTACCGCTGACAGCCTTGTTAACTCAAAAGAGTTAAAATGCAGAAACTTCCAGAAATATATTTTTCTTTGAGAAACTGACGTTTTTAATTAAAAATTAATACATATTTTGAATGAATAAAATGTCCAAAATAAGTTACTCTTAAGTACTTAATGTTGCGTTTTTTTGTAATAGCAATATCTTTAGACAGACTATTTAATTATAATATGTTATTGCTGTGCAATCTGACACTTTGGTTGAATATATTTCTATCATTAAGCATCATTGTCACTTTCAGAAGAAAATTTTGTTGTCTTTGCTTATCAGATTGTTATGGATCAAGGGTGTCCATAAAAAGGAACTAAAACTGGAGTGGAAGCTGGTAGCTGGCAAAAGATCTTCCAATGAAGGTGGGAGAATTTTCAAGGCACTTACCTGGCTACAAAGGATAACTTTGGCATTTATATCCAAACAGGTGAGAACAGAGGTCTCAGCCATGATTAAAATAAAATATTTAGCATTGGGAGATCCAAGATTATTTAGCAGAAAAAGAGATAGAGAGCTACAAGGAAAGTTTCTTAAAACTCCGAACCATCTTGCCTTTGTCACTCACTCCATTCCTTTCTTTCCTCCCTTCTCCCTACTATATGCTTTAATCATTAGTCAACAAATTCTTTTTTTTTTTTGAGACAGGGTCTCGCTCTGTCACCCAGGCTGGAGTGCAGTGGCCGGATCTCAGCTCACTGCAAGCTCCGCCTCCCGGGTTCACGCCATTCTTCTGCCTCAGCCTCCCAAGTAGCTGGGACTACAGGCGCCCGCCACCACGCCCGGCTAATTTTTTTTTGTATTTTAGTAGAGACGGGTTTTCACCGTGCTAGGATGGTCTCGATCTCCTGACCTCGTGATCCGCCCGTCTCGGCCTCCCAAAGTGCTGGGATTACAGGCTTGAGCCACCGCGCCCAGCCAACAAATTCTTATTGAGACCCCCAGACTCTGTGCTAGGCAGTGGAGGATCATCTTCATGAAAAACACACATATACAGGGACATATACTTGTAAATGTCAGGATCCATCTCCTTAGAGTCAAATGAGGGGACAGATAAGCACAAATAAGTTCAATTCATTTTAAGCTGTGAGGGGATTAGATGCAAGTTGCAACGTGGGCACGGAGGAACAAGGGATGACTCACCCAGGAAATTCAGAGAAGGCGTCTCAAGATGGTAAACACCTGACATAAACACTGAAGGAGGCCAGGCACGATGGCTCACCCATATAATCACAGCACTAGGAGGCTCAGGTGTGAGGATTGCTTGAGCCTGGGGGTGCAAGACTAGCCTGGGCAACACAGTGAGATCCTGTCTCTACAAATAATTAGCCAGGCATGGTGATGCACACCTGTAGTCCCAGCTACTCAGGAGGCTGAGGTGGGAACATCACCTGAGCCCAAAGAGGTCAAGGCTGCATGAGCCATGATCTCACCATTGCATTCCAGCCTGGGCATTGGAGTGAACCTCTGTCTCAAAAAACAACAACAAACTAATTGATTGAAGGAAAGCTTGCCTGACAGACAAACTTGGGGAAACAGGAGAGAAGACATTCCAAGGAGAGG
Source organism: Papio anubis (assembly GCF_008728515.1). Classification (NCBI taxonomy): domain Eukaryota; kingdom Metazoa; phylum Chordata; class Mammalia; order Primates; family Cercopithecidae; genus Papio; species Papio anubis. The sequence continues at coordinate 34,818,118 of NC_044979.1, forward strand.
GAATAAAGTGTGAGAAAAGTGTGGCCTGTTCAGGGAACTACAAGTACTGACAGAGTATAAAGTTTGAGTGAGTGGTTGGAGGTGGGAGGAGCAGCTACCAGAGCATGAGTCTTAGGCTGTTGGAAGGAAGAGACATTAAAGGGCCTTATATGTCATGGTAAGGAACTCAAATCTTATATTACAAACAATGAGGAGCCTCTGAATAATTTTGAGGAGAGAGAGTAACATGATCAGATTCTCACTTGCATGCTGGCAATGATGTGCTGGATGAATTGTGAGAATAAAACCAGGGAGAGAAGTGAGGTGGTGAAGGATGCTTGATTTAGGGCACAGGCAGAAGAGATGAAAAGGAAGTGGTGGTGGAGGGCCAATAGGAGGTAAAATTGATGGGAGGTGGCAACTGAAGATTAGAAGGCAGGAACAATGTGAGCAGTAGGAGAACAAGATGGGTTTTGAGGTTTCTAATTGGAAAAGAGAGTGTGGTGGTATTAATCACTAAGATAGGAAACAGAAAAGATTTGGAACAAAGATCATGAGTACAGATGTGTACACAATGACTTTGAGGAAATTACCAGTTGTAGCTATAGTTCCAGGCCTCAGATGAGAGGTTTGGATAAATATTTGGGAATCACAAAGAGGGCAATAAAAGCTATCGACATTAATAGTGTCACTGTTAAGGACATAGGCTCTGCTGTCAAAAGACTCAGATTGGAGTTGGCTCTCTCATTGACCTTGTATAAGTTTCCTAAATCTGAAACGTGCTGTTAATAATATCTCTTACAAACCACTAAAGAATTAAATGGAAGTGTATCTAAAGCATTCAAGATGGTGTTAGGCATGTAGTAAGTGCTCGGTAATGCTACCTTATATTATTCTGATGAATCGGATTAGAAAATCAAAATTCACCTGGCTGGGCGCGGTGGCTCATGCCTGTAATCCCAGCACTTTTGGAGGCCGAGGTGGGCTGATCATGAGTCAGGAGATCGAGACCATCCTGGCTAACACGGAGAAACCCTGTCTCCACTAAAAATACAAAAAAATTAGCTGGGCGTGGTGGCGGGCGCCTGTAGTCCCTCAGGAGGCTGAGGCAGGAGAATGGCGTGAACCCGGGAGGTGGAGCTGGCAGTGAGCCAAGATTGCCTCACTGCACTCCAGCCTGGACAACAGAACCAGACTCTGTCTCAAAAAATAAATAAATAAATAAATAAATAAATGAAAAGAGAGAAAGAAAATTAAAATTCACCTATTCACTAAATTTTCTGGGGACCCCTGCTGTATTCAAGGCCAAATAAATGAGGCAAAATGATAGAACTCTTGGTGGAATTAATATTTAAGATGCAGAGCCATAGAGAAAGGCAAATGAGTGATCATATAAGCGGGATAGAGACACCCAACATAGGACAGATAGACACCATATTGATTGATGGTAGAGAGCTTGCAGAGAAGAAAATGTCCGATTCACATTTAGTTATGGGACACAAATGTCACACAACTAAAGCTTTCAATGTTTTCGGGTGTTTAGTAGTTACTAAGTCATTGGCAACTTTAGTCATTAAAATATTGGGGGTGGAAATGAGCTCACATTACTTGATAAGTGAAAGAGAAAGGAAAAAATGTAGACAATAAGTATAGGTTACTCTTTTCAGAAGCTTGGCTGTGAAGAGGAAAGACACGAATTAGTAACACTCAGGGTATTTATTTATTTATTTATTTAAATTGATTGTTTTAATGAAGGTAGTTTTTATTTTAATTTGAGAGATATCTGAACATACTTCTACAATGACCAGAAAGAGCCAATGGAGAAAACAAAACCATGTATATAGACGAGAATCACTGTTGGAGCAAAAGGAAACAGGGAAACGTAGAGCGCAGCAAAGCAGAAGGCCTTAGGAAGAGCAAAGTGCTTCACTCAGTGACTACAGAGATGCCAGACCTAATGGATGCTTGAGTTACCTTTATTGCCACTTGAAGAATTCCGAGACCATCAAAGAATTACTGAGTTCCACGTTGAGAGAGTGCTAACTACAGTAGGATAGAGAACACTATGAGCATCTGGGAAATAACTGAAAATCAATTCACCGCTGGGAATGAACAGGAACTGGTGGCATGTGCAGCTTCAGGCACTGTGGGAAAGTTCTGGTTCAGAAAGCAGATCTTAGCATTGGGGGAGATGATGATCTTAACAGTGGTCACTATAAAGGAGCTCAACATGAAATAACAGTGTTTAGAATCAGGGCACAGAGGAATTGGAATTACTTGGAAATCTACGAAATCAGCATCAGAAAAGTCCTTCAGCTGGTAGAACTGGAAGAGGAGATCTATCCTCTTAGACCAATATTTTATAGGCACAAAAACCCTTAACAGATTATCAACAAATGGAATTAAGCAATATTTAAAAAGGGATAATATATCATGATCAACTGGGGTTTATCCCAGGAATGCAAGCCTGTTTCAACATTTAAAAATCAGTGTAATTCCAGGAACAGAAAACCAAACACCGCATGTTCTCACTCATAAGTGGGAGTTGAACAATGAGAACATATGGACACAGGGAGGGGAACATCACACACTAGGGCCTGTGGGGGGCAGTGGGGGGGAAGGGGAGGGATAGCATTAAGAGAAATACCTAATGTAGACAACGGGTTGATGGGTGTAGCAAACCACCACAGCACATGTATACCTATGTAACAAACCTGAACATTCTGCACATGTATCCCAGAATTTAAAGTATAATAAAAATAAAAATAAAAATCAGTGTAATTCACTGTATCAACAGACTAAATAGGAGACAAAATATGAGTTTATTTAATACAAACACTGAAAGCATTTGACAAAATTTATGAGGAACATTTCTCAGGAAGATGGAATAGAAAAGAACTTCCTCAATTTAATAAATGGCATCTAGCATCATATTTAATGATCACAGATCAAAGAAATAGAAAACTGAAAACCATAAAGAACATCAATGATACAAAATAAGTTTCTGTAAAATGGCCAATAAAGTAATAGTAAAACAAACAAGACAATTGTTTGCTTGCCCTAAAATATTAAGAAAATAGTTTTTAATGCACACAATGTGATTGAATATGCTCCATAATTTTTGAAAATTTGGCTTAACACTTTCTGACATGGGATCCAAAGGTTTTTCTAAAAGGTGAATTTTATCTATACTATATTTTAGTGGCCATTACTGAAAAGGACACTTTACAAAAAACATGAAGGTACACCCACCTGGGAGAAATATACAAGGGTTTGCTTATTTAAGCACAATACTTATGTTTTTCAATTGTATTCACCTGTTATAAATTTGTTAAAATTTTGCTAGTTATTTTCTTGCAAACTGAGAAGTATTTCATTTCCATATTTTTAGCAAATAAGAAAACACGAAAACTTTTTTACTTGGAAAAATTTTAAACAGGTGTAAAGATTGCTTTTAAGTTTAGAAATACGTTTTTACAAGTGACGTGTTTTATCATTTTGAACTTTAAAGTCACATAATGATCGACAAGATTCCAAATGACTGTTTTCAAAACATGCTTTTGGCAATGTAAGTTTCTTTTGAAAAGTAGTTTCTTTCTCACTATGGTTAAAAATATTGAAGCAATATAGTAAATGTGTACTTCCTTTTTCTTTTTTTCAAAGATATCTACTAACAGTGATTTGTTGTCACTGGAAAGATCAGCACACTTGAACAGTTGTCTGTTTTGTTTTTTTATCCTAAGTTTAATGATTCTTGTAAGAAATTTACACAAAGATAGACTGTATGTCTTTGTTATAAATTATTTTCATGGTCATCTCCTATCTCATTACAACGTATTTAAGATACTTTAATTAATAAATTATTAGTTTAGCAACCCTGGATCAAATCATGGGTTTCACTTTTGGCTATCTCAGTCCTATAACTATCAAGGATATATTTTTTTTTCAGAATTATCATAAAATATCCCTGTAGCAGGTTATCCTCAGAGGTAACATTCACTTATTCTTACTGGTTAATTTATTTAATGCTATCTCACAATTCTTAAATTCCTCACCCTTATATTATTCGATGGCAAAAACTATGCAGTTACCTAAAGCAAGGGTTAGCAAACTTTTTCTGTAAATGGCCAGATAATAAACATTTGAGGCTTTGCAGGTTATAAGGTTTCTGGTACAACTACTCAACTCTGCTGTTGTAGCATGAAAGTGGTCATAGACAATGCTAAAAGAATGAGCATGGCTGTGTCCCCCCAAAAAGCTCTATTTACAAAAACAGGCAACAGGATAGGTAGAGTATAGTTTGCTGATCCTGGCCATACATCTTTCTAGAACCTCAGAATTTTCTAGGTCCTAATAATTAGAGGCAGTAATGTAATTCTCAGTTGTCTGATGCTAGTTTCCCATCTTGGAATATGAATGAGGGTTTCACCACCTCTTGCCTCAGTATAGCCAAGTAAACAGTGCCAAATGACCCAGTTTTCTGAAAGATCTGTTGCCTGTAACCACCTTCCTGGTACAAGTTTTAGAATACCTAAGGTTTCCAGTTCAGAATCACCTAGAGTTTTTGTAAATAACAGAATCTGACCCAGGCTAGTTAAAGCAAAAGGGAATTTATGGGAAGGATATTGTGAGCCTCACAGGTCAACTCATTTTTTAAGCAGAGGTCAATTATCCTAGACCATCTTCCTATTCCATTTGATATCAGACTAGTTCATTGTGCAAAATAACATCATGCTGAAATGACCTCTAGAGCAGGAATTTGCAAGTACACTATGTCCTTGGTCACATAAATGAATGCTGGGGGATATAAATGCCATGAAATATAGGAGCCTGATACCTCACGGATGTTTCTGGGGGCCTGTTATTCTGAGGCATGTAAAAATAGGTCCCTCAAAATGAAGGACATGTTGCTATTCCTTTCGTGCCTTTCCAGCAAGAACAAGGCTTGGTGGGCATCTCTGGATGATAATGACAATAAGGCACAGTTTTGAGTGCGTTGTTTCAATCACACTGTCCAATGTTCACAATGCTGCTATCTCTCAATGGAACTGAGAGCAAAAGAAGACCCTCTAGTAAGTTCAGGCTGAGGTGAGGCAATCTGTGAATTGTCCCTTATAACACAATAAATCCAAGGTTGCTTGGAGAGCCTGAGGAAGATTGGGTTGTTGTATGGACTTGCATTAAAACAGGAAATTGAGACAGGGTAACACATTTTCCTTCTGTGTGTCAGAACATTATAATGTGCATGCATATAGATACCATCATTATGTGGGAACTGAGTCAACATACCAAGTCAGCCCTGATGCTTGTTAGAGCTTTCCTCTTTTATCAGTTCAAAGTCCCAATCTAACAGAACATATCATAAACACACAATAGCTTCAGTATCAAGAGGATCAAGGTGAAAGAAAAGTGCCAATATTCTCTTATATCTTCCTAAAAGGAGGAAAAAATTGAATGTGAGAAAGCGAATATGTAATTTAATTTTTAAACTGATTCTAAGTAAAGATATTGAGCTGCATGACTCCTAAACTAGGAATGAGGAACTTATTGTAATGTGACCATCGACTCTAAGTCATTTGCTTGTTCAATGTGTTTCTTCCTCTATTAAAAAACAAAACAAAAAAATCAATGAATACTACTAACTTTCAGCCACGGGGAACTGAGAATCATGATTGATGTAACAACTATCAAGTATTATACAATCCAGTTTTAAATATAAATGACAAATATTAGATCAATAATTTCATGAAACCATAGTCACTAATTACCCTTCCTTCCTGCTCTGAGGTAACTAAAAGCAGGATTTTTATGTTCAGGGGTTTGTATTCTTACCAACCCCTCTTTCAATAGAGTAGGCTTATGATAAGGCTTATATATTCATTTTCATACCACCAAAAAAGGATTTGTAATAGTGAAAAAACATGAAATTGTTTATATTCCCCTATGCACTGCCTTTTACCCATTGCTTTTTAAAATGCAAGATTTTTTTTTAAATCCAAAAAACATGGGATTGATTATATAATTTTGAGCTGAAAAGGACCTTAGCAATCGTTAAGTAATTCGTTTCATTTTACAAATGAGTAAGGAGAAACATGCTGAAGTTGAGTGATTTTACTAAGATTACATGGCTAGTTACTATCAGAACTCAGATTAGAGAAACTATGGGTGATAAATAAATATCTGCTTGCCCTTGCGGCTGTTTTGCCAGATGTGAAGAATGAAGACATTCTACCTACAGACTCTATCATACTATCTAGGTCTTAAACTGACGAGAATAAATCCAAGTGGTTCATTACCAGTTCCGTCCCCTCAAAAGAATATGATTCAAACATAGTTTGTGTAATGCCATAAGCCTTATATGCTTGGGAAAGGGTGGAAGGTGGCTGGTGGGGGTGGTAAATTTCATCCCCTGGAAGTCGTCTTGAAGGTCTACTTATTGGAATCACCAGGAGGGCTTGTTAAAACATAGACTGATGAGTCCTATCCCCAGAGATTCAGGTTCAGTGGAGCCTGAGAGTGGGGCCTGAGAATGTGCATTTCTAACACGTTCCCAGATGATGCTAATACTGCTATGAGAACTGCTGGTCAGTCTCCCGTAGTCCATTGGGATGCCTGCCTACTTTTTGTCCTGGTCATTTTCACTTCAGTTTCCAAAGCTCTTGGATACTGAGCTTGCTTCCATATGCTTCCAGAGTTGCTTTCTAAGACCAAGTCAAGCCTTGACTTACTGTTTTTGCAATCACATCATGCGAAAAACTATTATTCCCAAAAATTCCTAAAATATGACACACATTTCTTTTCTCAGACTAGGCCCCTCGACACCTGAGCTCACTCAGGAGGAAAAAAAAAAAAATCACTTTATCCTTTGTACTTGAATTAGGTTGCTGGGTCATATCAAGTGGAGGTCATTCCTTTCTATTGCTGTTGTCACAAGCCCTGCTCCTGCTCCCATTAGGTTATATGCAATTTCTTATGTATCATGTTTTCTCTCCAGGTGCTCTCAGAATACCACATGCTTAGTACTGTGTGGAAGAGTTTGGGCAAGACTGTAGTTTCTCTTTATTTGATCTCAGATTCTTTGTACCTGATAAAAAAATTCATATATTTTTATTTGAATCAAAGGTGGTCATTTGATCAACAAATATACGTTGAATAATGCATAGGTTCAATGTTAAGACTAAAGATACAAAGATGAATAAGACATGATACCAGCTCTTAGAGAGCTTTGAGGCTAGTGTAGGAGACAAACATTTTAAAAGTAATTATAATTTACAAATGAAAAGCCTGTATATCACTGACTTTGACAATTTATTATATCAAAATGACTTACTTCAATTTTCTTTAATGAATCAGCTAAATAAGTATTTATAGATAAATGACATCAACGTGTATGAACATATAGTACTAACCCATTCAACCATTACCAACTTTCTAAGGACAAACAACCTAGTTAATGTGGGGGAAAAAACAATGTTAGTTCTTATTAAAGGCTTTGTATGGAGCCAAAAGTCAACAAATACTGCCTACTTCCTAGATACAGAGTTTTACAATTTTATTATATATGTAATATGCATGTAATTCAGTACACAAAAATGCTATCATCTTGATAAAATTGGAAAGCATTAATATTTCATATTATTGCTTTTTTTTAAACAAAATCCCTCTCCCCAGTCATCAAATGTCCTGAAGTTTCAACTGTCCCCAGTTGAATTCACTAGCTGCTGAGTACCTTTTGAATACCTTTTCTGTGTTCATGGAATTTCTGACCTTATGAATCTGCAGATCCTTAACACTGAGCCTGAAATGTACAGGTCTTTTGCAGCTAGGGTACAGGTATGTGACCTTTCCCTAATCAGACACACCCATGGGCAACTATGATTTGAAAACACATAAAGTCAAGAAGCCTGTGGCATAGGGCAGCAAGGGTGGCAGCAGAAACACCTCGCTTTTAGAATCTCAGAAGAGATTCTAGTTTCCAATTCCCAATGTTAGCAGTAAATTTATAGTATCTCTGCCCAGAGATGACAACAGTCAAGGACTCACTGGAGTAGTTCCACAGTGAAACTTGGGTATAGTTCTTAATTGTATAGAGTGAGTACGGAAATCTGACATTTGACCAACAGGCATTACAGAAAGAGAAAAGAAAAAAAATTAAGGGGAAGAAAAATATGAAAATAACAAAAGAAGAGTTTCTAGCACTAAAGTACATGAGTTTTTGGATAAAAAAAGGGCCTTTGGAATACCCAGTACAATAAATGTAAAAGTATTCCACTATGGTACATCATCAACTTTCAGAATTCCATAAACAAACAGAAGATTCTAAAAACCTTTAGAGGTCATAGAGTCACATACAAAAGATCAGAATCAGAATAACTTCAGATTTCGACAGCAATGTTGAAAGTTCGAAATCAATAAAATAACACCTTCAAATTCTGAAGAAAACTGGTATTCAACCTGAAATATTCTACCTTGTTAAACTAATCAAGGGTGAGATTAGAATAAAACTATCAGATATGCAAGGTCTCAAAATTTTACTACCTATTCACTTTTTCTTAGGAAGCCACTAAAGGATATACACTATCAAAACAAGGGAGTACATCAAGATGGATGACATAGATTCCAAGAAACAGAGGGTCTAACACAGAAAGATGAAGGGAAATCCCAGGATAGTAACTCAATAAAATTCCAGACAATAGCCGTGTTGCAACAGTACAGATTAACATGGGATGATGGATGGCTTTGGGAGACAGGTCTCTGATTAAAATTAGTGAGTCTAATAGATTCCTGATACACTTGATTATGTGGAAAATAATATGAGGAAGGACTTTATAGTTGTTAATATAGAAGAAATAAAAGAAAGAAAATTTAAGCAAATTATTGAGGGGGGAAAATCCAATAAAGTTAAAGTGTACAAGAATGTAACTTCTGTTTTATGCTGTTTTAAGTTTTGTACTACTATTTGATTTTTTAAATTATGTGCATTTATCATTTGCATAAAAATAATTGATTTTAAAAACATTATGTGGTAGCAGAGACCATATCCTTGACCCCAATAATGTCAATGTGGTAATGGGGACATGTGGCATCTTCAAATTTTCCGAAGTATCCAACCTGCCTACTCATTTATAACGTAGATTGACCTTGAGCACATTACAATAAAGGAATCAATGTTGTTCCTGTCTCATTTGGAATAATAATAAGCCAGTGAATATTCATTAAAGTTAAAGAGCAGCCAGAAAACCAGTAAGCAGCATCCTGGAAACTATAACATACTTAGCTCTTCAAATCATTTCTTGATTACAGGTAAGTACTAGATATTTGGAGACTAGGTCATATAATGGTAGTAACTATCACTGGTAATTTTGTAGCATGAATAAATGTTCAATTTTCCACTAACTTCAATAAGAAATCAGAATGATTTGTAAATAAACTGTTTATTCCTAAAAAAGAAAGCCCCAAAGAGGTTTGTAGTTAAAATGAATTTAAAAACGAGAGGCAGAAAAAAAAAATGGTGTGCTAGCTTCCTTTTCAGATTTTAGTTGATGAAAAAGAAAACAATTAACATTTAACTTGGGATAACATGTACTAGAACAAATTCTTGTAAGCATTGCTATATGCAACATTTACATAAAGATGTGCAGAGATATTTTACAAGATGAACATTTTAAACACATGACATTTGTGGAGGTTGAATGGGAGAAGTAGCACTCATTGTCCCTGCACTTGGTCTGCAAATCCAGATTTGCAATATTCAGATTTGCTGTTGTTCTGTCTCTACAAATCAGTTCTGCCATAGCCAAGCAGCAATTATGCCTACAATGGCTGCTGAATGCCGTGTGCATTCAGCCACCTTTATATTCCCCCACAGTAAAGGGTGTCACTACATTTTAAATTATTAACATTAGCAAGGGGAATAGGGTGTTTCAGAGGACTTGTAACAGTACATAAACAAAGACATTTGTGAAGAAATATATATAACAAAGAACCATAACAAGAGAAGCTTGCAAAGTACCCATAAGGATAACAGCAGGAATGTATCTGAAAATATGCCCTCATTTCCATAATGAGCTACCCTAATGTTTTCTGTTGAAATGAGGGCTTTACCTTAAAAGATCATACCAAAGAAAGAAAGAAGAAAATGAAGTACTAGATTAGATTCTAGCTGAGGTAAGGGAAGTCGAATGGAAGAAATGAAATGTATGAATTGCCTTTTTTTTTTTTGGTTATATTCATATACACCTTAATAAAGCTTTTTTTTTTTTTTCCCCCCACAGCCCTCTCCCACTACTCTTTCCTGTCTTCAAAATAGTTTGGTGGTCTACAAGTTCTAAAAGCTGGTATTTCTAGCATATGCATTTTATATGTATATTAAGAGAAAATCCCTAGTCTTCTTAACTGAGCTTACAAACTTCAAGATACTCTGTTGAAGGGAAACAGAATGCTTATGTCCTGGATAAAATCCAATCTCTCAAACTGGGTAAAAAGAATTTGAGATAAGGAAATAACTTGCCAAAGAAAACAGACAGAAAAGATGTCTTGTGTTCTGCCAAACAGCGGATATGCTATCAAAAATGAAAGAAAGGACTTGCTAAAACTTTTGAAACAAAAACAGCTAGTACTGCTTGGTTTCAGGATGAATATGGAAAAATAGAATCCTTTATGTATGGTAAGGGGGGAATCCCCAAATATTGCTTGTTCACAGGCTTAAATGAGTAAGGAAGTCATATTTCCAGTGAAATGTTCATGCTTACATTTTCCACATCAAGAGCTGGAAAAAGCCCAGAGAAAAACAAAAATAACAATAGAGGGTAGAAGACAAGAACTTAAATTGCAATTTTGTGGACAAAGGATTATATTAAAAATTTGGAGAAAATTAAAGAAAGGTTGGACCTGAGGAAAAAAGTCTACTGTGGTCATAATTTTCCAAGTCTAAAGGAAACAGAACAAGGGCAAATAGTAAAAGAAAAATTGCATTTAGATAAGTCATAAAATTTCCTGAAAGAAAAGAAAATCAATAAAACAATAGATAGTCTAGGCTAGTAAGAGGTTGTGAAATGATTGGAACTCAGTGATTCTCAGAATGAGATAGATTCTTCAAGGCAGCTACTGTCCATTCACCTATCATCACATGGCCTTTTTTTTTTTTCCCCCACAGCCCTCTCCCACTACTCTTTCCTGTCTTCAAAATAGTTTGGTGGTCTACAAGTTCTAAAAGCTGGTATTTCTAACATAAAATTTGCTAATCTTTCAGTTTTTATTAATTAGAAGCTAATAGGATTCTATCTCTGGATTTACAGTTTTAAAAAGTTTTATTTTGGCATACTGGGATATCTGTAACTTATTTGGCATAATATATGGCCTAATCAGAAATTCTGCTATTAAGTTCTTCACTATATTTTTGAAAAATTATGTACAATTGTAAATTTGAAGTACAGTTTTTGAAGAGACAGACTTAAAACAAGGTAAGAATACATATATTAAGTCTTGATCCCTTAGCTCAGGGAAAGCAGAACAGACCATAGGCAAGGACTGTCAGTGGCCGACAACTAATACTTGAGTAATCATTATGTATCAGGTACTTTACATATGATATCTTTTTTTAATGTCTTATAATTTTAGTTTAAAAAAATTTTAATAGACAATAACTGCACATATTTATGGGGGTACACAGTGATGTTGCAATACATATAACGTATAGTGATTAGATCAGGGTAATTAGCATATCTATCATCTCAGAAACTTATTATGTCTTTGTTTTGGGAACATGCAATATCCTTCTAGCTATTTGAAACTATATAGTATTGTTAACTACAGTCATCCTACAGTGCTACAGAACACTAGAACTTACACCTATCTAGTTGTAATTTTGTATTTTACAACTTCGAAGTAGGTGTAATTATCCCTATTTAGATTATACTTGTATGAAACAGAAATTATTTTCATTTTACAGATGAGGAAACTGAGACGCAGAGAAGTAATCTGTCCAAAGTCCACTGGGTTATAAGATTCATAACAAGAACTACAACTTGGGTTTATCTGAATCTTAAACTTCTGGCACTATACTTGCTCACAGGTTTGAAAAGGAGAGCTTTAATTTCTACTATTTCTCAAGAATTTGTAATGCTTTCTCTTGTCACTGTGCTTTCAACTTACAGGGGTTGCAGTTTTGATAAAAGACAAACTGATTTAGATTCTAGCTTTGTTAGATCTGTAATTCAGAAGCAACTCCAGGCTTCCATTTCTACTAATGCTTTCTAAATCTAATTATTTTATAAATAGTCCTGTTGCTTTAATTCACTTTTTACCCTAACGTTATTAATCAAGTTTAACTTTGAAATCTCCATATTTTATGTGAGACCTCCCAAGGCTATCCAATCTTATTTTCCTTTGTAAATTTATTGTTGCTCAGCCTATTTCATTAAGGACAGCTTTAATTTTAATACTTTATAATTATTTTCAAAGTGCATGATAATGGTTTATCAGTCTGGTTAGTACATCAGAGATTTCTATTGGCGCTATCAGAGATGTTAACATCCAACAGTTTTACCAAAGTGTAATTGTTATAGATGTCTTGTTTAACATATAACTTTTTTGTTTATTGGAATTAAGCAATTACCAGACATGAATTTATGCAACAAAAATGTTTAATGTGAACAGTGACATGCATATTTGATAGCTCACTGCAGTCTGCATCATTGTCTCTAGATTCCAAAATTTCATTTTAAGCCGTTTAGTACTTACAGAACAAAGGGGGTTATCTTAGATAACTTTTAATATCCTGGGCTATTTTCCAATTCACGATACAGGGGAAAAAAAATGTGTCCAGGGCCCTTAAAAGAAAATACTTTGAATTTAAATATGACACATACATTAAGCCCACGTGACACGCCAGGGAGGCGGTGGAAGTCAAGTGCATTTGTTTTTGTTACATCCATCAGGGCGATCTCTTTCACAATTCTGGGAGAGGCCTGTTTGTTCCTCCACTCCCACAGTTGAAGTTTGGACAAAGTTTGAGAAAATCCCAGGCACCTGCGGCTCCTAGCGAAGCCCGCGAGGAGCATAGGGGAAAGCACCTCTTCCCCAGTTTTCAGTCTTCAGATCGCAGGCCTCTCGGACCCGCAAAGCGAGCGTCACGCTGCCGCGCCTGAGAAATAAGAGCTATTTCAAGGACGGGCCCTGGGTCCTCACTGAGGCTTCGCAAAGGTGTGCGTCCGCCCAAGGAAGGCCGGCGGCGCGGCGGCGCAGCGACGGCGAGGAGTCTCCACCCATCTTCTCTTCAAGCAGCAGTAGCTGAGTCTGGGTACCCAACCGACGAGCCGAGACGCCAGAAGCCAGAGGACGAAGTTGAAAGCCTGCGCCCCGAGCCAACCGGAATTCCACTTAGCTCCGCGCGGTCCGCGCCTCGGCCGGAAGGGGGCGTGGCTTCGGGCCGGCGCGGCGAGGCCCGCCGCCGAGTTGGGGGGGTTCCTCCCGGGCCCCGGCCGCGCGTTTCCGGTGCGCTCCCCCGCGCCCTCCGTCCTGTGGTCTCGCCCGTCCCCGCTGCCATGTTGGATTGTGCGGCCGCCGCCGCCGCTGCGGGAGGGTTCGGGGAGGAGTTGGGAGTTTAGCGCAGTCGCTGGAGTGCGAGGACAACGACCATCCGGTCCTATCCTGGCCGGGCGGGAGCTGGGAGCTTCCCTTTCTCAGCGCGGCCCGAAGGTGGCTCGCCGTCGGCGCCTGCGTCGCTCGACCTCCTCCTCCTCCGCGCTCCGGAGGAGCTGCGAGATGTGGCGCCTCTGACTCCGCTTCTCCCCGCCCCTGTCACCGAGAGGGGTAACGAGCTCTCGCCCACTCGCGGGAGGAGACGGCCCTGGACTCCCAACCCTGCCGGCGAAACCATGAGCTCCGTCCAGCAGCAGCCGCCGCGGAGGGTCACCAACGTGGGGTCCCTGCTGCTCACCCCGCAGGAGAACGAGTCCCTCTTCACTTTCCTCGGCAAGAAATGTGTGGTCAGTGGACAAGAACCGCGTCGCCACCCCTGACATTACCTCACGGGCCCGGACTTGGGGGCCGGGAAGTGGGAGTGGGGAAGGAGGCGGGAGCGGCGCGGGGAGGGTCCCGCTTGTCGGCCAGGCCTCCCGCCAGCCCCGGCCCCTCGTCGGCGCCCTCGCCCTGCTCCCTGGGTGCGGGCTGTGGCGGTCGGGCGCCGCCTCCCCGAGCTTTGGGGAACAAGGGAGTGTCACCTCCGCAGGCCTGTCCTCCAGCCTGGCCGGGCCTCGGTCCGCGCCCTGGCTGCTGGTTAAAACTTTACTCTCAGGCCACAAGGGGATTTTCTTGCAAGAGTCGCTTGGTCCCAGAATCTGGGCCCTTGTTCTAGCTCTCGCGTCACCTCCTCCTGCTGGATCTGGGGGTACCTTCCTTAACAATGCCAGGTTTGAGGAGTGGATAGGTCGGGGAAGGAAGGTGGTTTTCACTCTCCCATTAGGATTCCAGGAGGGAATGAAGTCGAGTGCAAGAGCCTGGGCTCTCTTCAGATTAGAGAGGGTAAAAAAATGTTACTGCTCTTCGTTAAAGAGAAACAAGATTTATTTCTCCAGCAACCTTGTCTAGGCCTGGTTTCTACTCTCCTTCCCACTGATTTTTTCCCCCATTGGTGGGAGGGGGTGCTGCTCTTCCCGCAGCCATGCGCAGGGAAACCTCAATCTCTGGTAGTTCTTGGTTTTTGGGGCCGAGAATGATTCTTAGTTTGGTGCTGTGCGGCCAATTCCAACCCCAGATGGCCGGTTGGGAGCGAGCAGTTCTGCTGTGGGAAGGGGAATGTGTGTTGTTGACGGAAGCATTCGTTACATTGGCTGCTGGCACTTCTGGGGGTGGGGAGGTTCTGCTCTGTGGTATAGGCCTTGTCGGAATCATACTGCGGTGCTGGGTTGAAGTGTGGTTTGTTGAAATCCTGGCTGGGTCTCTTTCTCTCCACTTTGTTTGCTAGCACCTGCAGAGTATGTGCCACTGGAATCCAGAAAACACGGAAATTTACAGAGCAATACCATTTTATAACTCCTTTAATGTTAGGTATGCCAAACCAGATTTCACCTGCTTCTTTACGAAGTTAGGGTTAGACAATTTCTGGAAAGTTCTTGGATTAATTGTTAACTTCGTAGGAGTCCACCCTTTGTATCTTGTGCCATCCGGTTGGAGATTGAATCGTTCCATTCAATTTCAGATGTGTTTCAAATTTCGGAACTTAGACCTTAGGGAACATTGAGTTTCGTGATTAGAAGGATGAAACGAGAGGAGTGGCTCAAAACGAGAATTTTGGGTAACAACTTTAAGCCCCTACCCATACACACACTTTTTTCAACAAATGAGAAAACTGATCCAGTGAGCCCAAGTCATACAACAGTTTAACGATGTAACCAGAACCAGAAAACCGGGACTCCTCATGCCTAGTCCTATCCCATGGTACTTTCCACTACATCATGTTGTTTTAGAAGGGTGTTTTTTTTTTTCTTGTTACCGATTTATTTCCAAAAGTGGTGTTAAAGGAATAACCACTTTGCCTTTTTCACCAAAAACTAATTAAAATACAAGATTCTTAAAGCACCACTAATGTTTGCATATGTTCAGTTTAGGAAAATCTCCAGCACTTTGAATGTTACCTCCAATGAAAAAAAAATTCAGTTGTTGGTTTAGTAGATTAGCTGTGTAACCTGTATCAAAAAGGAAGTAGTCGTACTGTGTTCTACATACCACACACATTAACTTTACGCAGAAAGAACATTACATTTATACACAAGTATAGTAATTGTCCTGTGCTTACCTATAGTTTTACTGGTTTCAAAAAATGGCAGATGGGGAAAAATACTGTGATGGGGAAAAATGATGTTGCACGTTGGTTAGTGTAAGTGGATTGCTGAATAGGCTGTCAGTATTCAGTGCTTAATTTCTTTATGCCATCTTTTATTAATTAACTTTACCTTTTGCATTTCTGTCATTTAAAAACCACACTGTGTCAGTTGCCTGCTTTTGTAGGATAAGTCGTTGCATATACTAATTTCAAAATTTGAAGTCCCTAGTTAATAGAGAGTTGAGTGATATTTTAATTTTTGAAATAATCTTTTCCTCCCTTTGCTGATTATGCAGGTGTTTTTTTTTGTCTTTTAAAACATTACCGAAATACATTGTCTCATAATAAATCCAGCAGTAAGTTTTACAGGTCAGACCAAATGTGTTAGGCAGAAGAGTACTCAGAGCTCTATTTAAGAATTCAAGAAATGAAACAGAAGCAGTTACAGTCTTAGCTCTGGAGGAGCTTCGTATCTTCTTTCATTCAACAAACATGCATTGATTAAATGTTGAGGTCAAAAATCTAGAAGGGCTGAAATTTGTCCTCAGGGAGCTTACTAGGTCTAAAAAGGGAAACGTGTAAACTGATAAATAAGTCAGTGCTTCAGAGTGATGTGTAAGAGGCTACTTTTCACAATAGAAAATGTCTTGGCTTTGTAATAGCAAATATGGGTTCAAACTGGGGGTCACTTTGGATAAGTTTCTTAAGCTTCCTATCCTAGATTTGGTTTTCTCATGTGTAAAAGAAGGATACTATCTCATGGGTGGTTGTGTGGATTAAGATTGTGTGTAAATATGTGGAAACTATTTTTATAAAGGTTTAGGGGATTAAAGGAGAGAATGGGGGGAGAGAGGTTGAGTAAAAGCTTGTTAAAATGGGTAACTGAATATTTATATTTAAACAGGTACTCCCTAGGCTGATGAGAGGTATGAAACAACTTGAAAAGTTAGGAGACCTACTAATAAGTTTATTAGGTTTCTTAGGGAGCAAGGAGGGCTTCTGCTTGGGCTCTCAGATTTAGGTATGCATTGGAATCATTGTGGAGATTATGAGAAATGGATATGCCTAGACCCAATTCCTAGATAATATTCAGAATCACTGGATATGAGGTGAAGCTTGGACATGTCTATTTTTAACAATTTTAACAGAAGATTTTAAAGTATATCACAGTTTGAAAACCACTGCTGAAGACCACGTCTGATAGGATAATCCTTGAGCACATTGGAAATCTTAATAGATTTTTCTTCAATTTTTGGTCTATATTTTGCAAATTGAAGCTCAATTAAGTTAAATCAAATTCTTTTAGTACAGCATTTCTCTGACCGCTTAAGATATCAGTGTACATTTCACAACTAAGAAGGAGATACAGTTGAGGAAGTATTGCACTCTTTAAGGGGGACTCACAAGATCATATTTGACTTAGAAAATTTTCAGGGGAAAGGTGGAGGCAGTATAGAACGTGGATTGAGGATTGTGAGGGAAAGACAAGGGAAATCAGATAGTTGTTTTATAGTAGTGCAGGTGAAATATGATGAGGGCCCAAATTAAGAGAGTACTTTGGGAATTCAAGAACAATTAAAGTCTCCAGCAGAAATTAGTCCCAGTTATATATAGAAGGTGAGGGAAGGGAGTTTCAATAAAGGCAGGCATTATAACCACCAGCAGAAAGAAACATATTTTTATTTTCATTCACTGCAAATATGCCTAAATGTTAATGAGACTCTGGATTGGTGATTGGCTTCATGAAGGAGGCAAATCATCAGTAAATCTTTTGTTTTACCACAAAATTCATTTTGTGGAAGTTGAGATTTCATTGTGATATGTAAATACATGATATGTACTTTTACATAAATAGTTCTGATGCCATTCATTAGCTGGTAGTATTATGAAGGGAGAACTATTTAAGAAGGTTATAAATAAGATTACTAGGTCTTGTTTTGTAATTATATCTGTTGCCTTTCATGTAGTGTGATTCAATTAATTTTATATAAAGAGTATGTGCAATTTTGCTAAGTGGAGTTCAGCATGTATAGTCCTGAATAAGTGAGAAACTAAGGATTAGGGAAAAGTAAAACATTAAAGTACATCTCTACAGCCATTTCTGGTCTATATGGATTGGGGTTGATAATGTTATTGAGCATTATCTTTCCCTGCCATACTCACCTGGTTGGTTTTTTCAAGATTTAGTGATACTTAAGCCATTTTTTAAAATCAACTTTAATCTTTATTTCCTTTATTTCCTCAGCACTTGTTTTAACTTGCTTATTTTCTTTAGTTTTTTGTTTCCTCATTCTCTATATATAATTCTTAGAGATAGATTTTATGCCTCGGTAGTCTTCTGTGATTTTTATAAGTTCTAGCACACAGATCAGTGAATACTTATTGATTGATTGAACAATTTTAATTGCTCACTTGTTTATTTTTTAGGAGCTTGTTCTGCATTTCTCATTGCTTGATTAGGTTGTTAAGGCCTTCAGTTTTGAATGTACATGGTATCTGGACTTTAGTCTTCATTTATTATGTGACCAAAATGGTTTAGTTCTGCTGCTGAACTAATATAGGTGGTAACAGTTGTCTAACAGTAGTTTGTTTCTGTTCTGAATCAGACCTTTTGGGTAGGGATTCTTAAATAGGCATAGAGGGAAGGATATGCTTAGCAGGATCATTGTGTTGATGATGGCCTGAGTAAGGCACTACTGGTGGAAAGGTTAGGCTGGGAATGTATTTCACCTTGAGTAGTAAGGAAAAATAAAAGTTAAAATTCACTGGATTTGGAATATACAAAGATGACAAGATACCCTTGTCTAGTATAGAGGAAAAAGATTAGCACAAAAATGTATGTGAGGCAGCGTAGCTATAAGCACAAGAAGAGATTCAGAAAAGTCCAACAGTTGGATTTTGAATTTTGTTTCTGTTTATTCTTAGCTCTATAATACAGGCAAATTTCTTAACTAGTCTCAGCCTTCATGTCTAGATTTGTAAAATGGGCTTAGTCAAGGATTTCAAAGAGTATACAATAATTATGGAAGATGCTTAGAGTCCATGACACAAAGTATTCGGGGAGTTTGGAGGAGCATATGAAAGAAGGTTGTTATTAATACTATTTAGTGCTCAGTTTAGATTTCCTGTTACTGGCAGGGAGGATTTAGAGTAAAATTTTCAACTCTGTGTTGTATTTGTTTTGACTTAGGTACATTAACAATTTTAAAGCCAGTTAATTATAGAGTGTGTAAATTAAAAGTTAAGAAACAGCTTGAATGTATCTCTTTGGGGAGTGTCTGGGCAGCCTAAGTCTCCCTGGCTGCTAATTGAAGAGGAAGAAAGGAGTCCTGATGAAAAAGTTAGGAGTTCCTGTATTTTAGTCCATGCTCTGCTACTATACATTGTGAATGTGAACAGGAATTTCTGACCTTTTTTTTTTTTTTTGAGGCAGAGTTTTGCTTTGTTGCCCAGGCTAGAGTGCAGTGGCACAATCTCGGCTCACTGTAACCTCCGCCTCCAGGTTCAAGTTAATCTCCTCCCTCAGCCTCCCAAGCAGCTGGGACTACAGGCATGTGCCACTACCCACAGCTAATTTTTGTATTTTTAATAGAGACAAGGTTTCACCATGCTGGCCAGGGTGGTCTTGAACTCCTGACCTCAGGTAATCTGTCCGCTTCAACCTCCCAAAGTGCCGGGATTACAGGTGTGAGCCACCGTGCCTGGTCATTTCTCCCTTCCTGAACTTCACTTTTCTAATTTGAAAATGAGCAGTTGGACAAGATAACTCCACAGTCTTTCCAGCTTTAATGCTTAATCAGTTTAACTATTCTAGATAACAGGGACTCCAGCAGGGAGAGAACAGGCCTAATGTTAACTCTAGCATATATTTGTTTCGCACAGCAGAGACTAATATAGCATATATCTAAGCAGAAGGTAGATAATCCTGAATTATTTCACTGAAAATTCCCATTTTTAATTCACCTTTTTCTAAGCATTGTAATTTAATAGGCATTTCACTTTTAAAATAGCAGAGTGAACAGGATAAAAAGGCATTAGTAATAGAATTATCAACTTTTATCTAACTTAGAATTATTATTTGTAATTATAATGTATTTTTGGGTTGTTAGAAACTGCTTTTTTGATTAAGATGGAATTATTTTTAAGAATTTCCCTTTTGTTAACCAATTCCGTCTAGAATCCTAAATCTGGATGAAATTGTATTAGTGATATGATAGGTGTTGCACGTTACTGCTTATTTTCCAACATTAAAAACGTAGGTTTTTAGTTTAAGTAGTAGACTGAATAGTTATAGTGAATTGACTTGGTTATTTTAGAGACTGGTTCAAAATTGAGATTACCATGGGGATTCATTCGTGTAATTAAAATAATCTTGCCTTTCTTAAATTTTTTTTTAATGCACTAGACAACATGCTGAAATTACGGCTTATTTTATTAGTGAATTTTATATTCCTGAAACCGCATACCAAGAGACACTAGAACCTTTGACAGAACTTTTCTGAAACCCAAATGAATGCCTAAATTAGGCATCCTTTTAAGATGCGAAGGACTGGGTTTTATCTTTTACTGTCTTTCTTGCTTATTTAACTTCTGTTCTTGGCTGTACTCTGGGTATTAGAAAGCACAGCTCTTGAGGGAAAGATGTGACTGGGCCCTCTGAACAGTGTCTCCTACACCAAGTTCTGCCAGTCACTCTTTGGCCATCTTTCTGTTGTGGACAGTTGTAGGGATTTTATTTAAAATATCCATTTTTTAAAAAAGTTATCTTTGAATGTAAAAATTGTATCTGTGAGTAAAATCAAATTGTAAAGTCTAGAAATAAAGTCTTGATTAGAGAGCAGGTTTGATTAGGACATTCAAGATTCCTCATAACATACAGAATTGGAGCTGCTTAAGTGTTGGCCAAAGTACAGAGTAGCCGGGTTCTACTTGTTTTGCTGCTGAGCAACTCCTACCATGTACATCAGTATTCTAGTCTTCTATAGTAAGATTTTTTATAAGTCTTTGTAAAAACTGGTAAGAACAAGATTTTCCTAAGGAAATGCATGCATGTAATAGTCTCGTTTATTTCACTTTTGTCCATATTCTGTAGATTTTTAAAATAAATGATGGAAGTATAATGGTAGCCCATTCTAGTTTTGAGTAGAAAAACAAATTTTAAAAGAGCAGGTAAGAGTTGAGCTTTGTTACAATTTATTCTGTCTGGAAGTCATAGTTTTGTTAATAGAGTTCACTCTTACTCTAAAGGTTCTAGAAACAAAACAAGTTATACATTCATAGTCACAGTAATAGGATATACTATAAATGTAATTCTCATAGGTCACCTAGCATCATTCATAGATTCTTGGAAACTGTGACTTTAGGTGAAACAACACATAATGAAACCAGTTTTACCATAGGGTAATTGATATAAACAAGAGTTAAGTTTCTATAGCATATTTATGGTCACAGAAATATCACCAAGTATCTAAATAAAGACAAAAACACTTCTAATATTAATTAATGAAATAAATGTAAGCTGTAACACATTTAAGAAAGAGTAATAAAAACAAGACAATTATCTACCCAGTTACTTCACTTCAGTCTCCTGGCAGCTCAGGGTACAAGGTAAGAACCAGCCCCGGACAGGACATCATCCCATCGCAGGGTGCACTCATACCTATACCCACACCTCACTTGTACACTCACTCATCCTGGGATAATGTAGACACACCAGTGAACCTAATATGCACATTTTTGGGATGTGGGAGGAAATCCAAGTACCCAGAGAACCCAGTAAATATGGAGGGTACCTGCAAACTCCACACAGATAGTGGCCCAGCTGGAAATTGATTTTCTTTTCTCATCAAAGTTAATAATGGGCTGTGTGTGGTGGTTCACACCTTTAATCGCAGCACTTTGGGAGGCTGGGGCAGAAAGATCACTTGAGGCCAGGAGTTTGAGACCACCGTGGGCAACATAGACCTAATCTCTACAAGAAAAAGTAGCTGGTAGTGGTGGGCTCATGTCTGTAGTCCCAGCTACTCCAGAGGCTGAGGCAGGAGGTTCACTTGAGCCCAGGAATTCAGGGATGCAATGAGCCATGATGAGGGCATTGCACTCCAGCCAGGGCAACATAGCGAGACCTGGTCTCTTAAAAAAAAAAAAAAAAAGTTACGATGAAAGGACATTGAACAAAATGATGTTGAACAAAAGGATGTTATTTGAGGACCAGCTGTATTAAGTATTTAGTAATTAGGAGACATTTGGCATACTTAACCATATTCATAAATATAGTATAATACAAAATCTTATTTATTGTGTCTATGTTAGTAGTCTCAGAAGTATTAGAGATTTATATAATAGCATATAGGAGAGTAAAACTAATTAGGAAACACTTTGGAGTTAATGCATGGTAGAGGAATTGTAACCCTTTTTTATAGAGACCAAATAATTGAATATAGAGTAATGTTAAAGAGGTAAATACAGAAAAGCCCCTTAAGAAAATGTGATCAAATGAAAGATATATATATAAGATAATATATATGAGATATATCTGACATATGTATGAGATATATATGTCTTATCAATCAACTCCTTTACTAATACATGCAATACATGCGCTAGTTAGAAACTGAAATGATTTTTATTAGTGAAACATAGTCAAGTCTTGAGGACTTACTGAGCACATGACACCCTCCCAGTATCTTGGATTATGAGGGAGCGGTAAGGAAAATCCAGGTTTTACCCCTCAGTTATTCACTGTATAGCTGAGGAAGACAAAAATTATGCACAAAAAGATATATGCTCTAAACCAGCATACATACACACACACACACACATATGTATAAAAGATTTGAATAATAGAGAGGAGAGATAGGTATATCATTGTGGGACTTGAGTATAAAAAACCTTAAATAACCTAGAGAATTGATGTCAGAAACAAGGAAGCAACTTATCAGGTACAGATGCTCTTCTACTTATGATGGATTATGTCCTGATAAGTTGAAAATATTGTAGTCAAAAATGCATTTAACACACCTAACCTACCAAACATTATAGCTTAGCGTAGCCTTCCTTAAATGTGCTCAGAACATTTACAATAACCTACATTTGGGCAACATCATGTAACACAAAGCCCATTTTATAATAAAGTGTTGAATATTTTACATAATTTATTGAACTCCATACTGAAAGTACAAAACTAAATGGTTGCATGAGTACTCAAAGTATGGATTCTATTGAATGCATATTGCTTTTGCACCATTGTAAAGCTGAAAAATTTTAAGTAGAACCATCATTAATTGGGGAGTATTTATATCGAGAAATGTGTAAACCAAAGTTTGGGGTAGAAAATATGTATATAATTGTAGGAGGTATTGAGGAGACTGGTTGGCTAGAATTGAGAATGATATTTGCTTGGGCAGATAGTGGATGGTAAGTTTGAAGAGTAAATTGAGGCTAGATTTTGGAAGACCTTTGAACTTCAAAGGATTGAACTTTATTCCCTAGACAGTAAGGAAACACTAAGATTCCTTCAAGAAATTTCAAGATAGGAAGGATCTGGAGAAGGAAAATTGGAAATTATTATTCATAATAGAAATAATTGAGTAGTAGTTTATTGTTTACTAAATTTCTTTCTTACTACTTTAGCACATCAGATCTGACTAAGAAACCTGGATTGTGGCAGCTTCTAGAGCAAGCTTGTCCAACCCACGGCCCAGGATAGCTTTGAAGGTGGCCCAACCCAAATTCATAAACTTTCTTAAAACATTGTGAGATTTTTTTTTTTTTTGGTGGTTTTTTGTTTTTGTTTGTTTTTTGGTTTTTTTTTTTTTTTTTTTTTTTTTTTGCTCATCAGCTATCGTTAGTATTACTGTATTTCGTGTGTGACTCAAGACAATTCTTCTTCCAATGTGGCCCAGGGAAACCAAAAGATTGGACCTGATGTATAGCAAAAATAAAAGGACTAAGTCCTTGATCTGTGTATAGCAAAAATAAAAGGACTAAGTCCTTGATCTGTGTGTCCATGGCAGATACCAACAATCACAGCATTTTTTTCCTACTGAGTCCAGACATGGTCTCTGACTGCCTGTTGTATTCCTAGAGGTGACCACTATCAATTGTCCAGATTCACGATAGATGAAATCTAGTTGTCATTCCAAGGCTAAATACCAGAAACATGTGAAGAAAAAATTGGCAATATTTAATTGGCAGTATTTAATTGGCTTGTGAATTCTGGATGACAACAGAACCTCATAGTAGGAACTAGAGCTTTGGACTCTAGTGTTGATTATTGCGGCTGTGGCAGTGGAATTAGATCTGTGAAGGTGAACAGTCTAGCTAATGTTTTACTTGGCCAGCATTGGAAAAGGATGGCTTTGGCTAAGTGCTAAAGTGTTACTCTCTTTAATTTACTAGAAACATGGTATACATATTGTTCTGCAACTTAACTTTTTCACTTTTATTAATATATATAATATATTTCCATGTTTATATCTGTTGCATCCTTTTTATTAATATATTATTGCCTGTATCAAGTTATATTTATGTGTAATTTATTTACCTCTATTAACGGGTGTAATAGTTTTCCCTGTAGACAGTCTCACACTGGTGAAAACATCTTTTTGTTAAATTCATAGTTTTTGGTGAAGTTCAATATCTTTTCATGTCATTTGGCCATTTATATTTCTTCTGTGAATTGCTGCTTCTTGTCCTTAGACCAATTTTCTATTGGATCATTTGTTTTTGTCTTAATGACTTGGAGGAGCACTTTATATGTTAAAGATAATAATTCTATATTATAGTATTTTTTGTGGTTTGTCATTTATCTTTTAACAGGTATTTGGTTTTGGTCATTGTACAGGTTTAACAATTTTTGTAGTTAAGTGGAGTAATCTTTCTATTATAATATCAAGTTCCCTAACTCAGAAGTGCAAAAATATTTACTCACATTTTTCTGGTATTTTTATGGTTTTATTTGAACGTTTAATCTTTAATCTTTCTGGAAGTGAATTTGGAAAGTGAATATAATAGAAATCCAGCTTTTTAGTTTTGTAAATGGCTGGTTGTCCCAACACCATTTATTGAGAAATTTATTTTCTCTCACCCATATGAAATGCTTTTTTTTTTTTTTTTTTTTTTTTTTGAGACGGAGTTTTGCTTTGTCACCCAGGATGGAGGGCAGTGGCGCGATCTCTGCTCACTGCAAGCTCCGCCTCCTGGGTCAAGCGATTCTCCTGCCTCAGCCTCCTGAGTAGCTGGGACTACAGTCATGCACCACCATGCCCAGCTAACTTTTGCATTTTTAGTAGAGACAGGGTTCACCATGTTGGCCAGGGTGGTCTTGATCTCTTCACCTCATGATCTGCCCACCTCAGCCTCCCAAAGTGCTGGGATTACAGGCATGAGGCACTGCGCCTGGCTGAAATGCTGCTTTTATAATTTACTAAATTACTAGGAGTACATAGACCAAGCTTTTCCAACCTGTGGCCCATGGGCTGCATGTGGCCCAGGACGGTTTTGAATGCAGCCCAAGACAAATTCATGTACAGTCTTAAAACATACAAAAAAACTAGCCGGGCGAGGTGGCGGGCGCCTGTAGTCCCAGCTACTCGGGAGGCTGAGGCAGGAGAATTGCGTCAACCCGGGAGGCGGAGCTTGCAGTGAGCTGAGATCCGGCCACTGCACTCCAGCCTGAACGGCAGAGTGAGACTCCGTCTCAAAAAAAAAAAAAAACAAAAACAAAAACATGAGGGTTTTTTTGCAATTTTTAAAAAGTTCATCAGCTGTTGTTAATGTATTTTGTGTGAGGCCCAAGACAATTCTTCTTTGAATGTGGCCCAGGGAAGCCAAAAGATTAGACAGCCCTAAGTCTTAGACTTACTTTTGAAGTTTCTTCTGTTTCTGTCATTTGTTTATTTCTTGGCCAGTACACTGGATTTTAATTAGTGTCGCTTCATAATCATGCTACAGTTTGATTAGAGTCTCTCATTACTCTTCAATATTTTCTGGCTATTTTAATATGCATATGCTTAGTGTTTTTTTTTTAAGGCTTTATCCTCTACCAAAAAAACATTCGATTTGACTTGGAGTAACATTGGATTTGTAGATTAATTTAGGAAGAATTGACATATTGAGGCTTTCCATTGGAAAGCAAGATTTTATTTTATTATTTTCTTGTTTTCTTCTATAGTTTTATACTTTTCTTATATATACACTACCCATTTCTTTAACATTGTTTTTTGAAGTACAAAATAATACCCAGTTACAGTCACATATCACATAATGGTGTTTTAGTCAGTGATGGACCACATATATAATAAGGTCCCATAAGATTACAGTGGAGCCGAAAAATACCTATCATCCAGTGATGTACCCTACCGGCTATTATGCTGTATTGTTGCCATGTATTTTACTTCTACAAATGTTATAAATTCCATGATACATTTTTATAGTTTTTCCTGTAAAGATTCAGTTATCTTTTAGAAACATTTAAATAGTAAGGGAAAAAACCTTATATTTATTCACTTGGTTATCATTTCTGGTACCCTTAATTCTTCTGTCTAGATCTAGGTATTTCTCTGGTATCATTTTCTTTCAGTGAGAAGGATAACTATTTTTTTCTTTCCTTGTTTTAAAATGTTTCTTGTAGTGCAGGTCTGCTACTTATAAATTCTTTCAGGTTGACATAACTTAAAAGTCTATATTTTATCTCAATTCTTGAAAGTAGTTTTCTCTGGGTATAGAATTATAGGTTGATAGGTTTTTCTTTCTGTTCTTTAAAGATACTGCTCCAGTATCTTCTGGTTTGCATTATTTCTGGCAAGAAATCTGCTGTTGTTTTTTTCTTTAATCTTCCGTACATAATGTATCTTTTTTTCTCTGACTGCTTTTCTGATTTTTCTCTTTACTACTAGTTTGAAGGGATCCAATTATGATGTGCCTTCGTGCAGTTTTATTATTCTTTATCATGCTGGATTTTAGCTAAGTTTACATCAGATTTGGAAACTTCAGATATGATTTTTTCAAGTATCTACTTCTCTTTCCCTGGCCCTATTGGGCTTGAGTTTCAGATATATTAGACTGCTTGAAGTTGTCCCATACGTTACTGCTGTACAGCATTTTTTTCCTCCCTCTCCTCCTCATCTTCCTCCTCCTCCTCACTTTTTCCTTTTCTGTGTTTTTTTGGATAGCAGCTGTTGCTATGCCTTTAAATTCACAAATATTTTGGCTACAATATCTGCCATTAAAACCATCCACTGTATTTTTCATTTCAGACATTGTGGTTTTCATTTCTAGAAGTTTGATTTGTGTGTTTTTTAAATACATGTTCAGTCTTTGCTCTAGCTACATTTTTAAATCTATGGACTACAGATACAACAACTGTTCTAATGTCCTGTCTGCTATCATCTGAGTCAGTTTTTGTTTTACTCCTATTTTCACTATTGATCATCTTTTCCTGTTTTTGTTTTTGTTTTTTTTTTTTTGGCAATTTTTGATTGAATGCCAGATTTTGTAAAATTTACCTTGACTCTTTTTATCAGTCTTGAATTTTTGATGGTAAGAAGTTACTTTTTTTATTTTCCATGAAATCATTTGTATAATTGCTAATTGATCTATTTTAATAGCAACCTGCTCTTTTGTGTGCTCTTTACAATAATACTTAACATTTCTGAAGATGCAGATAGATTTTTTTAAATTCCCATTAATTTTTTCTTTTCTTTGGTCAAGTCACTTGCACTGTGTATTCATTGTAGTCCCTCTACTCTTTGCTGCTGGTTTTCCTCAGTTGTCTTATTATTCTTGGTTGTTTGTTTATATTTATATTTGAAGGACTGCTTGCTCAATATGGATAGCTGGCTTGCATTTTTTAAAAATGAAATAGTCGTATTTTTTAGAGCAGTTTTACATTTACAGGAAAATTGTGCGGAAAGTGCAGAGGGTTCCCATATATTCCGTCTCCTTCCCTACTCCCTCTTCAGTTTTTCCTATTAATAACACTTTGTATTAGGTAAATTTGTTACAACTGATGATCCAGTATTGATACATTATTATTAACTAAAGTTTGTAGTTGACGTTAGGTTTTAGTCTTCCTTTTGTACAGATCATTGGGTTTTGGTTTCACAAGTACATAACATCATGTCCACCATTACAGTGTCACACCAGAATAGTGTAACTGCCCCAAAAATACGTTGCACTGCGCATATTCCTCCTGCCCCTCCCTGCCGAAATCCTAGCACCCACTGAATTTTTTTTTTTTTAACATTTTCTATAGTTTTGCCTTTCCCAGAATGTCGTATAGTTGGAATCATACAGTATGTAGCCTTTACAGACTGCCTCCCTATTTCTGTTGCTCCACATTCACACCAGCATTTGGTTTTACCAGTGTTTTGGATTTTTAGTTATTTTAATAGTTTTACTGTCATATCTCAATTTCCTAATGCCATATGATGTTGACCGTCTTTTCGTTTGACTATTTGCCATTTGTATGTCTTCTTTGGTGAGATGTCCAAGTCCTTTGTCAGATTTTTTATTGGGTGTGTTTATGTCTTACTGATGAGCTTTAAGAGTTCTTTATCTGTTTCAGAATCAATTCCTGTGTCAGCTGTGTGTTTCACATGTATTTTTATCTGAGTCTATGGCTTACCTTTTCATTCTTTTATCAATGTCTCACAGAAAGAAGTTTTTGATTGTAATGAAGTCCATCCAGTTCATCAGCTTTTTCTTTCATGGATTGATTATGTTTTTGGTATTATATCTAAAAAGTCATCACCGACCCCCAGGTCACCCAAGTTTTGTCTTATGTTCTCTTCTAGAACTCTTAATAGTTTTGCAATTGACATTTAGATCTTTCATCCATTTTGAGTTAATTTCTGTGTAAGTTGTAAGGTCAGTGCCTAGATTTGATTTTTTTTTTTTTTTGGCATGTTGATGTCTAGTTTTTTACCACTTGTTGAGAAGATTGTTATCAGTTCTTTATTGGATTGCTTTTGCTCCTTTGTCAAAGATCGTATGACTGTGTTTGTATGGGTCTACTTCTGGGCCACCAGTCTATTTTGTCTATTTGTGTTTTCTCTCAACAAGGCCACACTGCCTGATTACTGCAGCTTTATAGTAAGTCTTGAAGACAGGTAGTGTCAGTCCTGTGATGTTACTCTTACTCTTCAGCATTGTGTTGACTATTCTGAGTCTTTTTCCTTTCCCTATCTTTCAGTTTTTTGATATCCACAAAATAACTAGGATTTTGACTGGGGTTCTATTGAATCTATAGATCCATTTGTGGAAAATTGACATTTGAGCAGTTATTTTTTTCCTATGTGAACCTGAAATACCTCTTGTTTAGGTCATCTTTGATTTCTTTCATCAAAATTTTGTAGTCATGTAGATCCTGTACTTTTTTATTAGATTTATACAGAAATTTTTTTTGGTACTAATGTAAGTAGTGCTGTGTTTTTAATTTCAGGTGTTAATTGTTCATTCCTGGTACACAGGCAAGCAATTGACTTAGCGTATTAACTTCGGTTATGCTGCAACCTTGCTTGATATAAAAGCTTATTGGTTTCCAGAAGTTTTTTGTTTCTTTGGTTCTTTAGGATTTTCTACATTGATAACTGTGTCATCTGCAAACAAAGACAGTTTTATTTCTTCCTTCTCAATCCATATACCGTTTATTGTGTTGCATTAGCTAGAACTTCTAGAATAATATGGAATAGGAGTGGTGAGAGGAAACGTTTTTACTTTGTTCCCAGTATTAGGGGAGGAATAATCTACTTTTTCTCCATTAAGTATGGGGTTAGCTGCAGGTTATTGATGGATATGCTTTTATCAAGTTGAGGAAGTTCCCTGCTATTCTTGATTTTTTTTTTTATTATGAAGGAGTATGCTTTTACTGTATCTGTTCATATGATCATTTGGTTTTTCTTTAGCCTGTTGATATGATAGATTACATTTTTTGAGTGAGTGTTGAGCCAACCTTGCATACCTAGAATAAATTTCACTTGGTTTTGATGTATAATTCTTATATATTGTTGGGTTCAATTTGCTAATATGTTGTTGATTTTTTTCCATCTTTGTTCATGAGAAATACTGGTTTGCAGTTTTCCTTTTTTGTTAAGTCTTTGTCTGGTGTTGGTATTAGCTTAATGCTGGCTTTACAAAATAGTTACGAAGTAGTCCTTCTGCTTCTATTTCTAGAGAAATTTGTATCATGTATTCCTCATATGTTTAGAATTCACCAGTGAAACCATCTGCTATGGTGTTTTTTGCTTTGGAAAGTTATTAATAATCCAATTTTCAAATAGTCGTAGGCCTATTCAGATTGGCTAGTTTTTGTGTAAATTTTGATAGATTGTGTCTTCCAGGAATTGACCCATTTAATCTAGATTACTAAAATTTGTAGGCATAGAGTTTTTCAAAATATTCCTTGTTAGTCTTTTAATGTCTGGAAGATCAGTAGTGATAGGCCTCTTCTTTTGTTTAATTATTTTTTATTTTTTTATTTTTTGAGACGGAGTCTTTCTTGCTCTGTCACCCAGGCTGGAGTGCAGTGGCAAGCTCCGCCTCCCGGGTTCATGCCATTCTCCTGCCTCAGCCTCCCAAGTAGCCAGGACTACAGGCACCCGCCACCACGCCTGGCTATTTTTTTTTTTTTTTGTATTTTTAATGCAAAATTAAAATTTTGGTTTCAACATGTTAGCCAGGATGGTCTCGATCTCCTGACCTTGTGATCTGCCTGCCTTGGCCTCCCAAAGTGCTGATATTCAGGTGTGAGCCACCACGCCCGGCCGCCTCATCTGTTTTTATGTTAGTGATTTGTGTCTTTTCTCTTTTTTGTTGATTAAGCTGGTTAGAAGCTTATCAGTTTTATTGACTTTCATTTCTGTATTGATTTCCTATTTTCAGTTGCATTGATTTCTGCTATAATTCTTTTTTTTCTTTTCATCTGCTAACGTTGGGTTTAATTTGGTCTTTTCTAGTTTTGTAAGTTAGATGCTTAGGTTATTGATTTTAAATCCTTTTTCTTTTCTAGCACATTACTGCTTTTGCTGCGTTGTACTCATTTTCAGGAGTTATATATTCATCTTAATTTAGTTTAGAATATTTTAAAATTTCTCTTGAGACTTCTTTGACTCATGAATTATTTAGAAGTATGTTTAGAAATATTTCCGAATTTTCCTGTCTGTTACTAATTTATGGTTCAATTCCATTTTGATCTGGGAGCATACTTTGTGTGATTTCTGTGCTTTTAAATTTGTTAAGGTGTGTTTTATGGCCCAAAATGTGGTCTTTCTTGATGATTGTTCCATATGTGCTTGAGAAGAATGTGTGTTGTGCTGTCGTTAGATGCTGCATTCTATAAATGTCAACTAGATCCAGTTGATTGGTGCTGTGCAGTTCAGTTCTATCCTTCCTGATTTTTTGCCCACTTGTCAATTACTGATAGAGGGGTGTCGAAGTCTCTAAAATAGAGGATCTATCTATATTTGTCCTTGTAGTTATGTGGGCTTTTGCCTCATGTATTTTGACACTGTATTGTTAACTGCATACATATTACAGATTGTTATGTCTTTTTGTATAATTGACCCTTTATCATTAGGTGCTTTCCCTTTTTATCCTTGATGTGTGTGTGCATATATATATATATGTATGTGTGTGTATACATATTTACTCTGAAGCATACTTTGCCTGAAATTAATATAGCTGCTCCAACTTTCCTTCAGTTAGTGTTAGCAAGGTCTGTCTTTCTCTATCCCTTTGCTTTTAATTAATCTCTGTGTTTTTATATTTAAAATGGGTGTCTTCATTGAGTACACATGGATGCAAAGAAGACAACAGCAGACACCGAGGCCTACTTGAGGGTGGCAGGGTGGGAGAAGGATGAAGGTTTAAAAACTACCAGTGGGATACTATGCTGATTACCTGGGTTACAATCACCTGTACACCAAACCCCTGTGACATGAAATTACCCATGTAACAAACCTGCACATGTACTCCCTGAACCTAAAATAAAAATTGGAAATGAATAAAATAGGTTTCTTGTAGACTATATAGAGTTGGGTTGTTATTTTTTAACCCATTCTGACAGTCTTTTTTTAATTGGTGTATTTAGACCATTCACATATGATTATTGACAGTTGGATTAATATCAACTGGAACTGTTTTTGTTGTCCTTAGTCTTTTTTCTTCTTCCATTCTTCAGTTTTAATTGAGCATTTTATGTGATTCCATTGTCTCTCTTTTTCTAACAGCAGTTATACTTATGTTTACAATTTTTTAAGTGATTGCAACCCTGTAGTTTGCAATATGTATGTACAACTAATCTTGGTCTAGTTTCAAATTATACTCTAGTGCTTTTTGAATAGTGGAGGTACCTTAGAACACAATATTCCCATTTTCTTCCTCCCATCCCTCCCCACTGTCATTAATTTTATTTATCTAAAAGCTGTAATCACTGAATACATTGTATCTATTCTTATTTTAATCAAACCATTATCTGTTAGATCAATTAAAAAGAAAAAAATATATTTACCATTTATCCCTTCTCTAACAATATTTTTTCTGTATGTATGTGTATTCAAGTTTCTGACCTCTATATAATTTTCTTTCTCTAAAGAACTTTAAACATTTTTTGCTAGACATATCGGTAACAAATTTCTTCAATTTTCAATTGAAAAATTATTTCTCTTTCATGTTTGAAGGATAATTGTGCTGGATACAGAATTTTAGGTTGTTGTATTTTTTTTCTTTCAGGACTTTAAATATTTCACTCCACTCTTTCGCTCCACTCTCTCCTTGTTTGCATGATTTCTAAAGCGAAATCCAAGATAATTCTTGACTTTTTTCCTCCACAGGAGAGAAAATTCCTCCAATAGGAATTTTTAGGTTTATTGAAGGCACACAGAATGAATTCTTAATTTTTTAAGCCTTGTTTAATGCTACTAATTATTATCTTTTTCCTATTTTTGAGAAAGACCTAAGAAAGTTTGAGAAGCTTTTAACTTTATTTGATTAAACATACACCTAATTATCATAATTTCATATTAAGGGAGCTCAAAGTAATGCTCATAGTATGGTCAGTAACTATTGAATTTAACTGTCAGAAATTCACTGTTAGAAAATCTGAAAGTTAGGGATTGGCTTCATGTGTACACCCACATACATATCTGTAGGAAGACTTATTTTAGTACTACATTGTAGTTTGATTTTTATGTTGTATCTCTTTATTCCATAACTTTACATCAACCTGTTCATTTCCAAAAACAAGAATCTTCCATGGAATGCTAGGAACAGTTTGGAGTAATCCAAAACATTATGTAATACACAGCTGTGAGACTTTGGAAAAAGCTCTGATAGCCGTCAAGTGACTTATTTAAAAAATACTGTGTCTTACTCATTAAAAATACAGTGCTGATTATTAAAGACTTAGTCCTGCACTGTCCATTACGGTACTTGGTAGCCACTAGTCACATGGGCTATTGAGCAGTTGAAATGTAATTAATTCAGATTAAGATGTTGAGTAAGTGTGAAATACACACTGGATTTCTAAGACCTAGTACAAAAAAAAAAGTAAACTATTTCGTTTAATATTGATTACATGTTGAAATGGTATAATTTTAATATATTCAGTATATAAAATTTATTTAAATTAATTTCACTTTTTGATTTACAATTTGGCTGCAAAATAATTGAAACTGGTTATTAGTTTGCATTATATTTCCAACAGATACTGCAGACGTAGGCAGTTCACAGAGTAATAATGATGACAGTGCAAATCATCTATAAACCTTACCACCCAGAAATAACACTTATTAACATTTTTGTCCAAATCCTCCTAGGTTTTGTCTTACATGAATTATTGAATAACTACACGTGTATGTACTTACTCTCAGCAAACACACATCCACAGGCACAGACATTAATGGTTTGGGTTTTTGTTGTTTGTTTTTTGAGACAGAGTCTCCAGACGACTAACACCAGTTATATATAATGGAGTCCCCCAGGCTAGGAGTGCAGTGGTACGATTTCGGCTCACTGCAACCTCTGCCTCCCAGGTTCAAGTGATTCTCCTGCCTCAGCCTAAGTAGCTGGGATTACAGGCGCTCACCACCACCATAATTTTTTGTATTTTTAGTAGAGACAGGGTTTCAAATATGTTGGACAGGCTGGTCTCGAACTCCTTACCTCGTGAGCCACCTGCCTTGGCCTCCTAAAGTGCTGGGATTACAGGTGTGAGCCACTGCGCCCGGCCGACGTTAATGTTTCATAGACCTTGTTTCTTGTCAGTAAGTATACCATTATCAGTGGACACATTTATGGAATTAGGAATTTCTTAGAGATGGACAGTTGTTGGGTTGTTGTTTTCCCTTTCTACCTTTTTACTCCCTAACATAATATTGCAGGCCACACACACATGCTCTTCATCTGTCTTCACCAGACTTGATCTATTCTTTTATGACAATTTCTAAGAAATATATTTGCTCGGTTTTAAATTTAATTTTTGCCTTGCCAAATTGCATTTTCCAATAATCTGTACCTTTTATAATGACAGTCTAGTGTTTTCTTTGTAGTTCTTGAAAGTGTCCAGTCCCCAGGTAATGTTAAACAAATGTGTTGAGTTTTTTTTTATATTATTTAATTCCATTAAGTACTCTGAATTTTAAAATGCCATCTTTCTGAATGCTGTCCACGCTTTTTGTAAGAGTCTTAGAGACATATCACTTTGAAAATGAAAGTGGATGCCTGAGATGATGAATACAGCAGTAAATTTTACAATTAAGCTTTCTTGTCTCCCTTGTAAAGTGAGATACATTTCTTTTCAAATAAAGCAAGTAAGGTTACATTAATATTTATTGTTAATAAGAACTTTCTTTCTAATTTATCTAGCTACCATGAAATGAAGTGTGTCAAACATAAGTCGTTAGTGTTTTTGGTGTTTTGCCTTAATGCTTCATCTTAAGATTCTTTTTTTCGCTTAAGAAATTATGGTATAATTTATGTATAATAAAATACATGGATCTTAAATATTAACTTTCATGAATTTTGACAAATGATAGAGAGTATGACCATAGCCCCAAAGTAAGTTTAGAATATCTGTAATACCTCAAAAAAGTTCCCTTGGGACTCTAACCAGTTAGGTTCTTTCTAATTCCTGCCTCTCTCCCATCTTCATCCACCTTTTGCAATCACTTTCTGATTTCTCTCATGATGGCTTAGTTTTGTCTGTTTTGGCCTCTTCCCTCAGTATGTTTCTGAGATTCATCTCTGTTATTGCACACGTTTATTCTTTTTTTATTAGTCAGCTGGTCAGTGTTGACTATGAATATACCACAATTTGTCTGTTCTTCTATTAACGGATATTTGAGTTTCCTGTTTTTGACTATTAGGAATAAGTCTCCTATGTTCTTGTATACTTTTTTGTGCGTGTGTGTGTGTCACATATTTTCATTTCTTTTGGGCAAATAGCTCGGGAATTATATTGTCATTGGGAAGATGTGTGTTTATTTTTATAAGAAACTTTCAGATAGTTCCCTAAGTGGTTGTGCAATCTTTGCACTTCCACCAACTATGTATGAGACTTCCCATTGCTCCACATCTCCAGTATTTTATGTGGGCAGTCCTTTTGTTTTTGGTCATTTTAGTGGATGTAAAATGGCATCTCAGTGTGACTTTTGATTATATTTCCTTGATGACTAATGGTATTCTTTCTCCCTTTCATGTGCTTATTGGCTATTTGTGTATCTTTGTTTTTTGTGTAGCACTTCAGGTCTTTTACCCATAGATTTCGTGGGTTGTTTGCTCTTTATTAATGATTTGTAGGGATGTTTTATATATTCTGGACACAAGATTATTGTTAGAGATATGTACTTCAGATATTTTCTCCCAGTCTGTGGCTTGCCTAATTATTATTATTATTGTTGTTGTTGTTGTTATTTGAGATGAAGTCTCACTCTGTCGCCCAAGCTGGAGTGCAGTGTCACAGTCTCAGCTCACTGCAACCTCCGCCTCCCAGGTTCAAGCGATTCTCTTGCTTCAGCCTCCCGAGTAGCTGGGATTACAGGTACGTGCCACCACACTTGGCTGATTTATCAATTTTGAGTAGGGATGAGAGTTTCACCATGTTGGCCAGACTGGTCTTGAACTCCTGACCTCAGGTAATCCACCTGCCTTGGCCTCCCAAAGTACTAGGACTACAGGCAGCCACCATGCCTGGCCCTAATTAATTTTTAATAATGTTTTTTGATGGGCTGGGTTTTTTAGTTTTGATGAGGCTAATTTATCTTTTTTTTTTTTTTTTTTCTAGCACATACATTTGTGGTCTGAGAAATCTTGGCCTATGCCAAGGGGTCACAGTCGGAGTCTTTTGCTTCTTCTAGGAGCTTTGTGGTTCTAACTTGAGGTTTATGATCCGTCTCAAATTTTATGTGTTATGTAAAGTGCAAAAAAGGTCATATGAGGTGGTCATATGAATTTCTTCTTTACAGGTTCATTTTTTTCCCTGTGTAGTTAATTTGATACAGCACCATTTGGTAAAAAAGCCTTATCTTTTGTCATTGAATTGACTTGGAACCCTTTCTAATAATAATTGGCGTTATGTGTTTGGATCTGTTTCTGGAGTCTGACCTGTTGCATTAATTTGTTTTTCCATCCTTATATAATATATTATTGATATGATTGTATTTAGATTGATTTTTCACATTCATATGCATGAAGAATATTGGTCTAAACATTGGTCTGTAACATTAACAGAGTTAATGCTGGCTTTGCAATACTTTTAAAAAATATTCTTCAGATCTCTAGGTAATATTTAACAGGGAACTTATGTTTGCTTTAAAACACTGATCTGTTTATCTTCTTTTCTTGTGACCAAAATTTAACTGTTAGGGATTCTTACAGACTTAGTGTTGAATAAAAATTTTTTGTTTAGGGAAGGAATTGAAATCCCACCTCCCCCTCTAGAAGCCAGTGGGACATTTAATTTAAATGTTTTCTGCACTGAGACACATGATTCACAGCATGGGGTCTGCAGTAAAGCAGATCTAAATTTATAACCCTGTTCTTTGAGTTTCTATCTCTGTGACAATAGGCAAGTTACTAAATCTGTCTCAATTTTAATTTCCTCATATATGAACTTGGTTCCTTCTAGGATTGATATTAAATAGGAAAATACAAGTATAAGTTCTTAGCAATCTGCTTTATACAAGTATCAGTTCTAGACAGTTGTTATTAATATTTTTATTTGGGATTCTAATGAGGAAAAAGGCATATTTCAAGAAATTTTTTAAAAATATAACCTAATGTAAATTAAAATAGAAATAGGTTTCAGAGGCATAAATTCTGTGTAAAATTACATGTGTTTTAATTTTATATTGGCATAGCTTTACAGTTTTCAAATTATATCCCTCCTTTTTTAAAAAAATAGATTATTAACATCTTGAGTTTAAAAGTCCGTTCTGTATTTTCACAGCATAGTAATGATGGGTGTACGTAATATTTATTGGGTAATTTAATAGAACATTAAATTTATATACAGTTTGTGTACCACAACAATGTGTAAAAGATAGAACACCATCTGTTTTTAAGACCATCTTGAAAACCACAAAGTTGTTCAGCTAACAAAATGTACTGAAAATTATTTCGTGCTTCTGTGCTCATCTGACTCACAGCCTTGTTGTACTTTGAGAATTAGTGGGAAAAGTACATTCTTTTTAAAAATGTATGTTGACTTTGGTATGCTGTTTTTTTGCCTCAGAACTCTCACTACCTTCTATTGGGGAAGCTTTGAGAATCGGTAGGAAAAGTACATTCTTTTTAAAAAATGTGTGTTGACTTTGATATGCTTTTTTTTGCCCCCAAACTCTCACTGCTTCGTTCTATCGGGGAAGCTGTTGTGGAAGCAAATTGTTACGGCATTTAAAACAGTATGAAGGGGATGCATTAACTGAGGTTTTTCACTATGTCATGTAAATGCTTATGATTAGTTATGAAGTGCCAAGAAGAAAAGTGTCATCATTCTTCTAAAATTAATTTTAATACCACAGATTAACAGTTTGTAATATTCTGAAAAAATATTTAAGACAATTTTGATAGCACAGCAGTAATCAATAAGATTCTAAGAAAGGCACCCCTTTCAGTTCAATCTAGCAAATGAATACATGCAAAACACATATAAAATACTGTGTTGGAGGCTAAAGGTAATAATAGTTCAGGAGCATGTAGCCCTTGTCTTTAGAGGGTGAACAGTGTTTTGGTGAAGCAGATCCCACATAGGAACTTATAGTCATTCAATAAGTGCTTTATTGGATGTATAAATGAAATATTATGAGAATATAGAAAGGGAGAAATATTTGCCTGAGGAAATTGAAAAAAACTTGATCGAGTGTGATATTTGAACTACATATATGGAGTCTGAAAAGTTTTCAACATTGTATTTCAGCAGAGTGAACATTATAAGCTGAGAAGTATGATATGTTTGGGGGTCTGCAGATTATTTGGGTGCTATCTCTGATGTATATTGGGTTCATAACAAGATAGTGTCAAAATGTTGATTGCCGCAGACTAAGAAATAGCTTGAATTCTTGAAGAAGAGTTTGGACTTTATTTTTATTAAATAGGAACCTGTTATGTTTTTGAATATTGATCTGGGTACGAAAAGATAATTGGCAAACACTTAATGAAAGAATAAAATAGAGGCGGTATCTCCTCTTGGGAGCGGGGAGCCATTACAATACTTCAGACCAAAACGAGGTATAAATTTCAGATCTCACTTACACACTTGCATATAATAGCATATACATATGATGAAAAAGTGTGTCATTTCTCATTGAATTTCATTAAGATTTCAGAGATATGAGAATACACACAATCTTTAAGAAGTGTATTGTTAGCTAAGCTTCTTTTTGTACAAATAAAATGAACTGATTTCTGGCTGGCTCAACCAAAAAGGAATTTTTTGGCTACCAGAGGATCCCATGGAATTCAAAACAGAATTGAACAAGGAAGTTTCAGGAACAGCAGGAAGCTGGGAAGCTCTGAGAAAAACAGCAGGAGTTATTGGAACTTCTCTGAACTCCAAACCTCTCTGCTTCCTTACTAAACCCATCAGTCCTGGGTCCCAGTTGAGAATTCTAAATTCCTGAGAGGGGATCTTAATTTAATTGATTGAGCTTAGCACAAGTACTTGTCCCTGGAGAGAGGCATTGAGTCTCTAACACTTGGAAGTATTGGGTTTGGGTAACGGGTGGTGCTGGCAAGGTAGATTTGTCATATTTATACAAGCCAGCAAAAATCCCATTAAAATACACTGCATGATGATTAATTTGGTTTCTCACTGACCTAAACTTGCTTTAGATGCCATTGTTCAAAATGTTTACTCTACTGTACTGAAGTGCTTTTTTAGTTACAGCTACAATCTGAGATTTGCACATAGTAAGGGTATGAATATTATCTTTCTTATTTTTGGAAGCCTGGGCGTTTTTTAGATTCTCTTTAATTGACCAACATACTGAAAATAAAAGAAGTATTAGTCTTTTCATTACTAACTTCTGTTGGTTAGTAATAGAGCCTTAAAATGATCTGATTAGAAATGTCACAACTGATGCATCTGATAATATGAATATCATAATTAGCATTTAATAATGCATACAATGCCAATGTTTTAAGTACTTTATGTGTATTAACCCTGTAATAAGGAACTTTACATGTATTAACTAAAGTTAGTTCCATTTTATAGATGGGAAAACAGAAATAGGGTAATTTAGTAAATTGCTTAAATCCACATTGCTAATAAGTGGTGGGATCCATCGCGGAGTCTGTGCTTTAAGTCGTAACACTGTTCTTCCCTGGAACATTCCTGATGCTTTGCCCTCACTTGTGTCCAGTTAGAATTCAGGGCTCCCTTCTTAGCCTTCCCAGAACACGTCTATTCTTGCTTTCATACTTATATCATACTTTGTTATAATTATTATTATTTTCGTTATATTTTTTGAGACACAGTATCCCTCTGTCACCCAGGCTGGAGTGCAGTGGCGATCTTGGCTCACTGCAACCTCTGCTTCCCAGGTTTAAGAGATTCTCATGCCTCTGGGATTACAGCCGCCCACCACCACGCCTGGCTAATTTTTGTATTTTTAATAGAGGCACGGGGTTTCGCCATGTTGTCCATGCTGGTGTTGAACTCCTGGCCTCGAGTGATCCACCTGCCTCAGCCTCCCAATGTGCTAAGATTACAGGTGTGAGCCACCATGCCCAGCCTACAATTATTTTTCTAAACATATCTCCTTTTCTAGGTTATTAACATCTTGGAGACAGAGACCTTCTCTTAATCATCTAAGATGATAAATAATTGTTAATTGAATTAATGCTCTGTTCAGATTTAGTCTCTAGGTTAGCCAGGCATTTTATGAGTAAATATGATTTTTAAAATTATTTTTATTAGGAACATTCCTTTGTGTAGTTATTCCAGCTTTGACCTTCTCTTGACCTTATAAATTCCGTATCTTGTTCTAATAAGGTATTTGCGTAAGATTATCCCTAGGACTTCCCAGAGCATTATTGTCCAATAGAACTTTTTATGATGCTGTCCAATATGGTAGACATCTGATTATTGCACCCTTGAAATGTATCAGGTGTGACTGAGAGACTACATTTTTAACTTTTATTTGAATAGCCATTTGTGGCTAGTGGTGACCTTATTAAACAGTACAGCTCCAGAGGGCAAAAGCAAGATGAGTCCAAAAACTAACGGTACCCTCCCGCCTGCCCCTGCCCCGCAAGCCACCCAGCTTTGGAACTTACCTAGAGAGGACAGTAACAGTGTAAAAGATCTGTGTGGACTCAAAGTGAAATCATTCCCAATTAATTTATACATTCTAAAAAATAGAGAACATTTAAGTTATTAATTCTCAATCTCAGCTGACTGCAACCTCTGTCTGCTGGGTTCAAGCATTTCTCCTGCCTCATCCTCCTGAGTAGCTGGGACTGGGACTACAGGTGCCCACCACCTCACCTGGCCAAATTTCGTATTTTTAGTAGAGACGGGGTTTCATCATGTTGGACAGGGTGGTCCTCAGGTGATCCACTCTCTTTGGCCTCCCAAAGTGCTGAAATTACAGATGTGAGCCACCATACCCAGCCTTAAGTCTCTTAAATTGTGAATACAATGTATATCTTAAAAACAAAACTTGAGAAACGTTTTTGGGTTCTTCAGTGGGTTTTTTGTTATTGTTGTTGTTTGTTTGTTTTTTGGTGGGGAAGGTATCTAGCTCTGGTATATAATGTACAGGAGTGTCTCAAATGTTGTAGTCTAAGTTATTAGGTTGTATGTTGAATTTAAACTGTTACTTGTTACAAAGTTCCTTACCTTTACTTCATGCCTTCAAAAGCGCATATTTAAATAAAATGTCTCGCAAATTAACCTACCTTTTGCATGTTTTTTGCCCACCTTGATTGTACATGTCAAAGTCAAACAAACTAAAAGTGCTAATTTCTATAAAATATATGTACATCCCTGTGACTGTCCTTAAATGCTTATTAGATCATTGAATTGCTGAATATAGAATAACAAATACGGAAGACAAAAATTTTTAATTTGCTTATTTTTATTAATCATGTTTAAGAGTTTGAAAGTCTGCAAGTTTGTAAAAGAAATCAAAGACTTTGTCCTTCATTATAGACCGGCTATCTCCCTATTGTAACCAAAGTTTGCTTTTTATTACTTTAAGTCCCTGTAGGCCCTGTAGTATGTTATTCAGCAATGTTTATGTTTAATTTTTTAGGGGGAAGCTAAAGAGCTACTCAAAATTCTTCCTAGGTTACTGTTTCTAGGTCAGAAAGGTGATTTTGTTGTGGTTGTTGTTGTTTCAGACTTGCACCATATTGTGATTTGAGTGTCTTTTTTTACGTGTATTTTTTAAAATCAATTTTTAATTTTTGGAAAGCTAAAATATCCACATGGTTTAAAAATCCCACAGTGTGCAAGCGTCTGTAGTCCCAGCTACCGGGAGGCTGAGGCAGGAGAATGGTGTGAACCTGGGAGGCGGAGCTTGCAGTGAGCCAAGATTGTGCCACTGCACTCCAGCCTGGGTGACAGAGCAAGACTCCATCTCAAAAAAAAAAAAAAAAGAAAAATCCCACAGTGTGAAAAGAAAGTGATGTTTCTCATTGATCCAGTCCTTCATTTGCCTAGTCATTTGTTCTCTGACAAAATACATGCCCACACACAGAACGTCTAAACAACTGTTACTAGTTTTGTCTCTTTGTCAGAAGGTTCTGTGCATACATAGGCAAATGTAAGTTATTTATTCTTGTTTGTGGTATTGTGTACAGATGTTAGTATGTGCTACCCTTCCTTTTACATCTTGCCTTTTATTCAGATACCAGTGTATCTTATTCATCTTATCATTACTTGAAGAACAACTTGGTTGTTTTGGTTTGTTTGTTTTTGTTTTTTGCAGCTGTATTGGTATCCTATTTGTATAGCTAAACTGTGCTTTATTTAATAATTGGGTATTTTTCTTGATGACCAAAAAAATTCCAGTAATTTTGGATAATTTTAAGATTCTGAAGATTTGAATTAATGATTTAAAATAATGATTTTGGTAGAAGTCATTGTAAAGTGTGTTACCCTTTTACCCTGGTTTAGTTAAATAGATCAAACACGTAACTGAACTGATTTTAATTCTTATAAACTGGTTGTTGGGAAACGGGTTTTGGGGTAACCATATATTTTGTGCTAGGTGAATATAGAAATAATTCAGGGCCCTATCTTCAAGGAGTTGACAGTCTGCTGAGAATACCTAAGTGAACAGATTATAATACAGTAACTGGTATAGTGAAGGTTCCTAGGCACTATGGGAACCCGTACTGAGGGGAAGGTGGACTGGGAGGTTCTTGTCACAGGTGAGCAGTGGCTAGTGACTATCTGGGGGTAAAAAGAATTTACCAAGACAGTTGTAGGTACAGAAAGGCAGATTTCTTAGAGACAGTATGAAAATATGTTGCAAGGGTGCAACAGACAGGCAAGAGAGGAGCTGACTGCCAGGATACAAAGGCTTGCTGGAGATTTTATAGAATGGTGCTTGTGCTCTGTACTGAAGAGGGCTTTGTGCGGCACTGATAACAAGGTTGCAGTGAGCTAATTTCTATCAGCCAAGGGTCTGCTAATAGCTGAGCTCAGGAAGATCGTGAGTTATTTGTGCAGAAGGACTGTGTGTCCTAGACCGTGAAGAAAGGCAGACTTACAGCTTATCTGCTTTCTCTTTTTGCTTTCCCTGGGTCATCTTGCCAGCTTGACGCCCCTCCCAAATTAGGACTTCACAGTTCCCATGGGCAACATCATACCTGAAGTTTGAACGGTGACCAAGTAAAAGGAGAGTCAGAGAGGGTACTTCACTTTTGGGAGCCTGGATTTCGACATAAAGGATCAGGATATGAGACAGGGTAATGACTTCTAAGACAGTCCCATGTGACTTCAGCATATGATGTGGTAGATGACAATGAGGCTGCACGTTTCTTTTTATGATCAGAAGCATTATTTCACCAATATTTTGCACTGATCAGACCACATGTAAAATATTGACTTCATTTTAACAAGGGTGACCAAACTACTAAAGGGATTCATAAAAACCAGGTCAGATGAGGTGTGATCAAAATAAATTTTACCTTAAAAAGAGATGATGTGACAAGTAGAGTTTTAGTGGAACATTGCTGTGGAAGTGAAAATATTGCTGCCACTACACAGAAATAAGTATGCTGTAACTGGAGGACACGGTATATACCTTCAAGTTTTTTGCATTATTGTAGCTACAGTACCTAGCATTATGCCTGCCACATAACAAATGCTGAACAGATGCTTGAATGATAAAAAAAAAAATCAAAACCTATGGGTGGCAATTGCCAGGAAAACAGGTTTCGATTAAGTGTTTAAAATTTTCTAACAGTCAGATGTTCTTACTGCTAAAACAATAAGACAGTTTTTCCCTCAAGTTGTGAGTACCCCATTACAGCAAGCATTTAAGCAAATGTTATGTAATCATCTGTTAAAAATGGGACTGGGCATGGTGG
The DNA here is from genome assembly GCF_008728515.1 of Papio anubis. NCBI lineage: Eukaryota > Metazoa > Chordata > Mammalia > Primates > Cercopithecidae > Papio > Papio anubis. The sequence continues at coordinate 34,861,961 of NC_044979.1, forward strand.
TATGCCTGTAATCCCAGCACTTTGGGAGATCATTGCAGGAGGATCACTTGAGGCTAGGAGCTGGAGACCAGCTTGGACCACATAGTGAGACCCTATCTCTTAAAAAATAATAATAGTAATGTTATATGAAGGATTCTTAAAACATTGAATATAGAAGACTCTCCTCCTTCCACATACACACTCATTGTCATTACCCACCTATCTTAGTGTTTTTGTGTTTTTTTGAAGTTGCTTGGCTTTAGTTTTCTTAAGTGGATAAGATCACTATATGTTCAAAAGTTGTTTCATTAAGTGTAGTTTGGCAAAATGAATATATTGGCTTAGTTGTTTGCTTTCTTCATATACAAAATTCTGTTGTTCTGATTGATGCATCATTTTCTCACCCCAAGCAAGGCTAATCCAGGTTTTGAGGCCTGAAGCTTATAATTTGGAGGGGCTCTCCTTAAGAAAATAATCCAAAATTAAGTATAAAAGTGAATGTTTATTTGGTATGAGAAAAGATCACAACAAATAAATGCCATAAACTTCACAAAATGTAGACAAATAGCTTATTGTTATTATAACTTACTGTGTTTACTATTAATTAACAGCCCAATATATTATACCTCTTTGGTACTTTTTTTTCTACCTATTGTGGCCATATATTCATTCAACTCTTCTTTACATGACAGTTTTATATTTTCTATAGGAAGAATCTTTTCCTCTTGCACAAGGCTTGACAGAGTACCAACCATGGACCAAATTCAGCCTGCTTGTTTTTATAAATAAAATTTTTTGTAGCACAGGCATCTCCATATTATCTATGGCTGCGTTTGTGTGCAACAATGGATGAGTTGAAAGAGATCATATGGTCCACAAAGCCTAAAGTATTAAATATCTGGCTTTTTACAGAAAAAGACCCCTGCTCTAACATATTTGCTCAAAATTTATTACCTACTGATAGTTGTGAAGCTGAAAAAAAAAGTTTTGAAACCAGTTACTAGTAATGTAATAGCACATCTGTAATTTCCTTCCCTTTATGTAAAACGTGTTTCTTGCCTGGGGAGAACTTTATATCTCCTTTATTTGGACTACTGCGCCTGACCCCAGAAGTGTCCATGTAGTTGAATCATAGTATGTCACACCCAGCAGGAGCTGGGCAACACTCATGCAAATCTTTGGGTTAAAGATTGAGTCTGGATGCATTATGTGGTCCAAGAGGGACAGGGCATCACTGCTAGGAGCTGGGCAGATACAGAGATAGTGCATCCTTGATTTAAGTACCACGATCATCTTCAGGAATAGTTAAAGAGGAGCCCCTAGGCATGAGGCTACAGTTGATGCTGGTCCTGTGTCCCAAAGGAGAGTAATCCAAGCCTTGTAAGGGACTCTACCAAGTAAAATATCCTGAAACTTAAACTTAATTAGCTTTATCGTAAGTTCACCTCTTTTCCCCAGGACAAACAACTTAATGTCTGTTTGGAGATTTTCCCTTCATAAACACCTTTTTTTTCTCATGCATCAGCAGTCCTTTACTTTCTACAACCACTAACACAAGCTCTCCCTCCCTGCCATTTTCCCTGCCCCAAAATTAAGGTGAAAAAACAAACCAAAAGGGAACGTTAGAGGAATACAACTATATTAAGGATATATCATTCTTGGAGGACCATTTAGCTGGCACAGGGCAAAAATATGACAAATTAGGAATTGGGATGAATCACTGATTATGTAGTATATGTTGAGTATAGAATTAGCAGCTGATTGGGAAATGCATCCAAAGCTGTATAATATGTGACCTCTGACAAATAGATTGAGCTCATCTGTAAAATGAGGGGATTAAATTATATGATTGATAAAATATATGGTGAAATGGTATTAAGTGCTATTTGGCTCTAGCGTTCAGGAACACCCACATCACACCAGCCACTGCAGTAACTACTTTTCACACTCTCATCCCAAACTGTTCCCACAGAAGAATAGTAGCAAAGTTAAAAAACAAATATCTTTTTCTCCCCCTTCCTTCCTGCCTCCCTCTGTCTCTCTCCCTCTCTCTCTTTCCCTCTTTCTCTCTCTATCCTGCAGTCGCACTCTCCCTCCCTTCCTGTATTCTTTCTCTATTTTTTCCCCTTATTATCAGGACTTGGGACTCCACTAGTAATGCTAAACTTTGGGCCGAGCACAGTGGCTCATGCCTGTAATCCCAGCACTTTGGGAGGGTAAGGCAAGCGGATTGCCTGAGGTCAGGAGTTCAAGACCAGCCTGGCCAGCATGCTGAAACCCCATCTCTACAAAAATACAAAAATTAGCTGGACATGATGCTGAGTTCCTGTAATCCCAGCTACTTGGGCAGCTGAGGTGGGAAAAGCTCTTGAACCTGGGTGGCGGAGGTTATAGTGAGCCAAAATCGTGCTATTGCACTCCTCCACCCTGGGTGACACCGTGAGCCTCCATCTAAAAAAAAATTAAAATTAAAATTTAAAAAAACTTAATTGGTGAGCTGGGACTCCTAGGGTACCTCCTTTCCAACTTCATTCCCTGAAAATCCAGAACCAAATTTCAAGTTTTACCATAATCCAACTGAATTTGCAAGAAACAGAAGGAAAAGGAGACAGAAGAAAAGAGAGAGGAAAAACTCCTTTTAAGTAGATCCACTTAAGTTACAGAGTAGGGCAGAAGAGAATAAGCCACACCTATGAGCTACCCTTTAACACAGTGTCCTCACCCGTTTGCAAATATAACCCAGTCTATAAAGAGATCGGCATTCCTCTCACCTTTATCTATATATGATTATCCTTCCAGTAGTAGAAAGTTAAGGAGAATACAGTAAGACTTGCCATTTTTAGTTTTAATATCTAATTTTGATTGTTTACTGGTAATGCTAGAGGTCTATGCCACATAATAATTTGCAATTTTCTGGATATATGAATTTAAATCATAGGCAGTATATAAGATTGGTGTGTGATTGTGAATGACCTAAGCCTGCTGTCTAGCACACACCTTTCCATATGGCTTTTGTATATTAAGTTATTTTTTAAATGGTTCCAAGCAGGAATGTGCACTGATAATGAAGGGAGGTCTAAAACTTTTATGATTTGTAACCAAAAATTTATCCTAACTATACTGGTAGAAATGGAATGGAGGAAGATGTAGAGCCATTTCTTATAGGTCATATGTCTTTTAGTATATTAAAACAATCCCCTACATCTGTTATCTGTTATTGCAAACAAACCACCTAATGACTTTGTGACTTAATGGCAGTATCAACATATTTCTCATTCTGTAGATTGAGTGATTGGTCTGCTGGTGACTAATGTCGCCAGAATGTAGGGACTGGGCTCAGAAAGGACAGTTGAAATGAGCTAGGGCCTTGCACTCCATGTGGTCTTTCTGCTTCCAGGTTTTAGGGCAGCTCTTCCAAAAGGGCAAGGCTATAGGGTACAAGTATTCCCGCTTCTCCTTCCATTTACCAGTGTCTTTTTGGTCAAAACAAGTCACATAGATAAATCCAGCATAAGTGGAGGAAGAGAATATATAAGAACTTGAATCAAGGGCCATTACAGGAATGATGTGCTACTATACCAAATCTCCAGTCAAAGTTTCCAAACCGTATGTGGCTGTTTATCTCTTTAAATCACAGAATTGAGCTGTGTTTTGTATTACTTTAACATTAAATCTGTGTCTTCATTCCATGCCACTCTTCTCTTTCTTATTCCCTACTCCACACAGTTCACCAAACTATCCTATGGTAGGATGTTTTTTGATGAGTCTGATTAGAATGCCATTTCCTCCATACTTGCCCCCCACCAACCCTTTGGTCACTTAACTCACCCTTTTTCATTCTTCAGGTAAGATATCACCTCAGGGAAGCCTTCCTACACTAGTTAGATTTTAATTTTTCTTGCATATTAATTTTTCCTAGTAGCATTTTAATAGTTACTAATGCCAGTCTTCCCATTAACTAGATGTTTTATGAGGACCCTGTCTAATTCATTTTTGTATTTGCTCTCATTTTCATTCCTGTCCTTACCCCCAGTTATCCCAGTCCTTTGAACATAGTAGGTTCTTCATAAACATTTGGTGAACAAATATGTCTGGCTTAGAAATGTTTTTGAAAAGCTGCTAAGATCTAAAAGACTCTTTGTGTTTGGTCCCTGAGATAGCAGCTCTTTTTATCTGGCTCCATTTTTCTTCACTGTTGAGATTCTGTTGGTTACTTTTTGCTTTTGTGGTTTTCCTCCTTCATTCTTCCAGCTTTGCTTTTTTAAAAAATTATTTCTTGTGGAGTCTTTTGTCATTGCCATATTCTTTATAAATTCTGTACTGTTTTTGTTTGTTTTCTCTTTTCTTTTCTGGTTACTTCTCATTGTAGAAATTACCAGGTGATAAGATCCCTTCTCTCCAAAGTGAATTTTTATGTTTTCTTTTCCTGGATAGTTCTTACTGATACCACTAAGTTGTTGTTCCCTGCCAGATACATTATTATTATTATTTTTTAATTTATTATTTCAGTATTGGGTTTTTAAGGTGGGCATATAACAGGTGTTGCTACTTTAATTATTTAGAGCATTGCTTCGTGAGATCACTGCATAATAAACTATAAGAATTCAACTAAATTCTTTGCATTTCTTTACTTTTATACTACTTTTTATAATGTATAGATTAAAATTTTACAGTCATCTCCTAGTATCCATGGGGGATTGGTTCTAGGACCACCTACGGATACCAAAGTTCACACATACTGAGGTCCTTCAGAACCCACCCATGTGAAAAGTTTGCCCTCCTGTTTTGTGTGTGTCTCATCCTGCTAATAACCATATTTTTCAATCGACATTTGGTTGTGGATGCAGAACCCTGTAATATGGAGTCCTGACTATTTAGTGAAAAAGACCTGCATGTAAGTGGACCCACACAGTTCAAACCTGTGTTGTTCAAGGGCCAATTGTATATTCAGAGTAATAATAGGTCATTTCATTTAAATATAGCATCAGAACATCTAGGAATGTGTTTAAATCTTAGCTTTTATATAATGAGAAAACTTAGAATGGATTTTCCAATGTTAGTTTTCAGACATTTGAGGCCAAATACACATTAGGATACATGCGTACATATAAAAGTTGGAGTATTTGACTGCTAATCTGGGCCAACATGATCATAGAAAATGCTTTATTTTCTTAAGTCATATGATTTTCCCCCACATTTAGTGTATTTTGAATATTTATTGAAAAAATATTTTTGGCCAGACCCAGTGGCTCACATCTGTAATCCCAACACTTTAGGAGGCCAAGGTAGGAGGATCACTTGGGGTGAGGAGTTCGAGACTAGCCTGCACAACATAGTTAGACCGCATCTCTACAAAAAAATTAGAAAATTGGCCAGTCATGGTGGTGTGTGCTGGTAGTCCCAGCTACTCAGAAGGCTGGGTGAGGTAGGAGGATCACTTGAACCTAGGGGCTTGATGCTGTGGTGAGCAGTTTCACTCACCAGTGCACTCCTGCATGGGTAACAGAGCAAGACCTTGTCTCAAAAAGAAAAAGAGAAAATATTTTTAAATATTTTCTTTAACAACATTGTATATTTATTAGATTATTAAAATAATTGTAGACAGTTATTCAGTGTTAAGTCATCTTAGTGTTTGTTGTAGGCAGTTGATGGCTAAACTCAAGGATCCCTGTGACTCGTAGTATTTTCTAGTCTTTTCCTTGTCTAGCTGATTCTTTAGTCAAAGAAATACCTATTTTCCTGATCTAAAATTCTTATTCTGACCTGTTACATAATGTGGTTGTTCTGAAAATGTGAAAGGAATTTAAACAGTAGAAATGCTGAATGTTTGTGGTTTAATTCTTACTCGGATAGAACTTTCAAGAAAGTTGGTATACATGTAGAGGAAATAGGAGGAAGTGGGAGTTTTCTTAGTTTTGGGCCATTGCAGCAGTGGCTAACATATATAGAGGTAGTAATGGCTCTGGGGAGAGGATCACCTTCTCAGGATTGCTGTGGTTGTGAAAGAGAGCTAAGAGTCATACATTTTAATAAATCATTTGTGCTTGTTAAAGTTAGAAATAATTTCATACTTTCAGATACAGTACAAAGAGCTTCTATATATCCTTCATCCAGATTTGCCAAATGTTTATTACATTTACCATGTTTTTTTTCTATGTGTGTATACATGCATGTTATTTTTTTTCTGAATAACGTGAGAATAAGTTGCAGACATAATGCCTCTTTATAATATTTCAGGCTTACATATCCTAAAATCAGAGTCATTCTCTTATTACTGTAGTATTATTATCAAAATCAGAACATGTAGTTTTTAACAAATACTTGTTCACTTGGGGATAAAGTATAGGTGGAGTGGAAGTATAAGCTTGCAGAACTAATTTAAGTGCTTATGGGAATTACAGTCTTTTTAGTGGTTAAGAAATCAATACAGAAAATTATTCTGATTTAGAATAAGACCAATGGAATAACAGTAACACAAGGTACACAAACAAGTACTTCAGAAATGTGCCCCCCCAAAAAAAGTCATTTCAACCTAAGGAATCAGAGAAATACTTCAAGTAGACTGTTGCAGAGTCAACCTCAAAAGAGGTGGAAGTGCCAGGCAGAAGGACAGTGGGAGGGAATTCACTTCCTAGAATACATCCCCCATATTCTTCCTGCCCTTGATCATCAAAGTTCTAAGAATGAATATGTTATTACAGTTATTCAGTACTGAAATATCAGGAATACACAAGAGACGACAGGTTCTGTTTCTACCAAAGTTGATACAGTACTTTTTTTCCTTTTAATTAGCAGATTTTAACCTTAACATTATTAGGGTAATAAGAAATAGATTTTCCTTCCTAAGCACTTGTTCTTAGGTTGTTTTTCATTAATATCTTCTTAATTACAAAAGACAAGAAGGAATGGAATTGATTCATTGTAATTACCTAAAGGAATGGAAGGAATGTCTTTAAAAACTTAATTAAGTCACTGTCAATCTAGAGTGTGGGGATTATTATTTTTATATTGTCTAGCATTAATATACTGTATTAAATGTATGCTAGTTATTCTCATATTCACTGTAATTATTCTGAATTAGAAAAGGCTTTACAAGGTACCGTGGTGTGTCATTTTCAGACTGAAGGTAAGAATTAATGAAATAGACACGTAGACTGATAATAAGAGTGTAGCAAATATTTGAAAATCCAGTTACTGAAAATTGCTTTCGAATAGTTGTGTTTTTTTTTAGTTTTAATGTTTATAATGCAATATCCTGTCTGTGAAAAATTATAGCATTGTTAGCCTTTATTTCTTAAGCAGGTGTTTTAAGAATTAAATTTATCTAAAAGTTTAAATGTTTTTTAGTTTGGGTTTTTTTGTTTTGTTTTGTTCTTTAAAGTTCACATATATAGCCGCGTGGTGTTTTACAACATGAATATTTATAACATCATGAATATTTAGTCCTTTGGCTAGCAAGGGGATTTTCTTAAGGAATTTCAGACCCTATTGAATAAATTTTTTTTTTTTTTTCTTTTTTTTTTTTGGTGAGCTGTTACTTCTTGATTTCTGGTAAAAAGTAGGGAGATTTTTAGATCTTCATTTTGGTACATCTAATTTCCTAATTGCTTTCCTTTTTAGAAATGAATGTCTTTTGATAGTACCATACTAAAAAAGACTTTATATGAATTCTCCTCAGAACTAACAAATTTGCTTGTTTGATTTTTGAATTATTCAGCCTGGTATTTGATACCTTTAGATAGTGTATGCAAGACCCATTTTTCTGAAGTTTTCAGTGCTGGCAGCAGGATGCCTATGATGCTGTCATCCTGAGATTGTACACTTGCAAACACAAGTGTGTTTTGAGCAGGCCAAAAAATGTCCCACATTCTTCAGTCTTCTCTTTGAAACCCAGTGTCCCAGTATACACATTTTTTGTTTTTAAGTTATCGTAATTTTTAGTGACTCTTGTAGAAATTTTTCTGTTCCTTTGTGTCCTGCTCAGTACTGTGTGTGAAGTTCAAGGTTGAGTTTGGTCTGTAATGTTAAAAACATAACATTGAGGGGAGGGGGGAGGGATTGCATTGGGAGTTATACCTGATGTAAATGACGAGTTGATGGGTGCTGACGAGTTGATGGGTGCAGCACACCATCATGGCACAAATATACATATGTAACAAACCTGCACGTTATGCACATGTACCCTAGAACTTAAAGTATAATAATAATAATAAAAAACATAACATTGAACATTGTTATATGAGCAAGTCTTTATGGACTTTTGATCCTCACAGTATACTGATCTTACATTTCTGACTTTAGTATCCAGTTATAAAAGGTTTGTGCATACAATTGTTCTTTAGAATTCCTCTTACCAAAAGAGGGCGGCACCCCTCAGGCATAGTTAAGTAAACCTTAAACAGCGTATCTCCAAATCTTAATGTAGTCTATTTTTCACATAATTACTTAATCAGCTCCTATTTTAGGTTATTTCAGTTCTTCCTCTTTAAAAAAATACATATTTATGTGAAATACTTTATTTTTATATTTACATTAAAATGCAAAGTATATTCTAAATGATTTTCTTAATTTTTAGTTTAGAAGTGAAATTACTGGATCAGAAAACATAATTACAGCTTTCAGAGGATTTGTAAGTGCTTTATCAGTATATATATGTATCACTTTCATAGTAACTGAAGGTTGAATAGTTACATTCTAGTTATAAAATAAACTTAGGATAAAATTAGTTTATACCTTTTCATGATACAGTCTTGAGACAGAAGGTGGCAACATGGTGTACTGGAAAATCCTAATGCCCTAAAGTGTCCATTGCATGTAACCAGTTGGCTTCCCTCTTATACATCTGAAAGGGTTCTATTTAGGGACTATCCTTGGTAAAATTGAGACAGTAGTCTTTCAGATCTTTTTCGTATCCTCAGTATAGCATTAAAACTATGTGGCCCCTTCTGCAAATCACTTAAAATCTTAAACTCACTTTAGAAAGAAGATATTATAATCTGCCTTCCAGGGTGGTAATACTGCTTTCACGTTTGACTCAGTCCTTATCTAGATAAGTGCTTAACTGCTTTATAGAAGTTAGCTGTTACTACTACTTCATTGCCTAAATGTTCACTTTATTGGGAAACTGTATAATAGGGGGAATAAGAATGCTAGGTTTGAAGTCGCAAATTGCCTGGATTTGGAATTTCAGCTCTGCCATTTAGCTGTGTGGTATTGGGCAAATTACCCTCTTTAGTGTCGGGTTTCTGAGGTATAAAATGAGGTTATCATAGTAATAAAAATTAAATGAGGCTATATTTAAAAGTGATTAACACATTTTCTAACACATTTTAAGCATCAGTAAATGTTTTCAGTAATTATTGTTATGTGAGTGTTATATTAGTTCTTTATTACTACATAAGAAATCACTTCAAAAACTAGTGGCTTAAAATAACAATACATGTTTATTATCTCCTTGTTTCTGTGAATCAGGAATTTAGGAGCTGCTTAGCTGGGTGGCTGCAGTCAAGCTGTCAGCAGGGGCTGTGATCATCTACATACTATTTTGAACCTAATGGTTATAAATTTTATATTTTGCAGACTATGTCTTCAGCAGTGGTGCAGTTATATGCAGCAGATCGGAACTGTATGTGGTCAAAGAAGTGCAGTGGTGTTGCTTGTCTTGTTAAGGACAATCCACAGAGATCTTATTTTTTAAGAATATTTGACATTAAGGTGAGCTTTGATTTGCTTTCACTTTAAACTAGGTGATTAGGTTTTTTTTTTTTTTTTTTTTTTTTTTTTTTTTTTTGAGACGGAGTCTTGCTTTGTCGCCCAGGCTGGAGTGCAGTGGCACCATCTCGGCTCACTGCAAGCTCCGCCTCCTGGGTTCACACCATTCTCCTGCCTCAGCCTCCGAGTAGCTGGGACTACAGGCACACACCACCATGCCTGGCTAATATTTTGTATTTTTAGTAGAGACGGGGTTTCACCGTGTTAGCCAGGATGGTCTCGATCTCCTGACCTTGTGATCCGCCCGCCTCGGCCTCCCAAAGTGCTGAGATTACAGGCATGAGGCACCGCGCCCGGCTAGGTTTTCTATATCAATTACAATTCAGTTTAGATTTGATTATCCTACATGTGATATTTAAATTTGTACATAAACTGATATTAGAAGAGCGAAGCTTGGTTTTTAGATATTGACATATGGAAATCATGACCAAATGGGAACATGTCTGAAGCCAGAATGTGAATAGTTTCCTATTTTATCTTTCTACTGCTACCATGCATTAAGCCTTTTTTTTTTTTTTTTAATTATGCCTGTTGGTTCTTGGGCTTTCTCTACACTCTGTATTTTTTTAATGATACTCTTTTATTCTGTCTTGTTCATTATAGAATAGCATACATAGTCTATTCAGGGAACAACAAAATAATATTTTAGCTCAGTATGTACTATTATTTAGCCCAGGTTTAAAACATTTCAATATCTATAAAAATCTGTTTACTACTCATTTTTCCTTATGTTGTTTCTCGTGATAGAATATATTCAGATTTTCATAGCTTTATGTCCCTCACTCCCAATCATAAATCACATTGCTATAGATTGGATACCCTTTGTTAGATATTCATTTCTTACAGTTGTCATAAAAACATCATTTTGCTAAGATGAAGTCTCCATTATTTTTTAAAAACCTTTCTGTAAGTAAGCCTCCATGGTTAATATTTATATGTGACAGTAAGTGCAATGAGATTTTAATTACAAAATACTAAAACTACCTCTAAACTATTGGGCACTAATATGACCTGATAGATAACAGTCAAGAGATTTTTACACCCCTGGTCTCAGCTTTATTTGTAAAATCAGATAACCATCTTGGTCTGTTTTGAAGTATTTCACTGAGTTTAAATGAGATCTTAGTTATGGTATTTGGTAAATTGGTGCATCTTTTGTTGTTGTTGTTTTGAGACAGGGTCTTGCTCTTGCTCTGTCACCAGCCTGGAGTGCACAGCTTACTGCAACCTTGATCTCCTTGGCTCAAGCAATCTTCCCACCTCAGCCTCCTGAGTAGCTGTGACTACAGGCACATGCCACCACACCTGGCTAATTTTTGTATTTTTTTGTAGAGATGGGTTCTGCTGTTTTGCCCAGGCTGGTTTCAAACTCCTGGACTCAAGTGATCCTCCTGCCTCAGGCTCCCAAAGTGCTGGGATTACAGGCCTGAGCCACCAGTCCCGGGCTAAATTAGTGCTTCTTAAAGTCTGCTTCCAAGACAGCTGAGAGATATGACATGCTTCTGTCACTAGCAGTGGCTTACTATGGCAGTGATTCTGGAGGGTGGGGAACACATACATAATTTGAAAGAAACCCCCAAGTGCTTTGACATATTTATCATAACTGTTGAGAAGCACTATTTAGAAATGGCTTATGCATACTACTCCACTAAGAAGAAAGGAATTCTATTGCAGTGGTTATCATGGGTGAACAGTGTATTGTACATATTTTTAAATTGTGGTCTGGGTAGAACCTTGCATTTCTGAATAGGGCAATGACTATGTTTCTCTAACCGCTTATTTCCAATTGCTGAACGTTCATGATTCTTCACCTTTGGTATTAAGGTTAAACCTATTTTTTATACTATGACAATAGATATGGCAGTCATCATGGCACTCTTATCCATAGTTTAACCTTGATACATTTTAATTATCAGTCTCTTTCTGCATCATGATTAATACTACTTATACCAGTATGTAATTAGAAAGGTACTCTGCAAAAGTTAAGAATTTGAAGATGGTTAATGAGCAGTACAAGGAAGGTATATTTGACCCTCCCACATCTATAAAATTGAGGAAAAGAACATAAAATATTCCTGCAGTGTTTGATAGTACATTGTCTAAATATTGCTGGTAGAACTGTGCTTTGATAATCAGTTCATGTACAAAAGTGTCCTATTCCCTCTATGTAACATTGATGACCTAGTAATTATTCTGGTTATGTATTTGACCAAGTAACTGAATTTGGAAATGGTTGGCTAGGGAGATTATATCTTAGCTGAATTAAACTGACTTGATATGTAGGTTTTATGAAAGACACGTTATCCAGTGTTTACAGTTTTAAGAAATTACTGATTAGATTATGTGACACTATTTATATATTATAAATATGTTGCATGTGTGCATGTAAAAGTTATTTTTAATATAAACAGTTATCTTAATATGAGTCATCTGCTTTGTTTTATTCCTAGAGATTATGTTTTGGTAGTTCTTATTTTAATTTTTGACTTTTTTCTAGGATGGGAAACTATTGTGGGAACAAGAGCTATACAATAACTTTGTATATAATAGTCCTAGAGGATATTTTCATACCTTTGCTGGAGATGTAAGTCATATTTTTCTTTATTACCATCTTTTTTCATTCCTTGCCTTTTCTAATCCAAATTATTTATAGAGCCTTATTGAAAGATCAAATTCAATTTACTGTTTTATTTTTTTGCTGAAGGTGAAATAATGTCTTATCTGCTAGTAAAATTAACCTTTCATTCTTTAGAAATATACTTCTTTTGCTCATTATTTTTATGATATAAAGCTGTTATATAAAACATGATTCTGTTGTTTCTGCTTTATGATGAAAATATTTCAGACTTGTCAAGTTGCTCTTAATTTTGCCAATGAAGAAGAAGCAAAAAAATTCCGAAAAGCAGTTACAGACCTGTTGGGCCGCCGACAAAGGAAATCTGGTAACCCTTTTTTTAATTAAATTGGACCAGCAAACTAATGCTCATGGGACAAGTGTGGGCCACTTCCTGTTTTTGTAAATAAAAGTTTACTGAAACTTAGCTATATTCATTGGTTTACATGTTGTGTTTGGCTACTTTTTTGCCACAACACAGTTCAATAGTGATGACAGTGATTATGTGGTCCTCAAAGCCTAAACTATTACCTAAAATATTTACTATTTACAAAAAAATTTGGTGGTCTTTACCTTAAAATAATATTTTTCTTGAGAACTGTTTTTTTTAGATTTACTGAAGGACCCATTCCAATAACATTTTTTGTTGATAAAATGTCATATGTATTGTCTTTTAATTTTGCATTTGTGATAGCATTGTTTGTTAAGTTTTAAAAGTATTTTATACTTTGTAAACAAAGACTTTAGGTAAACTTAGAAGCAAATAAGCAGAGTTGCTAACAAGATCTATAAACATTGCCTTGTCTCTCTATTTTGTTCCTAATACTATATACTATAAAACCCATAAGGAACCTGTTTATTGTGTAACACATATAAAACAATTACAGAACAATGCAGGATAGTATAAAGCTTTAAATTAATTGGTATAGAACTATTGTTTGACAACAGTGTACCAGGCCTTTCTCTTGTAAAGTGGAGAAGGGTGACTAGGAAAGGGGAACCTTTCCAAAATCATCTTAAGCAGATCAGTTTCAGGAGAATGAACATGTGCTTTCATCCAGTCCTATGGTTCCAAAAACTGTATGCTGATGACTCTCAAAGTTTTGTCTTCAGTACTGACACATCTTCCCTGAGCTTCAGACTCTGTCTGCTCAAGTTAAGTGACACAATAGCCTTTAGACTTAACACGTCTGAGCAGAATATTTGATCCATGTCCTGTATCCCGAACCCTAGCCCCACTCAGACCTGTTCCTATTCTTCTACTAATCTTCCTTGTTTCAGCAAAAGGCATTTGTTCCATCTTATCCCTCAGGCTCACCATGGTCCCTCATAAATCCTATCAGAGTCCTATCAGATTGGCTCTGCCTTCAAAAACTTGTCCTGTCTGACTATTTCTTACCATTTCTGCTGCTACCATTCTAATCCAGGCCGCCATGATCTGTCAGTTGGACTGCTACACTAGCTTTCTGACTAGTCTCCCTGCTGCTACTCAATCGTTTTTACTATCACTTTTCTATACAGTAGCCAGAGTAAACTTGTAGATTAGGTTATATCACTTTCTCTATTTAAAATTCTGTAAGAGCTTCCTATCATATACACATATAATCTATAGTCCTTAACCATGGCCTACGGAATCCTACATGATCTAGTCCTGTTCTTTCCTTCTTACTTGTTTCCTTTCACTGTGCCTTTTGCTCACTACAGTCCAGCCTTCATGATGTTCTTTCATGATGCACCCTCCTTGGAGCCTTTGAATATATTGTTCCCTTCCTTATTTTATTTAGATCTCTGCTTAAATGTCGGGTCTTCTGAAAAATCTTCCTTAGTCACACATACATCAATTTAGGAATAAGACAGTTTAGTGAATTAATTTTTTATGTTGATGTTGTCTTACATATATTTAATAATATTCTTCTAATTTATTTTCTAACAGAGAAAAGACGAGATCCCCCAAATGGTAAGCTTTTTGACAATTATTAATCGTTTAAGATTTTAGATGACAGTTTAATCCTTGTGGAAACGTGTACCATACATTAGTAATATTTAGTATCTATTGCATCTTAATCCTTGTGAAAACATGTACCATACATTAATAAGTAATATTTAGTATCTATGATCAAATTATACGGTTTATTGTGTTCTTTTTAATTAATGACTGACAGATGAGACTTAGGAAACAATATTCTTCGATATTTTTCTGACATGAAGAAAGAATACATAGTGTGGAGATCACTAATACTTATATCTTAATTCTGGATTCACAGTTGACTGAGTATACAATCTAGCCTTAACATTTTTCCTAGAGGCAGTAAATTTTGTCTAGCATATTTGTTAATTTCCTACTTTAAGATTTATCTTTCATTCTTATTTCAAAGTATTATTTCACACTGGTTATGTGTTACATGAAGCCCCTTTCAGAATGAACACCTACTGTTATGGTGTATTTAGAACTAATTTAGCTGCATATAATGCTCTTTAATTTGATAATGACAACTTGAAGTATTATGAATTCATTTTTAAAAAAATATTAAATACCAGAGAGTAAAAGCAGTAAAAGATAAAGTCCAGGAGTAGAAATTCTTACCCTAGACTTCATAAAGTCCCTGAAATTATGTGCTAAATACGTTCTTTTCTCTGGAGAGAAAGGATCCATGGCTTTCATCTGTTTAAATGAGGTCCCTGACTCTGTGAAGGTAAAGAACCATTCTCCAGGACCCTTTATTATGATAGAGAAAATGGCTGCTTCTTTTTAAAATCACATCTCAAATCCTTTTATCAGAACCTAGAATGATTATTCAAGGAAAACTTACATAATACAAAGTTCTTAATATCTGACAGCTATTGGTGATTGTTGGGGTTTATTTCTTTTAAACAGGTATGTTGCTTTTTGATTTTGTCCTTACATTTCTTTTCCTGATACAGAAACATGAACCAAATTTTGCTGTACTAGATTCTGGGTTATTTACCTTATTAATTTTTTAAATGCCTGACTACCTTCAGTAGTGCTTAACAGGTAACAAATATTGTATACTTTCGCTTTCTCTTTTGAATAGAAACATTAATACTTTTTAGGGCTGTTACAGGGATTGAAGTAATCAAAGCTTAGCATAGTGCTTAATAAATACTAGTTATTCTGATGAAGATGATGACAACTATAATAATAGCAACTAGTATTTAATGATCTTTTACTATCTGCCAGGCACTGTTCAGCAACCTTCTGAAGTAGCTCCTGTTATCTCTTTTATAGATAAGGAAACTGAGGCACAGATAGGTAACTTGCTCAAGATCTCATAACTAGTAAGTAGTGAAGCAAGATTCAGCATCAGATGATTTGACTCTAGAGCCTGGCCCCTTAACCACTATGTTATGTCCAAATGATTTTGAAGGCAAAACTGAGACACAGGGTAAATAATCATGTCTCAGAATATATAAGCTAGTACTTGGCAGAGGCAAAAGAAACAGAAGCAGCTGAGTTACAAGTTGCTCATCTGTGAACTTTCAATGTAGTATTGGAAATTTTCCTTGATATAAGTCTAGTATTTCAACCTTTCTGAATTTGTTACATTATTTTGAGTTTGGAGAGTATATACAGTATTGAGTACCAATGGAGAAGACTTTCTAGTGGTGCCATGGAAACACTTTGGGGAAAGTAACCACAGATTTTAAAGTGTAGATGCTGTAGAAACAATATAATTAAAGTTGTAAATACATATATCCATGTTGGATCAGTTCCAGGATCCCCCCATGGATAGGAAACTTCACTGATACTCAAGTCTGTGATACAAAATGACATAGTATTTGCATATAACCACAGATTCTCCTATATGCTTTAAATCCTCCTTAGAGTACTCATAAAACCTAATACAATGTAAATGCTAGGTACATTTGATCTTAGCCAAAACGCTGAGAAGCAGTGCTGGGTAAATAGTTGTTATACTGTATTGTCTAGGAAATAATAGCAAGAATAGTCTGTACATGCTCGGAACAGATGGACCCATCCATTTTTATTTTTAATCCACAGTTGGTCGAATCCATGGATGTGGAATGCATGGACATGGAACTGTGAATATGGAGGGGTGAATATTTATAAAATGAATTTCTGAAGAGGCACCTAGTTTCCATGAATAGATAGAATTTGAAAACTCTTTATGTAACAGTGGTGTTTCATAATTTTATTATCCCTACTAAGAGACCCACTTAGAATTAAATGTAGTTTCTTTCTCTGAGTTGGCTGTTGGTTTTTAATCTTTAGTTTTAATCATTTGGCTCAGTGGTTTCAGACTTCTTTTATCAAATAAGTGGAGGGGTTTTTTTTTAATAGTGTTGTTAAAGGGCAAAATTATACAGCATGTGTTGCCCATACTTGTATACTTATAAAATATACATATAATATGGAATTAATATATTAATACACAATAAAAAATGAAATAAATAATTATCAATACAAGTTGTAATATTTTAAAACTGCTTTGCTTTCAACTACCTTGCTTTCACCTCTAAGTGGAGACCACTGTTTGGGAGGCAGCATTATTACTTGACTGTATTTGGTGCACCACCACTAGGTGGCAGTGGGCCCCTGTGCCATGTCCTCCAGTAGCCATGCAGGTGCTTTGTCTCAGATCCTTACTTAGATTAGATTATCAGTTTACCACACCTTTTCAAATTTTAATTATTAAAAAGATACTTTCTGTGGAATTTACATACATTCCTAAAATGCAATTCAGTATCTTCCTCACTCCTAATTTCTTTATTGGTCAATTTCACATTTTAGCATATATGCTTTCCAATGATTTGTTCCCAGCTTCGTGACTGCTTGACATCAGAGGCCTCTAGGCCACCTGTTTTTCGACTGTTTTATACCTTGATGAGGCTTCTTTGCTTTTTATGTAATTAATGGGAAACTTGAGTTCTTTTAGATTTAAAATTAGACATGTCTGTTCACAGGAACATTTAAAAACATTTTCCTGCAACAGTTGTCCTTAATCAGGAGATAATTTGTCATTTGTTTTTTGAAAAAAGAAGGAAAACAACCCCCCTTCATTATATGTTTACATAGTAGTTCTTAGGATGAGTGTAATTTCATAAATGGAATAAACTTTATTAGAAATGACTTGAGTACATATTTCTGTTACTAAATCTTTCATATACTTTACATTATTTTAAAAATGACTCTATACCTTAAACAGGTATTCACTTTTTTTAGTGTGTCACTTGAAACAGGTATTTAATTTGGCTTTAGAATACCATTTTAAACTTATTTCCTAACACTTCAAACCCTAAAGTAGTAAATAACCATTGTCAACAGAAATAACCAAGTACCTAACCTCTTGAATGTGTAGAATTCCATTTTTTTCTAAATTCTGTGAGTTGTTAGTACATATTTATTGAATAATGAATTGTTGGACTATAGACCAAGAAAACTGATAAATTGGTAAACAAAGAGTGTATTATGGCATTTGTAAAATTAGCAATGTCATCCACCTTGTAGTTCGACTTTTGTGTAAGAGGTAGAATAGTTGGCCAGGCACGATGGCTCACACATGTAATCCCAACACTTGGGGAGGCCGAGGCAGGTGGATCACAAGGTCAGGAGATCAAGACCATCCTAGCTAATACGATGAAACCCCATCTCTACTAAAAATACAAAACATTAGCCAGGCTAGGTGGCATGCACCTGTAGTCCCAGCTATCCGGAAAGCTGAGACAGGAGAATCGCTTGAACCCAGGAGGTGGAGGTTGCAGTGAGCCGAGATGGCGCCATTGCACTCCAGCCTGGGTGAGAGAGCGAGACTCCATCTCAAAAATAAAAGAGGTAAAATAGTTAATTGGAAGGGTAGTGGACTAGGAACCAAGATACCAGAGTACGTGTTTGCTTCTGTCACTAATCGTGTGACTTTATAAAGATCCCCTGACTCTTACTGTCCTTCATTTTCATTAATAAAATGAAAGGTGATTTTGAAAAGAAACTCTTAATTTCCCATCTAATACTAATTTTCTATATATCTCCATTATATGGATTTTTCTTTATAGGTTTACTTAAAATAATGTTTTAACTACTACTAACGAAATTCATTTATAGTGACTTAAAGAGATAATGTTGATGCATAATAATATATCCATACCTGATTTTTGGGTAGAGGAAGAGGGAAAACACAGTCTGATTACGGTATGAGTTAAACATTGTTATTCGTTTCACATATCACTTATATTTTGTTCCTATCTTCATTCTTGAATCTTCTTCAGAGACAGCTGAATTACTTTCTCTAGTGAGTTATAAATCAAGGTTATAAGAAACTGATTTTCCAAAAATGTACTAGCTTGGATAATTTAAATCATTAAACTTAACTTTATCCAACTCTGTTTCCATTGCTAATCATCTATAGTATAATAGATGGCTTTTACATAAGCTAAAGTGGCAGAAAATATTTTTGTTGTTTTCTGTTTTTATATTTTACTGGTGAGTCTGATTGTAGTTGCTGTTTGAATACTTAGTTCAGGAAAAGTCATATGAATAAAGAGAGTGCCTAAATCTTTTTTTTTTTTTTTTTTTTTCTTTTTTGAGACAGAGTCTTGCTCTGTTACCCAGGCTGGAGTCAGTGGCGCAATCTCAGCCTCCCAGGTTCAAGTGATTCTCCTGCCTCAGCCTCCTGAATAGATGGGATTATAGGCGCGTACCATCACGCCCAGCTAATTTTTGTATTTTATTAGAGACGGGGTTTCACCGTATTGGCCAGGCTGGTCTGGAACTCCTGACCTCGTGATCCGCCTGCCTTGGCCTCCCAAAGTGTTGATTACAGGCGTGAGCCACTGTGCCTGGCCAGGGAGTACCTAATTCTGATACTCCTAATTTTGTCTTAATTCTTAAATTTTATTAAGATATAAAGATAAGAAGCTAAAAGTAATTTGTAGCATCCTTATTGTGGATGGTGTTGCTGATACTGACTGGTAAAGATAAGCGAGAGGGCAGAAAGGGAAGAATGAGAAGTGAAAGCAGACCACCAGGTAAGTCTGTGAAGGTCTGAGTGTAATCCCAATTCAACCCTCTAGCCCCCACATTCTGGGTATTCTCAGTAAGTCCTTATTTTGTACAACTGTGTAAATGCCAAAATCTGATGCCTGAGCAAATTTGAAAATTCATATCCTATATTCCTAATAAGCCTTTCAGGTCATTCTGTACTGCTTAACTCACCTTTACTCACTGATCTAGTTATTTTTCAGATTATTCCTGGGCACTGAAAAAGCTTTTAATGGTTTTATGCATATTATTCACTAGCTCTCATTTTTTCCAAAAATTATTTCTTATCAATATCAGCAACTTCCTATGGAATTTTTGAATAAAATTATAACTAAAACTTTAGGATTATTAACATACTATATATAAATAGGATTTGAATATTAAGGGAAAATAGTTGAATTTTGGTGATATTAAAAATATACCTTTTTAGACTATTTACTTTTTTGATAAGGTGATATGGCTTTCATAAATTTGTTTTAGCTTTGTTTTATCTTTAATAGTAGAGTTGGGAGAAAATAGGGTATATACAATTTACCCATGTAAATAAACTTCTTTTTTTTTTTTTTCCAGATAATTTTAGTAAGTAGGATACATTGGTGGTTTGGGGCATAATTAAAGAATTACAGTCAAATTGGATTTTAAGAATCACCTAATATACATTATCCTTGAGATTTCTGTTTGCCATTTATTGATTATGTTGGGGATCCTCAAGACTATCCTCAGAGGTGGCGATTCACCAGAAGGATTTACAGGACTCAATATATAAGTGTACTCATGGCAAACATTTATTACAGTGAAAACACATATAAAACAAAATCCGCAAAGGAAAAGATACATGGGATGAAGTTCATAAAAAAAACCACACACAAGTTTCCAAGAGTTCTCCCAGTAGAGTCACAAAGGTTGCACCTAATTCCTCCAATAATGAATTGTGACAACATGTGAAATGTTGTCTAAAGGAAAAGCTTGAGACTTGGTGCTCAGGGTTTTTGTTGGGGGCTGGTTACATAGGTCTCCCCTGCCTTGCACTTACCAAGATTCCAGACTCCCAGAAGGAAAGTAGATGTTCAACATAAAATGCAATGTTAGCACAAACAATTTAGACACAAAAAGCCCACCTTATCAGGGAATAGTGGAAACCCTCTTGAAATCCAACTTCCCAAATGGTCAACTGAGGGCCAACCTTGCAAGTGGTCCTTTCTAAGAAGAGCAGTCTCAAGTGTGCTGTGTTAAATTATTTTCTACACAACGATGATAGTATTTCATATGTTTTGGAAGTGGTCGTTAATGTAGTCACCTCAGAGGAACTTGGCCTCATAGGAGGATTTGTCAGAGAAACATATAAAAATAGGATCTCTAAGGAACATGCGTTGCCCTTTAGTTGAATTTTTAATAAATTTTTCAGTTGAATGCTTCACAATCAAACTTTCATACTTTTAAGGTCAAGAATTTTATTTTGAATTGTAAGACAAGTTTTGTGCTACATTTAGTACCACTTCTGAAGATACTGTTAATAATATGGAAAGATGCCTTTGATATTTTTACTGTTGATTCTTGCACAAGATGAGTGCTTTAAGAATTTTTGCATTTTAAGTTTTTGAATTCTATACTTCTGATAGTGAAGGTGTATGCGTACTGGTGGGGAAAAGATCATTTGACTTAAGTATGTCAGTTTTGGAACAAATGGTAGTAATAATTTTAAGTATCCTTTTTCCTCTTGACTAACAGAGTTGAAACAAAGAGTTAAGCCTATATTTCTTTGTTAAATTTAAAACAAAATAGACACTTACTTTACTTTCTTTATCCTTGTTATAAGATACGTTTCACTTTACCATTGAGCGATGTGTTGGGTATGAGGCTATCATAATCAAAATTTAAGAGATTAGACTAATTGTATTTAAATTCTAGCTGGAAGTTCATATTCTTTATGAAATTTAATGGTATAAAAATGTAAGTTTGCTTTGAAATAGTGCATCTACACTAATGTCTTTAAGAACTTACAGATTTTAGAAATTTAGGCAGCACTTTATGGAAAAATATAGAAGTTTAAAATATAAATAATTTATAATGAAGTGATCCTATTTCAGAAAAAAAATTTAAATTGTAAATTATGATTTTATATCATTGTTAAATTATATCCTTTCTACATAATTTGGTTTTATTTGCAGGTCCTAATCTACCCATGGCTACAGTTGACATAAAAAATCCAGAAATCACAACAAATAGATTTTATGGTCCACAAGTCAACAACATCTCCCATACCAAAGAAAAGAAAAAAGGAAAAGCTAAAAAGAAGAGATTAACCAAGGCAGATATAGGAACACCAAGCAATTTCCAGTAAGACAGTTCTTTTGTTGTTTTTATCTTCACTTTTGATTTATTCATTGCTGTTCTTGATTTTTAACTTGTTAGAAAATTTTCTTTTCTTTTTGGGAGGGTGTGTACATTCATCACTTGGATACTGTTTTAACTATGCACTTTATTGGAGTTTTTTTTTTTTTTTTTTTTTTTTTAAGGCAGCTGCTCAATAGATGTTCTTGGAATCTTACAGTTTATTTACTTTTTCAACTATGAGAAAAGAAAAATAAGATAAAGTTGCTTCTTCAACTAATTATTGAACATAAAAACGATTTCTCACTTTGCTCTAAAAATAGCATTTAGGAATTGTGTACAGATACTCCCTAGGGCCAGTAAAAACATTTGGTATTTATATAACATATTTCAAACATTTTCATATGCATTATTTTATTAGCTCATTATGAAACCCTATCCGGTCATATATATAATGCTTGGACTCTTACGCTAATTTGACAGTTCAGTAAATAGATGCTGAGAGAGACTGTACAAAGATTTTAAGTTTCAGTTAGTAGCAGAGTCAGGGCTAGAATCCTGTTCTTCTGACTCTTTGTACATAGTTTTTATCATAATATGGTTATGTCTGTGAGAACTATTAGTTCAGGCCAAAAATTCAAAGCCAAATGTTGATTGGATTTCATATATATTGTGTTTATAATGCCCTTTATGCATTTTGTTTTTTCTGTTGTTTTTTTTCTATTTTCTACTTTAGGCACATTGGACATGTTGGTTGGGATCCAAATACAGGCTTTGATGTAAGTATGTTTTCAAATCATGTACATTATAGCTCTGTGGAAATGTATTGGCCTATTTTAGATTTTTTTAAATTCATTTTTGTGGTGTCTAGTATATGTTTGAATGTGCTTGTGTTTTATGTACGTATGCGACTAAGGTTTAAAACCATATTATTGTTCCGTCATTCATGACTAAGTTGCTAAAGACTTAGACCAAGGTTTGTGTACCTTGGCTTTATACGCTGTATAAATAAAATCCTTGTGCTTTGAAAGCCAAGAGAAGAAAATCATTTCTGCCAAGTGATAATTTCAGGGGAATGTATACCAAATTACTAAAAAGTAGTATCTGAATATTCAGTTGTTGAATTCTCTAGATCTTTTCATTCTCCTGTTCTTTTTGGCAGTTTTGCCATTGTTTTGTAGCACTGTGAAATTGCTGGCAAAAATTAATCAGTGTTTGGATACGTTATTTTAAAGAGGTATTATTTATGATTGGAGTAAAGAATCTTTTTGGTTATTTTTGTCATAGCTGCAGTGTTAACTCTACAAACATACTGAGCACCTCCTTGTGCTGGGCATTATGCTTGGAATTACAGGAAGATCCTTGCTCTCAGATTTTCAAATTAATTTACTTTTTTTGTCTGTGTATTCCTGGTTTTACATACATACTTAGGACAAGGTAGATCACATGAGCATTGGAGATGTCTGAATCATGAATAGGCTAATAGAAATCTAGATGAGATGCCCTCTTTTTGAAGGCAGGGAACAAAAAAGAAGAAGAAGAAAATAGGAAATCTATCTGTTCAGTTTTTTTTAAGTAAAATTGTTTAGTTAGCATGTAAGTAATATAAGCATGTTAAAAGTTTAAAAAGGCAAAATAATTTCAGAAGGACACAGATGAGCCTTAAAATTAATGTTTTTTTTTTAATTGGGATATATTTTTATAGTTAGCAGTTACTTTGTTTTGTAGCTGAATAATTTGGATCCAGAATTGAAGAATCTTTTTGATATGTGTGGAATCTCAGAGGCACAACTTAAAGACAGAGAAACATCAAAAGTTATATATGACTTTATTGAAAAAACAGGAGGTGTTGAAGCTGTTAAAAATGAACTGCGAAGGCAAGGTAACTTTTATCTCTATTCAGCGTTCTGTTTTGTTTTAATCTTTTGAGGTCAGTTTCATGGAAAACAGGTACATTCATACATGTGAACTCTTCCTTGAGCAGAGTGTTGAAGTGTCTGGACAACAAATGTGGCCCATCATACTACGTCTTAACATTATTTTATTTTAACTAAAAACTTTACAAGATTTTGTTTATTAAGTCTTTATTCATAAAAATCCATACAAAATCTTCCAGCTATTCTATTTTAAAGTAAAAACTTATAGTTGCCTAAATGTTTTACTTAAGGAGTCCTATAAATCGCCAGATTTTATTGTAATTCAGAAGTAGTAATTTAAATATAATCACTTTCTAATTAGTAATATATTTTCAGAATATAAATAATGTAAACTTTCTATTAATTTTGAAATACAAATCCTTTTTCTTGGATAAAGTATAAAATTTTCTTTTGTACCTGAGAGCACAATTTATAACCTTTTAAGATTTGATATTTCTTTTAAAGGACCTTGTATTTTAGTTTTGTCTTAATAATTAGCACAGTAAAATGCAGATAAAATACTCTAAATTTTCCAATGTAACAGTCATCTCTTTGCTACCTTGTTCATTTAGGACTGCTTTCTTTCCTTCTTCCTAGCTTTTGCGTACTCATAATAGTGTAGTCAAGCAAAAGCTCCAGTTAAAACATTCTTCTGAAGAACTTAACAGTCATTTTAGATTAGGCATTCGGTTTACTTGTGTCTTTTTCACTGCCAGTGTTCATTTCAACTTTGATTGATTGATTCATATAGTTCATAAACATTATGCCAGTACTGGTCTCAGTATATTTAGATGTAAAGGAGTCTCATGCCTCAGCCACCCAGGTAGCTGGGATTACAGGCATGCACCACTACACCCTGCTAATTTTTATAGTTTTAATAGAAACGGGGTTTTTCCATGTCAGCCAGGTTGGTCTCAAACTCTTGGCCTCAAGTGATCCTCCCGCTTTGCTCTCCCAAAGTGCTAGGATTACAGGCATGAGCCACCATGCTCAGCCATGTTATATCTTTCATTTTTACTGATGTAGAATAAGAATGCTAACATCCTGACTGCTAGAATAATAGTAATTTTTGTTAATAACTTCAATTTTGCAGTATATAGAAATTCTCAGTTAATTTGTTAATAACCCGTTAGTTTATGTCTCTGGAATAAGTAATTGAGCATTTCAGCGTAGCAACCAACCTCCCATAATGCCATTACTAGAATTGTAGACTATTTTTAGAGATACAGACATTATACTATGAAAGTACAAATGTAAATTAGATGACAAAGGCTTACATTTTGAAAGGAAAGCATTATATTTGGACTTTAGCGCAGATTAATGTGAATGAATTCTGTTAAGCTATACTACACTGTAATTCTGAATGTGAATTGATTTTATTTAAAAAAAATAAGTGTACTTGATTCTTTTTTAAAGAGGGAAGGTATTCATTTATTTTTATTAAAATGTAAAATAATGCGAATTAACAAAATGTTTAATTTCATTGGTATATTTTGTTATTATTTTGTAAAGTAGAAATTTATTCCCCTTACTTTCGGAACTGTACTAATTCCTAAAAAGTGAACTATTCTGTTTTAGCTCATATTTTTTTAAGAACCAATAAGAAAGTGATCTTTAGGCTGACAATTTTCAAAAAAATTTGTGAGATATCATCTGTGCTCAGGTATCTTTGTAAAATAAAATGCAAAGATGAGGCCCTTTTTTGATATTTGATTTTTATACATGTTAAAATGAATTACTTTTCAATATGATGTTTATGAAAAGAAAAAAGCATGCCTTCTGTTTTTCTGTTTGCATTTCAGCACCACCACCTCCACCACCATCAAGGGGAGGGCCACCTCCTCCTCCTCCCCCTCCACACAACTCAGGTCCTCCTCCTCCTCCTGCCAGGGGAAGAGGCGCTCCTCCCCCACCACCTTCAAGAGCTCCCACAGCTGCACCTCCACCACCGCCTCCTTCCAGGCCAAGTGTAGCAGTCCCTCCACCACCGCCAAATAGGATGTACCCTCCTCCACCTCCAGCCCTTCCCTCCTCAGCACCTTCAGGGCCTCCACCACCACCTCCATCTGTGTTGGGGGTAGGGCCAGTGGCACCACCCCCACCGCCTCCACCTCCGCCTCCACCTGGGCCACCGCCCCCCACTGGCCTGCCTTCTGACGGGGACCATCAGGTTCCAACTACTGCAGGAAACAAAGCAGCTCTTTTAGATCAAATTAGAGAGGGTGCTCAGCTAAAAAAAGTGGAGCAGAACAGTCGGCCAGTGTCCTGCTCTGGACGAGATGCACTGTTAGACCAGATACGACAGGGTATCCAACTAAAGTCTGTAAGTAAGCTTTTTTTTTTCATTTTAGATCCTCTATCATGATGAAATTTTAAAGTAATTTATTGAAAGACATTTTTGAAAAGTGTATTCGTTCTTTTTTTTCTCTTGCTAATTCATTCTTAACCCTATAAATTTAAAAATACTTTTACATGCAATGACATGCACAAGTTTTAATTCAGCTTTGATACATCTCTATAGCCATGTAACCCCTATCTCTATATGCAAATGTAGGGCATTTCTGTCACCCCGAAGGTTTTGCATACCTCTTCCCAGTTAATTTTTCCATAAACAATCACTGATCTAATCACCGTAGATTAGTTTTACCTGTTCTAGAACTTCATATGAATGGAATTTTACAGTATGTTTGCAATTCCTTGTTCTAGACTTTACTTTCAAATAAAAGACACTTTAAAGAAAAATCCTTATTAAGCTATGAGAATTAAAAATAGCCCTACTTGAAACCAATTTCCTTAGGAAATCTAAACTAGTAGCTCTATGAAAATTAAATCATGTTCCAGAGTTTTCATGTTCTAAAATTTAGATTAGTAGAGAATCAGACTCAAAAAAATTGAAAGAGTTGTAATAGAATTTCTGACAGTGATGGCAAATAAATTTAGGAGTATCTGATTTGGATGAGGTAATCATTTAATCTTACAGGTCATTTAATCTTAGAGTTAAGCAAACATTTTTCCATAAAGGATCAGGTAGTAAAATTTTAGGCTTATATAGGCAATATGGCCTCTTGTCGTGACCACTCAGCTCTGCTGTTTTACCACAGAAGCACCACAGACAATACATAAATGAATGGTCATGCTTGTGTTCTAAAACTGTATTTGGACACTGAAATTTGAATTTTATATAACTTTCACATATCAAAAATACTCTTATTTTCTATCAGCCATTTAAAAATGTAAAAATCAAGCTTAGTTTTTAGATAGTTTAAAAAAAAAATACAAGAACAGACTGGATTTGGCCCATGGGCTGTAGTTTGCTTACTCCTATCCTTGAGCCTGACCTGTCTACATTTACATACGTCTTTTGGAGCCTTTTATAACACGTTCTCCAGGACTTCAGGCGGGTCATGGATGATAGGTTTTTTTTCTGTGAAGTAAACGGAGACGACAGAGGATGTTTTAATTGAAAATTATTTCCCAGTATAGGAATTAAAGTAGCTTTCTAGATCTCAGAAACTGTCTAAAAGGAGAGTAATAGATAGGAAGCACAACTAATTGAATGAAAACGTGTAAACATTAGCATAGATTTAAGAAGACTCTGATCTTTAAAATATATCTAACTCTTTTCTTTATATGTATTCAGGATGACACTTAAACCTATGAGCAATCATCTCTATTCTCTTTCCCCGTTTAGATCAGACTAAAGATCTGTCAGAAGCAGTTGAAGAACTTTAAAGAGTGGTTAGTGGGGAGAGTTAATGTCAAAATGACCACAGCCCAGCTTTTGCCTTGGAATCTCTGCTAGTTCCTGTGTCACTCTCATTCCCGTAACTCCCACTCCTAACCTACCTTTTTGTTTTCCCTTTTCTATTTCCTTTTCACAAACCAACTTTTGTTTCTTTCTCTCATTTAGCTATAATAAGGTGATTTTAAATTTTTAATGAATAAAGTTGTATCCTCATTTATTTTAAAAAGTTAGAGTTAAATTTTCTATTTACTTTCTCCATAACTTTCTCCCATCCCAACGCTCCCTTTCTTTCCAAAAAGAAAAACCCGTTAATTGATGTGTAAGTACCTTTTAGAAAGAAAAATATTTTCTATTCTAAGTGTTGAATGGGGGCCATTTTTATCCTAAATAATCACTTTCCTTTTGATTGCATTTATTGCAATCATAGAGTGCATAGTCAGTGAACTATTGGCATGTTATACATGTAATCTGAGTTTGTTATTTTTTTAAAAAAGACCATTTTGTGGTTGAAATTTCTATGGCTGTGTTTCTTTAAATTTTTTGAGTAAATCATCAGTTTATTCTGTGATGAATATGATTAACATAAAACCATGGATTTACTTTACAGAGCTAGTAGGAAGTATTCAATACTCACATATATTTTGAATTCCATGGTTTCAGTACCTCAAATAGTACCTTGTTCAAGTAAGCACTTCAAAAAATGTGTTTGATGACAGTGTGCTCACTTCTGCTTTGTGCTCTCTACTTTACATTGTCACATTGCTTAAAGGTAGTCTAAATGTCCCTACTGCTGTTGTACCTCTGAGAGCCTTGTACAGAAATACAAAGCTCTGAAACTCTGTGTTATCTTTTTTCATTTGTGGTACTTCTATACTGGAAATAATTAATACATAATGTTTAAAGCCAAAATACTAAGGAATGAATCTGTATCTTAGGGGGAACCACTGTGAATTTTTTTTAAAAAAGGTGTTTACTCCAGGAAGAAAAAGCAGCATTAGAGGAAGAATTATACAGATCAAAAATGGGAAGTTTGTCTTAATAAAATAATTGTCTTTGGGAAATGATTAAGAATTTCAAAAATATATATTTTATATATATATATGTATTAAAACATAAGTAATATTTAGTACAGCTGTGCTGTTTCATCTTTAGTGATAATTTTTTTTTTTTTTTCCTGAATGCACTTTGGCACAGATGGAAGTACTTCAGTTAGGGATTGTTACTTGCCTAGTGAGGCAGGTACATTTTGAAAGTTGTTCAACTCATCTCCTTAAAAAGAAATTATATACTATGAGAAAAGAGGTTCATTTTGAAGGTATAAATATAACATAAAGGTGTAAAGCTGAATTTTTGTAGGCAAACATAAGTTTCTACAGTTGTTTTTCAATATCTTCAGTGTGCTTCCCACGTAACAACTTGAGTCTAAATATTACCCTCTGTTTATAACTTGAAGTCCCTTGATAATAGCTTTAAAGTTGATCGTCTAAGTCTGTGTGTGCTGGAATAAACAGAAGTAACCCAGCAAGTATTATTCAGGAGAGGGTTTGTTATCTGAATATAAACATAGATTTAGAAATGTATTGTTGGCTTATACATTAAGATGGAAAGGAAATATTTTTGAATAATATCTTTAAGGCAGCAGTTTGTTTCTTGTTAATTTAATTAATCTTGTCCTGGACTTGCCAGTTTAATATCTTTTTTGTCTTTTACGATAATAAGTCATTCTAAGAAAGTAGGACTTTCTGGAGACAAAGATTCTTTGCTAAAGATTTATTACTGAGTTTTGCTAACTTTCTTTTCCAAGGTGTCTGATGGCCAAGAGTCTACACCACCAACACCTGCACCCACTTCAGGAATTGTGGGTGCATTAATGGAAGTGATGCAGAAAAGGAGCAAAGCCATTCATTCTTCAGGTAGAGAGAGAGAGTGAGACAGAGAGTGTGTGTGTTTAATAAATTTGAATGACATTCTGTTATTTTTATTTTATGACTGTCTTTGCTAGCTTTCTCTCTGCTAATTGAGTAACTACTGATATGGGCTCTAGGGTGTATTTTAAAAAGTTGTTGCCTCTGTGACTAGTCTGAGACTTAACAAATGCAACACCACCACAGCCATAGCCATAAATTGAAAGAACAGCTTTGGGAATATTGACCGTTTTGTTTCCTATATCAGGAAATGCTGATAGACTTCCTAGCAAACAACCTCTAAACAAAGCTTGAGATTTTCAGATCTTATTACTGTGACATAAAAGATTCAGGGCCGGGTGCAGTGACTCATGCCTGTAATCCCAGCAGTTTGGGAGGCCGAGACGGGTGGATCACCTGAGGTTGGGAGTTCGAGACCAGCCCAGCCAGCATGGAGAAATTCCGTCTCTACTAAAAATACAAAAAAGTTAGCCGGCGTGGTGGCACATGCCTGTAATTCCAGCTACTCGGGAGCCTGAGGCAGGAGAATCACTTGAACCCGGGAGGTGGAGGTCACGATGAGCCAGGATCGCACCATTGCACTCCAGCCTGGGCAACAAGAGCAAAACTTCGTCTCAAAAAAATAAAATTAATTAAATAATAATAAAAATAATAATAATAAATCAGGCTATTTACCTCATCTGTGAGGATTAGGACTAAGAATTTTAAGTAATTTTTACTGTTTCTAGAGTTTGCTAAAGAATACTGACCTTTTTTAAACCTTTATCATTTTCTAAAAGGTTGATTTGAATAAACCAGTACCTATTCTGAGGTTATTGTTAAACATATACATACCACCATATAAATGAATATTGCTTTAAAGAAAGGACAAGAATATGAGTTTTGCTGATTGGAGTGGTTAAGGTTTGCTAAGTAGCTTCTCTAACATAATGTGCTAGAATCAGATCTTTCTTCTTATTAGATTTATTTAATCTCTGAGCCTCAGTTTCTTGTTTGTTACATTCAGAGAATTCACAAAGCATATAGATGTGAGAATTAAATAGTATATCACTAATCAGCAGATTGCCTAGCACATGGTAGGTGCTCAATAAATGTTATCTTCCTTTTGTTTCTCTGTAAGGATGTGCATGTCTTAAGATCCTTGAGCAATGTTTGTTTTCCTTAAATAGGCATATTTGTTCCATTACAGAGATAGAGATAAATATTTATTGTGGAATAGTAATAAAATTTTGACAAAACAACAGAAGTCCCTTCCTTCATCGACATGCATTAGGTCTAATGAGAGAGAGAGAGACAAGCAGTAAACAAAGCAAACTAGAAAAATGTATAGTATGTTAAATGGTGACGTGAACTAAGGACAAAAGTCTAACAGGAAAGGGAAATAGGGAGCAGGCTGTTGAGAGAGAGAGAGAGGTTCATTTTGAAATGATAAAGAATGATAAGGGACGATAAAGCCTAACTGAGGTGACATTTAAGAAAAGACCAGCAGTTCAGGAAGTGAACCATGTAGAAAACTAGGGAAAGTGTATCCGATGGAAAGAACAGAAAATATAAAGTCTGTTAGGTTGAGAAACAATGAGGAGATCAGGGAGCTTGCAAGAGACGGAGGGAAAGAATAGTAAGGAATGAAATACAAGAAGTCGTCGGAGACCCCTTGAAGTACACTAGCTTTTATTCTGAATGTGATGGGAAGCCATTGGAGGATTTTTAGCAGAGGTATAGTAATGATCCAAGCAAGAGATCATGGAGACTTGAACCAGGTTTATAGCACCAATGAGAAGTGGTTAAATACTAGTTATATTTTGAATGTGGAGATCACTGGGTTTGCTGATGGTTTGAAAAAGTTGAAGAAAAATAAGAGTGCAAGATAACTCCAAGGTTTTTGACTTGAACAACTGGAAAGGGGAAAGACTTAGGAAGAAAAAGTTTGAAAGGGAAGATTAGGAGTTTGGTTTTACATATTAAATTTGAGATACCTGTTAATTCAACTATAGATCTGGAGTAGGCATTTGGTTATGAGTCTGGAAGTCACAGGAGAGGTCTGAATTGTTAAATTACACGTCAGTAGGATATACATAGACACATGGTATTTAAAGTTAAGGTTATATCTATGGTATAGTCTTCTTTAGCAAACTCTAAAAACAGTGAAAATTGCCTAAATTCTTAGCCCTAATCCTCACAGATGAGGTAAACTGCCTGAATTTTTTATGTCATAGTAATGTCACAGGAATGAGATTAAAAATCTCAAGCTTTTGTTTAGAGGTTGTTTGCTAGGAAGAGATAAAGAAAGGTCTTCATTCATTCATAAGAAATGTAAGGCTTCTGTGAGATACATGATTCTGAAAATGCATTTATTCTATGCTGGTATCTGTGAGTTCTGCTAATTATTTCCCTACAATACGTTTTTTTTTTTTTTTTAAATAATATATAATAGTCATGCTAATATAATGAAAATATAGGATGGTTTTTACTTATTTTCAGACCCATTTCTTTTAACTATTAGTATTTCTGTGGTAGTACATGATGATGGAATTATTAGCTACATCTTCCTCTTCACCATAGATACTGATAAGTTTCTGTCTTTTGTCACTCTGTAATGCCAGCATAGTTGGGTGTCTTTGATGCTTTTCATCCAGGTAAATTTTGTGAAGCATGTCTAGCATAAGCTAGTAGCAAATTATTTCCCTTGCTAGAAAGTAAACACAAAAATTAACGTGAAGTCAATTGAACTCCTTTCCAAATAAATTCTGTAACAATTTAGAGCTGACCATCAGACTTAAATAAATAAATAATAATTATTGTTGTAAAAGTAACAACTTAGTTTAGGGCTAAGAGAAGATAACGTTGCCTCTCTCAGGCTTCTGTTATTCAAGTTCTAATACTACAACTCCAGTACTTCTTCAAATACTACCTTCACACAATCAATTTTATATGGAGAAAAATAGAAGAAAAAGATGGTTCTGTGTTCTGTACATGTAACCCACACATATGTCACGCAGTCTTACTGGCTCTTTATCATTACCAAGTACAATTACTCAGCTACTGTCTCACTTTATATACTTGGCCTTCATGGGTCCTGTATGTATAGATATATAAATGTATATATATTTATATATAGCATATATATTTATACATATTTTATATATAGGTATATAAAGAGGTTAAATATGGAAAGTCAGTATAATATAGAAGTATGCTTATAAAATCTGATGACATCTAAATATTCCTTCAACAAATATTTATTGAACAACTGATGCGTAGCGCTGTTTTGGTGTTGAGGATACAGTGAAAAATAAGGTAGGCAAGGTACCCGCTGTCATGGAACTTAATAGATAAAGTATAATAATTTTAGATATTAGTTAAGTGATATGAGGAAAATAAAATGGGATAGGCAGTTACTGATTGTGGGGAAGGGCTGTACTTTACATATGATGGTCAGGAAAGGCCTCTCTGAGGAAGTAGTTTTTGAATGGTTCCTAAATGATGAAAAGATTCAGTTTAACAAAAGAAATAGCTACTGCAGAAGTTCTAAAGCCAGAATAAGATTGGTAAGTTTAAGAGATAGAAAGGAGACCATCTTACTAGAGAGAGTGACTTGAATGGAGAGTGCATTATGAGAAAAGTTTGGGGAGAGGGAGAGACTATATCTGGGCAAATCATGTAGGATCTTGTGGAGGGAGATAACGTCAGACGTCATTCAGATAGCAGTGGTAGCCACAGGAGGACTTTAAGAAGGGTAGCAACATATTTTTTAAACTTGGAATTTAAATAATATCACTCCATTTGCTCTGAGTCAGATAGACTCTAGAGTTACAATAATCCAGGCAGGATGTGATGGTGGTGTGGAGAGTAGCAGTGAAAGAGGTGAAAAAGAGCAGGGTTGATAATTGGATCGTGAAAAAGGAGGAAGTAGTAATAATTTCTAGGTTTTTGGCCTGATGATGTGACAGGATGGTGATGCCATTTATTGTAATGGAGCGGACCAGGATGGAGCAGGAAAAGAAGATTGGGGAAGGAAATAAAAGTTAGAAGTTTTGAGTTTGAGAATCCACGTGAAGAGTACAAGAAGGCAGTTGGATTTGTGACAGGTCAACCCAGATGTGATTTTATACATTAACAGGTTGAAATTTGTCACATAGATGTTAAGGAACTAGAACCGTTGTCTTCTGAGGCCTGTTTTAATCTTTAGTTTACTATCATACTCTATAAATATTTTTCTTTAGATTCACTTTAAACTGTTTTAGTAACTGGATTCTTCTGGGAGTCACGTTATCTGTGTTTCAGGAGTTAAATAATTGGAGAAACCACCCAAGAATTATGTAATGTCATTTTATTTATGCATATGTTTTAATTGTCTTGATTATTTTCTTCTAGATGAAGATGAAGATGAAGATGATGAAGAAGATTTTGAGGATGATGATGAGTGGGAAGACTGATCTATATATTATATATATATATATATATTTTTAAGGTGAAATACTAAACTCTACTTTCTGTCTGTGGATTCTGTAAAATTATCATGTAAATGTTCTACCAATTTGCTGTATATTTTTGTTGCCTTTTTTGCTTTTTTTTAATCTGTGCAATACCTCATTTAATCTGTAAAGGTTTGTCGTAATCCTCTACAAAGCTACTCCCTGTTATTGTGTGCAAGTTTACACCAGGATGCTCACTTGATTTGTGAATATTTTTCATTCCATCAACAAGGGAGTTTAAATATTATATGTGAGACTGACAAAAACCTTAATGTAATTTACTTATAACGCCAGAAGGAAAACACTATTTTCATACCCTACTTTTTCTGTACCTAAATTTTCTTAAAAAAAAAAAATCTAGTATAGCACTACATTCTTTTTTAAGTGATGCAAACCTTAGTTTCTTTAGCCCCTTTATTTTGAATACAACGCTACATATGAATGTTGAAGCTGATACATTGCACAGTTCTGTAGATATCACTACACCGATGCAGTTTCTCAAATTTTAGCAATATGCTCTACGTAAAATCACTACAGAGATACTAGTGGGGAAGATGAATAACACACCTCTTACAGCAATACTGCCTGTTATTGGTATAGCAGTGGTATTTGCAGACTGGGATCATAAGGAGCCCTTACATACTTGTTATTGACTGAGTTTTATGCTGTAGCAAATGTGGCAGGCTCTTTTTGGCAAAATTTGTGAAAATTTTTTTGGTATTACTCTGAAACAAAATTTAAGTTGGAGTTTGGGGGATTTAGGGAGTAGTTTTCATTCTACATGAACTGAAATAATATGATTACTCCAATATTTGGTTAAAAATACTGTACAAATCAGAATAGTACTAAAATACTGTGGAATTTTAGCATTTTTATTTTGCACTTTGTGTGGATTGAGGTATTCAGAAATACCAACCATAAAAATCTAATCTAGTTGGCAAAGATATGCATCAAAGCACAGAACCTAACATGCATTTATTTTGATAATTTTTGAGGGTTTTTGTCAAATAGCATGTGAAGGGTTACATTTTTCTTAAGATTGGTGGTCCCAATGTCAAATTTCTTGGAACACATAACTGAATGATAGATTTTTTTTTTAAAGATAAAACTTTACAACCTGCACATTTGTTATGCATACTAAATGGTGTGTTAAAAGTAGGGTTTCTTTGCCTCTCTACAGTACACTAATCTGCCTAAAGGTGGTTGTTTCATATTTATAATGCTAATTGTCATACCTACCTACTTTAAATTTTAGGTAGAAAATTATCTGATTTAAATACAGACACATATTTTTCTCACATTGAGTCATATGCATAATGTAGTTCCAAATGTATTTCATTACTATAGTCACAATATCCAACTAAAAATTACGCTATCTAGAATTGTACCGACCAAAATCTAGTATTGGCAGATCTTGACAGGCTGGACCTGCAAGATATGGCTTGAATTTTAACCATTTATTACATAATCTCTAGTGATCATGCATCTAGTTATCATAAGAAATAATTTAAAAGGTTTTGTTGCTGAAAGCAGTAAGTGGTGCAGTAAAATAGTTAAGTTATTCAAAGAATGTTATCTTTCTTGCAAGAGTAATTTAAGCACATGGGAAAGATTCTAGACTTTTTGTTTCTTGCAACAACAGTGCCCTCTGCTGCTAGAAACCTTTTTCTACTTACTATCATTTTTATTGTGGCTTGAGCTCAGTGAATCTGGTGCAGATGAGGCTGGACAACTACTAACCAATAAAATCAGGAATTTGTACAAAAGTTAAATGGGATATTATACTTATTTCAAGTAATGTTAATTAAAAATTTTTTTTTCTTTTTGACAATATAAAAAACATTTTAAATTTCCTAGAAATGTCTTCAGGGTAAGGCCAGTTTAAGATCTTAACTTTTGGCCAATAAATCCTAGATTTTCCAGCTAACTTTGGTGGTAATAAATATTTATCAGGAGCTTCTCTCAGCAGAGAGTATCCATTCTTTGAATTCGAAGCACAATTTTAAACATGTAAAATGGACATATAATTTGCCAAAGGTAATTGGTTTACTCTTTTTTTCTTAAAGAAAAAAAAGACATTGGTTGTTGTTGCAAAAAGTCTAAATTACTATCGGTTGAAACACAGCAGCTGTGGAGTTCAGTCCAGGCATGAAGACTAAATCTGCTTTACCAAGTAAGGCGTAAGGTTGCATGTTTCAGTCCTCTACCATCCTGCACTGTGAGCAGCACTATACCTGTGCGTTGTCTGAAAGCCTCCTGTATATTCTCCAGCTAAATGGTCGTCTGGTAGCCTTTGCATTTAACAAACTAGCATGAGGCTTTTTATATCTAAATGCTACGTGATAGACAATTTCAGCTAGCCACATATTGTATGTATGAGATTCATAAAGACTTTCAATCATTTCATTTTCAAACAACTGAAATTTTGTTTAGTATGTGAATTCTTTTTTTGAAATGTATAGTGAATAGGATGTTGCACTGGTGGCAATTCATCATGGAGCATAATAAAATTAATTTGACCCAAATAGTATAAAATAATGTGTTTTATTTATTGTCAAAAGAGTCAAATAGGTTTAAATGTTTTTTAACTGTATAGCGAAGGGTACACAGCAATCAATGATAATGGTTGATGTTTTCAGCAGACTGCATGCCCTGAGAGTTAGAGTGTGCCATTAAATAAACATGGTAAGCAGAAGAATGTTACACCCTGTTCTGTTGGGAAACATGACAGCTGCTCAGCAGCTCCCCTAGAAGCCACTGCTGTGGTTTACAGAGCATTCACATTGCAAGGTCAAACTGTTTGGAACTCTGCCACATACCAAAAATGTTGAAGATTTCTAAATCATAATGATATTGGAGTTTACTGGTAGTTTCAATAAATGCCAAATATAGCAGCTTGTAATGGGACATAAGTAGCTTTTAATAAATTATATCAAAGAGGGTGCTCATTTTAAACAGGAAACTGTGTTTTTGATAAATAGAATTTTCTGTTTCACTGACTGGAACAAGTGGGTGTCTGAAGATTAAACTGAGTTGCGGAATTCAGAGTGTAGGATGCTACAAAATTACTTAAGAGCTTTGGCCAAATTTAACAACTATTTCAAGAGTAATACATTCTGTTAAATAAAAGTTGTTTCTGTTGTGCAAATGTGAACACTTAAGAATATATTAGACTTTTAAAAGAATTTTTTAAAGAGAAGTGAAATATGCCTAAGAATTGTTTCTGTCACATCATTTTTATCTAATGAACAAAGGGGATTCCCAAGATAACTCTTGTTTTAGAAACAGAGTTCCTAAAGGACAAGTATAGAGATAAGGCTTATTTATAGTACACTAGAAAAACCTTTATGGAAATGTTGGGAAATTTTACTTTCCACATTTATTGACATTGTCACGTCTCACCTCCAAAACACAGCATTCATTTATTCATGGATTAAAAAAAAAAACAACTTTGCTTTCTAAGGAAGCCTCTGGGAAAGGTATAGTACACTGTTATGAATATGTTAGGGAACATGCTTTGCAGCTACCGCCTTTACTTCTGTATGTAATACGTGGCATCCTCCAGTGCCGTGAGGAGCCTTTTGAAAAATTTGTCTCCAGGTGCATCTGCCATAGGTTTTTCCAAAAAAAGAAAAGCATCACAGATTGTGTTAACTGTTGATACAGTGTTTACTATTACCCAAGTCCAGTGTAACTCTAAATTGGCCATGCGCACCATCAAGATGGACAAGTCAAGATAAGAATAGCACACAATTATTTTGAGTAAAACATAATGGATTGTAGTTTATAGGTGGTTTCAGTCTAATCAGATATTTGTGTACTGGGGCATTTCTAAAAACTTGAAGTAGTCCCTGAATTATTTAACAACCACAAAAAATCTACCTTAAGATTAAAAAAAAAAAAGTCTCTATTTAGCAAAGTTCAATTTCAGCAGTATCAGATTGCATTATGGAACTTGAACAAAACACTGTTTTCTGTCTTGAATTGGTTAGCATTTCTTGACCCAAATTTTGTCTTGTCTAGCTATCGCTAGATGTGTGAAGATTTTCATCAAGGCCTAATTTTAAGGATTTTTAAAGCATCAAAATCATCACATTTAATTATGAACTAAATGTGTAGTGGACATTAAGATGCAACAGTGGATAGGATAGGTCCCTACCCACATTTACATCATTTAAATCTAAAATACTTTCTTCATAAATGAAAGACGTTTGGAGACCATTGAGTTATATGAGAACAGAGGCATGTGGACACCACCACACCTATTCTCTAACTTTGCAGGTGAGGGTGTTCATACAGTGCTTGTGGGGCTTGCCCGAGGTTAATTAGAAGTATCTTTACTAGAAGCCAGATCTGACTAGTTCAGCTGCTCTTTCTCATGCACCATAATCCTATTGTATGGCTTTCTCTTTTTCTTAAGGATAAACTGCAGATTTCATTTGTTTCTGAAAGATATATGGCTACAAATGTCACCCTTTCTCATATCATCTGGGTGTTGGTAGATGCCGCCAACATCTTGTGTCCATCTCTAACCAGAAAAGCTGGCTTGCTTTGAGGAGCCAGCCTCTGACTCTGATGCATGTGATTGTATTTTGGCTCATTGGTGGCAGTCACCCTACATTGCCCAAGCATTTGGTCATCACAGGGCATTTCTGTCATCTAGTACAGAGTTGAAATGAGGTTGAGCTTTTCATTCTACATCCAAATTATTTTTGTCAGTTTCTTACAGATGTAAATAGGCATTGTTTTTACTTAGACATAAGTATAAGTCTTTACAATCAACTTGTCTGACAGAAAATTAGTTTAAGAATATATTAATTTTCTGAATAATACTTGATCAACAGCTGCACTGTCAATTTAAAGACCGGGAGTTCTTCCAAGGACCACAAGGACAATGTTTCAAATCCAACTTTCTGGCTTTATTATTGATGAGAGAGAGGGAGATCCTAACTTGGTTGCATGTATTTCAACCTTACTGGAAAAGAGGCAGGAAAATAAAATTTGTTTCACAAATACAAGAAACAAAAGAAAAGGCATTATGTCCGGGTAACTATGGAAAAGCAAAGCTATTCATGTTTCAGTTCTATAGTTGTCTTAAAGGCAAGTATAATTGAGCTCACTAAGTCAGTGTCTGGCATAAGTTTTTTTTTTAAGCCAGGGTGGGAATCTAAGGAGGCAGAGAACAGAAAGGAGAGTTTGTGTTTGTAAGCGTATTTTGGTGATCTGGGGAATGCTCAGCAAGTAGAATTAAGAAATGCAGTTGAATCTCCATTTTTAGGGACGAAAACTAGTTCTAGAGAAGGAAACTCATATTTGTGTTTTGTTTGTTTATTGAGCAAGGATGTGAATGCATAAGGGCCAAACCTTTTCTTAATTTTGGTAGCTAAAGCTCAGAACTACACCTGACCATTCAAGTGTAAGGGTTTTTTCTTTTTCTTTTTTTTTTAAGTTTTCTGAACTTCGTTGTGGATACAAGCATAGCCTTAGTATTTCAACCACATTCTTTCCAAACCACCATTAAATGGACCTTAGGATTCTATTTAAGAGGCCTTGCTTTGGCCATGGTTGAATATCTGAATGCTCTAGAACATGCTTATAATGGACTTGCTGCCCAGAGATGTTTAGGAAGTTCAAGTAGATTCTGAGCCAGATTTAGATCTGCACCAGTGCCCTTAAGTTCTATAGCCAACATACTGCATTAACTTGACATGGTTTAGACCAGTTAGACTGTGCAGAGAGAAGTAGTCTACACACACCACATGAGCCCTTTAGCACCCTGTTTGCTTTAGCACTTTCATCACTTTGTTTTCCAAAAACTCAAAACAGCAGAAAAACTGATTTGTTATGGGAATCACTATATTTTTCATGGTTCTTTTGGTTGGTTTGTTTGATTCCAAATTGTCTAAATCATACTAACCAAGATCATTCGACCAGCTTAGGAAAAACAAATAGATTGTGCATTGAGTTCAGTTTTGATTCTGTAAAGACTTTGCAAAGACTACTTCACTATTTATGTACTACTGTTAAATGGTATTTGATAGGTTGTTGGAAAAGATAGGGTAACTTGTATGTACAGAAAAAAAGAAATGTAGTTGCCATTACCACTGCATGGCAGGTTAACACTTCAGTGTAGCCTTATCTTTGTATCTTGGTCTTACCTTGTGATATTAGGGTTGTGGTAATGAGTCTACATGTGAACTGCTTGCCATAATAAACTTCGGGGTATCTTTCAACTTGTGAAAAACTATCGCTCTGTCTTCACATTGGTAAGATTTTCCACAAAATTGAGGGTAGACATAGGCGTTGTAAAACTGTAAAGGAATTTTTTCTGAAGGTTTTCCCCAGAAAGCTTTTAAATATACACGTTTCTTAAATATTAATGGGAAATGGTGACTAAAACAAGAAAGAACAGAAATGTAAGGAAATGTTCTCTTAATTAACATTCCTGAGTCTTCAGAAATTTCCAGAAGTATGATTTATTTTCAAAGCCAATGGATAAATGCACTTGAATGCAAGTATTACTCTAATGTCCTATACTGAAACAAACTATTTTAAATGATTATTACTGTAAGTTGGAAATAGACCCCAGAATAAAACAAATCTCTCTATGTACTAATCTCTAAGATCATGGTAATACAGGAAATTCATGTGAGCATATAATGCTAAGTCCCATTGAGAAATCAGGCTTTTTTTCTTCTTCTTCTGTCACTTCCTTAGCAAGTATTTATAGTTAAGTTCCCTTGACACAGTGGGATTTGGGATAGAAATTGTGCACATGACCAATTGGGAAAGAATGGCAAAAAGGCATGCATTGGTGGAGAAGTAAAGGACAGCTGGAAAAGCTTGACATTCTCTTGAAGAGATACATTGTTTTTGTGTGTGTGTGTGTGTGTGTGTGTGTGCCAACAGCTGAGGCCACTTCCAAACGTGCAAAAGCACAAAGCCTGCGTTAGCAGGTCACTGGAGAGGCCAGTCTTGGAACTACTTCATGTTATTTAGAGATTGTCTTAGTATGCATGGGCAAGAACATTTATGTATATTGATGTATATAAAATATTTATAGAACCATCGTGACCTGTGGAAATTTAAAACAACTTGCTAAGTACAAGGAGAAGGAACTAATGCATAAATTATTCTGTGGCTGACTCCATTTAGATCGAGAAACAGCTTTTTATCCATAGGTCATGATTCTTGGGAGGTTTACATGACTGCACTCAGCATCTAATCTAATGGAAAAATGTTGGTAAAATAAAAGGGTAAGGAGGAGATTTATATTTGTAATTGTTACCCACAAGACTGATAATGGTTCAGTGGTGAAAACAGGCTAGTTGGAAGATTTGGTGGCTACAGGCTGTTTTCTGCAAGATGGTTCATATCAAATTGCTGCATAATTTATTTCTAAATATGAAAGTTTAAGTCACTGATGTAGGAAACACATCCTTGAATCATTTTGTCAAAGCTAAATCATCTGTTTGTTCTCTTATAATTGGAAAAAGGGACCATTAACCATGGAATTTTGGACATGCAGAAGGCTCTGTGTCCAACATGCTATTGAGAGAAATGTAGGTGGAGGTGGCATTTTTAGATGAATATCTATTCTGGAAGAACTAGCCTGACTAAATATGCACCTTGGCAATGGGATTAGGCAGCTTGCTAGAGCTGTTCCGGTTCTTGTATGGAGGAACGTAAATCATGCTATGTAAAATTCAAAATGTAGAAAACTGTTTTTCTCAACTGTTTGGTTTCAAGACCTAAATTTCCAATGGCTTTTTTGTTCCCTGCATCATCTCAAAAGATAGAAACTGCATGATGTTGAACAGGCAACTAGAAGAAACAACAGGTTTCAGAGAATTATGGTATTGCTTCTCAGTCTTCAGTTATTGCTTCTCTTCAAAGCATTGCTTTACTTTTTCTCTGAATATTATGGTAATAACCTTCATTCTGCTGACAACTTGGAGAAATTATCCAATGCAATTTTGTTTTATAGTTTCTGCCATTCCCTCCTGTCCCCCATTACAGCAGTGAGTACGAATTTTCAGGTGCAGGTATTAAGAGGGCAGTGGAGGGGGGTGGATGTAAAATGCACAGAGGAGGATTTGTTTTTTCATATGTGGGTTCTATAACTTGTAAGCAAATAGATACTGGAGGATGGGTGCACAGTGAAACTTTCATGGACTTCTTGTTAGTAGTAACAAGAATACCTTAAAATAGTCGTCCTGCTTTGCAGTGACAATATGTGTATCAGTCCATAGTGGTATTTTTCTAATACACAGTTTCCAGAGGGCACAATTGAGCCACTTAGTTTGCGTTTCCCAGTGTAGACTGCTCTCTGACTTCCTGAGGGTGGCATCCTCTGGCCCTGTCTCCTTTCTACAGAGGTGGTGGTATGTAGGCTCTCATCTAGTTTCAAACTGGACTACATTTTCATGATGGTGAAGAAGCCATTTAGAGGGACTTCCAAAAGTCCCATGGCTGTGCTCACCCCACTCCCAGACCTTCATCACCAAAATGTTTTTCCTTTGAGGAAAATCATGTTGAAAAGAATTCTTGTAATACTAACTAGTATTTATGGGAACACTTATGAAGTGTTGCACGCTACATGAAATGGTTTCTATAAGCAAGATATCCCAATATTTTAGCCAAAGCAAATGAAACTTAGATTAAATAATTTGCACAAATTTAAGTAGCTAATAATAAATGGCAGAGCTGAGCTTCAAAATAAAGTCTGTCTTAATACAAACCGTTCACCACTATAGTACCCTGCCTACCAGGTAGCATTAAGACACCAGAGATGGTCTGGATGCAATGATAAAATGATTATTCCAATTACCTACTTCAAATGTGGAGGGCTTGGGATTTTTCTGCTTATGCACATGCAAAGACCCAAAGAAAAATGCTGTCACACTGATTTAAAAAAAAAAAAAAAAAGCAACAGAAAGAAAAATACATTATAATCATGCAACTAAACCAGCAGCCACTAAGGCAAGTTTTAAGATTAGAACAGCCCCAGATTTTTGGAGTACATTAATAGAATTTTTAAAATATTTTATCTGGTTTGCTTATCCCTGATCCCCATTCCCTACTTCACCAATGAAATATTTTTTCCACTTGAAATATTAGATTAGGTAACTGGTATGTTTGAGTAATCCCACATGCTTAATAAATGATTACATAACAATTTATTTGTCATTACCTCAGAGTTTTCTTTGTGAATTTAGAGTAATCTCTGCCAATGTGTCTTCTTAAGTATTTCATATTTATTTTATACTTTTGAATGAACCCAATGGTGATTTTTAATTTAAGGAGGTCAGGAACAACTTGGATTTGTTGCTTAAAAAAAAAAAAAGTTTGTATTTCTTTAAAAACAGCTTTTATTAGTGACAGCTTCTGAGGCAAAAGGATTGTAATCCATCCCAGCAAGTTCTAACAGGTCAAGATTCCTGTTAAATTTTCTATAAGTGTCTCTGCAGACAGTCACCAGAAATTCTTGGCAGCATTTAGAGAAAAAGTTGGTGTTATTTTGCTCCTCTTGAATGTGATATTTTCAGTTACTGCTGGTTTCCTGCATAGTCACCACAACTCCCAATTGCTAACATGTTGAAAAAGCAAGAACTGCAGAAGATTGAGGTATAACTTCTAGAAAGAAATTCACAAATAGGTATCAATATATTTTCCCTCTGACTCTTCCCCTTAAATGTAATTTAAGAAGAAAAAAAAGAGCTGTATTTTTCCAGTTTTGCCTCAATGTAAAGCATCCCTTTGAGCTGCTATTTGTTGGATAATTTGTTCACAGGAATGTATTGGCTTTTAATCTGGGTGCTGCCACCAACCCACCCCCAGCTTGACAGGGAATTATTTCACAATAGATTCAGGAAGGACAACTTGCAAACTGTAAC
This sequence comes from Papio anubis, assembly GCF_008728515.1. Classification (NCBI taxonomy): domain Eukaryota; kingdom Metazoa; phylum Chordata; class Mammalia; order Primates; family Cercopithecidae; genus Papio; species Papio anubis. Next base: position 34,905,628 of record NC_044979.1, read on the forward strand.
CTGAAAGTGACTTTAGATCATTTGTTTTGTGTTTATGTAACAGTGATTAATGGATCTTCTGAGATTCTATTTAGGGAGAAAGACATTTAGCAGTTAGTGCTAGTGACTACAGTTTTTAATGTGAGAAGATTGGTATACATTTCAATAACATGCCTAATTTTTAAAATATTCTCAATATATGGCTCAAAAAACTGTGTTGCTAAAAAACTGTTTAACTTGTTCTAAAGGCTATAAAGCTAATCACACAATGCTTCAATCTGGAACAAGTGATTAGTCATCTGAAAATTCATGCAGCATTGTCAGTGTACAAACAGATATGTCAAAATGAAACTCTCAGCTTTAGATTGCAAATTTGTCTAATGAACTCCAAGAGTTAAGGTTTTAAAGACTATAATTTCACCTCAGGAGAGTTTATTTAGAGAACCAAACTTCCATTTTCCAGTTGTCAACCCTTGGCTTTCCCAAACACCCTCCCAACTGAAGCCTGCACAGCAATTCCTGACTACACAGCCTGACCTCTGCCGCCAGCTCTCACATAGAAAAGGGGTGGAGTCTTTGAGGGAGGAGTGTCAGCACAAGTGAATGTAGATATCCTTAGAACTCTGGCCCTAAAATGTGCTAGTGTTAGAGTGAGATGGTAGAGTGAAATGCCTCCGTTGGCGGCTCCTTGGTGACATGCTCCTTGGAGCCCTTTAGCCTCCATACGTAGGTCCTGCCCTGTCCTAGACTTTTGGGGCCAATCTTGCCTCTAGAACCTCATTTCTCAACCGCAATCCTTTTTGATCAATGTAAAAATTTTGCATTCAAAATAAATATTTGTAAGTAAAAGCAAAATTGAAGACAAGTGATTTGTTACACACAAGATAAGACTTCAATACATTCCTTTTCTATTGCATCATTTTCCAATTCCTCTACCTCCACTGGGGAGAGCCTTGTTTCTATAAGGAGCTTTAGGCCATTTTCTTTTGAACTGTCCAAACAGGACCAGTGATGTACTCTTGTTCCTAGACTCCACCCATCCCCTCTGAGCCACTCCTTTAGCTCCCTGCCTGTACTTTAGTTCAGATCTACAGTATAGCTTCCCTTGCCCTAGTCCTGCCCTGTCAAGGGTGGTAGTCAAGTGCCTTATGCCCCATTGCCAGAGTCTGGGTCACTTCTTGCTCTGGTTGGACCCCATTTGTACATGTCCCACACATCCCCCCACCTCCATCACCACCACTACGACAAGGGCCAGGTGGTAACGACTCTCTTGCCCAGAGAATTATTCTTTGCTGACTGGATGTCCGCCCACATCTGACCATCCACATGGGCTGTTGGTTTTCTGACTCAGGGGCATTTCTATCTGGCTTGCCCACCACTGATCCATAGATTGATCTACAGATCTCAGTATCGTTCTTCAAAAGGTAGAAGCCATGGAATACAGCAATTCTAGTAGTTCACTTTGGGCACTTAACCATGTTACTGCAGAGTGCAGTAATATACTAAAAGTGTCTGAGGGTAAAATACTTAACACCTATCCTCCCTTTTTGGCTTGGAAACGTTTTAGTATGTCAACATGTCATCTAATTGTGTGGTTTTCGAAAGTAAAATATTTTCAGTCATGAAGTTCCAAAAGGGATGACTCATTGGGACTTTCTTCATAGCTGAGCAGCACCGTTCATGTAATATCTAGTAATTGCACAACGGAAAAGCATCCCATACCACTGTTGACCACCCTCGAGGAGTGGTGAGAGGGTACTGTCATGATGTCTCTTCAATGTTGTCGAGTAGCTAATTATCTCCATCTAATCGAATATATGTATTGAGACCTTGCAGTTTTTAAGGCACAAACATAAGATATCGTGCCTGATCCCCAGGATATCAATCCAGTAGTATAGTAGGAAGATAAAACGTGGCCGGGTGCGGTGGCTTATGCCTGTAATCCCAGCACTTTGGGAGGCCGAGGCAGGCAGATCACCTGAAGTCGGGAGTTCGAGACCAGCCTGACCAACATGGAGAAACCCTGTCTTTTCTAAAAAAAATACAAAATTAGCTGGGCGTGGTGGTGCATGCCTGTAATCCCAACTACTCAGGAGGCTGAGGCAGAAGAATCATTTGAACCCGGGAGGTGGAGGTTGTGGTGAGCCGAGATTGCACCATTGCACTCCAGCCTGGGCAACAAGAGCAAAACTCCATCTAAAAAAAAAAAAAAAAAAAAAAAAAAAGACATGTATACAAATAATATAATGCAATGCAAAATATAGTAGGTACCAAAAGAAAAGTTTGAGGGAAGGACAAAGAAGACTTAGAGGGAAGAATGGAACAAGTAAATTTTATATGAGTGAACCTTGAAAGATGAATAGCTTATTGACCCAAGGAGATGTTAAAAAGAAAATTCTGAACTGAAGAGACACTGTGAACAAAAGCAAGGAAGTGGGGAAGCGGGGATGGTGTTTAAGGAGCAAGAGCAGAGTTTCATGCTGACTAAAGGTGTTGAATGAACCAGAGGCATTTTCTATCAGGCAAATTGTAGCCATTGTATGATATCAGAAACACAAAATCCTATTATAAAAACTACCATGTGAGCAGTTTGCATTTTCTAGGAGTCATTCATATATTCAACAAACATTTATTAAATGTCTTTAGCCCTGGAGCACTAACAAGATCAGACATGGCTACTGTCCCTAAACAACTCATGTGGCAAGCACTCTGTTAAAACTCCTCATCAATGCTGAGGTGTGTGGAAATCAAAGACAGGTAACTGTCCAGTGGGAAGACAGGAGGGATAGGGATAGAGAAGACTGTCCAGTCAGTTACATGCAGGACTGTGGGATATAGCGAAGATTTTGGAAGAGGAAGAGGAGTTCAATTTTAAGTATATTGTGTCTGAGGTGCTTTTCCATTTGGATGTGTGGGTTTAGAATTGTAGGGGTAGATTCTGTACTGGAGTAAAGACTTGGGGGTCATGTGGTATGATGGTATTTCAAGATCGAGGCCTGGATAAGGTCACCTAAGGGAGAGTGTGGAGAAGAGAAAAGGCTCTTTTGAATCATGCCTTTTTCCCCATCTCCTTAGGTCAATAAGATACTCATCTTTCAAAGTGTCTTTTGGAAGATGAGAAGGTATTAACCAGATATAGAGAGTGAGGAAGGAATTCCAAACAGGTAGATGATATAAGCAAAGATGTGTGTCCAGAGCTCAATATGGCTTAAGCACAGGGTACCTGAGGGCAAGTGATGGAAGATGAGGCAGAAAAATGATCAGAATCATATATGCCATGCTAAAGGATATGAACTTTATTCTGTAGAATATGGGTTACTACTAAAGAAGTTTAAGCAGGTGACTGATGTGATCAGAGTTGAATTTTGGAAAAAATATCACCCTGGCTTGTTGAAGACAAATTGGGGGTGAAAAAAATGGAGACAGAGGCCGAGTGCAGTGACTCACGCCTGTAATCTTAGGAGTTTGGGAGTCCAAGGTGGGGGGATTCTTGAGTCTAGGAGTTTGAGACCAGCGCGGGCAATACAGTGAGATCCCATTCTTTACAAAAAATTTAAAAATTATCTGGACGTGGTGTTGCATGCCTGTAGTCTTAGCTACTCGAGAGACTGAGCGAAGAGAATCACTTGAGCCCAGGATTTTGAAGTTGTAATGAGCCGTGATCGTGCCACTGCACCCCAGCCTGGGTAATAGAGCAAGACCCTGTCTCAGAAAAAAAAAAAAAGATGAAGACAGAGAAACCAGTTAGGTAGTATCAGCGATGCAATAGTCCAATTATGAGTGACTTAGCAAGGGTTTTTGTGGTGACCAAGGAGATATACCATTTTCCAAAGGGAAGAAAATTTTATTCACAACTACAACTTTGGAGTGGCTCCTATTAAATAAAAGGTGTATCTGCTGGTCATATTGACCCATTTGGGTGTTCAGCGGTAGAGCTAGAGCTGCCTTTGGGAGGAGGGTGGAGAGAGCTGAACTTGCAGTACATAAAAGAGTGAAAGAATTTGGGATTCTCAAGAGTAATCTAGGACAGTGGTAATGAAGCAGGATCATGAGAAGAGGAAAGAAGGGATAAACCAACAAGAAAACAAAATAGCCATGGGAATAACTTTCTGGTGGTGAGTTAGCCAAAGGATTTTTCATCATAGAGCATCTAATACTCAATCTGAAGTTGTTTGTGTTGCTATAATCTCAACCTCATCTTCATTTCCCAAAATTTCATGCCATATTGAGTCTGTGGACGTTAAGCATGAGGACTGATGTGGTCAATGTAGTTTGGAATAGTGGCATTAATCGTAAGTTTGCAAGATGCATACTTAGAGTATGAAACCAAAGAGGACCATGAGCATACAAGCCTTCAGCCCCCACCCCTCCATCCAGGAATTCTCAGAAATCTTGCATAAGACTTTGAGCTGTCATGGAGGGAATTAAGTTTTCAGTTGACTTTATTTGGATCTTAGATATAAGTTTATATACCTTTATATGAGAAATGTTTTTTCTCATGTCAAGTAAAATGACATACTAGAAGATGTGCCTTTTTTATCCTGAGACTTTGGGGAACCTCTGAGTCTCCACCAGAGAAGTGTGCTCACTTTTTGAAGGACTACACTACACTCTTCGTCTTGGTGAGTTGTGCCACACCACTCCTACAATCTGATTTCCACCTCCACTGTCCCATGAACTTGCTGTCACCAAGGTCAATGTTCTGGTAAACACTTTCTAACTCTAGGACTCACTGAGGCATTTTATGCTGTTGAACGTGCTTTCCGTAGTGCAGCTCTCTGCTTTACAACATATCTGACTTCTCTCTGCCCTCTCTGATCATACTCAGCCTCTGTCATTCTCCACACTCTTCCTGAGTGACCTTATCCAAACCCCTACCCTTAAATACTATTCATAACACATGACCCACACATCCTTACTTCCAGCACAAATCCCACCCCCAAGATTCTAGACCCACACATTCAAATGGACAGGCACCTCAGACACCATGTGTTTTAAATTAAACTCATCTTTCCCCTTCCCAAACCTGCTTCTGCTATATTTCCTACCCCGTTTTATGGCATTCTGGACCACCCAGATGGCCCAGCTAGGAATACAAATGTCATGCTAGTCTCCTCTCTTTTGTTGCCCAGTGCCCCCAACCCGCCCCCTACAGCTAACTAGTAACCAATTCTGGGGAGTTTATGCTTTCCTAGTCTCTGTTCTATCTGTTCCAGCCTCTTTACACCTACACAGAGTTCATCGTTCAATCTGCATCACTTCATTCTTAGATCATTACAGCGGTCTCCTAACTGGTCTTTCCACCACCAGCCTAGGCCTCACTGAATCCATTCTTCTGTTGGTTACAGAGATCATATTTTTAAAACCTATATAAATATCATGTCACTTCTCCTCTTGAGCTCCTTTGATGCTCCTCTTGGCTTTTCATAATTAAGTCCACATTCCCTAGCTTACACTAAGTTGCTCAGGACAGACTCCTGTGACACTCAGCCCATATCAGCCTTCTTATTCAGATAAAATTGTACTGGCTTTTAAAAATGAATCTTACAAATACATGCTCTGTGGTTCAGATTGTCATATAATTTGTCTGACAAACTTGGTAAACATGACAATTTCTTTGGAACCTAATTTCCAGTTTTGGTGTACCACAATGATGCCACACAACTCTAGTCTATCTGGGAGATGGCTTTTTAGCTGTGGTTTGTCAGCCAATCATTTCTTCTAAGGGCTTTTGGAAAAGTTAAAAGTTACAATAGCTAAATAGTAAGGGAAGAGCTGGGACAAACAAAGTGTGTAACACCAGAGACAGGACTAATCAAAATAATCTAAATATCCAACAGTTCTTGAAATTGCTTAAATAAAATAGGATTTTAACGGTATGTAAACTATCTTCTTTTTGAAGAAAAAAAATGTTATGTATGTGTTCAAATATGTATTGAGAAGAATTTTTAAAGATGCACTAGACCAGGTACAAGTGACTCATGCCTGTAACCCCAGCACTTTGGGAGGCCAAGGCAGGCAGATCACTCAAGGCCAGGACTTCCAGATCAGCCTGGCCAACACGAAGAAACCCCGTCTCTACTAAAAATATTTTTAAAATTAGTCATGGTGGTGCATGCCTGTAATCCCAGCTACTTGAGAGCCTGAGGCATGAGAATCACTTGAACCTAGAAGGCCTAGGTTGCAGTGAGCCGAGATCGTGCCACTGCACTCCAGCCTGGGTAACAGAGCGAGTCTCAGAAAAATTAAAAAACTAAATAAAAGATATGCATTAAAGAGTTGTCAGTAATTCTTCTGTGTGGAGAGGATAATGGGGTTCTTTATGTTCTTTTGTTTATATGTATGTTCTGATTCTTCTTAATGATCACACATTATTTTAGTTCTAAAAAGAAAAGGACATACAGAATCTACACAATCTAAAATGTTAACTTTTTACCAAATTGTTTTTTACAGAATGACATAAAATCCTATGGTTTCCAACCATTTTTTATACTAGCCTTTTTCCTCAAATTGAAATGTCTTTCCCAATCCCCACACCCACGAAACTTTTTTTTCCTAGCCTGGTCACTTTATTGTTTAAACATTCTGATAGAGTCGGCTGGGAGTGGTGGCTCATGCCTGTACTCCCAGCACTTTGGGAGGCCAAGGTGGGCAGATCACAAGGTCAGGAGATCGAGACCATCCTGGCTAACACGGTGAAACCCCGTCTCTACCGGAAAAAAAAAAAAATTGACCAGGCGTGGTGGTGGGCGCCTGTAGTCCCAGCTACTCGGGAGGCTGAGGCAGGAAAATGGCGTGAATCCAGGAGGTGGAGCTTGCAGTGAGCCCAGATCACGCCACTGCACTCCAGCCCGGGCAACAGAGCAAGACTCTGTCTCAAAAAAAAAAAAAAAAAATTTGGATAGTGTCACATTCTCTGTGAAGCTTTCCTTGATCCAGAGTCTGCTGTAGATCAGGGATCTATGATAAAACGTGGTTCACAGGCTGAAGTCATCCAACAGTTATTTTTGTACAGCCTGTGAACTAAAAAAATTTTTACTCTTCTGGAAAGGTTGGTTTCCTTAAAATTCCCACTACTCTGAGGTAGAAGACACTTTCTAATTCAGCTTGGTCTCCCCAATCTGGAGGAGAGTGCCCTGTCCATAGGAGCCACTTGATAAATAAATGCAGAATGCATGAAGGAGCAGTGTAAGCTTCCTCCTCACACTAGAATGTAAGTTACATGAGGACAGGGGTTCTATTGCCTTTGCTCACTGTTTACCTCCAGTGTTTGGAAGAGTATCTGGAACACAGCAGGCACTCAGAAAATATTTGTGATTGTTAAGTGCACCGATATTGTTGCCATATTTCTGAGTTTTGTAAGTTTTAGATCAATTTGTAGTCTTTTATATCATACATTTGGCAATTTATGGAAATGAAAGTCCACCTTAAGAGCTTCAGAAAACAAGGAAGAGGCAGCTTTAACTGTGTCGAGAAAGGAAGTAGTTATGAGATCTTTTCAAGAGCGTATTGATTTCCCCGTCTTTAGGGCGTCTGCATAGGGACACTGCAGCCTGTAATTACCTCTTCCTTTCACCCAGTGGTAGCAATAGTCTCAGGGCAGGTGTTAAATCAAGATCCTGCTGACACCGAGTTATTAAATACCTGTGGCAGCAGGGCTCATGAAGTAGAGGGACTCAGCATCCTGGCCCTGTTTCAAATCAGGATGAGCTGTACTGAGCTGTACTTTCAGAGATTAACATGCGCACATTAATCACAGCCTAAACACTTCATCTGCTCTTGGACAGTCTTTCTCCCAGTGAGTTGAAAGCTCTTTATAGAGGATGAACTAATTAGTTTTCATATCAGCTCTATGAGTTTCCAGGGAGGATGGACCAGGATCCCCGTTCTGTGCTGAATAATGATCATCATAATACTTTGCATGTTTACAGTACTGGATTCTGAACACATTGTAGAAATGCTTTTTTCATCATGAAAAATGTGCCCGCTTAGAATCTGACCATATTATACTTGTCTTATTATGTGCTTTATAACATTGTTTCTTAGATTGATGTGAGAGCCTGTATCTTCATTTAAACTTTGTGAAGTCCCTAGTAAGTACATGTTGGTCTCTCTTAAGGCACAGGAAGCCACAGTAAGGCAGCTTGTTAAAATGCAAAGGAGAAAATGTATCTCCTCATCACTTGCTTCTGGTGAGAAGGCTTGACCAGTCTCCCCAGCCCAACCAGCTCCTGGTAATACTCGTACTAGCCTTTTCCTCTTTATTCAGGAGGGCTGCCACACCCCGCTTCTGGGATCTCCGCATGGCTTAATCAATGACCCAGTTTATCAGCAAACTTTTGCTCCTCTGCCTCATCAGACTGGAGGTGGAAGCTGTTCACCTCTCACAACCCTTTGACTTAGAAGAGCCCTGTCTTCACGCACACACAAGGGTCAGAGGAAGGGAACACCTGCCTTGGCTTTCTGTTCTAAATTCACACACCTGCACACATACATGCCTTTTAAAAACCTATATTTTACCTTTTATTTCCTTGAACAACAAGAATGAATGTAATTTTGAACACAAGGTGAAAATAGTGACGTCTCTACCAAGGGAAATGAAGATCTCCACTGTTCTAAGAACGGTAAACCTTGGGAGGTTGAGTCTGGATGGAAGAAGAGAGGTACAGTGACACAAAAGGAGCATGAGCTTCACAGTCAGAGACACCAGGCTTACCCTCTCTGTACCTCAGTTTACTCATCTATAAAATTGCAATAGAACCTTTTAATGTTGTTGTGAAAACATGAGACAACTTAGTTCAGAAAATATAAGTCACCTTCCCTCCCTCACATGGAATCAGGGCACCAACTAGCTCATGGGCCACTGGGATCCTTTTTAAGTCATGATGTCAGTTGTTATTCTGTAAGAGAATGGCTGAACAGCAGAAACAGACTCAAAGAGCCAGGCTGAAGGACTATGGGAGAGATTTTCTAGTGAAACACAATCCTCTTGACTGGAGATAATCCAAAGCTCTGTATCTGAAGCAAACAATTATTTACTGGGTGACCCAGAGAGTTTGCCAAGACCACTGTTATAATCTGTAGGACACAAAGGATACATCACTAATCATAGTTAATACAAAGGACTTTAGAGGGACTTATAACTTTCATAAATTAGAGTGGAGCACTAGAGTGAAGTGAAGGTAATTCAGTATGTCTTTCTCTTATTTGAATTCAGACACTTCTTGAGTGACAGGGGTAGAAGGATAGCTGGAAAAATTGCATGTGCCCCATGTCCCCATGTCTATTTTGTGAATGTTGGCATCGTTGTGATTTGTGTAGAGACCCACTAGACTAAGGCTTATCCAAGGAGAGTTCAAAGAGCTACTTGAATCATCCTTAGCATCAGCCAAAATGTAGCTTTGAATTTAGGGGTCTTATCTTCCAGTATTCCTCTAGCACTTATTTCCTTCCTACCATGAAACTTCTTTTCAATTTTATTCCTTCAACAGATCATTCATTTTTATAACAAATGATTGAATCGACATCTGGGTATCTATGGGACTTGTGGAAATATGGAAGCATCAGCTCCATCCTGGGTCTAGCATCCATGAATCTAAGATGGTAATGACCACAGTGGGGATCTTTTCACAACTTTTTATCTCACTTTGAAGAAAGTTCTTACTGGGCATGCTGGCTCACACCTATAATCCCCGTGCTTTGAGAGCCCCGGGTACGAGGATCTCTTGAGCCCAGGAGTTGGAAACTAGTCTAGGCAACACAGTGAGACCCCGTCTCTACAAAAAAATCAAATTGTTAGCCAGGTGTGGTGGTGCATGCCTGTAGTCCTAGGGACTCCAGAGGCTGAGGCAGAAGGATCAGTGGAGCCTAGGAGTTTGAGGCTGCAATGAGGTATGATTGCGCCACTGCACTCCAGCCTGGGTAACAGAGCCAGACTCTGTCTCAAAAAAATAAAAAATAAAAAAAATTCTTGCTTGCAGTCCTTTAGAAAGAGATCTGATCAGATTTTCTTGAACAAGAGGAAACAAAGAAAGGCAAATGCTTAGGACCCAGACCCTTTTTGGGCGAGAATGTAATATTTTTTAATATCCAGTAATGTTACATACACACCTGACAGATGTATCAACTCACAGAAAAATATTAGTTTGGCTTTTTTAAAAAAGGGAAAAAACTTCAATACACATGTATCGAGATTACAAAAATCTGACAGATGTATCAAGTCACAGAAAAATATTAGTTTGGCTTAAAAAAAAAGGGAAAAAACTTCAATCCACATTTATTGAGATTACAAAAATAACAGCACATTTCATGAACTCATTAAAGTCGGAGTTACCAACACATCCAGAGATAGGAAGAGCATCTTTAAATTAATTGCTTCTTGCCAATACAAATCTCACAACATAAAAAATAAATTTATTTTCATATTTACAGAAGAAACATGCTGATTGTTTCTTAAGATTCTCTTCGGAATTAATGGGCGAGATTATTGTTAAAGTCAGGCATCATTTTGAATTGAAGAAGTTATTTTAGAAACATCTCACAATGCATTTTGTGTAATACCACTGAACAGTTCTGCATCCTCTTCTAGAGATCGTGTTTTTATCGCAGGGCTTCTGGAACTTCCACCTACAAAAATAGCGGATTTTCTCTCAATGAAACAACACACGTGATAAGGGAAAAATATCCGTAGGATATGTCTCTAGCAGTACCCTCTGAGAAGAACTCAAGCATAGGTTGATTATTGCTGCATGGTAATAATTGTTATTACCATGTTATACATTTTATGTTATAAATTAGGTATCAAATCAATCACAACTCTGTGGTAAAATTTTTGACAAGTGGTGAATCCTTTTGGAATTTAGATTATATTCCCTGGTTTTCTTCTTAAGGGAATTGGGACATGTATGTCCAGGAGTGTCTTAAAATGGTCCTGGCCCTTATATGACTGAGAGGCTGGGAAAGTGGCCCAGACGTTCCTCTCAAATGGAAATGTGCTCACTTTTGTGCCCACTCCTAACGTGTCAGACTTGGCGTGTTTGCTCTCGCATACTAAAATATTGAAAGTACTGATAAGTATTGTGAGAGGTGACTTTGGTACCACCGTGCAACGGAGGACAACTCATTTACTGTATCTGTGCCCCTGTGTCTGTTCTCTGGTTACTTACCCGCTTTAGCTGTTTTATGCTGCTTCCCCGAATTGCTTCCATGAGATTCTCATGAGCTGATCTCTGCGGGGTAGAAGGTCGGGAACTGTCTTCCATTTTCTTCTCTTGCACTGACCTCAGAGAATTTTTTATTTCCTTTAGGACATTGTTTGGCTGTTTCTTGACCTTTTTCCCTTTTTTCTTTTTCTGTCCATTTTGTAATGCCCGTTGGGCACTCTCCTGTTGTTTGATGACTTCTGCAATGTTTCTGGTAATGAGCTTTTTCTCTGGGAGTGGAGGAGGGGGAGGAGGAGGAGGTGGTGGCAGCCTTTGGGAAGAAGGAGGGGGAGGGGGAGGAGGAGGAGGGGGAGGAGGAGGAGGTGTGGCCACAGGAGACAGAGGACGGCTCCTCACAGTCCGGACTTTTTTGGAGAGTTTTGGGGATGACCAGGGTGAGTGCCTGGGAGACACATAAGGTGAAGAGCTAGGTGTTCCTCTTTGCCAGACTTTGGTCCTAAGATTGGGTCCTCCATCATATCCCTCCTGCTGTTTTTGCTCCTGCAAACGTTTTTGCCTCTGTTTATCCATATTTCTTGTCAAAATGCTCGTCATGCTCATTCTTGGTCCTGGGAGCTCAAAATGGTATCCCAGCCTCAGCAGCGTCGTGTTCTCCTTCAGCAGCTTGACAATCTCCATTTCCACCTGGCTGCCCATGATGTGCCTCTGGTTGTGGAAACGCAGCTCCGTGAGCACCGTGTTGTGCTGCAGAGCTCTCATGATGGCCAGGATCCCCTTTCCCGTTATGAAGTTGGAATCAACGTTTATATTGGTGATGTGCTCATTGACTTTGAGCATCTCCGCAATGGCCATGGCCGCACTGTCGTCGGCATGCGTGTTGGCCAGACTGAACGTCTTCACCACAGTGTTGTCCTTGAGGGCTTCAGCAAAGCGGGTAAGGGTCTGTGTTGTGATGTTCTCAATGTTGTTCAGATTGACTTCTGTGGTGTCAGGGTCATTGCTTTTAATCTTGTCCAAAGCGTCCTCAATCACTGTAGGATTTCCACAAGGGTGAATGGCAGCTGGGGACTCTGTGTTTCTTCCATTGCTGTCGTTGGTCAAATTTATGTTCTCTATTTGACTTTTAAATATCTTTGGCTTAGAGTTATCAGAATTGACACTATCATAATTTACAGTTCCATTAATCCCTTTTGCAGTTTCAATTGTTCTTTCCTCTTCATCGCTGTCTTCTTCCTCCTCTTCCTCCTGGGACTCCTCCTCCTCCTCTGTGTACACTTCCTCAGAAACCTCACTGTTACTTTCAGTAAAGATAAGCTCTTCCTCACTTTCCTCTTTGTCTTCTGCAACCTAAAGAGTATGATATCATCGTTAAGCTTCTTAAAAATGATATCATTTTTAAGTATATTTTTTAACTTGCAAAAGTAGCACATGGCAAGTGACATAAGTTTATAAGGAAAAAAGTTAACAGTCCTCTGCTTCTGATCTGTCTAGTTCTCATGACCAAGGCTGACATTTTATTGCAATAAAGAGCAATAGCTTTTTCTACAAACATTTCTCTTGTTTTCTGCAGAATATCCAGAATTCAACTTATTGAATAAAATTATATAATCATTTTGCCAATCTCAACAAATAAATCAGAACTTCAGCTTTGGAAAACCTTGATAAATTTGTCCACCTCCTGAGGACCGACTCTTACTGGTTAACTCTCCATTTACTTACAATGTAGCAAATTCAGCCCTCCCATCTGGAATCACTCTGTCTTATTTCTCCATCTCAAGCAATCAAATGACAACAAAAATATACAATATGTTAATGAGTTCCCCTTTTTAATGCTCAAAAATTCCCAAATTTGCCATCCATAGCAGATGTGAGAGAAGCCAACCACTCTCTGTCAGGCCTTGCCTCAGTGTAGACAGAAGCAGAGCTGTCATTTGCTCCTCCAGCATTTATCTGCCTCTGCGGTAGAGCCGGCACAGGGATTCAGAGACTCTCTGAATCACCTGAGAGCTGCCTCTGTAGCTGTCCCTTATCTGGGCAAGGGAAGTCTAAAGGCAGGGCTGCTGCTCAGGACAGCAGGAGGTCAAAATCCAGTTCGATGTACCTTGAAACCTCCATCTAGTCCAGGGTTAAATGAGACAGACTACAGAAGAACAGGTGGGAAAGATAATCACCCTTGGCACCCACTAGATTCTAACCAGTAAAGTGGATGGAACAGCAGAGAACAGTAGAAAATCTTGAAGTAAGCCATTGCCCCAGCCTGATGGTCTTAAATTATTTAGCATGTATCAATTATGAAAGGCTTTCAGGCAAACACGATTTCATTCTATCTTTGTCTTTCCTGTTTACAAGACTTGCTGTACAAAGAAGCCCAAGTGACCCCTTGTTTCTCTTTTTCTTGCTATCTTTTCTGATTTTTACAAAAATAAAGGTCTAGAAATTGCTGACAGAGTCTGATTTTTTTCTCCTGCTGTCTCTTTAGTCCTTTCTCTTTATCGTTTCTGCAGCCCTGGGACCCTGCCCTGTGCTCCAAGCCCTGATTCTTCTCTCTATATTGGCAACTTTTTTCTGACCCCAAGGGTGCCCGCTGTCTGAGGCATGTGGATCTAGCTTTGGAAAACACCGCACTTATCTCCAGGCTTGTTTGCCCAGTTGCTGTCACAAAATAGCCTCCAGTTATCCACTCTTTGGAGTGGCAGGCACCAAGCGATAGCCTGGGGAAGGGGTCAGCCACTCCTGGGATGACTTGTCCAGTCTTAATTTACTCCCTTTTACTCCCTTCTTCAGGAGCAGGGAGGGAGAGAGACGGATACTCTGTGTGTCTGCGTGTGTGTGTGTGTGTGTGTGTGTGTGTGTGTGAGAGAGAGAGAGAGAGAGAAAGGTTTGGTGGCAGCTGGCTGCAAGTCACAATGCAACAACATAAGAAAAAGAGTGTGGCTCTGGCCAAGTCTGCGGGCATATGCGAGGGGAGAGAGGAAGCCTTCCCTGTCCAGCAGTGAAACAAATTGATTAACCCGAGAAGGAAAGAATTGTGGGCTAACTTCTCCTCATCCCCATTCCACTCCAAATTCCTTATAATTCTAGTCCCTGTAAAGCTGTGTGTGTTCATGTGTTTGTATGTATTTTTAGCTGTTTTAGTATTTGGAGGAAAGGCGCCTGTCTCAAAATCCAAGGTATACAGCCTTGTATGACACCATTACATTTTATTCCCTTTGGTTTTTTAAAGACCCTCTGGCTCTATCTGCAAGATCTGTTTTCCCCTCGTAATGTACCTGGACAGGTAATACCTGAAACTGTGAGTTGTCATATAGCATCTACATGATAGCTCTCCCAGAAAGCCTTCTTTGACATCCCCTCCAATTATCCCTCCAATGCATTCCCGTAGCACTGTACTCGGCCCCAATAAAGTACCTGTCACTCTTTATTTTGGTCACTTGTTTTCCCCAGCAGACGGTTAGCTGTTGAGAGCAGCGGACCATGTCTGCTTTGCTCACCTAGCACAGTGCTTAGCATGTAGTAGGAGCTCAATAATTATTTGTTTACCGAATGGCTCTAAGTTGACATTGGTTAACCACAGCTGAGAGTTAGGACTAGACACAGGAGAAAGGTGACAAGCCCTCCCAGTTTGCCTGAGTGCGAAGGCTTCCCCAGGATTTTAGTCATGAAATCTAGACAGTCCCGGACAATCTGAGATGATTAGTCACCCTAGGTGGGGGACGTCTGCAGAAAGAAGAACAGAAGGGGAAAAGGTGTCTACAGAGGCGAGGTGAAAGGATGCAAAAAACAGACTTTGCTCACTTTATAAAATATTCTGTCCCTAGGGGCCTGTTTTATGACAGATTTCCTATATGCCACTGCTTTGGCATTAACCCTGATTATTTGAAGAATGGAGGTGGGAAGGAGGGTGTAGAATGAGGAGGTGGGAGATGAGATGTCAAGGGACTGGACAAGGAGAAGGGGAATGTTAGCAAACTTAGAAAACAAATCAGGTAATAAGAAGAGTGGCCATTTCTCCTGATTGCCTCCCTATTATGTATGTACATATCACATTCAAAGTATGTGTTAATTGACTGTTTATGTTATTGGTAAGGCTTCTGGTATACAGTAGGCTATTAGTAGTTAAGGTTTGGGGGAGTCAAAAGTTATACATGAATTTTGGATGCTGCAGGGGCAGGAGTTGGTGGGCCTGACCCCCATGTTGTTCAGGAGGTAACTGTAGTTGAGCGGTTCTTAAGTTTTACTGTGTGTCATAATCACCTGTGAGAGCACCAATTGTTGGGCCCCATCCCCAGAGTGTCTCATTCATCAGATTGAGGGGAGCTCTATAATTTGCAGTTCTAAGAAGATCCCGGGTAATGCTGATGCTGCTGACTGGGCACCCACAATTTTGAAATGTTCTTTAATTTTCAGGTCTATGTAATTAACAGTTCTGTTAACTTCTAATGAATTTCTTAACCTCGCCTTGTCTCAGTTCTCCAGTGCAGAAAGTTAAGAATGAAGTGAGATAATGGGAGAAACTCATTGGCACCTGTGCTGAGATTGAACCACTGTCAATAGGGGAGCTAGACCATTGGGATTCTAGGGTCCCTGGGAGCTCCAGTGTGGCGTAAGTTTGTGTAAGCCCAGGTGGGCAGAAAGTCTGCAATTCAACAGGTGTTGCGTCTGCTTTTTGTAAGCCTTTACAGAGCCAGCCGCCTGATAATCAGTCAAGACCCTCTGCTCCTTCTCAGGGTCCCTACTTTACGGCTTTTCACTTACGCATCTACCTTGTTCCCCCAGCCACCCCACAGTTGCATGGAGAGTCTTCCTGTTGTGGGAATGGGATTTGCACCCTCCATCAGCAAGCTCCTGCTCATCACGCTTTGCAACTACAGAGAGCTGGCCAGCAGGGAAAGTACTGGGAGAAAAGTTAACTAGCCTAGAAAGGAACTGAAGTCCATCAACACAGCAGCCTCTCTAATTGAGCTAACAAGCCATTAGCAGGGATCAGCAAAACCTTTGGCAGGATCAGGTGGGTTCATCCAGCTGACGACAAGTTTTGCCCTTTGCTTCCACCACTGTCACACATTGTGACATTAAAAAGTCTTTGTTGGATTATTGATACACTGGTTGTATAGCCTGGATATTCTGAGACAGTTTTATTCTTTTTTTTTTTTTTTAAATGAGACAAGGTTTCGGTTTGTGGCTCAGACTGAGTGCAGTGGCACAGCCGTAGCTCACTGCAGCCTCAACTTCCCATGCTGAAGCCATCCTCCCACCTCAGCCTCCTGAGCAGCTGGGACTACCACTTGCTAATGTTCCACCACACCCAGCTAATTTTTTTGTTTGTTTGTTTGTTTTAGAGATGAGATCTCACTATTTGCCAGAGCTGGTCTTGAACTCCTGGGCTCAAGTGATTCTCCTGCCTCAGCCTCCCAAAAAAGTGTTGGGATTACAAGTGTGAGCCACCATACCCGGCCAGTTTTATTAGAGAGTTTTAAATAATTGTGATAATAATGTCGTTATTATTTTGACACTCATTATCACATCAAAGAAAAAAAAATCCCTCTTAAAACAATGGTTGTGGAGGAATTGACCTGCCCAAGTACTGACTTGTATGTGTCCTTCCTTCTAACACACCCCTTCTAGCTGCTCAATACCATGGCCTTGGCAGACCCTGGCCGGATCCCAGTGGCCTTTCCTGCAATGATTGACATGGACAAAACTCACACATATCTTGCTGCAATTGTGGCCCACATAACCCTATCATCAAGATCATCTAACAGCCCTAGATTAGTGCTGTGGAAGTCTTGCCATTGGCTTTAGGCCATCTTGACTTTAGATGATTCTAACAGAGTGCAAGGGTTTTAAACTGTTTCTCCTGACCTCTGTTCTTCCATAATTCCGGAAGAATTTTTTTTTGTTATATGGACACTTTATTATCATTACTATTTTCCCAGAGAATAGTAGTCTTTTGGACTTCCTGCTGGTAATGACTCATTTGGCAAATTCAAAGTAACCATTTACTGGGCAATACACAAGAGATTCATAGACCTGAGCTCTGATATAAGCACATTTACTAATCTCAGGATCACCATCGTAAAGGAGACAGAAATCTTAGAGATCATCTATACAGCTGTGCTGCCCCTGAGTCCTCAGATGGGTTTCAGGTTGTGTTATCATTTTGAAATTCTATGCAAAAGTTGGTGTATTTTGCACAAACCCAGGGCTATTTTAAGACGGTTCATAACTTATCAAAATTTCAAAGGGGTTCTTGATTCACAAAAGAAACACTGGTTCTAACTCCCTCGATATCCAGAGGGAAAGCGAACCCTGAAGTGACTGTTCAAGGTCTAACAACATGGGAACAGAGCAGGGACTCTTAACAAGGCCCCGTGACTCTCAGTGTCATGTACTTCCCACCACCCCACACTTCTTGGTGTTGGAACGGAACTATTTCACCATAGCTACTATCACAGTCAAAGCAACCAGTGTTCCCACTTTTGTCTTTATAGGAGAGAATAAATGTACTTAACTGAAAAAAAAAATGTATACATGTTATACGTACACATATATCTTAGGAACATTACCAACTTATAGCTCCAACAAGACATGTTTGGCAAAATATTGAATCCCATACACTGGTTGAGAATTATTTTCCGCTTGAGCTTTCTGTTTGTAATCAAAGAGCCCCAATTAAGAATTTTACATATTATGATCCATTGGGTGACCATAGCATTTACATGATTATTTCAGCCTGAGAAATGATTTAATAGCAAGTATAAATGGGTTATAGAAAAATTCAAGTGGTTAGAATTGAGAAGTTAGGGAAAACAAGTGTCTAGGTTTGGGATGGGGTGATGGGGAGGTGGGGTTAGCCAATGAAAAGTCCCGAGAGCCTACCTTTCCACATTCCCCCAGTCTCTCCTTCTCCAAGAGTTTTTGGGACTCCTTTTCCCAATAGGCCATCAGTGCCTCTCTGCTGAATGTCCCTGTGGGGGTTTTCTCAGTCAGGCTCTTCTGCCTTAGCCCCACGGGAAGGTTGCGGTCAGGTTCAATGTCTTCCAACTCTCTCTCTAGCTCCTTCAGCTCCTCAGCTGACAGGGAGGCGAGGAGTTCATCCTCGTCGATGGATTCATATTTACTGAGTCCTCTTCGGTAGCCAAAGGTAGACATGGTCCCTGCTTTGTCAGACCCAGAAGGAGCTTGAAGGACCAGGCATTCAAGGCAGCCAGAAGCAGGCAGGGAGGCAAGTGGCAGACTGGTCAACAACTGGTGCTAGGAGTGGCTGCGGGAGCCTTTTAAGAGTGGTGATACAGGGCTGTGACAATGCAGAGAGGGGTGAAAGCATGGGCTGTTTTAAGCATCAGACGTCAGCTAGACATTTGAACACAAAGAATGTCACATCGGTGGTGGATGGAGGTCTCAGAACCAGCGGGGATTATTAACATACTGGCCAGGGCCATATTTAGCTGAGCCTGATAGCTCATGAGGACAGGCAGAGAGCGTTTCAGATAAGGAGTAACATAGTTCTTCTCACTTTGTATTCAAACAACAGGGGAATAAAATTTATTTTGAAAATGACTTGCCGCCACCACCATGGCCATGAAAAGATTTTTTCATTGTAATCTTCGGGTTGAGAAATGTCTCCACAGTACTGCATGGGTAGTTATTCTGGTTCTTCTATAAACATACTGTGGGTGCTACTGATGGGGACAGAAGGTCATAATAATATATTTCATAATTTTATTGTACTTTGCGGTTTACAAAGCACTTTAATCAGTTTTTCTAATCATAAATCCTGTGAGATGAATAACATGATTCTCATTTATAGATGTTGGCAACTGAGGCATGGAGAGATTAAGTGTAACGTCAGAAGTCAGAGAGCTGAAAGTACAGAGAGGTGTCTCTCTCCACTGAACGAAATGCTTCCTCCTTCTCACCATGATTACCAGTGAAAAACTAGACTTGCAAATAAAACTCTAAAAAGACAAACCATAGTACTGGGTATGATTTGTTAAGGACTGACATTATGCCATTCCAGTGCTAAGCATTATCTCCTTTAATTCCACAATCCTGTAAGGGGTACATTAGTGCCCATACTTTACTAGTACACACTCAGAGAGGTTAAGTTACTAGCATGGGAGCACAGAGCTAAGAAGTAAGACAGCTAGAATCTGAGTCCAGATTTGTACCTGGCCTGAAAATGGAAGAGATGTGAATTTGAAATTATATATACAACTTGATCAGTATGTATTATATATATATATGCAACACATTTTCTTATGTACTCCATACATTTGCACAAATTAAAAAAAGAAAGTATATATGACCATTTTGTTATATGTATGTTCAAATAAACCCATAGTTTGTAGGACTTCATAAATATAATACCATTTTACAGATATGTAAAATCTATTAAAGTATTAATGCAAACAAAAATACATTTATCAATACATGTATAGTACATGATATTCTGATCATACCCTCAGTAGCTGGTGAATATTTGGGTTGTTTCTAGCTTTGGGTTTCTAGCTTTTATCTATGAATACAGTTTCTATGAACATTTACATACAAGTGTTTGAGTGACCTCAGGTTTTCATTTATTTTGAGTAGCTATGTAGGAGCAGAATTACTGGGTTATATGATAAATTTACTTTTTAAGAAACTGTAAAAAACTGTTTTCCAAAATGGCTGCACCAATTTATATTCCCATCAACGATGAATGAGAGTTCCAGTTTCTTGACATCCTCACCTATTATTGATTGTCTTTCTATTATAGTCATTTTACAGGGTGTCAAATGATAGTTTTAATTTTCATTTCCCTAGTAACTAATGGTGTTCATCATTTCATGTGTTTATTGACCATCTTATATCTTCTTTGGTGAAATATTTATTCAAATCTTACCTCCCCCTTTTTAAAAAAAATTTTTGAGACAGGGTCTTGCTCAGTCACCCAGGCTGGAGTGCAGTGGAGTGATCATAGCTCACTGCAGCCTCAAGCTCTCGCTTATGGCCATTTTAAAATTGGGTTAATTATCTCCTTATTATTGAGTTGTAAGAATCTTTATATATTCTGGAGACAAATATTTTATTAGGTGTATGTTTGTTTTATTCTGGAGCTTGTCTTTTGGTTCATTTTGAAGAGCAAACTTTTTAAATTTTGGTGAAGTCCAAGTGCAATTTATCAATTTTTTTTCTTGTATTGGTTGGTGTTACAGTTAAGAAATATTTTTCTGGCCATGCACGGTGCTCATGCCTGTAATTCCAGTGTTCTGGGAGGTTGAGGTGGGCAGATCACTTGAGCCCAGGAGTTCAAGACCAGCCTGGCCAACATGGCAAAACCCTGTCTCTACTAAACATAAAAACATTAGCTGAGCATGGTGACAGATGCCTATAATCCCAGCTACTCCAGAGGCTGAGGTGGGAGAATCATTTGAACCCAGGAGGCAGAGGTTGCAGTGAGCCAAGATGGCACCACTGCCTTCCAGCCTGAGTGACAGAGCAAGACTCTGTCTCACAAAAAAAGAAAAAAGAAAAAAGAAAATTGTTTTCCAACCCAAGGTCACAGAGATTTACTCATATTTTCTTCTGAAAGTTGTATAGTTTTAGGTTTATTTAGGTTTCCTACCCATTTTGACTTGTGTGTATATATTCATCTTTTTTATTTTTTATTTTTTAAAGGTATATATTCATCTTTTTTATTTTTTATTTTTTAGGCAGGGTCTGTCTCTGTTGCCCAGGCTGGAGTGTAATGGCACCATTACACTCCATAGCTCACTGTAGCCGCTACCTTTTGGGCTCGGGTGATCCTCCCACCACCGCCTTCGAGTAGCTGGGACTACAGATGGCAAGCCACTACGCCCAGTTAATATTTTTTTATTTTTTGTAGAGATAGTGTTTTGCCATGTTGCTCAGGCTGGTTTCAAACTCATGGACTCAAGTGCTGCCCCCGCCACAGCATCCCAAAGTGCTGGGACTACAGGTGTGAGTGACAACACCTGGCCCAAATGTATCTTTTTGCACACAGATATTCAATTGTCCTAGCACCATTTGTTGAAAAAACTATCCTTTCCTCAATTGAATTACCTTGGCACCTTTGTGGAAAATTAACTGACCATAAATACAAGGGCTTATTTCTAGACAGTCAATTCTGTTCTGTTAATCTATATATCTATTCTTATGCAATATCGCATGGTCTTAATTACTGTAGATTTATAATAAGTTTTGAAATCAGGATGTGCATAAGTCTATCTGACTTTGCTGTCTTGTGAGAATGTTTTGGGTAACTATTTTGATCTTAACTCATTATGGTATTCTGCTCCAAAAATAACTATGACACTTCAGTGATGCTAATGGGAGAGATGATGATAGAATTAGAAATAATGAGTTCATTTTTTTTTTTTTTTTTTTTTTACATCCTGTAGCATATGCTTTTGGGTAACCTCAGCTCAGCGAGGGCCCATCTTTTTTATTTGAAAGGGTTTGATTTTTGGCAATGACATCAAGTCATGATAGCCAGATCTGATACATAAGATGAGTCATTCAGCTGTAGTATCACATTTTAGGTAAAAAGATGAATAAGGATTACAACCATGTAAAAATCTATGTGCTTTTGGGAAATAAAGAAGAAAAGATGTCTAAACGATAGCATGAGCTCATTCTTTCAACAATTATATATTGGCCACATGTGATATGTTGACTACTGTGCAAGTTTTAGGGTATATAAATATGTGCAAAGAAACACTGGAATTGTGTTTTACCCTATCTCATGTTTGTAATCGTTCTGTAACATCTTTTTTTTTTTTTCTTGCTAATTTTTACTGGACAATTGACAAAACACATATTACATGCCAGATTCTAATTTAGTTGCTTGGGTTAGAGAAGTGAACACATTCAACAAAGTTCCTTCCTCCGCAGAGCTTACATTCTAATTGGGAGAGACAGACAATATCTAGACAAACATGTAAATATAGAACATATTAGATAGAAGTTCTTCGGAGAAAACTAGAGCAGGGTAAAAGGGAAGGAAGATTATGGGGGGAAAATTTCATCTAGGAAGATCTCTGTAGTAAGGTAACATTTGAACATAGACCTGGGCTCAATACAAGCAGACTATCATATACAGTTAGTATTCAGATATTTTAGAATCACAGATTCTCAGATTTCAAAAGGACTTTGAAATACATGAATTTTCTGTCACTTCTGTATGTGATCATCTGGTGTTTGCTTGAACACCTTCAGTGAAAACAGCACATCTTCAAAAGCTCACTTCATTGTTGGGTGACTCAAATCTTCAGAAAAATCTTTTTATTGCTTTGAAACTAGTCTCTTGAAAAATCAACATATTTTAAATTTTGTCATTGGAACAACCCAGAATATCGTCTCATATGGATTTCTTTTTCCACCCTCCCCCCACCCAAATCTTATGTTTCCCATGAGTGACTCTGAAATGGCTCCAAAAGAGAAGGCTTAATGCCTTTTGTTTGTTTTTGTGTGTGTTTTTGCTATGTGGCAGCATCACTGGAAAAAACCATTATGGTCTCTCAAAGACACGACCTTAAAAACAGCAGTCATTTAGATATCCTAGTATATTTGTTACAAATCACTCCGATTATAATAATAATCACAACTCACTAATGATCTTATGAGTTGGTTCAATTCCTGGTTCCCCCTGTAAGTATCCTTCACAAGCTTTAAATCTCCTGGATACAATTCTGCTGAGTGATCAAACACTATCTGCCTGACCCTGACTAGAATTAAATATGGTGAATAATTTAGTTTTCTTTGGAACCTTGTCTACATTGAAAAAATCCAGTCATTATATGTTCCAAGCATCAGCATTTTGTATTTTGAGATTTTTACTTGGTCACATTATGTTTTTGGATAGAATTGTTTCAATAATACTCCAAGCCTTTTGACAGTTAATATTTTGTTAAAATAAATCTGCCTTGGGGGAGAATTTTTTCATAGTTCTGGCTTCCCAGTGAGATATATTCAGATACACTCAGATGCATACTATCTCCCAATATATTGACAATTCCCTTTTTAGTGAAAACAGAGCTTCCCCTTTCAACTTTTTTTTCCTTTTGGTTTCCTCCTGAAAATACTATCATTTGTTTGTTGGTTTGTTTATTCAACACACATTTACCAACTACCTTGTATGGAACAAGTCTGTGCTGGAAGCTGGGATTATAAACAGAAAATGGAAATTGATCTAGTCTCTGCCCTCAAGGAGTTCATACTCCTGGGAGAGGCAGACAGCTGACAGTAACATAGTGCAGTGATGCCTCTAGCCAGGCGCCGGGGAGGGAAGAACCGTGGGGCACAGATAAAGAAGCAATATAGCCTATATGAATGGAGTCAGAGAAAGTGCAGAATCAGATAGAGCTTTCCAGGCTCTGGAAAGCTCTATCTGCAGCTTCTGGGCAAATGCACAGGAGTATGGAAACAAAAACCAAAACCAGACTATTTGGCATAGGGGTGCAGAGTAGGTGGAGATGAGGCAGAAACTGGCCCTGGTTCATGTACTACTTTTTAAAAATGGCTTTGGTATCCACCCCTCCCCCCTCTTAATAGCCCCCAGTATCATGCCTTTCACATGGTAGGGGCTTATACTTGTTGAATATTTCTTTATTTGAAGGGCCTTCTAGGCCATGTCAAAGAGTTTTGGACTTTATTACTATCTAGTGTTAGGTGGATGTAACATTACCCCATAGCATCATCCATAGCCATAGTTGCCTAACAGGACACTGTTCACCTTAGCAAGTGTCCTGATTTAATGGAGACTCAACAAGAGAGTGGCAAAAACTCACCAGTTCCTCCAAAAATCAGCAATACCGGACCTGCCAGTAGATCTGGTGTTTCCACAATTAGTATTTATAGGGTGATCAGAGAGAGCTCCTAAATGTACACGTATCTAATTCCTACTTGAGCCTAACACTCTCTATGGAAGGAGACTCCCACTTGCCTATAGGTGAGTCACTTTGCTTGCGGCTTACGTTCTTGTGGAAATGTTGCAAGCGTTTAAAAGCGTTGCAAGGCCCTACCGATTGTTTGTTTTCTAACTTTATTAATCTCCAAATTTCAAGAAGAATTTGGTAATTTCAGAAACTATTCCCATTTTAAAAGATTTGTTTAGGCATTCTCATTTGTATCCACCAGAGTTAAATGAACATATTATACAAATATATTTAATTTTTAATTATATATAATATTTATATGTCATATGTAATATATATTTCATATTTAATTAAAATCCTCATTTCCACTGATCCTCTGCTTTATTCTACTATAGGCTTGTATTTTTATTTTATTTATTTATTTTTTTGAGACAGAATCTCGCTCTGTCGCCCAAGTTGGAATACAGTGGCACGATCTCAGCTCATTGCAGCTTCTGCCTCCCAGGTTCAAGTGATTCTCCTGCCTTAGCCTCCCAAGTAGCTGGGATTATAGGCACCCACCACCACACTGACTAATTTTTGTATTTTTTAGTAGAGACAGGGTTTCGCCATGTTGACTGGTCTCGAGCTCCCGGTCTGTAGTGATCCGCTCACCTCAGCCTCTCAAAGTGTTGGGATTACTGATGTGAGCCACCACACCTGGCCTTCTATAGGTTTTTATCACTCACAGATTTAATATATGTATTTCAGTGATGAAGGAAGGAAGGAAGGGAGGAAGGAAGGAAGGAAGGAAGGAAGGAAGGAAGGAAGGAAGGAAGGAAGGAAGGAAGGGAGGGAGGGAGGGAATCTCCATCTGAGTATATATCACTGTTAGCTAAAACTCAACTTGCCCCAAACCAGTGTTTTAATTTCCATTTATACTTTCCCCACCCACTCTCCCAGCCTTCTATGTTTCTTTTCTTTTTTCCTTTTTTCATTTCTGTTGTCACTTTTTTTTTCTTTCCAACTTTTATTTTAGGTTCAAGGGGTACATGTACAGGTTGCTGCATGGGTAAACTGCATGTTGTGGGGGTTTGGTGTACAGATAATTTTATCACTCAGGTAATCAGCTACGTTTCCGAATATAGGATCCTCATCCACCACGTGTTGCAGCCTGTGTGCTACCTTTGTCTCCTGCCTTCACCAACATCATTATATTCCTTTGGAAGACCTAAGCTCTTATATTTTAAACAGCTCTTTAATCTTACTTCATTTCTTGCTGTTCCCCTTGCTTGAATCTAAGCTGCTGTCCTCATTTTCTTGGATGATGGTCATGACGAACTAGCAGTTTCCCTGGTGCATTGCTGCATGATTCTTTCCCCTTTACCACAATGCAGCCAGAGTTCACCTTTTAAAACACAAATCTCATCAACTAGTTCCCTGGCTAAAACCCTTGAATGGTTTCCATTGTCCTTCAGATAGAAACTTCAACTGTAAGCTCTGGCCCTTCCAGCATCAAGCCCTACTGATCTTTCCAGCTTCAGCTTGGGCCACTTCTTCCAACTCTCACACTTGAGCCACTTTGGGCTGAATTGTCCACACATCCTTCATCCCCAAGTCATTGCACTGCTCCTTTCTTGGCCTGGAAAGCCTTTGCATCTTCTACTTTACTCAAATCTTAAGTAACACTTCCTCAGGGAGGTCTTTCCTGATGTCTGAAGCCAGCTTAGTTCTCCCAGCTCCCACAAAACTATTTTATGGTAGTAGTATCCCACTTGGGATTACATGTTTCGAAGAGGTCTTCGCAGGAAAGGCCTTTTCTCCAAGGAAGAAAACATGTCTGCCCCATTTGCCATCCTCAGGGGCTAGCATAATTAGTAAGTGTTCGGGAAGTAATTAAACACACACACACACACAAAGAAAGCAAAACAAAACAATGCAAAACTGATGAGTTGGATAGTAGGCAAGACAAGAATAAATCCAGCGTTATAGAACCCAAGAATTATACAATGTTGGGAACCTCTTTAATAATATAAAATTATAAATACAAAATTAGTTATAAAAGTGAAAATGTATTTAAAACAATTAATAGAAATCATGATGAAGTACTGGATCTTAGGTGATTTAGACTTCTTTCTTCTGTGATGTCTTTAAGGAGTTTATCAGAACTGCTTTCAGAGAAATGCCACTTCATTGTAACCTGGCTTATCTCCCCACCAAGAGCTCTCTACTAATCCTGGAAACCCCAACACCCACAAGGACCTGAAGCTCACTCTTCATGGTCAGTCTGCCTTTCAGTGTGTCCCCCAGTGTAATGAGTGAGCCCAATTGACCACTAAGTGCTCATATCTCATAGTGGCATTTTTGTCCCTTTCATGGATGCCTTTCTTATTTAAATTGCCCTCAGTTTGCTGGTGAGTAAACATTGATATCATATTATAAACCAAAAATAAGATTCTAAGCACCTCCCCCCTCCTCCATTCTATTGAACAGACAGCCCCTTGGGCCAAGGAGATCCCAGAGAAACCTGAAAAACTGAATTTTGGCCATGACAGGAAGGTGGTCGGACACACCTCATTATACCCTCTCCATTTTGGAGTTTAAGCACAACTGGCCAACATTAACATCAGAAATCATAATGAAACCGCCTTTGCAAAATTATGACTGAGGCAGTGAAAGAGATCTGACTTAACTGACTCCATCTTGCTTCTAACCTCCAAGCTGTCCTTGTTCATTCTTGAGTGTAGGCTGAACTAATTTTGGGAGAAACTTAGTTTATAGTTTAAAACAAAGATGATAACAGCCCTTTCCCAAAGTAGACTTGCTTCTTTCCAGGAAACTAGATTGCCTTTGTAGGACTAATATTAGCCACAAGATTAGGAATCACGGTTTACGAGTCATGCAGCTGGAGGCTACAAGATTCTGACTCTTCCTAAACTGCTCCTAAGATCAATGCTTGAGATATTTTGCAGACCCTGCGCCTAATAGCATCGCCCAGATGGATAAACTGGCTCATCTGATCTTGTGGCCCCAATGCAGAAACTGACCCAGCACAAGAAGACAGCTTCGACTCCTGTGATTCCATCTCTGAGCTGTGACCAATCAGCACTCCCGGCTCACTGGCTTCCCCTCACCCACCAAGTTGTCCTTGAAAACTCTGCTCCCAAAATGCTCAGGGAGGCTGATTTGAATAATAAAACTCTAGTCTCCCCCACAGCTGGCTCTGCGTGAATTACTCTTTCTCTATTGCAATTCCTCTGTCTTGAAGAATCACTCTCTCTAGGCAGTGGGCAAGGCGAACCCCTTGGGAGGTTATAGTAAGACTGACAAAACTTCTCTGGTGGCAATAAGATGCCAAATTCCAACATGACTCTGGTATAGCATCACATATTCTCTGAGAGCTGCCTCCTATGAGACTTCATTTACTTAACAAGGGCCTTGGCTTCTACAACCTCCTTGTCTTAGCTCAAACATTTTTCTACTGACTTCCTATGTTTTTAGACAAAGTTTAACTCTTTCAACTAATGGCCCCGATATGGTGCCTTTTTCTTTTTTTTTTTGAGACGGAGTCTCACTCTGTCACCCAGGCTTGAGTATAGTGGCACAATCTCGGCTCACTGCAACCTCCGCCTCCTGGGTTCAAGCCATTCTCTTGCCTCAGCCTCCTGAGTAGCTGGGACTACAGGCGCATGCCACCACGCTCGGCTAATTTTTGTATTTTTAGAAGAGACGGGGTTTCACCATATCAAACTGGTCTTGAACTCCTGACCTCATGATCCACCTGCCTCAGCTTCCCAAAGTGCTGGAATTACAGGCATGAGCCACCACGCCCAGCCTATCCTGCGTCTTTAGGCTGAACTAATGTACATCTTCCATGTATGATTTATGTCTTTACTTATAACTCCTATCTCCCTAAAATGTATAAAACTCCCTAAAATGTATAAAACTATAACCCAACTGCCTTGGGGACTCTTTCTCAGAATCTCTTGAGACTGTACCTTGGGCCATAGTCACTCATATTGACTCAGAACAAACCTGTTTAAATATTTTACAGAGTTTAGCTTTTTCATCAACAATATGTTACATTATCATTGGCAAATTTGGGAAACTGGAAATTCTTTTATTCTCACAAATGTTGAGTCTACTGTTAACAAGCTATTCCTAACTTTCACCCTCCCTCTGCACCTGCCTTTTTAAAATAAAGTCTTAATCTAATTTCTCTCACTGCACAGGTGCAAGGTTGCTGCCTGAAATAGATCTAACATGTTTCCCAGTTACACGGAAGGGTTTGGGTTTTCAACATTTCCTACGGATGATTTGTAATTAGGCTGCTGAACTAATGTAATGGCTCCTAAGGAAGTTAAGCTTCCGACATTGCTCAGTCAGTTTGCTGGGAGCTTCTCAGATAGCTGGAAAGAGGCTCCCGGGGGAGAATGTCAGGCAGAGGTCAGGCTCTGTACAGACAACAACCAAACAGGCCAAAGGGATCAGATGAGAACTGGCAATATCCTTATCAAGTCTTCACTCTCAGGTTTGGCAGCCAAGCAAATCTCCCAGCTATGCCAGCCTGTGGTAGTGAGCATGAGTCAAATTTAAAATTATTCGAGCTATTTATAATATCTTGCAATTTTATAACATTTATAGTTTATAAAATACTTTTATATGCAGTCAATGTGCCAGGCAGTACAACATGCTAATATGATCTCCATTTAATAATTGTGTATATTAACACTTAACGTGTTTGAGACAACACTTGCTGAACTAAACACTACTGAATTAGTTCCATTTTACAAAGGATAAAAGTGGGTTCTGAGGTTCTGAGAGGTTAAAAAATCCCTGTAAGTATGCCCAGCTAGTAAGTGATGGGTATGGTTATGTTCTAATGAGTCCAAACTGCTTCTCACATTGAGATCTACTACTTAGGCATTCAAAATGTATCAAAAAGAAAGAAGGATGGGATGAAAGACAAAGATTTGTAATAGAGCATCTAATGCTTCACCTGTGTATAGTAGGTCTACTTATTGTTTGTTACTCTGATTCAAACATGTAATAATGAGTCCTACATAAGCAAATAGAAAGATAAACTGATAATGTTAAAACTGTAAAGACCAAAGAAAAAGATTTTCAGAAAAAAAAGAGAAATAGCTGAATTTATCAACCAAGTCTTTCATCTTACACAGTAGATGGTGAATATGGAATTCCACTTATGAAACAGGAAGCAGATTTAAGTTCTAATAAAAGGACATTTTACTTGAGGTGGACTAGAAGGTTCTAATAAAGCTCACCCAAAGTTCTCATAAAGGAAATTTTCCTGAAGGTGGAGTAGAAGGTCTTCCATTCATTCCAGCAATTACCTGTCCTGAAATCCCGAGTGTTGGTCTGACAAGTTTGGACAGAGTTGTTTGCTGTAGTATTAAGATGAATGATGTGGAGGGTTAGCACCCAAGACAGGGATCTCCTTGGTATGGTTCCTTCCTCAGGGTCATGACAACTGTCACTTTAGAAGACTCCAGTTCCTGCAGGTAAGTGCTGTCTTAAAGGGCAGAAAAGTTGAGATCTTTTGTGAATGGGGTAGAGAGGTAAAGTCAGTTTCAAAGTACAGGAATACGAGGACTCAGTGTGGCCTGACAATGGGACAGTTAGTGCTTGAAAGCTGATATCTGGTTACTGAGACTTTTTATTTGAAATTTTATCATGAAAATCAAAGGCACTCTCTTTTCACACAGACTTGCAGCTCCTAACTGACCTTTACTTCCACAGTGCCCTGGCCCTGCGTTCTTGAGATCTAGGGCCTGTTGAATATTTGCCTTCTCTGATTGCCCCCGCCGGGAGTCCCCAGTTTCTCTTTGTTCTCCTTTCTATGCATCTTCAGTGAATCGGAGCTGGTTTTCAGAGAAGTTACAAAAGACCCATCCCACTGGTAACATGATCCCTTGCCAATTCCTGCCCTTAACAGGACTGGAAACTTTCACTTTTAGCTCTCCTACCTACATGTTTTGTTGCATTTATTTTCTCAAATATATATTTTTAAAAGGTAGAAAAGTTATATTACAAACAGCATGAAAATGTCAGAGGCTGGCAGAGCAAGCTAAATGTGTTCGGGTAGAGGTCCAGTAAGATTGGTGAAGGCAGCGCTTGTGTTGCCCTTGAAGAATGTGTCATCATCTGCTTTTACTGGCCTTATCAGCAGGGCAAAACCAATAAATCATGTGCTGCCAGCACAAGAACCAAGTGCTTTCCTCCAAGCCAGATGATTCCATTGTTGTGCTGGGCCTCTCAGGGAGGTTGTAAACATGGCATTCTCTGCCAGTAAGACACATGCTCCTCCTGTTCCTTTTTTTGTTTTGTTTTGTTTTAAGGAGACATATTGAGGTGAAATTTACATATCATAAAACTCACCTACCTTAAGTGTAACATTCAATGATTTTTTTTCTTCTAGTAAATTTACTGAGTTGTGCAACTATCACCACAAACCAATTTTAGAACATTTCCATGATCTCAAAAAGATCCCTTGTGCCCATTTGTAGTCAACCTTTGGCCCTATGCTCTAGCCCCAGGAAACCTCTAATCTGTTTTCAGTCTCTTGATATTCACTTTGTCTGGATATTCTATATAAATGGAATCATACAATTTGTGATCTTCTGTGTTTGGTGTCTTTCACTTAACCCAATGTGTTTGAGGTTCACCTAACCTAATGTGTTTGAGGTTCACACATGTTGTAGCGTGTTAACAAACAGGATCCCATTGTCTGGCTATGCCACATTGTGTTCATCCATTCACCAATTGATGGACATTTGAATTGTTTCTGATTTTTGGCTATTGTGAATGATGCCTTCCTATTCTTGATGAACTAAAAATGATGATACGGAAAGAACTTGGGATTTGGGTTCAGTTCCTAGGGATTTGGAGTCAAGTCCTAGCTCTGACATTTACTACTTTAGTTAACTATAAGATGTGTTTTCTTAATTTTCTTATCTATAGAGTGGAGATAATTAACCCCGTCCCTCCCCTATTCCTAGAGTAGCTGTAAGAATCAAGTGGGGTGATGTATGTGAAATTCTTTATGAACTGTAAAACCTAGAATAAATGAGAGACATTATTGAAGTAGTCTTCCCAGATGTATCCAAATGGTCTAGATGGTCCTCAAGATATTTTCTATATTCATAGAACAAATTATGAAGCCTTTGGCTGTAGAAAATATCTATACTTTTCTTCTATGGACTTGGGGTTCCCATCCTTTTTCCTTTATCAAAGTCCATTATTTAAAAAAATGTTCAGATATCATTCTACCTCTCTTAAATGTACTTATATTTTAAACCTTATTTTTGATTGTCAGATAAGGTTTTCTGTTGAAGAGAGGGTCTTCAGATACTCCATAATCATTGTAGGAAGTATACAAATCATTATACTTGAAGTTCTGATTTAATCAGGGCACCCTCCAACCCACAGACTCAATTTAGTTTCTTGGGTACTTCAGGTGATTATGAAGGGCAGGCCCCCAGTGAGGGGACTGGGTGCAGAGTCGAACCTAGGTTGATGGGTTCCAATGAGTCAAAGGAAAGTCTAAGCAAATGTTGGCAGCCTCCAGTCAAAGGTGATTAAAACTGTTGCTTCACTGAAATGATATTAAACCAATGTGGGTAACCATATATGTAGGGGTATTCAGACACTCAGGAACATAGCAATTGCACAGAACATGCAATTGCTGACCACTGCATGTCATGCCTGGATATTTAACTTCCACAAAACCTAGAAAATAGCTTCCATGGGAAAACAGCGTAGACTTTGCTTCAAACAGAAAGAACTGGCTACTGTTTTTCGCACCACTCAATCCAAAGGTAAGTATCACTTTTAGTGCCCTCCACATCTTCTACCTGATCCAACCATATAGGATGCTTCCAAGAAGTTTTACCTTAAATCTCATTGAGAGATTCCAGAATGGAAGATTTCCAGAGCAACAGCAATGGCTGTTCCCAGTTTCCTGGGGTCTGAAGCACAGAATGTGAGTGCCTGTCAAGTGCCTCTGATAGAATCACTGGCTAATCCAGCATTAGAACTCAGGCACTCCCAGTGCCCAGATTCAAATTACTAGACTGTCTCTTTCCCAAAACAGCAAATCCCCCGACATCTCCAGCACTCCCTGAGGTTACACAACACGGGGAACTGAGGTCAAATAAGTCTATTCCTTCTACTCATCTTCTCCCCTGAGAAGCCCTTTCTTCCCTTGACAACAATTGATAATTAAGGCTTTACTAAGGAAAAGAATATGTGGTGGGTTATTGCCTAGAGACAATTCTCCGCAAGTTTTCATTCCGTGAATGTTGTCAAAGTATTTAAAAATGACAGTGAGATGCCATATGCATTCCTAACATTTTCTTTTTGTATTTTCAGGTATAATGACAATCTACAGTCATGTACCATACGACCAAGGTTCTTGACTTTTGCAGCTCTGACATTGGCACTGCCACTATGTAGTAATAATGATGAGAGCTCAGGTTTCATGTGCACTTACTCTATATTGGATATAGTACTTTAGACACTTAGTTCATGCCTTGTCCAAAACCAAGCAGCTAATAATTTGCAGAGCCTGGCTCAAAGTGGCTCATAGTCTGTTTTTATTTTTATATTTTAATGATACTATTTATCTGTATAAACTTAAAACACTGTAAAGGTAATTGATATCTTTTGTGGTATCTTTTTGTATTTTTTAAATTGACAACAATTGTATATATTTATGGTATACAACATGATGCTTTGAAGTATGTGTATATTGTAAAATGGCTATATTGAGCAAATTAACATATTCATTACCTCATATACTTTTTTTTTGTCATGAGAACGCAAAATCTACTCTCTTTGAGGTTCTCAAGTATACAATGCACTATTTTAACTGTTGTCACAATGTTGTACAATACATTTCTTGAACTTATTTCTCCTGAAATTGTGTATCCTTTGACCAACATTTCCTGAATCCCCTCTTCTCCTGCCTCCTGGTGACCGCCATTTTACTTTCTGCTTCCATGAGTTTGCTTTTTTTAGATTCTTCATATAAGTGAGATATTTGTCTTTCTGTGTCTGGCTTATTCCACTTAACATGATATCTATTTAAGTACAAAATATGTGTCCTTGCCAACTGCATTACCTACAGTACTACAATATCATGCCATATTTCAATGCATGTGTGTATGTCTATGTGTGTATTACATATGTATGTGTGATGTACTTGTGTGTATATATGTGTATAATGTGCATATTGTTTCATAAAAAACTTGAAGCAGCCTACATTTTTAAAAAATAATTTCAACATTTATTTTAGATACGGGGGTGCATGTGAAGGTTTGTTAC
Organism: Papio anubis; assembly: GCF_008728515.1. NCBI lineage: Eukaryota > Metazoa > Chordata > Mammalia > Primates > Cercopithecidae > Papio > Papio anubis. The sequence goes on from NC_044979.1 coordinate 34,938,971, forward strand.
ATGGTTATATTGCATGATGCTGAGGTTTGGGGTCTGGATCCCTTCACTCAAGTAGTGAGCATAGTACCCGTTAAGTAGTTTTTCAACCCCTGCCCCCTTCTGCCTTCCCCCTTCCTCCCCCTCCTCCTCTTCCTCCCCCCTCCTCCCCCTCCTCACCCTCCTTCCCTTCCCCCTCCTTCCCCTTCCTCACCCTCCCTCTCCCTCCCTCTCCCTCCCTCTCCTCCTCCCTCTCCCTTTCCCCCTCCCTCCTCTCTCTTCCTCCCCACCTTGCTCTATGTAGTAGTCCACAGTATCTATTGTTCCCATCTTTATGTCCATGTGTACTCAATGTTTAGCTTCCGCTTATAGGTGAGAACATGTGGTACTTGGTTTCTGTTCCTGCATTAATTTTTGTAGGATTATGACCTCCTCCAGCTGCATTCATGTTGCTGAAGCAGCTTATAATTTTTATATTCCTAAGTAATTTCTGATTGGAAGGTGACTATATACATAAGAGTATGAAACTTGAAACCAAAATTTGCATAGGAATTTCTGGTAAAAGGTCAGTGACAAGAGAAAGGCTTACATACGTATGTTCTCTGTGTCATAAGATACTCCATCTTGTTAGAGTTTCCGTGCCGTCTGTCCCAAAGTTTCTGGTTGTTCAAAAGCCTACATTAAAGGCGGCGTTACCTATGAATATTTGCTGCACATTGATACAATCGTTTTCACATCTTCTGCACTGACACCCTATTACGGGGAAGCATGTTCTGTGGCTAATTAACGTGATTAAATCATATTTTTCAGGAGGCACTTGGTTTCAATGTCCTTCTTAAAATTATCTTTAGCCAGAAATGGAGATCCTATTTAATGATGGCCTATGGAAAGATAAAACATGTTTAATGAGAGTTCAGATCGGCTTTTTTCCACCCGGACTCTCTGTGTGATACAAAACAAAATCCACAGGGACTAAAACAGTCACAGACATCTTGGCAACATGGGGGAAGATGGCATCCAAACTCTGCCATGTTGATTCCACAGTGGTTAGACAGGCTCCACTGTAGAATGTTTGGCTTCTTCTAATGCTGACTGGGTAGGAGCAGCTGTTACCCTTTCCCGGATAAAGTGACATACTCTAGAAGAAACAGAGTCCTAATGAGATGGAAATTAATTCCTTTTTCCATCCAGCCATCTCAAAAACAAATACACTGCTAGAAAAACCCAAAATATGGTGAGCAAAAGATCAAATCTGATTTAGATACAGCAATTGCTTCTTTTTCATAAGACGCATTTTTCTCTTGCTTCATAAATGCCAAAAAACCCACTTTTAAAACCCATAGCATGTGCAGTTAATTCATATCTTTATATCCAAGTATTTTTTGAATATTATCTATACAAATATATATCAAATAAAATGTCAAAGCTTTAGTGAGCAAAAGTTTAATATATGAAGTATCATAAAACGGACTTATAACCTCAATATGATTTTTTATTAGAGTAATATTTTTAGGTAACAATACATTTAACCACATCTAAGAGTACAACACAAGAATAATAAAATCTTGTATACAAGATGTTACAATTAAAGATAAATACATTACAGTTTAATTTACATATAAAAATGTCCTCTAGGGAATACAAGAAGTTAAAATTATAGCCCTAATTGTACAATTTTTTCATACTTATTTATCTTTCAAAGGTAACTAAAGCTACATACAACTTGAAAACTTTACAGACCAGTGAGATATTACTGTTGAAAGAATATAGTAACAAGGTAAAAATAAATATAAGAAAAATACACTATTAAAATCTAAGAAAAATAACATTAAATAATTACATTATAAGATTACATAACTCACTCAGAAATTTAAAACTATTATTTCACCATGATGTCACTGATTATTTTTGTCACTTATTCAATGTATTTCAACAAATAATTATTGAACTCCATGCTCTAGGGAATGTGTTTGGCCCTGAGAAAGCACTAGAAAACAAAACAAAGATAGAACCTGCACTCATAGAGCTCATAGTCTAGTGGGAAGACAGCAGGGAACACAGGCAGCTGTAATATAGCATGACAAGTTCTGTGCTTAGGCTTCCCATCCTAGAGGAAGCAACATCTCAGCTGAGACCTATAGGGTAAGAGGGATTTGATCAGGTGAAAGGGTGCAGAAAAAGTGGAAAGAGAGTTCCAGATGAGAGAAGGAAATGCAAAGACCCTGAGGTTAAAATAGAGCATGGTCTATTCTACAGCAGTGGTTGCCCATACAAAGGTCCTCAGATATTTGATGGCCCACAGTGAAATTCTCACTCATCAGTGGAGAAATGAGAGCAGTGTGAGGTCTTTTCAAAGTAAAAGTCATTCAACTTGAATGACTGAGTTTACAACCATCTTATTTTCTGGCATTAAAATGACCCTTCTTTTATGAAATGATGGTGATAGTAGATGGTATTTCTTAATGACTCTTTTTGAAAAATCAACACAACAAAACCTGTTGGTGTATGACACCTTAAAGTCTGGGGATCACTGTTTAAAAAATAAAATTCTAGAAGGTTCAAGGGAAGGGAGGAAAGGGAGACATCTAGAGATGAGGCTAGAGAAGAAGGCAGGAGTTAGATCATGAAAGTTCAAGTGAGAACGTTGGAATTGAAGAGCAATGGGAATGATCTTAAGCAGAGAAGAGAAAGTCTATTATATTTGTAAAAGGCTATTCTGAGATGCTGTGTGTAGAAAGTGTCTGGGACAGGGCAAGACAGAGGCAGGGGAGCCAGATAAGCAGCACTGTATTTTCCAGGGAAAAAGAAGATAATAGACTTAGGGCCAAATGGGGGTGGGGTTGAGGGGTGGTGAGTGGAAGATGACTTCAGGAGACAAACTTAATAGGATTTGGTGATTTGTCTTATTGGGTGAGGAAAATGGGATTGTCAAGCCTAACGTCCAGGCTTTTTTCTTTGGAAACTGAATTGAGCATTGTGCTAACTATTGAGCTCAAGAAAGAGCTTTTTTTTTTTTTTTTTTTTTTTTTTGAGTTCATCTGGGGACATGTTGAATTTGAGGTGTCTCTGTGTTCAAATGTTCACTAGGTCAATTGTCTACATAGGTCGGGAGAACATGAGAGAAAGAGTTGAGCTTCGGATAGAAATTTTGTAGTCTCTAGCAAAATGATTAAGACCATGGATGTGAATAAAATTTCCCAGAGAACAAAGCAAAGAGGGCTTAGGATATATAACTTAAAGAACAAAGAGAAGAGGGCTTAAGATATACAACTATAAGATTGGCTAGAGATGAGCTAGGCAGAAAGAAGCCAGAGACAGAGTGTCCAGGGAGGTGGGAGGACACCCAAGAGAACAGGTTTTGCAAGAAACAAGGAAAGAGGTATCATTTCAAGCAAGGAACAGGCAACAATGTTGAATGCTGTAGGAATCAATTGGAAGAGGAACTGAAGAATGTTCACTGAATTTAGCAACAAAGAGATTGTCAGGGACCTTGAGAAAAGCAGTGGAGGGGTAGATGCCAGATCACAGTCTGTGAACTTACAGGCAGGAGGAGCTCTTTTACACAGCAAGACCTTGAGAGACAGGAGAATCCGACCAGCAACTGGCAGATGTGGGTTTGAGAAAGTGGTTATCTGTTTTTTAAACATAGAGACTTGATGTGGATATTGTAGGAGCCACTTGATAGAGAGAGTTTGATGACTTGTAGCAAACAAAGATACAAATCTAAGTTCAAAATACTATCTTTAAAAAATGCTAATGTCTTTAAAGACATAAATCATGGTGTTCCCGTAAGAACACATGATACAACTATAAAACTGTCAATGCATTTAGATACACTTTACAATTAAGGATTAAGGATGTAAAATAGTTACAAGAAATTATCTGAGGGAATCACATTTCAAAATATTTTTTAAAATCACATTTTAAAATACTAAGTTATGGCAATTTTAGCTCTTGTCCATAGAGATCATACTCTTTAAATAATATGTATCTTTGAATAGCTGGTGGTAGAGGAAGCTTCTCCATTGAGGCTGGCTGGCAGAGTTTCTGGAGACCCATAAGTCTTCGAATTTTTAACCGACACAAATGCTTCAATGAACAAGGATTCTCTAAAAGGAAAATAAGCAAAAAAAAATTTTTTAATAGTGGCTTGACCCCTAAGATATAACTATTTCAGAATAACATGAGTAGTGTATTCTGAAAAACATGTATGCACACTTTAGCAACGTGATTTTAAGTGAAATTCAAATTGTAATTGAACATTCTAGTCTACTCCTCTAGAATATAAGTTCCACGAGGGCAGATATTTAGTCTGTCTCCGTGCCAGGAAGAGAGTCTGGCTCATGGTAGGTGTTCAACTAGAATTTGTGGAATTAATAAATGGACTTAAGAAAGCAAATGCTCACATCTCTTCTTTATTTTTTAGAGCTAAGTATTATAGAGATAGATTTCTTTACTTTCTTTCGCCTACCAATCTGTCTGATAAACAATTATCCATGAAACATAGATGCAGATGATTCCACATATCATGAATAATCCAATCTGAGTTTTGTTTCCAGTGTCTGATACTTAAACCTTGTATATTCTCAAAAAATATACTAACATTATTTAAATATCTGATATTTTCAATTCTTACTTTATCTATATTATAATTGCAAGATTGATATTTTATAGCAGCAATATGAATGAATGAAGGAGCAGCATAGCATTCAGGCTTAGATGTGCGCTCTGGACCTGGTCAGCTTGGATTAAACTCCTAGCTCTGCCCCCTAATATTTGTGTGACCTTGGGCAAATCACTTGATGTCTGTGAGTTTGGTATTCCCATCTGTGAAATAAGGATAACAACAGTACTTATCTCATAGGGTTGTTTGAAGATTAAACAAGTCATGTAAAGTATTATAAAAGTGCTCAGTACATTGTAACCATTCGATAAATATTAACTGTCATTCAATGCAATAATAAACATGATCACATCTCAATTACGTTCGATGATATAAACAATTTATCTTTTAAAGTTAAAAACAATGTTCTCAAAAGTTATTGATGCAACATTACCAAAATAAGCAGAAAAAAAAATCTAAAAAAAAAGTACGATTTTTTTTTCCTAACAAATACGCTGCCTTACAGATAGCTGGAGGACTCCTGACATCCAGTGGTTAATCACACTCATAGCAATCAACTGGCTTCGACTCTAGTCACAATAATATATGATGGAAACAATAAAAAAACTTTCTGCCCTTATTCTTACTTGGATTGTCTTTCCAAAGTCATCAGAATTGGTAAGTATTTTGCAAAAAAAAAAAAAAAAAAAGGGAGCAATCAATTTCCATTTAGAAGCAAAATCTGTTCTTTCTATGACAGGAAGTATAATGGTATCGTAGAGTCTGTGTTTTCAAGTAAGACAAACAAGAGTTCAAATCTTCACTTTGTTATTTTCTATGTCTATTACTTTGAGAAATTAATTTATCTAAGCCTCAGCATTTTTCTCCGCTTTGCAATCTCCAAGCTAAAAAAAGAAGGTTTTAAGTTTTTTATTGCAAAATAAAATAAAGTACACATGTATAGTTTCGTAAGTTACATAAGTAATTATTGATTGAACAGCTATAATCACCGCCTAGGTCTATAGGAAATAGGACTTTGCCAGAGACCAAAGAAATTCTTCTACAATCCATCCTTCCTTATTCCTTTCCCCTGCCATAAATAACTACTCTTCTGACTTGTAATCACTTTCTTTAGAATTTCATCATCTAAGTGCACTATGCCTGCACTATAGTATTGACAATATATTTTTAAAATTTTTGCTATGTCCTTTAAGTCTTTTCTAATCTGCAGGTTATGCTCTCCATCCCCTTCTTGTCCTTTCAACTAATCTTTGAAGAACCCAAATGCTCTGTAGTTTCCCACAGCCTGAACTTTGCTGATTGCATTTTCGTGGTGCAGTTCCATGTCCCACTGTCTCCTCTATTTCTTGCTAATTGGTAACTGGCTCCAGATACTTAATCAGGCTTGGGTTTGATCTCTTTGGCAAAACTATAGCTAGTTCTGTGTTCATTCTTTGGGGGCTATGTTGATTCTCATTGACTACATCCATTAATTTATTGGGGGCTATATAATGGTGGTATCTAATTATATCTTTTAAAATTATTTAGAATACTTTTATAAAGGAAGGTTTTTGCTCATCTACTCTTTAGTTACTAATGGCACAGTTTATATATATATGTGTGTGTGTATATATATGTAAAGCAGAATAAATGCTTAAGTCTTTCTTTTTACAAGTTTTTAAGATAATGAGTTGATTTTCTATCATCTTCTGGAGCTGACCAGTTTTTTAAATAAATGTATATTTAATAAATCATTCTATTGTAAAGATACAAGCACACGTATATTCATTGCAGCACTATTTGCAATAACAAAGACATGGAATCAACCTAAATGCCCATCAAGAAAATTTGGTACATATATACCATAGAATACTATGCAGCTATAAAGAGGAATGAGATCATGTCCTTTGCAGGGACATGGATGGAGCTGGAAACCATTATCCTCAGCAAACTAATGCAGGAACAGAAAACCAAACACTGCATGGTCTCACTTATAAGTGGGAGCTGAATGATGAGAACACACAGACACGTGGAGGGGAACAACACATACTGGGGCCAGTCGGAGGGTGGCTGGGGGAGTTTCGGCATCAGGAAGAATAGCTAATGGATGCTGGACTTAATATCTAGGTAATGGAATGATCTGTGCAGCAAACCACCATGGTACATGTTTACCTGTGTAACAAACCTGCACATTCTGCACATGTACCCTTAAAACTTAAAATACAAGTTGAAGGAAAAAAAAGAAAAGAAACCCACAAATCATATATTTAAATAGATTGGTTTTAATTCATTGAAATCATTACCCTTTTTGAAACTTAAATTGTCCCATCTTTGGCCAGTTGGAGCCTCTTCAAGTTAGCCCCTGAATTCTTTTGTCATGAATCGTGTAGTCTTTGCTTTCTTTGCTTTCTGGTATGACCAGATGTTCCAGGTTCATCTTAATCATTTCCTTCCCCAGATGCAATCATCCATTTCTCAAAAACAAAACAACCTCCAGCAAAAACCCTGGTTTCTTTTCGTAGGAAATGGCATTTCCAGGCCAAAATCTGTGTCGTAGGAATGCTCATTGCTACTGGGTTTATCATTATTTCTAAGACTTATCTGTAAACAGACAGATGCACACACACACACACACACACACCCCTGACATACACACCCCCACCCCCCACAGCATAGTCCTCATGCACACAGATGCTTTCAAGATACAATAGCTTATGAGTTTATATTGTTACTTCTAATTCAAATTCAGGACTACAGGATTTTTCTTTAATCACTTCTCTATTACATCTGTATTTTCTTTCTGACACACTGACAATCTTTGGTTTCAAGGATACAAAGAATGGAATTGGAATGTTCCTTAATTACTCATTTGCTGAATATATCTCTCATCCTCAGCATAACAATATTAATATTATATCACCATCAATATTTTAAGATATTTAAAAATATGTATTTTAATTATTAAATATTATTTAATCTACTTACTAATATTCAAAAATGAATAATTGTGCTGTATCTGTCTTATCAGCGCATATAACCATTACGTGTTGCATCTTCTCCCTTTTAACTCTCACTTAGTCTTGGCATTCTGTTTAGTGTTAGTCCTGTTTAATACTAGTTCTCATGCTGATATCTCACTAATCATTTTGGGTTGTCTAAAGGCCATTTCTTAGTGGATCATTCAGACATCAGTAAGAGGAACAATATTTCCTGAGTTCTTGCATACTGACAACAGTTTGCCTACATTGATCATTGGAAGTCAATTTTGCTGCGTAAGCGTCCTTGGCTCACATTTTCCTTCCATGAAGAGTCTTAAATATGTGACTCCATTTTCTTTTGGCATAAAGTATTGTTGATGAAAAGTTTAATAATAATCTATATTTTCCCTTATAAGTCACTTGTTCTTTTTGCCTATGTGCCCAAAGGATATAGTATTTTGTATATTATAGTTTCAAATCTTTCTTTTTTATTACAAGTTTTTCTTGAAACTTAGTTTTTTGCATTTGTTATGTTCTCTTGATTTGGTTTTCCTTTTCAAGGAATCTTATCCATGTATTGACTATTCTTTGTCGTCAATGTTTTTAACTGTCTTTCAAATCATTTTATCTAAGCTACAAGGATGCAAAAGCATAAGAATGATACAGTGGATTTTGAGGACTCAGGGGGAAGGTTGGGCCAGGGATAAAAGAGTATACATTGGGTACAGCGTACACTGCTTAGGTGATTAGGTGCACCAAAATCTCAGAAACCACCGCTAAACAACTTATCCATATAACCAAACACCACCTGTTTCCCCAAAACCTATTGAAATAGACAAATATATATATATATATATATATATATATTAAAATCCTTTTATCTATTTCTTCATTTATATTTGATTTAAACTTTTTCTTTCATATCCTCTTATAACTCTCAATGTATTGTCGACTGTGTTGCTAGTTCTTGTTTTCATTCTAGTTCAGTCTTCACATTTGAAATTAATTTTTTCTAATTTTTATTCCTCATTCTTTCCTCAGTTGTTACCTGATTTCTGAATTTTTCAAATTTTGACTCATGTTGTTCATTCATATCTGATATTATTTTCCTCATGCTTTTTAGCTCATTTTGAAATAGCAGGTTTGAATTTTGATTGTTCGGAGAGTGTGTTTTTTTAGTTACGTATTCATTGCCCGTGGGGATATCATTCTGTTCTTTCTATTTTTTCTTACTATTATGGGATTTGATTGTGATATTTTCTGTTGTTCATTTTTATTTGCATTTAGTTTTCTTGAATTTTTAGAAGGATGCTTGGTAGCAGATAGCTCTTCTAACTTTACAGAGCTTCTTACTCTATTATTTTCTTGCAATGACCCAAAATATGGTGGTTAGATCTCTGCGGTTTCCTGGCTCTGTCTGCCACCCCCACTTTTTTGTGGGTCCTTTCTTGTTTCTGTCCTGCTTGATTTTTGATTTTACTCTCAATGAGACCTAAGTCCAGGAAGGGAACTTAGAGAAGTGGTTTTCAAGAATGCATAGAGTCTAGACTATTTTGTAATTTCCCTTAGCCTTAGCTTTTTATTTGTAAAAAATAAGTATGATAATACTTAACTCTACAATATTTCATAGCACACTGTACATATACATTTCAGATACCTCACATGAACTTACCATGTAATAAAAACATAAAAATGCTACTTTAGTTTTAAAACGAACTAAATTTATTAAGTAATTTAAATATTCTAGACACTAAGCACCTTATATGCATTATTTCTTTAGATTCCCACAACCACCTATGAGGTTAATACTATCCTACATCTACTTTGCAATGGGAAAACCTAGGCATAAGAATAAGTAACTTGCTCAGTCACACAACTAGAATGTCTATCTTGGTCTTTTTATAGGAAATAAAAAATCTTCTTCCACTTAGAGAAGCAAAAATGGTAACAATAAATTGTTGCTTTTTTTCATGAAAACATCAGTCCTGAATTACATATGCATTTTATAATCTAGCAATCCTACTCCGAGGCAAGGCCAGAATTCCATTTCATTCTAGGTCTATCTGACCCCAGAGCTCAATTTCTGGGCTAACAACACTATATTACTCTTCAGATTCTCCAAGTTTCCTGTTTTAGTTGCCGCAAAATCTCTTCTATTATAGAACTAATTCCAAGAGAAGGCTGATTCAGGTATATTAAAGATGCCAAATTATTTAAATGTCATATAAAATTCTATAATGCTTCTTTAGGCTTCATGAAATTGATGTCCAACTAGCTTTTGAAAGTTTATTTTCCCAAACTCATATTTTGAAAGTGAAAGCATCTCAAATCTATGATATTTTTCTGGGTTTTATTTGTATTGGGATTATTTTAAAATGTACTTTCACTGAAACTTGTATAATTCATTTTCATGATAAACTTTCATCTAGAAAAGACAAAATGGCCTGTCTATAAATACTAACCTATGATGATAGGACTTTGTCAATAAAGACCTCAGAGAAAGCATGTCAAAAAGAATAATTCTAATCCCTTCCATTAATTCATTTACACCATATTTATTGAAATGTACTACTTATTAGGCACTATGCTAAGTCTTGCGGATATAACAAGAAATAAAGTAGATCTCTAGCCACGTGGAGCTTGCAGTCTACATATTGTATGATATTATAGAAGTTAATTTTAAAAATAAATTGCAATCAGTACGTTAATATAGTTGTAGTATTACTCATTACACAATTACAAAGCCGGAAAATAAAAAGAAAAATGAAAATATGTATCTTACAACAGGGGAGGTGTTAAGGATGATTTTAAAACCCAGATAATTCTGGAAATACAGTAGAGTAGCACAGAAAAAGTATCAAAGAAGACATTAAGAAATTTCCCCCATATGTGTTCTTAATTTAAAAATTGTAGGTGAAACTTTTGGTTTTTACCTAGTATTTGGCGGATTTCTGGCCATTCTCTCTGTACTTCTAGTGCAGACTTCAGTTTAGCACACAGAGGAACATAATCCATGTAATCTATTAGTATGCGAGTAACTCTGCCTACCAAGTGCTTCATCCAAGGAACTGTAATAAACTCACAGAACTGAGAGAATTGATAAAATTTAATTTAGTAATATTTTTTAATATACCATATACATAAACACTCAATTGTGTAATGGAAAAATTACTCTTTGTCTTATTACAGAAAATAAAAGATCCCTCCTTGTAATGAACAAAAATTAAAAATAAATTGTTTGCTTCTCTCTGTGAAACCATCAGCCCTGAAGACTCGCCTGGCTTTGATGTGACTGTGGTCAGCAAAGCATGGAGGAGTCACGCTTCTTTCCATCTGGCCCCAATATTCCACCAAACAGGCAGAAGTGACTAATTGCCTACATTTTCACATTCTTCTACATTCAGTTTTCAAGTCAAGAAAACACAAACAGCATCTTTTTTTTTTTTTGGCGGGGGGCTAGATTTATGCTTATATCCCCATATCATTGCAAACAAAAGTTGAAGAAAAACTAAAATAGAAAAATTAGAGTTTATTTTTCTTGTCTTGTAACATCCCTAATTGAATGAATGGGTCTTAAATTAGGATGATGACCCAATATAAAGCAGAAAAGGCGTAACTCACCGGGTTATCTTTTATTACACAAGATGTCCATCCTGGCAGCACCTCTTCCTCTATCTCTGACCACACAAATGAATTTCCAAAGATGTCACCATGCATGCAGTCAAAGCACATCTCCACTTGATAGCCATTATTCAGCAATAGCCTCAGCATTACCTCGTCGTTTAGGGCATACTGAATGACACTGGGGAAACGAGTGTCATTCACATGCATAAAATAACAATTGACATTGGCGCCATGGGAGAGAAGCAGCCGGACAATTTCATAATTATTGGCCCTCACTGCCACAAGTAGACAGTTGAGGGGATCTAAGTTTGGGTCTGCACCTGCAGCCAGAAGGACTTCTGTGCAACGAACATCATTATTAGAAACGGCAAAATACAGCGCAGTCTTCCTCTCATCGTCATAGCTCTGGGAAATGTGGTCAGCAAGTAGAGTGTTGACATCAAAACCATTTTCAATGAGCAGCTCTAGACACTGTGCACTTTGTCCATCTGCTGCTGAGTGAATTGGTGTTAGCCCACTTTTCCGAATTGCATTTTTAGATGTTGCTGGGATAAGATATTTCAGTGCACTAAAAGAAAAAAAGTCAAATATCTACGTGCCATAAAGAAAATCAAGAAATTAAATAAACTACCATTCTAACTAGATAAGTGAATGCAAATTGTATAGTTTCCCTTATTTTCTCTAGATAACTTTGTAGTAAAACATTTAACCTTTGTCTGTGAGGTACAACTATTTAGTTTAGTGTACTGTAGCTCAGTTTTGATTTAGCTTTCTGTTCTCAATATTCCTAGGAAACTGCATCTTATACGTTTTTTCCTAGAATTGTGGTTCCTCGGGAACCCTCCCCATCTTCCAGTTCTCCCCTGAACAATATAATATTTACAGACAACCAATACTATTTTTAAAAATGTAGGAGAAAAGTAAGCCTTTCTAATGCCATAGAGGACTGTTTCGTATTCTTGACCATTAGGATCATGGGGTCATAGGAAGTGACCCTGGATGTCATTTAGTCCAACTGCTTCATTTAACAGAAGAACAATCTGAAATCTGAAGAGGCAAAATGATTATCCAAGGTCACACAGTTAGATGTAGAGCAGGACGAGAATTTGGGCCTTTTCGAATTCTTATGAATTATTTCTCTTTGACTGATTCCTACGCAATCTATTTTTAAATATTGACCATGTACATTCTGTCTGCTTCCATATAATTTGCAATTGAATTATTAGCCAAAAGAAGAGTCTTTAGTATTCCATCAACCTTGCATCAGTCCAATTGAGATAACCAACCACAGTTTATATTTCTAAGTACATGTGATATAGTTGTGAGTTTCACACTTGACTAACCAGCTAGACATGTATGAGAGCCACATGGCAAGGATAACCTGATCTCTTGTGCCTACTTTATGAATTTATGAACACTGGGATTAAATCCAAGTAAACTCTAACAACATGTCACTTAGCATCAATTATGCATCACTGGCCACTTAGCCAATGGCCCACTGAAAACTATAAAGCCCAATTACTTCAAAGTTTTTGATCTTATGAAATATATTTAATGCCTAAAACCATCTTCTCATGGTGGGTAGTTTAATATAGTGATCTAGATTTCTACCAATGTGTTAATTTTGTACATTTTGTGATTTAAGAATCTATTCAACCATTTGTATGGAATGAAGAATTCTAAACTTATAACGAAACTTTTCTGTTCAAGAATATATTTGACATTATACTATAATATCTTGGATATGTTAGGAAATAATTGGAATAACACTGATAGTATCGTTACAAATTTTAATCCTTTGTCAAGGGCAAAATTTTTAGAAACCCTGTAGCCTTTTGTTAAATACGTTTGTAAACAAAAAGGCACTCTTGAGTGGCTTGTGGAGAATTCTCACTTATGGCTTAACTCCTTCTAAAAGAAAATTTCTTTTCATTATAAAAGTACTATAAATTCATTTTTTGGAAGTACAAGAATATCAAAAGGAGGAAAATTAAATGAGCTCTAGATATCTAAATATGGAGCATCAAAACCTGAAGATTATGCCTATTTCTCCTCAGATTTTGAAAGGTATTACATATAGACTTGTGATTATACTGTATATACAAATTTGCATTTTTAACTCAAGTAATTATCCTATAATTTATCACTCACAGATAATGCCCCTCATAGGCAGCTCGGTGTATAGGAAGATGCCCTGCTCGATTAGGTACATTTCCGCTTCCTCCATATTCCAGCAGGAGGGAAATGCAGTCGGGATTGCCACCTCCTGCTGCCTCAAACATCACCGACGCCCCATCATCCGCCAAAGCAAGCACATCACCACCTGGCCGTATAAAACATGTGGCATGATGATAACTGGATGGTATTGTTTAAACAATCCCCTTAAAAACAACCTGTTGTGGGACTCGGTGCAGTGGCTCACGTCTGTAATCCCAGCACTTTGGGAAGCTGAGGTGGGCGGATCATGAGGTCAGGAGTTCGAGGTCAGCCTGGCCAACATGGTGAAACTCTGTCTCTACTAAAAATACAAAAATTAGCTGGGCATGGTGGCACACGCCTGTAGTCCCAGCTACCCAGGAGACTGAAGCAGGAGAATCACTTGAACTAGGAGGTGGAGGTTGTGATGAGCCGAGATCACGCCGCTGCACTCCAGACTGGGCAACAGAGTGAGACTCCATCTCAAAAACAAACAAACAAACAAACACACACCCCCCACAAAGCCTGTTGTGTTCATTTCTGGTTAGGACTTAAAAAGTACAGAAGTAAGGGCCTCTATGTTTTCTCTATTTTCAATAAAACAGTCATGAATGCCTCACGCTTCGTTTTATTAGAAAATCTGTGGGCCAAAAATCATGGGAGAAATGAAGTCAATTTTCTTGATAGGCAAATTCTTCCGAAAAAGGCTCATTAGACTTTTTAATTTAAAGACAAGAATTTTTTGGTTTTTTTGTTTTGTTTTGTTTTTTGAGACGGAGTCTCACTCTGTCGACCAGGCTGGAGTGCAGTGGTGTCATCTCAGCTCACTGCAGCCTCCACCTCCTGGGTTTAAGCAGTTCTTCTGCCTCAGCCTCCTGAGTAGCTGGGATTACAGGCGTGTACCATCACAGGGTTTTGCCATGTTGGTCAGGCTGGTCTCCAACTCTAGGCCACAAGTAATCTACCCACCTTGGACTTCCAAAATGCTGGGATTACAGGCATGAGCCATGGCGCCCGGCCCCCTCTAGTTTAACTTAACAAATACTTACAGTTAATAAAGTGTTAACAAATACTTTATTGCCCTCTTATGTGCAATCAGTGTGTGTGACCCCAAGAAGAATAAGTGTGACTACTCTAAGGAGCTTAAAGGGGAAATGAAACAAAATATCAGACAGCACAAACTGTATGATATTCCAGTGACTCTGACATTAAGACAAGGAGACATGATGTAGGGGACAGGGGCTCTGCTGCTTATGGTGAGAGCTGGGGGCCAGCCGTTTACTTCCGTGCACCTCCATCTCCACATCTGTGAATGATTAATGCAGCTTACTTCACAGGGCTTATTTGATACTTAAATGTGCTTGTATTGGGAGACCTCAAAAATGTTAGTCTTTTTCCCATAGGGAATCACTGGGGATCATGTGGTGCTAGCATTCGTTTGTGGATGAGGACGCTGAGAACCAGATACTGAAGGAACAAGGCTAGGGACTCACAGTGAGTAGTGGCTCAACCAGTTTAGGAGTTAGGTCTCCTTAACTTATGGTTCTGTAGCTGTATAAAGCACCTGGAGAGTTTAAAGGAGGGCAATGTCACAATCTGGTGGGAAGAATTAGGAAAGGATTTAGGGAGGAGGTGTCTCAAGAGATTGATTTTGAATTGTGCTGAAGAGATGAAGGCAAGGACCTGACCCAAACCCAGAGAGAAGGAATGTAAGGTATGTTTGGGAATATTGCTAGTGTATTTTGACTGGAGTGTAGGATACAAGATGGGAGCAGTGAGGGATAAACGTGGTAAAACAATTTGAGATGATGCAGTAGGGATTATTTTTTGGATAGTTGACACTATTGTAGCTGTCCTTTAGGGAGGGAAGACAAGTTGCAGTATGTACTGTGATTCTCTGATGGGAGACTAGAAACCCAGAAAATGGTTAGAAAGTATTTGCACTGGTCCAGGGAGGATTGAGGGACCTGATCAGGATGGCAGATGGATTGCAATGAGAGGACAAGAGAAACGCTACAAGAGTTTGCAACTGATTGGATTTAGGAAAGCAGGTGATGGAGGAATTAGAGATAAACCCAACCTTTTGATCCTGTCAAGAGCAATTATTACATCAGAAAAGTGGAAAAACAGGAGGAATTCAGTTTAGGAGAAGATGAACATGAGGCCCTGATGAGCCATCTATGTGCAGATTGAACTGTCTTTCTCGAGAGCAATCAGGACTGGGCTGGTAAATGTGCAGGTCACAATGCATAGGGCTTAGCTGAGTTGTAGAATAAGGGTCTATCGAGGGACCAGGTGAGAAAATCTGATGTCAAGTTCCGTTTAGCAGAGGAAAAGGAGCTCCCCTAGTTACATTCAGGGGAGGAAGAGTGAGGAGAAAAGGAGAGTTCGAGAGGCAGGACAAAAGTCAGGAAAGTGTAACTCCTTTTCACATACCTTTGTGGATTAGATGTTCTAACACATCACAGTGACCATATTCGGCAGCAACGCCTAATGGTGTGACTCCAAATCCATCTCTCAGGTGGACATTGCCTCCGTGTTTTAGCAGTAGAGATACGATATCTTTTCGGCCTTGCTTGGCTGCTTCATGCATTGCTGACCATCGCTTGACACAGGGCTGGTCCAGACTGGTGTTGTGTTTGATCAGAGTTGATACCATGTCATAGGAGCCCTTTTTGACGGCTTGAAAATGATTGTTAAAAACAACAGTAAGTATATTAACACAAATACTTTAGGGGGTATTAAACTAATTACTGAATTTAACATTGAAATAGACACTAGCTAATAATTTTTTTTCTACAAGGAAAATAATGTATTTCTCATATCCCTTCTATTTCTCATACCCAAGTTTATATTTGTGAAATATAAGTTTACAAGATGATACTACCTTTCCTTTAAGACCTGGAGGAGGGGTAAGAGTTTCACAGAAAATAACATATATCACCAGGATAGGATGCTCTGTGCCCTCTTTCTAAACTTTAATTTCTTCACCAACAGAATGGAAATAACATTTGTTGTTGGGTTATACAAATTAAATAATGTATGTAAAATTCTTAGTGTAGTACCTAGTATATAACAGGAGCTCAGTAACTGACTATTATTATTATTCGATCGCTCTTAAGATCCGGGAACCTCATATGTAAATAATGTTCATCAGGTTTCCCCTATAGAAACAGGGTTTTTTCCCTCGCCACAAAAGATAGCAGTAAGTATTGAATGAACTTGTCTTTCTTACATATATATTTTCTTTCTTTCTTTCCTTTTTCTTTCTTTCTCTTTTCTTTCTTTTTTTTTTTTTTTTTTTTGAGACAGAGTCTCGCTCTGTCGCTCAGGCTGGAGTGCCATGGCACAATCTCAGCTCACTGCAACCTCCACCTCCTGGGTTCAAGCAATTCTCCTGCCTCAGCCTCCTGAGTAGCTGGAATTACAGGTGCACGCCACCAAGCCTGGCTAATTTTTATATTTTTAGTAGAAACAGGGTTTCATCATGTTGGTCAGCTGGTCTCAAACTCCTGACCTCGTGATCTGCCCACCTTGGCCTCCCAAAGTGCTGGGATTACAGGCGTGAGCCACGGCTCCTGGCCCTCTTTCTTGTATTTTTAATGGGTAATTATCAATAAGATCGTTTAGAATCTACATAGGCCAGTTGCTCCCAGTGAGTGAAGTGAGGGCTAATGTAGTACTTAAGGAGGTTCACCAAATCAGTTGTCTCTCTCCTTCTCTGCTCGTCTCTAATGGCTGAAATTATACTGTTATAAGGTTTTTCCCCTTTTGGATTATTAAGAGATTGTCCCCATTTAGATGTATACACTTCTAAAAATGTAACTTTTTTTTTTCCTTGTAAGTAAAATCTTATTAAAAAACAGATTAGGATGAGCGCTACCCCCTACAAATGACGATATACACAGTCACATTCACTCATTCATTCATTCACTCGCTCATTTACTATTCAGTTAACACGGCTGGTTCTGCTAAAGGCTCTGTGTTATGCTCTGTGGACAACAGGAAGAATAGACAGATTTGGATTTCACTCGTAGAGTTTACGGCCTAGAGAAGAAGCCTATGCTACCTTCTATTTAAAGAGAGACTCAAAGTCTGGGCCTATACTGGCAAACGTAGAAGAAGATGTGAGGCCGCATGGAACATTCCGGGGTAACCAGGAGGCAGAATGCAGAAAGGATCTAAAGCCAAGGCGAGGAAAGCAGCTCCCAGTGTGGTAATGGGAGGGTGAAGACAAACTTTGCCTACTTCATTTGGGAGCAGGCAAGCTATCTCTGCAGGAGATTCCAGTTTCTCTCCCTCTTCTTGTCTAAAGTAGAACCTGTTGACAAATGCCTCTCTCTGAATTGCCCAACTGTCACTGGCAGCTCTAATTACAGTGAATTACCTCATGCTAGCTGGTGTTATTGCAGAGCAAACATCATGTAAACTAAACAAACTAAGAGATCCTCATGGATCTTCTTGCTCTGATGGCAGTTTTTATAATTAGAGAAAAAAATGTATTAAAATAATGAGCCTCTTTGCCCATCATCTTTTAACCCTTTGTCTGACTCAGAAAACATATTGATTAAAATAGTTTCTCTTCAGGAAAATAACTGCATAAATGTGTCATCTTCAACTTAAAATCGTTTTTAAAAAATCATAACTTCACTTCCAATTTAGTTTTATGAAATCAAGAATATATTTCCCACAGAAAGAATAATGCAAATAGTAGGAAACCCCTTCCAAGCTAACTCACGAAGACATTCTTAAGCAATAAATGACTGAAATAATGAAAACTCATAAAGCACGGTACTGGTGTAACTTAATTGATTAAGTAAAATAATTTTAAAATGTCTTGTTTTACATATGGATATATATGTTTACATATTATATATAAATTTTTTTCTCTAGAACTTAAAATTCTAAAATTTAGAATTCTTTAGAATTTTTTTCAGAAATGTTAAAATTCTTTATTAAGTTTTTAAATTTATAGCTTCAATAGTAATGCTTAAAACTGACTTTCAGTTGAAGAGTTTAGGGAATTAGATTAAGAATTTTGCATAGATGATAGGAAAGGGTTATCTTGATTATCTTGACAAGGACTGGTGGATTAAAAGCAGAAATGGAGTGAAGAGGATGTGTATTGATTTGTGAGAAAGAAAATGTCTGAAGCAAAATGAACCGATCTGTGAATGGCGTAAGGCCATCAGGAATGGAGGGCAGTGGGACTGAAGCGTTATGCCAGATGATCCCTGAGCATCCTCCTTACTCTGGGCTCCACTGGCCAGGATCAGCTTGTGCCTATCCAACTAGGCAAAGGCGACACCAACTCCAGGGGAGTGGGCAGAGAAGGAGTCCAAGTGCAAAAACCTTTAGTAAGTGTCAGATCATCACAAATCAGGTATCTACCACTCAGCAAGTAACTGTATAACATGACTGTAGTACATCAAATTACCTTAAATATGGAAGGGCCAGATAACTGATAGGGAATAAGGGCCCTAGATGGACCAAAAATGATTTTTTTCTTGGCCCTCTAAGGGTATCTCATAAATAGAGAGAAGGATGATGGCATTAGGATAAGAAAAACTAACATGGCATTGTATAGACAAAAAGAATAAATACTTTTTTCCCTCTTATCTCTCCTCTACAAGTTAAGGGACTCTGAATAGCAAATCCCAAAGAAGACCATAGATTCAAGAACAAACTGAGGAAGTGCCATGAATAATCCATTTTCCTGTAAAACCTAAGAAGACTTGGCATGGCTTCCACAACAAAGGTGCTGATTAAGGTAACCCAGGAAAAGTCCCTCTTCCCCAGATGTGTGGCTGATGAGGACGTACACGAGCACCTCCAGAATATTAACTTCACGGAGACTGTAGTCCTCTCTTGACCTTACCACTCAGTTTTTAAAATATATTGTTTCCTAAAATTAATTCTATTTCAATTCTGATAATTCAGTGATAGAGTTCCTTTCCTACACTTTAGATATTGCTAGCACAGAGAATGAAACCAACATGGAACTTTGAAATGCATGTAAATGTTTACTGCTCTGTTGTAGGCCTTAAGCATTAAAGAAAAATATAAATGAAGCCAAAAGAAAACAAGGAGTGATAATCACGGCTTAGTTGTCCTTTAAGAAATAAGTGGATTGAAACTTACAAGTGGAGAATAATTCTCTATTTGCAAAGTGAAGCAGTATACAATTCTGGAAGTGTATCCTTTTTGTGCAGAAATTCAAGGTGATCTATAGAAACAACACAGATGTTGTTGCAAATACTCTGTGGCATATTCTGGGCTTTAAAAAATAATATAGGTCGTGGGCCGGATGCAGTGGCTGACGCCTGTAATCCCAACACTTTGGGAGGCCGAGGAGGGCAGATCACAAGGTCAGGAGATTGAGACCATCCTGGATAACATGGTGAAACCCCATCTCTACTAAAAATACAAAAAATTAGCTGGGTGTGGTGGCGGGCACCTGTAGTCCCAGCTCCCAGCTACTTGGGAGGCTGAGGCAGGAGAATGGTGTGAACCTGGGAGGCAGAGCTTTGAGATCGCGCCACTGCACTCCAGCCTGGGCGACAGAGCAAGACTCAGTCACAAAACAAACAAACAAACAAAACAGGCCGCATTACTAGTGGCGAATCAACACCCACAGATACATATTCTGTTTAGTGTCTATCGAGCCTACTCAGGAAAAGAGTTCTGGTTTATTTATGAAAAGCGTCACGTGACTGATTTAAAGGCAGGCTAAAATGTACGCAGAGACTATCATTGGTTTCTCAGTATTTATGCTTCCCCTTTTCCTTTTAGCCACAGAGGCCCCAAGTATTTAGCTGGCCACAGACCATCCAGGTAGACACTAAATGTCCTGGCCTCCTTTGCCCCAAGGTGTAGTGGCATTGTGACAAAATCTGAACTAATGGGACATGAGGGGAAAGGCCATGTGCACTGTCCAGGTCATCTTTTTAAATTGAAGATGCTTGCCTAGAGCTTCCTCTTTCCTCCTTCCTGCTGCCTGGAAAATGGTGACATTGGGAACAACCTTGGAAACACACTGTAATGTTGATACAGCCACTCTCACAACCCTGGGCCATTCTGCAATGTGTGAGAGAGAAATGACTTCTTTCTCTTTAAGTCATTCTTGTTTATTTGTTTGCTTTGTGGATCTGTTTTTGGTTTTTGTTACAGAAGCTTTGTCTGTATTCTAACTATATGGATTAGATTGTTTTTCCCATCTTATCTGAATTTGTGAAGGCTGAAAGCTCTGACATGGAGCAAGAGTAGGCAAGAAGGGGCCAGGCACGGTGGCTCATGCCTGTAATCCCAGCACTTTGGGAGGCCGAGGCAGGCTGATCATGAGGTCAGGAGATCAAGACCATCCTGGCTAACATAGTGAAACCCTGTCTCTACTAAAAACACAAAACATAAGCCGGGTGTGGCGGCGGGCACCTGTAGTCCCAGCTACTCTGGAGGCTGAGGCAGGAGAATGGCGTGAACCCGTGAGGCAGAGCTTGCAGTGAGCCGAGATTGCACCACTGCACTCCAGCCTGGGCGACAGAGTGAGACTCTGTCTCAAAAAAAAGTAGGCAAGAAGGAAGGAACCAGGCCAAAATGACACCACGCTGTGGAGACCGTCTTCACTGAGCAAGCTATACTGGGGCAGAACACCTGCCTCGGAGTCTGCCACTCCTGTCTGCTGATGTTCCCCTATACAACCCTCAAGACAATCCAAGAGCAAGGCTCTTCGAAGCCTTCACAGATTTACTGCTCTTTTATTCTCCTAATGTAATTTAAATATATACTTTATTATAGCACTTTAAATTACATTTAACTTTCCTCCTAGACTCTGAGAGGAGGAAGATTCGTCCATTCATGTTTATATCCACACTGCCCAGGACACTCTCTAGCTTAATGTGACTTTTTTTTTTTTTTTGAGACGGAATCTTTCTCTGTCACCCGGGCTGGAGTGCAGTGGTGCAATCTCGGCTCACTGCAACCTCCACCTCCCAGGTTCAAGCAATTCTCCTGCCTCAGCCTCCCAAGTAGCTGGGATTACAGGCAGCTGCCACTAAGCCCAGCTAATTTTTGTTTTTGTATTTTTAGTAGAGATGGGGTTTCACCATGCTGGCCAGGCTGGTCTCGAACTCCTGACCTCGTGATTCGCCCGCCTCGGCCTCCCAAAGTGCTGGGATTACAGGCGTGAGCAATCGTGCCTGGCCAATGTGACTTCTTTTTTTTTTTTTTTTGAGACGGAGTCTCGCTGTGTCGCCCAGGCTGGAGTGCAGTGGCCGGATCTCAGCTCATTGCAAGCTCCGCCTCCCGGGTTTTTACGCCATTCTCCTGCCTCAGCCTCCCGAGTAGCTGGTGACTTCTTAATACATGTTTTTTGCATTGATATTGTTGAATCAATGCCATCAAATATAAATATTTTACTAATGTTCATGATTTATCCAAGTTTGCTTAACAATATTCAGATTTTCTTAATATTCAGGCTGCTTAATTTTTTTTAAGTGATTCCTCTGTGAGCAGGAGCTGTGATGGTTCTTAACTAGCTATGACCTTTAATGTCTTCCTCTGTGATTGCTGGTAAATAATCTTATGTCCTATCCTCCCTCTCCTCCTGCTCCTGCTCCTCTTCCCTCTCCTCCTCCTGCCACACAGACAACTTCATAATGGCTCTTCCCTCTTGAGCATCTATTACATGTGAAAGCTTTTATATATTTTTTCTCTAATTTTTAATCACAATTCTGCATGGTAGGTGTTGTATTTCCATTTTATACTTGAGAAAACTGAGGCCTATGACTGCTAAGATTTAAACCCAGTAATCTCCATGGTAACACCAAATTCTTACTCCACCATCCTATGTCCCTAAGAGAAAGGAAATGTTATCTCTGGGTCATTTGGAGTTAATCTTATCACTCTCTCCTTTCACAAACGGACTTGCCAATTCTTATTGTTCAACAAATAGCAGGATATACGAGACAGAGCTGGTAAATGTCACCTTCACATTTCCCATTCTTCCCTTGTTGTGTCACAGTGTACCCCTCATAGATGCCATGCTCTGTGTCTGTGTGCTCAGAATCTGCTGGCTCCCCTTCCTTCCAGCTTTGCCTGATCAGTCTGATGTGAACTTGATCTCTCCCTTTGGAATCCCTTTCCACCTCTTGCTTCTGGCTACATATTGCACATGCAACCCTCTTTACAAGTGGATCCTACCTAGAGAATATTCCTTTAAAATTGCTATCTCTGGCTTCAAAAAACTAATTCAGATCCCTCCTGGTCAGTTGCAGTCTCTACAACTGGATACTGAAGGATATAGCCATCTTTCATATTTCACATCCTTGTAGTATAGGAAAACAAAATCACAGGACAGAAGACAGGGGGTTTAAGCAAGTAGCTCAGGGAATGGAAGGAACTGAGATCACAATTTTAGCCATTATACAGTGATTTCCAATAAATAATTATTATTTGTTTCAAACGATAAAAGTTCTAGAAAAAAAGGTCATTTACCAATCAGAAGGGGGGTCTCTCCTTTATCATTTTTTGTGTTGGGCCACACTCCCTTTTCTAACAAA
The DNA here is from genome assembly GCF_008728515.1 of Papio anubis. Lineage (NCBI taxonomy): Eukaryota > Metazoa > Chordata > Mammalia > Primates > Cercopithecidae > Papio > Papio anubis. The sequence goes on from NC_044979.1 coordinate 34,961,905, forward strand.
GTTCTTACATTTTTCACCAGACCAGCTTTGACTGCCAAAGTCAAGGGTGTTTCTCCATCACAGGTCTTGAATTCCCAGAGTGTCTTATAGGATGCTGTGACATGAAAGCATTATGTTGAAAAGTTGAAAATACTGACAGGATGTCAAACAAATCAGAGCAACCCAATATTATATACATCAGATTGAACAAAGTCAATTGATGAAAATGAAAAGACTGACAAAAGTTTACCAAATGACGGTGAGGATAAAGTAGATGTACATGGAGTTGCTAATCAAATTGACAGCTAGAAAACCAAAATCTGTTTCTAGCTGCTTTTTTGAAAATGGCGCGCTAGGTCTCATTTCTTGATACGTTACAAAACAGTGCTTCAATTCTTTGTATTATAATTTATATTGTAACTGAAATTGTTTGTTTGTGAAATGCAGTCTGTGAATGTGGGAAAGAGAATGTACTTGAATGTAGGTATCATTGTGTCAAAATGATCCTTAACATCATCTATATCTGTCTGTCTAGCTGTCTGGTTTTCTAGGTGGCTGGCTAATAATCAAGTGTGTATCTCCCAGAACATATAGCTGTCATGCAACAGTGAAAGTTGAACAATAGGGCCCTCTCAAAAGTGTTCTGTAAGATGCTGAGATGTGAAAACACTGTGTTAGAACATACAAGTTATTGTTAATATTTAACACCGGCTTGATTTGCCACAACATTTTTTAATGCTTACATTAAGAAAAAAAATCAATGTAATGTAAAGACAAATATTTTCAGTACTCCCTGTTGTACTATATAAGAATCTTTTGGAAACTGTTAACTCAAGAGATAGTTCAAAATGAAAAATTTAAAATTGACTTCCAAAAGAAAAGAGTGTTATATATAACTCAATTAATTCATGACATACAGAAGCTTTTATCACTATTATGTGATAACCACACCTTTCCACCAACCTGTGTCTCATTCATAGGTAAAAGGATGCAAAAGGTAAACCCCGAATGTCAAAAAATGTCCTAATTTTTGTACTCTGAGTTTAAAACACGGGTGCTGCCTTTTTCAAATTCCAAATAATATTTTAATCCACCTTTTCTTTCTGCTAGTTATGTTCACTGAAAACACTTATAACATCAGCATGTCAATATTCTTGCCCTGGTTTGGTCAAACGTGTTTTATGTTCTCTTACCATCCAGAACAATCTCAAGTATTTGTTGAATGGGTTGAACAACAGCTTCATGTAATGGAAACCATCCTTTTTCATCAGCTTCATCCATTGCATATTTATATTTTACATACTCCTGGAGCTCAAGAATGTGACCTAAATTAAACACATCAACTGATGACTAATCTCTGTTTTTGCAAGGTGGAATCTCCAGTCCATCCCACTGTAGATGGTACACTCATTTACCTTGTTTTATGGCCTCCACAAGTTTTCTGTTTTGACCACTTAGGGGTACAAATCTATGAGATAAAGAAAAACCATATTTATACTAGATACTAGTGATATATTTCAAGGAACCAAAGATTTTAATTTATATTGCATTTTTAAGCTTAATTTTAATAATCAAGATCCAAATGAGACGCATACAACTGATTTTATCTCCTTAAAAAAGTAAATGTACGGGAGTCAGACACAGAGTATATTTACAATGCATTGATCTAAGAATATTAGTGAAGATGGTGAAATAGAAGAGTACAATGCTATCTCTGAGAGATCTCAAAGCAATAAAAAAGGAGTAAACAATTGGAGTCAGGTTCAGATCCTAGCCTGATTTTGTGATTCTGGGGAGGCCAATTAGCCTTTTTGGATGTGGGTTCTTCATCTGAAAAATGATGGAATTAATAGATCTCTAGGGCTTTTTCTAATTTTTAAAATTCTATGCTCAAAAAATGTTTATTGCTTTGAACTTCATAATTGCTAATAAGGTACTTACTTGGGAGCTTATGGTCTAAACTATATATGTGAGTTTTAAATCAACTGTTCCACATGTGAAAATAGGCAGGGCATTTACTAAACAAACTCCCAATCACTGGCCCAGCAGGTCATGATTTAAATCCTCATGGAAGTTTTCTGGTGTGTGTGTTTGTTAAGTGGGAAGAAGGAATTCCATAACAAATTTACTTAACTCTGTTAAGCAGAAACATCTGCTAGCATACCAGGGTTGTGAATGCCTTCCAAGGAGCGCTAAAGTTCTAAAGCTTGTTGGAGATAAGGGAGATATTTCAGACCAGGAATTTCAATGTACTACGTCTATTTTTTCAAAGCTCAAAAGCAACCATTTTTAAACACTGGATCTCTTCAAAAGTACTACTAAATTCCAGAATACAAGATTTTAAACACTGTAACAAAAAGTAAAGGTAAACTAGTTTAATTCTGTCAGATGTATAATGTCTTTTTTTAAGAAAGAAATTTACTTTTGCAGTTTTAGACTCAATAAATCCTACCTACATAATACATCACTTTTAGGTATATTTTAATTTATTAATTCTTGTCATTTAGATAGTAGATAATCAAATAGGTGGTAGTTTGTATATTACTTTGTCATATAAAATAAAAACCTGCAACTCTTCTCTCATTCATTAACTAATGGGCTACGTGGTTTAGCATTATTCTTCATATTTTAAACATACAACAATGGAATATATCACCTATAAAGGGTTAGCTGAATCAGTAGCAGAATGAGCTCTAGAGTGTACAGACCTCTGTATACCAACCTGTCTGTATATTTGTTGTATAAACTGTACTTGCAAATATGTTCAAATTACTCATTGCCCTTTTTGAATCTATATTAATTTAGAAAATAGGCAATTCTATACAACCAAATTCATCTAGGAATTTTCCACATAGGGTTTTTCCTGTTTCCCACATGAGGTGAGGATTTGTGGAAGATCAGATTGCTAAAACTTATGTACAGTGGCCCTTGGAAAGCTGTTAGATTCCCTATCAGAAAGGAAAGGTCAGTTTTCCTAGAGGAGGAATTAGGAAATGGTGTTCATTTTATCTCACAACAAAATGAATGCCATAAAGAAATTGTGCTGAGGATAGTTGGTTTGAATACTACCTTTCAGGATAAAGCGCAGTCTTGCTGGCTTCAATGGATTCTTGAATACTTAGCTGAATATCATAACTTGTAAGATGGTCTTCATCAGGGTCATCATTAGTATCCATTCCTGCATGTAATTTTGAAGGAGACGAGTTCTTATTATCAACAAATAGCCCAAAACAGTACACAGAATAAACATGAAAAATGCATAGTGAAAAACTAAAATGCATTTTTGCTTTCCTGGTTAACAAATACAAATGCGGGTAACATTTTAATCCACATTACATGTGAAGTTGATTTTATTAACTTAAATGGTCTAACTGTTAAAACCTTCAATAATCTGCCCTTTGAGCATTTCTCTTTCTAACTTTTGACTTTTTTTTTTTTTTTTTCAGTAATGACTGCAGTTGGGCTCTTAAGAATTCACTTTTTCCTGAGCTTCTGATTGATGCCAATTTTGGCCCATCAGTTTTCTTGGAGAGTGTGTACATAGCACATTAAAAACTTAAACATTGATCCAATGAGGATAAGATGGATAGTGGCTGTAATGGAGAACAGTCATCCTTTTACATTCTTTTTTATTTTTATTTTTTGAGATGAAGTCTTGCTCTGTCACTCAGGCTGGAGTGCAGTGGTGTCATCTTGGCTCACTGCAACCTCCGCCTCCTGGATTCAAGCAATTCTTCCTTCTCAGCCTCCTGAGTAGCTGGGATTACAGGTGCATGCCTCCATGCCCGGCTAATTTTCATATTTTTTTAGTAGAGACGGGGTTTCTCCATGTTGGCCAGGCTGGTCTCAAACTCCTGACCTTGTGACCCGCTCGCCTTGGCCTCCCAAAGTGCTGGGGTTTACAGGCGTGAGCCACCATGCCTGGCACCTTTTACATTTTTTACAAACCATCAATGGTCAACTGCAAAGTCTGATTGGTCTCAGAGCATCATTTGAACATTAAGGATAATTTTAACTTCCTTAAGGATAAGGACCATTTTAACATCATCCATAGACCAGAAACCAGGCCTCCTATAGAGTCCCTATTAACTCCCTTACACAGTTCTGTTACAAGCCACTGCTCTTGACTGGCCCATCTCGCTGAAGAGAATACAGAAAAATGTAAATTAGTCTTCATTTGCTTATTTCTCCCAAATATCAAATTAGGAGAATGAATTTACTATCTTACTCTTTACTATTGAATTAATTGCTTTATTTTATTTAGAGAGGACATTTAGTAAATATAGAAATAAAATTTCTATAGCTGAGTTGACTGGCTAACATGAAATTAACTTTGATTGATGGTACTTTTCAAGCCTTTTATAGTCTGTATATGAAATTTTACTTTATAGTGTGTCTTCTGAATGACAGAAAAACAAAAGGGTACTCTGCAGGCAATTTCCAAAACACAGTTGACACATGCTTTACCTCTTCTCATTCTTCCTCAAGGTTGGATAATTGGATAATAAATGCTAACATCCAAGGCCTCTAACCTGTGGGCAGAACTCATTGACAATATTATGATTAATTGTTCATTGTTCTATAGCAGTGGCCTTAATATCACCTCAGAACCAAAGGTATAGAACAGTGCTAATGTTCAGAGACCACACACGAGATAGTCACCATGCTCCACCAAGCCTCACATTGTGACTCCTCAAAAGCCACACTAGAGATCTTACTCACCACGTAGACGTAAATGGTATTTTGCTTTTTAATGTATTGTTTATTGGTTCATTGTGTGTCTCTTCTCCTTAGAATGTAACTCAGGAATAGCAGGGAATTAGTCTGTGACCTCAGTGCCAAGAGAAGCATCATCTCCTGGTTCGTGCTGTCTAAATATGTGTTGAATAAATGAATTAATGAATTAATAAGTGAGCATTGAAACATAATCCAGGCTCCTCTTTGTTCTTAGAACTGACCATTTCCTTCGGATATGGAGTTTCTTTTTTTTGTAACTAAACAAATTTGATCGTTCACTCTGTGCTTAGCTTCATTTGTCTCTCTTCTGTTCTTTTCCATAATATTCCTCTTTATTCACGAGGTCCTCTCAGCTGATCCCCACCCATGGTTCACACTGTGTCAAGGCTAGCACAAGACATTCCTCCTATGGAAACCCTTGGTGTCATTCTTCAGTTCCTCTCTAGTTGTCTTAGTCTGTGAATATATCTTCTTATGTAATATTTTTCCAATGTCTTGGTTTATACTCACTCATTCTGTATTTGCTTTACAAGTTCTTTACATACTTGTGTTTGTGTTTTCACTTGGACCATTAGTTTTCTGAGAGGAAAGAAAATCTCTTTTCTTTTTTCTATCTTTTCCCTCTATTCCTACTCCTTGTCAACTATAGCAAACAGCTGCTGTCTGTGGTCACTGGAATAAAAGTTGTTGACTCATTACTAGCAGACAAGTACTGAGTCTGTCAGCCAGCACCAGTAGATGACAAAGTTCAACCTGCGGCCTCGCCTGGTGACTTTCTCAGTGATATTACTGGGGTGATAGGGGGGATTGTATGGCTCTGGGATTAGTAATAGGATACAGAGCCTTTCACCTATTTAAATCACCAGCTTAAATCCAACCCTGTTTGAAATTTGGGCTTTCAGTGTATGAGAGAGTACAGACTCCATAGAGAACTGAGCTGGTCTGTGGAAAGTATTTTATTTCAATGTTTTTTGTTTGTTTGTTTGTTTTTGTTTTTTTCCCCTACTATCACAAAGGAAGTTACCTAGGTTCCTATTTGGTATCTCTAATGACCATAGGGTGAAAATGATGGGAACACTTTCTATGCAGAACAACTCCAATCTAGCACAGGTGTCTGCAGCCTTTTCCTGAAAGCTTGAGATGAAGTGAAGATCTGCATGCAGGTGTACTAAGGTGCCAGACAGTCAGTCAAAGGAGCATTACTGGAATGGACTTAAAGACATCAAGACACAATGATAAAGGCAAGAGAAGAGTAACTTATTTGTCTAAGACCAGCTCAGTTCTCTATGGAGCCTGTGTTATCTCATAAATAAGAGTAACTGGCCAGGCACAGTGGCTCATGCCTGTAATCCCAGCACTTTGGGAGGCCGAGGCAGGTGGATCACGAGGTCGGGAGATCGAGACCATCCTGGCTAACACGGTGAAACCCCATCTCTACTAAAAAAATACAAAAAAATTAGCCGGGCGTGGTGGCGGGCGCCTGTAGTCCCAGCTACTCGGGAGGCTGAGGCAGGAGAATGGCGTGAACCTGGGAGACGGAGCTTGCAGTGAGCCGAGATCACGCCACTGTGCTCCAGCCTGGGTGGCAGAGCAAGACTTCATCTCAAAAAAAAAAAAAAAAAAAGAGAAAGAAAAAAAGTAACTTATTTATCTAAACCTCCTTGAGTGGCTAGGACTCAATCCCACCTAAGGGCCAGCAACAGTCTATGGGAAATTATTTCTATAAAGCACTACTCAGAAGCATGAGGAAAGGTCAGACAATATTTGAACATCTTTAAGATATATGTATGGGTGTCTCGCATCTGAGTCTAGATAAATTGATTTTTTTTTCTTTTTTTTGAGGTGGAGTTTTGCTCTTTTGCCCAGGCTGGAGTGAAATGGCACAATCTCAGCTCACTGCAACCTCCGCCCCCTGTATTCATGCGATTCTCCTGCCTTAGCCTCCCGAGTAGCTGGGATTATAGGCACTGGCCACCATGCCTGGCTAATTTTTGTAGTTTTAGTATAGATGGGCCCCCCAATGTGCTAGAATTACAGGCATCAGCCACCATGCCTGGCTTAGAGAAACTGACTCTTAATAAAAGAGAAATCATTTGCTCTCCATAAGTAGCTGATTTACAGAGTAACTGATGCAATCATATTGTACCATCAGCCTCTTCATTCAAAGCACTGGTTAACCTTGCTTAGGGTCATGAAAACATTTGTTGAAAGCTATGGATTCTCTCTCCAGAGGGACACACGTCCACTCAAAATTTTGCATGAAATTTTAAGGAACTTATGGAATCTCAGAGGTTTTTTCATGTTCTCCTGGTAAAAAACCACTGAATTAAGGATTCCTAAATGCTAAATGCCAAATATATTTCTCAGATATCAATAAGTATTAGTTTATTTTACAGATAGGCTAAGTAAAATCCTTAATTCAGATAGTGAGAAAAGGAACTTTGGTGATCATGTAAATTTTTTGATACATTTGGCAATAGTAATAATAACTATAAATTATCAAGTGCTCACCTTGTTTTGAGCACTGTGGAAAGCATTTTGTATACATTACCTTGTTTTAAATTCTCATTCCAATTCTGTATTGTAGGTATTATAGATTCAAGAGGTTAAATGACCCACCAAATGTCTCAGAACGAGTAAGTAGAGTCTGGACCAAGCAGGCAATACCTTCACTTTTAAGGTCTTTCAGAAGTTAGAGGAAAATATCTCACAGTCTGTTGCCTTTAAAAGAAAACACTGTGATCTTGCTTTTAACAGCCAGCTTTTGATGACAATCACTTCCAAAAATAAAAAATAGCTTCCAGGGACACATAAATCTTTTTTTTTTTTGGCTCCATGCAATAAGGCTTTATATTACTTAGGGTGGTCTGAGGTTCCTAAGCTTGCCTTCATTCTGTACTTTTTGCCTTGGAGTCCAAACAACAGGATCAACATACCAGTTGGTGCCTGACTGAAATGGTCAGGAGGTTGGTAATGTTGCAAGGTCTGATGCAGGAGTGAACATGAGTATATGACACCTTTTTGCATCAGTTTTGCTAAACTGCCTCCAAACCATGATCTGAGCTATTGCCTTCCTGTAAAGGTAGCTGATAAATTTTTGACACCTGTCAGAGCTTCCTTTGAAATACAATAGCTCCCACAGCACGGAACCAAGGTTCTCCCTTTCCCTGAAAAAGATAAATACAAATTTCTTCCTCGTGAATTGTTTGGTTGGTTTACTCCTGCTTACATGCAGATCTGTTTGCCCCACCTACCCTCACACTCTGTCTTGGGCATAACAAAATTGAAACCATCTCCGTGAGTCCTAAACAAGGCTGGTCTTGAAAGTAAGCAGAGTGGACAGTTGCTTCCATGGTGCAAGGAAGGGCTCTGTGTCCATAAATAACACACTGCCCCCAGCACCTGTCACATCAGTGTCGTTCTATTGCATCAGCAAGAGATTCTGTCCTTTAGGGCGTATTGTTCCATCTTCCAGTGTCCCTTTTAAAATTTAGATAGCAACATACTGGCCCCTAGTTTAGAACCAAGATGTCTTGGGATAGTTACTGGAGTACGTGAGGCTGGGAAGATGGCAGAAAGTTTAAGGTTAGGATCTAGTGGGAAGTGATATGAAGGGATAAGAAAAGGGCAATAGAGTACAACTTGGTTTTCTTTACAGTTTTATCCAAGGCCAGCCCAAATAGAAACCCTGAGGTTCTGAGGGAGATGCAGATTTCTGCTATGTGGAATGGGGGACACTGATTCCCTGGGAATTTTTCTTTTACCTTGAAGCTGCTATGGTTCTTGAGTGTCGAGCTCATCTACTAGAGGTCCCTGAGAGAATCATCAGGATTTATCCTATCAGAGAAGGGCAAGAGTTAAAAGACTTTTTTTTTTTTTGGTACTGTCAAAAAAATACAGTTGTTATATACAAAACAATACTAAGTCTCATTTTTATGCACTTTGATCATTTGTATGCATACTTTTAAAGATGTGGAGAAATCAATAGAAATAAAATCCTGTTGTCACTTTGCTTTTTATTTGGTGACTGAACACTTATTTTTTAAGAATTGCATAGCCTGAAGTGGCAAATCACATGAATGGATTTGTTAGGATGATTTAAAAAACAAAATCAACTAGTTCCCCAGAAATTTCAGATAGAAGTGTAACTCTGTCAGAATTGGGTTTTACCCCACAGTCACACGTAACTTTCACTTACAAGCAATAACTTATGCAATTCCCTCTTTATGGCATTTGCCTTTTCTACTGAAGAGAAATCCTATGCATGATGGGGAGAACTAGATCAGTTTAAATAGCATCTTTCTTAACAACAAAGTATGCTCTTCTGATACATTGAAAACGTGCACTCACACAAACAATCTTAGTCTAAAAAACAAATGCTACTTTTATGTTCCTTCAAAGAAACACAACTCAATATTTTAGAAAAAGATATAAAAGGCAAAATGATCTGTAGAAACTAAACATGATATCTGGCACGTGATAAAAATTCAGTATTTACTAAACAAACGAATAATTGTATAATTAAATAAACACAACTCTTAAAATTAGCCTTGTGTTTCCTCTGTAGGTCACAGATATATTTTTGCCAAATTATCTTCAAATTTTGGGGCGTCACTGATTGATGCTTAATTTCTATGTAACGATAGAACCTGTTTAGTAGTTTTGTTTATCTCTAGTTTCATATTACAAAAGTAAAAAATTCTAATGAAATTAGTATGAAGATGAGTTAAAAAAATAAAAACACCAAGAAAAACTAGAGAAAAAAGAAATATTTACTCTTTACTATTGATTTCCAAGTCAAATTTAATTATAACAGAACTGTAGGAAGATGCATGTTAGCTTTTGAGGACTACACTCACAACAGTTTAGGAAGGAGCTTTAGACTCACAAACTCATGGGTTTCTAGGGGAATATAAACTCACAGAATAGCAAAGAGTAAAGTAAGATAGGTCCATGAAAAGACAACTTATTAGTAGACATACCCTGATCACAAGCTAATATGATATAATGATTTTTAAAAGCCCTATCCTTTGTCTGTAATTCTACATCTAGGAATCTATCTTATAGAAATAATCAGAAGACTGTGCCTGGTGGCTCACGCCTGTAATCCTAGGACTTTGAGAGGCTGAGATAGCTGGATTGCCTGAGTTCAGCAGTTTGAAACCAGCCTGGGCAACACGGTGAAACCTCATCTCTACAAAAAATACAAAAATTAATCGGATGTGGTGGTATGCACCTGTTGTATCAGTTACTTGGAGGGTTGAGGTGGGAGGATTGTTTGAGCCTAGAAGGTCGAGGCTGCAGTGAGCCATGTTCACGCCACTGCACTCCAGTTTGGGTGATAAAGCATGATTCTGTCTTAAAAACTAAATAAGTAAATAAATAAAAGAAGTAATCAAAGATGTAAAAAAAAGATGTGTATGTGAGAATGTTTATCTCAGCTGTGTTTAAATTGCCAAAATATTAGAAACAACATAAATGTCCCAAAATAGGAAATTTGTATAAGACATTATTGTACACATAAAAAGTGAAATACTACACAGTTATTTAAATTTATATACTTGAAGAATATTTAACATTATATGTCAGTTAACGTAAAGTGTCAGTTTAAGTATGATGTTTATTTAACCAACTATGACTAACCACTTTTAAGGAACTATGATGGATTTTTGCCCCAACTTTATTGAAGTATAGTTGACAATTTAAAATTATATGTATTTATTGTGTACAGCTTGATGATTGGACATATGTATACATTGTGAAATATTCACCACTGTCAAGCTAAGTAAACTACCCATTCTGGCACATAGTTGATCTTTTTTGGGGGTATAGTTATTGTGAAGAACAGTACAAAGGTTTCTCAAAATTTTAAAAATAGAACTGTTTTATGATCCAGCAATCTCACTTCTGCATGCATATCCAAAGGAAGTGAAATCACTATCTCAGAGAGATATCTGCACTTCCACGTTAGTTGCAGCATTATTTACAGCAGCCAAGATATAGAAACAACCTAAATGTCCATTGACAGACGAATAAATGAAGAAAATGTGCTACGTATTTACAAATGGACTATTAACCTTAAAAAAGAAGAGAATCTTGCCATTTGTGACAACATGGATCAACCTAGAGGACATTATGCTAAATGAAAAAAGCCAGGTACAGAAAGACAAATATTGTGATATTTATCTGTGGAATCTAAAACGTTGAAGTCATAGAAAAAAGAGTAGAATGTTGGTTGCCAGGGGCTAGGAGGTGCTGGCCAAGGGGTACACATTTCAGTTAAACAGGATGAATAAATTCTGGAAATCTAATGTACAACAATGTAACTATAGTTAACAGTATTGTATTGTATACTTGAAATCTGCTAAGGGTGTAGATTTTAAGAGTTTTCACCACCAATAGCAACAAGAAAAGGGAACTAAGATGGACTTTACAGAGGCAAAGCTTACAAAGCCCTCTCAGGAAAATTAGCTTGGCATCTACCTCTCAGGACTGAGCAGGCCAGGAATCTTGGAGACCTCGAGAAAAGAGAGTGCCCAAATGTACAGGAAAGCAGGTAGAACTTTGTGAAGAGAGGTTCTTGGCATTGGAAGGAGCAGAAATTTGAAAGAGCAATTCATTTTTCTGAATCACCCAAGCACAGGCTGCATTACCTAAGTTATTGTGTCTGTCTGCATGAAACCAGAAGTTTATTTTCCATTAATGAGTGAGTGGTGGCTCCTGAGAAAGGTGAGACCAGTTACAGTCAATAAAAAAGCTACTTCCGGTTTGTGCAATTGAGTTGTAGGGTGAGTAAAAAATATTTTGACTACATTGATTACCTATAGTAACAATAAACATAACATCTCTAGACTTTTAAAAAGTATTATTTTTTTAACTTTCATTTTAAGTTTTACCTTAACATTTGTTCTATAGGTAAATTGTATATTGCAAGGGTTTGGTGTACAGAGTGTTTTGTCATCCAGGTAATAGACATAGTACCTCATAGGCAGTTTTTCTATCCTTGCCCTTCTCCCACTCTCGACCCTCAAGTAGGTCTTGGTGTCTGTTGTTTCCTTCTTTGTGTGCATATGTACTCAAAGTTTAGCTCCTACTTGTAAGTGAGAACGTGGGGTATTTGGTTTTCTGTTCCTCTGTTAATTTGCTTAGGATAATGACCTACAGCTCCATCCATGTTGCTGCAAAGGACACGATCTCATTCTTTTTCATGGTTGACTGGTATTCTATGGTGTATATGTACAACATTATCTTTATCCAGTCTACTGTCATTGTGCATTTAGGTTGATTCCATGTTTTTGCTGTTGTGAACAATGCTGCAGTGAGTGCGTGCATGCATGTGTATTTATGGTACAATGGTTTATATTCTTTTGTGTATATATACAAAAATGCGATTGTTAGATCGAATGGTAATTCTACTTTAAGTTCTTTGAGAAATCACCACACTGTTTTCCACAATGGCCAAACTAATTTACATTCCCACCAGCATTGTATAAGCATTTCCTTTTCTCTATTACCTCGCCAGCATCTGTTATTTTTTGATTTTTTATTAGGAGCCATTCTGACTGGTGTGTGAGATGGTATCTCATTGTGGTTTTGATTTGCATTTCTCTAATGATTAGGGTTGTTGAGCATTTTAAAAAGTATTATTCTTATGAATATACATCTAAATATTCATATACAATTATATATACATATATTCTTTCCAAAAATATTCATTCCTGGCATAATGTACTTTGTTCAACATGACAAACAATCCTGTCTGGTGCGCAAGTCAAATTTTTTCCCTTCAATATTGATTCAAATAATAATGAGGCACTGCATTTTTTCATATCTTGTTTCGAAATCATGTACAGGCCATTGATTTCTTTCTGTTGGAGGCAGTTGATTATAATGGTCGAATCTTTGTTCAAACCCTGACCTGCCTGCATTAGCTGCCTGGTGAACTGTGTCTGACGGGTCGCAAGTAGTCAGCAAACATTCCCTGTTATTATTCTGTGATTGAACTCCTGTGGAATGGGAACGTAGGATTCTAGTTCTTTTTGAAGGTTTTAGTTCTATTGCTTACCGTTCAATGTTCACCCTGACACCCGCTTTTTATTTTCTTCTCCCTGCTTTTCCCTAGAATCACCAATTTTCAGAGTTAAAGACCGTCAGGTAGCCCCACCTGTAAATTTTGTTTAAAACATGCCCAACAAGTCATTAATAGCCTCAGCTTGAACATCAAAGTGTCAGGGAGCTTGCTATCTCCTCACAGAGCGCTTCTCCTTTAGCCAGCATTTTTTTGCTTTTTTTAGACAGAGTCTCCTTCTGTCAACCAGGCTAGAGTCCAATGGCACGATCTCAGCTCACTGCAACCTCCACCTCCCAGATTCAAGTGATTCTTCTGCCCCAGCCTCCCGAGTAACTGGGATTACAGGAGCCCACCACCATGCTGGGCTAATTTTTGTGTTTTTAGTAGAGACGGGGTTTCACCATGTTGGTCAGCTGGTCTCGAACTCCTGACCTCAGGTGATCCACCCCCATCGGCCTCCCAAAATGCTGGGATTATAGGCATGAGCTACGGTGCCTGACCTAGCCAGCTTTAACAATTAAGAAAACCAGTGAACTTGAATCCATCTCTTCCAAACATTATCTGAAAATAATGTTTCTACTTCTCTTCTAACCTTTTTCTGGTTCTGTTTCTCAGTTACACTGAGAAAGTATTGTTCCTCTGCAACACAGGAGCCCTGTTAATATCCCCCAGGAAGGCTCTCAGGTCTCCACTGAGCCTTTTCTTTCAGAGGCTGGACAACTGCTCTTCCTATAAGATGGTCTCACCTCCTGCACTGCCTTGATTGCTTTCTTGTAAACACATCTGTTTATCCATTTCTTTCTAAAAGTGACACTGAACCACAGGCTCTGAGTGCAACACAACAGCTACAGTCAGACCAACACAAGTCTAAGTGGGTGTGACCACTTTCCTTTTCTCAAACACTATACATCTGTTAATTTAGCCCAAGCTCAGATAAGTATTTAGACTATCATGTTACACAGTTGATTTAGACCTCAGTATCCCAAAATTCTACAAACCATATGTTTTCTCTACATTGTTTTCTGTGTAATTGTATGCAGGACCCTATAGGACTCTATTTATTCCTATTACATTTTATATTTTTTCAATTTGGCTTTTATTTCCTTCTGCTAAAATTGAACGCATTTTCTATCTCTCCAAGTATTGTTTTATTTGCTGACTTAATAAGCATGCCTTCTATATGTCCTTAAGCTCCAACGATAAAGATAAATGTTGAAAAGAAATCGGCACAGGACAGAGGCTTCTATGTTGACATTGATCCATTAATTTGCACCCTCCCAGAAAAGGTGTTTATCCAGCTACAAATCCTCTTAAAGACACCAACACCTAGCATTAATGTCTCCTTTTTGATAACAAGACCATCATCAAGGAATACTGTCAAATACCATCTTGAAATATGCACAGTTATCTGATACTACATTCTTCTGCTCTGCTAATCAAAAAGACAAAGGAAAAGAATTAACCCACCAATTCTTAGTGATTATTTTTTTTCCTACGTATGTTCAGACTATCCTATTTGTCCATGCAAAAATATACATTCAATGTCTGTTATGTTCTAGGCACAGGGCTAGACACAGATATATGGGATCCATGTCCTCAGGGAGCTTTCTGTCTTTAAATCATGTATTTTAGATTTTTCTCCAGAAATAATACCAATTTCTCTTTAAGGTTTAGCACACAGTCAAGCACATAGCATAGCAGGTCTTTAATAAATATTTTTATATTGAGTTTAATAATTATTATAACTAATATCTATTGAGTGTTTACCTGTGACAGGCATTACACTAAGTGCGTTAAATGGATGTCACTTAATGTCTACATAATTCTCCCCCACTTTACAGATGAGAAAACTGAAGCACAGAGTCGTTAGGTAACTTACCTAAGCCCACATACCTAGTGGGCAGTGGAGAGTGGGATACACCCCAGTCAGCTGACAATGGAGGCCACCCATGCTTAACCAGTATACTCTAACTATGAGTCAGCTACTTTGAAGGTATTAGTGAAAAGAGAGTCTTATTTTGTAACCTAACAATTAGGAAAACCAGTGAACTTGAATCCATCTCTTCAAAACATTATCTGAAGATAATGTTTCTCCTTCTCTTCTAACCTTTTTCTGGTTCTGTTTCTCAGAGTTACACTGAGAAAGTATTGTTCCTCTGCAACACAGGAGCCCTGTTAATATCTCCCCGGAAGGCTCTCAGGTCTTCATAAACCTGAGAAAAAGTTTTCTAACAAAGTTTAAGCAACTGTCTAACAAATTCATCCCACAACTCCAAGGGAAATATAAAACTTGTAGGCAAATTTCTATTTGAAAATAAAATAGTCTCATAAAATAACTGAAATATAAAATTATAATTTTTATCACAATAACTTAATGCTCTCAGCACAAAGCAGTGATAAGATTATTCTTGTCCACATCACTGCTCTACTTCATGGAAGTCAAATCATTTTAGATATAGAAAGCTCCTTAGAAGTTAACTGTGCATTTAAGAACAATATGAGTGATGATATCACATAAATTTTAAGGACTTTCCAACCTTTAGATTTTGTGATATAATTTGCAGGAGTAAATTTCCAATTCTATTCAGTTTATTTTTTAAAAACCTAACTACAGAAATTTTTCAGTCTGGGCAGAAAGCATTCATCTTTTTCAACAAGTGATGAAAAAGCCTTAAAAGAGATTTATTTATTCACAAAAGATAGTTAATTTTTAAATTAGAAACCAAGAGGTGAGCCGAGACCCTTCTGGGATTCTGTAGTAAATATATTGACATGTTCTATAAGGATATTCATTCTTAATCTGTTTTTCTCATGATATAATTTTTTTATGCTTAGTAATTATGCAATTGAGTTGATGTTCTATAAGCAAACAAATTCTAGCTTTATTCTCTAATTAAAAAGGCCCTAAACAGGTAAGCCTGTAGGTGATCAACCAGAAAGTTAATGAGTAGCTACTATAATTTGTATTTCCATCTGTTTAAAATATTACCAATAATGAAATATTCAATAAGCTAGTTGGTGAGGTACAGATCAAATATTTCATAATCTCACCTTTTGGAATGATCATCTTGTCATTCTTATCCAGGGACTTGCCTTCCTAAATCAGAGGAAGTGCCCTGGAGCCAATGTGTGCTTCTGTGTATCTAAAATTAAGTATCCAGTTGGTGGTTAAATTAAGATCTGACCTTGTACAAGTGAAACATAAGCGGTCTCTGGCACACAGTAAAATATTACCCATGACTTCTCTAGACTTTCATCAAAAGAAACAGAAGCCTACAGAGGTATAATAAGATTATCTGTGTCCTGATTGGTTCAAAGAACTCTTATGAAAACAAAGGACCTGCCAATTCAGCTGCAGGGAGTGTTCCTACTGACGGAACAAAACCAAACCACTTAGAATTAACACACAATTTAAAGGTATTTGTTCAAGAGACAAATCTGTAAGTCTTTGCGTTGTCAGACCCTAATCCACTTCTGACGTATTTTAATACACACTATTTTTCTTTCTCCATCTTTCAGATTCAGGTCAAATTTCATTAAATACAATTTTCTTATCATACTAATTTGCTGTCTTTGATTTTTGTTTAATAATTGCTGATCTGATATACAGACAGAGATAGGGCAGTCAGTGACATCCAATCTGATCAGGAAATTTTAGGTCAAGTTATTGAGCATACGTAGTCTAAAAAATGAGTAGCAAATGTATTAATAAAACAAGCAAAAAAATTGGGATTTTTAATTGAGGAAGGTTGTTTGTTTTCTTTTAAAAAACCAATTAAGTTTATTATCTTACTGATTTTCCAATGAAAATAGTCTTCCTTAAATTTGTTTTGACATAGCTATCCTTGAATTAACTCAGGCCACTGTGGGCACTCACAAAGCCATCTGGCCTCTATCCCCTTCACCCCCCCCCCCGCCAATAAAACAACTCCTCTTGCGGGTCTCAGTGACCTCTTTCTGACTTACTTTAGAAACTCATTTCATATTTTATATTCATTTTCATTTCTTAATTTACAGACCCTCGTTGGATTTGCTGCCAGTGATTCTTCCCTTTTTCCTGAAACTCTGTACTTCTTAGGCTACTGGGAGCACTACACACTTTTGTTTTTCTTCTCATCTCTGACATTTTCTTTGTGCTCAGTGTTAATGAATATAAATATGTGGATTGTAGTGAATTTGCCAGTTTTATTTCAAAAATTGAGAAAACTGTAAATGCAAAATGAGAGGTCCTAACTCCTCTTTAACTGTGATAAAAGAAGGTGCGTTTCAGTCATCTTCAAAGCAAGCTGAGAAGTATTTTATGTTTAAACCACTATTAACTTTGTATTGCAATAGTCAAGGGTAAAGGTTAGATCACTGTATACATTGTCTACATTTTATCATTATTAATCTAATTTGGAATTTTTCAATAAAGAATTCTTGTGAAAAGCAACCAGCATTGTGAAACACTTTAATTTTATACAACTTTTTTTTTCTTACAATATTAGAAATTCACATAAAGCTTTGGAGTATAATGCAAATGTATGGGAAAATGTGCACCTAACACTTTAAAGTATGGCTTGACACATTGCAGTGACTTTTCTGCTCTTAAACCAATGAAGGTCTGCCTGTTTTATCCATTTATATAATAGTTGTTATAGATCTACCTATACCATGCAACATTTAAAATAATGTATATGATAGAAAAGCCAAAATAAGACCATGTGGTAAAATAAATGAGAGCCTGTTACTGAAGACATAGTCCTGTGAACATGTCTTGTTTTACCACTTACTGTTTTTGTAGATGCATTATTTACATTTTTGACATTATTTATCTGTAGTGTGGGACTGATGATGATGATGATGATACAATGACCATGGCACCACCATTTTAATGAGGCCTATTCCTCAAGTAGTTAGTCATCTATGCACACACAATAAGACATATTTTGAGTAACTCACATATTTGAAAGAATGATCTATTCATAATGCTAGTAATCACCTCCACATTTGCCTCTATGGAAGCTGGCTTTTCCTGTGGGTTTTCTCAAAGGGGAAACAAAATCAGTCCTAGCTTTTCAAACAGTGCCTCTCGTTTTGTCTGGTGAGAATGAGTTTCAGGGTGGGGTCAGATTTAACAGCGAAGGACTAGTTGAATACTACTGTTGTTCCAAGGAAGGTACACAAAATGACACTGACATCCAAATACTCATTCCTTCTATCTATATATAGCAAGAAATGCATGTCCTGTTTCAAGATGATAATTATAGCAACTGATACGAAGAGTCTTAGGTTAAAATAGTTGAAGCACAGTGTTAGAAGCTAACTGTCCTTGGACCCACCTATTTCTATTTTGGGAATAAGAAATTTAGGTAGCATTGTTTGTGAATTTCCAGGGAGAAATGTGGCAGCTTGGTCTTCATATTATATTGTAGGCACCTGCCACTGCTACAGCCTCACTTTGCCCACAGGTACTCTGTCTTCCTGAAAAAGAGTGTGGCACTTGCAGGCCTGGATTTTAAAAAACAGCTCTTGCTTTGATTAGTCATACAATCCCATGTACCCCCTACAAAGCCACTTACTACGTCCTTTCTGATCCAGCCCATTCTTTATGAGGCTTTATCAGAACTGGAGCTTTATCTTTGCCTTCTACAAAAAATGGCGTTCAAACACCTTGGAGAGTTCTACTTTAAGTTATCCTATTATTTTTTGTTTGTTTGTTTTGTGTGTTTTTTTTGTATTTTTCTCTCTTTTTTTTTTTCTGTTTTTAAGTTATCTTATTATTTTGTTGTTTAGTAAGCAACACTTAGGTATATCTCAGTTGGCTTCATTTTTGCTTTGATATATTTCAGGTTTTCTCCTTTTTCCTTTTCTGTACTTGACCATTATTTTGGCCTTTGGGTCTGTGATTTAAGAAATGCACATTTTATTTTAGTTAGGCATAAAACAGTAGAAAAAAAATATGAAAACATAAAACAAATCCTTTATTTCTAGTATGCTTCCCAGAACCTTGGTAATTGTTTATTTTTGCTATGCCGTACGCTGTTTTTCCAGACTGAAAATCAAACAACTGAAACCATGAGTCAAATCTATTAGCAACGAACTCCTCCAACAGCACTGATGTCACAGGCCCCTGGAAGAATCCACATAGTTGACATTACTCTGGCCATTTAGTTGCCACGCAGCCAAGCAAAGGCAAGTGATGGAAATAGTATTTTTTAGTAAGGTAGCACTATAGGTAGTTACACTAAATCAATGACAAACAAACAGCAGGGAAGATCCTTCATGGGGTTTCAGTTATATTTACCACTTTATGACTTTGTCTAGTAAAGTTTTGGGCACTTATCAAATATGTGTTGAATATTTTGTTGAACACTGATGACTTGTTCAAATGCGTTCACAGTTATTTCTGTTTAACCAAAGTTTAAGTCAATTAAGGTTGAGTCATAATACATTTTTTAAAAGCTGGTTGATCTTTCTTTTTTTCTTTCTTCCTTTTGTGAACAAAGTACTTAATTTTCGATATTGTGAAAGGCATTTCAAGTGTATCTAAGAGAAACAAACTTGGATTAAAAGGAGAGAATATGTATTTTAGTCTAAGATCTGTCAGTTTTTGTGAATTAAGACAAATCATCTAGAGGTATCTAAAGGTTTATACTTCAGTTTCCTACTGTGTAATAACACTGTTCTTGTTATTTCATATCATTGTTATGAAAATAAGAGCATAATTATGAAAGTTCTTTGTAAAACTAATAATCCCTCTACAGATACAGGACTTATAGTCTAAATATAAAAGTATATTATACTTCTGGGGACATAAAATGGACATCAGGGATAACGTTGCATTTGGTTGTCTATTCTGTATATACAGACACACATTTTAGTATATGCAGAATGTGATGCTAGGCACTTCTGGGTATGTTAAGATGGGTGGGACATGTGGTTCTAGTCCCAAAAACTTACCACTGTGTAGAGACAAACAAGTAGAGAGATGAGACCTAAGAAGGCTGTGGAGGAGGAGGTCAGAGAACAAAGACACGCACACACACACACACGAGCTTTGAAAAGAGAAAATGGTTTCACATTAATGGATCATCAACCTAGAGTAGTTTCTCCATATCTGTGAAGGATTTTTTTTTTTCAGATGAAATCTCACTCTGTTGCCCAGACTGGAGTGCAGTGGTGCCATCTCAGCTCACTGCAACCTCTGCCTCCTATGTACAAGCGATTCTCCTGCCTCAGCCTCCCACATAGCTAGCGGTACAGGTGTGTGCCACCATGTCTCACTAAGTTTTGTATTTTTAGTAGGGACGGGGTTTCACCATGTTGGCCAAGCTGGTCTTGAACTCCTGACCTCAAGTGGTCTGCCCGCCTTGGCCTCCCAAAGTGCTGGGATTACAGGCATGAGCCATCATGCCCGGCCAGTGGAGAATACGCTCTAAGATCGACAGTGGTGAGTGCCTGAAAACACAAGGAATACAGAACTCTATGTATGCTGGGTTTTTTTTCCTATACATAGATACTTACGCTAAAGTTTAATTTATAAATAAAGCACAGTAAGCAATTAGCAACAATATTAACAATGAAGAACAATTATAACAACATATCGGCATCAATATTCTTGTGGCCACCATTAAATATAATAAAGGTTCCTTGAACACAAACACTGTGATACCATCATGATTGATCTGACAATCAGGCAAACCACTAAATGTTCAAATAGGCTGGTGACATATGCAGAGTGAATATGCTAAACAAAGGGGTGATTTATGATCCAAGTAGAACAGAGCAGGGTGACCCAGAATTTCATCACACTACTCAGAATGGCATGTAGTTTCAACTTATGAATTGTTTCCTGCTAGGATTTTCCATTTAATATTTTTTGACTAGGGTAACAAGTAAAACCATGTGTAAGGGGGATTATCGTTTAAGAACCTTCCTTTTTCTTCTAGTCTCTTATAATTCTGACTTCTTACATATCTCAAATTGATAGTGCTAAGGCAAAGAGATTGTCACTATTCTTAGTACCTTATTTAATATAAACCAAGCATAATTATAATCAGGACTTACAATAAAGCTCTATATTGGCAACCAAAGTAAATTTTGAATTATTGAAAATTCAGTATTGTATTCTATTCTCTCTGAAAAGAATTGATCTTTTCATATGCATTTGTGTTTTGTTCCAATTTCTAATTGAAGTTGCTAATGCATGACATTTAATTAATATTTGATTATAAAAAGAGCATTTTAATAGTACATACTATAGAAGAAATTATATGAATTTAATGAAGAAAACTTACCATACTAATTCAAAATTTTCTTTCTTTCTTTCTTTCTTTTTCACATTATTATTATTATTATTATTATTATTATTTTGAGACAGGGTCTCCCTCTGTAACTTAGGCTGGAGTACACTGGCACGATCTTGATTCACAGCAACCTCCACCTCCCAGGCTCAAGCAATTGTCCCGCATCAGCCTCCGGAGCAGCTGGGACTACAGGCATGTGCCATCACACCTGGCTAATTTTTTTTGTATTTCTTTTGTAGAGACAGGGTTTGACCATGTTGTCCCAGCTGGTTTCAAACTCTTGAGTTCAAGCAATCTGCCCACCTCTCAAAGTGTTAGGATTACAGGTATGAGCCACTGCACCTGGCCTAAATATTTCAATGTAAATTCATCCTTTCTACGATTAAAAGATATCACTCTTGCCTCTTGTGGATATAGGCCTTTATATTTTGTATTTCAAATTTGAGCCACCACTTTGTGTATGTTAAAACAATTTCTAATGGTCTCATGATTTGCCTCCCCCCAAGTTTTTTTCAATATAAAAGGTAAGTTTAATAATTACTCCGGGAAACTAGAAAAACTGTGATGATTTATGCTAGATTTAGATTTATCTTTAGTAGGACAGTAAAAGTACTGAGACAAAATATTCTGGATATTTCTGGATTTACTAAATATTTGAGTTAGTTATGGCTTGATTTTAAGATTTAAAATGGAATTACCATTCAAATAAAGCAAAATTTTACATTTCCTTTATGTACACAGTAATATAAAAAGTATTAAATCAGGTTGAGTTTCGAGGTTTGGTTAAGTTGTTTTTATGCAGCTTGGAATGTCTGGGTAATTTTCCAGTCTTGAAGATATGTCCCATTCACCCACAGTGTAGACAAATACTTTCAAGAGGGCTTTGGGTGGGAAATAATAGTGAATTAGCTCACTAGCTAAATAGCATTTTACAAAGTCAAGAATGGTAGGACCCAGAGAAGTACATGAATGTGGGATTCTCACCAGTGCAGTATTTAACAAATATTGACCATCTACAATGCCAGGTATTATGTTGTGCACTAGGTATACCAACGAACTATATCAAGTTCCTGTCACTGAAAAGTTTGTATTTAAGTTGGTGAGGTGAATGTTACATAAGTAAGAAAATGAATTGTGGTAAACTCTGTGAAGAAAATAAGCATGACAACAGTTGGTCATTGAAGTGGGGAGGCTTCCTTCAGAAAGGATAGTCAGAGGGAACACATCTGTGCTGAGAACTTTCACAAAGAATAACCAGACACAGAAAGGTATAGAGGACAAACTTTTAGGAAGATGGAATGTAAGTTTAATCTTTACTTTTTGTCATGAGACAAAAAGGATGTGCCATGTGAAGGGATCAACTAGAGAACAAATGAAAGTGAAGCTCATCAAGGGAGGGTAGGGATGGGAGGTGGGTGATGGATAAAAGCTTGGGATTTATTACAAACACAATGGAGCATGAATTGAATGGTTTTGAGTTAGGGACTAATAAACTGGCTCATTTTTTAAACAGTGATAAGCGTCATTTAGGGCAAACAGCCACTTTAACATTGGTTTGCCATTGAGTTTAGGAAAGCAAATTCTATCTTCCCCTCATCCTAACTACAATTAAAACAGCTTAGATCTGTTCTGTTGCCATGATGCATCATTCTCACAGTTGAATTTCTAGCTTTAGCACCAAGAGGTTAAGCTTGCTTGTTTAATGGCTCCATCCACAACTTGTATACTTTGTCAAACCAGTTTGAAGTGTAAGAGGCTGACATTAAGTAACATCAGCAAGACAGAGAAATACGTTTTCTATTTTTACTGTCACCTTCCCACGATGCACCAATTTTGATAACTACCTGTGGATGAGAGAATCCTTCATTTATGGGAGTCCAGGAGTCCAGTGAAGAAGTACCAGCACATGACTAGATCATAAAATACAAGAATAGAAGCATTGGAAAGGATGAGAAGAATAGTTACACTTTATACATATTACCCCTTCCCCCAAAGCAGCACAACAAAGTGCCAAAAGAGATTTCTTCAGCCATGATTCCTCCCATGAGATAAAGTGAAAGCATAGTGAGTGAGCAACTGGCTTCTCCAGCTGTGCAGGATGCTACCAAGAGGCCTGCCTTTCTCTCATCCCACCCATAAAACTGAAGAAATCAGCATGGCTAAGTGGCTAGGAGAGGCTGGGAGCAGTGAAGAAGGTTGGGGATTTATAGAAATCAGGAACTGAAACTCAATAAAGAACTGTGTGTCCTATTAACCACCTTGTGGACTCTTTCAGGAGACCTGTCCACAAGCTACTTAGGACATCTTGCCTTTAGGGACTCCCTCAACTAGTCAACAAGTGTCTGCAATGTCTCACATGCCCCACCTCCCCTACACAGATGTCTGGCTCCCCAGATTCACAAGTGTGAGCTTTTGCACACAGTTATGAGCAACACAGTCAGCTTATTTGACTCTGCTAGATTGGGAAAAGGAACACAAACTTGAGCATTTCAGGGCACTGCCCTAGAGCAAAGAAATGGGAGACTCTCAAAATCTGGCCTGACTTTGCAAGATTGAAAGAAAGAATATGATTTTGAGACTCCTCGCCTACTCCCAAGAGGAAACAAGTGGGTAGGCAAATCCACAAAGAAGACCTGAGAGAGTCTCAGAATCTCTAGTCAAACAGGCTTGTGATTGAATTTTTCTCTCAAAGACTGTCAGTAAAACTTGAAGAAAGATAATTTTTCAAATGTGGAAACAACACAAGACTTCAAGAAACGTGAAAAGCTAAGGAAACACGACACTACCCAAAGGAACCCAGTACTTTTCCAGTAATAGCTAAAAACCAGATTTACAAATTGCCTGACAAATAATCCAAATAATTGTTTTAAGAATGAATGCTCAGTGAGCTACAAGAAAACACAGATAAAAAAATTCAGTGAAATAAGGAAAAGAATATGTGCACAAAATGAGAAATTCAACAAAGATATAGAAATAATATAAAACAAATTCTGTTGCTAAAGAATTCAATACATATGTGAAAAATGCAATAGAGAACTTCAACATCAGAGTTGATTAAGCAGAAGAAATAATCTGTGAATTCAAAAACAGGTCATTTGAAATTACACAGTGAAAGATGAAAAAAATAAGTAAAGCTTTGAGGATTTATGCGATACGATCAACATAAATAATGTAAACATTAGGGCATTTTAGGAAAGGAGAAGAAAGAGACAAAAGGGGAAAAAGTTTATTTAAAGAAATATGAGCTGAAAATGTCCCAATCCTGAGAGAGATATTGACATCCAGGTACACGAAACTCAAAAGTTCACAGATAGACTCAATACGAAGTGGAATTCACTGGGACATATTATATTCAAATTGTCAAAAATCAAAGTCAAAGTGAGGATTTTGAAAACAGCAAGAGAAAAGAGATATATTACACACAAGGGAATGTACATTAGACTATCAGTAGATTTCTTAGCAGAACCGTTGCAGATGAGGAGAAAGTGGGATAATATATTCAAAGTGTTCAGAGGTGGGGAACTCTGTCAACCAAGATTACTTTACTTTACCCAGCAAAGTCATGATTTGTATATGAAGGAGCGGTAAAGATTTTCTCAGACAAACAAAAGCTGAGGTAATTTATTACCACCAGATATGCCTCACAAAAAAATGTTAAAAGGAGTTCTTCAAGATGAAATAAAAGGACATTAATTACTAACATGAAAACTTGTGAAAATGCAAAACTCACTGGTGAAGGTAAGTATATAATCAAATTCAGAATATTCTATTCATATACTGAAATGTTGGTGTATAGATCACCCTTAATTCTAGCACAAAGGTTAAAAGACAAAATAATTAAAAATATAACTAAAATAATTTGTTAATGGATACCACAGTATAACAAGAAGTAAATTGTGCCATCAAAACTTAAAATGTGGTAGAGTAAAAGTGTAGAGTTTTCTATGTGATTGAAATTAGGTTGACATCAGCTAGCTTTAAAAGATCACTATAAGATGTTTTATGTAAACCTCATGGTAACCACAAAGCAAAAAGTTGTAGTAGATACACAGAAGAGTGAGAGGAAGAAATCAAAGCATACCACTATAGAAAACCATCAAATCACAAAGGGAGACAGTAAAAGCAGAAGAAAGGAACAAGAAAAACTACAGAACAGAAACAATTAACAAAATGGCAACAAGTCCTCACTAATTAATGATTATTTTAAACATATGTGCACTAAATTCTCCAACCAAAAGACATGGAATGGCTGAACAGATTTTAAAGAACAAGATCAATCTATATGCTGCCTGCAAAAGACTCACTTTACCTTTAAGAACACACAGGCTGAGCCGGGCGTGGTGGCTTATGCCTGTAATCCCAGCACTTTGGGAGGCTGAGGTGGGTGGATCATGAGGTCAGGAGATAGAGACCATCCTGGCTAACACAGTGAAACCCCGTCTCTACCGAAAATACAAAAAATTAGCCAGGCGTGGTGGTGGGCACCTGTAGTCCCAGCTACTCGGGAGGCTGAGGCAGGAGAATGGCGTGAACCCAGGAGGCGGAGCTTGCAGTGAGCCGAGATTGCACCACTGCACTCCAGTCTGGGTGACAGAGCAAGACTCCATCTCACAAAAAAAAAAAAAGAAAACACACAGGCTGAAAGTGAAAGGATAGAAAAAGATGCACTATGCAAACAGAAACCAAAAGAGAGCAGGGATAGGTATATACATGTCAGAAAAAAAACTAGCCTTAAATAAAAACTGTAATAAGAGATGAAGGTCACAGTTGCTTACAAGAGGGCCAAATAGGAAGAGCTCCGGTCTACAGCTCCCAGCAAGATCAACGCAGAAGATGGGTGATTTCTGCATTTCTAACTGAGATACCTGATTCATCTCATTGGGACTGGTTGGGCAGTGGGTGCAGCCCATGGAGGGTGAGCCAAAGCCAGGCAGGGCATCGCCTCACCCAGGAAGCACAAGGGGTCAGGGGATTTTCCTTTCCTAGCCAAGGGAAGCCAAGAGTATCTGTACCTGGAGGAATGGTACACTCCTGTCCAAATACTGCGCCTTTCCCACAGTCTTCACAATCAGCAGACCAGGAGATTCCCTCCTGTCCCTGGATCAGTGGGTCCCACTCCCATGGAACCTTGCTCGCTGGGAGCGCAGCAGTCTGAGAATGACCTGGGATGCTAGAGCTTGGTGGGGGGAGGGGCGTCTGCCATTGCTGAGGCTTGAATAGGCGGTTCTATGCTCACACTGTAAACAAAGCAGCAGGGAAGCTCAAACTGGACAAAGCCCACTGCAGCTCAGCAAGGCCTACTGCCTCGCTTGATTCCACCTCTGGGGGCGGGGCATATCTGAACAAAAGGCAGCAGACAGCTTCTGCAGACTTAAATGTCCCTGCCTGACAGCTCTGAAGAGAGCAGTGGTTCTCCCAGCACGGTGTTCGAGATCTGATAATGGACAGACTGCCTCCTCAAGTGGGTCCCTGACCCCCATGTAGCCTGACTGGGAGACCCTCCCAGTAGGGGCCGAGAGACACCTCATACAGGCAGGTGCCCCTCTGAGACAAAGCTTCCAGAGGATGGATCAGGCAGCAATACTTGCTGTTCTTCAGCCTCTGCTGGTGACACCCAGGCAAACAGGGTCTGGAGTGGACCTCCAGCAAACTCCAACAGACCTGCAGCTGAGGGACCTGTCTGTTTGAAGGAAAACTAACAAACAGAAAGGAATAGCAACAACATCAATAAAAAGGACATCCACACCAAAACCCCGTACATAGGTCACCAATATCAAAGACCAAAGGCAGATAAAACCACAAAGATAGGGAGAAACCAGAGCAGAAAGGCTGAAAATTCCAAAAAACAGAATGTCTCTTCTCCTCCAAAGGAACACAACTCCTCACCAGCAAGGGAACAAAACTGGATGGAGAATGAGTTTGACAAGTTGACAGAAGTAGGCCTCAGAAGGTCGGTAATAACAAACTTCTCCGAGCTAAAGGAACACATTCTAACCCATCGTAAGGAAGCTAAAAACCTTGAAAAAAGGTTAGAGGAATTTCTAACTAGAGTAAGCAGTATAAGGAAGAGCTTAAATGACCTGATGGAGCAGAAAACCACAGCATGAGAACTGCATGAAGCATAAACAAGTTTCAGTAGCTGATTCGATCAAGTGGAAGAAAGGTTATCAGTGATTGAAGATCAAATTAATGAAATAAAGCGAGAAGACAATATTAGAGAAAAAAGAGTGAAAAGAAACAAACAAAGCCTCCAAGCAATATGGGACTATGTGAAAAGACCAAATATACATTTGATTGGTGTACCTGAAAGTGACGGGGATAATGGAACCAAGTTAGAAAACACTCTTCAGGATATTATCCAGGAGAACTTCCCCAACCTAGCAAGGCAGGCCAACATTCAAATTCAGGAAATACAGAGAACACCACAAAGATAGTCCTCGAGAATAGCAACCCCAAGACATATAACTGTTCAGATTCACCAAGGTGGAAATGAAGGAAGAAATGTTAAGGGCAGCCAGAGAGAAAGGTCTTGTTACCCACAAAGGCAAGCCCAAGAGACTAACAGTGGATCTCTCTGCAGAAACCCTACAAGCCAGAAGAAAGTGGGGGCCAATATTCAACATTCTTAAAGAAAAGAATTTTCAACCCAGATTTCACATCTGGCCAAATTAAGCTTCGTAAGTGAAGGAGAAATAAAAATCCTTTACAGACAAACAAATGCTGAGAGATTTTGTCACCACCAGGCCTGCCTTACAAGAGTTCCTGAAGGAAGCACTAAACATAGGAAAGAACAACCAGTACCAGCCACTGCAAAAACATGCCAAACTGTAAAGACCTTTGGCACTATGAAGAAACTGCATCAATTAATGGGGAAAATAACCAGTTAGCGTCATAATGACAGGATCAAACTCACACATAACAATATTGATCTTAAATGTAAACAGGCTAAATGCCCCAATTAAAAGACACAGACTGGCAAATTGGATAGAGTAAAGACCCACTAGTGTACTGCATTCAAAAGACCCATCTCACATGCAAAGACACACATAGGCTCAAAATAAAGGGATGCAGTAAAATCTGCCAAGCAAATAGAAAGCAAAAAAAAGAGCAGGGGCTACAATCCTGGTCTCTGATAAAACAAACTTTAAACCAACAAAGATCAAATGAGACAAAGAATGCCATTACATAATGGTAAAGGGATCAATTCAACAAGAAGAGCTAACTATCTTAAATATATATGCACCCAATACAGGAGCACCCAGATTCATAAAGTAAGTCCTTAGAGACCTACAAAGAGACTTAGACTCCCACACAATAATAATGGGAGACTTTTACACTCCACTGTCAATATTGGACAGATCAACAAGATAGAAAATTAACTAGGATATCCAGGACTTGAACTCAGCTCTGGACCAAGCAGACCTAATAGACATCTACAGAACTCTCCACCCCAAATCAACAGAATATACATTCTTCACAGCACCACATTGCACTTATTCTAAAACTAACCACATAGTTGAAGTAAAACACTCCTCAGCCAAGGTAAAAGAACAGAAATCACAACAAACTGTCTCTCAGACCACAGTGCAATCAAATTAGAAATAATGATTAAGAAACACTCCCAACCACACAACCACATGGAAACTGAACAACCTGCTCCTGAATGACTACTGGGTAAATGACAAAATTAAGGCAGAAATAAAGATGTTCTTTGAAACTAATAAGAACAAAGATACAATGTACCAGAATCTCTGGGATACATTTAAAGCAGTGTGTAGAGGGAAATTTATAGCACTAAAGGCCCACAAGAGAAAGAAGGAAAGATCTAAAATCATCACCCTAACATCACAATTAAAAGAACTAGAGAAGCAAGAGCAAACAAATTCAAAAGCTAGCAGAAGACAAGAAATAACTAAGATCAGAGCAGAACTGAAGGAGACAGAGACACAAAAAAACCCTTCAAAAAATCAGTGAATTCAGGAGGTGGTTTTTTGAAAAGATCAACAAAATAGATAGACCACCAGCAAGACTAATAGAGAAGAAAAAAGTATCAAATAGATGCAATAAAAAATGATAAAGGGGATATCACCACTGATCCCACAGAAAATCAAACTGCTATCAGAATACTATAAACACCTCTATGCAAATAAACTAGAAAATCTAGAAGAAATGGATAAATTCCTGGAAACATACACTCTCCCAAGACTCAACCAGGAAGAAGTTGAATATCTGAATGGACCAATAACAGGTCCTGAAATTGAGGAACAAATTAATAGCCTACCAACCAAAAAAAGTCTGGGACCAGATGGATTCACAGCCAAATTCTACCAGAGGTACAAAGAAAAGCTGGTACCATTCCTTCTGAAACTATTCCAATCAATAGGAAAAGAGGGAGTCTTCCCTAACTCATTTTATGAGGTCAGCATCATCCTGATACCAAAGTCTGGCAGAGAGACAACATAAAAAGATAATTTTAGGCCAATATCCCTGATGAATATTGATGCAAAAATCCTCAATAAAATACTGGCAAACCAAATCCAGCAGCACATCAAAAAGCATATCCACCACGATAAAGTTGGTTTCATCCCTGGGATGCAAGGCTGGTTCATCACATGCAAACCAATAAATGTAATCCATCACATAAGCAGAACGAATGACAAAAACCACATGATTATCTCAATAGATGCAGAAAAGGCCTTTGACAAACTTCAACAGCCTTTCATGTTAAAACTCTCAATAAACTAAGTATTGATGGAATGTATCTCAAAATAATTAAAGCTATTTATGACAAACCCACATCCAGTATCTTACTAACTGGGCAAAAACCGGAAGCATTCCCTTTGAAAACCACCACAAGACAAGGATAACCTCTCTCACCACTCCTATTCAACATAGTATTGGAAGTTCTGGCTAGGGCAATCAGGCGAGAGCAAGAAATATAGGGCATTCAATTAGGAAAAGAGGAAGTCAAATTGTCTCTATTTGCAGAGACAAGATTGTATATTTAGAAAATCCCATTGGCTCAGCCCAAAATCTCCTTAAGCTGATAAGCAACTTCAGCAAAGTCTCAGGATACAAACTCAATGTGCAAAAATCACAAACATTCCTATACACCAATAACAGACAAACAGAGAGCCAAATCATGAGTGAACTCCCATTCAAAACTACTACAAAGAGAATAAAATACCTAGGAATCCAATATGCAGTGGATGTGAAGGACCTCTTCAAGGAGAACTACAAACCACTGCTCCATGAAATAAAAGAGGACACAAACGAATGGAAGAACACTCCATGCTCATGTCTAGGAAGAATCAATATCATGAAAATGGTCATACTGTCCAAGGTAATTTATAGATTCAATGCCATCTCCATCAAACTACTACTGATTTTCTTCACAGAATTGGAAAAACCTACTTTAATTTTCATATGGAACCAAACAAGAACCCTCATAGCCAAGACAATCCTAAGCTAATAGTACAAAGTTGGAGGCATCACGCTACCTGACTTCAAACTATACTACAAGGCTACAGTAACCAAAACAGCATGGTACTGGTACCAAAACAGATATATAGACTAATGGAACAGAACAGAGCCCTCAAAAATTACACCACACATCGACAACCATCTGATCTTTGACAAACATGACAAAAACAAGAAATGGGGAAAGGATTTCCTATTTAATAAATGGTGCTGGGAAAACTGGCTAGCCATATGTAGAAAGCTGAAACAGGATCTCTTCCTTACACCTTACACAAAAATTAACTCAAGATGGATTAAAGACCTAAATGTAAGACCTAAAACCATAAACACCCTAGAAGAAAACCTAGGCAATACCATTCAGGACATAGGCATGGGCAAAGACTTCATGACTAAAACACCAAAAGCAATGGCAACAAAAGCCAAAATTGACAAATGGGATCTAATTAAACTAAAGAGCTTCTGCACAGCAAAAGAAACTATCATCAGAGTAGCAGGCAACCTACAGAATGGGAGAAAATTTTTGCAACTTATCCATCTCACAAAGGCCTAATATCCAGAATCTACAAAGAACTTAAACAAAATTACAAAAAAAAAAAAAAAAAATCAAACAACCCCATCAAAAAGTGGACAAAGGATATAAACAGATACTTCTCAAAAGAAGACATTTATGCAACCAACAGACACATGAAACAATGCTCATCATCACTGTTCATCAGAGAAATGCAAATCAAAACCACAATGAGATACCATCTCACACCAGTTAAAATGGCAATCATTAAAAAGTCAGGAAACAACAGATGCTGGAGAGGATGTGGAGAAATAGGAACGCTTTTACACTGTTGGTGGGAGTGTAAATTAGTTCAACCACTGTGAAAGACAGTGTGGCGATTCTTCAAGGATCCAGAACTAGAAATACCATTTGACCCAGCAATCCCATTACTGAGTATATACCCAAATGATTATAAATCATGCTACTTTAAAGAGACATGCACACGTATGTTTATTTGGGCACTATTCACAATAGCAAAGACTTGGAACCAACCCAAATGTCCATCAAAAATAGACTGGATAAAGAAAATGTGCCACATATACACCATGGAATACTGTGCAGCCGTAAAAAAGGATGAGTTCCTGTCCTTTGCAAGGACATAGATGAAGCTGGATACCACCATTCTCAGCAAAATACCACAAGGACAGAAAACCAAACACTGCATGTTCTCACTCATAAGTGAGAGCTGAACAATGAGAACACATGGACACAGGGAGGGGAACATCACACGCCAGGGGCTGTTGGAGGGTGGGGGCTGGGGTAGGGATAACATTAGGAGAAATACCTAATGTAAATACGAGTTGATGGGTGCAGCACACCACCATGGCACATGTATACCTATGTAACAAACCTCCACGTTGTGCACATGTACCCTAGAACTTAAAGTATAATAATAATAATAATAATAAAAGAGATGAAATTCATTATATAGTGATGAAGTGGTTAAATTTATCAAAAAATATAACAATTGTAATTATGTATGCACCCAACATCTGAGCACCTAAACACAGAAAGCAAATATTAAGAGCTCTGAAGGGAGAAGTAGACAGTAATAGTAGGGGACTTCAATACTCTACTTTCAACAATGAAAAGATTGTTTAGACAGAAAAACCAGCAAGGAAATATTGAACTTTAGACTAAATGAACCTAACAGACATATGCAGAACATTACATAGAAATATACACATTATCAATGGACATAGAACATTCTCCAGGATAGATCATGTTAGGCCCTAAAGAAACCTTAAGAAATTTAATTAGATTGAATTCATATCAATTATCTTTTCCAACCACAATGATATGGAACAAGAAACCAATAATAGAAAGAAAAATGGAAAATTAAAAAACATGTGAAGATTAAACACACTCCTGAAAAACCAGTGGGTCAAAAATGAAATCAAAAGGGAAATTTGAAAACTCTTGAGACCAACAAAAATAGACATACATAACAAACCCAAACTGCAAGATGTAGCAAAAGCAATTCTAAAAGGGAAGAGCATAGCTGTAAACACCTATGTTATGAAAAAAAAAAACCTCAAATAAATAGACTAACTTTGTGCCTCAAACCAAACTCAGAAAAAGCATTAAAAGCAAAATGAACCATGCTCAAGTGGCAGTTATCTGTAGGAAGAAAGGAAGAAAGGAAGATAAGTAAATCAATCAATATGATACACCACATTAACAGAACAAAGGATAAAAATCATGATCATTTCAACTGATGCAGAAAAAGTATTTGACAAATATCAACTTTTTTTAATATTAAAAACTCTCAGCTAATTAGGTGTAGAAGGAATGTACCTCAACACAATAAAGGTCATATTTGGCAAGCTTACGGTGAACATACAGGTGAAAAGCTGAGAGCTTTTCTTTAGGAACTGGAAAAAGACAAGGAAGTCTTCTCTCGCCACTTCTATTCAGTATAGTACTGGAGGTTCTAGCCAGAGCAACTGGGAAAGAGAAAGAAATAAAAGGCATCCAAATAGAAAAGGAAGACGTTAAATTGTCTCTGCGATGACATAATACCATGTATATATATATAAAAGAAAAAAAAACCCCTCAAAGACTTCACCAAAGAACTCTTGGAACTAATAAACAAATACAGTAAAGTTGGAGGATACAAAATTAACCTACAAAAATTAGTAGTATTTCTATACACTGACAATGAAGTATCAGAAAAATAAATTTTAATAAAACCCTATATACAATAGCTACAAAAATAAAATACTTGGGAGTAAATTTAACCAAGGAGGTGAAAGGTGAGTATACTGAAAAACATAAAACAATGATGAAAGACATTGAAAGAAGACACAAATAAATGGAATTTGGAAGAATTAACATTGTTAAAATGTTCACACTACAAAGTGATCTACAGATTCCATCCAAGTCTTACCAAAATTCCAATGATGTTTTTCACAGAAATGGGGGGAAAATCTTGAAATTTGTATGGAACCAAAAAAGACCTTAAATGGCTAAATCAATCTTAAGAGTAAAGCTGAAAGCATCAAATTATAATACAATTCAAATTATAATACAAAGATTTCAAATTATAATACAAAGACAAATATATAGTAATCAAAACAATATAGTACTTTCATAAAAACAGACAAATCAAAAGAGAACACAGAGCCTAGAAATAAACCCATAAATGTATAATCAACTGATCTTTGACAAAAGCACAAAAAATGCGCAATGAGGAAACGATAGTCTTTTCAATAAATCATGTTGGGAAAACTGGATATCCACATATAAAAGAATGAAATTAACCCTCATCTTACACCATATACAAAAATTAACTCAAAATAAAGACAAACTTAAGACTTGAAACTGTAAAACTACTAGAAGAAAAACAGGGTTGGCTGGGGGGGGACATACTTGACAATGTACTTGGCAATAA
The DNA here is from genome assembly GCF_008728515.1 of Papio anubis. NCBI lineage: Eukaryota > Metazoa > Chordata > Mammalia > Primates > Cercopithecidae > Papio > Papio anubis. The sequence goes on from NC_044979.1 coordinate 34,995,903, forward strand.
TTTTTTGAATATGACACCAAAAGGACAGGCAATAAAAGCAAAAATAAACAAGTACAACCAAATCAAATTTTTAAAGTTTCTGCACGCAAAGGAAACAATCAACAAAAGAAAAGGCAACCTATGGGAGAAAGTATTTATAAACCGTACACCCAAAATATATAACAAACTTATACAACTCAATACAGAAAAAACAAATAACCTAATTTAAAAACAGGCAAAGGATCTGAATAGACATTTTTCTAAAGAAGATATACAAGTGTCCAACAGGAATGAAAAGATCCTCAACATCATTAATCCTTAGGGAAATGCAAATGAAAACCACAATGAGACATCGCTTCACACCTGTTAGGAAGGCTGTTGTCAAAAAGTCAAAAGATAACAAGTGTTCATGATGAAGCAGAGAAATAAAACATCTTGTACATTCTTGGTAGGAAAGTAAATTGGTATAGTCATTATGGAAAACTATATGGTGGTTCCTCAAAAAATTTCAAATAAATCTACTATATGATCTAGCAACCCCACCTCTTAGTACATCTCTAAAGGAATTGAAATCAGTATCTCAAAGACATTTGCACTTCCATGTTCATTGCGGCATTATTCAGAATAGGCAAGAGATGGAATTAACTTAAATGTCCATAAGTGGATGAATGGATAAAGAAAATGTAATATATATTTATCATGGAAGATTATTCAACCTTAAGAAAAAAGAAATTCTGGTATTCGTAACAACATGAATGAAACTGGAGGATCTTACAGTAGTTGAAATAAGCCAGTAACAGAAAGACAAATACTGCATGATATCTCTTATATGTGGAATCTAAAAATGTTGAACTCATAGAAACAGAGTTTCAGTTTTAAGATGAATAAGTTTTAGAGATCTAATGTACAGCATTATAACTATAGTTAACGATAATTTATAGTATACTTAAAGTTTGCTAAGAGAGTTTGCTTAATTGTTCTCACCATACACACACACACACACACACACACACACACACACACACAAATAGTAACTACGTAAGGTGATGGATATGTCAATTAGCTTGGTTGTGGTAATCATTTCACAATGTGTAAGTATATCAAACAATCACATTGCAACATTAAGTATATACAAGTTTTATTTATTAATTATACCTCAATAAAGCTGGAAAAATGTAAAGCATAAACATAGGTAAGAAATCCAGGTCAGAGGGGGCTGATGTTAATCCAGCAATATTACGTATGAATTCCTACGTGTAATGTGTCAGTTTTATCCTAGTGTGTCCTAAATTGAGGTTTAGGGAATAGGGGGAGGAAGTTTTCTCTCTGCTTGGATAAATTTGCTTGTTTCTTTAACAATTTAACAGTTAAACAGTTTATTTTTAAGAAACAACATTTTTTTCAATTTTCAGAAATTTAAAAATAAATTTCTAAGAGGCGAATTGGTACAAAATTCAAATGCAAGATTATTTGAATTCTTTGTTCAGATAATTATATTTTACAACTGAATAACAGAGTCAGGGAAATGCTAACACATACATATATTGGTCTTTTCCTTTACTGGGGTCACATTATTTTTATTTGGGAGGGAAGATCTTTCCTCGTAATTTTCCTTTTAAAAATATTTTGATTTCACTCATTGTTTCTTTCAGGTGACTCTTAGAATCATCTAGTCAAAATGGAATTGTGACTGGAAGTACACTAAGAAAAGATTCCTTTGGGAAGAATGAACATATTTTGACAAATATGTTCAATATTTTTACATATTTAAAATATTCACTCTCACTCACCCAGGAAAATATGTCTTAATTTATTCAAAACTTTTCTTTTGAACAAATGTAAAGTTTCATAGTTTTACCAAAGCCTTGAATATTCCTGACATATTTATTCCTCAATAGTTTGTGATTTTTCTTTCTTTGTGAATAGAATTGTTTCCCCTGGTATATTTGAATTGGTTATTCTGGCACATCAAAAGCGAACACTCTTTGTATATTTATTTTTATTCAGCTGCCTTTTAGAATTCTTATTTGTTCTAATGATTTTAGGTTGATTTTCTTGCATTCTGTACAAAATGCTGTCATGTTGAGTGGTTGAAAACCTTATATATATATTTCACTAATCTGTTATGGGGGAAAAGATAGATTCTACTAAGAAACATTTAGAACAAGATGTTAGTATGTAAACTCTAAGTGTGACTTCTATAGAGCAGTTGTTCTTAGGTTTGGCTTGCATTGGAATCACCTGGGGAGCTTTAGAAACCACTGATGCCTGGCTCCCTCCCTCAGATACTCTAATTTCTGTGCATCAGGACATTAAAACTTCTTTCTTTTTCTCTTACTTTTTTTTTGGACAAGGGCTTTCTGTGTCATCCAGGCTGAGTGCAGTGACACGATCACAGCTCACTGCAGCCTTGATTACCTGGGCTTAAGTAATCCTCCTGGAGCTCAGTTTTGGATCATGTAAAATGTGAGATACCTATCAAAGTCTAACAAGAAAGGTTAAGTAGGTAGGTTAATATGGTCCAAGTTTAGAAGAAAAGTCTGAGCTGAAGAAATAAATTAGTGATACTTAAAACCATGTGGCTAAAAGATCTCACCAAAGCAGTACATGCAGATATAAAAATAGAGATGTTCGAGGGATGAACTCTAGGGCTAACCAGAGCTATGAGACAGAATACAAGCCAAGGGAAGAAAAATATTTACAGCCGAAAGGAGTGATCGACTGTATCAAATTCTGCTGCTAAGTCAGGTAAGATGAGGACAGAGAACTGACCATTGGATTTGTCAACATTTACGTTTGGTTTTTTTATTGTGGAATCATCTCACTAACTGGCTAGACTTCCTTTCCTGGTTTTCCATCTTGTCTCCCCTCTGCTTTGCTTCTCAGTATATGATGAAGATGTTATGGGGAAAAGAGACAGTGTTCTTATGCTTAAGGATCACAAGACCCACATACACTTTCCTAAGTCTGGGAATGTTACTCCTTTTCCCGTGCCATCTGTCTGAAAAAATCTTTCTCTGCTCATTTTGACTATTTTATGACTAAGGCTCATTTTACTTATTTTATGACTAAGGGTTATTGATTTATCAAAATCAGGTTTTTTAGGAGTTTATTCTAGTAACTACTTTAGAATAAAGAGAATGTCATATCACAGAAATTGAAGTCGAATTTAAAACTCGTTTCACTGCATTTTCTTAGAGAATCATCAAACACTAGATGAGCAAGTCATTAAGGTAAAGAGTGTATTACCCACTGTCAGAGAAGACTTTTGGAAGAGTTTAGAAATTTGCTACACTTCATGGTTATCAATTCCAGTTTCTCCTTAGTTCCCACTTCCCATGATATCTCCTCATTTAATATATATCGAAATTAGGCCCCAAAATAGCTCTGATTTCCTGTTCAATTTTAGAATCTACAGTGCTGTCTTTTATTTATCTATTTATTTATTTATCTATCTATCTTTTTTTAGAGATACTATTGCTATAATTGCCCCAGCTGATCTTGAACTTCTGGCCTCAAGCAATCCTCCTGCCTCAGCTCTCAAGTAGCTTGTATGACAGGAGTGAGCCATTGCACCTAGTTCTACAATGATATCATTTTATAGTCTGTCATCTGAACATTCTATAATTTTAAAGTTTCAAGTTCCGCTAAAATATTTGTGATGCTTGCCATCTCTTTGCCTGCTATAAAAATTAAATTTTAAAATAGAGGCTAGTAGATTAACTTTTAAAACAAGATTTACACTAGTTTCTTTCATGCTACTAAGTTATCATTTCTGAGCATCCTAAGTGAGGCATATTCCTCTTTGAATAATACTGCATTCATTTATTTGCCAAGCATGTATTTATTAGCTACTGTGTGCCTGGTACAATAATAATGTTTAAAAAGGCAGTTCTTACTCTCAATCAGCGGAGGGGATGAATAGACGACTAAAAAAAGGTGATGCTTAGCTTCTAGGAAGGGACCAAGAGTATGCCTTAGATGATATAAAGGTTTGAGCTGAGACTTGAAGGATAAGAAGGAGTTTTTGAGATAATATATATAGGGAGAGGCATTCCAGGCAAGAAAATACACACAGATCTGAGGGAAAATGGCATATCTGGGGGGAATGCTGATCATTTACTCTTGCTGGTCACAGAATGCATTGAGGAACCTACAGACTATGAGCAGGAGCTTTAGGTAAGAGTTAGAATATGTAGGATACGTGCATATACTGAACTATATACTGAAGTAAAGAATTTGGGGCTTTGTTTTATTTCTTCCTCCAGGACGGTGGCAATGAGAAAAGGCTTTCTCTTTGGGGTGCACTAGGGTAGTGGTATTATTCATCAGAATCTCTGAAGGTCATCACTCCCTTTGGATATTGTAATACAACCTCCCCGCAACCCCCCATCTCCCAGTGTCACACATCCTTCCTTCCACAGGGACGTTACTTTCACATACTGTGGGTTGAACCTGTCTCTCAAAGTGGTCTGGACCTGAGAACCACTGCAGGGGACAAGAAGAAGCCACAGGAATATTTTAGGTAGGAAAAGATCATGATCAGTTTCAGCAATCTCTCCTCCCTTTCCTTGTTTTGCAGATATTTTACCATTACAACATAGATGGAGATCTTCATCTAAATTAATAAAAGATGTTCTCTATTCACAAATGGATATGGAGCAACAGTACACAATTTCTGCCCCAGAATTCATGGCTGGTGCAGCTAAAAAGCTCTTTTCAGATTGCTAGTCAATCCATTTGCTTATCTAAAAAGTTCATTTGTACAGTTTTAAATGGTTTGCAGAAGTCTTTTGAAAAGTACTCTTGAAGTTTCATGTCTTTTCCTCAAAACTTGACAGACTTGGGAGTGACAAAAAGGAAGAAAATATACAAACATATGTGACATATTCATAGCTGGACTTAAACAGTGATAAAAGAAAAATTTTCATTTTACAACCTACTTCCAGTAGAATTTTACAATCCTATTATCTAGTAAGAATCATTTCCTCTGAGTGGTGTTCACGCTCTGAGCAAATCATTTCTTAAGCAGCAAATTCTCCTCACAATTTGATGTATATCAGTTTAACCAAAATACTTTTCAGAAACCTAATATGTAGCAAAGCTCACAAGGTCTTTAGAGCATGACACATCAAAAAAGATGAAGGTAGAAATAACAAAAATGTGGCCTTAGGACTGAAGTTGAGTGGGATCCCCTTCCTCTGGCATGGAGTCTAGGTATCTGGAAAATTCTTTTTTTTTAATAAGTGCACACTTGAATGATCGTGTTCTGTTTTCACTGCCGCACTCTAACAATGCCCAAGATGAGCAAATAGTAAAATGATGCTGTTGTTTGATAAATTAATTATTGATGATAGACTGGTTTTGAACTCAAAGTGTTACGAAGTTAAAGGAGTTTCTCCTTAGTGGCTTACAGATCTCCCATACCCTTCTACTATCTAGTATCGCCTCCTCTGAACGGTGTTCATGCCCTGAGCAACATTCTCTCAGAGAAACACCTCCTCCTCTGCAAAGAGCTGAAGGAGGTTGGTGGGAGACAGATACCACCTGAATTATTGGTGAAGAGAAGCCATTTTTAAATGGAAGACAGTTCCACTGCAACAAGCTGAAGAAAGTCAGCACCATCTAGTGGAAGGAGAGTCACAGGAATGGACACCTGTTGGTTTGGTTTCCAGTTCTGTATTTTGAACTCTTTTCTGAGACTTAGGTGTGTATTGTTAATATTGGTCTCTTTTCATAATAGACTTAACCGAAAGGTCTCTGACCAAGCTTCAACACTGCGTTTTTTTTAGTGGTTTGCGGTATAATAATTATGATGGCTATATTTATTGAGATTTTGTTATACCTAAGCATTTCTCTAAGCCCTTGTTTCAGGGCTTCCAAGTACAGTTGTGCAGGTTGTATCCTGCACAAGGTTGCTTGGGTAAGGGAATGGGGAGACTGGAAACCATCTCCATCTCCACTTACCCATCTAGGTGCCCTAGAGAAGGGTTGCATTCACGTGGAGAGATGATCAAAATTTTCCAAACTGCACAAAGGTGCTATATGATGCAGTTCTGGTTTTTTTTTATATGCTTTATCTCATTTAACCTCACAGCATTCCTGCAAAGTAGGTGTCATATTATTCTGACCGTTTTTCAAGGAAGAAGTAAGGCTTAGGGGGTTAAGTAAAATTGCCAGAGGTCACATAACTACCCCGAGCAGTTTTTGCTCAAGTGGCTCAAAGCAGAGGCAAGCTCAAAGCCTCTCCGGTGTCTAGCGAGTTTGATTGCGATGATTGCTTCACTCACTGACTCAAGCAACTCAAACCAAAAACTTAATAAGTAAAGCCAAAAATTTAAAAAGCACTACAACAGAGAACGGCCTGCCATGCACCTGCGGACTTCACCTGCCACCTTAGCATAACTCCTGTTTGCTCTCTGAACAGGCAAGACACATTCTCCGGGTTCTTGTTCATCTTGTCCTTCCAAATGCCCTTTCTTGCCCCTCCCCGATTTCCTTCAGTAGAAATCTTTCGGCTCCTTTAAGACCCAATTTAGACCGTCCTTCTCCATCTTCATCAATTTTTCTAATCCTGCCCATTTCTTTTCCTCCTTTATTTCCCTGTCATATTTATTTTGTTTGCCTTACATAGTAATTATTTATGTATTTTTGTTACATCAGGATTTATTGTAACCTTTTTGAGGACAGGAGGTGTAACAGGCTTTACACAATGCGGCCATTCAATAAATAAGAATTAAATTGAAAACCTAGGGACCTAAACAATGGCAAGAGAAACCTGCAGTTTTATTATATGCTTTATGTTCTCACTTAAACTAAATGTCTAAATAGGAATTTCATAATACTGAATAATGATAAGCTGGGAGCCTTAAGCCAAACCCACAATGCATTCTACAGCATAATAGATTTGTTTCTAACAAAGACCTAGTGAGTAATTGAATTAGTGTGATTCGCCATATTTAACTCAACTCCCAGGAGCAGCAGAAGTTACAGATTTGCAAATCCCAAGGCACCAGGCACGTTGCAAACTTGTTCTAAGTTAATTTTTAACTTTCATTTTGAGTGCAATGATCTATTAAGCCCTCAGGCTACAGTCAGGTAGAGAGCAAGGAGAAAAGAAATCAGAACAACTCTTCGTGGTATTTTTGAGACTATTTATAGAGAGTTTACTTTGTATGGAAGTGAACTGGTAATACAAAAGAATTCATAGAACAAACACATAACTATTGTAACCTCTACAGTGAGTACATAGCAAAACAGAAATTTAACAATAGTTATTCATTGAAAATGTAAATCTAAGATCCTTATTTTTAACTGTAACTAAGAACGTATTTTTATCTAAAGTTTTCCCAATTACACTTATAAAGAAAATGTAGTACATATACACCATAGAATACTACACAGCCATAAAAAGAATGAAATCATGTCCTTTGCAGCAACATGGATACAGCTGAAGGCCATTATCCTAAGTGAATTAATACAGAAACATAAAATCAAATACTGCATATTTGTGGGAGCTAAACAATGATAGATGTGGACATAAAGATGGATACAATAGACGCCGGGGACACCAAAAGGGAGGAAGGAGGTGAGCGAGAGGGGCAAAGGTTGAAACAATAGAAGCCAAAACCCCAGCATTATACAATATCCATGTAACAAACCTGCATATGTACCACCTGAATCTAAAATAAAATAAAATAAAATACCTTGTGTATAAATTACATAGTCATAGGTTTATATTAATGAAGAAAAACAGAACTTGTCATTTCAAACAGATTGACAAAAATAGGGGAAATAAGACTTTATAAAATAGTTTAAAGATAGCAATGATTCAGTAGCCTGAATCTGTAAGAGGAAGGTGGATTTTAGCACATAAAAATCTTACTATGCATTCAATGTCTCCCTGAGAAAGAAAAAACTAAGCTATTGAATGAAATTGCTGTGGTAAATAGCAATCTCTCTCATTAGCTCAGATATTAAACGACTATGTACAAAAATTGGCCAAGGTCTCTACAATAAGGAAAAATATCAGTCTGGTGATAATAGTTAGAAAAGCAAATGCCTGAAATTAACTGAGCTTGCACAAGTAAATAAGTGAATGAATAAAAAAGCAAGAACTAAAAGTATAGAGGAAACAAAGGTCCAAAAAAATAAGTAGAAGGCAGAAAGAGGGATATGTTCACAGTCTAGACAGATGGCAAACATTAAAATGACAGATGTTTAGGCCGAAGCAAATTACTTCCTAGAGGCTAAAAAACACATTTATAATCACAGGAATACTGCTGGTAATTTTTATTTTTGAGCAACATAGAGAATGAAAGAGGGATCACAGGGCTTTAGATAAATTTTGTGATTTTTTTTTCCAACTGATACAAAATATCAGCAGGTAGTTTGTGAATAGTGAAAACAGTAATAGATTATCTAGTATGGGTTATGAATAACTTTTATAATTTGAAATTTGTTTTACTATTCATTTGTCCTTTTATTCATTCAACGTTTAAGTTGAACAATGAAAATGCATGGACACAGGAGGGGAACTTCACACACTGGGATCTGTCTCAAAAAAAAAAAAAAAAAGAAAGAAAGCCTTAAGGATAGTAAAGCATATTTCCATATATCTATATATTTACATCTATATTTACATATAAAACAGTCAAGTAAAATCTAACAAATTCGTAGTTGGAGACCCTAAGGAAGGAAGCTGAAGAAAATAGAAGCCAACAAGAATTGAAAGTCATAAATCAAGAAAATTTTCCTGAAATAGAAGATTTAAATCTAAATACTTACAGGACACACTATGCATGCCGGGGAAATGTAACCAAAAATTTAATATGGAGACATAGTCTAGGAATGTCAGTGGATTTCAAAAATAAAAAAAGAAAACTTCATGCTGCCAGTTTAAAAAAAATCAAATAATTCATAAAAAGAAAAACAATCTAACATAGTATTTCTCCAAAGCATCACTTACAAGATAATTAAGTAAAGAAAATATAAGCAAACAATTTTTTTTCTAGCCAAGCTATCCTTCAAAGATAAAGGTTACAAACATATTGTTACTACCAAACAATAATGGCTTGGGTAACTATGACAAATGGAGTAGTAGGGAACATTGAAAATATTTCACTGTAGAAATAATCATAAAAGAAATGTAGGGAATTAAGATTACTGAGCAGAATGTTGATATTATATGCCCTGACAATACAGAAGTGATACAATTAAAGTTGTTTTCTTCAATTGTGTATGATTTAATTGTGTATGATTTGAGTATGATTGCCTCATGTGAAATATCTGAGATTGAAAGGAGATACATTGTATCTGACATACCAAATAATAGAAGTATGAACATATTTGACATATGAAAGCAAACACTAGGAAAGGCAATGTTTTACTAGAATCAATGGAAGAGGATACGCAAAGCATGAGCGAAAAAGAAGGAGCATGATAGTTTCACTATTTTTTCTATTAGGGAACTAACAGGTATTGTCTGAAAAAAATGGAAAACCAAAAGTTATGTAATATAAATATAATGTTAATCCTTAAATTAAAAATACAAACCTTCTTAAATATCTGAAAAATTATACAAAAAATGAAACAGGCTGCCTAGGCAAAGATATTTTTAAAAACTACCAAAAAAAAAAAAAAAAAGAAACATACCTGTCATATTAAATGCAAGTAAGCCTAACTCATTGCTTAGGGAAAAGGATCAATGTAACTTATTCATGGTGGATTCTTATTATCTGTCTCCATATTTTTCTTCCCTATGTGTCTTAAATACAGCTCAAGGGAGCTGAGAGTTGAACAAGTGTGATGTAAATCTAGTAAAAGACTGAAATAGAAAAAAATAAAAAGAGTACTGTGGAGGAAAACAACCCTGGAACTACTTAAACATGTATGAGCTGCTTGTTACTGGATAAGAAAAGAACCCACTCTTCAAGAAAAAAATAACATTGCTTGTTGTAAGATCTTTTGAACAAAGTACAGTGGGTTAAGGAATTAGCTGTAAGACTGCCACAGAGATGGAGAAATGGAACTGGCAAGTAGAATGAGGTTCAACGTCAGAGGGCCTCAAACTTGGGAATGTAGATATGATGTTACTGGCAATAGGAAATGGCTGAAGGATATTAAGTACTGGAGTGCTAACATTTAAACAGTGTTTTTAACTAGTGGTTCCTAAAGTGTGGTTCACAGACCACCATCATCATCATCACCAGAGAACTTGTTAGAAATTCATATTCAGGTCCTATCCCTGACTTACTATATCACAAACTGGGGGCCTGGGGATAGGATCAGGGAGGCTTTAGCTGGGGCCAGCAATCTGTGTTTTAACAAGTCCTCGGGTGATTTGGACACACACTAAAATTTGAGAGCCACTGTTTTAAAAGATTGTCCTGGGCTAAACAGATGCTTAGAAGTCTATTGTATAGTACAGGAGTGAAGTGTTGAGAAACTAGAAGTGGGTAGAAGTGTTGCAACAGTGAATCAGGAAAAAAAAAAAAAAGGAGATGGAACCTAGTGATCAATTTTATATAAAAAAAGAAAACATGTCAAAAATGATTCCAAAAAGCATTTTGGCAAAGGATGTGGTACTCCAAAGGGGATATTTAGCTGGCTAAAAATCATGTGGAAATAGACTGCTATCATTTTTAACAGAAGCATAGCAAATTTAATGAATAACATGTATTTTTTTTGGTCTATCATATTGCTAGGTATTTATAAAAGTGACTTAATGAAATTCAGTCAAAATAATATTGTAAATTTGTAATTTTTGTCCCCTGCCTTGACCCAAGCACAAGACAATGGTAGTATTTTTTCATTAATAAGACCCAGTCATGCTAAAATAATATAAACATTTCTGTAGAACAGAAATGAAACTGAAACATACATTTAAATGATGATTGAAGCTATAAACCTGTTGGTATTTAGACTTAGATCTAAAGTAGTCTACAAATTTGAGACTTTCTGGGTAATGGGAACCAAATTTATTCCACTCCTGGAAGGATACAGAAGCCAGGCCTACCACACGAAATTTAAGACTGGGACCGGACTCCCTCCTCAGTAAAGGAGGCTAAGAAAAACTATGTTGATTGCTAGGGTCACAGCTCTTATAAACCTGAGTGGTTGGGACGGCAGTGGGAGGGAGGCTGAAGAGAGGAGGTTTAGAGAAAGCCCTCACAGATCAGGACACCACCCAAGCTGCTGCTTTGCTTGAGGACTAGAACCGTGGTATCTTCAGAGGCCCGAAGACAAAAAATAAATACATAAATAAATAAGACTTAGTTATAGACTGGGAGCTCTAGGCAAAATGCACAGACAAATAAGGTTTGGGTGATGGGAAGAAAGAAGATTCCACTTAAGAAGAGCATTTAAACTAAATTTCCAAACACTAAGATGACAAAAAAAAAAAAAGAAAAAAAAAAAGCAGCAAATCCAGAGGGAAAGGAGCGGAGCGATTATGGGGAGAAAAAACTTGGTAATAAAATAAGTAAAGTATATTAGAAAATAAAATTAACTCTTGCCTGTGGGGAGAAAAATCTCTATTTTTACATAAATGATGGAATTAAAATCATAGACAATAATGAAAAAGAACACGTAAGAGGTGATTTCAGGGAGTACTTTTAGAGCATGCTAAATCCTTGCATTTTTTCAGTAAGAAGCTAAAAATTTACTGATTACATTCAGGTGTTGTTAAAAACACATAGCTAAAATGTTTGTTAAAATTTGATAGGTCACCATTAGAAAATGAAAAGTAAATCATTTTTAAACCGGCAGGGACAAAAAAAGACAAAAAAGAGAAAAAAGAAAAATGTCGACAATTAAATAGTATAAAATAAGGGTATAGAAAGCAAACAGAAGCATAATAAATTTAAAAGATGGAAAATATAAATACCTCAGTTATAATAAATGTAACAAATGTATAAAATGCATCTAATAAAAGTATATACTACTTAAAGTACACACATTTAAAAAACATGTTGCAGAAAATTGGAAAAAAAAAGAGAGTGAATATACTAAGAAAATGTTAAACTAAAACAAATAAAAAACCATGGGGCAATAAAATCAGACATATCAGAAGTTAAAAGAAAAAGCATTAATAAGGAAAGGAAAGAAAAATTATAACAATATAAGGAACAACCACCAAGAAGATATATCAATCGTAGACTCATATGCAACTGCAAAGAGCATAGAATATATAAAGCAAAACCTGACAGAATTATAAGGAGAAATAGTATCCAGGTTACATAAAGAAATTCTACAGGCCAGGCTTGGTGGCTCATGCCTATAATCCCAGCACTTTCAGAGGCTGAGGCAGGCGGATCACGAGGTCAAGGGATCAAGACCATCCTGGCCAACATGGTGAAACCCGTCTCTACTAAAAATACAAAAATTAAGCGGGCATGGTGGCATGCACCTACAGTCCCAGCTATGCCGGAGGCTGGGGCAGGAGAATGGCTTAAACCCGGGAGGCAGAGGTTGCAGTGAAGCAAGATCGCGCCACTGCACTCCAGCCTAGGGACAGAGTGAGACTCTGTCTCAAAAAAAAAAAAAAAAAGAAAGAAACTCTATAGTTACTGTAAAACAAGACAACTGGTCTGGCACACTGGCTGACAGCTGTAATCCCAGTGCTTTGGGAAACCAAGGCAGGAGGATTGCTTGAGCCCAGGAACTTGAGACTAATCTAGGCAAGATCCCTACAAAAGATGTAGTGAGACCCCCATCTCTATAAAAACATTTAAAAAAACTAGTTGGCATGATGGTGCATGCCTGTGGTCCCAGCTACTCGGGAGGCTGAAGTAGGAATGATCACTTGGGCCGAGGAGGTCAAGGCTACAGTGAGTCATGATCATGCCACTGCATTCTAGTTTGGGCAACAGAGCAAGATGCTGTCTCAGGAAAAAAAAAAAAAAAAGAGGGAGAGAGACAACACGAAAGAAAAATAAAGGATATAAACAGGAACAATTCATAGAAGAGAAATCCTAATGGCCAATAAACATGAATAAATGTTCAACCTCTCTAGAAATCAAGGACATGCAAATTAAAACAAAAAGATACATTTCAGAGCTATTAGTTCAATATTTTTCTAATGCTAAATGTTAAGTGAGGATCTCTCAGATACTGCTGATGGGTATGAAAACTGGAACAATCAATTAGAAAACTATTTGGCTCTATCTATAAAATGTGAAGAAACATTTACTCTACAAACAGTAATTCTATCCTTGGGTATTACTGCTTGAATAGCTCTTGTACATAAGCAGAAGGCAACGTGTGGCATAACTTGCAATTAAGATTAATTGGAAATAATGCAATTTACCACTTAAAGAAAAATAAATATGTAAAATGTACTAGAGTCATATAATATCATACTATGCAGAAATTAAAAGCAATAAATTGATATCTAAGTATCAGTATGATTGCTCTTAAAAACAAATGTTAACTGAAAAGGGGATATTCTAGAATATGTATATAATTACTTACATTTTAACAAATTCAAAAAACCACCATACACAAAAAGTGTAAGGATTCTAACTGTATATACACACAAAAAAATCAGACTATGTATATCAAAGACTCAATGGTTGCCTGCAAGAAGGAAGGGTAAACTATAGTACTTCAACTTTATTCATAATGATTTTTTTAAAATTTAAAGCAAATGTGCAAAAGGCTAACATTAATTCTGGATAATGGGTACATAGTGTTTACCATGTGTTTTTTTGTGTAATAAGAATTCTTAACATAAGATTTACCCTTTTCCCAAATGTTTTAAGTGCACAATACCATGCTAACTATAGGAACTATGTTGTACAGCAGATCTCTAGTACTTACTTACCTCGCATAACTGAAACTTTATATCCAATAACCATCTTTCCCCATTCTTTCTCCCTGAAGCCCCTGACAGCTACTATCTACTATCTGTTTCTATGAGTTAGACTATTTTAGATCTCATATAAGTGAAATTAGCAGTGTTTGTCCTTCTGTGACATTCTTATTTTACTTGGCATAATGTCCTCCAGGTTTTCCCATATTGTTGCACATGCCAGGATTTCCAACATTTTTAAGCCACAATAATATTCTCTTGTATGTGTATACAACATGTTTTTATTCATTAATCTCTGAATGAACATTTAGGTTGTTTCCATATCTTGGCCATTGTGAATAATGCTGCAGTTGAACATAGGATGCACACATCTCTTCAAGATCCTGATTTCACTTCTTATGGATAGAAACCCACAAGTGGAATTTCTGGATCCTAAAATTCACATGGAATCACCAAAGACTCCAAATGGGCAAAGCAATTTGAACATGGCTGGAGACATCACACTTTCTGATTTCAAAATACCTTACAAAACTACAACATTAAAACAGTGTTATACTGGCCTAAAAACTGATGCACAGACCAGTGTAACAAAATAAAGAGTCCAGAAATAAACCCATATATATGCAATCAACTGATATTTGAGAAGAGTGTCAAGAATGCACAATGGAGAAAGGATGGTCTCTTCAATAAACGATGTGGAAAAAACTGAATATCCACATACAAAGAATGAAATTGGACCCTTATCTTACACAAGACACAAAAATCAACTCATCATGGATGAAAGACTTAAACTTAAGACCTGAAACTGTAAAACCACTAGAAGAAAAAATAAGGGAAAAGCTTCTTGACATTGGTCTTGATAATGATTTGTTACACTGAAAGCACAGGAAACAAATGCAAATATAGACAAATGGGACTACATTATAAACTTCTTTCACTTTTCTTCTTAAAAATTTCATTTAAATTAAAACATTGCTGGTGTGAATTTGGTGAAACAATATCTCTTTTTTTTTTTTTTTTTTTGAGACAGAGTCTCACTCTGTCACCCAAGCTGAAGTGCAGTGGTGCAATCTTGGCTCACTGCAAGCTCCATCTTCTGGGTTCAAGCGATTCTTCTGCCTCAGCCTCCCAAGTAGCTGGGACTACAGGTGACTGCCACCACGCCCGGCTAATTTTTGTATTTTCAGTAGAGACAGGGTTTCATCGTGTTAGCCAGGATGGTCTCGATCTCCTGACCTTGTGATTTGCCCACCTTGGCCTCCCAAAGTGCTAGGAGAAACAACATCTCTTTTACATTGCTGGTTATATTGTAAATTAGTACCACTGCTTTGAAAGACTTGGCAAGGACCTTAACTATTTATATTTTTTGACATAATAGTTCTCTTTTGGGGAATTGAACCCACATTTTGGCTTGGATACACTTTATTCTCTATAAATAAAAAGATAAACTGGATTAAAAATCATATTTTCTATTTTTAAAATTGTTTGATTGGTATTTCTGGGACATATTATTGTGATATTTCATCACTTTCATAGGGTAATTAATGAAAGTCCAAATATTTTGAAGTAAATTTTACATAGTTAGCATTTTTGTATTGTTCTTCCTTAACTCATAGATTGACCTTACACTTGTCTTAAACAATAATTAAATGCAATTAAAAACCACAGTACAACCAAAATGAAAAACAACTTAATACTGAATAATAATCAAAACTGTTGAGGCTTTCTGTGTACAGGTTTGATAAAGTGCTCCCAGTCTCACTTGACCTCCACTAACCACAGCACATACTCAACTGCTGTGCAGTTGGTGCCTCTCAATTGCATTTGTTTTTATGGTAAATTTAAAGTAATTATTATTTATTACTTAAAAACAAATTGAAACAAATATTACAACTTTTATTGACCCAAATGACCTGGAACACAGGCCTGAACAGCTAGGGGTTCTTGAATCACTGTCAGGAAATGATGTCCTAGTTAAACCATTGTGTGCTTTACAGATGGAAATATTGGCATAGATCCAGAGGAGTTAAAGGACTCATCCAAGCCATACAGCTGGTAAGTTGTAAAGCTTTATTCCTGCTGAGAGTTCTTTTCAGTTTTAGTGATTTTGAAGAGAAGTCCATATGGACATGTAAATTTGTTAGAAAAGAACCACAAAATTCAACAGCCCTTCATGCTAAAAACTCTCAATAAATTCGGTATTGATGGAATATATGTCAAAATAATAAGAGCTATTTATGACAAACCTGCAGCCAACATCATACTGAATGGGCAAAAACTGGAAGCATTCCCTTTGAAAACGGGCACAAGACAGGGATGCCTTCTCTCACCACTCCTATTCAACATAGTGTTGGAAGTTCTGGCCAGGGCAATCAGGCAGCAGAAAGAAATAAAGGGTATTCAATTAGGAAAAGAGGAAGTCAAATTGGCCGTATTTGCAGATGACATGTTTGTATATTTAGAAAATCCCATCATCTCAGCCCAAAATCTCCTTAAGCTGATAAGCAACTTCAGCAAAGTCTCAGGATACAAAATCAATGTGCAAAAATCACAAGCATTCTTATACACCAATAACAGACATACAGCCAAATCATGAGTGAACTCCCATTCACAATTGCTTCAAAGAGAATAAAATGCCTAGGAATCCAACTTACAAGGGATGTGAAGGACCTCTTCAAGGAGAACTACAAACCACTGCTCCATGAAATAAAAGAGGACACAAACAAATGGAAGAACACTCCATGCTCATAGATAGGAAGAATCAATATCGTGAAAATGGTCATACTGTCCAAGGTAATTTACAGATTCAATGCCATCCCCATCAAGCTACCAATGACTTTCTTCGCAGAATTGGAAAAAACTACTTTAAAGTTCATATGGAACCAAACAAGAGCCCACATTGTCAAGTCAATCCTAAGTCAAAAGAACAAAGCTGGAGGCATATCTCGCGACCTGACTTCAAACTATACTACAAGGCTACAGTAACTAAAACAGCATGGTACTGGTACCAAAACAGAGATGTAGACCAATCAAACAGAACAGAGCCCTCAGAAATCATACCACACATCTACAACCATCTGATCTTTGACAAACCTGACAAAGACAAGAAATGGGGGAAGGATTCCCTATTTAATAAATGGTGCTGGGAAAACTGGCTAGCCATGTGTAGAAAGCTGAAACTGGATCCCTTCCTTACACCTTATACAAAAATTAATTCAAGATGGATTAAAGACTTAAATGTTAGACCTAAAACCATAAACACCCCTAGAAGAAAACTTAGGCAATACCATTCAGGACATAGGCATGGGCAAGGACTTCATGTCTAAAATACCAAAAGCAATGGCAACAAAAGCCAAAATTGCCAAATGGGATCTAATTAAACTAAAGAGCTTCTGCACAGCAAAAGAAACTACTATCAGAGTGAACAGGCAACCTACAGAATGGGAGAAAATTTTTGCAATCTACTCATCAGACAAAGGGCTAATATCCTGAATCTACAAAGAACTCAAACAAATTTACAAGAAAAAACAAACAACCCCATCAAAAAGTGGGCAAAGGATATGAACAGACACTTCTCAAAAGAAGACATTTATGCAACCAACAGACACATGAAACAATGCTCATCATCACTGGCCATCAGAGAAATGCAAATCAAAACCACAATGAGATACCATCTCACACCAGTTAGAATGGCAATCATTAAAAAGTCAGGAAACAACAGACGCTGGAGAGGATGTGGAGAAATAGGAACACTTTTACACTGTTGGTGGGACTGTAAACTAGTTCAACCATTGTGGAAGACAGTGTGGTGATTCCTCAAGGATCTAGAACTAGAAATAGTTTGACCCATTTGACCCAGCCATCCCATTACTGGGTATATACCCAAAGGATTATAAATCATGCTGCTATAAAGACACATGCACATGTATGTTTATTGTGGCACTATTCACAATAGCAAAGACTTGGAACCAACCCAAATGCCCATCAATATAGACTGGATTAAGAAAATGTGGCACATATACACCATGGAATACTACACAGCCATAAAAATGGATAAGTTCATGTCCTTTGTAGGGACATGGATGAAGCTGGAAACCATCATTCTCAGCAAACTATCGCAAGGACAAAAATCAAACATTGCATATTCTCACTCATAGGTGGGAATTGAACAATGGAAACACTTGGACACAGGAAGGGGAACATCACACACCAGCGCCCATCATGGGGTAGGGAAGGGGGAGGGATAGCATTAGGAGATCTACCTAATGTAAATGACGAGTTAATGGGTGCAGCACACCAACATGGCACATGTATACATATGTAACAAACCTGCATGATGTGCACATGTACCCTAGAAATTAAAGTATAATAAAAAAAACAACAAAAAGCTTAATTACAAAAAAAAAAAAAAAGAACTATATAAATGCCAGTGGTAATAGGAAATAAACCTACTTGACTTAAGTTAGGAACAGGAAAGGAGAAATTATCTGATAGCTCCCTTGCAGTGTGTTCCTTATGGAACTAATACACGATTTACCAAAGGACTCTTTAGGGTTATTCTGCTCAGGCCAATAATTTGTCACGGTGAGTCATTTCAAGACTAAGGGTAGAGGTAAGCAGGCATGCCTGCTAGAGTGAGTAAGGACGTCAGAAGCCAGTTTCTTAGTGTATTTGGCTTTCCTTGCTCATGCCTACATCATTCCAGAGATAAAGAAAAGGCCATTCAAGGAGGCATCACATGATTGTTCACATGAATACTATACCAGTAACAGTCCCTGCCACTCTCAGTGGAAGGGACAGTCTGGCAACTATCAGGGTGAGTGATATAGTCAAAAAGTAAGTGCTACCTTCTACCACTTATGAGAGCTATGGCAGTAGTCGTAAACTTTAGGTATTGCTGACAATGACTTAATCATATCCCATTATAATGCAGTTTTTCCTTAGTCAAAAACATAATAATAACAATCATTATTTGCATCTAACTTCTAACTGTCTAAGTCACCCATACAAAGCCATTCTCATCACATTCGAATTCCCTTCTGTTTCCTCTTTTTTGTAACTTGCCAAAGAAATTAGTTATACTTAATGGGCTTGCCTTTGTTACCTCAAGAGTGTTTCGTACATGTTCCCTACAACCACCACAGCTACACTATGCTTTTAAGATATCATGTAAATTCCATTTAGTGTCCTTTTCTATCTTCTTTACTGGCCTTGTGCTACTGTGGGTTCATCTTCTTGTTCAGCTGGATTTTATAATAACCTTGTCCACCTTTCTTCAGCCTCTTCCTTTTCCCTGATTACTCCCCCTCCCCTAGGCGCTGACAGCTGACGCACTGACTCTCTCACTTCCTTCCTGCTTTTATGGTCTCTTAAGTCAGTCTCATACATTCTCTAACTATTACACATGCATGCAATAGCATTTTAAGGCCACATAGGGTCACACAATACCACCCACACCAGGTAGTAACGACTTTTTAAATATTATGCTGGCTTTTTTGGGGGGCCCTAGCTATTGCTGGACCACATTTTTTCCCCTTGCTGTTTACATGTATCTGAGATCTTTTAGCTCAAACTCCTTTATGTTGTATTGGTTGTTATGTTTCTTCCCAAATGAATTTACCAGAACATTTAAAAGAATAAAAGCTTTTTATTCCCTCAATGTTAAGATGTTGCCAAGACTGCCATTTATGTCTGTCTCTTTAGCACCACCTGACAAAATGATTCCTTAATGGTTGAGAACTGCCAGTCTAGTTCACTGACAGGTTCCCAGAATCCTCAGTACTTACAGCAGTTTCTGACACTGAATAAACATCAATAGACTTTGACTTAATAAATGATTATTTTAGTTGTTTGCTGTTTATTCAGTTTTTAAAAAGCGATCATATCCTTCTTCTCAGATTTCTGAAGTCCTTTCTCTATTTTAGCTGTTGTCTCTGTCCCCCATTTTATCATGTTTATTTCACTTAACTTGTCATTGTATGTTGGATGAGATTAGTTAGAAATATAGTATCAGCATTTATTATATATTTTCATAATTTTTCAACTTTTTATACTTAATTTTCTCTTTCTATATCTAAATTCTGTTAAGGTATTCATTTTTAAAATAATTACTATTTTGTTACCATTTTGTCGATTTGTATATTCTCATTACCATTTACATTAATAATGCTTAATTTATTTTAATCCCATAAAATAGCTTTTATCTCCTTAGACTAACATTTTTGCCTTTCATCACTTATTTTCTTTCTTGCTTTTAAATGAGGAGCAACATTTCACACACAGAAGTGGAGTTAAGCCTTCCCCAAATTGCAGGGGTGAGGTGGTTAGAAATAGTTAATATTCAATCCTTTCATAGGTTTTAATTTTCTTTTTTCTTCTTTTTTTTTTTTTTGGGGGAGCCGGAGTTTCGCTCTTATTGCCAGGCTGGAGTGCAATGGCACAATCTCAGCTCCTGCAACCTCTACTCTGGGACGAGATTCTCCTGCCCCTCAGCCTCCCAAGTAGCTGGGATTACGGCATGTGCATAGCCGGCTACTTTTTTTATTTTATTTTTAGTAGAGCGGGGTTTCTCATCTTGGTCAGGCTGGTGCCAAACAGCCTCCGGCGATCCGCCATCTCAGCCTTAAAAGTGCTGGGATTTTGGAAGGCATGAGCCACTCAGCCCAGCCAGTTTTGGTACCGATAGAAATGAAGTTGTCTTTAACCTCAATATTAAACTTAATCCAAATCTCAGTGGAAGTGTAGGATATCCCCATTTTCACACATTGATTAACTCAAATATATAGAAGTAGATAGCCACTAAGATAAAACTGGGTAATGGCTTTTATTTGAGTTTCAGCCCATTTTATAATGAAGTTCTGAAAATCACCATATCTGAAAACCACAATTATTTGAGTATGGACACTTTTTAGAAGTGTTCGTAGTATAGAGAGAGAAAAACACAGGTAAAAATCCAAATCTTTTTGAACATACCTGATATGGATGGAGGCACAAGACATGGATAACATCCAAATGATTGGAATTCAAATATTTTCGTCTATTTTAATCATTAGCTTAGCAGAATGTTTGTTTGTTTTCTTTCCAAGGTTGAGAGAGGAAGTAATAGTTTCTGATTCTGAGTTATTTTCGCTTTTGCTCCCAGTCTTGAAAAATAAGGGGAAACTGGCTAAGCAGTACTTGTCCCCTGTACATTTTCAGAAATGAGCTCCCCATGCTCTGAGAATTGAGATGCTTTCTTCTTATTCAGTGGTTTTTCCTCATGCCTCTCTCAGTGACTGGCTGTGGAATCAGCGCTCCAGAATCCTACATTCCAGGCTAACATTTTAACCACCTAACTTTGGTAAGACCCAGTCCCTCGCAAAAGAGCTTGCATCACTGAGAAGCAGTGTAGGAGGGGTCCTAACTCTTCCAACACTTAATTTTGGATAAACGAGAGCTCTTTTATTGGATAAGTTAGAGGCCTTGCAAAGCAAATTTTGTAAAATGTGAGACCCAGATTTTTCTCTAAGTCACCTGGATCTGGCCTACTAACCTTATTTACAGAACTTCCCAACACTCATTTCCTTCCTGAAGAGGATAGGAACATTTACCCCTCTGGCAACTCTGTCACACCTGAGAACATGGTGCCTTTGATCCCCTTGCTACTCACATTTAGGCATTCTCAAATCCCCTTCAGATGCCAAGGATGATGTTCCTAATTCTACCGTCATTAGCCTAGAATACCACTCTCAAGTCACCGCCCCTCTGCAAAAGGATAGGGCCAGAAATCTACACGTTTTCTCACTACATGGAACTTAATTATGTAGTACCTTAGTCAGGATCAACTAGCTCTATCTAGCTTTGGTGTCTTTAGCAAATATGATGCAGCAGAAGCCTGAACCCGGGGTTACAACAAACCAACATACATGCATCTTTCATAATCACATGATTCTATATTCTAGAACACATCCTACAATGATAAAAATTCTTAGAATCTGGAGGCACAGGGAGCAAAGACTATGACCTCATAAACTTCTATTCATCTCAGTTTCAGTGACCATACCAGCACTGCCTCGTTTGAAAAATAAGGTCATTTTGGCCTAATCCAAATGTGGTTTCCAGAAAAGAGTGACTTAGGGTGTCCAAATACTAGGTCACTTCACAGAGGAGCAAATGGATATATCAGGTGATTAATTCCAATGTCATAGTTTCTTTATATTTATGAAAATGTATATAAATACATGCACATATGTGTCTTTAAAATGTCATGAGGACCTATATGTTTGTTAATAAATATTTCCTCTGTCCTAAATTATAATTGTGGATGATTTAAATATTAGAAATTAAAAATTATGATGGTAATTTGGTAAAGGCCTATTTTTCAGCCATCTGAACTGGAAAGGCTGTATTTCCATGGTTAATGTTTCTAGGGACAGCTATCCTAGGGAAGAGGGGAGCATATTGTTAAACTAATCTACTTCTCAGGGTATTAGTTTGCTAGGGTTGCTATAACAAAGTGCTGCAAATTGAGTGGCTTAACCAACAGAAACTTATTATCTCGCAATTCTGGAGGCTAGAGGTCCAATATCGAGGTGTTGACAGTGTTAGCTTTTTCTGAGGGCTGAGAGAAACAATCTGTTCCATGCCTCTTCCCTACCTTCTGGTGGTCTGCTGGCAGGCTTTGGTGGTCCTCGGCTTGCAGATATATCACTCTGATCTCTGCCTTCATCTTTGCGTAGTGGTTTCCCAGTGTGTGTTTCCGGGTCCAAATTTCCACTTTTAATAAGGACATCATTGACATTGGATAAGGTCTCACTCTAATGACCTCATCTTCACTTGATTACATCTGCAATGACCCTATTTCCTATGAAGGTCACTTTTTTTTTTTTTTTTTAGACGGAGTCTCTGTTGCCCAGGCTGGAGTGCAGTGGCACAATCTTGGCTCACTGCAACCTCCACCTCCCTGGTTCAAGCAATTCCCCTGTCTCAGCCTCCTGAGTAGCTGGGACCACAGGCATCTGCTACCACAGCAGGCTAATTTTTTTTTTTTGTATTTTTAGTAAGGACGGAGTTTCACCATGGTGGCCAGACTGGTCTCCAACTACTGACCTCAGGAAATTCACCCGCCTTGGCCTCCCAAAGTGCTGGGATTACAGGCTTGAGCCACTGCGCCTGGCCAATTTTTGTATTTTTAGTAGAGATGGGGTTTCACCATGTTGGCCAGGCTAGTTTTGAACTCCTGACCTCAAGTGATCCACCTGCCTTGGCTTCCCAAAGTGCTGGGATTACAGGCATGAGCCACCGCACCCGGTCTGAAGTTAACATTTTGAGGTAATGGGGATTAGGACTTTAATATATAAATTTTTGGGGAAACCATTTGTATTATGCTTCCCTAGAGAAACAGAACAAATAATGATATATAAAAATATATGTTATCTGGTGAGCCCTAAAGCAAATTGTGTCTCCCAAAATTTGTGTGTGTACGTGTGTGTTTGTGTGTGTGTGTGTATCATAAGCTAAATAGCCAGATAGCTGGTAAAACATTTCTGGGTGTGTCTGTTACCCCTGAGGATGTTTAGAGAAAAGATTAGCATTTGAATTTATAGAATAAGGCAAAGAAGATTACCCTCACCAATGGGGTGGCCATCATCCAATCCCTTGAAGGCTTGACCGAAGAGACAGAAGGGTGAAATCACTCTCCCTGCTTGAGCTGAGACATTTATATTCTTCTACCCTTGATTATCAGTGCTCTTACTCTTGGACCGTGACCAGGATTGATACCATTGGCTCTCCTGATTTTCTGGCTTTTGGGCTTGGACTGAATTACAACACCAGCTTTCCTAGTTCTTCAGCTTGCAGACAGCAGATTGTGGGACTTTTCAACTTCTGTAATTGTATAAGCCAATTTCTATAATAAATCTCTCTATGTGTGTGTGTATGTTTATATGTACTTGTGTTGTATGCATATATGTGTGTGTGTGTGTGTCCAGATGCTTCTCAACTTACAATGGGACTATATACCAATAAACCCATCATAAAATTGACAATATCATAAGTCAGAAATCCATTTAATACTCCAATGAATTATCATAAAGTTAAAAAATCGTAAGTCAAACAATCATTAAGTCCACATGTTCCTTAACTTATGATGTTATGTCCCAATAAACGTATCTTAAAGTCAAAAAATCGTAAATCAAAACGTAACTTGGAGATCATCTGTATATGTGTGTGTATGTGTGTGTGTATGTATAAAAACATCCTATATACAGGGATATTTTATATTTATATCCTATATATATGGCCATTTCATATGTGTGTGTGTGTGTGCGTGTGTGTGTGTGCGTGAAATGAAAATAAAATATGAAATCTCTTGTTGGTTCTGTTTCTCTGGGGAACCCTGACTAATACAGGAGATTAGGTCTAGAGGTGAGGGGCAGGGCCTTGTGGACTGCAAGGTGTAAGGACTTTGACTTTTACACCTTGAGTGAAGAAAATCATGGGAGAATTTTGAGCAAAGTACTTTTTAAAAGAATCATTCTAGCTACTGGGTTGAGAATAAAAATAGTAAACTAATAAATTAATGGTAGTCAAGTAGGTGTTGCCATATTATACATACTGGGTCAGGCATATACATATAAAAACTCATTTAATGTGCTCCAGAGAGGGAGGCAAAATTCAAAGTAGGGAGACCTGTTTTGGGTATTCTTTTCTTGTTGTTGTTTTATTGATTGACAAAAGTTCCTTGCATATTCTAGGTATCACCTATTTTTTGGTGGCTATATGGGTTGCAGATATCTTCTCCCTGTCTGTGTTGTTTTACAATTTAAGTTGTGTCTCTTGTTATTCAGAAGTATAGAATATTAATGTACTCAAATTCACCAACCTTTTTTTGATAGATTTTATTTCATTTTTCATAAACATTTGTATTGGGTCGTGCTGCTCACAGTCCTGCCACATGCAGACTCCTTCACACTGCCCATGATGTGGCATCTAAACATAAATCTCAATCCTAGTGCTTCCTGTTTAAAACCCTTAGAGAACTGCCTGTGGCTCTGTGACCCTCATCATTTAGCCTCCTATAGGTCTACTGGCTCTAGGGTACTGTGATAACAGCCCTGTATATGTGTAAAAGGCATACCTTATTTTATTGTGCTTTGCTATATTGTTTTACTTCACAGATATTTTGCAAATTTGAAGTTTGTGGCAACTCTGTATCAAGCGAGTCTATTAGCACCGTTTTTTCCAATAGCATGTACTCACTTCATGCTTCTGTGTCACATTTTGGTAATTCTTGAAATATTTCAAACTTCTTCCTTATCTATTATTATTATCTGTAATTACTGATCTTTGATGTTAGTGTTGTAAGTGTCTTAAAGTTCAACAAACCACACCCTTATAAGACAGCAAACTTAAAAGTTATATGTGTTCTGGTTGCTCCACCAACTGGCTGTTTCCCATCTCTATCCATCTCCTCTAGCCTTCCTATTCCCTGAGGTACAACAATGTTGAAATTAGTCCAATTAATAATGCTGCAATGGTCTTTAAGTGTTCATATGAAAGGAAGAGTCACAAATCTCTCACTTTAAAACAAAAGTTAGAAACGATTAAGCTTAGTGAGGAAGGCATGTTGAAGGTTAAGATGGGCCAAAAACTAGGCGTCTTGAACCAGTTAGCCAAGCTGCGAATACAAATAAAAAGTTCTTGAAGAAAATTAAAAGTGCTACTTCTGTTAACACACGAATGATAAGAAAGCAAAACAGGCCGGGCGCGGTGGCTCACACCTGTAATCTCAGCACTTTCAGAGGCTGAGGTGGGTGGATCACCTGAGGTCAGGAGTTGTAGACCAGCCTGACCAACATGGTGAAACCCTGTCTCTACCAAAAATACAAAAAAATTAGCCAGGAGTGGTGGTGCCTGCCTGTAATCCCAGTTACTCAGGAGGCTGAGGCAGGAGAAGTGCTTGAACACGGTATGCAAAGGTGACAGTGAGGCGAGATTGTGCTGCTGCACTCCAGCCTGGGCAACAGAGAGAAAATTCTGTCTCCAAAATAAATAAATAAATAAATAAAATTTAAAAAACAAAAGAAAGAAAAGAAAAAGAAAAACTGCCTTATTGCTGATATGGAGAAAGTTTTAGTGACCTGGATAGACCAGGCCATCCACAACATTCCCTTAAGCCAAAACCTAATCCAGAGCAAGGCCCTGACTCTCTTCAGCACTATGAAGGCTAAGAGAGGTAAGAAAGCTGCAGAAGAAAAGTCTGAAGCTGTTAGAGGTTGGTTCATGGGGTTTAAGGAAAGAAGCCATCTCCATAACATAAAAGTGCAAGGTGAAGCAGCAAGTGCTGATGTAGAAGCTGCAGCAAGATCCAGAAGATCTAGCTAAGATCACTAATGGAGATAACCACAGGAAACAACAGATTTTTAAAAATGTGGACGAAACAGCCTTCTATGTGAAAAAGATGCTATCTAAGACTTTCATAGCTAGAGAGGACAAGTCAACACCTGACTTCAAAGCTTCAAAAGACAGGCTAACTCCCTTGTTAAGGGCTTATGCAGCTATTGAAGCCAATGCTCACTTACCATCCTGAAAATCCTAGGACCCTGAAGAATGATGCTAAATCTAGTCTGCCTGTGTTCTATAAATGAAACAACAAAGGCTGGGCTAAGAAAAAAAAAAGATTTCTTTCAAAATATTACTGCTCATTGAAAATGTGCCTGGTCACTCAAGATCTCTCCAAGGATGAAAGTGTACAAAGAGATTAACATTGTTTTCATGCACAACACGCTGCAGTCATCATTCTGCAGTCCATGAGTCAAGGAGTAATGTCCACTTTCAAGTCTTATTTTAAAAAAAATACATTTTATAAGGCTATAGTTACCATAAATAGTGATTCCTCTGACAGATCTGGGTAACTAAATTGAAAACCTTCTTGAAAGAACTGACCACACTAGATGCTATTAAAAAGATTTGGTGATTCATGGGCCATGGCTCGTGCCCGTAATCCCAGCACTTTGGGAGGCTGAGGTGGGTGGATCATGAGGTCAGGAGTTCAAGACCAGCCTGGCCAAGATGGTGAAACCCCCTCTCTACTAAAAATACAAAAATTAGCTGGGTGCAGTGGCAGGTGCCCGTAATCTCAGCTACTTGGGAGGCTGAGACAGGAGAATTGCTTGAACTGGGGCGGCAGAGGTTGCAGTGAGCCAAGATCGCACCACTGCACTCCAGCTTGGGCAACAGACTGAGACTCCGTCTCAAAAAAAAAAAAAAAAAATTGGTGATTCATGCAAGGAGATCAAAATATCAACATTAACAGGAGTTTAGAGGAAGTTGATTCTTTGAGGGGTGGAAGACCAGTGGAAAAAGCCATTGCAAATGTGAGGAAAACAGCAAGAGAACCAGAATTAGAAGTAGAGCTTGAAGATGTGACTGAATTGCTGCAATCTCATGATAAAACTTGATCAGATGATGAGTTGCTTCTTGAATGAGAAAAGAAAGTGGTTTCTTGAGATGAAATCTACTCCTAGTAAAGATGCTGTGAACATTGTTTAAATGACAACAGAGGCTTTATAATGTTT
Source organism: Papio anubis (assembly GCF_008728515.1). Lineage (NCBI taxonomy): Eukaryota > Metazoa > Chordata > Mammalia > Primates > Cercopithecidae > Papio > Papio anubis. The sequence continues at coordinate 35,023,251 of NC_044979.1, forward strand.
TATAAATTTGGTTGATAAAGCAGCGGCAGAATTGAGAGGACTGATTCCGGTATTGAGAGTTCTTCTGTGAGACAAATGCTATCAAACAGTGTCTTCTGCTACTGAGAAATCTTTTGTGAAAGAGTCAATTAATGTGGCAAACTTTATTGTTATCTTATTTTAAAAAATTGCCACAACCACCCTAACATCTAGCAACTGTCACCCTGATCAGCCGTCAACACCAAAGCAAGACAAAGATTACAACTTACTGAAGGCTCAGATAATTGTTAGCATTTTAGGAGTATTTTTAAATTATTTACATCATTTAGACAGATTGCACACTGAACAGATGATAGTACAGTGTAAACATAACTTTTATAGGCACTGGGAATCCAAAAAATTTGTTTGACTCACTTTAGGGTGACACGCATTTTATTGAACTGATCTGGAACCAAACCTGCAATCTCTTTGAGGTATGCCTGCATGCACAGATAAATTTTACATACCATTTTAACAGCTGGCTCATTTATGGAGGCCAAGGGTTAAAGGCTCCAGGTTAATCATCCTGTTGTATTCACAGCTTATCACTCTAGGCTTCTCTTCTGGCACTTTTCCTACTCCCAAAGCACAAAACTCCAGGAATATTGAACTATCTTAAAAAACATACACCACTGTTTATACCACAGAGTCTAAACTCATTATGTAACTTTAACTCAATCTTGATGAAGTCTAATTTATCTATTTCTTTTTCTTTTGTTGCTTATGTCTTTAGTATTATGTCTAAGAAACCACAGCCTAGCCCAAGATCATAAAGATTTACTCTTCAGTAAATCTTTCTTAGAATTTTTATTCTAAGAGTTTTATTGTTTTAGCTCTTACATTTAGACTTGTGCTGCGTTTTGAGTTACATTTCTTATGGTGTGAGGTAGTGGGCCCAGCTTCATTTTTTGCGTGTGGCTATCCAGTTGTCCCAGCACTAACTGTTGAAAAGACTGCTTCCCACTGAATTATCTTCAGACTTTATTGAAAATCAATTGACCATAAATGTTGAGGTTTATTTTGAGACTCTAAATTTTATTGTATTAAGCTGAATGTCTATCACTATGCCACACTATGTTGATAAACGTAGCTTTGTGGTATGTTTTGAGATAGGGAAGTATGAGTCTTTCAACTTTGTTCTTTTTCAAGTTTGTTTTGGCAATTTTGGATCCTGCACATTTCCATATGAATTTTAAGACCAACTTATAAATTTCTGCAAAAAGGAAGCTGGGATTTTGATAGGAATTGTGATGAAATGCTACGTCAACTTGAATATTGCCATCTGAGCAATATTGACTTCAAATCAGTAAATAAGAAATGTCTATTTATTTAGATCTTTAATATTTCCAACAATATTTAATATCTTTCAGTGTACAAGTGTTACATTTATTTTGTTAGTTTATTTCTTTTTGATGCCATGGTAAATAGAATTGTTTTCTCTATTTTCAGATTATTCATTGCTATAATAGACTAAAACATATTTTTGTATATTGATTGCTATGGACTATGTCCTCCAAATTTCATATATTACAGCTCTAACTCTCAATAAAATGGTATTTGGAGATGGAATCTTTGGGAGATAATTAGTTTTAGATGAGGTCATGATGGTAACAGTGGCCTTATAAAAAGGGACACCAGAGATCTCGCACTCCACCCTGACCCAACCCCAAGCACACACTAAAAGAGGTAAATATGAGTATACCGTGAGAGGGTAACCAGCATAAGTCAAGAGAAAAGGCCTCAGAATGAAATCTGTCTTGCTGGCTTTGATCTTAAACTTATCAGCCTTCAGAACTGTGAGAAATAAATTTCTGTTGTTTAAGCCACCTCTTCCATAGTATTTTTGTTATGGCAGCCTGAGCTGACCCTGATGGATCATGTATAATGTAACCTTGTTGAAGTTGCTTTAATTGTATGTATGTGTGTATTCCTTGATAATCCTACATAAAAGATTATGCAACTGTGAATAGAGATAGTTTTACTTTTTCTTATCTATTCTGGATAACTTTTATTCACTTTATTTTCTTGCCTAATTCCCCTGGCTAACATTTCCAATATATTGTTGAACAGAAGTGCTGAGAGTGGAAAAATCTTTGTCTTGTGAATGATCTTAGAAGAAAAGAATTGTCTTTCACTCTTAAGTATGATGTTAGCTGTGGGGTTTTTCTAAGCATCTTTATCAGGTTGAATAATTTCTCTTCTTTTCCCAGCTTGTTTATCACAAAAGCATGTTGAAATTTGTCAAATGCTTTTTCTGCGTCTATTAAAATTATCATATAATTTTTGTCCTGTATTCAATGGTACATTAGATTAATTGATTTGGGGATGTTAAACCAACTTTGTATTCTTGAAATAAATATCATTTATTCATGGTGTATAATATTTTTTTCATACGCTACTGAATTTGGTTTGGTAGTACTTTTCTGAGTATTTTGTGTTTATTAACAAGGGATATTGGCCTGAAGTTTTCTTTTCTTTTTTCTTTTTTTTTTTTTTTTTGTGAGACAGAGTCTTGCTCTGTCACCCAGGCTGGAGTGCAATGGCCCAATCTCGGCTCACTGCCACTACTGCCTCCTGAGTTTGAGTGATTCTCCTGTCTCAGCCTCCCGAGTAGGTGGGAGTACAGGCATGCACCACCAGGCCTGGCTAATTTTTGTACTTTTAGTAGAGACAGGGTTTTGCCATGTTGACCTGGCTGGTCTCGATCCCTTGACCTCAGGTGATCCTTTCGCCTCAGCTTCCCAAAGTGCTGGGATTACAGGCATGAGCCACTGTGCCTGGCCGAAGTTTTCTTTTCTTGTTGATTTCTTTGGTTGGAATCAGAGTAATACTTGCCTTATAGAAATAGTTGTAAATTGTTTCCTCCTCTTCTATATTTTGGAATAGTTTCTGAAGGGTTATTCTTTAATTGTTCAGTGGAATTTACCAGTGAAGCCATCAGGACCTGTGCTTTTCCTTCTGGATAGGTTTTTTTTCTTGCTAATTCAATTTATTTAATTGTGTTAGATCTAGTCAGATTTTTTTTTTAATGTCTTCTTGAGTTGATTTAGTTCGTTTGTGTTTTTCTAGGAATCTGGCCATTTTATCTATCTTTTTTAGCATAGTTGTTCATAGTATTCCTTCTTATTCCTGTTTATTTCAGTAAGGCTGTTAGTGATGGTTCTTTTATTCTTGCTTGTATTGAATCTTCTCTCTTTTTTTTTCTTAGTTTCACTAAAGGTTTGCCAATTTTGTTGATCTTTTTAGAGAACCAAGTCCTGGTTTCATTGATTTTCTTTATTGATATTCTGTCTCTTTCTTTTCCAATCTTTATCATTTCCTCTCTTCGGTTTGCTTTTGTTTTAGCTTTCTTTTTTTCTAGTCTCATGCCTCTAATGAAAGGCCTCATCTCTTCCAACTCATTCTCTTCAATTGTTGCCAAAATTGTTTGTGTATCTGAAACACAAATTTGATGGTGTCACTTAGAAGCTTAAGTCTTCTCATTGTTCCCATTCCTTAAAAAATAAAATTCAAATTTTGTAGAATGGCAAACAACACCTTTCATGATCTTAACCAGTTTACCTTAACAATCAAACCCACCTTTCCAATCACATAAAATCACCTGGAATTTATAGATACATTGTTTAACCTCTTTCCCTTTGTACTTGTGTTTTCTTAATTTGTTCTTTTCACCTACTGACTTTTTAGAAAATACCTTCTTTAACTCCAGTCACCCACACTTTTTATTTATTTCCTTTTCCCTGGTACCATTACACTTTGCACCAACTTCTTTTAGTTACCAAATTATTTATTAATACACGCCTCCTTCATTATTCTTTGAATTCCAGGATGTACAATCCCATTTTAGAAATTATATCCCAGTAACTGACACATAGTGAGTGGTCAGTGTTTGTGGAGATAGGAAAAAGTGGTATGGTCTGATATCACTTCAACTGAAAAAAATGAGAAAAAGGATGATGTACTTCAGCCAGTGAAATCGAAAAGAGTGATGGAAAATGACCACACACTCCATATGGCTTTGGTTCGTAAGACACAGAATACTGATATCCTTGTGCGAAGAACTAACTTGCTGCTGAGAGGTCAATTCAGAGGATGCTCAAGCTCCGTTATCACCTTCATTTTACTAAACTGAGAGAGGAAAGTTGAGGAATGCATCAACAGTTAAGCAGAGTGCAGGTTCCTACAGCGACTGGAGTTTTTTGGTAGTTAGGAATGTTTCCCTCAATCTTGGGGCAAGCCGTCAGCAGTGGCAGGAACAGGAGCAGACACACCTGAGAAACCCTTTCTTTCCCCAATCGTATTCTGCCTTAGCTTTAGGCTTGCATGCCCATCACGCATGCGTCAATTTTTCGCTTTTAGGATGGGCGGGGCAGAGTCTTTGCTCCTTTGGAGATCCTGAGGGGGTGGAGCTAAGCTGTTTCCAGGGTGACAGAGTGGCGACCTCGGTGGTCGATTGAGCAGGTCTGAGAATTGTTCCCAAAGGGCTGTGCGTCATCGACTCGTCGGAGCTGTCATGGCGGGTGTGCTGAAGAAGGTGAGACGAATGGAGGTCACTGTTGGAATTTAGACTGTTGGGGTAGACTCAGTCCGATAGCCCTAATTCCCGCGGGTGTTGACCCTAACTGTCGTGGGTTCGGTGGTGCTTTTCGGGGACTCGTTCTGCATGCCCTACCTGGTAGGGCCGGTTAGTGGTTCCGCTCGGAGAGTCAGAAAAAAAGCTCCAAACAAGCGGGACTGAGAGACCAGTAGCTGGCTTTAGACCAGTTTTAGCCGGGGGATTCGTGGTTTTGTATTTCCTTAGCGTGCTGGACGTATGGAAACCGTAGTAAACAGCATGAATCGTGTTTTGTTTTTGAACAGACCACTGGCCTTGTGGGATTGGCTGTGTGCAGTACTCCACACGAGGTATGTACCTTTGTTCTTTCTTCATTCCTGAATTCCCAAAGAAGACTAAATTCCTGTCACTTTGCTTATTGCAGGGTTAACGGGATACTGATATTTCAAGCCCTTAATTACAACCCGCGTGAGCTCTTGAGTTACGGGCGCTGTCCACCTACTTCGTTGATCCGATGTCGCATTTTTATTTATTTATTTCTGCCATGACCCCTTTATTAAGCCAGTTTTCTTGTTGACTTTTTCCTTGACATTTTCGTGGCTTCACTTGTACGTGCTTCTGTCAGCGCCATCTCAAATTTATATCTCCATTTTCCATCTTTTCTCCCCGCCTCACCGTTTATGCTTAGGTGAGTTGGATTACATATATTTAAGCTTACTGAAGGTACTGCCCGCTTTTCCTTCTATAGGTCTTTTCCATTTGTATTCACGAATGTTTTCATCAGAAAAACCCACAAAATTTTTTTATCCTTCTCCCTTCTATAATCGCACCATTTCTCTGCTTCTCTTTACAGATAACTCAAAAGAGTTATCTCTATTTTCTCCAATTTCTTTTTTATTCACCTTGAATGCACTCAGTCACCCTTGGCGTTTTTCAGGTTCCCCAGTTATCTCCGTGCTGCCAAATCCAATGGTCAGCTCATCTTTCTCACCTTCATTGACCTAATAGCAGCGTTTTTTGACACATTTGACACTTTCTCCATCATGCGCTTTCTTTACTGGGCTTCAGGACTCCCCCAGTCTCCTGATGTTTCCCCCCCTACTCTTTGGCTTTCTCTTTTTCTGGTTATTTCTCTTATGCCCACTTTTAAAATTTGACTTACTCAGAATTTAGCTCTTGGACCTTTTCTTTTCCACCTGTACTCAGTCACTGAGAGAGCAAATCCAAATAGAGAACAGTTTTAAATACCACCTCTACACTGGTAACAGATTTCCATGTAAAGCACTGACTTCTTCCTTTATGAAAGTCTTGAATATTTAATTGCTTAGTGGGCATTTCCACTTGTATATGTCAGACAGGCAGCCCAAACTTAACGTGTCCGAAATGGGATTCCTGATATTCTGCCTAAAACCTGCTCTTCTCTCAGGCTTGCTCATCTCAATTAATGGCAGCTCAATTATTTTGACTCAGGTCAGAAACTTGAAATCATCTTTGATTCCTTCCCTTCTCTTACACTCCACATTTGTTATTTCAGTAAATCCTCTAGGTTCCACCTTCAAAATATATCTTGATTTTGACAACATCTCACTACCTCCTCTGCTGCTACCGTCTTCCTCAGTCACCATCATCACTGATGTGGATAATTGCATTCACTTCCTAACTGCCTCTCAATGCTTGTCACAGCCTCCATTTGGTCTTTTTTTCCAGCCAGGCTACTAGAGTTAGTCTGTTAAAATATAAGGTAAGGTCAGATCTCTCCTTTCCTTAAAAGTAGTGGCTTTCCATTTCACTCTAAATAAATAAAGACAAGGTTCTTATTGTGACCCTCTGGTTCACTATTCTACTGTTTTATTTTGTTATCTCTCTACTAGAATGTAGGTTTAAGGAAGGCAGGGATTTTTAATTGTTTCACTGCTAGAACTCTGTCACATAGTATGTGCTCAGTAAATAGTGTTAGTTGAATGAGTGTCTTGCACTTACTATGATTTCATAATAACTTTATTGTCATTGTAAAGAACTGAACTCATGGTTTTTCCCTTCTAAATATATTTGATTTCGTAATAACTTTATTGTCATTGTTGTAAAGAACTGAACTCATGGTTTTTCCCTTCTAAATATATTTCTTCCTCTGTGGGCTGTATTTTTCTTGATAGTTTCATATCTTTCTGCTCCCTAGGCTAGGAATTTGGACATCATAGTTGTTATTTCTTTTGTACTCTCGTATTCATTTCAATGATGATTTTTATTATTATTATTTTTTTTGCTGATCCTTTTCTATAACAGCTCTCCAGTCTGACTCCTGTTTACTATTTCTGTTGTTACTACCACAGTTCAGGTCCTTGTTCTTGTTTAGAGAATTGCAACAACCTCCTTACTGGCCTTTCTGCCTTGTTTCTCTTTCAGTCCTTTTAACTCAATACAACAAAGCTAATTTTCCTAATCTAATCATATGACTCTTCTAAATCTTTTAATTGTCCACAGAATAAAGCCCGAATGCTTTAACTTGCAATGCAGAACCGCTTATAATCTGACATTTTCTCCAACTTTATCTCCTATGTATTTACTTATGTGTCCTGTACAGCAATACATTCCAAAATCCCCAGTGGATGTCTGAAAACCACATATAGTACCAAACTCTATGTATGCTATGTTTTTTCATACCTACCCATAATAAAATTTAATTTATAAATTAGGCACAATAAGAGATAAGCAGGCTGGACATGCTGGCTCATGCCTGTAATCCCAACACTTTGGGAGGCTGAGCTGGGTGGATTGCTTGAGCCCAGGAGTTTAAGACTAGCCTGAGCAACATGGCAAAACCCCGTCTCTACAAAAAATGCGGAAATTAGTCAGGTGTGGTGGTGTGCACCTATAGTCCCAGCTACTCGGGAGGTAGAGGCAGGAGGATTGCTTGAGCCCCAGAGGTTGAGGCTAAGTGAGCTGTGATGATGCCACTGCACTCCAGCCTGGGTGATGGACTGAGACCCTGTCTAAAAAAAAAAAAAAAGATAGAGATAACAACTAATAAAATAGAACAATTACAACAATATACTGTAATAAAAGTTATGTGAATGTGGTCTGTTTCTCTTCAAAATATCTTATTGTAATGTACTACTCTCTTGTGCTGAAGAAAGGACAGAGTGGGATGGTGTGAGATTTCATCACACTACTTTAAATGGCACGTAGTTTAAAACTTATAAATTGTTTATTTCTGGAATTTTTCATTTAATATTTTCTGACTGAGATTAACTATTAGTAACTGAAACCTTGGAAAATGAAACCACAGATGGGTAAAGGGGAGCTACTGTATTCTAACCAAGTGCTGTCCAATAAAAATATAATGCGAGCCTTAAATGTAAGCCATGTTTGTATGTAATTTATAATTTTCTAGGACTAATTTTTTAATGAAGAAAAAGGTAAAATTTAATTATTTTATTTACCCTAACACATCTAAAATATTGCCATTTCAGTATATAATAAAAAAAATTAACAATATTTTATAGTGGTTTTTTTTCCATACTAAATTTTCAAAATTCGGTGTGTATTTATACTTATACCACATCTCAGTTTGGACTAGCCACATATCAAGTGCTCAATAGCCATATTTAGCTAGCATCTACTCTTTTGGACAGCACAGTTCAAGAAAAGAGAACTGTATACCACTTCCTTATGTTCGCTGTATTTTCTGCCATTCAGTTCTATGTATTCTCTATGTAATTGCCTTTTCCAATATCTTCAAGTTTCTATGATCTACCATCCGTCTGGGTCTATCTTAGATGCTACCTTTTCGAAATATGAACCCTTCTCTGGTCTCAGCTGAAGTGAATTCTTCTGCTATAGAAAAATAATGCTAATACTTAGTGAAACTTAATGTGTACCAGCTACTGTTCTAAGTTATATATACCCTATGAAGCAGTATTATTCCCATCTTACAGATGAGGAAAGGAGGCACAGAGATGGAAATAACTTGTTCAGTGCACCTAAGGAGTGGAGCCAGTGTAAACTCAAGCAGTTAGGTTCTGGTTAGCACACCCTTAACCATTGCTGAGTATTATAATATCTCTTTGATCTACGTATTTCCCCATCCCTGCCAAACACACACTTATTTTTTCTTTTTATCATTTTTATTATTATTCCTCTTCTATATCTTACCCTGTGATATGGTTTAGCTCTGTCCCCATCCAAATCTCATCTTGAATTGTAGCTCCCATAATCCCCATGTGTCGTGGGAGAGGGACCTGGTGGGAGGTAATTGAATCTTGGGGTGGGTTTTTCCCATGCTGTTCTTTTGATAGTGAAGAAGTCTCATGAGATCTGATGGTTTTATAAAGGGCAGTTCTCCTGCACAGGCTCTCTTGCTTCCTGCCATGTAAGACGTGCCTTTGACCCTCTTTCACCTTCTGCCATGATTGTGAGGCTTCTTCAGCCATGTGGAGCTGTGAGTTCATTAAACTTCTTTTCCTTTATAAATCACCCAGTCTTGGGAATGTCTCTATTAGCAGCATGAGAACAGATAAGTACACTCTATAGTACCTTAAACATATTGGAGTGTGATCCGTGTCCAGTCTATCTTCATACGCAAACAGTGTGGTATTGTACATGGGAGTACTGAGTATATTTTGCCATGGGTGGCGACTGTCTGGGGCTGGTGTTGCGTGGTGGTAAAAATAATTTACCAAGACATTTGAGGTAAAGAAAGGCAGATTTATTAGAGAAAGTATGAAAATACATTGCAAGAAAGCTATTGACAAGTCAGCAGAAGAGGAGCTGACCGCAAGTAGCAAAGGCTTGCTGGGGATCTTAAAGGATGGTGCTTGTGCTGTGTGCTGAAGAGAGCTTTGTGCAGTACTGATAACACCTAGGTTGCAGTGAGCTATCAGGGGAGGGTCTGGTGATAGCTGGGCACAGGAAGATTGTGAGTTATTTGTGCAGGAGGACTATGTGTCCTGGACCATGAAGAAAGGCAGACTTACAGCTTACCTGCTTTTTATTTTTGCTTTACCCTGTTGCCGCACACAATTTTTTTTTTTTTTTTTTTTAGTTATACTTTAAGTTCTGGGATACACGTGCAGAATGTGCAGGTTTGTTACATAGGTATACACATGCCATGGTGGTTTGCTGCACCCATCAACCCGTCATCTACATTAGGTATTTCTCCTAATGCTATCCCTCCCCTAGCCCCCCCCACCCACTGACAGGCACTGGTGTGTCATGTTCCCCTCCCTGTGTCCATTTGTTCTCATTGTTCAGCTCTCACTTATAAGTGAGAACATGTGGTGTTTGGTTTTCTGTTCTTGTGTTAGTTTGCTGAGAATGATGGTTTCCAGCTTCATCCATTTCCCTGCAAAGGACATGAACTCATCCTTTTTTATGGCTGCATAGTATTCCATGGTGTATATGTGCCATATTTTCTTTACCCAGTCTATCATTGGTCATTTGGGTTGGTTCCAAGTCTTTGCTATTGTCAATAGTGAGGACTGCACACATTTTTTTTTTTTTAAAGGTTGCTCTTGAGGAGAAGCGTTTATATACTTGTAATTATTGAGATTTGCTCCTGGAGTGATCATGTCTTGTTTGTTTCACCTAATCTGGTTTATACCTGTGGTTTGGCATAATGATTAATAGGTATCTTTTCACTGTCATAAGTGTCCAAGTTTGGATGATAAATTAAATTTCCATCCTATTCATAACATTTTTTTCTTTTCTTCTATATTAATCATCCCATTTTCATCTGCATTTCTCTAGAAACTGATATATTTTTGCCATGAAAGATGAAAATTTTAAACCTGCATTTTAGATCAGATTAAAACTTAATTAAAATGCTGTATTAAAAACTAATATATGCATTATATATTTAAATTGGAGAGGATCAACTTCTTACTAAGTGATTTCTATACTGAAGTTTAAGTTCAGTATGCTTCAATACATGCTATGCATTGACTCAGTTCTCTTGCTACTTTTTCTGTTGAGCCTTTTATGCAGACTTTATGTCATAACTCATTCGTAATCAGAAGTGAGAACACTGAAGTATTATGACTATATTTAGTTAAATTTGATCATACAGATGTAATGCTTATATGTGTTTATTTCTACAGAAATTCAAATAAGAAACATTGAAAAAAAAGAAAAAAGAATTTGCAGGGCTTAGGACTTCACTTTGAAAAATACTGATTCAGGCTAGGTGGGCTCATGCCTGTAATCCCCGCACTTTGGGAGGCCGAGGTGGGCACATCACCTGAGGTCAGGAGTTTGAGACCATCCTGGCCAACATGGCAAAACCCTGTCTCTCCTAAAAATACAAAAAGTAGTCAGGCGTCGTGGCGGGCACCTGTAATCCAGCTACTTGGGAGGCAGAGGCAGGAGAATCACTTGCCCCAGGAGGTGGAGGTTGTAGTGAGCCGAGATCACGCCATTGTACTCCAGCCTGGTCTATAAGAGCAAAACTCTGTCTCAGGGGAAAAAAAAAAAAAAAAGGAAAGAAAGAAAACTACTGATTTAGTAAATGACTTGATTTCCAAAAAGGTCATTAGCAATAAGTTAGTTTTGTTTCTGATTAGCCTGGTCAACATGGCAGAACCCCAACTCTACTAAAAATACAAAAATTAGCCAAGTGTGGTGGCGGCCACCTGTAATCCCAGCTACTTTGGAGGCAGAGGCAGGAGAATTGCTTGAACCCGGGAAATGGAGGTTGCAATGAGCCGACATCATGCCATTGTACAATGAGTGAAACTTCATCTCAAAAAAAAAAGAAAGAAAGGAAGGAAGAAAAATACAGATTTGGTAAATGATTTGATTTCCAAAAAGGTCATTAGTTAGTTTTGTTTCTACTTGTTATCATACCTTTCACTTATCTAGAACTTGTTATACATGGAAAATACAGAATGTTCCCACATTTATATACAGGTTTTTCCTAGGTTGTAAAGGGTGTAGATAGGGCACAGACATAAAGAAGTCACAGCAAAGAAGAACTAAAAAAAAAAAAAAACAGATGTGAGTTTTGTTTGTTTTGTCTATGAGACTTTTTAAAGTCTTATAAAGACTTTTTAAAGACTTACAAAAGTCTTTGGTAATATTTTAACCTATGGAAATTTGTATGGTTTGTCTTTTCAGAGGCTAAGTGTATTGTACACAAAGATTCTTGATGTTCTTGCGGAAATCCCTAAAAATGCAGCATATAGAAAGTATACAGAACAGATTACAAATGAGAAGCTGGCTATGGTTAAAGCGGTAAGTAGCTAAATCAGTTTTGTTTTCTTGGATTTGTGGTATCATTTAACCGAAAAGTTTAGTTCCTTATTTTTTATATATCCTACACATTTTTCTTCTATTCTCCTTCCTTCAGTGCTCTTTTCCCATTCCTCCCTTTTATTCGGCAAACTCTTGTTTATTGAGTGTTTTCTATATGCAGGGCTCTGTTATATACTGGAGTTTGAGAGTAGGATCAGATCCTTCCTTGAAGTAACATTGTAGCTGTTCCTTTTACCTCTCTTCCCTATTTAGTCCTTTATTGATCTTTTGTTTTTTGTCTATGGATATATCAGTCTTGATCTCCTTTTTCTAATCTTAGAGAACAATAAAAGAAAAACAAAAAAAGGGCATTTTTTTTTTTCCAAAGAAACCTATCAAAAAGACTAGACTGCTATTAGCAGTTAAAGTATACAAGAGGATGTGAACAGGTTATATGCAAATACTATGCCATTTTATATAAGGGACTTGAGCATCCTTGTATTTTGGCATCTATAGGAATCCTGGAACCAATCTTTCATGGATACTTATTAACTGCTATTAAATAGCAGTTAATAAAAGTCTAGACTGCTGATTCATACCAAACTGTATTGCACTATTGTTAAATTTTCACACTAGCAATCATTAAATGGACTCTATGTAATTATCTACAGTAGTGCTTAAAAACTCTGAAGGAAATTTATATACATGCATAAGTGATCCTAGGCACACATATTTCTTCTTATTAGATTACCAGACTATATAGTTCAAAGAGAATTCCTATCTTTTGTTAGGTATGCAACAAAACATGTGGTTTGTTTTATATTGTTTTTTGTATTGTATTATATGATGGGTCTCACTCTGTTACCCAGTCTAGAGTGCAGTGGCATGATCACAGCTCACTATAGCCTTGACCTGCCAGTCTCAAGCAATCCTCCTACCTCAGTCTCCCAAGGAGCTGGGACCACAGGCACTCACCGTCATGCCCAGCTAATTTTTAAAATTTTTTGTAGAGGTGGAGTTTCACTGTGTTGCCCTAGCTGATGTCAAACTCTTTGGAAGGTCAAGTGACCTTCCTGCCTTGACCTTCCAAAGTGCTGGGATCATAGGTATGAGCCACCTGCACCCGGTGCCTCTCCCATTTTATCATCATCTTTCAAATAGCCTCAAATATTTTTAGCTTGTTCCTATCTTAAAATAAAAAAAACCTATATGCTTATATTTTTCTTTACTTATTGCCCTATTTTTCTGTTTTCTCCCATAGCCAGTTTCAACCAAAGAAGGGTTTACTCTCATACTTCTTTACTTACTGGTTCTAAAATCCTTTTCTCTGCTATTTAAACCGCTTTATAACTAATTGATCTGTTTGTACTTCCATTATACTTCATTACATGCTCTACCATATAGCCAATAATAGAGTGATTTTTTTTTTCAATATGTAAATCTTGTGATGGTACAGTTGTCCCTTGGTATCCATGAAAGATTGGTTCCAGGGTTGCCATGGATGCCAAAATACAAGGATGCTCAAGTCCCTTATATAAAATGGGATAGTATTTGCATATAACCTGTTCACATCCTCTTGTATACTTTACATCATCTCTAGTTTACTTATAATACCTACTACAATGTAATGCTATGTAAATAGTTATACTGTATTTTAAAAATTGCTGTATTGTTATTTTTATTGTGTGTTTTTTTTTAATGTTTTCCATCTGTGGTTGGTTGAATCCATTCTCAGTTGAATCCACAGATATGGATCCTGAGGGCCAACTGTACTGTCTTGCTTAACATCTTACTGTGGTTTTCTGTTCAGTGTTTCTCAAAGGCTGAGTTTAAGGATATATGTTGAACTGGTTGTATGAAACTTACTTAGCTACCTTTATCTGCATGATTTTGATGTATGGCTATGTTTGGGAACCATTGGCCTAACAGGGTAAAGTCCTTAACATGGTATAGAAGACCTTCTAAGTTCTGGCTCTTGGTTATTTTCTCAATCATATGCTGTTGCTTCTTGTTTATACTCTATTCTTAAGCAATACCAAACTGCTGGCAGTTCTGTGGATTCCTTGCATTTTTATTTTTGTGTTCATTTATATTTTCTCATTTCCTGGAATGCCTTTACCTTGTCCGATAGTTCTTACTTTTTCTTTATAAATCATCACTTCTTCTGTGAAACCTTTTCTTACTTTCTTAAGTAGAGTTTGACAACTTCGTTACCTCCTTTCCGTTTTACTGGTCATAACTGTATTATGTCTCCACCAGCCATAAGCTACTTGTTAATGATATTGGATTCAACTTTGTATCCTTAGACTCTAGCATAGTACCTGAAACACAAGGTTCCTTAGAAATGTTTCTTTATCCAAAAGGCTAGATATAACCCCAAACACTTAACAGTTGTATCTCTGATTCCTGTTTTTGGTAAAATTGTCACAGATTTTTAATCCTGCATAGAGCCACACACAAAATCTTCAGTGAATATTGCCATGATTATACAATATCTATTTACTAAGCCTAAAGTAGAAATAAAAGTAACTTTTTTCTTTTTTCAGATTATTACTAGGGAGATAGTAATATTTTGGTGAAAAGCATTGGTTTGTGTCCCTGTCCAAGATTTTCATCTTAGTTCTAATACTTATTTGTGGAGTGACTTGGCATATTGCTAATGTTCTGTCTCAATTTCATCATTTATAACTTGGGTATAATAATACCCACCTTGAACACTTTTTGTTAGAACTGAATGAGGTAATGTATGTAAAAGCTTAACATAGTCCCAAGTATATAGTGAGCATTCAGTACATGGTACCTTATCAAGTTTAATGGTATTATGCCATTGGTGACTAAAAATCACATTATTCACTATCAGTAAGACAAATTTTGAATTGTTCACCTAACACTGGCTTTTTCTGAACTGAAAGTGTTGTTGAACATTCCTTGCCTTCTTTACCTTCACTCTCCCGAGTCTCTTAAAACAGTGACCAGCTTCCCTGTTTTGTTTTTGATTTTTGGTCTCATATATGAGTTAATTCCCTGTAAATAATCTGTCTCAAACATGCTCATTACTTTTTCCTCTTTTTCCCCCCTTTTCCACTGTTTTTTTTGTATTCACTTCTTTCACCAAGAAACATTTATTGAATGACTGCTACATGCCATGTGTGGTTCTAGCATGGAAACTTGTGCTTAGTTGGCACAAAACAGATTAAAAATCCTTGCCTTCTTGGAGATTATGTGTTAGTGATGGGAGACCAAAAGAAAAAAAAAAGTAAAAAGTGAGTAAAGAAGTACATAGTGTGTTAGAAAATAGTAAGTGCAGTGAAGGAAAATAAAACAAGGAAAATGTGTACCATTGTGGGGATGGGGGATGTTACACTGTGTATTACTTTACTATGGCTGCTGTAATATTCCCACAAACTTTGTGGCTTAAAACAATATAAGTTTATTTTATTAGATTTCTGGAGGCAAGAAGTTGGAAATCAACATCAGGGACCCAAATCAAGGTGGTGGTGTCAGGGCTGTGCTTGCTTTGGAGAATATGGGGTAGAATCTGTTCTTGCCTCTTTCAGCTTCTGGTGGCTTTTGGCATTCATTGGCTTGTGGTCTCATCACTGCAGTTTCTGCCTTTGTGGTTACATTACTTTTTCCTTTTCTGTGTGTAATATCCCTCCCTCTCTCTTATAAGGACACTTATAATTGCAGTTAGGGACTATATGGATAATTCAGGAAAATCTCCCTATGTCAGCATCCTTAACTTGATCATATATGTGAAGTCTTTGCTGTATAAAGTAACAGTCACAGTTTCTAGAAGTTAATACATGTATATCTTTTGTGGTGTTATTCAGCCTGTCACAATGTAAATTATCAGTAGTTATCAATAAGAAGATGTTATTTGAGCAAAGATTTGAAAGGTGGTGAAGGAACAAGTGATGCAGATACCCTGGGCCATCCAGCAGATACTCTGAGGCAGTAACACATCAAGTCTTGTGTTGAAAAACAAAATGTCCTATTTTGTCCCTCTTTATTCCATTTATTGGCCAGAAAAACACCCTGAAATGACAAAGCCTTATTTACGTATGTGGGTATATTTACAGATTTCTGACTCAAAAAGCTCAGTTTACTAGAAAATAACTAAATGTCGTTGAATGTTCTAGGTACTATATTAACATTTTGTTTTTAAAAACTTTTATTCAAGAATTATATACATTACAAATGTGTAGAAAAAAAGGACTTTTCCAGAACAACCAAACCCTTGCCTCTTCCCCTTCAGTTTACTACTTGTAAAGCTAATCTCTATTTGGACTTCTTTTTGCCCATTTTTGAATTTTATATAAGTGAAATCATTAGTATGTACTGTCTTGTACGTACTATACTCTGGCTTTTGCTTAATACTGTGGTTAAGAGAATCATCTATATTATTGCATACAGTTTATTCATTTTCATTGCTGTGAAGTATTATATCCAAATATTATAATTAATTGATCCATTCTATTACAGATGGTCATTTGGGTTATTTCTAGTTTGGGGCTGTAATTTGTGCTGCTGTGAATATTCTCAAACATGTTTTTTAAAAAATATATTATGCGGCCAGGCAGGGTGGCTCACGCCTGTAATCCCAGCACTTTGGGAGGCCGAGGTGGGTGGATCACGAGGTCAGGAGATCAAGACCATCCTGGCTAACACAGTGAAACCCCATCTCTACTAAAAATGGAAAAAAATTAGCTGAGCGTGGTGGCGGGCGCCTGTAGTCCCAGCTACTTGGGAGGCTGAGGCAGGAGAATGGCTTGAATCTGGGAGGCAGAGCTTGCAGTGAGCAGAGATTGTGCCACAGCACTCCAGCCTGGACAGAGCGAGACTCATCTCAAAAAAAAATAAATAAATAAATAAAAATAAAATAAAAAAATAAAAATAAAACATACACACACACACACATACACACATATGTGTATATGTATATGTGTGTATATATATATGCATATACAGACACATATGTGTGTGTATATATATATTACGCATTTCTGTTTGGCGTTATGCCTAGGAGTGTAATTTCTGGGTCATAGGGTAGCATTTATTTTTAATTCTAATGCTCTCAGAGGAAATACAGGAAATACTAAGAAAGCAAAGTCATATTTTAAAATCTGTTTTAGAAAGACAGAATTTGACATTGTATTTCTGTCCCTTGATCAGCTTGTCAGTAAACATTTAGCACTTTTCAATATTAAGACAGAAAAGCAATAAAATAGCAGAGGTGAAATGAATTTTCACCAAATATTTAGTAAAAAGAGTATGATGCATGAAAAGTTGTATTTTTAAGTGTTTTTATATAGGAATTTTAAAATACGGGATATTGAAACTTTCAGAGAGTATGCTTCTTTAATTTTTCTTTTTCTCCCTGAAATTATAGGAACCAGATGTTAAAAAATTAGAAGACCAACTTCAAGGTGGTCAATTAGAAGAGGTGATTCTTCAGGTAAAGAAAAAGTTGACTATTTAGGTGTTTGGTTTCATAGACACACACAACTGACATTCCAGAATGAAAGGAAAACTAAATTTCCTTATTTATATCAACTCATCAAATATGTAAGACTAATCACATATAGAAAATGTGGTGCTTCTCATGTATATGTTGATTATAGTATTTATTGTTGATTATAGCATGAATTTGTGAGACTTCTGTTAGAAGCCTGGAGTTTGACACTCTTAATTTAATCAGCATGTTCTCCTTGGCCTAACCTTAGTTTAAATTGGTAACGCAATATTACTGTTGTTTTAATAGTTGTATCTTATTTTAAGAGTGTGGCATATTTTTAGTAGGGAAAAATACAGACATTTTGAATTATAAAATTAAAATATACTTTTGTTTTTATTTTTGGTTCTTGAGCATTTGAGCAAGTTAAAAAACAATTGCATAGTATATTTGAGAGCTTAATTCTGCATCACTTCCCAAATACTAACCCTGACATATAATATTGAGTAGTAAAATGTAAGCATGATTAGGAAGAGATTGAGATTAGAAAAGTTATTAACATTATTAATTACATTTAGACTATTTTAAATCTTATTCTATTGGGAAATTTTCTTCTCCTCTCACTATACCTGCTACTTAGACAAGAGAACAAACACTACAGTTTAGTTTTGTTTAATCTGAATTTTAATTCTTTTCCTTTGGTCATAGGTAGGTTATAGAAATAGATAGGTTACTGATGTAAATAGGCTGGAAATATACTATTTTGAATATTCCATAGTTAGTTTTTTAAAGCATCTATGGGAAAAGAATGATGCCTCTTTTTTTTTTTTTTTTAAGTTTTGCGTCTTTTTTCTCCAATTGCTAGTAAGGTTAAGCTTTAAAAATATGTTCTTATATTTTATAAATTATATCATTAATATTTTTACTCTGTCATTTAGTCTTTGTGTCATTTATCCATATGAGTGTCTTTTTATAATAAAAGATATTAACCTTAAACTTTTGTGACATTGTCTGCACGTACTTTTTTTAGCCTGCTTATGCCTCTCAAATGGGTTTTTTTCCCTCACATGTATAGGTTTTCAATTTTTTTGTTTGTTTGTTTGAGACGGAGTTTTGCTCTTGTTGCCCAGTCTGAAGTGCAGTGGCACGATCTTGGCTCACCGCAACCTCCGCCTCCTGAGTTCAAGCAATTCTCCTGCCTCAGCCTCCTGAGTGGCTGGGATTACAGGCATGTGCCACCATGCCCAGCTAATTTTGTATTTTCAGTAGAGACGGGGTTTCTCCATGTTGGTCAGGCTGGTCTCGAACTCCCGACCTCAGGTGATCTGCCCGCCTTGGCCTCCCAAAGTGCTGGGATTATAGACGTGGCCACCTTTCCCAGCTCAGATTTTTTTTTATTTGGTGAAATTTTGTTGTTCCACACCCCTGCAACCCCCATATTATAGGTTTAGAATGTCTTTGTCTTACAAGCATCTGATAAATACTCAATTCTGTTTTATTTAATTGTTATTTTCTTGTATCTTTTTTCAAATGTAACCCTTTCTAATGTTTTCTTACTGTTGATTGAAGGACAGATAAAAGGAAATATTGGGTACTATTGGAGATTAGGGAGGTATATCACCAACAGACATGATATACCAAATCAAAAGAATTGTTAGATGGCCCTGGAAAAAGAGGAGTATAGCATTTAGACAGCTTTCTGTGAATGTAGACTTTCAGTTATTCAAAGGCCTATTTTCCTGGCCTTTATATTCATTTGTCAGGTAGGCTATGGTACTAGATACAGTGTTATAGGAACTTGCCGCAAACCTTATACTGTTGTCCTATACCTATTTCTCTTTTCTGTACCACCTGATTTCACTTTGATCATGACTTTATCTAGTTGAGATATTAATTTTTCATGGAATTGAGTTTAAGGCATATTAAGTATTTTTAAGTCAGCGGTGCAGTTCCCCATGTTTTCATGGTCAGTATTAAGGGTAAATTAGTTTTAGTAATTTTTTTTTTAACTCAGTATATGTAGTGTATTATTTAAACATATCATAAAAATATTGAGATATTTTACATTCTTTTTTATATGAAGTCATCAAACTCTGGTATGCATTTTACTCTCTGCAGCACATCTGAATTTGGCCTAGCTGCATTTCAAATCCCCAATAGCTATGTATGGGTAGTGGCTAACATATTAGACAGTCTCATTTCTAGATGGGTGGTATGACAGTGTGTCAGAAGCCAGAGAAGAAGGAGGAAATAGGCATCAGGGGCCAGGTGCAGCTGGATTCAGGTTCCTGAGATAGGGCTGATTCTCAAGGATGAATGAGGGCTGGGTGCCCTCCTCATGCCCTATATATAATGCCTGGGGGAGATTGAGAAAGCACTGGATGTTCAAGAGACCCAGGGCAACCTTAGGAAATATTTCATCAGTATTTAAATTATTTTCTCCTTTTGGCATTAGTAATACCTCTACCCCTGATTTCCATTCATCTGCTCTTTAACTCATTGTTTTTTACAGTTGCTTGTAAACATAGATTGACTTTTGGGACCGCTGGCACAAATGGGGTATTATCTTTTAACTGTATAATAATAATTACCTTTAATATAATCCAAGCACTTATTCTGTGTTTGAATTTCTTTTGTAACATCCTGACAGGTGTTTAATAATATTCATCTTACAGGTTGGCTGGAGTTGTCATAAATATTTTTTTGTTGTAGAAAAAATATGAAATTAAAAGCTACCTAAAATGCATTTGTTAAATATAAGTTGTGTTTGAAAGGAAAAATTAAATGAAACATAACTTAAGGAATTTATTCAGTTAGTAAATATTTTTTATACACTTATTGTGTTCTACATTCCACAGATCACTGTTTTATAAATTCTGGATCTCAAGTGACTATGGGTGATGGAATCAGTTAGATAGTGATTAGCATTAAAAAAACACAATAGAAAAAAGAACGTATCACTGCTAGTAAAGATAATGATTAAAAAATTTTAGTTATATGTTTATATTGTGGCACCTACAATAAAACATATTTTCTTACTGTGGGCCATGGTAAAATAAAGTTTGAAAGTCACTGACATAGATGTAAAGACATACTTCTGATTCTCAAAAAACTTGTGAAATATTATTAAGATAAAAAATCTCACCAACTAAACTTTTAAACATTGTAGCCAATTTCAATCAAATAGAAGACATCAAAAGATATTCTTTCTTCTGATTGTGTAGCTGTGAGAATTAAGGTAATTTAATTACTTAATATTCAACATTTGATGGTAGAATAGATTATGAGATATTAAATGAAAGTAGTATCCAGTAGTTAAATATCAGTTGTTAGTTCTCATAAATATCTGTTGAATAGTAAAATCCAATGATCTTTTAAAAAATTTGTATTCACAGGCTGAACATGAACTAATTCTGGCAAGAAAAATGAGGGACTGGAAACCATGGGAGCCATTAGTGGAAGAGCCTCCTGCCGATCAGTGGAAATGGCCAATATAATTATTAAGTGACTTTGATGTGTTGATGGGAAACTGATGTAATTAAATATACTGTTATATTAAGAGTGTTTTCATCTTACTGACATTTTATAATCAAGAAAAGTGATATAGAAAATATCTAGGAGACTGTTAAAATTGGTGATTATGGTAATACGGTCATGTGAATCCATTTTTGATTTATAAAGTATTCACACAAATTATTGCAAAGATGATATTTCTATGAACAGAGAGGTCATGGGAAGATTTGAAAATTATTAAAGAAAAATTCCTACAGATCTTCAATGCAGAGACTATAATTAAAAAGTAAAGTTTCTTCAGTAGTCTGTTCAATACGTCATTTAATTTTTTTAAGTTATCCTGAAGAAGAAAAGGTCCTTAATATAGTCTAAACAAATTTATAGATCACTGTTTGAAGTAAATAATACGAGTGAGTATTTTCAAATGTGATAAAATGGCACAAGTGACTGGTGATAAAATTTGAAATTATGGTTAACCTCCTTAGCTGTGATCTTATGTATGTAAAATAAAACTTAAATATATAATTATAATGTTGGATTACAAAATCCATAATGTCATTTTATTTTAGTCATTATTTTTTGAATTATATCATTTACTCTGTTTTCTTATAGTCTTTATTATATTTTGTTGTTACTATGTTATATTTGAAAACCATCAAATTCAAATACATTGTACAGTTGAAGAAATTGACTTAGTACTTAAAAGAAAGATTTCCCATTTCATAGAGGTTATTGGAGAAACTTTTCCTTTTGTTGCATTTGTGGAAGTTAGTTTTCTGGCCCATGGCCTTTAATTTTCTTAATCAACCTAATTACATCAGGATAGAGGTAGAGTTTCTGTAAAAGAAGAGACATTAAGAGTTCCTGAAATTTGTATCTGGCATACGGATAGGCTTATATTCAAAACATCTTAGTCATGTGACTAAATTCAAAGTGGAATCACTAAATAGTTTGCAGTACGTTTCTAATATAACTGTAGGTGGGTATCAAAACAAGACAAATGCTGTTCAGGGAAAGAAGTTGGCAAGCTTAAGGTTAAAAATAAAATTACATGTATTTTCGCCTTTTCTTCCTAGCTCCCTGTCATTTCTAAATACTTGGTTAAATTTAACTTGGTATCTCTTTCCTTCATAGATAATATTATACTCTTGTGGGGTTTTGTGTATACGTGTGTGTGTGCGCGCACATACGTGCACATTTGCTCAGAATGAGAAAAAAATGGTATTTTTCCTTCTTTCCAGTATATTTCTCCCCTCATAGAGCTGTAACATGAATACTAAATAAATATTAAATAAGATGGATTCTTAGAGGTTAGAGTGCAAGAAGTCTCCTTCTCGTGGGGAAGTGTTAGAGGGGGAGTTAGAAGGTTTCTCATTCTCATGATTCTAGTATTGTTAATGAGTACATTGAGGCAAGTTTGGCCTGTTCTTAGAATGGCCTATTTCTAATGCTGTAAAAGAAGTAGAATATGATTTATAACAACACTTTCAGTTCTAAACATTTCTTGAATATATAATATATTTATTAAAACATGATCCTAAAAATGTGTTTGCCTGGGTACTTTCAAGGTAATTTTCTAGCCAACCATTTTTTTTTTCAGGTCCTTTGGAACAAAGATGGCTTGTTGTGTTTTTGTCATACTTTCAGTCCTATTTCTGCCATGATTCTTGGGCATCTTTTATGTCACCAACAGTGTTACTGAACTTTTTTGCTAAAAGGGGACCTTCCTGGTGTTTGCATTAGAAATGCTAATTGTAGAATAATAGTCATTGTAAAAATAATATTATAACAATAATAGCTAATGTTTATTGAGACTTTAATATGAATGTCAGACACTATCATAAGTACCTGACTAATTTCACTCATTAACCTGCACTGCAACCCTAAGAGTGATACTGCAAATTATCTTCATTTTCCAGATAAGAAACCAGAACCCTACATGAGTAGTTTTCCCCTGCGATTATGCAACTTGGGGCCCTGGGGACACTGAAACCAAGAGATGATTAATAACAAATCCAAGGTCACATAGCTAGTAAGATGGGAAGCTAAAGTTTGAACCCAGGCAGTCTGGTTCTAGAACTGATGCTCCTGTTATATTATTATTTATGAATATGCTTGGGATGTTGTGACTCCTTCCTGTGCTGTATGGGCTGTACCAAGCGAACCTAGATCCTGCTGCTTGACTTTTTCTGTCAAAATATCTGTAAAGAACAAATATGAGCAGAAGTAGTAAACTGGATTTCATTTTCTGCAAAGAGCTGCATATTGGTTATAGGCAGATTATGTTAATGGGATAGGTATCTAAAAGGTATTGCAATTTGGTTCTTAATTCTTTCTCCTGTCTCAGTTGCTCACACAACTTTACACCTGATCATTTTTACTCCTTCAGTCTTTTCCCAGTTGCTTCCTATAAACATCCAGGTTAAGTCTCCTGCTCACTTTGCAAATGATTCTTTTATTCAAAGATCTTCAGTGTTTTGAGTGGCCAAACTAATTTGAATAATTTTCAGAATGGCCTATTTCAGTTCTCCTATGGGTTTCATTCTAGTTAATCACCATACTCCAGATACTTCAAAAGAAAGAGAAACTAATCAATCTGAGCTTTGCTAAGAAAGAAGAAATGGCAACAAAGTTGATGCCCTCTTTCTCCCACACTGGGACTTAGTGCAGACAATTCCAGTTTCTTGGCATGCTTTCCTTTGGGATGAAAATGGCTTATATTTAGGATAACTATAGGATAATCTTATTCCACCTGGAGTGATTTTGAGTGAAAATAACTACATAAGGATAACAGCTGTACACCATGACTGTCCTGGGCAAACAGTATATAGGGGGCACACTCTACTGGAGTAAGGCTCAGGTCTCAAGGTTGCCATCTTTCCCACACCAGTAGGATCAAGTAGTCTGTCATTGGAATAGAATGAATTGATGCCAGCAGTAGCAGTCATCATGTGCAATCAGGCCTCAGGTTTTATTGTGTCCTTTCACTCTCTCTCATTCTCCCCTCCCCATGCCTTTCCCTCAGACTTAGGGGATGGAAAAAAAGGGAGCTTATATTTTATTGTCAATTTTCCAATCCCAGTCAGAGGAGCGAAGCTAATTACGCCAGTAACAATGTTTATGAATGTATCTTTTTTAAAAGGAAGATAACAATATATAGGAAAATTCCCACATGTAGGCTAATAGCAGCTTTTTCTTTTTCCTCCCATCCTCTTATGATTGTGTAAACAAACAGAAGTTAACACCCTACGCAAGTGTGTTGTGGGGTATAGGATTAAGTACCAAATTGCTGAACATACCACGAGTATTTTGGATTTGCTGAGTGCTGCCTTCCCATTAAAACTAAGTGGTCAGCGGGGAAGCGAGGTGGCTCAAGCCTGTAATCCCAGCACTTTGGGAGGCCGAGGTGGGCGGATCACTTGAGGTCAAAAGTTCGAGACCAGCCTGGCCAATATGGCAAAACCCCGTCTCTACTAAAAACAAAAACAAAAAACCAAAAACTGTTCAGTGAGATTGCAGCCTATGCAACAACAATAGTAATGCCAATTATTTTAGAGAAAAGTAAAGGAAAGGCTACCAGTTGGGTTTAGAGGAGGTTGACGTTTTATTTTAGACAAAATTCACAGGAAATCACAGTGGGAATGTGATAAGGGGTTTGAATGATTGATGGGGACAGGAATAATTCATTTGAGAGACTAGAGTTGAGCCAGTATTCTAGATAGTGAAGTAAAATAGTAATGTAGTGATTTAGCATGGGTTATCCTTAAATCCCAGTGTCTTAACATAAGTGTATTTTTTATTCATACTGCATGTCTATGGAGGGTTCGCAAGGAATGCTCATAGACATACAAGGAATCCAGGCTCAGCGTGGCACCATCAACCCATATTTCCATGAACATAGTGTTGCTGGGGAATTGCAACATGGTAAATTACACATAGGAACAACAACAAAAAAAACAACCAAGGTTAATTTTTTTTTTGACTGCGCCACAAAATGTATGAATTGAACTTGCCATGCATCACTAATAATTTTCAAATTGACCTTTAGGTTTATATTAGCAGCTAATTTTTTGTGGTACACTTAAATGTAATTTATGATTGGCTTCTGTATATAATTAAATGAAAAGCATTACAAATATTTTTATTTTGGTATTTCTCATGATCCTCAAGGTTTTTTTTTTAGGTGAATCTATTAGCTTTTCTAAAGATAACTATTACTATTATTTATTTATTTATTTTTTACAAAATATTGGCATTTTAATCTCTCTATAACTGGAGGGTGAATTCTTTTTCAAAAGAGTAAAACAGATCCACAATCCCTTATCTAAATTCCTAGTTTCAAAAATTTCTGAAAACAAAGTTTTTTCATAACTCAATTTGGCAACAAACTCCACCTGAATTATATGAGGCTATTTGTGGTATTTATCCCACTTTAATGTGAATATGAATATATTTTGCCATAGATAATATATTTGATTATAAACTGCTTCCTCAGACCCTCTGAATGTTTTACATAATGTAAAGTATATGCCCATATTTCCTTTCAAAAATCTGAGAAATTCTGAATATCAAACACATCTGTCCCAAAAGGTTTCAGAAAAGGGACTATGGACCTATATTTCCATTCTCTTAAGTTCAGAAAGTGATATTATGATCCAAATTTAATATACATAATTTCCAAAACAAAAATTTTCAGGTCCTTAGTTTTCTAAATTATTTTAATATTTAAAATATTCATTATTCATTTTAACCTTGAGTAACAACGGGAAATACTTTGAAATGCTTGATTTTATCATACCACTAGGTGGCATCTTTGTAAAGTAAAAGCACATCAAAAGAAATGTTTATCACATAAATAAATGCTGAGATGAATAAACGTAGATGTGACATGAGAAATACAAAGTCATTTGGTGGAATAAATCCTGAGAACATGCATAGATTTATCATGAAAAGGGAAATGGAAAATGGTATTGTAAAATTACTCTTTCACTTTGGGAATTGAGAAGCTTTTTTCTATTGGTTGTTTTCATTCAGTTTGAATATACATTTATTATGTAACCAAACTACATTTGTGTGTATGTGTGTGTTTATGTGCGTAGACAGGATTTTGACATGCTAATAACCTTTCCGTGCTCCACAGACTACCCAAGGAAGCCTAACTATTAAGTTAGGTTCCTATTTAAGATTAAATTGTATAAAGTCATCCTCACAGCAAATTACAAAAAAATATGAATAGTGGATATCAAGTCACATTTAACACTGCGAGACCCTTAAGTTCTCTCCTACCAGCTTTTCTTCCCCCATCTTCTGACTCTATTCCTAAACCTACTGTTTGCATACTGTCTCTAACATTGAGAACAGTGAATGATAAATTTTAAAGAGGAGACCCAGAAAAGTGAATGTTTAAAGCCAGTGGAATTTTTATTAGTAGCAGAATGTAAGATGAATTATGATTTTGGAGATGGGAGTGTATGAGTGTTTGTAAAATCTTATCTGCACACCTCCACACCTGGTCTACCCATCCAAGAAAGCCTAATTCTAGTGGTTACCTCTATGCCCATTTTTCCCCTTTACTTTTCATGAATGTGTGGAAATGATTAAAATGCATTTCCTTTTACTGATCATTATTAAAGCCAATTTTATCTGAGAATATATATTTCACTATTCTAGTAAAAATATATTTTAAAATGAGATGACTAAAAAAATGGCATTGGACATTACAAAGTTATTGGGGAGATGAGAGTGCTATTTCAGCAGAACAGTATAAAGAAATAAATGAAGACAATGAACATTTATGAATAAGGGAATGAACCTGTACTAATTTTATTAATCCTTTTAAAATATCAAATCAAATTAAACTACCGTAATAGTGATTAAAAATCTGGGACCTGGAGTTAGATTGCTTGGGTTTAATCCTAGTTCCTTCATTAAACTTTGTGTGCCTTAGTTTTCTCATTTACAAAATGGATCTAATAGCAGTTTCTCCCTAATAAAATCGTAAGGATTAAATTAGAAATCTATGTACGATGCCTCATGACAATTAATACTTCATAAATGTTAGCTGCTATTACGAGATAGTAATAGTTTGTTACTAAATTTCTAAGAAGAACATACTTGACCTGACCTCCAATACCATCCTGTGCTTCTTTAAAAGTTTTCGTATTTATTGATAGGCCGGGCACCGTGGCTCACATTGCTTGAGGCTAGGAGTTCCACATCAGCCAGGCCAACATGGTGAAACCCCATCTCTACTAAAAATACCAAAATTAGCCAGGCTTGGTGGCGGGCGCCTGTAATCTCAGCTACTCAGGAGGATGAGGCAGGAGAATCGCGGGAACCCAGGAGGCGGAGGTTGCAGTGAGCCGAGATCGAACCACTGCACTTCAGCCTGGGCGACAGAGCAAGACTCTGTATACACTTAAAAAAAGGGGAAGAAAAAGAATTCATTGATAGACAAAATTTAGTTTATTAACTAATTTAGTGATTAACAAAAGTTCTGCTTCTCTTATAAGGAGAATTATTTGATAGCTACTGTCTCCCATTTCTCTTTGGCTGCCAGGAAGCTGAGAGGCAAGTTGTTAAGAAAACCAAGTAGGCATCTGACAGTTTCCCGCCTCTGACTTCAAACTGATGATTTCTCTGACTCTGATTTTTTATATCTGTAAGATTAAATTGCTGTGTTTGGTTCAGAGAGCTGTGCCCTTTCACAAGTGTAAAAGATCTTGGAGAGAGGTTACTGTCCTGATTCACTTTTGGATCTAGGTAACCACTTGGTAACAGCCTCCGCCTCTGGCTCCTCCCCTTCCCCCTGCCGTGTCCCTCCTTCCCTCCCCCTCGCCTCTGGCCCCGCCCCTTCTCCCTGCCGCTTCCCTCCTCCCCGCCCCCTCGCCTCTGGCTCCTCCCCCTTTTCCCTGTCGCGTACCTCCTGTGCAGCCCCCGACCCTCTCCTCTAGCTCCTCCTCTTCTTCCCTACCGCGATCCTCCTTCCGGACCCCAGACCCCAGCCCACCTCTGGCTCCTTCCCGTCTTTCCTGCCGCGCTCCACCTTCTCGACACCGCCCCTCCGCCTCTAGCTCCTCCCGTTCTCTCCTGCTGCACTTCTCCTTCACGACCCCGCCTTCCGGCCTCTGGCTCCTCCCCTTCTCTCCTGCGGCGCTCCTCCTTTCTGACCCCGCCCCCCGCCTTTGGCTCCTCCCCCAGTCCTGCCTCGCTCCTCCTTCCCGGCTCCGCCCCCTGCCCGCCTCTGGCTCCTACCCCGTCCCGCCTCTTGCTCCTCCCCTTCCCCCCTGTCCGGCCCTGGCAGGAAGAGGTGGTGCCAGGGTCGTTGCTAGGATACGACCAGTAACTGAGAATGCGGCGAGTATTGAAGCTGCTTCTTAGGAGCCTGGGAAAGCACTTCGACGAGAATAGTTGCGTTTCGTACACAGGTAGGAAGACAAGTTTTGACTGCGGCTTCCTGGCCCGACGCTTAGACCCAGCCTAGAACCGGTAACAGCCGCGCTGAACTCTGAGTTCTGTGTGCGGAGCAGTGATTCCCGCCTGAGCTCCTGGGGCTGCCTGGTCGGTAGGGAATGTTCCGCCTTTACTTAAAAAACCGTGCGAAGTATTCCATCTTTCTGGGCTCCTTTTCTGGCTCATTCTCTCTGGTTTGGGACTTGAATCAGCAGCATCAAGCTAGGAGGTACACCTCACCTCACACCCCGAGTGCTTTTCACGGTAATTGCATAGAAGAAGTGTGTATAACCCAAACTTGGCACTAGAAACTCAGCCTTCCGTGTCAACCAGTCTCTTATTAAGTCGAGGGATTTTAGACTTTCCTCAACTGGCACTCTCACTCCTTCCTCTCCACCCGTGGTCTTTGCCTCTTAACAAACTTAAAAATTCAACAGACCTATTTGGTAGAAAGCAATACTGGATCCTTGCCTTACTAATTATACTACATTCTAAATGTATTAAGCTTTAAATGATAGGGAATGAAATGTAGGTGAAAAGGGAGACTTTTTTTGTATGCAAACATGATAGAGGTTGCTCTTTTAAACAATAAGATTAAAACATTTACATTCGAATAGATAATACATAAAAAACAGTACGAATAGTAAAAAGAATGAAGAGTGAAAATCCACCATCTACCCATTTCTCCCCATCTCCAGGCCACCTTCCAGAGGTGCTTTAGACGTGTGCAAATAGGTAGGTACACCTGTAACATTGTGCATACTATTCTGTGATTGGCTTTTACACTTAAGACTGTATGTCCAGTTGTTTTCTATCAGTATTTACAGATCTGTCTCATGTATTTATGGATGAATTTATGTATTTATGTTTCATTGTGAGAAGGTGTTTCGAAGCATATCAGGAAATTTGGAAACTCTCATAAGCAAAAAGATTGATAAATGTCACTACCTAACAATCTAAAACATTTGTATAGTAAGAGAAAACAAACAACATCAAACATACAATGGGAAATATAAGTGCAACACACAACAAAGGGATATTTAATTATTAGGACTCATAAAACAATCAGGATGTAAGGAAACAGTCAAGGGGAACTTCTCGGGGCTGTAAAAGAAAACAGTGATGGAATTTAACAAAATTAAGATCTGTATGCCCTTTGACTTGTCCCTTCTAATTCTAGGAACTCATTTTCAGTATACTTACACATATATACAGAGATAGATGTATAAGATGTTTGTTGCAGCGCAATTTTTAATAGTAAAAAACTAGAGACAGCTTAAATGTGCATCAGTGAGCAACAGTTGACTACAATGTGACTTAGCCTTGCAAACAAATTACTGTGAAGTTGTTGAAAAGAATGTGGCAGAATCATATTTTACGTAAAAATAAATGTTAAGCACATATTATAAGTCGTAAAACAGTGTTAAAGTTTAAAAATAAACAGAAATATAGTTTATAAAAGACATAGATATGATCCTAAACAAATTTAAGTGTATATATATTATATAATTGTAGCTTTATAGACAATTCCTGGAAAGATAAACTGCCTAACAATGAGAAATAAAATTAGCATGTCTGGAATACTTTTACTTCTTATTTTATCCCCTTTTGTTCTGTTAGATTTTTTTTCTAGTAAGCACATATTACTCTCTTAAAAACAGCCAAATGAACAATAACAATAATGAAAAAACAATTTTGAAAAGTCTTTTCCAACTGTAGCTTTCCAAACTGGGTTGAAATTTCACATTTTACATTTCACACCTTAATATGTGTGTTTTGTTATTTACGTTTAATATTTGCTGCAGTGAGAGTTTACACATATTTATGTATGCAAGTAGAGCATATTAATATATACATATGAAGGGGTATTAGGAACCAATAAAATTAGCTCCTTGTTCTAGATGGGTGAAAAAAAATCTGCTGAATATTTTCTACTCTATTTTAAATAATAGTCATGTTTCTTACTTAAGAATAAAAGACATTCTCTGATAATGTATCTGATGACAAAATCGTTAGTTAAATTCTGGATCTGACCACCACTAACCTCCCATGAGGCATTCCTGGGCCTTAGCTTTTTCATCTGCAGGGAGATCAATTTCTAGACTTTTTCTTAATCACCAGGACCCCTTTTCTGTTCTCTCCCCAACTCCCCATGGACTCCTATACTGAGATACAGCACAGTTTAGTGGTTAAAGGCATGGGTTCTGGATCCAGACTGCCTGGATTTGGATCCCAGATATACAGCTTACTAGCTCTGTGTTCTTGAAAATATTACTTAACCTCTCTGTGCTAATTTCTTTATCTGTAAAATGGGCGTAATAATATCATCTGTGAGAAATAATTTAGTGTAAGTATTTGCTAATATGCTTTATTTTTAAAGTATTTTTTCTCCTACTTTATAAAATGAGTAATTATGTAATACCTAGGAGACATTATTAAGTTATAATTATCACTAGCCATTTGGAAATTTTAGAAATAGTTCATTACTAATTAGCCAACATTTATTATGTACTTATTGTGTGCCAGGCACTGTTTACTAAGTACTGTATATACACAATTTTATTTAATTCTTGGAAGAACCTTTGATGTTGAAACTACTAATATACCATTTCACAAGTGAGGAAAACAAGACTTAGGTTAAGACACATCTGTATCTCAAAGTCATATAGCTAGTAAGTATCAGGAACTCTGAGGGGTCTGGTGTTTTACCCTACATACAAACTAATAAGTTAGTCACTGTTTCTTGGATGCTGGGTCAAAGGGCACATAGCAAAAGAAGTAGCCAGTGCTTCAAGTTTGTGCCAATTTCCCAAGCCCCCCAAGTCCAACAGGGGAAACACAAGTGAGTCTACATGGATGCCTGCACATGGGGAATTTACTGCTTTTATAGTAAACCAAAGAAAGCCTGCTCTTTGTTTCAGGGGGAAGAGTTTATCTCAACCTTTGCAGTTTCTCAGTGCAAACACAACCCTGAGAAATGGTCTGGGTAAACAGTGGTCATGGCCTTGCATTTTTGTCACACCCCACAAGAACATGTAGGGACACTCAAGACCCATGGCCGATTGCTTCTTTCTGCAGGAAGCTGTTAAGTCTGGATTCAAACTCAGGTGGGCTGGCTCCACAGTCAGCCCTCCTGAAATTCCACTTTAGGAAATCAAAGCTGAGAATCACTGTACTGCATGGCAATGAAGTCATGACTTAGAAACCTTGACACTTCTTGTTTTTAGGTTGAGTAAATGCTTGTCACTGCTAACCATCATAAACACAGTTGCTAATCACCCTCTTTATCAACAACTAACATCTTGAAAACATGTAATTATTTGGGTCATTTATTCATATCATTAATTAAGGACCTTCTATGAACCTTAGGCACTACTATACATACAATCTACAGGTAACAGAACTATGATCTGTGTGTGTGTGTGTGTGTGTGTGTGTGTGTGTGTGTTTATTTAGACAGGGTCTTACTCCGTGTCTCTGGCTGGAGGGCAGTGGTGACATCTTGGCTCACTATAATCTCCACCTCCCTGGCTGAAGCGATCCTCCCACCTCAGCCTCCCAAATAATTAGAATTACACGTGCATGCCACAATACAATGCCCAGTTAATCTTTGTATTTTTTGTAGAGACAGGGTCTCACTATGTTGCCCAGGCTGGTATTGAATTTCTAGGCTCAAGGGATCTGACCACCTCGGCCTCCCAAAGTGCTGGGATTACAGGTGTGAGTTACTGTGCCCAGCCCTCATCTTGTTTATAAGGAGATAGATTGCTTCGAGGGGAACAATCTAGGACACCTAATGTACTAAAATTAGGGTGAAATGAATATAAGCATTAGGAACCATAGCAACTAGGAAATGGAGACAGACACATTGAGGAGGAAGGTGGAGGGGTATGAATTTATGCAGTACCTGTCAAAGGAACTTTATAGTATGTGGCTTCTGTTTCTGACTGCATTGATTGCACATGTCTCATGGCTTTAAATACCATAGACTTGTGACTTTCCAATTTCCAGGCCAGCATCTTCTCAGAACTTCAAACTGCTAACCCCATGTCCAATGGGCATCTCAAACTCATATGGCCCAAATCAGACTGATCTAACTTACATCCATACTCAGGTCTCCTTTATTTGAAGTTTTCCTTATTTCTGTAAATGTAGCTTTATCCTTCTGGTTACTTGGGCTAAAAATGTTAGCAGTATCCTTGATTCCTCTCTTTATCTCATAGCTCACATCTAATTCATCGCTAAATCCTTTCAGCTCTATTTTAACGCCTGTAATCTCAGCACTTTGGGAGGATCACAAGGTCAGGAGATCGAGACCATCCTGGCTAACACGTTGAAACCTCGTCTCTGCTAAAAAAATACAAAAAACTAGCCAGGTGAGGTGGTGGGCGCCTGTAGTCCCAGCTACTCGGGAGGCTGAGGCAGGAGAATGGCCTGAACTCGGGAGGCGGAGCTTGCAGTGAGCTGAGATCCGGCCACTGCACTCCAGCCTGGGAGACAGAGCGAGACTCCATCTCAAAAAAAAAAAAAAAAAAAATATATATATATATATATATATATCCAGAATCCAGTCAGCACTTCTCACCATCTCCTTTACTGTCACCCAGGTCCATTTCACCTCATGTCAAGGTTACTACAATAGATTCCAGTAGACTCCTAATGTCCTGCCAGCTTCCCACTCCCCTACGTTCCACGATCTAATGCCCTCTCCCCACAACCTCCTCTCTGGCTTTATTTTCTATTGCTCTTTTCTTAACTCACTGCTCTCTAGCCACATAAGTTGATTAGCTAGTTATTCCTCAGATATGTGATGCTTCTCACTTCTTCATTTGTCCTCATGGCTTGCTTATTTTCTCAGTTCAGCCTCCTGTTCAGATGTCATTTTAACCGGAGAGGCATTCCTTCCCCACCACATATACTTAGCAAAACTTGCCCCTCTACTCTGCCATACTCTCTCCTGATAGTCTCATACTTCCTAGCCACCTTCTTTGCTTAATATTTTGCTACCTCTTATCTTTATCTGATCCATGTCTATTTTACTAATTTAGTTATTACTTGTCCATTTTCCTCACTAGAATATCAGCTTTTTTTTTTTTTTTTTTTTTTTACTGCAGATCAAAATCTCTGCAGTAAAAACTGCAAACTACCAACCAGATCAAAATCCCTGCAGTAAAAAAAATGTATATTCTAGTGAGGAAAATGGGCAAGTAACAACTAAATTAGTAAAATATATACTGGGTCAGATAAAGATACGTACCAAATATCACACGTGTCCAATAAATATGTACAATAATTATGTATCAACAAAAATTTAAACATTTTTGAAAAGCCTTGTCCATGGCTGTGTGTAGAGACATAGAAGTGTCTCTACATACAGCTAAAAGGGGGACTGGTTATGAGTAGGTACCCAGTAAAAATTAGTTGAAAGCATGAATGAATTCAGCCATGGCCAATGCTTTTCAAAAATTAAAAAATTTTTGTTTATACATAATTATTGTACATATTTATTGGGCAACTATGATATTTGATACATGCATACAATTTGTAATAATCAAAGTAATTAGGATATCCATTACCTTATCATTTTTTTGTTCTGGGAATATTCTAAAACTTTTCTTCTAGCTGTTTTGAAATATAAAATATTGTTAACTATAGTCACTCTACAGTGCTATCACACACAGAACTTACTCCTTCTATGTAAATGTATTTTTAAACCCCTTAACCAACCTTACTTCATCCCTGCTCCCCCCTGCCCTTCTCAGCTTCTGGTAACCATCATTCTGCTCTCTACCTTTGTGAAATCAACTTTTTAAGCTCCTACTTATGAATGAGAACATGTGATATTTGTCTTTCTATGCCTTGCTTATTTTACTTAACATAATGTCCCCTAGTTTCACCCATGTTGTTGCAAATGACAGAATTTCATTGTTTTTTATGGCTTAATAGTATTTCATTTTGTGTATATATGCCACATTTTCTTTCTTCATTCGGTGGTAGACACTTAGGTTGATTGGCCATTGTGGATAGTACTGCAGTAAACATGGGAGTGCAGATATCTCTTCAATATGCTGATTTCCTTTCTTTTGGATATATATCCAGCAGTGGAATTGCTGGATTATGTGGTAGAACTATTTTTAGTTTTTTGAGGAACCTTCCTGCTGTTTTCTACAATGGCTGTAGTAATTTACATTTCCCACTAACAGTGTACTACCATTCCCCTTTCTTTGCATCCTTGCCAGCATCTGTTATTTTCTTTTTGACAATAGTCATTTTAACTGGGGTGAGATGATGTCTTATTGTGGTTTTGATTTGCATTTCTCTGATTATTACTGATGTTGAGTATTTTTTCATATACCTGTTGGCTATTTTTATGTCTTCTTTTGAGAAATGTACAGTGATTATATTGATGAAAAAAAAATTAGTGGGTAGTTGAGGTATGATTAGGGAGGCCTCCCTGGAAACTGAGACATGGAAGATGAGGAATTAGTCATAAAGATTTGTAGTAACAGGCCAGGTGCAGTGGCTCACGCCTGTAATCCCAGCACTTTGGGAGGCTGAGGTGGGCAGATCACGAGGTCAGGAGTTCGAGAGGTCAGGAGTATGAGACCAGCCTGGCCAACATAGTGAAACCGTATCTCTACTAAAAATACAAAAATTAGCCAAGCATGGTGGTGGGTGCCTGTAATCCCAGCTATTTGGGAGGCTGAGGCAGGAGAATTGCTTGAACTGGGAGGGGAAGGTTGCAGTGCGCTGAGATCGCATCACTGTACTGTAGCCTGGGTGACACAGCCAGACTCTATCTCAAAAAAAAAGTTTGTAGTAACACATTTTTGACAGAGGAAACTTAAAATGCAAAAGCCCCAAGAGGGAGATCAGCCCTAGATATGATAAAAGGTGGGGTTGGTTAGAAGATGAGGTCAGAGAGGCAGGGGCTAGATCATTTAGGACCTTGAAGGCCATGGTGAGTAGTTTGGATTTTATTCTGGAAAGCATTTTATTTTAGAGGTGTTTTAGTAAGTATGAGAGGGGCATGGTATGATTTTCTTTAAAAATATTTTTCTGGCTGCTGTGAAAATAATAGAATTTTTTGGCAGGGATTGGTGGGGTGGGAGTTTCAAGAATGAAATTAAGGTAACCAGCTGAGACTGTTGCAGTAGTACTTTCAAAATATTACAGGATGACAGACAAAAGTAGACTGACACTAAATTTTCAGGTCAGTATTGACAGTGCTTTTTGAGTGGCTGGATAATAGGTGAGCAAAAGAAAAAAAATAAAGGATTACTCTAAAAGTAGACCTTCCTTGGTTGTGTTATATTATTGTTTTATTGTACTTTTAGATATAATTTATTCCTGTTACAGTTATGAAATTTATTATCTTAGGCCTATTGGATCAACTTTCATATGGGCATTCAAGCTGGTTTAATCCTTTTCCACCTTATTAGATAGATATAGGCATGGCTTGCCCTTTAGGTGTTATACCTTGGGAGTACTTTTAAATGTTGTGTCTATTAAATGGGGCCTTATTCACACTGGGTAGTGTCAGATGGAACCTAACCAAGTTTCAGAGCATAGGTGAGCAAGCATTGTTCTTGCTGGCTGTAGGAAAGACAATATAATTGCTGTTGTGAAATGATCATTCTTACTAGACAGCTGTGAGAATAATCACTAGATGCTGACTCTCAGAGGCTTTTTTGATGTTGTCCATGGATGGTTCTTATTCCTCATGGAAGACGGTTCCCCATGGTTCTCTAGAATTTCTGCTTAAGAGACACTGACAGCTTTGTTTTGAATTTTCTTTTCAAGGATATTTGTATAGTGAACAGTCTTAAAAGATATAGGGTCTCTTTCTAAAGCAGAGGTCAGATTTATCTGTCTAGTATAATAACAATGGTATCTTCCTCCAAGGCAGAGGTTGGGCATATTTGCTTGCAGTGCATTATAAAGGATTGGAGTTTCTAAGCTTGGGGTTTCTTAGCTGTCATGCAAACCTTCTGTGTCTATAGCATCTAATTGGGCATTCCACATTGTTCCTCTGGGATTTGGGGGCACAGGGATCCTGTGGGAATATAAAGCTCATGCTATCTGCTGTGCCATGAGTAATAAAGTCCTTTGTTTCCAACCCAGGAGTCCTATTTATTCTGATAGCATTCATGAAACTATGGCAGGCTAAATTGTTAGGTTGTAGGTAGGATAAAATCTCAGACCTGTCACAATTCTTAGTTCCTATTCCTAAAGAGGCTTTAGCACACTTGATCACATACTCTCCCAGCCACCTTGTGTTTTCCCTACTTTACTAAACCTATGATGTCTTATCTAATATTTTAAACAGGTAATACATTTACATTGTTTAAAAATAAAAATATTAAAAGTAATACATTGAGAATTGTGGAGCCCACCCTTGTTCTGGCTACTTCCTACTCACCTTGCCCCCCATCAGATAACTAGTTTTCTTAGTTTCTTTCATACTTTTCTGAGTGTTTCTTTGTCCAGGTAGAAACAAACACAAATATATATTCTTATTTCACCTTCTTTCTTTTTCTCACTCGGTATATCTTGGAGTGTGACTTTTGTCAACATATAGAGTACTTCATCCTCTTCTTCCTCTTCTTTTTTATTTAGCTTCTTTATTAAGTATAGCACAAAATCAGAAAGCTATATAAAACACATATACAGATTAATGAATTATGATAAGGTAAATGCCATTTTTATCATTTTCACCCCCACAACAGATATGCCATATGATTGTTTTGTATTTCTATGTGTGTATGACTTTATGATATTATTATTATTTTTTTATTATACTTTAAGTTCTAGGGTACATGTGCACATCATGCAGGTTTGTTACATATGTATACATGTGCCATGTTGGTGTGCTGCACCCATTAACTCGTCATTTACATTAGGTATATCTCCTAATGCTATCCCTCCTGCCCCTGCTCCCCACAATGGGACCCAGTGTGTGATGATCCCCTTCCAGTGTCCAAGTGATCTCATAGTTCAATTCCCACCTATGAGTGAGAATATGCGGTGTTTGGTTTTCTGTTCTTGTGATAGTTTGCTCAGAATGATGGTTTCCAGCTGCATCCATGTCCCTACAAAGGACATGAACTCATCCTTTTTTATGGCTGCATAGTATTCCATGGTGTATATGTGCCACATTTTCTTAATCCAGTCTGTCACTGATGGACATTTGGGTTGATTCCAAGTCTTTGCTATTGTGAATAGTGCTGCAATAAACATATGTGTACATGTGTCTTTATAGCAGCATGGCTTATAATCCTTTGGGTATATCCCCAGTAATGAGATGGCTGGGTCAAATGGTATTTCTAGTTCTAGATCCTTGAGGAATCGCCACACTGTTTTCCACAATGGTTGAACTAGTTTACAGTCCCACCAACAGTGTAAAAGTGTTCCTATTTCTCCACATCCTCTCCAGCACCTGTTGTTTCCTGAATTTTTAATGATTGTCATTCTAACTGGTGTGAGATGGTATCTCATTGTGGTTTTGATTTGCATTTCTCTGATGGTGAGTGATGATGAGCATTTTTTCATGTGTCTGTTGGCTGTATGAATGTCTTCTTTTGAGAAGTATCTGTTCATATCCTTTGCCCACTTTTTGATGGGGTTGTTTGTTTTTTTTCTTGTAAATTTGATTGAGTTCTTCGTAGATTCTGGATATTAGCCCTTTGTCAGATGAGTAGATTGTAAAAATTTTCTCCCATTCTGTATGTTGCCTGTTCACTCTGATGGTAGTTTCTTTTGCTGTGCAGAAGCTCTTTAGTTTAATTAGATCCCATTTGTCGATTTTGACTTTTGTTGCCATTGCTTTTGGTATTTTAGACATGAAGTCCTTGCCGATGCCTATGTCGTGAATGGTATTACCTAGGTTTTCTTCTAGGGATTTTATGGTTTTAGGTCTAACATTTAAGTCTCTAATCCATCTTGAATTAATTTTCGTATAAGGAGTAAGGAAAGGATCCAGTTTCAGCTTTCTACTTATGGCTAGCGAATTTTCCCAGCACCATTTATTAAATAGGGAATCCTTTCCCCATCTCTTGTTTTTGTCAGGTTTGTCAAATATCAGATGGCTGTAGATGTGTGATATTATTTCTGACTGCTGTGTTCTGTTCCATTGGTCAATATCTCTGTTTTGGTACCAGTACCATGCTGTTTTGGCTACTGTAGCCTTGTATAGTTTGAAGTCAGGTAGCGTGATGCCTCCAGCTTTGTTCTTTTGACTTAGGATTGTCTTGGCAATGTGGGGTCTTTTTTGGTTCCATATGAACTTTAAAGCAGTTTTTTCCAATTCTTTGAAGAAACTCATTGGTAGCTTAATGGGGATGGCATTGAATCTATAAATTACCTTGGGCAGTATGGCCATTTTCACAATATTGATTCTTCCTATCCATGAGCATGGTATGTTCTTCCATTTGTTTGTGTCCTCTTTGATTTCACTGAGCAGTGGTTTGTAGTTCTCCTTGAAGAGGTCCTTTACATCCCTTGTAAGTTGGATTCCTAGGTATTTTATTCTCTTTGAAGCTATTGTGAATGGGAGTTCTTTCATGATTTGACTCTCTGTTTGTCTGTTACTGGTGTATAAGAATGCTTGTTGGCTAACACGGTGAAACCCCGTCTCTACTAAAAAATACAAAAAACTAGCCGGGCGAGGTGGCAGACGCCTGTAGTCCCAGCTACTCAGGAGGCTGAGGCAGGAGAATGGCGTGAACCTGGGAGGCGGAGCTTGCAGTGAGCTGAGATCCGGCCACTACACTCCAGCCTGAGACTCCGTCTCAAAAAAAAAAAAAAAGAAAAAAAAGAATGCTTGTGATTTTTGCACATTGATTTTGTATCCTGAGACTTTGCTGAAGTTGCTTATCGGCTTAAGGAGATTTTGGGTTGAGACAGTGGGGTTTTCTAAATATACAATCTTGTCATCTGCAAACAGGGACAATTTGACTTCTTCTTTTCCTAACTGAATACCCTTTATCTCTTTCTCTTGCCTGATTACCCTAGCCAGAACTTCCACCACTATGTTGAATAGGAGTGGTGAGAGAGGGCATCCCTGTCTTTTGCCGGAATGCTTCCAGTTTTTGCCCATTCAGTATGATATTGTCTGTGGGTTTGTTATAAATAGCTCTTATTTTTTTGAGATATGTTCCATCAATACCAAATTTATTGTGAGATTTTAGCATGAAGGGCTGTTGAATTTTGTCAAAGGAATTTTCTGCATCTATTGAGATAATCATGTGGTTTTTGTCTTTGGTTCTGTTTATATGCTGGATTACGTTTATTGATTTGCATATGTTGAACAAGCCTTGCATCCCAGGGATGACGCCCACTTGATCATGGTGGATAAGCTTTTTGATGTGCTACTGGAATTGGTTTGCCAGTATTTTATTGAGGATTTTTGCATCGATGTTCATCAGGGATATTGGTCTAAAATTCTCTTTTTTTGTTGTGTCTCTGCCAGGCTTTGGTATCAGGATGATGTTGGCCATGTAGAATGAGTTAGGGAGGATTCCCTCTTTTTCTATTGATTGGAATAGTTTCAGAAGGAATGGTACCAACTCCTCCTTGTACCTCTGGTAGAATTCGGCTGTGAATCCGTCCGGTCCTGGACTTTTTTTGGTTGGTAGGCTATTAATTATTGCCTCAATTTCAGAGCCTGCTATTGGTCTATTCAGCGATTCAGCTTCTTCCTGGTTTAATCTTGGGAGAGTGTAAGTGTCCAGGAAATTATCCATTTCTTCTAGGTTTTCTAGTTTATTTGCATAGAGGTGTTTATAGTATTCTCTGATGGTAGTTTGTATTTCTGTGGGGTCGATGGTGATATCCCCTTTATCACTTTTTATTGCATCTATTTGATTCTTCTCTCTTTTCTTCTTTATTAGTCTTGCTAGTGGTCTATCAATTTTGTTGATCTTTTCAAAAAACCAACTCCTGGATTCACTGATTTTTTTGAGGGTTTTTTGCGTCTCTATCTCCTTCAGTTCTGCTCTGATCTTAGTTATTTCTTACCTTCTGGTAGCTTTTAAATGTGTTTTCTCTTGCTTTTCTAG
The DNA here is from genome assembly GCF_008728515.1 of Papio anubis. Lineage (NCBI taxonomy): Eukaryota > Metazoa > Chordata > Mammalia > Primates > Cercopithecidae > Papio > Papio anubis. Next base: position 35,063,530 of record NC_044979.1, read on the forward strand.
TTCTTTTAATTGTGATGTTAGGGTGTCGATTTTAGATCTTTCCTACTTTCCCTTGTGGGCATTTAGTGCTATAAATTTCCCTCTACACACTGCTTTAAATGTGTCCCAGAGATAGTGGTATGTTGTATCTTTGTTCTCATTGGTTTCAAAGAACATCTTTATTTCTGCCTTCATATCGTTATGTACCCAGTAGTCATTCAGGAGCAGGTTGTTCAATTTCCATGTAGTTGAACGGTTTTGATTGAGTTTCTTAGTCCTGAGTTCTAGTTTGATTGCACTATAGTCTGAGAGACAGTTTGTTATAATTTCTGTTCTTTCACATTTGCTGAGGAATGCTTTACTTGCAACTATGTAGTCAGTTTTGGAATAAGTGCGATGTGGTGCTGAGAAGAATGTATATTCTGTTGCTTTGGGGTAGGGAGTTCTGCAGATGTCTATTAGGTCCGCTTGGTGCAGAGTTGAGTTCAAGTCCTGGATATCCTTGTTAGCTTTCTGTCTCGTTAATGTGTCTAATGTTGACAGTGGGGTGTTAAAGTCTCCCATTATTATTGTATGGGAGTCTAAGTCTCTTTATAAGTCTCTAAGGACTGATTTATGAATCTGGATGCTCCTGTATAGTGTGCATATATATTTAGGATAGTTAGCTCTTCCTGATGAATTGATCCCTTTACCATTATGTAATGGCTTTCTTTGTCTCATTTGATCTTTGATGGTTTAAAGTCTGTTTTATCAGAGACTAGGATTGCAACCGCTGCTTTTTTTTGTTTTCCATTTGCTTCGTAGATCTTCATCCATCCCTTTATTTTGAGCCTGTATGTGTCTCTGCATGTGAGATGGGTCTCCTGAATACAACAAACTAATGGGTCTTGACTCTTTATCCAGTTTGCCAGTTTGTGTCTTTTAGTTGGACCATTTAGTTCATTTACATTTAAGGTTAATATTGTTATGTGTGAACTTGATCCTGTCATTATGATATTAGCTGGTTATTTTACTCACTAATTGATGCAGTTTCTTCCTTGCATCGATGGACTTTACATTTTGGCATGTTTTTGCAATGGCTGGTACCTGTTGTTCCTTTACAACTTTAGTACTTGTTTCAGGATCTCTTGTAGGGCAGGCCTGGTGGTGACAAAATCTCTAAGCATTTGCTTGTCTGTAAAGGATTTTATTTCTCCTTCACTGATGAAACTTAGTTTGGCTGGATATGAAATTCTGGGTTGAAAATTCTTTTCTTTAAGAATGTTGAATATTGGCCTCCACTCTCTTCTGGCTTGGAGAGTTTCTGCCGAGAGATCTGCTGTTAGTCTGGTGGCCTTTTCTTTGTGTGTAACCCGACCTTTCTCTCTGGCTGCCCTTAACATTTTTTCCTTCATTTCAACTTTGGTGAATCTGACAATTATGTGTCTTAGAGTTGCTCTTCTCGAGGAGCATCTTTGTGGCATTCTCTGTATTTCCTGAATTTGAATGTTGGCCTGCCTTCCTAGGTTGGGAAAGTTCTCCTGGATGATATCCTGCGGAGTGTTTTCCAACTTGGGTCCATTTTCCCCATCACTTTCAGACACACCAATCAGACGTAGATTTGGTCTTTTCACATAATCCCATATTTCTTGGAGTCTTTGTTCATTTCTTTTTACTCTTTTTTCTCTACACTTCTCTTCTTGCTTCATTTCATTCATTTGATCTTCAGTCGCTGATACTCTTTTTTTCCAGTTGATCGAGTTGGTTACTGAAGCTTGTGCATTTGTCACGTAGTTCTCATGTTGTGGTTTTCATGTCTATCATTTCTTTTAAGGTCTTCTCTACATTGGCTATTCTAGTTATCCATTCATCCATTCTTTTTTCAAGGTTTTTAGTTTCTTTGTGCTGGTTACGTAGTTCCTCCTTTAGCTCTGAGAAGTTTGATCGATTGAAGCCTTCTTCTCTCAACTGGTCAAAGTCATTATCCGTCCAGCTTTGTTCTGTTGCTGGCGATGAGTTGCGTTGCTTTGGAGGGGGAGATGCGCTTTGATTTTTTGAATTTCCAGCTTTTCTGCCCTGCTTTTTCCCTGTCTTTGTGGTTTTATCTGCCTTTGGTCTTTGATGATGGTGACGTACTGATGGGGTTTTGGTGTGGGTGTCCTTTCTTTTTGTTAATTTTCCAACAGTCAGGACCCTCAGCTGCAGGTCTGTTGGAGTTTGCTTGAGGTCCACTCCAGACACTGTTTGCCTGGGTATCAACAGAGGAGGCTGCAGAAGATAGAATATTGCTGAACAACGAGTGTTGCTGTCTGATTCTTGCTCTGGAAGCTTCGTCTCAGGGGTGTACCGGCCATGTGAGGTGTGAGGTGTCGGTCTGCACCTAGTGTGGGATGTCTCCCAGTTAGGCTACTCAGTGGTCAGGGACCCCCTTGAGCAGGCAATCTGTCTGTTCTCAGATCTCAACCTCCTTGCTGGGAGATCCACTGCTCTCTTCAAAGCTGTCAGACGGGGGCATTTACCTCTGCCGAGGTTTCTGCTGCTTTTGTTTAGCTATGCCCTGTCCCCAGAGGAGGAGTCTATAGAGGCAGGCAGGCCTCCTTGAGCTGTGGTGGGCTCCACCCAATTCGAGCTTCCCAGTGACTTTGTTTACCTACTTAAGCCTCAGCAATGGCGGGCGCCCCTCCCACAGCCTTGCTGCTGCCTTGCAGTTAGATCTCAGACTGCTGTGCTATCAATGACGGAAGCTCCGTGAGCGTGGGACCCTCCGGGCCAGGTGTGGGATATAATCTTCTGGTGTGCCATTTGCCAAGACCCTTGGTAAAGTGCAGTATTAGGGTGGGAGTTACCCGATTTTCCAGGTGTTGTGTGTCTCACTTTCCTTTGACTAGGAAAAGGAATTCCCTTCCCCCTTGCACTTCACAGGTGAGGTGATGCCTAGCCCTGCTTCCACTCTCACTGGTCAGGCTGCACCCGGGGACCAGCGCCAAGTGTCCCTGTCCGACACGCCCCAGTGAGATGAACCCAGTACCTCAGTTGAAAGTGCAGAAATCACCTGTCTTCTGTGTCGCTCATGCTGGGAGCTGGAGGCTGGAGCTGTTCCTATTTGGCCATCTTGGGCGCGCCCCAACTTATTTTTATACAGCCAAAGTGCATTTATATTTACCCATATGTTTTCACTTTCTTTGCTGTTTATCATTTCCTGTACCACTGACCTTACATCTGGAATCAGTTGTTTTTCCCTGCCATGTCGATTTTCAAAAATTCTTATTGTTATTGAAATTCCTTTTGTCTTAGTCTTAATAGCACACTTTTTTTTTTCTTCCTCCTGAAAGGAGCATTCGTTGCTTTTACTTTTTGTTATATCTTTCTAGTAAGGGATAATCTAGACACAATAAAATTTACCCTCTTTAGTCTGGAGTGCTATACGTTTTAATAAACACATATAGTTTGCATAACCACTACCACAATTGAGATTTTGAGTGTTTCCATCACATAAAAAATCCCCACATCCTTCTGTAATCAACTCTTACCTTTACCCTTAGGCTTTGGTATATTTTCTAACTCTAGGATTTGTCATATAAATTGAGTCAATACTACACAGCCTTAGTAGAGCTGGCTTCTTCACTGAGCATAATTTGTTTGAGTTTCATCCATGTTGTTGTGTGTACCAGTTGTCTTTATATGCACTCACTAGCACTTGCTATTAGAGAGCTTTAAAAATATTATTTTAATTATTCTAATAGGTACGTAGTGCTATCTCATTGTGATTTGAAGTTCCATTTTTACAATGAGTAATGATATTGAGCTTTATTTTATGTGTTTGTTCTCAGGGTTGAGACTGGGATGACCCAAATGATGCACCTAGGCCCAACATTTTAGGAGTCATTCATTTTCAGACACGAGTACAAGTGTAGAGTAGTGCAGGTGCTTCACTTGCCTCAACCTAGGCCTGCCCCTGCTTAATTGCCTTCTATATGTATTCTGTGGTGAAGTGTCTGTTGAAATCTTTTACCCTTTTTAAATATTATTTTTTCATATTATTCTCTATATAGTCTGGATATAAGTCATTTATCAGATATGCATTTTGTGAAAATTATCTTCCAGTCTATGATTTGTCTTTTTTTTCTCCCAGTTGTGTTTTCTGAAGAGCAGAAGTTCTTGATTTTGTTGCTATTGCTGTTTTTAGAAGATACCATCTTGGCCGGTTTGGATTTTGTTGCTATTGCTGTTTTTAGAAGATACCATCTTGGCCAGTCTGGCCAGGATGACCCCTCAGATAGAAGCAAAAGCATTACCTCAGATTCTTCAAAGAGGGCAGATGAATATGTTGCTAGGAGTTAGGGCTTTGTTATGATATCCTCTTTCTAATTGGGCCATTAAGCTGTGTTACAGGAGAAAATAATCAAAATGGTGTTTTTTGTGTGTGTGTGTGTGTTTATTTTTTGTTTTTTTGTGGGTGAGAGACTGAAAAGGTTTCTTGACCTTTTTTAAAATTGAGCTTTGTTCAGGTTTTTCTCATTCCACTTCTTTCCCTCTTGATTGTTTTGAAATTTAAAAACTAATTTTCTGTTTTTTATTGCTTGTAGTGAGATTTAACTATGCATATTTAAGTAACGAAGTCTAGGGTTAAGAATATGTCCCCCTTGGAATGGGAGGCATAATTTTAAGTGAAATAACTCAGAAACAGAAAGTGGAATACTGCATATTCTCACTTGTAAGTGGGAGTGAAATAACATCTACACATGAACACAGAGAGTGGAATAATAGACATTGGAGATTTGAAAGAAAGGGAGCATGGGAAGGGTGTGAGGGATGAGAACTTACTCAGTGGGTACTATGTATACTATTTGGGTGATGGTCACAATAAAAGCCCAGACTTCAAACTGTGCTGTACTTGTACTCCCTAAATCTATACAAATAAAAAAAATTATAAATAGTATAAGGATTTGAGAGTTTGGTCTGGTTTTTCCCTTCCCAATTTTGTATTATTGTCTAATATTTCAATTTACTATTATTTTGTATTAACAGTATTTATTTGGATTTATCCATATGTTTATGATTTTTCACATTTACCTTTCCGAGTTGCACTTCAGACATCCCTTGAAATCATTTTCCTCCTTTGAGTATATTCCTTAGAAGTTCCTTTAGAGCAAATATCTTGGTTGTAACTTAGTAACTAACTTGTAAATACTTCTGTTTTCTTTCTTGCGAGGTAATTTTGCTGGGTGCACAATTCTAGGTTGATAGTTATCTTCTGTCAGTTAGCCTATTGTTGCATTGGCTACTATTTTTCTGATAAGTCTGCAGTGATTTTCCTTTTCTTTGTATTAATGTCAGCAAATTAATATGATTCAAAACAGTAGCTGTTATGTTCTTTATCATTGTACTTTCAGGACCTTCTGTTTGTCTTTGATATTCTGTAATTTCATTACAATGTATATGGCTATTCATTATTTTTATTTAACCTGTTTGTTATATATTTATGTTATGCTTCCTGGATCTGAGGATCCATATTCTTTTATCAGTTTTGAAAAGTTCTCGGCTATTACCTTTTGAAATATTTTTCCTGGCCAGGCATCATGGCTCATACCTGTAATCGCAGAGCTTTGGGAGGCTGAGGCAGATTTATCACTTGAGGCCAGGAGTTTTAGACCAGCCTGGCCAACATGGCAAAACCCCGTCTACTAAAAATACAAAAATAAGCTAGGTGTAGTAGCACATGCCTGTAGTTCCAGTTACTCAGGAGGCTAAGGCAGGAGAATCACTTGAAACTGGGAGGCGGAGGTTGCAGTGAGCTGGAATTGGACCACTGTACTCTAGCCTGGGTGACAGAGAAAGATTTTATCTCAAAAAGAATAAATAACACATAAAAATATTTTTTCTCTTCTATCTTTCTATTTTTCCTTCTGGGACTCCATTTTGACATATGTTAGTTCAGAAGCTGGCAAACATTTTATGAAAAGGACTTCACAGGTCTTTTTTAGACTGCAGGGACTATATGTAGTCTCCAATGCATCTTCTTTGTTGTTTTTTGGTTTCACAGTACAAAATCATTCTTAGCTCACAACAAAATATATGCTTAGCAAAAACATGCTAGACTTTCTTTTCCATCGCTTTTAGTCTCATATTTTTTGTATCTTATCTTTTTGCATCATTCTATATAAAATCATTTTATCTTCCAGTTTACTAATTCTCTCTTCAACTGTCTCTAATCTTGTATAGCTTATTCACTGAGATCAACAATTATATATTTTTATTGCAGATGTTTCCATTTTTTAAAATTTATAATCGAGTATCCAGAGAATTCCACTGGCTGTGGGTGAATTTATTTTCTCCATAAAGATTTGTACTCAAAGCAGAAGCCCCAGAGAGAGCTTTTCCACCTCACTACTGTTCCAAGGTTTCATATTACCCTTGTCTTTGCCATAGAAATCTGGTCTGGGGCTACGTTCCCTGTTTTCCCTTCCTGACTTCCATAGGTGAGCTCCCTGCTATATTGGACATTCGTTTCTCCAGTTTAGCTCCTGCATCTGCAGCCCGGCTCTGGGATGCCCTGGACTATCCCGGTCCAATCTTTCAAATGCTGTCGTCTTGTCTTCCAAACCCAAGCTCTTGGCTGCTATAGCTGTGGGTCTAGATAGCATCAAGCTCAACCAATATTTGTTGTTAATAGGTTTATTTGGGGGAGCAGAGGTCATTGCAGACCTCTGCTACAATTTGTAAGAGCAGAGCTACTACAAAAAGTATATTCTGTTCAGGGTACACTTGCTATAGAGATGGCTGGTTCCTTGGAGCTTCTAATCATTTGTAATGCTAGAGGCATCCATATATCAGTTTTGTATTCAGAAAAAAGAAATTCAGAAAGTCTTTTCATGAGGCATTCTTCATTAAATAAGGAAGTCTCAAAAATATGAGACTAAAATAAGGAACAAATAAGGAAGAAATGACAAGATATTTAAAAATATTTTTCCATATATTCTTTGCAGAGTATTGCCAAATTTATTGTTTTGAGGTTCTTTTTTTTTTTAACTTGATGCCATTAGTAAGATAAACATTTTTTTAAATGAGCAACACTTTAGTTGAATATTATGAATGTTACTCTGTACTAGCAATGAATTTGATTTTTGGTGTAGAAACTTTGTGTAGTAAATGTGTTTATTTTTCTTAATTCAGGAAAATGTCTAATCAGCCCAAGAAGTATGAAGCTCAGAATATAGCCAATTCAACAGAAGAAAGTGATGCTTTTGACATTGTTACTATTCCAGTTCCCTCAGAAGAGCCTCAAGAGTCAGATCAAACTGAAGAGCATGAATCTGGGATAGAGCAATTCAGTGAGAGCCATGCAATACATGTTGAGGAGCAGAGTGACCGAAGCTTTTCAAGCCTGGAACCAGACAATGAACAACTCATGAAAGAGGTTATATCACCAAGACAAGTTTCATATACTCCACAACATCATGAAAAGCAATATGCAATGCAGAGTCCAAATGATGATAGTTTGGCATTTCTGGATAAAATAAAGGCTATAAAGGAGTCTTTGCAAGAATCAATGGAAGATTCTCTAGCAACAGGTGCTACCTAAGGAAGATAGGCTATTTCATTTTCTCATTTTGAAGAATGATTGTGTTTTCTTGTTGGCTTATTTTCACTTAAAGATTTGTTTTATATTTGATATTCCTTTCCCTTTCCCTCATCCACCAAACTTCCAGAGTTACTTTGCTTGAATCTCTTAACTATTTGTGAAAGCTTCTGTATTCTGCATTATCTATTTTTCATCAATGAATGATCTTCATTAAATTAAAAAATTGATATTTATATATTTTTTCAAAGAAAGTAGGTTTTAAAAATGTTTATGACCTTTAAAAATGATGGAGAAATTGTTGACTAAAATGGGAATTATTTTACATGCCAATTTGGAATTAATTGTTGTATCTAAATAGCAAGAGGTGGATAGGTGGATGGGAACTTGACAATAGATTTTCTAGTTTCATATCCAGTGCTTGCTTATTCTACATATTATGTTGCTTTTCCGTATTTCTGTAGTCTGCTTAGTGTTAGCTTATATTTTCCTTCAGAAAAATCATTGTTTTTCATTGTAGGTTAATTTTAAAGACATAAAATAATGCTGATATCATATAATAGTTATTATTACATTCTTAATAACAGCAGAGTGGCAGCAGCAATAAGGTGGTTACACAGAGAACCATTCTACTTGCATGGTTAACTGACTGCTCCTTTTCCATCTTGTGAATGAGTTGTGAGAGAGTTTCTGCCTACAGAGTGGAGAACATGAACCATGATTTAACAACAATAATAACAGCAGCTTAGTTTGGCTGGTAAAATGTAGCTTTTGAATCTAGTGGGGTAGTTTACCCTTGTGTGATGTGTCCATATAAGTAAAGAATGAAAAGAAGGAGAGAAAACTACTGAAGCCTGATTATACCTGACTGAAGCAGGTGTCTCTCAATTTTAGTATTTAATGTAAATTTGGGTTTCATTTTTGGGTATTTCTGTCATTCCCTGATATAACTTACAGCAAACACATGGTGATTTTTTAAAAAAAAAGTTGTCTTGGTCCTGTACCTCGTGAGCTTCACAAATCCCTTGACACATTTCCCCTTCCCAAAGCTTAAGAAGTCACTATTGTGAAAGCTTTAAAATTGATTATAGTTTTTTGCACTGAGAAGACAATTAAAATAACCTTCTCATGGTTTGCCATCTGAGAAAGTATTCTCTTTGTTGATAGAGAATTGTGAAAACAAGTTTTAACAAGCTTAAAGAACCTTAGCATTACCAGTGCCTACTTAAATTTTGTCACGTTATTGATAAATGTCTTATTTTTAGCTTTATGAAAACTGTAATTTCAGGAAAGGAATGTACAAAACTTTTTTGACCCACAGTCTTTATTCTATACTCCATCTTTTTACATCTTCTCTATTAAAATTTGAAGTCTGTAGATGTAAAACAGTTTACCCATATTAATTACTTTTTACATACCGTATTTCCCTCCTGTATTTGTGAACAGATAATCATTTTATAATAATATTTAAAAAATTTTTAATATGTAAGAATCTTGATTCTCTTTTTTCTAGAGGGGATTGAGCCATATAATGTCCCTCTTTGTGAAAAGTAGTTATAGTGCATTTCTAACTTCTGGGACATTGTCTGTCTCAGGTCTCTCCTAAATTCACTATGCCAAAATGCCTAATTTCCTGGGATGTTTCCTATGCTTATATCTGAACAATACATACCAGGTATTGAACATTAGAGCTAATTTTTGAGATTATGGATTGATTTTCAAAGCAACTAAATGTTGGCCACTTCTCCTTATAGAAAATTAAAAGTAACTGTTATCATTGGGGCGCAGCAGGGAAACACTAGCAAGAACAACTTGCATTTTATATAATTAAAAATTAACACATAATTCTGTATCTGTTTGTGGACTGTAGTTTGCTGACCTTTGCTGTATTTAACTATAATTCTTTCTTTTCTCTTTTAATTTACAGTAAAAGTTGTACTTATTCCAGTGGGCCAGGAAATTGTAATATCTTTTAAGGTTGATACCGTTCTTAAATATCTCAAGGACTATTTTTCACACTTATTAGGTATCCCACTTTCTGTACTGCAGATAAGATACTCAGGTAAGTTTGGAGGCTAATAAAACATATCAGGACTTTTCTAGTTTTAAGATGTAAACAATCAAGATCTTTGATTTTAAAAAGTAAATACCTTGATACTAATTGAACATTGTGGGTTATGCATTCACTCTTTCAACACATATTTAGTAAGGACATACTTTGTTCTAGATACTTTGCTAAGAAATGAAGATACAGAGAAATGCGAAATAAGATTCCTGTTCTAAAATTGTTTACAGACTAGTAAGGAAGAAGATGCATGCAGTAGCTACCATGTAATGTGTAAACGCTTTCATGGAAATATGCACAAAAAGCTGTGGGAACAGGGGAAGGAACTTGGTCGATTCTAGAAAGTTTCATTTAATAAAAGTGATAATAATTGTGCCAAGTAACAAGGAGGTGAGAAAATGTGGAAGTTTCGGGAAGTGTTAAGAAGTGTTCAGTGGCTGGAAGTAGATTATATATGGGTAGCGGGAGGAGATGAGATTGAAAAAATGGATGATAAAAGAGAATGTGTAGAACAGGAAGAGGACTGAAAATGATTTACGAGTGTTCTGTACATTAAGGTCAATTCACATTTCCATGATGATAGGTATATTTATATTTTGTGGATGATATTGAACAGCCCACTGAAGTTATATAATCTTGTGTCATGAGAGGACATAGTGTTTATTAACTGTTACAGTTTATCAGACTAACCTACCTAAATATATGTTTTTATAGAATATGTCTGAACAGATCCTAATATTTTAAATAGTTTTGATATTGACTTATAATGATGCCATAAAAAGGTTCCAGAGAAAAACTATTTAATTTCCAAATTATTTAAAAAAATGTATTATAGTAAATGTACTCCAAAAGTAAGATGTTCATGTGTTCAGATAAGTGATTGTTAAAACTTGATTTGGTATACGAAAGCTAAAATTTAAATAATTATTAGTAATAATGATTATGACCATATTGTTGGTGTTGGTGACTAATTTATTGACCATATGCTGTGTGCTAGCGCTTCCAAAAAATGTTTTGCCTACCTTATAATTTAGTCAACACAGTAGCCTTTTGATGTAGGAATTACTAGTAACTCTTTTTTCAGGAGAAGGAAACTGAAACTCAGGAAACTTATGCAAAGTCATAAAACTTGTAAGTGGCAGAGTCTGAACTTAAATGTAGGTATGACTTCAGAGGGAATTTGAAACTACTGTGCATTAATTATAAGGTGAAGTTCAAAATTGGATGAGAGAGCACTTTGAGATTGTAGTAACCAGCTAGTGGTACTTAAGGATTTCTCTGTTCTTTGTACTTCATGACCTTTCTTCTTTAAGTACCAGGCATCACCACTGGGTAACAGGCTTATGCCAGCAGCAATTACAAAAGAGCTTGATTCTATGCCAGCCATCCTCTAAAGTGCTTTCTGCTAGTACTAGAACTTGAGCTCCAGTTTGGTGGGATTAAACCCATTACAGAAATAAGTAGAGAAATAAAGGGGGCTCTGGGGACCCTGTATTAGTTTCCTATGGCTGTTCTAACAGTCACAAATTTAGTGGCTTAAAGCAGCACATATATTTGGCTTATAGTTCTGGAGGCAGAAAATCCAAAATTAATTTCATTGAGATTAAGTCAAGGTGTCTACAAGGCTGCTGTCCCTCTGGAGGCTCCAGAAGAGAATCTAATTCCTTGCCCTTCCAGCTTCTAGAGTTGCATTCCTTGTATTTCTTGGCTTATTAGCCCCTTCCTCCTTTTTAAAAGCCAGAACTGTAGCATCTTCAAATCTCTCTCTGCTTCTGTCATATGGCCTTCTCCTCTGTCATCAAATCTTCCTCTTCCTCTAATAAGGGGACTCGTGATTACATTTATAGCCCAACCAGATAATCCAGGAAAATCTTTCCAACTCAAAATTCTCAATAAAATCTGCAAAGCCACTTTTGCCGTATAAGGTAATATTCATAGGTCTGGGAGATTAGAATGTAGACATACTTGGGGCAGTTATTCAACCTATCATAAAGTCCATATGACATTCATGTTAATTTTATTTTTTTTTGAGATGGAGTCTCACTCTGTTGTCCAGGCTGGAGTCAGTGGCATGATCTTGCTCACTGCAACCTCCACCTCCTGGGTTCAAGTGATTCTCCTGCCTCAGCCTCCCAAGTAGCTGGGACCACAGGCACACGTCACCATACCAGCTAATTTTTACATTTTTAGTAGAGACGAGTTTCACCATATTGGCCACGCTGGTCTTGAACTCCTGACCTCGTGATCCACCCGCCTCGCAAATTGCTAGGATTACAGGTGTGAGCCACCACACCCAGCCCTCATATTAATTTTTTAACTGAAGAATTTAGGGTGTGAAGAAGAAACTCAAAGGTCTTAGAATGTGCTTTCTTGAACATAGCCAAAATAGACTACAGATGCTCATCAACTTATGATTGGGTTATGCCCCAGTAAACTTATCATAAATTGAAAACATCATGTGTCAAAAATGCATTTAGTAAGCCTACCCTACCAAATCTCAGCTTAGCCTAGCCTTCCTTAAATGTGCTCAGAATAGTTACATTAGCCTACAGGTGGGCAAAATCATTTAATACAAGGACTCTTTTATAAGTGTTGAATATCTCATGTAATTTATTGCATACTGCACTGAAAGTGAAAAACAGTGATTGTGTGGGTAGTCGAAGTATGGTTTCTACTAAATGTGTATGGCTTTTGCATCATCATAAAGTCAGAAAATTGTAAGTTGAACCATTATCATTGTAAGTTGGATTATGTAGTGGTGGTGTCTGATGGATTTCTAAGCATAAGTAAACCTTTTGCAGTGTTCACATTTCTAACTGCAATTTAGAAGGACCATAAATTTTGAAGATTAATATAGACTCCATCAATGAAGTTTCCATGACACAAAACAGCAGCCAGTCACATAATTACACTTTTGTATGCCTTAAAATAGAGAAAGAAAATTAGTCAATTTGCTGAATACACCAGTGGCTGGTTAGATGCGGGAGGAGTGGGTAGAAATTAAAACAATAACATCATAAAAATTAAGCAATGTATACTTTTTCTAGCACAAAACTGAGGCTTACCTCTACCATGGCATGAATTAATTTATATGAGTTTCTGATTATGAAAAGAGAGAAAGTAAGGGATTCTGCATATATGCTTCTCTATACTGGGGGTGATATGGTTTAGATTTGTGTCCCCACCCAAATCTTATGTTGAATTGTATTCCCCAGTGCTGGAGAAGGGACCCTGTGGGAGGTAATTGGATCATGGGGGCAGATTTCCCCCTTGTTGTTCTTGTGATAGTGAGTTATTATGACATCTGGTTGTTTAAAAGTGTTCAGCACCTCTCCCTTTTCTCTCTTCCCCCTACTCCAGCCATGTAAAACATGCCTCCTTCTTCTTCACCTTTTGCCATGATTGTAAGTTTCCTGAGGCCTCCCCAACCATGCTTCCTATACAGCCCATGGAGCTGTGAGCCAATTAAAACTCTTTTCTTTATAAATTACCCAATCTTAAGTAGTTCTTTATAGCAATGTGAGAAAGAACTAATACAGAAAGTTCGTACCAAGAAGTTGGGCATTACTGTAAAGGTATCTGAAAATATGGAAGCAGCTTTGGAACTGGGTAATGGGCAGAGGTTGGAACAGTTTGGAGGCCTTTGGAGAAGACAGGAAGATGGGGAAAAGTTTGGAACTTCCTAGAGAGTTGTTAAATTGTTGTGACCAAAATGATGATAGTGATATGGACAATGGAGACCAGGCTGAGGTAGTCTCAGATGGAAATGAGGAACTCATTGGGAACTGGAATAAAGGTCACATGTGCTATGTTTTAGCAAAGACACTGGCAGCACTGTGTTCTTGCTCTAGGGATCTGTGGAACTTTGAACTTGAAAGTGATGATTTAGGGTATCTGGTAGAAGAAGTTTCTAAGCAGGAAAGCATTCAAGATGTGGCCTAGCTGGTTCTAACAGTATATGGTCATGTGTGAGCAAGGAGATGATCTGAAACTGGAGCTTACATTTAAAAAGGAAGCAGAGCATAAAAGTTTAGAAAATTTGTAGCCTGACCATTTGGTAGAAAAGAAAAACCCTATTTCAAGGGAGGAATTAAAGCAGGCTGCAAAATTTGTATAATAAAAAGGAGCCAAATGTTAATGGCCAAGACAATGGGGAAAATGCCTCAAAGTCATTTCAGAGACCTTCACGGCAGCTCCTCTTGTCACAGGCCTGGAGGTCTAGGAGGGAAAATTGGTTTTGTGGGCTAGGTGCAGGACCATTCAGGACACTTCTGCCTGTGTCCCAGCTGCTCCAGCTCCTGCTTTGGCTAAAAGAGCTCCAGATATGTCTCAGGCCATTGCTCCAGAGGGTGGAAACCATAAGCCTTAGTGGCTTCCATGTGGTATTAAGCCTATGGGTGCACAGAGGGCAAGAATTGAGGCTCGGGAGCCTCTGCCTAGATTTCAGAGGATGTATGGAAATGTCTGGATGTCCAGGCAGAAGTTGGCTGCAGGAGCAGAGCCCTCATGGAGAACCTCTACTAGGGTGGTGCAGAGGGGAAATATGTGATTGGAGACCCCACAGAGTCCCCACTGTGGCACTGCCTAGTGGAGCTGTGAGAAGAGGGCCACAGTATTCCAGACTCCAGAATGGTAGATCCATTAGCAGCTTGTACTGTGCACCTGGCAAAGCCACAGGCGCTTAGTGCCAGCTCTTGAGAGCAGCCATGTGATCTGAGCCCTCCAGAGCCACAGGGGCAGAGCTTCCCAAAGCCCTGGGAGCCCACCCCTTGCATCAGTGTGGCCTGTATGTGAAACGTGGAATCAAAGGAGATTATTTGAAATTTTAAGATTCAATAACTGCCCTGCTGGGTTTTGAACTTGCATGGGACCTGTAGCCCCTTTGTTTTGGCTGATTTCTCCTTTTTGGAATGGGTATATTTACCCAATGCCTATATCTCCATTGTATCTTGGAAGTAACTAACTTGTTTTTTATTTCATAGGCTCGTAGGTGGAAGGGACTTGCCTTGTCTCAGATGAGACTTTGATCTGTGGACTTTTGAGTTAATGCTGAAATGAGTTAAGACTTGGGGGACTGTTGAGAAGGGATGATTGTATTTTGCAATGGGAAGACATGAGATTTGAGGATTTGAGAGGGGCCAAGGGCAGAATATATGGTTTGGCCTTGTGTCCTCCCCCAAATCTCTTGTCAAATTGTAATCCTCAGTGTTGGAGGAGGGGTCTGGTGGGAGGCGAATGGATCATGGGGGCGGATTTCCCCCTTGCTTTCTTCTTGATAGTGAGTGAGTTCTCATGAGATCTGATTGTTTAAAAGTGTGTAGCATCTCCTCCTTCACTCTGTTTCTCCTCCTCCGGCCACGTAAGATATGCCTCCTTCCCCTTTACCTTCTGCCACATTTTCCTGAGGCCTCCCCAGCCATGATCCTGTACAGCCTGTGGAATATTGAGCCAGTTAAACCTATTTTATTATTTTTTTCAATACATAGTTTTGCTGTCTTGCTCAAGCTTGAGTTCAGTGGCGTGATCTTGGCTCACTGCAACCTCTTCCTCCCAGGTTTAAGTAATTTTCTTGCCTCAGCCTCCCGAGTAGCTGGGATTACAGGAGTGTGCCACCACAGCCTGGCTCAGTTTTGTATTTTTAGTAGAGACTGGGTTTTCCCATGTTGGACAGGCTGGTCATGAACTGGCCATAGTGATCTGCCCACCTCAGCCTCCCAAAGTGCTGGTATTATAGGCGTCAACTACCATGTGTGGCCTAAATGTCTTTTATTTATAAATTATTCAATCTTGGGTAGTTTTTTATAGCAATGTGAGAAAGAACTAATATGAGGGGTAGGATGGGTTTTAAAATAATTATCCTTCCTCTTGATGTGGGTATGTCCTGTACTTACGTTTAACGCATTGCGTTTTTGTTGTTTTTTTAGTAGAATGAACGTTTAGTATATTATTTTGCTCATACCATAGAATGTCTTTATTTTTTAAATGTTTGTGGAGTTTCATGGTTATCATATATTCCTGATAAACTGAGAGTAATACAGTGTTATTTATAATGCCAAATTCCTGCTCAAAAATGCCACTAAAACTTACTATTATGGAGTTGTCTGTACTAACATCAGAGCAAGAAGTAGAAACTATTAATAGAAACTATTAATACTATATTTAATAATTAAATAATATGTGTTCCTATGAGTAAATATATTAATACTATATTTAATAATTAAATATGTGTTCAAAGTTTCAAAGTTCACCTTTGATATTTTCCATCTCCTTAAAATGAGAATGTGCAATTAGCCATTTCTAGAAATGGTGACTATAGTTAATAATAATATATTACATATTTGAAAATTTCTGAGAGAATAGATATTAAGTGTTCTTACCACAAAATGATAAGTATATGAGGTAATGGACATGTTAATAGCTGTATTAAGCTACTTCACAATGTATACATAGTTCAAAACATGTTGTACATGATATATACAATTTTTAATTTGTCAATTAAAAAACAAAAAATAAAATCAATGAATAGCCATTTCTTTGTCATAAAACTTTAAAAATTTTATTTCAATTTTTAGGAAAAATTCTTAGAAATAATGAGACTCTAGTACAACATGGAGTTAAGCCACAGGAGATTATACAAGTGGAAATCTTTTCTACAAATCCAGATCTGTATCCAGTCAAAAGAATAGATGGATTAACTGATGTCTCTCAAATCATAACTGTCACTGTCCAAACTGGTTTGTTATTTGATGTCTTTTAGAGAAAGTATTTTTGAATCCCTTCTTGGTTGAACTTTCATTGAATCTTGGTTTTATCTCTCAGGCCTTGATCGGTACCAGCAGGTAGCTGTTGAGATTGTCAAATCTGACTTTCACAAACCATTTCTTGGTGGATTCAGACATAAAGTAACAGGAGTAGAGTATCACCATGCTGGAACACAAACTGTACCTAAAAAGATTCCCGAAAGACTCAGTGTATTTTGTAGGGATACACAGGTAATGTTTTCATTTTTCCCTTTAGGTTTTTGAAGGTATAGACTCAATAATTGTACTGTATGACTCTCTCAAATTTCTCTTAAGTAATTATATGGCAATTAATAAAAGAAAATTAACTTACATATGTAGAAAAACTCACTTATGTGTGTATATGGGGATACTTATTTAAATTTTTAATGTTTTTCTTTTAGACAGTTTTTCAGAAAAAAAATCTCCAACAAACTACAAATACAACGTCCACACAGATGACTAACATTGGTGTATATGTATCAAATATGACTGATAAACTGGTAACACCAGGAAAGTATTTTTCAGCAGCAGAATACCATGCTCAAAGACTAAAGGCGGTGAGATAACTTTTATTGTGGATGAATACTAAAAATTGGATACATAAGCCAGTTGTTCTGAGTGTGTCTGTTCCTCCAAGCCACATTTGCTTGAGAAAGAATGCTCATGAGTATGGGTCATGTTTCACTGCTAACAAAGCAGTCTTTATCTCCATGTAAAGAACCGGAATCCTAAATGCTCCTAATCCTTCCTTTCCTCTTAGGGAAACCCAGCTTCTTTGTGTATTGCCTTTGGCCATTATTAGCTTTCTTAACACTGCTGTCCCTTGGCCTGAACGCTTGTCACAGTGGAATCACCAAGGAAACTTTCCAGACTAATTGAAACCAAATAGGACAGTAGTCGATTTTCTCTAATATTAACGTAGTCACTCCAACTCTGTTTTATTTTTTTGCATGGTCTATCATTTTTCATTCTTTTACTTTCAACCTATTTGATCTACCTCCTACCATCAATTTACTGTGAGTAAAAATGACCAGAAAGCAGTGACTTTAAGAGATTTTGATTTTCAAATGACAGGAAATCTGGGGCTAGGCTATTCAGCCCGATATCTTTAGAGACAAACTTGTAGTGAAAAAAAGTTAAATCTGTTGACTTAATTGCCCTGAAGGAAACAGTGTACCAGGGGAACCATGGGGCTAACTTTACAGCAGGGTTTGTCAGTGCCAGTTATTCCAGCCTGATAATTTTTTACTTTTTCAGTCCAAACTAATTTTCACCAAATAAAGGAATATGTGAAGTTATTATATCATTTGGGGAAAAGTGAAGTTTGAGTGGGATTTAAGGGAAGCAGTATCCTGATAGTCTCAATGCAAAACAAGGGTGTGTATAAATGGGCCAATATTAGGTCTGGACTGTGAAGTAGACCAAGGCCACCTTCCTTTGGAAACAAAGTTAAAGGAGATGGGAAATGTTTCTTTGAAGTTCTCTGAAGTTCAGCACCTTGGTTGCAAATTGAGGCTGCTTCTCTCTGTCAAAGTGATGTACAACCTCTAGGCAAGAGTGGAATGTTTCTTTCTTACTGGTCTAATTTCAAACAGGAAAGTTTCTGATAATTTACGAATTTAGAGAACAAAGTTTCTCAGTGAGTAAGAAAATAGCAGTCACTCAAAGAAGGGGATTGTTAAAATATTTTATAGTTGTAGAGTGTCCTTGGGAGAAATATTGTTTTTGTTAATTTTGTAGCTGACCTTATTAGTGCCTGTTATTCCAGCCTGACAATTTTTTACTTTCTCAGTCTAAATTAAATTTTACTTTCTTACTATACTGGGCATGGGTGGTGACTATGATGTTATCAGAATCATAAACTGCTTTCATCTTTCTACTCCATTAAGCTCATCATGAGCTTGTTACTGTATGAAGATAAAATGGTTGACTAATTTTCATCATGCCTGCATTCCATGTGAGAAGAAGGGAAAAGTCAAGGCAGCATGTTCCATGAATGCCACCTTCAAGGATTTCCCCAGAAAGCCCCACCCAGTGACTTCTACTTGCATCCCACTGACTTGAATTATGTCATGTGACCATCCCTACTGCAAAAGTGTGTGATAAATGAATTTTTAAAGTAGCATATCATTGCTCCTCAATGAGATTGAGATCTTCTTAGTAAGAGAAAGTAGAGGAGAATGGATATTAGGTAAGAAAATGGAAATTGCTGTCATTTTCCATACTCCAAAAAATGATATTGAAAGAATAAAAGTATAAATATACAAGGACAAAGAATACGTAAGAAGAGTAAATGTCAGTTGTGGTTTTTTTTTTTAAGTTTTAAAGCAGATTGAGAAGTGTTAACTTGACTTACCAGAACAGAGGGAGTGAAAATCTAAATGCCTGCCAACGAGGATGGCATCAAGAACCAAATAGATTTGCCCCATAGAGTCTTGCAAGGTGAATTGGAGGTTCTGTGGGAGGTGGAAGTGAGGTGTGACCTGTAAACAGAGGGATTTGTTAAAAGCTGATATAGGGAGTACATTTCCATTAAATAAGTTCTTTTAACTTTGATTCCTTTCTACTTGGGTCATGTTTATTTTTTTAACAGGTTTTGAGTTCACTATTTACTATTTTAAATCTTTCTTGTTTCAAGAAAGATGTTATGTGTGACTACTGATATTTTTGGGCTCATTCTTGCTATTTCATTTTGTTTTATTTACTAATTATTCTTATTTGTTTATGCTTTTTTAGCCTTTTCTTTTTGTTGGTTTGATTAAATGTTTCTTTTTTTGTTCTTTTGTAGTTCAGAAATAAGTATTTTATTTTTTCTAGTGGTTATGTTACAAAAAAGGGGTCCCGATCTAGATCCCAAGATAGGGTTCTTGGATCTCCCACAAGAACTAATTCAGGGCAAGTCTGTAGAATAAAGTAAAAGCAAGTTTATTAAGAAAGTAAAGGAACAAAAGAATGGCTACTCCACAGATAGAGCAGACCTGAGGGTTGCCCAGTGCCGGTTGCCCATTTTTATGGTTATTTCTTCATGATATGCTAAACAAGGAGTGAATTATTCATGCCTCCCGTTTTTAGACCATATAGGGTAACTTCCTGATGTTGCCATGGCAGTTGTAAACCATCTTGGCGCTGGTGGGAGTGTAGTAGTGAGGATGACAGGAGGTCACTCTCGTCGCCATGTTGGTTTTGGTGGGATTTAGCCAGCTTCTTTACTGCAACCTGTTTTATTAGCAAGGTCTTTATGACCTGTATCTTGTACTGACCTCTTATCTCATCCTGTGGCTTACAATGCCTAGCAGTCTGGAATGCAGCCCAGTAAGTTTCAGCCTCATTTTACCCAGCTCCTATTCAAGATGGAGTTGCTCTGGTTCACACGCCTCTGACAGTTACTCATACATATTTTTTAACATAACTAAATTTTTTATATCAAGTGCATATATAATCAGGCTATATATTGTTTCCATGAATAAGTCAAGAACCTTATTAGGCTTTTCTTCATTTCCTGCCCCCTCCTTTCATTGTTTCCTCTTTCTAGAAGCTGTCAGGATTTTCACTTTATCCTTGGTATTTGGCAAACTTATTGTAATATGCTTGAGACTTGATGATGGACCCTGTCTGAGAGTCCATGTCTTGCTGTGGGAAATATTCCTCTATTATGTTTTTATGAATTTCTGTAATCAACTTTCCTCATTTTGTCTGGAACTTAGAAATATTTTTGAATGAGGCCAGATGCCGAGACTCAGGCTTGTAATCCCAGTACTTTGGGAGGCTGAGGTAGGCAGATCACTTGAGGCCAGAAGTTGGAGACCAAGCTCGGCAACATGGTGAAACCCTGTCTCTACTAAAAATAGAAGAATTAGCCAGGCATAGTGGCACGTGCCTGTGGTCCCAACTGCTCAGGAGGGGAAACATGAGAATCACTTGAACCCAGGAGGCGGAGGCTGCAGTGAGCTGAGATCACGCCACTGTACTCCAGCCTGGGTGAGAGTGAGACTTTGCCTAAAAAGAAAAAAAAAAAAAAAAAAAAAAATTAAAAAAAAAAAAGAAACATTTTGGAATGCTGGGATTTATCTTTCATGTCTCTTATTTTTCATTCATTCATTTAAATTTTTATGAACCTTTGTCCTGCATGCTAAAAGATTTTCTCACCTAATTTTCTTGCCTACTTATTATTCTTATGTTCTGCACATTCTGCAGATCAGCTTACAAGAAACTACTAGTTCTCTGTCAATACCCATTTTTCCCTTCTCCTATTGTAGTAGAGCTTTATCTGAGCATGTGGCTGCTCCACTGATGACCACATTTCATCACCTCCCTTGTATATCAGTGAGGCCATATAACTAAGACCTGGACAGTGAGATGTGAGGGACAATGTGAGCCACTTACAGTTATCATTCTTAAAATGCTCTTTGCTCCTTTTCCCTCTGTTTACTGATTGGAAGCTGGTAAGTGGACCAGCCATCTGGGACATATAAGTAGGAACCAATTGTTAAATATGACAGAGCTTTCCTACCAGCCCTAAACTGCTGTGCTGATCTGTGGATTGTCACGTGAAAGGGAAAAAACTTCTGTGTTTAAACAAATGTGTTTTGGTGTTTTAGATAAGTTTAACAAGTTCAGTAGCACTCAGGCTAATCCGTATTCTATTAATTTTTTAAATTTCAAAAATAAAAATTTTGCCAGTCTTTTTTCTTGGCTCATTATATTATTTTATACTGATAGCCTTTCCTTTCTCTGTGAAAATATTAACTATATTTAGTCTGCTCTTGTATTTTCTTTTGTTTTGATTTACTCTAGTAGTTCTAAAACTTTATTATAAGCATCATCTGGAGGGCTCATGAATATATAGAATCCTGTGCTGCCCCAGGAGTTTCTGATCAATAGCTCTGGGGTGGGGCCTGAAAATTTGCATTTCTAATAATTTTCTAGATGCTGCTGATGTGTTTGAGATTCTTAATGTCCAGTGTGCCAATAGCATATCGGTTCACCCAGTCTGACCCCATGATTTTAGGGGACATGTAAAGCTTGATTATGGGAGAAAGCTAGTTTTCCAGATGGGGGCTTTTTTTTTTTTTTTCCATTCTGGGTATCACCTGGGACACTCACCACTCTTGCCTAGGGACGAATATCTCTGTTGCTCCTTGCCTAACTCTTTTACAGGAACTTATCCTTTTTGCATTTTTTAAACAGTCACCTGGTTAGTGGCCATTCTGCTCAGACCATCCATCAGTTTTGGGCTTAGAGCAGTCCTAGAGCCCCTTTTGTATTTTCTGACTTGCTTCTCCAGTGCATGATTAGGTTACAGACTCTTTCTTCAATTAATTCTACCAGCCTCTTTTGTTGAAGGGATTCTTCAAAGTTTCTCTTCTTTTGGGGGACCCCTTCAGATTGATCCAGTATCTTTGTTGATATCTGCTTTACATAGTTTTTCTATAATTATTAGGCATTAGGATGAGAGTAAGGGATGCATCAGCATAGGCTCTATCATCTGACCTCTTCACATTTTATTTTTATTTATGAGTTTAATAAAATTATAAACTCTCAGAAAAAAATGATAAACTCTCTCAGCTATATCATAGACTTTTTGAGGGTTTAGTACTATGGTGTACTTCCAAACATATTCATGTTTGATACAATTTAATAAATATTTGTTTGCTTCAGTCTCCATTTTATCTGACCTGCCTTTGATGGTTTCAACACATACCTACCTAATGTGCATTTAGGAAATACAGTTTTGTTATAACCATGAGCCTAAGCTAGTGGCATTTAAGATAAGATGGAGATAATTAATATTTATAACAATAATAGTATTGAGGACTCATGATGTATCAGGCTTGGGTTAAGCACTTTATATGTATACTCTTACTATCACTGTTTTACACATGAGGGTACTAAAGCATAGAGATGGCAAGTAACTTATCCAAAATCAAACAACTAGTGAGTAGCAGAAGGAAGATTCAAACTAAGTTTTACTCCAGAGTCTATTCTGTTAAGGACTGTACAAACATCTTTCTGTGAAAGTGTATTTGGGAGAATTCAAAGTCAAATACCAGTGACATGCATTATACATGTTTTTTATGTTAGTGTTTGTGAAAATATCTATTTAGTCTAGGGCTAAAACTAGACTCAGTATTTTCTTATGGAATTGGAATTTAAATAATCATCATTGCCTTTAATATCTGATCAAAAAGTTGATGATAGACACTTTCTATTTCCTTTTAACTATAGGTGATAGTGATACAGACTTACTACAGGCAATGGCATGCTAAAATCTTCGTAGAGGATTTAAGAAGACAGAAAAGCTTAAGGTTGGAATGGGAAACACAGCAAGAACTAAGGAAGATAAGAGAAAAAGAAGAATGGATAAAATTGGACTATCACCGGAGGCATAATCCTAAAACAAATGAAGATTTTGAATTTCTTTATAATGCATTAGAATGTAAGTTTGACAAGGCTTTGCAAAAAATATTTTTAAATTTTTCATTAATAGGAAAAATAGATTTACTGCAGACAAAAGGAAGGTTATTATTTTAGGGAGATGTCTTGGAGATTTGCACTAGAGAATTTTGAAAGATGAATACCACTTTATATTTGGAATAAGAATTAAGGCTGAAATGAAATTAGAAATGCTTTTATATTAACAATTAAAATGTACATACTGCTTTGTGAATTATGCAGTTTTAGTATATTATTTCATTTGGTCCTCATTCATGTGAGATAAAGAGAGAAAGTACTGTGTAATCTGGTTTTCTTGTGGTTTGGGAATTTGTGAACTCAAAGTTGAGTTGTTCTTTAATCCCTCAATCCAGTATCCTGTCTGATTTTGCTCTTTAGAGAAGGGGCTTGGCAATATTTTAAAAATTCCCCCTTATTAATAATACTATATAAATGTATATTCTCTACACCTTGACTTTTATACCTTATTTCTTCTACAGTGTATGTGCTAGTCGTGGATAAATTAAAAGTTTCAATTATTTGAATAAGCCAGGCACTCTTTACTCAGGCAGTAGATACACCATTCCCCTTCTTGGAAGTGTTTCTCCATTGCCCACCTTTGGATCTCAGGTTAAATGTCACCTCCTTAAAGGTTTTTGTGAATGACAACATAAGTTGGATATCGTTTTGTCATTTTATGGTCTTCATTGCACCTGAAACTTTTCATTTATATCACCACAGTTGGTAATACTACGTCTTTTTTTCAGTCTCAGTTATTTCTTTAGTAATAATACATCTTTTGTTTAACATTTATTTATGCCATGAGGGAATAATTCATTTATTTTTTGATGAGCTGTCTTTTACTGTGCTTAGCTTGTATGCCCAACAAATGTTTGTAAAATGAATGAATGAATGAATAAAAGGAAGAAACCCAGGGTTGTACTAATGCAACTATCTCTAGCTTCTGCTTTGCCAGCGGTACCTGGTAAGGTGGAAATAACTGAAGCAGAAGAGTTATGTAATACACCAGATATCTGAGAGTGGAGAAATTAGACTCTTATGAAGACATGGAAAAATTTAAAACCTAGAAGTAGCCTCAATTGACTTTTGTAGTTGAATGGGATATTTTAGTCCAAGGAAATAAGTTTTTGACTTCTCTCTGATTATTTATAACACTAAGCAAATTTTCTTCCATTCGTTTGTTTCATTGCATACTATTTTTCTTTTTGTAGATGTTATATGTTCTGTTCCTGAAGTTGCAGTTTCCTTTCTAATTGGATACATTTTTAAGCATCAGATATTGAGTCTGTTTTTATAGCTATAATATTCTATTTACTGAAAATAATATAATTAAACATTAGGGCTAATAAACAATATTAATAAATTCATTTTCCTGGTAACATAAAAATTGAGTGGCTTTAGGAATATTTACAGCTTATGGTAAACATTTACAACTACTATGGTAGTTTTTGAGGTAACTGTTAAGCCTGTTCCCTAGAATTGTGTGTCTGCTTTCCCTTTTATCCTAATCATCATCCTCTGAAAATACTGCTTATTTTACTTTAAACTTCACTTCTACTTCCATTTTTTCTATTAGAAAATAACAAAGATTATTAAGTGTCAGTAGTTCAATAGAGAACATCATTAGCCAGGTATCTATGAAAGGTCTTATTGACAAGTTTAAAACTAACATTCTGTTAGAGCAGAGCTCTATTAAAATAATATTCTAAATTCATATGTGACTAAAGGATACTTGTGTGGTTAACAGACAACTGTGCAAAATAATAGGAAATATGTTGAATGAGCTTCTGCCTTTTCTAATTATTAGTGGTGTTAATTAGAACAAGTTACTCACTTCTCCCAAACCTCAATTTCTTCATCTATAAAAGGGAATTAATAATTTTTGGCATGTCTACTTCAGAGGGCTTAATAGAGTAAAAAGGATGAAATACTACATTTGTGAAAGTATTTTAAAAAGTTCAAGGACCTATACATATGTGAGCTATTGTTCTATGGCAAATGATTTTATACAGAATTTTCATACTAAAGTAAAACAGATATATTTTATATAAGTCCACATATGATTTATATATGGAGGAAAATGAAATATGTGAAGTTTCTTATATAAAAGAGACGTCTTTCGGGTTTTTTCTAGTCCTAAAATTCTATATTAAAAGCCTTGGAATAATAATTTTTAAGTTCTGTTAAAAAATCTGTGGTTCACAAACTCAATAATTTATATTGCTCTTCTGTAATTTCATTTCCTATTCATAACTCCATTCCTTGGAACTGCTGCCCTCTTGTGGCTCATAATGATAATTGTATACTTTGAGCTATAATTCATAATATGAAACTTAACTTTTTCTCAAGGTAACTTGTTTTTCAGTAATAAAAGCAAAATGATATCAATTTAAGAAAATAAACTTAGCTGTATAAGGTAATATGTCAAAGATGAAGCTATCTCCAGGCAATAATATTTGATTTTTATGTCTTTTTATAGCAATATGTTAAAGGTGATCTCTTTTATCGTTCTGAATTGTCACTAGGGCCATTACTTGGAAAAAAAGGTGCTAAGTATCCCATATTCTAAATAGAATAATTGGGGTTGTTTTGTCTATTTAAAAATTTTATATAGGTACAATTATGCAGAATAGAATTTTTTGCATTTGTTTTTCAAAATTCAGTGTTGTGTCATGAGACCGATCCTTTTATTGTGAGTAGTTGCCCTTTGTTTATTCTCGTTTCTGGATAGTGTGCCATTGCATGGATGAGCCATAAATTATGTATCCATTTTACTGTGGATTTGGTCCTTCCCACCCCGCCCCCCACAACTAGTTTTTGGCAAATATAAGTAGTATACTTTGGTGAGTGTATATATATATATATTCACCAACAGCTGTTTGTAGTAGTACTACTTGTGTATATGTACACACACACACATGCACACACACACACATTTCTCTCAGGGTGTTAACCTAGCAGTGGAATTGCCGGATCATAGGATATACATAATTCAGCTTTAGCGAATCTCACCAGATAGTTTTTTAGAGGTTGTATCATTTTAAACTCCTATGGAAGAGTATGAGAGTTTTAATTGCCCTGTCGTCCACTCCAACATTGGACGCTTCTGTCTTTTTCATTGTAGCCTTTCTGGAGGGTGCTATCAAGCTGCCTTATTTTTGACTGAGGCTCCAATAGGTGAGATATCAAGATACCAGAGTCAATGAGAGTCAATCTCTCTCTCCCTCATAAAGAATTTACAAAGAAAGTAAAATAGGACCTATTTATTGGTTCATGGGTCACTTAACAAAATAAAAGGTATAAGAAGGGCTAGGAGAGATTTGAAGAGGTTAGTAAGGTAGGTTTTTTTGGAGAGAGCCATTGCTCTCCATTTGGGGAGAGCCATTGCTAGTGAGAGGAGCTTCAAGGGAGTACTCTTGGTGAGCTTTGAAATATTCCCTGTCTTTGGGGAACAACAAGGATTGTTGCCTGAACCTTGACCAGGATGGTAGACTGGGGTCTGACTCTAAACAAGGAAACCCAGAGAACTAGAGGAGGGCTTTCAGACTTCTTTGATATTGGAGAGTGCAGCTGCATTATTTATAGCACTCCCAGGATTTTTAAAACAGAGATGTATCTTTGTTTTCTATCAAAAGGGGACTATACAGTAGAGAAAACAAGAGAGAATGAGCATGCAGCAGGGTAATTTGAGGTGCTCTTGGTCCTGTTTAATAGGGCCAGCTATAGAAATGAAGGGATCTTGTCAGAAAGAAGCTTGAAGTGAACAGCTAGTTTATCCCTAAGTGGCTACCTGGAGTGCAAATACATCTGTCTTGGGCCAGGGGAGTTGCGGTTCAGCTCAAGAGCCTCAGGATGGTGAGTTTGAATCATCTGACAGGCCTGGAGAGTGGGGGTTTATCCAGCCAAGTAAGAACTGCCCCTTCCCATTCACTCATCTCCCAAAGGAGTACAGGGGAGAAACAGCAGCTAGTGGTGAGGAAAGGAAGTGAGAGGTGAGGGTGTGTTCAGAGGATCTACTCTTTTCCCACAGTCTTCAGGCAGGTTTCCATTCTTTCAGTCTTTGGCATGTCTTTTCATTCTTTCAACAGTGTATTTCTTAGAGCAAAAGGTTTTAATTTCAATAAGTCCTATTAGTTTCTTCTCATGTGAATCATGCTTTTGGTGTTATATCTAAAAACTCATCACCAAATTTAAGGTCCCACAGCTTTTCTCCTATGTGTTCTGGAAGTTTTATATTATATTTTGAATTTAGGTATGTTATCCAGTTTGAAATAAACTTTGCATGAAATGTGAGATATGTGTTGAGATGAATTTTTAAATTTTTTGCTTTTGAACATCCAGTTTTCCTTTAGCATTTGTCGAAAACACTGTCATTTCTCCATTGTATTGCCTTTGCATCTTTAAGATCGTAGTCTATTCGGGCTACTATAACAAAATGCCATAGACATAAATAACAGAAATTTATTCTTTAGAGTTCTCAAGTTTGGAAACTCCAAGGTCAGGGCACCAGCCGACTCCGTGTCTCGGGATGGTTTGTTTCCTGGTTCGTAGATAGTGCCTTCTCACTGTGATCTCACATAGCGGAAGGGATGAAGAGCTTTCTTGGGTCTATTTAATAAGGGCAATAATCCCATTCATGAGGGTTCCACCGTCATTATCTGATCACATCCCCAAAGGCCCCACATCCTGTTATTGCCTTATCTTTATATACTGTCAAACTTGATTTGCCAAAATTTTGTTTTAGAATTTTTGCATCTACATTCCTAAGGGATATTGGTTTGTGACTTTTTTTCCTTGTTATGTTACTCTCTGGTTTTAGTATTTGGATAATGCGAATCTCCTCTGTGCTCTTCAATTGTCTAAAACAGTTTGTGTAAAATTAGTAGGATTTCTTCATAAAATGTTAGGAATTCAACAGTGATACCAACTAGGTCTGGAGTTTTCTTTGTGGGAAGGTTTAAACTATAAATTCAATTTCTTTAATAAGTATAGGGGTATTCATGTGACTTATTTATCATTGAGTAAGCTTTGATAGTTACTGTCTTTAAAGGAATTGGTAATTTTATCTGAGTTGTTGAATTTATTGGCATAAAAATGTTAATAATGTTCCATGTTATCCTTTTAATACCTATCAGATCTATAGTGATGTTACCTCAATTCCTGGTAATTTTGTGTCTCCTCCTTTTTTTCCTGATCAGTCTGCCTAGGGATTTATCAGTTTTATTACTCTTCCCCTGATTTTTCCCAGTTCTTTTTCTCTGTTCCATTTAATTTCTATTAATTTTAATTGTTAATTTCTATTGTTATTTATTTCCTTCATTATGCTTACCTTTGGTTCAGTTTACTCCTCTTCCAGTCCTGTGGTGGAAGCTGAGGTCATTTGATTTGAGAACTTTCTTCTTTCCTAATTATAGGTGTTTGGTGCTGTAAATTTTCCCTTAAGTATTGCTTCAGCTGCATCCTCACATTTTGATACGTTGAGTTGACATTTTCTTTCAGTTCAAAATACTTTGTAATTATCCTTTTGATTATTTCTTGACCCATGGAATATTTAGAAGTAGGTTATTTAATTGCTAAATACTTGGGGATTTTTCAGATATCTTTCTGTTACTGATTTCTAATTTTATTGTAATGGGAGAATGTAAGTTTGTATAATTTGAGTTTTGTTTTTTGTTTTTTTTTCCTTCTGAGACGGTGTTTTGCTCTTGTTGCCCAGGCTGGAATGCAATGGCATGATCTTGGCTCACCACAAACTCTGACTCCCAGGTTCAGTGATTCTCCTGCCTCAGCCCCCTGAGTAGCTGGGATTACAGGCATGCGCCATTACACTGGGCTAATTTTGTATTTTCAGTAGAGATGGGGTTTCTCCATGTTGGTAAGGCTGGTCGTAAACTCCCGATCTCAGGTGATCTGCCCACTTCTGCCTTCCAAAGTGCTGGGATTACAAGCGTGAGCCACCGTGCCTCACCAATTTGAGTTCTTTTAAATTTATTGAGACTTATTTTAACAACTAGAATACAAATGACATTGGAGAATATTCTGTGTGCATGTAGGAAGAATTTACTTTCCATTGTGTTTGGGTGTAGTAATCAATAAATGGCAATTAGATCAAGTTGGTTGATAATGTTGTTTAGATTTTCTATATTTTTACAAATTTCCCATTTATTTATTGAAGCTAAAGCTATGTAAACCTCTATGGATGGAAAAGAAGCCAACTGTCTATGGGGAGGAATCCATGAGCATCCTGCTCGTGGAAGTGCAAGGACAGAATTTATTCTGCAAATTCAAAACCAGGGTTGCTGCATGTGAGAGGTGCAGTAAACAAGGAGAACTATAAATGTGGCACATACGTATTTTTAGGAATAGTTCAGAAAATCCGAAAAAATGTGGAATGAACTGAAACTTATGATACATGCCAATGACTAAAGTGACTTTGGGAATATTTGTTCAGAATAATGAGCAGTGGGCTGCAGTTTCAACCTGTTTTGCTTTCATGTCTATGCAGAGCATAGCACAAACATGGCTTAAGTGAGTTTGGGTTCCCAGTCCAGATGTATATTCCAAGGTAGCAGAGTAATGATCAAAACTGTTCTCAGTAAACTTTAGTCATGAAGAATGGGCGAAGTGCCCAGAAGACATGATCTATCAGAGAAGACTTATGGTTGATTATTACAAACATTACAGCTTTTTATAAATCCCTCCTCCTTTTGACAGGTACATGACTGACATTTGAGGATTATTTATACCAAATTTCCCCAAGTTTACCTTGCTGAAATTTTTGTTGCATCCTATGCATTTTGACATGTAGCGTTTTTAAATTAATATTGTTATGCTTTTTACTTTTCTTTGATTAAATTGTTATTTTTGATGATATTTCTTCAATTAACAAGCAATTGGAATATTTCTATTTAAACTTTTGTTATTCTAGTTTAATTGTTCTGTGGCAAAAATGTAGTTTGTAACATTTCTAATTTCTACTACAATATGATATATCTATATAAATGGTTTATTGAACTTGGAAAATGAGGTTACATATTCAGCTTTTGGTGTTCAGAGCTTGATGTATGACAATTTAATTTTTAAAAATCGTTGTTCAAATATCACATGCTTTTAATTTTTTTTACTTGGCTTTGTCATAGATTAATGCATTTGTATTTTATCTATTTTTTAATTATATAAAATATACTCCCCAACATTGTATTGATAATTGATAGAATTTTTAAAAACATACTTGATGGTATATGATTTCCTATATAAACATTCATGACAGTCAGATGTTTCATCATAAAATCACCTTCTACCTAAAAGACCTGAATTTTGAGGTTCTCCCCCCAGTTTTATGTTTTAATATTGCTACTTCTACTTTCTTTTTTGTTCATATCTGCTAACCTTTTTTTCTTTTTTTATACTTTAAGTTCTAGGGTACATGTGCACAACGTGCAGGTTTGTTACATATGTGTACATGTGCCATGTTGGTGTGCTGCACCCATTAACTAGTCATTTACATTAGGTATATCTCCTAATGCTATCCCTCCCCACTCCCCGCTCCCCACAATAGGACCTGGTATGTGATGTTCCCCTTCCTGTGTCCAAGTGATCTCATTGTTCAGTTCCTACCTATGAGTGAGAACATGTGGTATTTGGTTTTCTGTTCTTGCGATAGTTTGCTCAGAACGATGGTTTCTCACCTGTATCCATATCCCTACAAAGGACACGAACTCATCCTTTTTTATGGCTGCATAGTATTCCATGGTGTATATGTGCCACAGTTTCTTAATCCAGTCTGTCACTGATGGACGTTTGGGTTGATTCCAAGTCTTTGCTATTGTGAATAGTGCCAAAATAAACATACGTGTGCACGTGTCTTTATAGCAGCATGACTTATAATCCTTTGGTATATACCCAGTAATGGGATGGCTGGGTCATACGGTATTTCTAGTTCTAGATCCTTGAGGAATTGCCACACTGTTTTCCACAATGGTTGAACTAGTTTACAATCCCACCAACAGTGTAAAAGTGTTCCTATTTCTCCACATCCTCTCCAGCACCTATTGTTTCCTGATTTTTTAATGATTGCCATTCTAACTGGTGTGAGATGGTGTCTCATCGTGGTTTTGATTTGCATTTCTCTGATGGTGAGTGATGATGAGCATTTTTTCATGTGTCTGTTGGCTGTATGAATGTCTTCTTTTGAGAAGTATCTGTTCATATCCTTTGCCCACTTTTTGATGGGGTTGTTTGTTTTTTTCTTGTAAATTTGTTTGAGTTCTTTGTAGGTTCTGGATATTAGCCCTTTGTCTGATGAGTAGATTGCAAAAATTTTCTCCCATTCTGTCGGTTGCCTGTTCACTCTGATGGTAGTTTCTTTTGAAGCTCTTTAGTTTAATTAGATCCCATTTATCAATTTTGGCTTTTGTTGCCATTGCTTTTGGTGTTTTAGACATGAAGAAGTCCTTGCCCATGCCTATGTCCTGAATGGTATTACCTAGGTTTTCTTCTAAGGATTTTATGGTTTTTGGTCTAACATTTAAGTCTCTAATCCATCTTGAATTAATTTTCATATAAGGAGTAAGGAAAGGATCCAGTTTCAGCTTTCTACTTATGGCTAGCCAATTTTCCCAGCACCATTTATTAAATAGGAAATCCTTTCCCCATTTCTTGTTTTTATCAGGTTTGTCAAAGATCAGATGGCTGTAGATGTGTTATTATTTCTGAGTGCTCTGTTCTGTTCCATTGGTCTATATCTCTGTTTTGGTACCAGTACCATGCTGTTTTGGTTACTGTAGCCTTGTAGTATAGTTTGAAGTCAGGTAGCATGATGCCTCCAGCTTTGTTCTTTTGGCTTAGGATTGTCTTGGCAATGTGGGGTCTTTTTTGGTTCCATATGAACTTTAAAGCAGTTTTTTCCAATTCTGTGAAGAAAGTCATTGGTAGCTTAATGGGGATGGCATTGAATCTATAAATTACCTTGGGCAGTATGGCCATTTTCACAATATTGATTCTTCCTATCCATGAGCACAGTATGTTCTTCCATTTGTTTGTGTCCTCTTTTATTTCACTGAGCAGTGGTTTGTAGTTCTCCTTGAAGAGGTCCCTTACATCCCTTGTAAGTTGGATTCCTAGATATTTTATTCTCTTTGAAGTTATTGTGAATGGGAGTTCATTCATGATTTGACTCTCTGTTTGTCTGTTACTTGTATATAAGAATGCTTGTGATTTTTGCACATTGATTTTGTATCCTGATACTTTGCTGAAGTTGCTTATCAGTTTATGGAGATTTTGGGCTGAGACAATGGGGTTTTCTAAATATACAATCATGTAATCTGCAAACAGGGACAATTTGACTTCTTCTTTTCCTAACTGAATACCCTTGATTTCTTTCTCTTGCCTGATTACCCTAGCCAGAACTTCCAACACTGTGTTGAATAGGAGTGGTGAGAGAGGGCATCCCTATCTTGTGCCAGTTTTCAAAGGGAATGCTTCCAGTTTTTGCCCATTCAGTATGATATTGGCTGTGGGTTTGTTATAAATAACTCTTATTATTTTGATTTACTTTCCATCAAAACCGAATTAATTGCGAGATTTTTAGCATGAAGGGCTGTTGAATTTTGTCAAAGGCATTTTCTGCATCTATTGAGATGATCATGTGGTTTTTGTCTTTGGTTCTGTTTATATGCTGGATTACGTTTATTGATTTGCATATGTTGAACCAGCCTTGCATCCCAGGGATGACGCCCACTTGATCATGGTGGATAAGCTTTTTGATGTGCTGCTGGATTCGGTTTGCCAGTATTTTATTGAGGATTTTTGCATCGATGTTCATCAGGGTTATTGGTCTAAAATTCTCTTTTTTTGTTGTGTCTCTGCCAGGGTTTGGTATCAGGATGATGTTGGCCATGTAGAATGAGTTAGGGAGGATTCCCTCTTTTTCTATTGATTGGAATATTTTCAGAAGGAATGGTACCAACTTCTCCTTGTACCTCTGGTGGAATTCGGCTGTGAATCCGTCCGGTCCTGGACTTTTTTTGGTTGGTAGGCTATTAATTATTGCCTCAATTTCAGAGCCTGCTGTTGGTCTGTTCAGGGATTCAACTTCTTCCTGGTTTAATCTTGGGAGAGTGTAAGTGTCCAGGAAATTATCCATTTCTTCTAGGTTTTCTAGTTTATTTGCATAGAGGCGTTTATAGTATTCTCTGATGGTAGTTTGTATTTCTGTGGGGTCGATGGTGATATCCCCTTTATCATTTTTTATTGCATCTGTTTGATTCTTCTCTCTTTTCTTCTTTATTAGTCTTGCTAGCGGTCTATCAAATTTGTTGATCTTTTCAAAAACCAGCCCCTTGATTTATCGATTTTTTTGAGGGTTTTTTGCGTCTCTATCTCCTTCAGTTCTGCTCTGATCTTAGTTATTTCTTGCTTTCTGCTACCTTTTGAATGTGTTTGCTCTTGCTTCTCTAGTTCTTTTAATTGTGGTGTTAGGGTGTCAGTTTTAGATCTTTCCTACTTTCTCTTGTGGGCATTTGGTGCTATAAATTTCCCTCCACACACTGCTTTAAATGTGTCCCAGAGATTGTGGTATGTTGTATCTTTGTTCTCATTGGTTTCAAAGAACATCTTTATTTCTGCCTTCATATCGTTATGTACCCAGTAGTCATTCAGGAGCAGTTTGTTCAATTTCCATGTAGTTGAGCGGTTTTGATTGAGTTTCTTAGTCCTGAGTTCTAGTTTGACTGCACTGTGGTCTGAGAGACAGTTTGTTAAAATTTCTGTTCTTTCACATTTGCTGAGGAATGCTTTACTTGCAACTATGTGGTCAATTTTGGAATAAGTGCCATGTGGTGCTGAGAAGAATGTATATTCTCTTGATTTGGGGTGGGGAGTTCTGTAGATGTCTATTAGGTCCACTTGGTGCAGAGTTGAGTTCAAGTCCTGGATATCCTTGTTAACTTTCTGTCATGTTGATGTGTCTAATGTTGACAGTGGGGTGTTAAAGTCTCCCATTATTATTGTATGGGAGTCTAAGTCTCTTTATAAGTCTCTGAGGACTTGCTTTATGAATCTGGATGCTCCTTTATTGTGTGCGTATATATTTAGGATAGTTAGCTCTTCCTGATGAATTGATCCCTTTACCATTATGTAATGGCTTTCTTTGTCTCGTTTGATCTTTGATGGTTTAAAGTCTGTTTTATCAGAGACTAGGATTGCAACCGCTGCTTTTTTTAAATTTTCCATTTGCCTTGTAGATCTTCCTCCATCCCTTTATTTTGAGCCTATATGTGTCTCTTCATGTGAGATGGGTCTCCTGAATACAGCAAACTAATGAGTCTTGACTCTTTATCCAATTTGCCAGTTTGTGTCTTTTAATTGAACCATTTAGTCCATTTACATTTAAGGTTTATATTGTTATGTGTGAACTTGATCCTGTCATTATGATATTAGCTGGTTATTTTGCTCGTTAGTTGATGCAGTTTCTTCCTAGCATCAATGATCCTTACATTTTGGCATGTTTTTGCAATGGGTGGTACTGGTTGTTCCTTTACAACTTTAGTGCTTGCTTCAGGATCTCCTGTAGGGCAGGCCTGGTGGTGACAAAATCTCTAAGCATTTGCTTGTCTGTAAAGGGTTTTATTTCTCCTTCACTTATGAAACTTAGTTTGGCTGGATATGAAATTCTGGGTTGAAAATTCTTTTCTTTAAGAATGTTGAATATTGGCCTCCACTCTCTTCTGGCTTGGAGAGTTTCTGCCGAGAGATCTCCTGTTAGTCTGGTGGCCTTTTCTTTGTGTGTAACCTGACCTTTCTCTCTGGCTGCCCTTAAGATTTTTTCCTTCATTTCAACTTTGGTGTATCAACTTTGGTGAATTTGAAATTCACCATTTCAAATTTGGTCAATTTCAGTTTGGTGAATTGTCACACAAGACAATTATGTGTCTTGGAGTTGCTGTTCTCGAGGAGTATCTTTGTGGCATT
Organism: Papio anubis; assembly: GCF_008728515.1. Lineage (NCBI taxonomy): Eukaryota > Metazoa > Chordata > Mammalia > Primates > Cercopithecidae > Papio > Papio anubis. The sequence continues at coordinate 35,098,337 of NC_044979.1, forward strand.
CTCTGTATTTCCTGAATTTGAACGTTGGCCTGCCTTACTAGATTGGGGAAGTTCTCCTGGATGATATCCTGTGGAGTGTTTTCCAACTTGGTTCCCTTTTTCCCCTAACTTTCAGGCACACCAATCAGATGTAGATTTGGTCTTTTCATATAATCCCATATTTCTTGGAGGCTTTGTTCATTTCTTTTTACTCTTTTTCCTCTACACTTCTCTTCTTGCTTCATTTCATTCATTTGATCTTCAATCGCTGATACTCTTTTTTCCAGTTGATCGAGTCAGTTACTGAAGCTTGTGCATTTGTCACGTAGTTCTCATGTTATGGTTTTCATGTCTATCAGTTCTTTTAAGGTCTTCTCTACATTGGTTATTCTAGTTATCCATTCATCCATTCTTTTTTCGAGTTTTTTAGTTTCTTTGTGCTGGTTATGTAGTTCCTCCTTTAGCTCTGAGAAGTTTGATCGACTGAAGCCTTCTTTCAACTGGTCAAAGTCATTCTCCGTCCAGCTTTGTTCTGTTGCTGGCGATGAGTTGCGTTGCTTTGGAGGGGGAGATGCACTCTGATTTTTTGAATTTCCAGCTTTTCTGCCCTGCTTTTTCCCCCATCTTTGTGATTTTATCTGCCTTTAGTCTTTGATGATGGTGACGTACTGATGGGGTTTTGGTGTGGGTGTCCTTTCTGTTTGTTAGTTTTCCTTCTAACAGTCAGGACCCTCAGCTGCAGGTCTGTTGGAGTTTGCTTGAGGTCCACTCCAGACCCTGTTTGCCTGGGTATCAGCAGCAGAGGCTGCAGAAGATAGAATATTGCTGAACAGCAAGTGTTGCTGTCTGATTCTTGCTCTGGAAGCTTCGTCTCAGGGGTGTACCCAGCTGTGTGAGGTGTGAGGTATTAGTCTGCACCTAGTGGGGGATGTCTCCCAGTTAGGCTACTCAGTGCACTGTCAGGGACTCACTTGAGCAGGCAGTCTGTCCGTTCTCAGATCTCAACCTTCGTGCTGGGGGATCCACTGGTCTTTTCAAAGCTGTCAGACAGGGACATTTACCTCCTCTGAAGTTTCTGCTGCTTTTTGTTTAGCTATGCCCTGTCCCCATAGGAGGAGTCTATAGAGGCAGGCAGGCCTCCTTGAGCTGTGGTGGGCTCCCCCCAATTCGAACTTCTCAGCAGCTTTGTTTACCTACTTAAGCCTCAGCAATGCCAGGCGCCCCTCCCCCAGGCTCGCTGCCACTTTGCAGTTAGATCTCAGACTGCTGTGCTAGCAATGAGGGAGGCTCTATGGGCGTGGGACCCTCCAGGCCAGGTGTGGGATATAATCTGGTGTGCTATTTGCTAAGACCCTTGGTAAAGCGCAGTATTAGGGTGGGAGTTACCCGATTTTCCAGGTGTTGTGTGTCTCACTTTCCTTTGGCTAGGAAAAGGAATTCCCTTTGCCCTTGTGCTCCCCAGGTAAGGCGATGCCTCGCCCTGCTTCAGCTCTCGCTGGTCGGGCTGCACCCGGGGACCAGCGCCAACTGTCCGACATGCCCCAGTTAGATGAACCCGGTACCTCAGTTGAAAATGCCTGTCTTCTGTGTTGCTCACGCTGGGAGCTGGAGGCTGGAGCTGTTCCTCTTTGGTCATCTTGGGCGTGCCCCCTCTGCTAACCTTTTAAATTTCACCTTTGGTGTCAGTTTTTTTCAAGTGTCCCCTCTGAAAACATCATGTCCCTAGAATTTTGCAAAATTATCTTATTTTCAACAGAAAAATATCTGTATAATCATTTCATATTTTAAACATAACTATTATGCTTTTTTTTTTTTTTGCTTTTCTCTTCTTGCTTTCTGTACTATTTAAAATATTTTTCTTTTTTTTTGCATAAGCTCATAGTTGTTATTATCTTCTGCAGTGACTTGAAATGTTAGGCATTCTTCTGAAAGTTTCTCAAAGACTTTCTTAAAGCATGGTAAACTGTCAAATAGCTTGATAAGCTGCTCTTTTCTCTAGTTCCGAGTTGCTTAAGTTGGGGTTTCCCATCTTCTGCTACGATGTTCACTTTCTGAAATGAGAAAGCAGAAGTTTGGATAACAACATTTATGTGCTTTTTTGACAGTCTTTCATTTATTTGGTAGTATCTGCACTATATCTTTTCGAAATTCCCCAGGGTTTCTTACATAGGGATAAATTCCTTTCTACTGATTCAGGTCTCTCTCATTTCTCCTGTCTTTCATATTTCTTTTATCATTTTAGCAGTGACATAGGAGAAGGGAGGTAGAAGTTTGTGTAGAAGCTTCTATCTTGTCAGAAATTTGGTATGCCATATTTTAAGAGGTACTATGATAAATCAGAGGAGCTTGACTTACATGGACAGAAAATGAGTCAAATGATGCACAATTGAAGAAATAGAAATATTTATGTCTAGAGAAGATAAAACATAAATGAGGGGTGATTGCTCTCTTCACATACCTAAAGGAGTACCATGTGGCCCAAGAAACAACCTGACGCAGTGTTGCCTCACAAGCTAGTATTAGAACCAGGGTGGGCCAATTAAACCTGTTCAAGCTGTTCCGAGAAGGATCCTTTCTTAAACGTGGGGTTGAACAATTTAATTTCTCAAGTTCTTTCCAACCCTATTCTTTTGTTAATATAAATAAGGTTGACATTTTTGAATTGTGGGATACAAAAGAGTTTTCTTCTCCAAATTTAGTATATGTAAAAATTAAATGAAAACTTGGTAAAATGCATGCATCTGAGCTCAGAAATTTTGATTTATTTAAGTTTGGGCAGCACATTTTTTATTGATAGTATCCAGGGCTTTAAAATATCATAAATATTATGATAACATAATGCATTAGTTTGAGTAAACAGTAAATGCAATTACTTTATAACATTTGTGACTATAATTTAGAGTTTTGTAAATAAATGGAAAATGGCGCCTAAGTGAATGAAGGAAATGACTGATATCAACAGTTCTACATAAAACTATATCAGCTTGGGTCCTTGGGGAAGCAGACACCAGGATGTAATTAGAAGTGAAAGATAAAGAGGAAAGGGAGCAGAGGAAGGAAAAGGAAATCTTCAGTTTGAGATGAGATTTGACACCTCATCAATTGAGAGAGGGAAGGAAAGAAGATGGGGTATAGAGAGTCTTAACTCTAAGGAAGGCTAAGCCCGCCCAACAATTGGCTCATATATGATTGACCACAGAAAAGTCCATTGTTGGGCAGATACAGCCTGGTTCTGACTCCCACATGGTGCCTGGTCATTGATGAGAACTTTGTAGGCAGAATGTGACCTCAGCTTCAACAAGGCAGCAGATCTGAAATGCTGTAGTTGGAACTGTCAATTACCTTTACCCTTTGTGACGGGTACTCTCTTGAAGGGAGATGTGAGCAGTGCACGCTCATGGCTGCCACAAAATCCAAGTCATATTTTTGTCAATGCTAAGCAGTATGAATGCTCACTTGGAGACATAATTTGACATCATCTGTACTGTTTCCCTTTGGCTTCTGTTTGTTTGATTCTACTTTTATTAAGTCTCTCAGCTTCCATTTTGTCACTTTTTTTTGCGCATCAGGTATACAATATAAATGATTCTATTGGAGTATACTTTTGTTTAAATTGATGTAAAAATAAAATACTCCTCGTCAGGATGTGATCATAAAAAAGTGGGATTTTAAAAACTCAAGAGTCTATTGTGTTATTCCTCTAGTCTGGCGGCAAGAAGAACTTAAACGTATTAACCAATCTTTCACTGGAGCTGAAAGGAAAGCTGCTCTGTGTGAACTTCTGGAAAAAGAGACTCAGATAATTGCTTCTATTGGGAGACATAGATACATTGCTTATACGGCGAATGAGGAAGCAGCAATACAAGCTTTTTTGGATAAGGTTAGTGAAGTAACTACTGTTTAAATATGAATGTATTCTGAATTTAAAAATGTAGAATAATGTACCAGACGAAAGACTTAGATTACAAGAATTTACATGAATTTTGTTTAGGATTTTGATGACATATTTCTTAAAATGTGATATATATTTTTTTCTGGTATAGCTTTAGATTTTAATAGCAGCCTAGGGTAAAAATTGATAGGTAATATGACATCCATACATTCTTAATTAAGGAGATTGGCCATGAAGCAAAAGACGGAGAGACATTTCTTGTGACTCTGTTCATTTGGATTTAGATTGGCTATATAAATTAGATAAATTGTATACCATGATAAAATGCAGAGTATTAAAGTCACAAAACATCTAGGTCTGGGGTGCTCTGATGGTAAGCAACCTGGGAGAAATAGCTATAGACTAGTATTTTTGCTTTGGCTCACATCATTAACTGACTTCAAATTTCTGACAAAGAATATACGATTATTGAAAACCACGAAAACATATAATTAAGGAAAAAACTAAAGTAATTACCACTTTTGTGGTCAAACTGCCTGTTTGATATTGAATAGCCTGTTTCCATAGTGACCAATTTTCTTTTATAAACCTGGTCTTTCCAAACAATTTAAAGCCAATTCAGCTACAGAAGAAAAGGGGTGTATTTCTCTAAGATGTTAGCCTGTAGTGCTTCTATTTCTATGGTTCTTATTATTTGAGGACATTTGTTCTTAAAAACCATAGTTTTGATATTCTAAATGCCCTCTTCTCATCTTATTCACTCCTTTGTTTGATCTCAGTTTATCTATACCTTTAACTACTACCTGCATCCCAGAACTCCCTATAGGTCCATGCCAGATCTCTTTAAGGAGCTTCCACATCATATATCCAATGGCCTACTGTCACTGCTCTTTGGATATCCCAAGATTACACTTCAGGGAGACATGATGAACCCTAAGTCATATCACCTTACTATCCCTTGCCCCCTCGCCTGTAAATTAATCTTGTTCTGCATCATATAACCTATCTGTATGAAATTTCATCATCTACTCAGTTGCTCCAGACAGAAACCTGGGTGTTATTTTTGACTTCTCCATCTAGCCACCAACCTGTTTATTCTATTGTTTAATACCTCCTTAATTCTTTTTTTAATCCTTGGTCAATTATTTAATAGTGATTTTGAGCACTTACTAAGTACTCTGCTTTAGCATACATTGTTCCTTTTTTTTATTATACTTTAAGTTCTAGGGTACATGTGCACAACGTGCAGGTTTGATACATAGGTATACATGTGCCAGGTTGGTTTGCTGCACCTATTAACTCGTCATTTACATTAGGTATTTCTCCTAATGCTATCCCTCCCCCTGCTTCCCACCTCATGGCAGGCCCCTGTGTGTGATGTTCCCCACCCTCTGTCCAAGTGTTCTCCTTGTTCAGTTCCCACCTGTAAGTGAGAACTTGCAGTGTTTGGTTTTCTGTCCTTGTGATAGTTTGCTCAGAATAATGGTTTCCAGCTTCATCCCTGCAAAGGACATGAACTCATCCTTTTTTTATGGCTGCATAGTATTCCATGGTGTATATATGCCACATTTTCTTAATCCAGTCTATCATTGATGGACATAATGGGTTGGTTCCAAGTTTTTGCTATTGTGAAGAGTGCCGCAATAAACATACATGTGCATGTGTCTTTATAGTAGCATGATTTATAATCCTTTGGGTATATACCCAGTGATGGGATCGCTAAGTCAAATGGTATTTCTAGTTCTAGATCCTTGAGGAATCGCCACACTGTCTTCCATGATGGTTGAACTTGTTTACACTCCCACCAACAGTGTAAAAGCGTTCCTATTTCTCCATATCCTCTCCAGCATCTGTTGTTTCCTGACTTTTTAATGATCGCCATTTTAACTGGTGTGAGATGGTATCTCATTGTGGTTTTGATTTGCATTTCTCTGATCACCAGTGATGATGAGCATTGTTTCATGTGTCTGTTGACTGCATAAATGTCTTCTTTTGAGAAGTGTCTGTTCACGTCCTTCACCCACTTTTTGATGGAGTTGTTTTTTTCTTGTAAATTTGTTTAAGTTCTTTGTAGATTGTGGATATTAACCCTTTGTCAAATGGGTACATTGCAAAAATTTTCTTCCATACTGTAGGTTGCCTGTTTACTCTGATGGTAGTTTCTTTTGCTGTATAGAAGCTCTTTAGTTTAATTAGATCCCATTTGCCTATTTTGACTTTTATTGCCATTGCTTTTGGTGTTTTAGTCATGAAGTCCGTGCCCATGCCTATGTCCTGAATGCTCTTGCCTAGGTTTTCTTTTAGGGTTTTTATGGTATTAGGTCTAACATTTAAGTCTTTAATCCATCTTGAATTAATTTTTCCATAAAGTGTGTAAGGAAGGGATTCAGATTCAGCTTTCTACATATGGCTAGCCAGTTTTCCCAGCACCACTTATTAAATAGGGAATCCTTTTCCTATTTCTTGTTTTTGTCAGGTTTGTCAAAGATCAAATGGTTTTAGATTTATGGTGTTATTTCTGAGGCCTCTGTTCTGTTCCATTGGTCTATATCTCTGTTTTGGTACCAGTAGCATGCTGTTTTGGTTACTGTAGCTTTGTAGTATAGTTTGAAGTCAGGTAGCATGATGCTTCCAGCTTTATTCTCTTTGCTTAGGATTGTCTTGGTAATGCAGGCTATTTTTTGGTTCCATATGAACTTTAAAGCAGTTTTTTCCAATTCTGTGAAGAAAGTTATTGGTAACTTGATGGGGATAGCATTGAATCTATAAATTAAGTATGGCCATTTTCACAATATTGATTCTTCCTATCCATGAGCATGGCATGTTCTTCTATTTGTTTGTGTTCTCTTTTATTTCATTGAGCAGTGGTTTGTAGTTCTCCTTGAAGAGGTCCTTCACACCCCTTGTAAGTTGGATTCCTAATACCTCTTTAATTCTTTAGTTCTTCCTTTCCAAACCCACTACCATTGCCTGTAGGGAAAAGGCTCTGCCCTGGTGTCCTGATGACCCTGCATATATCAAATAGGCCTTCCTATCTCCCCTGGGAGGATGTCATGAGACAGGTCTTGCCTTATCTTGTGTGCATGAGCTTGACCCTGACTTAACTGAATCTGGATTTTCTTCTCATCTGGATTCCTTTATGTTTCCAAATTGAGCTGCTGCCTTCAGTTTCACTTCTCATTTCTCTCCTCCATTATCTGCATCACTGCCAACGTGGCCTCACTAAACACAACTCTGACCCTGTCCTTCCTCACTGCCCTTAGGGAACAAGGATTTTTGTGTTTGCAAACCTCACTTATCTCACTGTTGCATCACCGCCATTTCTCCCTGCATACTGTACCCATACTGCTTCAGCCATGCTCAATTACTTGCATATCCCCAGAAAGACCAGGTGCTCTCGATCCTTTTGCATTGGGTGCCTTTACATGGAACATCCTTTCCTTCCTTCCTTAGTAGCTAGCTATTGACCCTGTAAAACAAGCTCAGATGCTTCTTCTTTCAGAAAGCAAATGCTGGTCCACCTACTTTAGCCTGTAGTATATGCTCTCATGAGACTGTCTCATCTCTGTCTTTGTACATAGTGTGCAGTCTTTATTGTATCTACATGCCTGAATCCTTTCTAGATTTTGAATCTTTAAAGGAAAGAGTTGTCATTTATCTCTGTATCCTCATATCTTAGCACAGTTCTTACTACAGTGTCAATAAATGTTTGTGGAAGAAGGTAGGGAGGAAGAATAAGGGACACAAATAGTGGTTGTATAATTTTGTATTCCAACTATCATCAAGAAATTATGTAATGTGGATACTGTCATTTAAAATGCTTAAATATCTTAATTCTAGGAAAGATGAATTTATTTTAGGAAAGCTATAATATTCATACTTCTCCAGAGTCATCTTTCGAAATAAACTTATTTATTTAGCAAGTTGCTTTATCTGCATCCTGCTTTATCACTGGGATACCTAATTGTTAACCTCACCAGAGAAGAGAGTATGAGCCCAGGGCAACACGAATGTTCGAAGGAGATGGAAGCCTCTGAGTGTCCGTGGACAAGGAAGATGGGTGTCACCTTTCTTTACTTGATGCTGAGCCTTCTGCAGAATTTTCCCACTAGTGCCATCATACTTTCCTGCAAACTATTTAAAATTCTATTGTTGTATATACTTACCCAATGTCTATTCTTCTTTATGTCCAGAACATTCCCTACCCCAGGCCCCATGTCTAGCATTGTCTGTAAACATTTAACTAAGCTTTTTGAAATTATGGAGTATCCATAAATGGATCAAGACCCAACATAGGAAAGTGATTCCAGAGTCAGTAGATGACCACTACCCTTTCTCATGAGGTGTGGCACTCTAAGAAGGTTTTCATGTAAACCTCACCAAAAAGAAAAAAAAAAAAAGTGAAATGGAGAAATTTTAAAATTCTGTTTACCAGAATTCCTAGGAGGAAGGAAGACCTATTTTTTGCCTTTGTTTTTTTGTAAATACTTTGATAAGCTATGGGGGTGGAATTTGAGACCCTGAAGGATCCTGAGTACAGGAAGAATTGTTCTATTCCAGGAAAATGGAGGTTTTCAAGAGTTGTCCTAGAGGGAAATAGATAAGGTAAAGTGAGGAGGCAGTTGGAAGGCAGTGGGTGTACAGTGTGACTTTTTGTGACTTCTTTAGTTATATGACTAAATAAAGGAAATATTAAATGCAACATAATTTTATTTTCGGAAAGGGAGAGGAAACCAGATAAATAAGCTGGGCTCCGTGTCCAGATGGATACAGGGTAACACACAAAGGTGAAAGGCAGAGAATTGAGGGAAGGATGAAGTTAGCCACAAGAATTTGTAGAAATCAAGGCAAAGGTGTTTTGTAGGTGACATGGTTTAGAATTGGAGATCTAAACCCACAGTTACCCCAGCTGATAAACCAGTTAATCTCATCAATCTCCAGGCTAAATTTGAAGGAAACTGACATTTTAGTTGATACAATGGGATTTTCTTTCAGTTTTGACTAAAGACTTGTATTAGAACAGGAAAACACACCACAATATGGATCAGTTACACTTGATGACAACTCCCAGTCAGTTCACATAGCCTAATTAGTCCAGTGTTTAAAAATATTGACTAACAGTGACTTCTGACCTGCTTTTAGCCTGCTATAGTAAATCAAAAACTCACTGCTACTCTAATTCAGAATCATTTAAATCACCTTTTTGTATGTGATGCTATACTAAGAAGACAAGATAAATTTTATTCTTCTGATGTGAATAATTATAAAATGTCTGTTTTTCTCTATGCTTGTCAACCTCCCCCACTCTAAGCCTAGTATTCTCTCTAATATTCAGGAGGAGTCAGTGTTGATTTCTTAAAACTTGAATGAAGTAACTTATTATTCTGAAGTTTTTGATTTTTTTTTAAATACTTTAAGTTCTAGGGTACGTGTGCATAACGTGCAGGTTTGTTACATATGTATACTTGTGCCATGTTGCTGTGCTGCACCCATCAACTCGTCAGCACCCATCAACTCGTCATTTACATCAGGTATAACTCCCAATGCAATCCCTCCCCACTTCCTCCTCCCTGTGATAGGCCCCGGTGTGTGATGTTCCCCTTCCCGAGTCCAAGTGATCTCATTGTTCAGTTCCCACCTATGAGTGAGAACATGCGGTGTTTGGTTTTCTGTTCTTGCAATAGTTTGCTGAGAATGATGGTTTCCAGCTGCATCCATGTCCCTACAAAGGACACGAACTCATCTTTTTTTTATGGCTGCATAGTATTCCATGGTGTATATGTGCCACATTTTCTTAATCCAGTCTGTCACTGATGGACATTTGGGTTGATTCCAAGTCTTTGCTATTGTGAATAGTGTCACAATAAACATACGTGTGCATGTGTCTTTATAGCAGCATGGTTTATAATCCTTTGGGTATATCCCCAGTAATGGGATGGCTGGGTCAAATGGTACTTCTAGTTCTAGATCCTTGAGGAATCGCCATACTGTTTTCCATGATGGTTGAACTAGTTTACACTCCCACCAACAGTGTAAAAGTGTTCCTATTTCTCCACATCCTCTCCAGCACCTGCTGTTTCCTGACTTTTTAATGATTGCCATTCTAACTGGTGTGAGATGGGTATCTCATTGTGGTTTTGATTTGCATTTCTCTGATGGCCAGTGATGATGAGCATTTTTTCATGTGTCTGTTGGCTGTATGAATGTCCTCTTTTGAGAAATGTCTGTTCATGTCCTTTGCCCACTTTTTGATGGGGTTGTTTGTTTTTTTCTTGTAAATTTGTTTGAGTTCTTTGTAGGTTCTGGATATTAGCCCTTTGTCAGATGAGTAGATTGCAAAAATTTTCTCCCATTCTGTAGGTTGCCTGTTCACTCTGATGGTAGTTTCTTTTGCTGTGCAGAAGCTCTTTAGTTTAATTAGATCCCATTTATCAATTTTGGCTTTTGTTGCCATTGCTTTTGGTGTTTTAGACATGAAGTCCTTGCCCATGCCTATGTCCTGAATGGTATTACCTAGGTTTTCTTCTAGGGTTTTTATGGTATTAGGTCTAACATTTAAGTCTCTAATCCATCTTGAATTAATTTTCGTATAAGGAGTAAGGAAAGGATCCAGTTTCAGCTTTCTGCTTATGGCTAGCCAATTTTCCCAGCACCATTTATTAAATAGGGAATCCTTTCCCCATTTCTTGTTTTTATCAGGTTTATCAAAGATCAGATGGCTGTAGATGTGTGGTATTATTTCTGAGGACTCTGTTCTGTTCCATTGGTCTATATCTCTGTTTTGGTACCAGTACCATGCTGTTTTGGTTACTGTAGCCTTGTAGTATAGTTTGAAGTCAGGTAGCGTGATGCCTCCAGCTTTGTTCTTTTGACTTAGGATTGTCTTGGAGATGCGGGCTCTTTTTTGGTTCCATATGAACTTTAAAGCAGTTTTTTCCAATTCTTTGAAGAAACTTATTGGTAGCTTGATGGGGATGGCATTGAATCTATAAATTACCTTGGGCAGTATGGCCAAAGTTTTTGATTTTTAAGAAAAGATAGCTTATAATTAATCCCTGAAAGTAGACAAGGTCAGAGTTTTTTCGCATGTCAAAATTAACAAACAGCGAGTGCCATATGTGAATTTGAAGATCTACATTTAACACCACAATATGCAGATACATCCAGAGAAACATTTACTTTCCTTTAATTTGGAAATAACTTTGGAGAATACAATTTTATATTTTACTTTCAGTTTCACTTTTTTGAGTCCTAATACTGTGTGGTTTATTGAACCAATATTTTATCTTTAATTCTTTTGTCCTGAACATAGAATGTCTCTGAATAATGAGTGACACAGTCTTAAATTTGTCCAGTCAAAGCATTGAACTAATAGATTATAATAGACTGTATACTAAGTCCTCATTCATAATAAAAGGCTAACTCTAAAGATTTTTAAAAGCATTATATAATTAGTAATTTTAACCCACCAAGCATTGACTTCCATAGGGTATCAAATATTAAAAACTTGACCGGGCATGGTGGCTCGCGCCTGTAATCCCAAAACTTTGGGAGGCCGAGGCAAGTGGATCACAAGGTCAGGAGTTTGAGACCAGCCCAACCAACATGGTGAAACCACGTCTCTACTAAAACTACAAAAAAAAAAAAAAATACCCAGGCGTTGTGGTGGGTGCCTGTAATCCCAGCTACTTGGGAGGCTGAGGCAGGAGAATCACTTGAACCTGGGAGGTGGAAGCTACAGTGAGCCGAGATTGCACCATTGCACTCCAGCCTGGGCAACAGAGTGAGACTCCGTCAGAAAAGCAAAAAACGAAAAAACAAAAAAACTCAGAGAGCTTGACAGAGGTGAAGAAATTCAGGTTAAGAAGTTTGAATCAAAAATCATCAGCTGGTTTCTAGTATATCTTTGAGTGTTATTTACCCAAACTGTGTAAACAGACCATTTGAATTTCTGTAAGATATTTTTCCTTGAGTCAAGGCCATTTATTTATTTGATGCCCGTTGATTTGTACACTATTCACAATCACAGGCTTAAAAAACTGCAATCCACATTAGCTGTGTCTTTTCAATGGTTTTTCTCCATACCCAGGTAGCTAACAGTTAGTGGGGCAGGAAAATGCCACTGCCTCTTTCTGAACACTGCATGAAGTAAGGGCGCTGCTATAGCTGAGCAAAACCCCTGTGCTGTGTAAAAGAAAAGTTGATCACTATACAGTAGCTTCTGTGGGGAGTTAGGGCTATTCTTAATTTGTGTCCTTAGAGGCTTGAGAATCAATTTAGGAGGAAGAAAATACCTACTCTCCTAGTGCAGTCATTTCTTCTTTTCTGTGGAAGCCTGCTGCTCTCAAGGTTCTTGTTATTTCTTCACCTTCCTTTCCCTGAAATGTGTCTTCCTGCTGTTCTTCTGTTCCTCTCTTCCAGGCTCTGTGCTGTCTCATTTGTTGGCAGCTAAATGGAATTTATTATACTCCTATTTTCTGAAGCAATTTAAGCACATGATTGTTGGATATCTCTTATCACAGCCAAAGCTTTCAAAGAAAAAAGGAAATAGGGAAGAGAAATAAGCAAAGTTGACATTTTTCCTGTGTCAGAGTAGAAAACACCTTAAACCCTGAAATCAAAAAAGCCTAGCCTTGAAGATCAAGTTATCTGTGTTGGCAGAAATACATCTAAGTATAAAAACAGCGTTGCTGAACAGATTTTTAAATATCTTTTCAGTGCCAACTCTAGGGAACTTGAACTTCAAATCTAGGATTCTTTGATTGTATCACTCAGTTCCCCTTAATCTGGCTAACTCCTAGTTATTCTTCAGATTCCATCTTAGATACTTTCTTTTTACCAGTTAAGTGCTTCATAGCAACCCACAGATACCTATTTATCTACAGTCATCAAGCGTACTCATCTTTTTTTTCTAATTACTTATTTTCCTACCCTTCCATCCCATGAGATTTGAGAATTCTTGAAACCAGAGTAGTATTTTTTCTACTCAGTGCCTAATACATTGATTAATATATAGTAAACACAGTAAGTATTTGTTGAATGAATGAGAGTACTGTAGACACTGTGAGATATATAGAACTACATGAGAAATTTCTTTCCTCTCTCCCTCCCTCTCTCTCTCCTTCCTTCCTTCCTTCCTTCTTTCTTCTTTCCTTTCTTTCTTTCCTTTCTGTCTTTCCTGCCTTTCCTTTCCTTGCCTTTGCCTTTGCCTTTGCCCTTGCTCTTGCCCTTGCCCTTGCCCTTGCCCTTGCGCTTGCCCTTTCCTTTCCTTCATTCTTTCTGGGTCTTGCACTGTTGCCCAGGCTGGAGTGCAGTGGCGCAATCTTGGCTCACTCCAACTTCCACCTTCTGGGTTGAAGCAATTCTCCTGCCTCAGCCTCACAAGTAGCTGGGATTACAGGTGAGTGCCACTGCACTCTGCTAAATTTTGTGTTTTTAGTAGAGATGGGTTATCACCATGTTGGCCAGGCTGGTCCCGAACTCCTGACCTCAAGTAATCTGCCCACTTTGGCCTCCCAAAGTGTTGAAATTACATGTGTGAGCCACCGTGCCCGGCTGAGAAATTTATTTTTCATACTCTTTTGGGAGAAATGGAATTAGCAAACATAAAACAATTATAAAGCAATTTGGATCCAAATTTCACTGCCTCTAGTCACTAAAATGGAGACAATGTATACTTCTGTTTGTGTGTTTTTATAAGTACAATAGGATTTCATGTACAAGTGATATAATTGTTTCAAACCATAGTAGTTAGAGGAATCTTTACGGAAGAGGTAGGGTTTAAGTGCAAAATTGAAAAGTGGAAAGGACTTAGATGAAGAATATATTTGGAAACCAAGATCTAACCACATTATGCTATATTTGTTAGGGCTACAAACCTGGGGGGAAGGTAGAGTTAAGTCCGTCTATCAACTGAAAAATACAATGTGATAGGTAAAGTAGGCGTTTCATAGAAAGGTCATTATATTTGAATTATTACAAATGAAATAATTTACCACCCTGCAGATCAAAAGGTGTTGTCCAAATTACTGGAAGAAAAGGAATTGCATTTAGTAGAGCAAACCTGAGGAAAATTATATGCAAAGATTAAGACATTGGTTAGACTTTCGAATATTACAACATGAAACTTAGACCTAGCCTTTAAAAACTTTTTAAAAAGAGCTTTAAATAAGCATCAAACTTCAATAACACTCTGAGGCCTACCCAAAATAAGGCTAAATGCATTTAAAAATTATTTTATTTCTAAGTGATAATAACTGAATGATATAATATTTTATTATTGAGCTATTTTCCTTATAAGCTTTTAATCAATCTTAATTATATCAGTCTGATAATAATACATTATTTAATATTAAATTTATGCTGTAACAATATAAATTAATTATAGGGCTGCAACTTCTCATTTACTGGATTAAAACTAGAGCTGAGAATCTAAAGTTTCTAATGAAGATTCCTACCTCTGAATAACATTTTGGCTTTGCTCTGAATATGATGCCATTGCTTTGAGAATATATCAAATATAGTTGTTTTTACCAGGTAGCTTTGCAGTTCTCAATGTGATTTAGCTAATGTGAATGTAAAAAATTAGATGTAAATTGATGTTACAACTAAAATTTCCTCCTGATGCTGTCATTTTAATACAGTTTTATATAATGTCTCTATTTGGTTAGTCCACATTCCTGATGATCTGTTCCAATACATAGAGCTTCCATTTAAACCTTATGTTAGATCACATCTAAGATTTAAATGGTTGCAAGTACGGCATAAATTGGGCTACAAGGACACCAGAGCAACTACAGTTAACTTACAAAAACATCCAACATTTGAAGAGTTGTCATGATCAACATAGTCTTGTTTCTGAAAATTTATCATTAGGGAAAGAAACTGAGCAGCTTTGTACCCTAAAGTAGAGGAGCTAATAGAGAGTAAGTTTTCACTGTGAAATTTCTGGGTGAATGCATCTCCTCTGAATGTCCCTGTCAGAGGGAACAGAAGCAGTGGCAAACACAGAGGTACCATCATTAAAGATTATCCTGTGTTTCCTGAGTCGATAGAGGACTAATTTCACCTCCTGTCTCTAATCTCTGAATTCTTAGCCTGGGAGTCCTCAGATGAGCTTCAGGGCAAGTGAACTTCATTTTTGGCCCTTCATTTAGGAGGTGGGCTAGGTTGGGAGACACTAAGCTAGATTTGGAAATAGGAAGTGAGAATCTTAGCCAGCATCAGGGAGGCAGGAACCACAGCCCAGCACTGCTAATATAGCAATATAGCTCTTTCACTATGGACATCTGCTTTGAGAAGAATTTTGAACTTGTTATAGAAGTATTTTTATAGGACATTAAACCATAACTCACAGAGTCCCTTTTTGGTATATCTTTAGGTCTAAATATATTGAGGATTGTCATAATTACTCTACAAAAGTTATCTTCAATTGGCAAGGCAGGATCAAGACATTTATATACACTCAATATAATTGAACCAAGCAGATAATTGTCCTCAGGGGGTTAAGGAGTAATTCCATACATCTCTCAAACAATTCAACATAAAGACTAGTAGCAAATCCTGAATATTGTAGAAGTGTATGAACTTCTACACACTGAATAACTCTTTCATATTTGTTTTTTTTCTAAAATATTTTACTTTTGCCTGATCTATAAATTCTTAAATTAATTTTCTTAAGCTTTAGTGATACTCTAGTTATAAAGCACATGATATTAAGGTAGACTTTTAGTAGAAGGAGCAAAATTGTTATTTGTAGTTTCTAATTAACTGATAGTTATAAACATAATATTATTTTTAAGTGTTCAGCTCCAAAGATATGGAGAACCCCTAATGGCAAAACAATTGAGATGGATACGCAGTTCACCATCAGAGCCAGAGAGCTGCAAAATATCTATAAGTGCATCATGCTGAAAAATATCTCTCAAGATGAGAGGCTGGATGTGCTCTTAACTCTTAAACACACGGTAAAGGTATGTTAACTTTCTCTTAGTTTGGGGGTAGAGTTCACTATCAATAAAAAAAATTAACAAAATACTAAAACAAGTAAAGTGTTTTACATTAAGAATTGTTTTGGTATAATTTGGGAAGGTTGTGGTTTATTCATTAATATTTACCTAAAAGTTCTCGAAATATGTTATAATATATAATAAATGTAAATATAGTGTAATGAATGTAAATATATCTTTATGCAATGAATGAAAATATATGCAGTATAGCATGAGATTAATAATTACATAAACAGCAATTATTTACATATTTTGACATTTTTCAGTGAAAAATTGATTTTTAGCAGTTTTAAAGCAGCTCCATTGTATTTTTATCTTTTTTCTCGTCAGTTATTGATTTTCTGTGTTCTTAATCCTACTTTTAATGAAAACAAGGTTAGTGGATGTCACAGATCAAATTTTCCCAAGAAACAAGAAACAAACTCAGAGATGGGTTTTATATTTAGGAAGTTTGTTGGAGAGTGCTATCAGGGATAATTCCTGTGAGGCAGTAGAGAAATCAGAATTGGCAGGATAGAGAAATTAAATTGTGGTGGATTCTCAACAATGACTTCAACCAGTGTCACGGGGAATTCTGAAACTTTAAAGGCCATCCAGAGTTGTCCTGAATTGAGGCAGGACAGTTTACTCCCACTTTGACCATTTATTGGATGGGCTGCCACCAGAAGGGCATGACTTTGGATGAGATAACTTTCTTTATTAGAGAGCAATTCTCAGAAAGAGCCTCACTTGAGAGTTGTCAGCCAACAATCTACCAGGATGGGGAGAATACACATACTGTTGCCTGGATCCACTTCATGTTGTAGGTTTTAGGATTAGCTCCTCCGGATTTAGCTAGGCCCCAAAGCAAGGTTAATAAGAAAAACTGCAGCCCCTAGTGTAGTCATTGGCTTTAAGGCCACAGGAGATGCTCACTGTTTCCTTCCTCTACTATCTATTTTAGATTTCCTTCTCCCTGAACTAGCACCTTGACAGGTCCAGTTGGTCTACTTTTTGGAGTGACTTGCAGCTTGAGAGGTCTGAACCACAGGTCACTCTGCTTTTCTCAGGCTGAGGCTACCAGACTTCCATTTACTGTCAAAATCAGGCAAAGATATACCAAGAAATGCCCACTACCTGGGTGCCAAACATATTCTTCTCTGTCCCTATTGGGTAATAACTGCACCATTGCTTTTGAAGATCAGAGTCAGTTACCTCTATAACTAAGGAAACACTTGCCTTGCCCACAGGTCTCTTGGCCTGCAGAGCTTAGGCATTAGTTGTAGCTCGGAGTTTAATAGGACTTGCACTATGTCTTACATTAGAAGAATTTTTCCTCCAGGAATTAGGACCTGTAAACTTAAAGAGTCCAGAGTTACGGCAGGAAGCAAAAATTTCCCAAGTAGTAAGTGGGGCCATTTTTACTTTCACCTCCTCTGTTCCCAGGCTAGGGCAGTTTCAGGGGCTTCCACTTGGTTTTCCTCATCATGATAGCTCTTACTCCACAGGTCAAGAAATCAAGGGTAGTGAGGCTGTGCCAACTACCAAGTATTCTATTCCAGTTATATATTCAAGGACTAGGGAAATGAATACTGGGTGGCCCTTTGAACCCAGTAGATCCGTTATGAGCTGGACCTGGGCGAAGACTTGATTTAGTTTTTGTTTTCACATACCCCAGACTCTCACAGGATCATGGGTCTCTATACTGCCACAGCAATTAGTCATTTGATTCACGATGTCCCTGAGAAGAAATATGACCTTAGATGAGGCAGTTTGTTTTCAGCTGATGGTAACTGTCTATCTTTAGGCCATATGGCTCTCTTCAGCACAGGGAATTCTCAGAGAGAGGCTCAGTGGAGGGCTGTCAGCTACCACAACTTGCCGTTGAGAGTCTCCTTCAGTGCTGAAGTAGGGCTGATCTGGGCAACACACTCGAACTTTCATTACAATGAATATGTTTTCTATATTTCTAATTAAAGGGGGAAACTCTACTGTTATTAGGACCATTGGTATAGCTCTTGCATTTTATAGCCCAAATTAAATAATTTACATTATTTTATTTAATTTATCCTGACCATAATGTAAGCTCAATATTTAATGTAAGCTTATGTAATAAGTGGGCAATACAGGTAAAAAGTATTTGGGTTCTGAAATGTGCTTTTGAGTTCTCAAGTTAATAAAACACTTGGCAGATGCTTGTTCAGTATAGCACAGAAATATAGGTTGTTTCTGAGTGATCATCTGTATTAATTAAAGTTTATACATAAGCAATGGATTAGATAACTGCATGGTCAGTCTGTTTTGGTCATCAATATGGCCCAGATTGCCAGAACATACAGGCATAGATATTGTAGTGAAAATCAGTGGTTCACTATATGTAACAACTGAAAACTGTCAGCCATATTTAGGTCCATCTAAGTGAGCTACATGATTACAAACCTGAGAATTTCATAAGCATAACATTTTGATATTCTGTATAGGTTTCTGTACTCCTAACTGTAAAGAACACTCTTTCTGTTGATGAGTTTATGTGTCTGTCCCCCAAGGCACACAAAACTCTTAAAACACATTAAATAATTGGGTAAATGGTTCTTCCTGGGAGATCTCCATAGATATCTTGCATTTCTTACCAGCAGAGGCATTGACTGCCTTTTTTTCTGGACTACCTTTTCAAAGATGTTTGTATAGTGACCAACCTTGAAAGATAAGAGATAGGTAGGGAGGGAGAAGCAATAGGTCCAGAGGTAGGAAATAAACATGATACTTACAGAGGGCAGTAAAAAGACCAGATTGGCAAAAAGAGAGTGCATAGGGAATATAATATAAATCCTGACATAATTAGGACCAGTAATAAAAAGGCCAAAGGATGGACTCATAAAAGGCAAATCATGCATATCTTACTATGTTTAGTATGAAATATTCATGTATACATTTACTTGAAAATATTTTGATGGAGGGTTAAAGTCTTTAAGCACAACTCAAATTCTGACTCTTCATTTATGGGTGCACAACCTTAAAATAAGTTAATATTTCTTATGAAAATCAGTTTTGTCATTTGTAAAATTAGTTACTTTGAGAATATGTATGTGTGTATCTACATGTATGTGTATATATATATACACACATATATAAATATAAAAACTTAATATAGTGCCTTACAAAGAGGGGGGCCTCAATAAATAATAGGTGTTATTTTGATAGTAGTTACTAATACAGACCAGTGAATTTTAAACCTCAGTGCATATTAGAATCACCTGGAGAGCCTGCAAGAGGGACAGCATGAATGAATATGAGCATAAATGAGTATAAATCTAGGCCCCACTTTAGAGCAGTTAAATTAGCTCCTCAGGTATGAGGACAATATTAAAATTTTTTTAAATCTCCCTGAGGTCCTTCTAAAGTGCCTCCAGGGTAAAGGACCACTGATGCAGACTCTCATATTAGCCTTACCAACCATGTAGTACAAAGTACAGAAGAGCGTTATTTTACAATGAATGACTTTATCTTCTGACTCCTTCATTCAAGCTGTGTATCTTCCAGTTTTCCCTTGGGCAATTGGAGGACCTAATAAATACTTCTACATTAATCACTTTATTACTTGTGGCTTTTTCATCGAACCACACTCATTTATATTACTTTATAAAAAGTATTGTGACCTATAATAAATAGGAAGAAAAGTGAATAAAATATATACGTACAGTTTAACAAATATTAAACAGGATGTTGTCAATGTTTCTGGTGTCCTCTTTTCCAATTCCTCCTGTCATCTCCTAGAAGTAACTATCATACTGACTTTCGTGGTAGTCATTTTCTTGATTTTTCTTCATAGTTTTACCACCTCTGTATAAATATGTAAATAATATGATTTAGTGTTGCTTATTCTTGAATTTTATTTGACAGAATTGTACTATATCTGTTATTTTATACTTGCAGTATTTTGCTTAAAATTAATTTGTAATATTTAAGTTTTTGTTGTTTATAGCTATATATACAACAAAAAATGAACTATAGCTATAGTTCATTTATTTCCATATATTAATTTATTGTGTAAATAAGCTGTAATTTATTAATGTAATCTATTTATGGACTATTGGCTGTTTCTAATTTTCAGTTAATATGAACAGTAGAGCTCTACATGCACATTTCTTTAAAGCACTTAAGAGTAGAATTCCTGGGTCATAGATTTGGCATATATTTAACTCTAGTGTGTCGGATATACCGATTTTTTTCCAAATTAGTTTTGCCAATTTATATTCCTATTGGCAATGTTTCATTTCTTTTGGAATGTAGATTTTGGTTTGTTTCGGTGGCAATTTGAAAATGAACTTAGTGATTTGTAAAATTTTATACCATATATTTTTGTGTTTTGTGTAGGAACATGAATGTAAACTAACTCAGGAAATTCTAGAATTGATTGACAGAGAGGTTGACCTTATGATGAGAGGAGTCAAACATCATAACCTTGAAGGACTCAGAAAAAGAATTGCGACACTCTTTTTTCATTATATCAAAACACCTCTGTTTAATCCTGAAGTTGCAAAATACCTTAAGGTATTCTACTTCTTTATATTCCATTTTCAAAATCCTAAGATGTGGTATAGTAAATTGAAGTATATTCAAGTTTTGCTTTAACACTTTCCTTGGAGTCTATGTGGAATACCATCTTATTGGTGGTATCTCCTTTGAATGATTATTTTGTATGTTGGTAAACTACACTTACTCACTTGACTTCTGAGTATTTCCAACTTTCAATTATTTCCTAATATCTTCACCAACTTTCCAACTACATATTGCATTATGTTGAATGTATTATGATTTCTCACACCTCCATGGCTTTGTACATACTGTTGGTTTCCCCTGGAACCATTCACTATTTACCCAGCCAATTCCTCTTCATTTTCTAAGACTCAACTCTCATCTCTTCTCCTTCATGAGGCGTCACAGGGAGTTAAATTGTTTTTTTCTGAGATTCTGTTATACCTTGTCTGTGTTCCTTAAAACACTTATCACATAGTTATAGTTATTACTGAACAGATCCATATGGATCTTCTGAGAGAACTTCAAATGTAATGTATTTGAATTACACTATCTTCTCCAACTCCAACGTCGTTAGGCTTCTGTGGGAATTTTCATTGCCTTCTTACTGTGCAGAGCTATTTAAAACACTATTAGTAAAACTCTTGGGGTGGAGAATGTTGTCAGAGAATTATAGTTTTATTTCAATGATTATATTCAGTTAAAATTTACTTAAAAAGCTAACTAAACATCTTTAGCTTTTTTGAAAAAACAAAATCTCATATTTAGTCAAGACTTCTAGAAGAATAAATACTGTTTAATTTTTATATTTTTCAAATTGATTTTTTAAAACCTGATTGTATTGCAAAAATATTAAAATATAACAAAAGTCCAAGAGAAAAAGTTCCCATTATATTATTTCTTATTCAAACCAGTATTTCATTTGTCTGAGCCACCTTCTTTCTCTGTAGACTTATTCGGTTTATATTTGGAGTAATACAATTGATAGAGTTTCTACAACTTTACATAATGTTATATAGTTTTATTTATTTTTAAATTTTACCTTTGGTAAAATGTACTCTTTTTGGTAAGTTCTGAAAAATGTATAGAGTCATATAACCAGTAGCACAGTCAAAATAAGAAATGGTCCTATCATCCCCCAGAATTCTCTCATGCTGCCACTTTGTAGTCAGCCCTTTCCCTAACTTCCCGATCCTTGGCAAACACTGATATGTATTTTATTTTTATAGTTTTATCTATTTCAGAAGGTCATATAAATGGATTCATACTATATGTAGTCTTTTGAGACTGACTTCTTTCACTTAGCATATTGCATTTGAGATTCACCCATGTTTTTGAGTGTGTCAGTGGTTTGTTTTTATAGCCGAAAAATATTCTAATATATGGATATACAAGAAGTCTTTAAAAATCCATTCACAGTTGTAGGACATTTGGATTGTTTAGAGTTTTGGTCTTTTATGAATAAAGTCATTATAAGTACTAGATACGAGTTTTTGGGTAAATTGATTGTTTTGGGGTAAATTCCTAGAAAGTGGCATATTGAATCACATGGTAAATGCATGTTTACTTTAAAAAGAGACTACTAAACATTATTTTTCCAAACTGACTGCGCCATGTTGCGTTTCTGCCTGCGGTATGTGATAAATATATTAATTAAGATAAAGGGTTTAAAGTTTGTTCTTGAATCTAGGACACACCTATGGATTATCCTGTACTTCTTTTTTGGGGGGAATATACTCTTTAATATCTTAAACTACTGGCTGGATTTAAACGTTACTGGCTTTAAAAAGGAATGGCTCATTTGCACATTTTTAGTTTGCATAGTGGGAGAAGAATTTGAAGGAACACCACTACCTCCACAACCACTTTTTGGGAGTAGGCCAACATGAAGTACCCAGTGTACTCTGGAGAATGCATAGTGTTAAATTCTGCAGCTTAAATGGAGCCCTCTGTCATCATAATAATAATGAGAATGAGTTTTTTTTTTTTCTTGCACAATTTCAGATGGGTAGAGAATATCTTTCCATGGCATTATAATAAATGCTCCGTCTATAATGGAGAGGTGTGCTAACGTGTTTTCATGAGGTTGACTGATGTATTTGCTAATTTAATGCATAGGAGGCATGAAGATAAAATAATCATTTAAGATAAACAAAATGTGTAAATCTCAGAATAAGAAAATAAACCAGATAAGTTGTCTTCTGGATCTTTGATCCATATACCCCAGATCACTCTTCTTTTCTCTCGAAGAATTGACTACCTTTTAAATTTACATATTGTCTTATCTCCCAAAATTACAAGACAAGGGACAATGAAGTTTTTAAAGAATATTACCCTTCAGGAAGATGGAGCATTTAGGAAAAGTAAGGCAGAGTAGAAGGGAAGGTGCAGAAAGGTAACAGATGTTCAGAACAAAGTAAAACATTGGAAGGGATTATAATGGTAAATATTTTAAATCTACATTGAGTAAGAGAAAAAATTTATAGATTTATAGAACATTGATGTCTATTTCCTTCTTTATAAAAATATTTTTGGAAAGTCTTATATATCACATGCAAACTCTGTTGCTGCTTGATCTTTACTTTCATGGAAGCCAGAGGTACTGATGTACCATAAATTAGGAAAGACTGGCTTATATACATCTTGATTCAGTTTGTGTTGAGATGTTCACAGTTCACTCATTCATTCATGCCCATAGTGAATAGTGAATTTTTAGCCCATAGTGAATGATTGGATTGATTATTTTGTTGATAGAATTACTCTCTGTCTATTGTTTTAGACATAGAATTTCAAACTTTGAAAATTAATCATTTGAACTAATCCAAATTTATTTTGAAGATAAATTAAACGAGAAGAACAATTGGTTTAGTGGGTTTTTACTTATATGTGAATCTAGCTATTGCCTATAGGAATAACTAATGTAGAACTGAAAAAAATCTAAACTTTTCTTAACAATAAAAAGCCTCTTCCTACTATTTTTTTCAGTCAATTAATTTTCTAAGTGATTTTACAACGAATATCTAAGAATTGATGAATAACAGATTTTCAGTATTTTGGCAGGATGAATAAATACTGCTTGAAATTTAGATTTTCTATAGAATAAGAAGTTAAGGGAAAATATAATTTTGGAAATTAGCCAACTGTTTTTTTTTAATCTCATTCTAAGATAAGTTAGCCCTTGATGCTTCTATTGGTTAGGATCATATTTGGCCTGGCCTGGCTTATTTATTTATTTATTTTTTTACTATTTAGGTCCCTCAAGACCCATTGAAATTTTATAAAAAGATTTACTTTTGCCACAGTTGCCAGCTTTATTTGCCTTCTACAGAGTTTTCTATATCATCCACCTCACGCCGCATATACCGGTGTCGTAACTGCATTAGCCTTGAGAATGAGGCTCAAAAACGAGAATCATTTTTGAAGTACAAATGTTTACTTCAACAGCTCTACTTTACAGAAGCTGATTATGAAGATGATTCTAAAATTGCTTTCTTGATGCAGGTATGGTCAATAAGGGGTGCCAATTATAGCTGAAGCCTGTCAAGGAGGCTGTCTTGCAATCTTATGCGTGTTTGTGTGTGTGTGTGTGATTGTTTAATGACTCTCTATTCCACTAGACTGTAAGCTCTGTAAGGGCAGGAGTATGCTTTTTATTCCTCCTGCTTACCATTATACCTCTATAACCTAATACAGTACCAAGTTTTTATTTAAGGCCCTCAATATTTGTTGAATGAATGAATGACTTTTACAGAAACTGATGTTACATATACACATACTAGTGTTTATGAATAACAGTACTAATTAGTGTAAACCAAATGTGACCATAATGGTAAATAACACCAAAAGTGAAAGCTAAGGCTTATAGAAAGTTTAAAAAAAAAAAAAAAAAAACCTTAGGGAAAGACTTTGATACTTGTCTATGTAAAGTGTTGGTATGATACCACACAACTGGAAAATTTCTGGCCAGAGTTCTTTTGGATGAATCATTGCATTGGATCATTGACCCTATCCGCAATCTGCTTCTCTTAAGAACTTCTCCTAGCTCTGTGAGAGGGTGGAGCCTGTGAGATCAAGAACTCTGACCTGAATTCCTAACTTAACCACTACTTTGGTCTCTTTGGTTATTCCATGACTTCTATTGGGTTGTTTAGGTCAGAGGATAGTCTGTGTCTCTACAAAATAAAAACAAATTCCTGACACTGTTTGGACTTATGTAAGGGAGTGAGAAAAGAGAAGGACTTACTTGTTGTTGATATGACTACCCAACATGAGCCACTTATTAATAAAAGTATGTTATAGTGCACTATTCACCTCATTAATGATATTTGTGTTCACAGACTGTCAAATAAGGGCAAATTTTCTGTAAATTAAAGTTATTAATTAAAATGAACTAAACTGTGTTTAATACCAAATAGGAAAATAGGCACTACTATGAATAGAAAACTTTATAGAGATTTAAAAACAGGTACCAAATGTGATGTGCTTTGTTAAAAAATTCTTCTAAATCAGTAGCTTTCAAACTCTTAAATCTCAATCTACAGTAAAAATGTATTTTTATGACAACCTGATATAGGCATGCATAATTCTCAATACTCAGTACCTATATGGCTTTACATACTTTATTGAGTTAATCAGCACAAAATTCCCATCAAAATAGCCTTATTTCTATTCTGCAGATGAGGAAAGTGAAGCACTGAGCAGTTAACAAACTTGTCCAAGTTTACACTACTAAGTACCAGCACCAAGATTGAAAACTAGGCAGTTTGAGTCCCAGAATCCATACATGTAAACACATGCTGTTCTGCCTCAGAAATAAGAGTTTCCAAAATAATGTTTATCTTTACCCCTATGGATGCACTCTGATGTTTTCTATTCAGTCTCAGTCTACTTATTCTAATTTCCATTTGGAAAACTTTGGTATCACCCAAGAGGTAGCAACCCACAGTTTGAAAAACACAAATTAAAATGATTACATATTTTGTCCAATAGAATGAATATTTTATTAATAAATTTGATGTTTATATCAGCTTAAATTCTTATTTGCTACTTTTATTCAGGAATTGTTGACATGACAGATGTATATTTCCTTGTAGAGAATCTTATATGTACTAGGGCTTTAATATAAGTCACCAACAAGTGCTGCCTCAATATTCCATGTTGTATTAGTCAGATTTCTCCTGAGAAACAGAACCAATAGGAAATTTTATACATATATGCTATATATATATATACATATAAGGAGATTTGTTACAAGGAATTTGCTCACATAATTATGGAGGCTGGTAAATCTAAAACCTAAACAGCTGATGGCCCAGTTCAAGTCTGACGACCAGCAGGCTGCTATAGAACCAGGAGGAGCCAATGTCTCAATTCAATGGCCATTAGGCAAGAACAGTCTTCCTTACTTGGGGGCAGGGTCAACTCTTTGTTCTATTCAGGCCTTCAACTGATTGAATAAAGCCCACTCACATTATGGAAGACAATCTGCTTTACTCAGTTTATTGACTTAAATGTTAATCTCATCCAAAACTACCCTCACATAAACACCAGAATACCATATGACCAAATATCTGGGTATCCTGTGGCCTCATCAAGTTGATGTAAAATCAACCATTACACATATTGAATGAAAAAATTCTAGGGGAGCATTGTAACCTTTCAGATAAGGATAATCTCCATTAGATGTGATTTAATTTCAATACTGTATCTGTGTAGGGTTTTGGTCTCTTATATTACTTTTCCAATGTCTAGGATTAGCAGACAAATATGAGTTTCCAGTAACTTCCCCCCTTGTAATTGGTGTAATTTTGATTAATATTTATTTCAGTAATAGTATTTGAGGCATAATTTGAATATTTGAACATTCTCATAAACAGTAAATCTGGGGAACAACAGCAAAGATTAGCATATATTAAATGTGAACATGATGTCATATAAAATGAAAAGGTGAAAGCTAATATATACAAAAAGTAAACATTCTGCTTAGACAAGAGATTTGAGTGTTGTACTAGTCACCTCATTTATCTGTAATGCATACAAATACTGCCTAATAGGCAATAGTATTGCTGTATTACTGCAAAAATTTCAAGTACAATGACTACTTGAAAGGTAGAAAGCTCTTAGAGACTGCCAATCACACTTATCATGTGCATATTTGACATTTACATGCAAATAAACATGTTATTCTGTATGATACAATTTCAAAATTATTAGTACAGTTGAGCAAGTAAATTTAAAAAAAGTAAACAAGATGCATTTTGAATGTAAGTAAAATATATAAAACATTGAATTTTAAAAGTCTATAAATTTATTTTTCATAGCAGCTGTGTACAGAGTATTGTCTTTTTTAGCATTAAGTAAAAGCTAGAATGCATTAGTTGAGCTTAATATATTGAATTATCAATTTATGAAATACTGTCATAGCTGATGATTACAGGTTCTTTTTGTTTTTTACTTTGGCAAATTGTTATGTTTTGTCTACTCATTTTACAGAAAATATTTCTGCTCTCACAGTTTTTCACAGAAGCTTTTAAAAAAAAATGTTCTTTTTACATGCTTATACTTTGTTGAGTTTGTCCCTCTCTGGCAATTCTTAATTTATAATGCAGACCCCATGATAAAAAGTCATTCCAAGAGTTTTAGCTAATAAAGTTTACATTTTTAAAAAAGTTTTAAACAACAATTTCATTACCCCTCTTTTTTATTGAAACAACCAAGTCTTTTAATTAACACTAAGTGAATTACTTATCTTTATTAAATCTCAACTTCCTGTGTTCGCTTCAGCAGCCCATATACTGAAACTGAAACCATACAGTGAAGATTAGCATGGCCCTTGGACAAGGATGACATGCAAACTTGTGAAGTGTTCCATATAAAAAAAACTCAACTTCCTCATTTGTAAAATGGCAGTAAAAGGTTTTAAAAGGTCTCAACAATGGTCCTGAAATTAAGATGGTACTTACTAATGAGTTTTTAAAAATCATTGAATACCATATGTTTATTATGGTAACATTACAGTATTATTAAGATTATATTAAGATAAAATTAGCATACTGAAATAAATTTATACTGCTTACTCTGGTTTAGAGATAGGGACGCAACTGTGAGACTGATAATGTAGTTTAGGCAAAATGAACAGAAGTTTAGTGAAAAATAAGGGGCTATGTGTCATTGAAACCTAGTGAATAATATTTCACTTAAAAACTCTATAACTTAATTATTTGCTCAAGTAATATAATAATCTTAAACAAATTTAAACTACATTGTTTTTAAAACTTGCTTTGACATGCAGCTACAAGACATTCAGTACCTGACAGAGAACATCTGGGCGTCCCAGTCCGTCCTCAGTGCCTGGGACGATCTCAGTGATCTGGTCATGGTCAGGTGGAATAAATCCCTGGAGTGGTCCCCCTGGAACTGTATTCTTCTTACCAAAGATGAAGCGGCTGCTCATCTCAACCTAACAAGTATTGAAGAGGTAAGAAAGGTGAATTTTATTTGTGAAGTTAATTTAATCATTGGAATTATTAGAGCTAACTGGACTGCCTTCTAATATATTCCATGCTTAAATACTTCCATCAGATTAAGAAACAGAACTTACGGATTAACAGCAAAAAAATATATGAATGGCATATATGGCACAGATTAAATAAAAGGTATATATAAGAGATTTGAACATATTACAAGTCCTATACATCATACCAGTCTCTCCTAATAGCAAGTTTAAGCATATTCCACAGTAAATTCCATGAAGGCAGCGATTTTGTTCAGCTTATTTACATCTATTTCTCTGATACCTACAATACTGACTGTTGCAGAGTGGAGTTTCTAAGTATTTGTTGAATGAATAAATGTGCATTACCACCAGATAGGTATTATGGAACCCAGAATCTGTCCTTCTTTGATTAATTATCATGAGTATGCTTAGAAACACCCAACTCTCAAATTTTTTTCATAATTTTGTGCTCTAAATGGCAATCATACTGATGGAGTGTAGTTCTGATGCTCCATTTTTCATTTGCTTCCAACTTGCCAGGAGCGGAGCAAGCACTATAAACATTAAATGCCATTTACTGTAATTTTAGTAACTTACATGATGCAATCTGTAAAACATTTTGATGGGTAAATTGAGGGGCTCCTGAAGAGTTCCTAGAGAGTTCCAGTTACACTAAGTTCAGGATCCCAATAATTAATACTGATTCTCTGCATTCTTTAATTCTATGCAAGATGTCAGCTAAGTAAAGTAAAGAAATTACAAAATACAATAGTCATTTAAAATAGTGTGATTCCCTGTTTGTTTTTTTCATGGAACAAGGGGTGATTAATATAAAGATAAGAAACTAGCTAAGGTTTTAGTTTTTAAATATTTTTTTAGTTTTAGGAAGCAAGGCTAAGGAAAATTTCACTCTAGGGATTGAAAGAAAAGGTAGCAATAAGTTGAAGCTGTGTTAAATGTTATATTTAGTAAACTAAGCTGCCTCATAAATATTTAACCACAGGAAGCATAGTAAATACTAGCAATATCATTTCATCTAGGACCCATGATGAGATTGAGGTTCATTCCCAAAGCTGATATTCCAGTGCTTCTTCAATTAATCCACACAACTCCCTTTGTGCATTTAATCAAATTACTGCAGTATCAAATTAAATGTTCTATTCACATGCATTTCTAATTTCAGAATGCCAGTCTTACCGAATTTCTATAAAGGGCACCAAGATTTGCAACCAGACAAACTGGAAGAACATTTGCCTTTTTTATGATTTTGGGCTGATACAGTCTTTTAACTATTAAATTTCAGCCCAGTTAAAGAGTAGTTTGTGTCTTGCAGAAAGATGGAACATTTTCAGAATTTTCTTAATGTTCAGAGATATTTGCTTTCTTAAGAAGTTAAAAAATGCTTTAAAGTTAATATGAAACAGGTATAGGAAATGTGGAAAAACACTTTTCGTTAATGTGAACTTTAAGTGGAGCAGATTGATCTCTCCTTGTGTGCACATTGGCCAAAGTAGGAACAATCGTGGACTTAAAATCAGTAATCCTGACCCATTTACTCAAATCTCTGTCACTGACAACTTTACATTAAAACCTGCCCTCTTTGCTTCATAGATTTTTAGAAAGATTAGCTAAATAAGTGGAATCAGTAAAGAGGATAAAAGCAGCCCTGGCTGTGAATTCTAGCTTTACCATTCATGAGTTGGGAGAAATTGGACAAATTTGTGAATGTCTCAATGACCCAGTTTCTTGTCTATAAAAAAGAGATAATGGTATCTCATCATAGGGAAGCTTTGAGTAGACCATTATTTAAAGCTTTCCACATAGTTTTTTTTGGCATGAATAAACTTACGTAGTAACTATGAAAGCGCTTTAAAAATTTTCGATGCATTTTTAATTTTCATAAAAGCAATATATTATTGGCTTAGAATCTGAACATAGTAAAAAATGTAATGTAGAAAGTAAAAGTCTCAGAGGTTGAGGGAATAGGAAGATATTTGTTAAGGATAACACAAATTATAGCTAGATAGGAGGAGTGAGTTCTAGTACTGTTCTGTGCCGCTGTAGGTTGTCTATAGTTAATTACAATATATAGTTCCAAATAGCTAGAAGCAGCATATCAAAAGTTCCCAGCACAAAGAAATAATAAATATTTGAGATGAATATGCTAATTACTCTGATCATGATATGTGTATCATCCCATCACGATGTACCCCATAAATATGTACAATTATTATCAATTTAAACATTTTAAAAATAATTGAATGAATAAAGGAAGGCAAATAAACAAATCTCCCATGTAGAATTCCAAATAATTTATGTATATACTCTCCACTCTTAAGGAGTTGGAGAATAGCTCTCCACCCTTTAAGTGTGGGCTGTGCATAACTCCTTTCCAAAGAGTATATTATGGATGGAAGAGGAGGAACTTCACAGTAGAGAAACCTGACAAGCACTACCTCAGCCAGGTAATCAAGATTAACAGCAGGAGTGGTGTCATGTTGACGGTATGTACCCTTGATATGATGTGAGGAGAAGGGCACTTCACCCCTGTGGTCTTCCTCCCCAAACCCATCCCTTCAGTCTAATAATGAAGAAAACATAGGACAAACCCAGATTGAGAAACATTCAGGAAAATGTGGGTGTGGGGTATATGGGACTTTTCTGTAATATTCTTAGAACTATTTGTACACCCAAAGAATTTGTGGACATAGTTTAAAACCATCACATGGCTATTTCAAGAGAATGGACCTTATTTCAATGGGAAAAAAGGTCTCTTGATGTCCACGCATCCCTATCTCCATGTTACAATGATAACTACTATTTCTTATATATATAATAATCTATTGAAATCCTTCTGGAAATTTTCTATGTGTATGTAAGTATATACACTTTTACTGTAGCAGGAATTTCATATTAAATGACTCTGAGAGTGTCTTTGCTTTACTTAACAATATAAATAATATAATATGGAAATATATTCAATTATTTAAGAGTTACTTATTAGTGCCTTGAACACATATATCATAATTCATCTTTACTAATTTATAGTTCTGTAAAGGCACTTTGAAAACCTGTAAAGTTCTGTACATGTGTAAGTTAATATAGCATAATAAAGTGTGTTTTTCTTGAATGAAATATGGGCTATGAAGTGGTAGAAACAGAGTTAGATTAGCTCAAAAGATGAATATTCTAACCTAGTAAATTTTTCTGTTAAGAAGAAATTTTAATAAGCCCAGGATACTCCTATATAATGCTTTCTTCTCCTTTGGTCCTTTCACCCAGGACTTTCTTTTATCTTTGATTTGACCTTTTTAATAAAGGGAATGTCTTATTCTCAGAAAATAAATTTTAGGAAGAAGTGTGGGTAGTATTTGTGATTTGACTGAAAAGAGAGCCAATTAAGATTAATAGGTAATAGATTATATTTATTAATTTAACCAGAATTTACTTTTGAATGTGCCAAATACTGTACTAAGTAATTACAGAGAAACAAGAAAATTTAATGAATATAACTTTTTGTTGTCTCAGCTGCATTTGGGTTCAACTACAAGAAGAAAAAATCAATTTATAATGATTTAATCAAATGTGAGTTTACTTTTCTTATGTAACAAGAAAGTTCAAATGTTGGCAGTTTGGGGCTATTATGGTGGCTCACCTCATTCTCAGAAATTCAGGCTATCTCACTTTTTCCTCAGCCATATTTAATCTTCAGCTTTCTCTCTCACGCTTGATGGACTCTTAGTGATAGGAGAGCTAGTTCATCTACTTCATTACATGTACCTCTCAGTAATGGCAAAAGGCTAGAGGTGCTTAATAGGCGAGTCTTCCCACTCTTAAAAGTCCCTTTAGAAGTCTTTATTCAGTTATATATATAAATAATTATATAAGATTATATATATTGTGTATAATAATCTTGGAAGACATTTAGTTGTCATGTCTCCTTAGATGCTTCTTGGTGGTGACAGTTTCTCAGACTTTCCTTGTTTTGTTTTTTTATTTTTGTTTTTTCTGACCTCAATATCTATAACATTAATAATATATATATATATATTCTAACTAGACACCCCCAGTTAGAATAAAGACTAAGAAAGCTAGACATAACACACCCTGTACAAAATCAGGCCTCTGGCTCAAATGGAAGAGAGAATGAATACTGAGTTGGTAACTAGCAGCGATTTAAACTTAGAGAAGTCAGAGGGAGAGTTGGGGAAAACGTCCAGGTTAAAGTATCATAGGAACTGAGTCGTGAATGATGATAGACAATGTGAGAAAAATAAATGTAATCTGGGATGAAAGAATTGACAAGCAAAGGCACCGAGGCATGACAGTATTTTTATCTGGCAAAATATATCTGCAATATTTACTAGGATTTGATTTTTTTCTTTGCAGGGATATGAACGCTCGTTTATTCACAAGATCAAACACAAGCATATCCTGGCTAAGAACTATTTTTCTCAGATTCCAGTGCTGGCTTCATTTATACTTGATGATGCTGAAATTGATGAGATCAGATGGAAACATCACTCAGACACAACACCTAAGATTATAGAATCCCAGAGACCTCCTCCTTAGGTGATCCAGGAATATGCGTTTGATGATCGGCATTTTGTTCACTGCTTATAGGGTAATACAGAGGTCACAGAGTATGGAAATGGAATTTAATCTGTTTATTGATTTTATTTTTTGTGTTTCATAAGTATTTTGAGTTATATAAAGAGAAAACATTTCTATATAAGTATATTGTTGTTAGGAAGTTAGTGCTAAATTGAAATGCAGTTTTGTTACTGAAATTAATATTTTGGAGTAAAGAAAACATTTTAAAATGTGTTTTCACATTAAATTTTTTAAAAAATTTCAAGTATATTAGAGTTAAAATCTAACAACCAAATAAAAACTAGACAACTTTCAAGTTATTTGTTTTAGATAAAATGTAGTTATAGGAAGCTAATCAGTATGTGGAGGGGAGGAAACATTATAAAATGCTCTTTCTTGAAAATTTCTGTAAGCAGGATAAAAAAATTCATATTTTAGTATAGGCATTTGAATCTTTGCAGTTTATTGTCTGCTTTCACCTTCCATCCTTCTCATAATCCCAATAAAACAATTGACACTATAAATAAATAAAAAACCTTAATTCTGGGTAAACAATGGAGCCATTAGCATACGCAAGAAAAACTCCCCGTGGACCATGGTGAAACTGTAAGAAGAATAAACTTGGTTAAATAAACCATAACAACCCCCTTCTCCAATAAACCAAAGAAGTGACCTTGACCACATATACATTAGGGACCTGCGGTGATGAGTAATGGTTTGCCAGTCAGTCTTAACAGGAAATGGATGGCACACTCGAAATAGCTTAAGCCAAGGAGAGTTCATTTACAAAGGGCCTTATTGTAAGGTGTGGGTAGTGGGTAGGGAAACTAAAAGAATAGTAAAGGAACACAGGGCCAGTATCAGACAGGCTGTCTCTCCCTCTAGTCTCAAATGAATTTGGGGAGAAAGTCTGAGAACCCAGGAAGAGTGTAAAGAAGATAACTGAGAGGATCAAGTTATCTTGATCATGATAACATGACCAGTTGTGAAGGGAGCAGCCAGGCATAAGGGAATCTCATGAACTAGAGAAATATACAATTTCATACTTCTTCCTTCCTCCAGTATCCTGCTTGGGTTTCCCACTGGCCAAACCCAAAAGGAAAGCAGAAGGGGTAGGAGTCAGTTTCTAATTTTTAGGGCTTCAAGGCAAAGAGCAGAGTATGTAAGGGGAAGAGTAGATCTGAAGGGCTAAATAGAAAGTATCCAAATGGAGAAAGAATTAAAAGTGAAAATCTATAATCAAATAGCAGTATTTTACTCACTATCACACACAACATAGTTATATATACATAAGACATATGATTTTTCTCCTAATTCTAGTCAGCAATTAATGAGACTTTTCTCTCAAGTTTAATGATCAAGAAGTTAAATATTTGTTCTATGTAAATATTTGACAACATTTCAGCCACACATTTTGTAGGATATCTAAAATTTTTTACAGCACATGGCAGTTGTTAAGAAAGTATATCAAGGAGGAAATTGCCATAATGTAGTCATTTTCAAGGTCTCATAGACAATTCAGGGAACTCTCTAAACAATAAATTACAGGTGGGACTAGATTGGGGACCATTCTGATTACTGATAAACTGGCAGCAATTTAATACAGACAAATGCAGGTTTACACTGGAATGTAAATGGTTAGATGTTTTGTAAGACACTTTAGGAGAATCCCATAGCTCAGAGAAGAAAGGGTTGGGGAGGCAGGCAGTGAGAAGAAAATAGCCAGAGAGGAAGAAATAAAGGACTTTAGAATTCCCCTGTTGACCCAGGGGTGGAACAACTGGAATGGAAGACTTACGGAGAAAAATGGAGAGAGGATAGGAAATTTGAAGTCTGAAAGAAAGAGGTGAGGGTATGTATTCCCTTGGTTTCTCCTATCTGTTTTTTTGATCTGTTGTCAGTGGCTGCAATTCTCTACATCAAACCACAGCTCTGGTTGGGTGGTAATCCCTCTTGCACCATGACTCTTTCTGAATTTTGAGAGTCATCTTTCCTTTTCCTCTTTTAGCTTAAGCATGAAAATGGCTTCCTTTTGTGTAGCTAGGTTAAGATGCTTTATTTTTTGTATTGATTTTGTTAGGGTCCTCTGCATTGTAAAAAATTCTTTTTTTTTTTTTTTTTTGAGACGGAGTCTCGCTTTGTAGCCCAGGCTGGAGTGCAGTGGCCGGATCTCAGCTCACTACAAGCTCCGCCTCCCGGGTTCACGCCATTCTCCGGCCTCAGCCTCCCGAGTAGCTGGGACTACAGGCGCCGGCCACCTCGCCCGGCTATTTTTTGTATTTCTTAGTAGAGACGGGGTTTCACCGTGTTAGCGAGGATGGTCTCGATCTCCTGACCTCGTGATCCGCCCATCTCGGCCTCCCAAAGTGCTGGGATTACAGGCTTGAGCCACCGCGCCGGGCCTAAAAAATTCTTTTATTAAATACTTCTTTAACAGTTCGAGTGAGCCAACAGATTTCTGCTGGACCTTGGCCCAAGCAGTAATTGGTACCAGAAATGATCTCAGGAAACTGAGCTTAAAATGGAATCCTAGCCGGTCACGGTGGCTCACGCCTGTAATCCCAGCACTTTGGGAGGCCGAGATGAGCGGATCACGAGGTCAGGAGATCGAGACCATCCTGGCTAACATGGTGAAACCCCGTCTCTACTAAAAATACAAAAAATTAGCCGGGCTTGGTGGCGGGCACCTGTAGTCCCAGCTACTCGGGAGGCTGAGGCAGGAGAATGGCGTGAACCGTGAGGCGGAGCTTGCAGTGAGCCGAGATCGCGCCACTGCTCTCCAGCCTGGGCGACAGAGCGAGACTCCGTCTAAAGAAAAAAAAAAAAAAGGAATTCTAGGGTTGGGTTACTCCCACATTTGAACAGCATATGGATAACCTTGCCAGGTAAATGGAATAATGGCAATCTGCAGCAAGTTACGGTAGCATCATGATTACTCACATTATCACCAGTGGTGGCATAGAATAGAATGGGGTGCAGATGGGGGGTAAAGCATATGGAGATCCAGTGGCTGAGGCAATTTATCCCTTTGATGACAAAAATTGTGGGATAAGATAGTTGTATTTTACACTAGAGAGGGTCCATAGAGAAAGGGATAAATTGAAAGTCTCGAATGTCCAACTCAAGGCCCAGATAGATATTCAGAAATTCTTTGTGACAAAATTACTTATCTCCTGTATATACTGTACAATATTGTGCCTATAGTTAACAATGCTGTATTTTATACTTAAAAATATGTTTAAAGGGCACATGTGATGAGGATTAAGTCTGGAGGCTAATTAAACTTTGCAGAGCTGTACTGTCAATTAAATGTCAACTCTTATTAGATCTTTTGCTAAGGTAAGGATACTAGTGAGGAAGAAAAAAGTGTGTTCTGGTATGAGTTAGCTTGAACACTGGAAGACCTGCAGGATCTTGCATTATTTTATAAAGAGCCAGGGGAGCATGCGTAAGAGCATAGTGTAAGGGTATTAGGTGATTTAAAAGGATAAAGATTATATCAACGCAAATTTGTGTTTCTGCCTAAAATTCAGGATTTAATGTGTTGCTTTAAAGTGTTGAGAATTGCTAGATGTGTTAACTGATGCCTGGACTCAAAAGTGGCCTATACCAATCAGTTTGAAATGCCAGCACTTCCCTGGAAAACATTACTCAGGATGATGGGTTGTTGGAATAGATCTACTTATTATATGCCACCTTCTCAGACACCTCCTACAAATACCTACAACCCATAGGAGAGAAAAATCCCTAGAAGCCCTAGGGACAAAATAACAAATCACAACAAACGATGGTGGGATTGTGGAGAAATTGGAACACTTGAACACTGTTGGTGAAAATGCAAAATGGTGCAGCTACTGTAGAAAACAGTTGTATGGCCGGGTGTGGTGGCTCATGCCTGTGATCCCAGAACTTTGGGAGGCCAAGGTGGGCGGATCACGAGGTCAAGAGATCGAGACCATCCTGGCCAACATGATGAAACCCCGTCTCTACTAAAAAAAAAAAAAAATCCTGGGTGTGCTGGCACACACCTGTAGTCCCAGCAACTCGGGAGGCTGAGGCAGGAGGATCGCTTGACTCTGGGAGGTGGAGGTTGCAGTGAGCCGAGATCGCACCACTGCACTCCAGCCTGGTGACAGAGCGAGACTCCATCTCAAAAAAAAAAGAAAAAAAAAATTGTATGGAAGTTCCTCAAAAATTACAAGGTAGAATTACCATATGATCCAGCAATTCTATTTCTGGGTATTTATCCAAAAGAATTGAAATAAAGATCACAAAGAGGTACCAGCACTGCCATGCTTATTGCAGCACTATTCACAATTGCCAAAATGTGGGGGAAAAACCTGAATGTTCACCAGTGGATGGATAAAACAAATGATATATGCAATATACATGCAATGGAGTACTTGCAGTGGAATATTTTTCAGCCCTAAGCAAAAAGGAAATCCTGTAATATTTGACAATATACATGAACCTGAAAGATGTTATACTAAGTGATATCAGCCTGTCAGAAAGAACAAACACTGTGTGATTCCGTTCATATAAAGTATCTAAAATAGTTAAACTCATGGAAGCAAAGAATGAAATTGTGATTGTCCAGGGCTGGGAGCAGGGTAGGGCGAAATAGGAGTTGCTGTTATCAATGGATGTAATATTTCAGTTATGCATGATGAATACATTCTAGAGCTCTACTGTGCAATATTGTGCTTATAGATAACAATGTTGTATTTCACACTTAAAAATATGTTAAAAGGGTCGATCTCAAGCTAAATGCTCTTACCACAATAACATTTTAAAAGAAACAAGTCACTATGGATAGAGTGGTTTGACCCTGCAGGGATTTGTAGCAGCTATTAATTGATCATCATATCCACAGGAATGAAATGGGCAGTTGTAGTAGCTTAGTAGGACCGTCATAAAATTGCCACGAACTGGGTGTCTTAAAACAACAGAAATGTGGCCAGGCACAGTGGCTTATGCCTGTAATCCCAGCACTCTGGGAGCCCGAGGCAGGTGTGCCACTTGAGGTCAGGAGTTCGAGACCAGCCTGGCCAACATGGTGAAAACCCATCTCTACTAAAAATACAAAAATTGGCCAGGCGTGGTGGCAGGTGCCTGTCACCCCAGCTACTTGGGAGACTGAGGCATGAGAATTGCTTGAACTCGGGAGGCAGAGGCTGCAGTGAGATGCAGAGGTTGGAGACTGAGATGGCACCACTGCCCTCTAGCCTGAGTGAAAGAGCAAGACTGTCTCAAAACAAACAAACAAACAAAAAAATCCCAGAAATGTATTGTCTTACAGTATTGGAGGCAAGAAGTCTGAAATCAAGGTGTCAGCAGAGCTGCACTTTCTCTGGAATCTTTATGGGAAAATACTTCTTTGTCTCTTTCAGCTTCTGGTGGCTTCCAGCATTTATTGGCTTCCTTGACCATATCACTCTAATATCTGCTTCTGTGGTCACATTGCCTTCTTGTCATATGTCTGTGTCTTCTGTCTCTCATAAGAACACTTGGCATTGGACTTAGGGCCACTGGCTAATAATACAGGATGATTTAAGACCCTCAATTTCTTTATAACTGCAAATACCCTTTGTCCAAAGTAAGGTTACATTCACAGGTGCCAGGTATTGGGACATGGACGTATCTAAAAAGAGGCCACCATTCAACCTCCTACAGCAGCCTACTATGGTTCTGTATGACGTATGTGAGCAGAGAAATTTCAACTCTGGAGGACAGAAAAAATTTTACTCAAGGTGCTGTAATGGGGAATATTTTATAGAGAGTGTGTGTGTGTGTGTGTGTGTGTGTGTGTGTGTTTTATAGAGTTCTCAGACTTGAGCCATTTCACAGACCTAGAGCCTCTTGATGGAAGAAGCGGCTGGCTGCCTTTAAGGAATGACCCCCCTCTACACGCTTACAAATGGTTACCATGAATATTTCTCTAAGCCATCTATAGTGGGACCTGGGCCATTTATCAGGGGACAGTAACCTGGGGAGAAGCAAACACCCAGACCTTCCAAGGGTTCTTAGATACTGGCTTTCTAATGACTCAGGTCCAGAGATTCAAAACATCACTGGAGCCCACTGATCAAAGTGGGAGTCTTTGATGACTAGGTATTTGATTCCTGACCTAAATTTATCCAGTAATGAGTGCATTGCAATAGACTCATTATGTTCATTTGTCCAATCCCAGTATATAAAGAGGGATATCTATATACTTAGTAACTGGCAGTATTCCTACATAGGTTTTCTGATCTATGCAGTGAGGATTATTATAGTAGGAAAAGTCAAATGAAAGCCCCTGAAACTGTACTCCAATCCTTTCCTTCCCCAGAAAGAATAACAACAATACTGTATCCATAAGAGAACTGATGTCATCAAATACTGGAAAGATAATGATTCTTACCATGTTTCCATTTAATTACCCTTTAGGCTGGTGCAAATTTTATTCAAGTTGTAAAGCTGCTGTGGATTATCATAAAGTTAATCACAGGATGATAGCAATTGTAGCTGTGGTTACAGATGTCTTGTCTTTATTGGAGAAAGTCCGTGTATCTCCACCTCTTTGCATATACCTATTGACCTATTCAATGTTTTCAACTCCCACTAGGAAAATATATAATATGTATTTAGTCTTAATGAGTCAGGGACAGCAGTAAGTCTTCACTGTCTTACCTCAAGTCTCTGTCAACATTTCTAGTCTCCCTCATAATGCAGCAGGGTCTTGACTATCTTGATATCCCACAGAATATCATGCTTCTCCATTACATGGTTGATATTTCCAAATTGGACCTGGCAAGCCTGAAGTAGCAAGCATCCTTTGTGCCTTAGTAACACCTCTGCATGCCAGAGGGTGGGAGACGAATCCTGTGAAAGTTTAGGAATCTGCCACTACTAGCTGGTGTGATTAATCCCAATTACTAAGGAGAAATCATGGTGATGCTATACAATGGGGGCCAAGGAGAACTATGTTTGGAATCCAGAGGATTCTCTGGGGGTCTTTTAATACTTGTTTTCTTAATAGAAAAAGTCAATGGAGAACTACAGCAACCAAATAATACATGACTGTGAACTCAGACACTTCAGTGATAAAGATTTTGGTTTCATCCCCATAAAGAATCCTGACCAGCTGGTGTTGTCTGAGGGCACAGGTAATATAGAATAGGCAGTGGAAAAAGGAAATCATAGATAGCCACTAAGGCCTTTTGACCAGTTATAGAAATGAGGGCTGTAGTAGCTTTGTGTATTGTTTCTTTATTTATTATATGTAGGTTTTTATCTGCATATGCCAATTAGT
The DNA here is from genome assembly GCF_008728515.1 of Papio anubis. NCBI lineage: Eukaryota > Metazoa > Chordata > Mammalia > Primates > Cercopithecidae > Papio > Papio anubis. Next base: position 35,138,113 of record NC_044979.1, read on the forward strand.
TTCCTTTTTCCCATTACAATTTTATATATAAGTTATTTCAGGTTACATTTAAAATTTATCCTTTAGATGACAGGATTCAGTCAGATTGTAACTGAATTTTAGAAAGAAATAATAAAACTCGTGATAGAGTAACAGTTGGGACCGAGTCTCCTAATTTGGAAGAAACGGTAAGAAAGTCATCTTTTCTTTGAAGGATAGCTTATCTTGATAGGTGGAGGCATAGGAAGTTCAAATGGGGGTAGAAGGTTGTATATAGGAGCCAAGAAGCTAGAAGAGTCAGCTGTGCCAGTTCTTATTTGTATTGCCTGTCAGCTCCAGTGATGTACTTCTTTGCCCTGCTTGCAATACTGAAGCTGAATCCTGTAAATGTTTCTCCTTTGCCAGTTGGACCATGTTAAGTATTGCTACTGGAGGGAAATGTAAGGATAATTTAGTGAGGGGCTTATTTTCTTGGTTCCCATGTGCTTTTTTGAATCCTTATTCCATGTGGTGGGAAGCAGTGGGCAGAACCCCCAGTGGCACCCACCCTCCAGTGAATGGTGCCAGCACTTCTGCATGTGGCTGAAATACCCAGTGGTGGTGTTCACTCTCCCATGAGTTTTGTCAACACCCCAGTGATTAGTTCCCCAGTGAATCTTGCCAGCAATCTGATGAGCAGTTTCCTGCTTGTCAACCCTGGCTTGTGGCATTACAACACACTTCTCTGCCACATCTACACCTTCTCCATCAAGGTCTGGTTCTCAGCTTTGGGTAGGGCGTGCTTGCAAACTTGCTTCTTCTTTAGGTGATCTGCCTCTACCTTAAAGGTGGACAGATCCCTGCATCCACTGTTCCTGTATTCTTAAGAGGTCTCTCAGTAGTAGTTAATCGCTTGTTACTAGCCAATAATTCTTTAAATTAAAATTTCCCAGTTCAAATTACAGTGTTGCTTTTAATCTCTTGACTGGACCTTGACAGATACAGGAGAGAATGTTCAGATTTCCTCTCTAAAGTAAGAAACCATTTGCTGTACTTTGTATTACCCACTGTTAAAAAGAGGCATAATACTTAGTAAGCTTCTTAGATTCTGGGGGCAACATAAGCCACATTTGGATATGGGACTTTTAACTATTTATTGAATAAACCTTAAAACAGCAGTTTTAAGTGAAATAAAGGCACCTCTGCTTGGGCCATGTGACTTAGCAAACCCTGTACCTATAGTATAGGAAATATGCTCTTTTCTGCCAAGTGTTCTGATCTCCTTTTGGGTCATGGTGGAAACTGAATTACCCAGTCATGATTCACTAAATGACTGTATTACTCAAAATGCCCATAATAAACTGTGAGTTATCAGATCCACACAATAATAGAGTTGACCATGCACAGCATCATTCCTATAAAGTAGAGATTATATGAGAATATATTTTAAGGTCTGGAAGTTACAAGTAAACTTCATGAGGTAGATAGTTCAAACTCCCATGATATATTCTCCTTCTGCTTTTCTATTAACCCCTCAACTAACAACTGTGGATTCTGGCTGGGTGTGGTGGCTCATGCCTGTAATCCCAGCACTTTGGGAGGCCGAGGTGGGTGCATCACTTGAGGTCAGGAGTTTGAGACCAGCCTGGCCAACATGGTGAAACCTTGTCTCTACTAAAAATACAAAAATTAGCAGGGCGTGGTGGCGGGTGCCTGTCCCAGCTACTTGAGTGGCTGAGGCAGGAGAATCACTTGAACCCCGGAGGCAGAGGTTGCAGTGAAGGGAGATCACACCACTGCACTCCAGCCTGGGCGACAGAGACAGACTCTGTCTCAAAACAATAACAACAACAACAACAAACAACTATGGATTCACGAAGAGTTCCCTATTACCACTTAAATGAAAGAAAAAATGAACCAGTTTATAGAAGGATCCATACACTATGGTGTCAGAACATGATCTGGTTGAGAGATACGCGTGCCCTCATGCTGGACACTGTATTACAACTCCACTTGAGATGGTCATGGGAGACAGTGATACAGATAATTCGATCAGAAGGAAAAATTTCAGGTGGTACATGTTTGTGGGATGAGAAATGGATGCTAGTATAGATCTACAAAGATCCATAGGAAGCAACCAAAAAGAGACTTGGGAAGAATATAAAAGAGACTTGGGAAGAATAATAACTAGAAAATTGGTGATAAGGAATTCTGGGGAAACTGCATGTGGATAGGCATGTCCTAGGTAAGTGTGTTCCAGGTGGCATTCACTGCAGAGGAAGCTGTCAGTATCCAAATGGGCAAGATGAGTCCTCCTGTGGATGTCAGTCAGCTGCTTTTGTTATCCTTTCTGGTGCTTACTCAATGGGTCCATTTACAAAGTGACTGTGACAGTATAGATGGAGCTTATTCATGGGCTTAACCACAGAGATTTTTTTTTTTTTTTTTTCCACAAAGGCTGCTTTGGCTACCACCACTGCTGGGTGTCCAACTTACCAACAGCACAGGCCAATAAAAAGCCACAAAACAATGTTATTCCCCAGGAAATCTATCTGGCCATCTGGTGACTGGTTGATTATGTTGGATCCTTTCTGTTACGGAGTGGGCAGACTTGTTTTTTTCTCATGAATATAGATATTTAATAGGCATATGGATTTTCTTTTCTTTTTTTTTTTGAGACGGAGTCTCCCTCTGTGGCCCAGGCTGGAGTGCAGTGGCGCCATCTCAGCTCACTGCAAGCTCCGCCTCTCGGGTTCACGCCATTCTCCCGCCTCAGCCTCCCAAGTAGCCGGGACTACAGGCGCCTGCCACCACACCCGGCTAATTTTTTGTATTTTTAGTAGAGGCAGGGTTTCACTGTGCTAGCCAGGATGGTTTTGATCTCCTGACCTCATGATCTGCCTGCCTCGGCCTCCCAAAGTGCTGGGATTACAGGTGTGAGCCCCTGTGTCCGGCCAACATATGGATTTTTTTCTATGTTTACAATATTTCTGTCCACACAATCATTTACGTATGTACAGAAAGCCTTACTCATCACTATGGTATCACATATTACATTGCCTTTAATGAAGGAACTCATTTTACAGAAAGGAAGTGAGACAATGTATTCATGCTCACAGAATTCACTGGTTTTACCATGTCTCTGTCATGTACGTATATATGCCTTGATAAAATGAAATGAAATAGCCTACTAAATGGTGAGTTATGGCACTGTCTGGGTGACAACACCCTACGAGGTTAGAGTGCTTTCTGACAGGATGCAGTGTATGCCTAAAATATTTGGCTATATGCGGTGCTGTCTCCTTCACAGCATGGGTAGAGCTGGCTAATCATGGGTTGGGAAATCATCGGTAGAGCTGGCTAATAAATACTGCTGTCTCTCCTATTTTCAGAATGCATGGAACTGGGGACAAAAGCATAAAGCAGAGAGTGACCTCTTTCACTATTGTACCATATAACCTACATAAAGAATTATCATTTCCTGTCCCTCAGTCTTGGACTCAATAAACTTGGAGGTCTTAATGTCCAAGGGAGGAATTTCTCCTGGGAACACAGTAATATTTCCACCAAATCAGAATTTGAGACTCACAGAGCAATTCTTCAGAGATTCCAAATAGTGTGTCTTCCTAAATGAACAGGCTAGAATTTCTACTTTCCATAGGTTGAAAGCTACAATGTCAACCAACAGCTGGTTGAAAACAGCATTTTCATATTTTTTTGTTATAAGAGTATTTTATTCTCATCAATTTTCTAAGTTATAGTCCCTGGCAACTCCAAGTGATATTTCAGGAATGTACCATGGTGCCCTATTAGATGTGATACACCATATTGCTTTACTGAATCCAAGAGCTGCCTATGGGGATAATAATATATCATTACATAATGAGCATCATAAAACATCATTTTGGATTCCAAAAACTAACACACACTATATTTTGTAGACAAGTAATATATATTTCAAAGTGAGACTGTTTCAGAGGGAGACGTAAAAAATAATTGAATCAAGAAAATAGTATGTTAGAGGCTCTTGGCTGGGAGAGAGTTCTGATAATCCTTTTTACCAAATTAAATTTAATGCATGGCAGATAAAAAAAACCCCAATTCTTATATTACATACCTCTAATACACATACAAGACAGATCAAAAAATTATTAATGAATTTAAATTTTAAAACATACCTATACTAAATTTTTGCTCTTGATAATTCAGAAGGAAATTTTCCTATTAATATTATGCATTTGTATAATCAGGAAAGGAAAATACATACTAAACTATGAACCTTTCAAATATGAATAATTTGTAATAATGACAGAATCAATGTCTGCTTTTCATAGCAACTTGTCAGCAGCGGTTATGCTTGTGAAACAAACGGAATTTTAATTTCTTCACTTGGACATACAATGCAGAATAAATTCCAACATATGCATGCTGTAAGTGATTGTTCTCAGATTCTAGAGAGTTGACATTTTTATATCATGTCAAAACAAATTAAGAACATATCAAAACTGAATTCAGAAATGTCTAATTATTGCTGACTCAAGTCACTTAGTGTGAAGATGACTATGAGGGATGCAGAAACAAATAGATCTTGAACAGAGTATAAAAGTTTCTGCACCCGTCAGAAGTTTATATTTTTCTGACTCTGACAAAGTAATTTACTGGAGTTGGGTTTTTCATGTCAGTATTGGATTTGTGAATTGAGTTAGGTGCAGGCACAAGTAATGAAAGAAGGAGATTGGATTATTTCTTCCTAATAGCTTTTCAAATGATTGTTATCATCTATACTTATAAGCCTCTCTCTTTGGTAATATGCATTTCCACGTGCTGGGTTCCCCCTCCCACCCCACTCCCCTGGTATTTTTTTCTACTTTCATTTCCCTGCTTCTGCTTTTTCCAATCTTACGCATTTTTCAAGATCAGCCCAATTGTACCTCATTCATTCATTTCCTTATTTCTTCCAAAACATATTTATTGAGTTTAATATGGGCTGGTTGTTACGCCTTGGAGCTACAATGTCAAGTAAGATATTATCCATACCCTTAAGGAACCCATGTAGACAGGCTGACAGTTTCTGTTCCTCTGTCTATAAAGTGAGGTTGGCAATACTTCAGCAGCAGGATTGTTAAGAATTAGAGTGTATTTCTGAAAACATACGGGACACAGGGAATGTGTAATGTCTCTTAAATGAATAACATTTGCTCATTTACATTGTCTTGTAAGACAACTTTTTTTTTTGTTTCTTTTATTTTATATGAAGTATATATATGTGGGATGAAAACAGGCAGAATTAGGTTTGCCTTCTAATGATTGGTCATTTCTCTTAGTGGCATATGTAGTTATAAACCCTAGAACAGTGACATGACACTGTGGAAATTTGCCCAACAGCCCTTGTAGCCTAATTCCAGCTTAGTGTCATCCCTTATCCTTACTATTTCCTTTTGATATATATGAAAATTGTTGAAAAGAGACAGACCTCTGCTTTATAAAGGTGAAGGTTCCAGTGTATAAAGTGGGAACAGCTACTGCTGATACTCTGCAGCTATGAATTGCAAGAGTTTATTACAAGCTTTCTGTGGCACTTCCTCAGAAAAACCTCCCCACCTTCACAAGAGCTTTATCTGTAAATGGATTGTGCAGTTTCTCTCCTCCCCCTCAGCTTGGCTTCTGTTTGGCAGCTTCCAGTGATCTTTCTAACCTGCATTTATCTTTCCCAAATTAGAGGCAGCTGGGCAATTTTAGGGAGACAACAATTCAGTAATTCTCTCTTTTCTAATTTGTAAAGCCAGTAATTCTCTCAAACTTCAGGAGACTGATTGGCTTGGAAACAAAGAACCGTAATGTGATCTTAAACTTTTCAGGCTTAATTGTTTTACAAATACTCTATAACAATGTGAAAGTTAAAAAAAATCAGTTATTATAATAAATAAACATTACATATTGTGATAGGTCTATTGTCTTTACCTGTTTTTAACCTGATATGAATAGAATCAACTGGAGTTGATTTCCCATTGTAAGTAAGAAACTAGTATTTAATTTCTATTATGCACAGCAAGTAGCCAGGAATGGGACTGTTGAGTTGAACAAGTACATTTTAAAAAGTTGCTTTAGAATAAAGAATAAGAAATTATCACCTGCCAAACGAAACTCCAGTTGTTTTGTATTTATATTACAAAGTACATTTTTATAATTGTTTTTTTTTTTTTGGAAAAAATTCCGGAGATTATTTTTTAAAACAAATTTGATGTCTGCTGTTTTTCCTCTGCTTTTAAATTACATTATTATTTGACCTACCACATCTTGAGCTGCCTTTTAAACCATCTTTTCCACACTCCTTTGGAATAATTCTTACAAGTAGACTTCATTCTGTAAACAATAATGTCACATATTGGTTAGGCTTTCTCCATGAAGTGTGGAGTGTGAGGGAAAGCAGGCTTGTGTATTTGATAAGTCATAGCAATACTTTGTTTTAACAACATTAATGCACTAACATAAATGCTATGCAAAAATAAAATAGCAAAGTGTTATTGTTTTATTGAAAACACAAATTTGACAACCTATGACAAGACACTCATGAAGAGGATCCCAAATTCTCTGTTAGAATGTTTTATTTTCAAGTCTTTTGCCCATTCTTTATTTGGGTCGTTTGTCTTATTATTGAGGTATAAACGACCTTTATATATGCTGGTTACAGGTATTTCATCAGGTACATGTATTATAGATACTGTCTCTTGCAATCTGTGGCTTTCTGTTTAACTTTATTAGTCATGTTTTTCAGGAGTCGCAGTTTTCAATTTGTTAAACCCCAGTTGATAAATTATTTCTTTCATAGTCAATGCATCTTATATCCTCTTTAGGAAAATTTTGCCTTCTCCAGGGTTGAGCAGATATTGTGTATATACAGAATTTCTACTGATACAACCTCCTTTATTTCTGATATTGGTAATTTGTGTTTTTTCCTCTTTTGTTGAGCAAGGAGTGTATCTTGCTGGGGGTTTATCTATTATTATTATTATTATTATTATTATTTTACTTCACAAAAAACAAGCTTCTGATTTGAGTTTTTTCTGTTATTTGTTGTCTATCTCATAGATTTATTCTCTTATTTTTAATAATTCCTTGATTCTACTTTCTTTGGTTAATTTGCTTATCTTTTTCTAGTTTCTTCAAGTCAAAACTTACATAATTGATTTGAAATCTTTTTCTTTTCTCATAGAAACATTTCATGCTATAAATTTTCTTATAAGCAGTGATTTAGCTATATTCAACAAACCTATATATTGTATATTCAATATATTTTATTTTGTAAAAAATGCAAAGTAGTCAAGTGCTATTATTTTAGTGAAAGCAATATTTTCCAAGAAAAATACTTAGTCTCATATTTTTTATTTATTTGATGCTGTATATTATGTTCCCAGATTCACATATAAACTAAAGGCACATTTTTTGAGAATGAAAGTTTGAGGCAGGTTTTTATTTATATGTAACTATATATGTAATGCAAATTTAACTTTGGGCATAAAAATGACTTTCTCTAAAATAATTTATAAAGGCATCACATCAGATGAATGTATTAGATTTTAAAAACTATTCAATCTAAGAAATGAGAGTGTTTACTCAAGGCAAATTTATTTTATTAATAATAGTTTGCCCATCTATAAAATCCAGATGATAAATGTTTTTAAATTTTAATATTAAAACACTCTAAGATTGGTGTCTTCTCCCCACTGCCCTCACCATTCTCTGAATTGTTCTGATGCTGCATTGTGGGAGAGGCTAAATATGTCTCAGAAAAATCTATACCTGTTGGGAAAGATCAACTCTGCCTGGGAAGGTAGTTCCAACCAGGAAACAAAGTAACACCCTCTGTGCAATGATCTGTATTTTCACTTTCCAGCATTACTCAGAAAGGCAAATGCAGTCACACTTGAACTAGAAGGAATGCCCTAGAAGGAATGCCAATTAGCATTTCTGACTTTAGCATACATTACCCACTATATGTTCATCTCATATACAAATACATTGTCTAGAGTAATGTGGCTAACCTCACAGGTGGCACAGGAAATCAAACAAGGTTTTATAGTGTTCTCGTACATGTTTAGGCAGGAATATATATGCACATCATAAGCTAAAAACCAGAAGGTGTTACTGAAAAATACTGAGGTACATTTGAGGAGGCTTGAGTTTTAATCCTCACGTTGTGATTTTGGATAAGTAACCTAATGTCTTCATGCGTACAATGAACCATTCGGCCCAGATAATCTCCATGGTGCTTTGCATCACTAGAACTTTAGGTCTACAATAACCATGAACCACATAGGAATTTCAATAGGTTCAGGAGGATAACATCAGAAACATTTTGTCAGTGCTCTTCAGTTTGATTCAATTTAGTAAACCACAGTTGATCACAGATCATGTGCCTAGTACTGCTTGTACCAGCTGGGCTCTGGGAGCAGAATATTTTTGATTTACATATATCTTTAAAATGATATTGAGTAACTTAATTTTTTATTGGTTTCTTTTCACCTTCTGCTCTCAAGTTTTCCGGAATTATATAAATACCATTAATTTTATAGTGTCAATGAATTGCGTTTTAATATTTTTGTTGGTATTCATACCAAAAGTAAAATGTCATAGGCTGTCAGTGCATGATTTTTCCTTCTTGAACAAAAGAAAGTCTTTCTTTTACTAAACTTTACCTTGGACATGACAGTTTCTATGATTGCCAGTCTCTCAGCTATCATTTACCTTTTTAAAAGCTGTAAGAAATTGACTTTGGTCTCTCAGCCTTTGGCAACTGTAATCCCTGTTCCTCCATCATTGGTGGCCATGACCCTGTTCTGGGGCTTTACATAGTAAAATTTGTCAGTTAAAAATCTGTATTTAGATACCAGATTAAAAGTAATAATAATTATTCAACAGATCAGTTTTCTCTTCTAATTTTAAGAAGTGTTTCAGATTAAAATTATTTTGTATATTTAATTCTGAGTATAATCATAGACCTAGGTAATAATGAAATAACAAAGCCATCTATAAATGAATTCAGGTATGTATCTTATAGTACATATTTCTCTTTATCCTGGAAAAAATTAAAGTTCTTGAGTCTTTCCTGAGAGAGCTATGCATAGCCGTTGGTTTGCTATACACTGGAAGCTACACACCCATAACAAAAATAATTTGTGTCCCCTGATTTACAAATAGTGAGCACTTGAATTGGATCCTCCTGATGGATTTTGTTCTATATATTTCTAAAATCATAAGAATTCTGAAAATAAAATGAATATTATAGTATAGCTAGTTTACCCAGCACCATCAATTTATGGAGATTGAAAACAAAAGGTTAAATGGCATCTTGGTGACGTGAGGTATTGGTTGTGACCTGTAATTCAGATTTTCTGTCTCCTACTCCAGTGCTTGTTATTGTTGTTTTCATAGGCAAATGTTTATTGAGAACTTATATGCTAGGCATTGATAAACATTGATACACACTGGGCAATACAATAATTAGTAAAACAAGTTCTCTGCTTTCCTGGAGATTGCATTCTAGGGGAAGTGATAATGCAGCCAGGAAAATGGCAATGCTGAGATTAGAATCTAGGAAGGCAAATTCTATACTGCCTCTCAGCTCATCTGGATTCCCTGAGTTTATTTTTAACTTTTTTTTTCAAGTTAATTTCAGACTTGCAAAAGAGTTGTAAAGATCTACACCAAGTTTGCATGTGCCCTTCCTCCAGCTTGTCCAGTATTAACATCTTAAATAACCATGATACACTCATCCAAACTAAGAAATTAACATGGTTACATATAATACTATTAACTAAACTATAGACTTCATTTCAATTTTGTTACTTTTTCCATTAATGTCTTTTTTTCTGTTCCAAAAGCCAGTCCAGACTTCCGCATTACTTTTAGTGGTCATGTTTCCATAGCCTCCTCCAATCTTAAATAATTTCTCAGACTTTCCTTGTCTTTCATGACTGTTTACACTTTTGCAGAGTATTGCTCATACACTATTTATTAGAAGCAAGATACAAAGTCCACACCACACATGGAGAGGAGAATTAAGCTCCACCTTCTGGGGAAGTATCAGATAATTTATGGAATATGTTAAAACTACCACAATAATTAATAAGTTTGAGTGGAGAGGAGATACTTGGAAGCTATGCAAATACTCTGTTTCTTCTTAAACTTTGACCCACTAATGTTAGCATTCATTGGTGGATCTTGCCTGTAGCAATTATTATTGATGTTCTAATGATGATTTTCTATTTCTTCTTTCCTTCTACATTTTTTGATTAAAATTCTTCTGGAGGAGAGAGTTTTGTTCTTCTCCCCCATTTGCTTGTTCATTCGGTCATTTATTTTTATAAGTATGAACTCATAAATACATTTTATTGTTATTTGTTGGCTCAGATTATTTTTGGCTCAGATTATTCTAGCTTACCTAGTGGGAGCCCCTTTTGACATGCATATGATCTCTTCTCTCTCTCCCTGTCATTACATTCTTACTTTTTGACACTTTAAAATGCTCCAGACTCATATTTTCTGTACCTCAGCTTCAGAATCAGCCAATTCTCTAAGAAGCTCTGATTCCTTTTGCGAATAAGAGTATTTATAAACCAAGATCTGAGTGCTAGGAATGCTTGTTGATGTTCGTCACTGCCTCTAGGCCCTCACATACAACAGAGCTAGAAAATATATGTATGTATGAATCCACGTACACACTTCTAAATTTCTAAATATATCATCCTATATATTAAAGTAAAGCTGACTTTACACTGATATTTTAGATTTCAGCCCAGTATCACAGTGTTCCTTTTACCATTCTTTATTTGCTTATTTGTAACTTCTTTTTCTGATGCATGTCTGTCTCTCGTTATCTGTAACATATTTACAGTGATACATTGCTTAACCATGGGGATTTCATCATTGTACAAGCATCGTAGAGTATACTTCCACAAATGTAGATGGCTCAGCCTACTACATACCTGGGCTATACAATATAGTGTATTGTTCCTAGACTACAAACCTGTACAATATGTTACTGTACTGAGTACTGTAGACAATTATAACACAATGGTAAGTATTTGTGTATCTAAACATACCTAAAAATATGAAAGGTACAGTAAAACTGTGGTATAAAAGATTTTTAAAAGGCACACCAGTATAGGGCACTTCCCATGAATGGAGCTTGCAGGACTGGAAGTTGCTCTGGGTTAGTCGATGAGTGAGTGGTGAGTGAATGAGAAGGTGTAAGGTATCACTATATATACACTGCCGTAGACTTTATAGACACTGTACACTTAGGCTAAACTAAATTTATGTAAAATTTATTTCTTCAGTAATGAATTAACCTTAGCTTATGTAACTTTTTTATTTTATAAACTTATTTATTTATTTATTTATTTATTTTGAGACGGAGTCTCGCTGTGTCGCCCAGGCTGGAGTGCAGTGGCCGGATCTCGGCTCACTGCAAGCTCCGCCTCCTGGGCTTACGCCATTCTCCTGCCTCAGCCTCCCGAGTAACTGGGACTACAGGCGCCCGCCACCTCGTCCGGCTAGTTTTTTTGTATTTTTTTTAGTAGAGACGGGGTTTCACTGTGTTAGCCAGGATGTTCTCGATCTCCTGACCTCGTGATCCACCCGTCTTGGCCTCCCAAAGTGCTGAGATTACAGGCTTGAGCCACCATGCCCGGCCTATAAACTTATTTTTTAAAACCTTTGGACTCATAATAACCTTTAGCTTAAAACACAAACACATTGTACAGCTGTACAAAAATATTTTCTTTATGTCTTTGTTTTATAAGTTTTTTTCTATTTTAAATATTTTTATTTTTTACTAAAAATTTTTTTAGTTAAAAACTGAGAAACACACACACACATTAGCCTAGGCCTACACAGGGTTGAGAATTTCAGTATCAGTCTTCCACTTCCACATCTCATCTGGCAATCTATCTATCTATCTATCTATCTATCTATCTATCTATCTATCAATCATCAGCATCTATCATCTATATCTCTAGGTACCTATCTATAAACACACACACACACACACACACAGAGACTAATACAATTTCTGGTACCAGGAGTAGGGTGTTATTTCTCACCTATATCTAATTTAGATAAGACTTAGACTTTAGAGTTGATGCTGGGATGAGTTAAGACCTTTGGGAGTGTTGTAATGGAATGAATGTCCTTTGCATGTAATAAAGATATGAATTTTGAGGGACCAGGGGTGGAATGCTGCAGACTGATTTGTACCCATACCTACTAATTTGTTATGTGAATCCCTAACCCCTAAAGTGACTATATTTGAAGGTAAGGCCTATAAGGAAGTAGTTAAGGTTAAATGAGGTCATAAGCCTGGAGCCCTATTATAGTAGTGTTGATGCCCTTATAAGAGGAGGAAGAGAGACAAGAGCTTTTTCTCTTCACCATGTAAAAACGCAGGGAGAAAGTGGCTGTCTGAAAACTGGGAAGGTAACGCTCACCAGGAATTGAATTAGCTGGCATCTTGATCTTAAACTTCTTAGTCTCTAGAACTGTGAGCTGTGTGAAAATTAATTTCTGTTATTTGAGCCACCTAATCTATGATATATTTTTACAGTAGCCCTATCACTATATATGTGTGTGTATATAAGTGTGTGTGTGTATGTCTGTATATATGTGTATACATACATACACATATGAATGCTTATATATGTATGCATAATATACTATAACATTATATTACATATATATCAAATACTTAACTGAGAGTGTGTGTGTATATACACACACACTTAAGTATTTTTTATTTTGTTTTAAAATTCTGTATTTTCTGAGATTGTTGGATTTGTGGTTTGATATCTGTCATTCATTTTGGAAAATTCTTGCCATTACTTTTGTTCATTTTTTATTCTTCTTGGTCTTTGTTGGATTGGTTTAATTTGAAAGCCTTGTATTAGAGCCCTGAAGTTCTTTCTTCTACTTGTTCGATTTTATTGCTGAGACTTTCCAGTGCATTTTTGCATTGCTCTGTGTCCTTCATTTCCAGGAGTTGTTGAATGCCTTTTATTTATGCTGTCTAGTTCACCAGAGACTTTTCCATTTATATCCTGTATCATTTTTAAAAAATTTATTTGAGTTGGATTTCACCTTTCTCAGGTGTCTCCTTGATTAGCTTAATAATCAATCTTCTGAATTGTTTTCCTGGCAATTCAGAGATTTTGTCTTGGTTTGGATCCATTGCTGGTGAGCTAGTGTGATCTTTTGGAGGTGTTAAAGAACCTTGTTTTGTCATATTATCAGAATTGTTTTTCTGCTTCCTTCTCATTTGGGTAGACTATGGCAGAAGAAAGATCTGGGATTTGAGGGCTGCTGTTCTGATTCTTTTGTTCCATAGGGTGCCCCCTTGATGTGGTATCCTCCACCTTTCCCTAAGGATGGGGGTTCCTAAAAGCCAAACTGCAGTGATTGTTATTTCTCTTCTGGATCTAGCCACCCAGCTGAGCTACTGGTCTCTGAGCTGGTACTGGGGAGTGTCTGCAAAGAGTCCTGTGATGTGAACCATCTTCAGGTCTCTCAACTGTTGATACCAGCACCTGATCTGGTGAAAGTAACAGGGGAGTGAAATGGAATCTGTGAGGGTCCTTGGTTGTATTTTTGTTTAGTGTGCTGGTTTTGTGTTGGTTGGCCTCCAGCCAGGAGGTGTCACCTTCAAGAGCACATCAGCCATGGTTGTATAGGAAGGATACAAGCTTGCCCTAGGGTTGCCTTTGGATAAGTATTCAGGTTTCTCAGGCAGTGGGAAGGGCCAGAGAGCTCCCAGGAGATTATGTCCTTTGTCTTCGACTACCAGGATGGGTAGAGAAAGAACACCAGGTTAGGGGAGGGATAGGCTGTCTGAGCTCAGAATTAGCCATGTTGCCTAGGCTGGTCTCACACTCTTGAGCTCAAGCAATCCATCTGCCTCAGCCTCTCAAAGTGTTGGGATTATAGGTGTGAGCCACCATGCCTGGTTGAAGGCATTCTTTATCTCTGTTACTGTGTTTTTGATTTCTAGCATTTCCATTTGATTATTTCTTAAAGTTTTGATTTCCCTTCTGAAATTATATATCTGATCTTGCATATTGTCTACCTTTTAATTAGTGCCTTTAGTATATGAATCATAGCTATTTTAAATTCCTTGTCTGATAGTTCCAACATCTGTGTCTTATTCTGATTACAATTCTTACCCCTTCTTTTGAGGGTGTGTTTTGTTTGGCTTTTCATTCACCTCATAATATTTTGATTGAAGCTGGACATCTTGTTTAGGATAAATACTGAGGTAAATATTATCACACTTAGAAATAAGGGTGTCTTGGCTGGGCGTGGTCGCTCACACCTGTAATCCCAGCACTTTGGGAGGCTGAGGTGGGAGGATCACAAGGTCAGGAGATCGAGACCATCCTGGCTGACACAGTGAAACCCCGTCTCTACTAAAAATACAAAAAAATTAGCTGGGCGTGGTGGCAAGTGCCTGTAGTCCCAGCTACTCGGGAGGCTGAGGCAGGAGAATCGCGTGAACCCAGGAGGCGGAGCTTGCAGTGAGCCGAGATCGTGCCACTGCACTCCAGCCTGGGTGACAGAGAGAGACTCCATCTCAAAATAATAATAATAATAATGATAATAATAATAATAATAACCCAGAAATAAGGGTGTCTTTCGTTCTGCTAGACGTTTGTTTGGTAAGTTTCGTTAATGTAATCAGGAATTGGGCTGTGTTTGGGGTCTGTTGCTATGGCTACCTTTAGTGTACCATATGCTTCAAGTTCCTCTAGCGGTTAATAGCTTCGAGGCCATTTTCTCAATATCTGCTCCTCCTAGGCTTTGGATTTTCCCTTTTCTTTGCACCTGTTATACAGTATATCTCTTACAGCTATCCTAGCTGTATGCAACTGTAACAAGAAAAATCTTAAAAAAAATAAATAAATAAGGTCAAATGAGCAAGTTTTCTTTAAGCAATCAGAAAACTGAGGGCAGGTTAACACTTGTTAACCTGGTGGTGGGAAATGAGAAGGCTGTGTTCTGATTAAGCAACAATTTCTGATAATGACTGTGGCTTTTGTTTTCAGGAATGTGGCTTTCCAAAGTATTCCTGCCCCTTCTCCAGCAGTCTGGCTGGGTCTACCAGGTATTCCTGTGTGTACCAAAAAGGTGGAACTATCTGCTCCATGTTCCATTCCTCCAGCTACAATAGGTTTTCCTACATGTTCTAAGGTGAAATTTTTGTTTTTATTGTTGTTTTTCTTTTCCCTATAGATGATGGGGACACCAGAGAGATAGGTCTGGGTGGCATTTCAGCAGTGGCCAAACAGCAACCCAAACAGCACCCCTAGGGAGATTTTTCTGGATTTGTGTCAATCATTTCTGTATCTCTTGGGTTCATGGAGAAAAGGCTACAAGAGATTAGGAAGCCTCATATATCCGTGGCCCTCAGGAACTTCACGTTGTTAGACTACGCTACACTCATCCTTTTGTAATTCATTAAAAATTTTTAGCTGACCCTTTTACTGGCCCTGTGGCATTTTTTTTTCTTTTTTTTTTTTTTTTAGATGGAGTCTAGCTCTGTCACCCAGGCTGGAGTGCAGTGGCACAATCTAAGCTCACTGCAAGTTCCACCTTCCGGGTTCACGCCATTTTCCTGCCTCAGCCTCCTGAGTAGCGGGGACTAGAGGTGCCCACCACCACGCCTGGCTAATTTTTTTTGTATTTTTAGTAGAGATGGGGTTTCACCATGTTAGCCAGGATGATCTCGATCTCCTGACCTGTGATCCACCTGCCTCGGCCTCCCAAAGTGTTGGGATTACAGGCGTGAGCCACCATGCCCGGCCCCTGTGGTATCTTATAGCACCTGTTGTAGATAAGCAAACGGTTCTCCCTTCAGGCACCTGTCTCATTCCAAGATTTTAGGTTAGTTCTTTGCCTTGTGCCCTTGGTTGTCTGACTGGTTAAAGGAAATTTGTTAATTTCACATTTTTGTTTTAGATTTTTCATTTTGCAAGAGTGAGATAAATGCTCCTTCCAGTTCTCTAAATCTCCAAGTCAAAACTGATATACTAGTGATTTAATATTCTTCATCATCAGCTTAACCAAATACCTTTTCAGTAGTATGATGTGTACATGATGTACTTTCTCAATTCTACTTTATTCACAGAATTTTATACTACTATAGTGTACATTTATGCTTGAAAGTCTTTTATTTATCACATATCAAATTTCTCTGCAACAAAACATTCATATAAACTGGAATTTCAAGTTTTTGGCTATGTCACTTAATTCCTTAAATGCTTGAATCGTATCCCAGAATCATATAGTGTTCTAGTTTCCAAAAATTATTTTAATTTAAACATCAGCTGATGACTCAATTAGGTTCTTCTTTCATTTTTTTTTTAAGGCAAAGAATGGAAAACTCACAACAGGATTCATTATTCAGTCATTATAATAATTTATTTTCCTAATCCTGATAATTAATAAGACTTGTCAAATGACTGTTAATTGCAACTATTAGTTTTTCACTTGGAGACACCTTTTTAATCCAATGTACCCAGAAAAGTCTGTGAAAATAAAATATTATTCATTTACGAAGGGCTTTGCCAATACAATATTTTGGTTAAGAATGCTTTTATCTTACCACATATTTTAAATACATTGTTTTCTAAAAAAATAAAACTATAAGATTACAGATTTAACTCATTCAGTTTTCCACAGCTATGGAACATGCCTCTCAGATCTCTTGGTGTCGGAAGCAGACTAGACTGATAGTCCCAGCTAGTACTCTTTGGATCCACCACTGGGTTTGCATGGAGGCTTTACTTCCCTTGAGTTGCTCCCAACCAGTGATGGGTATAATAATGCTGGCTCATTCCTGAGGGTATGGGATTCCTCTAAGAGGAAACATTAGCTCAGGGGTTTCCTTTGACCTAGCCAAGACTTTCACAGAATTACATTGCTGCCTGAGACTCTTTCTATCCTATAGTTCTTTACCACTCATTTTTCACATGTCAGACCTACATTGTGGTCTGCAGGCTGTGCTGACATATCTTGCTCCTTCCCTTTTATTCTCTGTAGGATTTTCCCCTCAAATTAGTCACTTGTGCATCTAACCATGTCTTGGCACATGCTTCATGGAAGACCTGAACTAATACAAATTTATGCAAAATTTCTACCATATAATGTAATTATCAAAGCCAGTTCTCTCAGTCAACACACTCCACCAAACTAGACTTCATTTCTATCAGAAACATCTGACTTCCTCTTCCAATTTTCATAAACCTGTTAATGTAACTTTTTAAAATGTAGTAAAATGCCTAAGATAAATTATTATATCTCATAAAAGTTTACTGCAAATAGTCAATTCAAGATTAAAATGATGTAGGAACTAACATAATTAATACTGATGTAACTGTGATTTGTGTCTTTGGAAGGTTATAAGAACAATAAATTTATGTTCTTATTCATTACTTAATTTTTAGTAATGTATGAGCAGCTGAAATTATAATTTATTTATGAGGCAGAGAGCATGCTAAAAGTCGTTGTATTCCTTGAGTAAATAAGTATCCATGCTTATATTAGACTGTGATGCTCTGATTTGGGGAATGATTAAAAAATAATTGTGTATGAAAAGTCAGAACTAACTCCATGATATGGTTTGACTCTGTGCTGTGACCCAAATCTCACCTTGAATTGTATTATAATAATCTCCACGTGTTAAGAGCAGGACCAGGTGTAGATAATTGAATCATGGCAGGGACCTTTCCACTGTGCTATTCTTGTGATCGTAAGTTCTCACGAGAGCTGATGGTTTTGTAAGGGGCTTCCCCCCTTTGCTCGGGACTCATTCTCTGTCCTGCTGCCCTATAAAAAAGTTCCTTCTGCCATGGCTGTAAGTTTCATGAGGACTCCCCAGTAATGTGGAACTGTCAGTCAATTAAACCTCTTTCCTTTGTAAATTACCCAGTCTCAGGTATTTCTTTATTAGCAGCATAAGAACAAACTAATAAGGTAAATTGGTACCGGTAGAGTTGGGTGCTGCTATAAGTATACCCAAAAATTTGGAACTGGGTAACAGGCAGAGGAGGTTGGAACAGTTTGGAGGGCTTAGAAGAAGATAGGAAGACATGAGAAAGTTTGGAACTTCCTAGAGACTTGGAGGGCTCAGAAGACAGGAAGATGTGGGAAAGTTTGCAACTTCCTAGAGACTTGTTGAATGGCTTCGACCAAAATGCTGATAGTGATATGGACAATGAAATTCAGGCTGAGGTGTTCTCAGATGGAGATGAGGAACTTGTTGGAAACTGGCATAAAGTTCACTTTGTTATGCTTTATCAAAGAGACTCTTGGCATTTTGCCCCTGCCCTAGAGATCTGTGAAACTTTAAACTTGAGAGAGCTGATTTAGGATATCTGACAGAAGAAATGTCTGAGCAGCAAAGCATTCAAGAGTTGACAGAACATAAAAATTAGGAAAATTTGCAGGCTGATGATGTAATAGAAAAGAAAACCCCATTTCCTGGGGAGAAATTCAAACCGGGTGCAGAAATTTGCATAAATAACATGGAGCTAATTAGCAAATGCTAATCACCAAGTCAATGGGGAAAATGCCTCCAGGGCATCTCAGAGACCTTCAGCAGCAGGCCCTCCCATCACAGGCCTGAAAGCCTGGGAGGGAAAAATGGTTTCCAGGGCAGGGTCCAGGGCTCCCCTGCTGTGTGCGCTGTATCCCAGTGCTCTAGCCATGGCTAAAAGGGGCCAAGATATAGCTTAGGTCATTGCTTTAGAGAGTACAAGCCCCAAGCTCTGGCAGCGTCCACGTGATTTAGGTTCTGTTGGTGCATAGAAGATAAAAATTGAGGTTTGGGAACCTCCACTTGGATATCAAAGGATGTATGGAAATGCTTAGATGTCCAGGCAGAATTTTACCGCAGGGATGGAGCCCTCATGGAGGCCCACTGCTAAGGCTGTGCTGAAAGGAAATGTGGGGTCAGAGCATTCACACAGAGTCCCTACTGAGGCACTGCCTAATGGAGCTGTGAGAAGAGGGTAATCATCCTCCAGACCCCAGAATGATAGATCCACTGACAGCTTGTACCATGTTCCTGGAAAAGTTGCTGGCACTCAGTGTCAGCTGTGAAACAGCTGGAGTGGGGCTGTACCCTGCAAAGCTGCAGAGACAGAGTTTTTCATGGCCTTGGGAGCCCACCTCTTGCATCAGTGTGACCTGGACATGAGACACAGAGTCAAAGGAGATCATTTCAGACTTACAATGGGGTGCAGGTATTGGGTAAATATACCCATTCCAAATGGGAGAAATTGTTCAAAACAAAGAGTGCTTTGGGAGGTTGAGGTGGTCAGACAACCTGAGGTCAGGAGTCCTAGACCAGCCTGGCCATCATGGTGAAACCCTGTCTCTACTAAAAATACGAAAAAATTTAGCTGGGCATGGTGGCAGGTGCCTGTAGTCCCAGCTACTCGGGAGGCTGAGACAGGAGAATGGCATAAACCCAAGAGGCGGAGCTTACAGTGAGCCAAGATCGTGCCACTATACTCCAGCCTGACCAACAGAGCAAGACTATATCTCAAAAAAATATATTAGCTGGGTGTGGTGGCTCATGCCCACAATTCCAGCTACTCAGGAGGCTGAGACAGAAGAATCGCTTGAACCCAGGAGGCAGAGGTTGCAGTGAGCAGAGATCGCATGCCATTGCACTCCAACCTGGGTGACAAGAGTGAAACTCCATCTCAAAAAAAAAAAAAAGATGAAATAAGAATGAATATAGTTGGAATAAGCCTTCATTACATATACATCATATAAAATATATATTTCATTATACATTTTGGATAACACATTAATTGTATTATCTTTTATATACTTTAATAATAGAAAATGTAAATGATTTCACATTACATTTGCATCTGCAGGTTTTATTTGTTCTAGTTAGAATGTTGTGGTACTTCTTGTTCTTTGGTTGTTTGGAGGTGCTTTTCATTCTAGATAATTACTCCTGATGATGAATGCTGAGAAAAATGGAAAATAAAATGCTCACATTTAAGTAAAAAAAATCCATTTAAGTCTTTATATATTTTTTGCATTACTACTTGCTTTGCTTACCCCTTCCTGAGCAATTACTTCTTTGCTAATATTTTAAGGATTGAGGGTTCAAAATTATAAAGGTAAAATCACCACTTCTTTTGGTCATGGGTCTACAATACATCTGACTTTTGGCCATCCTAAGAAGCTCCAAAATAAACCAAATTCTTCATTCTTACCTCAAATTGATACAAAACTGAAGGCAGGCAAATTAAATGGGGTTAAATTGCTGTTATTACTCAGTAAAAAAGGTTTCCCAATAGCAGTATTTGTAATTTATCCTTAGCTATTTACCTTGAAAGTTGTTACTCCCTGGAGAAATGTACTATAGTGAAATTCCTAATGGCTAAAGGTATGACTTTTATTAGGAGAACGATATTGTGAAAAGGGAGATGGATTGTAGAATCTACTTGATGCTAGAAAAGAATGCTGAGAGTATGGAAAATTGATTCTTTTAAAACTATTAGTATCCTTGCATTTCTTGAAAGTACTGCCATGCCCACTGTAAACCAGGGCCATGCATTCTTCAGGTTGAAGATTGCTGACTTTGCTGTTTTTCCTTGTACTGTTTCTGGCCTTTAGCTCCTCTTGTATAAAAGTTCTGGAGTCAACATTGGCCTAACTTTTGTAGACACTTTAGTTTGTAAATCCATAATATATTCAGAGGAAGCAGGAGAGAAAGAAAGGAGAAACGAGATAAAGACAGGGAAAAAAAGAAAAAGAAAAGTATAAGATCATATTATCAGCAAACAGAGATAGTTTGACTTCCTCTTTTTCAATTTGGATTCCCTTTATTTTTTTCTCCTTCCTGATTGCTGTGGGTAGACTTCCTGTTTTTCATTTTTGATATATATGTTAGGATGAGTTATAACTTCCCTTTGAAATTATCAGTTGAACTAGTTGTTCCCAAGTAAGAGTCCATTAGAATCACTAAAAGAACTTTAAAAAAGGTAGAGTCAAGCCATTTTTTTAATGTCTACTGAATTAAAATCTCTGAGTGTAAAATCCTGGAATATCTAGAGTTACTTGAACAACCTGTTTTTTGTGTGCCTTATTGCACCCTTATTAGATACCTTCAAGGTCCAGGAAATGGGAATACAATGTAGTGACAACGGAAGAGGATGACAGAGAAAGGAAGAAATACAAAAATTGTCAGGAGTTTAAAAATGAACAAACAATGATAGAACTTACTTTCTTGAGCATATATGAGAAAGACAACCAAAAAAAGACCACTATGAAAGTAGACCTCCCATAATTTGTGAATTTTGAGGGATTTAGATGAGACAGACTTAAATAGGTGTGCAAGGGTGCTGGGGGGTTGGGGCCTGGCTGACCAGGGAGCCGTGCACAGCAGCCTGAAATCGTAGCAATCAGAATGAGAGAGGGAACTTGGAGGTGAGCTGAGCTACCAGAAAACTTTGTCTAAACATGCCCAGACCTAGACAGTCCTGCAAATTCTGCCTCTCCACTCTTCCAAGTCTCATCCCGGAGAACTGGGTCACCCAGGCCCAGCCCTCCCATTTCCCTCCAAGCTCTTACTTCTAGTGTCTTTCTCTCTTCTGTCCACTGCCTATCACCTCACAACCTTTCCCTTTTCCTTTCAGGTTTCTGTCTAATAGCATTCACCCACTGTGTCTGCACAGCTTTCTACTTCTACAGTGAGGCTTGTTTTTCTCACAGTTGTTGGAGGTGAAACTTCTCACCTGCCTCTTAATTGGGAAATAAGGTGGTTCCTGGAAGGAACATTGCAAATAGCCACTGGGCTAGTAACCAAGCGTATTTTCCTACTTTTCACTCTAAAAAACAAAATATAGCAAAAACAAAAGCTACTATGCTATGGGTGAATATAGATTCCAAAATGCTTTCACTAATAGAACCCCAATACCTTCACTTGTTAACCCTGTCCACTGCCTCCTCCCTGTTAGGAAATTTCTGAAATATAACTCTCCTCTCTCATGTTACAGACCAGGCCTGTGTCCTTCTGTTATGTTTTCAATGAAGATGGAGACCCATCTTTATCATTTTTTTGTAAAATATTCTCTCATTTAACGTGTAGAAATTTCAGTTAATTTTTTTTACCAGACATATATTTCTTATTTCCACAGATATTATTATAAAACATTTTGAAATTTCCTTATATAGGAACATGCCACAGAAATCTTGTTTCACCTTACTCCCTTTAACTCCAGCTTTATTATATGGGAGGTGCCATAGGAAAGTTTTCCCCAATGCCATGCCTGATCTCAGGTGACAAAACACAGGCCACTTGCTATTGGTATACGACTCATGCCTTGTATTCCATGCCTTGTATTGAGCCCAAGTCAAAATCAGTTCCTCTGTAAATCTCCCTCTTTGAAGCTAGATGTTCATAAAGGATACCTAAACTAATGTGAGGCTGAGTTTTTTTCAGCACAAGTAATTTCTTAAACCTCTTTTTCACTATTCTTTATTCCAGCTATTAAAATTCATAGCAGCAAACTCCATGAACACTGGATCTATGTGGGCTGGAGGTAAATTTAGGCCTTAATGGAGGATGTCACTCACAAGGCAAGATAATTTAGGGATGGTCTCTTTGCATTTGAATTTTAAAGCACTACACAGGAAGAAAGAAATGTTGCCAGTGTAAATTTATGTATGGATATGGCTTTTGAAAAGTATCTTTAGAATCAACATATGGATCACCAAACTCCTATAATAAGCTTGGATAATGAAAGATAGCTTATTTTTATTTCAGTTTATTTTTAAAGATAAGTTTATACATCTTAATATTCAAAAGAGCCAAAGTTATATTTTCATGGGAGAAAGACATGTATGATAATCCAAAAGCTTGAAGCCAATTATCTGCTGCCAAACTTAAAGTTACAGGACAATCTCAATTGACCCTCTGGGAATACTATATTAAATAGATAAATTCTAAGCAGTGGTCATGATCTGCAAAACTAATGGTTTTCCTCTAATTGTATACTATCTTCCAGATAGGATGACAATAATACTAAAAAGTTAATTTTGACACATTTAGGCATAAAGAAAAATGTTAATAAATATAGCAAAATGTTAAGGTCATTTATCTTTAGTAATGTGACCAAAAATTAATTTTTATTTATTTCCTTATATATTCTGGATTCTCCCCCATCCACCTTCCAAGAGTATGTATTAATTGAATTCCAAGGAATTTTCAATAACTTCCCATTTTGGACCTATCAGATGACAATGGCATATGATTCAAAGGAATACTATTTAAAACATCAACTGGTACAATAATTATCATTAGATTGTTATGATTAATACACAAATAAATAACAAAATAAAACATAGTGGCTTAAATGAGATAGATACTTATTTTTCCTTCATCTAACAATTCAGATAGGCAGTCTAGGATTGAAACGGTGGTTCAGCTCCAGAAAACCCTTTTGAATATGAACTCTGTACTGTGGCTCTTGTCTCAATGGCCCAAGATGGTAGCTAGAGAGCTAACCATCATGTCCCAGTTTCAGCTAGGGCAATAGAGATAGGGACAAAGAAGAAAGGGGCAAAGGGTAGTCAGCAGCTACCTTGTAAATAAGGTCTGTGTATATCGCTAAATATTTTCACTTTTGCTTTGTTAGCCAGAGCTTAGCCACAATGGCCAAAGCTAGATGCAAAGGAGCCTGAAAAGTATAACCTTTAATCTCAGTGATCAAGTGACCCACTAAAAATTGGGGGTCCTAAACTATGAAAGAAGGGGCAAATGGTTATTGGAAGACAATTGGTACTGCCTGCCATAAAGCTATAATTTCTTTTATTCTATAGTCTAATTTATGTACTACACTGCTCTTCAAGTGTCTCTACTCTGTGAAGGAATATTGAGTATTACAAAGCATTAGTACAAAAGGGTATCTTGAGGGAGACGAGGGATGATGGAACTGTTCTGCTATAAGGGTGATGGAATTTGTACTGGATACATGACTACAGAAAAAGCTACAGAGCTGCACACCACAGAGAGAGAATTTTACAGTATGTAAATAAAAGAGAATTTAATCAGGATATGGAGGAAATTCAAGATGGAAGGTAGAGTGTGACATTTTGCCGAAAATAGTATCATTTCAACTGTTTAAACATGATACAAAATTTTAGATTTCAACATAAAACTGTGCAAGAAGTACAAAGTTTTCAAAATTTTTTAGGAGGTATTTAAGTATAAACATTTGAAGTCTTGGCCTAGGTGAGTTTTCTTAACTGCCTTTAGCTCACTAAAAGCGCTAATTATGTCTTTAGTTAGACTATATGTTTATTTGAGTGGCTTAGGGTTGCTGTTAGAGATTATTTGAAGGGTCAGTGCAATCTTAAACCACACCTGGGCCCCAACTGTTGTACTAGGCAGGTAAATGAATGAGTGAAGTTGAGAGCAAATATAAAAATAACAACAATGCAAGTGTATTCGTTAATGGCGACTGGCACTAGGCCTCTGTCTCTGGGGGACAGTATGAGCTAAACTGGAATGCACATACTAGATCTAAAGAGGGCAACTGCTACCCAAGGCTTGGGATGGGGGTTGCGGTGGGGAACAAAGATCTGATTTCTCAAGAGAAGCCAGAATTCTATACAACTATGTGAATTCCCCCAGTTTTAAGTGTTGGAAAATAAAACATTTATAAAAATTGTACGGTTCAAATGAAACACATTTGCTTGTCTTTTTCGTCTTTCTTTTATCAAGTTTGTGTTCTTCTCTCTTATTCCTTTTTCTTTTCCATACATCCCTCTGTAGCCAACGTAGAACTGAAGTGTGGATATTTTAAATATTCATGTAATAATTTTATATGCTCCTGTTTTTACTTTCAAGAGCAATTCCTAAAGTTAAAAATACTAAACAAACCCAAACCATGGACATTTGGTTAAATTTTACTGGCAAATAATCTTCTAATAATCAAATGCATTGATTTAAAAAATTCACCATCTCTTTAGCAATAATAACTAATTGAATACTTTCTATGTGTGAAACACCACTTTGTATAGTATTATATAAATTAAATCATTTAATTCTCAAAGCAATCCTATGAGGCTTTATTAACTCATCTGTAGATGAGGAAACTGAGGCTTAATGAGATTAAATTATTTTCTAAGGTTACAGAGCTGTGTCTAGAGCCATGTTCTTAAGGATGTCCTATAAGCAAGAGACAGAGTTGCCAACAAACAAACAAAACAAACCAGAATGCCCAGTTAAATTTGAATATTCGTTTGCTGTATTTTTATTTACCAAACCTGACAACTCTACCATAAGGGTAATGCTTTGGCTTTTTTGTTCCAATTCATTTGGCAAAAGGTAGAGAATTGAAGAGAACTTTCACTAGATTGGAACCAGAAAATTTTTTTATATTATGCACATATTTTTTGTTTGCTTGATTTTGAGACAAGGTCTTGCTATGCTGCTCAGGCTGGTCTCAAACTCCTGGCCTCAAGCGATCCTCCCATGTTGGTCTCCCAAAGAGCTGGGATTATAGGCATAAACCACCATGCCTGGCCTATTATGCATATATTTTAATAAACTTTCTTACTCTCCCTTTTCTTTTCATTCTCAAAAGCTTTGAAGTGTAGTAGAACAAAACCATACAGAACATGGTAAAATTCATTAATGGTGTTTTAATTTTATTTCTCTAATGTCCTCTGTTAAGTGTCTTACACTTTGAATAAATTTATAAAACATATGCAAGTCCTGTTATCTAAGCAGCCAGGAAACCAAACTCTTAAAGGAAGGTTCATTGTCAAGGAGGACTTCAGGGATGTGTTTCGCATTTGTGTGGAATTTATATCTTGTTCTTGGCAAGGAACCAAGGAAAACAAGCTCAGCCTCCAAGGTTAGGGAGGGAGAAGGAGGGAATGAGAGAGAGTATGAGATGAGAAGTGAGGTCATCTAGAAGAAGTTATTTCAGAAGAAAAGCCTCAGTACATGCCAGGGAGCAGCTGTTTGAGCCATGCTGTTGCTTGTGCTGGCCAGGCTGACTTGGATTCCCAGCTCTTTCCTTTTTCTGATGTTAATGCTACTTGCCATGTCATCGTTCTAATTTTTATCCTCTCCGCCACCTTTTTTCCTTTGGAACTGATCACTTGTTCACTATATGTATCTCCAGGAGACTTCCCTGCAGTTATAATGGGTGACAGTGATTGGGAAGGGAGGATAGGCAGGGGATTTCACAGTTAGTCATTCAACCACAGTTCTGTGATATTTTTATCTTTAGCATATTTTATTCTTGCTACAGTATTTGGAAGCAAATGTCTTCTTTTTTAAAATTTTAGGCTCAAGTTTGATGTGAGTCTATGTAGAGTTTCCTCCTTGAAAATCTCATAAGTATACCAAAAGCATTTCCTATTTGATCTAAAACCCAAAATGGTTTGCCAAAGGGCCAATTCCAGGCAAATCAGAACCTGGAAAAGTGATCAAGGCTCCTCTTTACCTTCTCTTTGTATCCTTTCCTCCCCCACTCTCCTAGCACTTCTCTGACCTTAAATACCAGAGCCTGATATCCTAATACTGCATTCTGTTTTCCCACCACGGAACCCTGAGTCTTTACCTTTTTCTCCTACCCATTGATTCATCTGTTCATTCAATTATTTATTGGTTCATTTTGCAAGTAATTATTGAGTATCTACCATGTACCAGGTTGTTCTAGGTGCTGAGTTACAGCAGCAAATAAAGCAACAGGCTTGCCCCTTCATGTGTATGTGTAAGATAGGAGACAATGTATAGGTGTGTAGTATCAATGGATGGGTATGTAATATATAAGTATATAAAATATAAAAATACATATGTATAAGTATATAAAAATAGATAAATACCATTAAGAAAAGGCAATCAAGGTAAGAAGAGAGAAGCTCAGTTAGTTACAGTGATCAGAAAAGATCTTTTTGACGGGCTGAGATTTGAGCAGCAACCCAGCTGAAGCAGAGAAGCAAGCCAGATACCTGGGAGTGGAGAGTTCTGGGCAGAGGGAACAGCAAGAGTCACAACCTTAAAGTTGGAACAGCAAGAAAGCCAGTATGGGAGGAGATGAGGTCCAAGTGGTAGCCAGGAGCCAGATCACGTAGGGGCCTTGTAGGGACTTTGGGATTCCTTTGGTGTGAAGGGAAGTCATTGAGGGGTTTTGGATGCAAGAAAGTAACAAGGTGAAATGGATATTGTGAAAAACCTTTCAGTAATATTTCCCACAGAGAGTAGAATGATGGTTGCCAGAGGCTGGGGGCAGGAAAAGTGTGTGACAGAAAATGGGGAGATGTTTATCATAGGATACAAAGTTTCAGTTAGAATCAATAAGTTCTGGAGAGCTATGAATCTATTGCACAGCATGGTGACTATAATTAATAATAATGTATATATGAAAATTGCTGAGAGATCTTACATGTTCTCAATACACAAAAATAATGATAAGTATGTGAGGTGATAGATATATTAAAGAGCTTGATTTAATTATTTCACAGTATACACATATCAAAACATCACATTGTATACCGTAAATACATAAATATATATAATTAAAATACAGAAATGAGATTGAAAATAATTATCTTTTCCTACTATTTGCATTAAAAACTAAAGATCATTGTGTAAAAAAAAAAAAAAGAGAAAGAGAGAAATACCAGTTACTCTAGAGCCTTTCACACTGAAAGAAAATAGTATTTTGCAAACTTGTCATATTTTTTTTGTGCATCTGTGGCTTTGCACATACTGTGTCTTATGCCCTCTAATGTTCTCCCTCACTTCATCTTTATGTCCAATGGTATTTGGCATATACAGTATATCTGTTAGATCACATTATAATATGGCCTGAAGTTGCCGATGAGGCCATGATGTCCTTAGGCATTATCCACAGAAGTTAGAACAATGCATGTGGCCTATCCCTTATCAAACATCAAACTGCTGAATGGATGAATAAATGATTTATTTCATCTTCTTGTTTCACTAAGAAGTAAAGTTCCACATTAGAAAATTCCTTTGACTCTGAAGATTAGCTCAATTGCAAACCACATGAATTTTTCTGGTAAACTGAGTTTAAAAGCTAGTTGGAGTTAACTGCCTATTTATTATGTATCATTCTTTAAGAAATTTTTTTTTCTTGAAATGATGTAGTATTTTTACTAATGAGTATTTTTACTTGCATTAACCCAGAACTATTACGATACAAGCCTGTTTTAATGACATTACTTTTACCTCATTGTTTTCTTCTTAAAATCTGTACATATGCCAGGTACTGTCCACTAGCACTCAAACACAGCATGTTCCATGCTGTCTTTGTTTCCAGAAAGATTGAAACCACTTTCCTAGAATGTCTTGACTGTTGGCTTTTAGATAGGTGCCACCCGTGGGAGGTACTGAAGCAAAATTAGAAGGCAGGAGGAAGGGAGACACTTCTGCTTCTGGCTCTGGTAGTCGCAGGCAACTTCAGGTTTCTCAGTGGTAGCCTTGGCTCCAGCAGCTTCAGTGAGAGCTGAGGATATCATAGAGTTAGCACAGGGGTCTCCAGTAAAGGGATCAAGGGCAGCTTCTTCTTAGCTGCAATGGCTAAATTCCCAGCAGAGTCAGTGATGAATTTAGTCTCGTAGCTCTGTCCCAACAGTGGTAGTGGCTTCCTGATCTTGGGGTAATATCCTCTCTTTCGCTCAGTCAGCCTTTGTAACACATTTCTTACCAATTCCCTATGTTAAATCCCTTTGTTAGAAATACCTAGAATGGTTTATGTTTTCCTCATTGCATACTGACTGATAAGAAAAGGAGTAGACTGTATTTTTGCGTTCACAAGTATTCACCAAAACCTAGCCTTGCAGTCACATTCTTTGTCTACCTTTTGTTTCTCAGTATAATACTTCTGTCCTATGTCATTCAAAATGGTGCATTTTCAAACTGAGCAACATTCCTCCTGTGTCCAGATTTTTTTTTTTTTTTTACTTAAAAGAATATAAAATCTTATCTTTACTTCTGTTACCCCCAGAGCCTAGCATGGTGCTGAGTCAGAGTTACATATCCAAAAATGTACTTGTTGAATTGAAAGTGGATTAAAATACAAATGAAACTATAAGCCACAAAGCTAATAAAAATAAGAATGAATAATCTGAAATGTGTACTCCTGATCAATACAGAAAGTTGAGGGTCTAAGAAAGAATGGAGGTAACTTTGACTATCCTTACTTTAGCCTTATCTGTTGTCTATGGAAGGAAACAAAATGATTTGCAGATTTTCCCTGTTTTATTTATATAAATGTTCAGCTTCAGTAGGTGAGTGACTGCTTAGCGACCTTCAAACCTAAGAGCCTGGGTTTGTTAAAGAAGTTGGAATTTATAGAGTTGTAAGGATGTAGAAGGAAGATTGAGACTAAGTGCTTTAAATGCCCTTCTATTTCACAAGTTTCTAATACATTTTTAAATATTCTCTATTTAATAATAGAATCATCTGCTATTGGATTGGTTAGTCATGATTTTCTATGCTTTATTCAAGCTCACACTTCTTCATCTACTCTTAAGAGTGTACTGCACACAGTTTTAAGGAAGTTTTCCACCTGACAAAAGGAAGCTGAAAGCAAGTACAATAGATTTTATAAAATTCAGAAAGATATAACGAAGAGTGTTTATTTTAAAAAAGTAGAAAAGTCTGCCGAAATGCTGAAGAATTTTCCTCTAGTGTGTGAATCATCTATAATCTCTAATATCCAGCAATTCTAATGTCAATTACAGTTACAAGTAGGGTGACAAAAGCAGGCTTATATGAGAGTGAAAAATTTGATTTTAAAATGAAGGCATGACTAGTAATGGCAAGATGAGCATTGAAATATTTAAACATGAATCTTTTGATATGAGTGTGGAAAGAGCTGGGACTTAAACTAAAGAGTTTTTGCACAGCAAAAAGAAGAGCCAGTAGAGTAAACAGATAACCCACAGAGTGGGAGAAAGTCTTCACAATCTATACATCTGATAAAGGACTAGTATCCAGAATCTACAACAAACTCAAATTACCAAGGAAAATAAAGAGTCCCATCAAAAAGTGGGCTAAAGATGTAAATAGACAATTATCAAAAGAAGATATACAAATGGCCAACAAACATATGAAAAAATGCTCAACATCACTAAGGATTAGGGAAATGCAAATCAAAACCACCATGTGATACCATCTTATTCCTACAAGGGTAGCCATAATCAAAAAATCAAAAAATAATAGATGTTGGCATGGATGTGGTGAACAAGGAACACTTCTACACTGCTGGTGGAAATGTAAATTAATACAACCACTGTGGAAAATAGGGTGAAATTCCTTAAAGAGCTAAAAGTAGAACCCCCATTTGATCCAGCAGTCCCACTACTGGGTATCTATCCAGAGGAAAAGAAGCCATTATACAAAAAGGATAGTTGCACACACATGTTTATAGCACCACTTCACAATTGCAAAAATGTGGAACCAACCCAAATGCTCATCAATCAACAAGTGGATGAAGAAACAATATACAATGGAATTCTACTCAGTCATAAAGAGGAATGAATTAATGGCATTTGCAGCAACCTGGGTGAGATTGGAGACTATTATTCTAAGTAAAGCAACTAAAGAATGGAAAAAAACATTGTATGTTCTCATTCATAAGTGGGAGCTAAGCTATGAGGATACAAAGGCCTAAGAATAACACAACGGACTTTGAGGACTCAGGGGGAAAGGACGGAAAGAGGGTGAGAAAGAAAAGACTGCAAATTGAGTGCAGTGTATACTGCTTGGGTGGTGGGTGCACCAGAATTTCACAAATCACCACTGAAGAACTTACTCATGTAACCAAACACCACCTGTTCCCCAATAACCTATGGAAATAAAAAAATTTAAAAATAATAATAAATAAAACTATGTGATGTGCATTAAAAAAACTCAATAAACAAACTAATGGTTGCTTGCCATGTATTTCTGTTGACACAGAAGAATGCATTCTGCATTTTATCTAGATCGAATTACTGGACAACTTGTGGGAAAAAATGGCCTTGTCCTTTTTCGCCTCTTTGGGTGCAGTGACTTCAATGGGTCTTATTTGGTTGAGATCATAGCAGGATTCTATTTGTATGTTTTTTAAGCTCCTAAAATCTCCTTTGGAGCACTGTGGCCAATCACTGCTTCTAACATACTTTTGGATTAATTTGAGGGTTTAAGTTACAGGAAAGTGATTATTAAAACCTGTGATTTGTTTTCAGCACTAGTAGAATTTATAAAATACCAGTTACAGGAATTGATTTTCTGAGATGAAAAAGCGAAAGAAAAGGAGAAGTTCATTCCGAAATAATAGAATCTTAATTGTAGAATATGTTTTCAGTATGTCATGATATTTGCCTCTAAATATTTAGAAGAGAGGTCCTTTCAAATTTTCATCAATAGTTGGCAATTTTTTGCAACTTCGATTTATTACAGTTGTTTGTGTAGACTGTCATTTGTACAGAGTACCAGAACTATGTTTATATGTAATTAATAATATCTAATATGCTTGAAAGTGTTCTCTTAGGTAAAGTGCTAATTTATTACATCATTGAAGCACGAATTTACAGTGTCCTATGACCAGCTTTTGGAAAACATCCCACATATCTAGTCATTGTTAAGTAAGGACAATGACAAGTTTCATCCTTCTTACCTCACCATTCATTTCTTGAGTGCTCATTGTTTAAAACTGTTAATTAGTAACACTTTATGTACTCTATAACATAATCAAACATCACAAAAGGTGGTGAATTTCATTGCTCTAGTGGTACATCTGTGTGACCAATTCACTTACCAAAGCAGTTATCAGTGAAATCTGGAAATATATACACATATATTATATACATGCATTAGAACCGTTATTGAGATTTAGATATCTGATCCTTTTGCAATTTATCCTTGTGTGTAGTGTGAAGAATGGATTCAATTTCATCTTTTCCATTTAGTTATTCAGTTGTCTCATACTTTATTAAAGTCCCTTCCCCACCCATTTCAGATGATACCTTTATCATATACTGAGATTTCATTTATATTTTGATCTATAATCAGATATACTATATTGGGTCATTGGTCTGTCTGTTTATGCACTAATCCCACACTATTTTATTTATAGAGACTTTATAGCATATTTTAAAATTTGGTCTTGTCATCCTTCCTCTCACTGCTTTTCTTTCATAAAGCTTTACCTTTTATCTATTTTTATGAATTAGCTAACTAATCAACTTGTCACTGAAGATAAATATGGTATTTTATTAGGATTATTTTAGGTTTATAAATTTCCCCAGTGAGAATTAACATTTGTGATGTTGAATATTCTAAGGTAAGAACCTGATGTGTATTTGTGTTCACTCAGATCTACTTTTGTGGTTTTTTTCCAGGAATGTTTTATACTTTTACTCACGCAAATTTTGCACTTCTGATTTTAAGGTGATGTTTAGGTATTTTTTTTTTTTTTTTGCAAAGTTGTGAATGTATCCTTTTTTTCTATCATTTCGTCTAACTAAATTTTGTTTATACACATAAAGGCTATGGATTTTTATATTTATATTCTGCTACTTTATTAAATTCTTTTATAGTTTTTAGTAGTTTTCCCAATGGATTCTTTTGGATTTTCCAGATATTTAACTATATAATCTGCCAATAGAGATGTTTTTTTCTTCCTCCTAAGTTCATGTTTTCATTATCTCGAATTTGATTATGTGAATTAGTGTTTCCAATCCAAAGTTAAATTGTAGTGAAAATAATAGATCATGGTCTTATTTCAAATTTTACTAGGAAAACCTCTAGTGATTTTCCATTATATAAAGATTCTGGCCTTAGGGCTGAGGTATCTGCACATTTGCAGATACTTTAAAGGAAGTATCCATAATTCCTTCTTCTCAGATTTAAAATAATTTAAACAGCTTTAGCATTATTTGATCTTAAAAACCTCATAAAATTCCCTCATGAAGCTGTATTGGCCTGGTACTTTTTAACCTGAGAGTTATTTTGTAATGTTTCTAATTCTTTTGTGGAAAATTGTTTACTTGGAGTTTTTTATCTTGTTTGGGAATTTTGGTAACTCTTTTTTCCCTAGAAAATTACCAATTTCTACTAGAATTTCAATTTTAGTTGCATAAAATTATGGAAAGTTACCTAGTCCATTTGTTAGCTTTTTGCTTCTTGATCATACTTTCAATATATCTTTACTTTGAAAATTCATTTAAACTAACATTTTATATTCAGTATGATGTCTTATGTGGTGCCTAAATGTTTTATCTTTTCTTCTGATTCTTTTGCTAACTTATTTGCTTAAATTTGATAATTTATTATTTTGAACTCATACTTTGCTGAACTTAACTGACAAGGTAAAAATTAAAGAAATATTTCCCTCCAGAAAATATTTTCTATTGCGAGCCCCCAGAGAGCACCATCAGTCTGAGTCTATGTGGTAGACATGGAGAGGCGGCATACAGATCCCCCTTCAAGAATGAACTTGCTGCCTAACTGTGTGGAGTATGCTAAACCAGGGGTCCCCAAACCCTGGGGCACAGATCGGTTGGCCCATGGCCTGTTAGGAACTGGGCCACACAGCGGGAGGTGAGCTGGCTGGCAAGTGAGCAAAGCTTCCTCTGTATTTACAACCACTCCCCATTGCTTGCATTACCTGCTGAGCTCCGCCTCCTGTCAGATCATCAGCAGCATTAGATTCTCATAGGAGCATGAACCCTATCATGAACTGCACATGTGATACATGTAGGTTACGAGCTCCTTATGAGAATCTAATGCCCAATTACCTGTCACCATTTCCCATCACCACCAGATGAGATCGTCTAGTTGCAGGAAAATAAGCTCAGGGCTTCTATTCATTCTACGTTATGATGAATTATGTAATTATTTCATTATATATTACAATGTAATAATAATAGAAATAAAGTGCACAAAAAATGTAATGTGCTTAAATCATCCCCAGACCATCCCCCTCCACCCCCTGGTCCATGGAAAAATTGTCTTCCATAAAACCGGTCCCTGGTTCCAAAAAGGTTGGGGCCCACTGTGCTAAACAGATAAGCTCCACTTACCCACTTGGGGTCTACCTCAGCTGCAAAGAGCCACTGCACCTGAGGTCATGAAGCAGGTATAATAGCTTGGCTATCATGGACCACCTCGGACACCCTGATGAGCAATACTTGTTCCACATCGCTCTGCTTTTTTGGCTGGGGCTTTGTTGGGCCTGCATCATTATTCATCTTTTCCTTCTGCCCAGTCCTGCTCCCTCTTGCTTCCTTTCACGGGCTTTGATCACTAATAAACAACTGTGCCTCAATCTCTTACTCTTGTCCTGCTGCTGAAGAGCCCAACGTGTAATACACCACTTGAAAACAATTTATTGGCATAGATCTTTCACAACTTTGTAAATAACTTACATTTGAATCCCGGCCCAATTGTGGGCTAGTCTATGGTTAGAAATTCCAAGAGGAGACTATTACTATTTCATTTTTTTCCCACTCAGAACTATGGTGGACATAGAGAAGTTTTATCTTAAATTCCCTTTGAGGTTTTTCCTCAAGTGGGCAGATTTTCCTCTAGCATATACTTTCACTGAAAGTGTGACCTCTCTGTGAGGGAGGGGGGTCCTCAGATTTCTCTCCCTTTCTTTCCACTGTGCAAAAACCCAAGGCCTAAGTCACTGGCTCCCACACAGACTGACATTTAAACCCCCAAACACTGGGATCTTGGCAAACTCCTATTTAGCTGAATTTAATGTTAGGAATTTTAAGCAGGCTAGAGTGAAAATGCTTCTCTCTTTCGATAACTTGTCTTTGCCTCTGCCAGATGCCTGCAGTAACTCCCAGTCAAGAGTACCATAAACTGAATTTTCACCTTGGGATATTAGGGCCTCACTGGAAATGTGAATTCCAGCCCCAAGTCCACCCAAGTGTGAGCTTATGATTATGAATTCTCAGGATGCAGTCACTCTCAGCCAACCACTGTGACTGTTTTAGTCCACTTGCATTGCTCTAAAGGAATACATGATATTGGATAATTTATAAACAAAAGAGGTTTATTTGGCTAATGATTTTGTAGACTGTACAAACATGGCACCAGCATCGGTTCCTGGTGAAGCTTCAGGAAGCTTCCAATCATGGCAGAAGGCAAAGGGGAAGTTGGAGTATCACATGGCAAGAGAGGGAGCAAAAGAGAGAGGGAAGAGATGCCAGGTTCTTTTAAACAACCAGATCTCACATGAACTCATATAGTGGGAACTTATTACTGCCAGGATGGCACCACCGTTCATGAGGGATACATCCCCATGATCCAAACACCTCCCACCAGGCCTCACCTCCAACACTGGGAATTACATTTGATCATGAGACTTGGAGGGGACCAACATCCAAATTATATCACTAACCAAGGCTGAGATACATTTTCTTGCCTGCTTCCTCTGGTGTTTATGTTGCCTTGATTTTTAACCTTATCTATCCTGCATGTTGACTTTTGGAGGCATCATACTTATCTAGGTCTGTGGTCCATCTTTCCACATGATGAAAGGTCTTGATTTTGTCTTCTAACATCATTATGGTTCATTAAACCAAAGGCTCCCAGGGACTGACTGACCAAAGTCCACAGAGAAATTGCCAGCTTCACTACATTCTCAGCTTTCTAGATTTATGCTTTTTTATGTGGTTTGGGGCCCCTGAATTTCCTTAACTTTCTCATTGGCAAAGCTTTGACTTAAAAAGAGTATTTGTTATGTTTCCTAGCATTTCCAGTTGTTTTGAACTGGAGGAATTATTGCTCTGTGGATATTCAGTCTTCCTTGTTTTGGAAAATAGAAATGAATATCTAAATTTTCAACTAATTTGGATTGAGTCATGAACTCTGAAGAGAAGGCATTAAAAGGAATACGTTCTAAGATGCCGATAGATATTTGAAAATATATTGACATAAGTACCATCTCTTTTATTGGAGCAGTCTGTGGCTGATCAGCTATGCCAAAGGACATGCAAGGAGAAAAGCACTGGCCTGGATCCAAAAGGATAGTTATATAAATGAAGTTCTGAGAAAACATTCAGAATTTTCTCAGGGGAAAAACTGCGATCACTCACAACTCTGGGACGTAGTTCATCTTCAGGGACTCCTGCCTCTACCACCTGTGGCATCATGCTGACATTGATGGATGAGGGAAGGTAGATGCCAACGTAGAAGATGGCTGATTAGGTAAGAAAATTTTTCTTTCAGATGACAAATCAATATCTCAGAGCAAGACTCGATAGTTAGCACCTGATCACAAAAGATCACAAAATATTGTGGTGGTATTTTGTGGCTACTTCAACAAAAAACCCTAGGAATAAAAAAAGTTAAATCAAACCAGCTTTTTTTTTTTTTTCCAGTGGATTTTAAAAAATTGTTTTTAAAGGTAATAGGCCCAGTGGGCTTAAAACATAAATTATCAACATGAAAGGCTTAATGATAGTTAAAGGCATACAAATTATACGTAGGGCTTGGAGTGGAGCTGTTACTGTGTGCAAAATAATGAGTAGTTTATTTTGTATATATTGGACTGATTTATATGATCTTCAAACACCAGTAATGGCAGCAGTTAGACAGAGTGTACCTCAAGAATTTTGTATTATAAAAACAACAAACATTTCTTATGCTTCGCAAACATTTTTGCTCCTGGGACTCCATTCTGAGTGAGCTCTGGGTTAACTGATGAGAACTGATCTTGGTTCTGCTCTTTTTACACTTTTCCCCATGATATTCTGCTCCTCGCTCCTCTTCCCATATGTCTCAGCAAATGCTGCAAGAGGCTTGATGGGCGATGTGTGTGTGATATCTTGCCTAAAATGAAAGTGTAACATATATTCCGAGAAAAGCAACAGTAACCACACTTTGGGCATTAGCAGAGGTGACAGATGTTGCAAGGAAGGAGGACTGTATTTTTCATGGCTACAGAACACCATTCCCTCGGGCCAACATTATGTTCCCTCCCAATGCACCATGTATCAATAACCCCAAATCCTCCCTCTGTGACGGAATAACAGAAGCACTGATCCCTGTGGCTGTATTCACTCTGGCTGTAATTGCTCTTGTTATGGTACACTCAGTGCCATGTACGATGTTTTTCTTCCCGGTGCATAAGAGCTTTCACGGCCATGTAGAGGTTCTGCTCTCTGCTGCTTCCAGAGTCTTATGTTTACATGCCAAGTCCTCAATCTCCCACTCCAAGATCACTGGGCTGAACAAGGAACAGGACTGCGTGATGTAGGTCCTGACTTGGCCTTGACCCAAAATTTTCCGGGTTGAATCAACGTTCATTGTTGCTGCCTTTCTCCATGGCGGGGGTTGGGCAATGTGGAGAAGGCCTTGCTGATCAATTCAGAATCATTTTTCCACTGATTTTCTTGGAAGGATTTAAATTCCATACTATTTTCCTCTTTTTGTTTCCCATATATTTTTATTTTTTAATAAAAGCTAATCTATACTGTATTTTGGACTTCATCCATCTGGCCACACTCCCCTGGTCTGCCTTTGAAATGCAGCCTAGAGAGATCAGCCTTCCAGATGAAGCTTGCTGCCGTCAAGATCTGCTCCCGCCTTTTCTCCTGGCCACCATACCAGTAACTAGGCCCACCAAGTGAAAGACAGTCCTCCAGGCCTTCTTAGAAACAGTCAGTTGTGAGTTTTGGGGACTTACATTTTAGGTACATTCTGGCAAGGCCACTTCCCTGAGCCTTTAGTCCTTTTCCACACTCTGCCAGCGCAGTTCTACTATTGCTGTTCTTTTAATGGGAGCTACCATTTTTCCAAGCTGCTGTGAGCCTTCCCAGCAGCACATCAGGGTTCTTGCCAGGGCATGTGATTCTGTCTCACAGGAGAGTACCCCTGTATCAATCAACTCTGCTTTATTCTAAACACTTGCTCCCGCACCCAGGCATCATTCTCAGGCACAATTTCCGGTTCCAACCAGCGTACCTGGGGCTTGTACCTCCTTCAGAGTGAAATCTGAGTAAGGGAAACAGTATAGAGAAAAAGGAAGGGGGAGCTATGGCACAATGTGTTTTCAGAGACAGTCCAGTGTCAGCATGATCCAATGGGGAATGTAAATTGCACCCCAGACACTATCCCACCTTAGACAAAGAAATAGGGCTTCTGTACCCCCATTGAACCAATTACTGACCTTTACCAATGAGGTAAGTGGAGGCAAGGCAGCTTCAATTGTCCATGGGTATTCCCCAGAGAAGGCTAATCATGCAAACTGTCTGCTGACATATCCCACAGCAACCAGGGTCTAGGATTATCAGCCAAACCAGTAAAAAGAATGGCAGGGAATCAGAACATGCCACGAAGATAGTCTGTTAAACCATTTATCAAAATGTTTCTTCTAGCATGTTAATGCTTAGCTGAAATTATAATATCTGAATCTTTACTAATATTTCAATCAGAATGTGTTACTACCATCTTCCCATACTTATGTTATTTGTAATCTATTTTAAATGGATTTAAAGATTTTGAGTTACAATTAGTTGTAGAGCTCTATCCCATCCTAATTGTAAATTCTCCATATTACCTTGCAGAGAGAGTTACACATGACATTTAATAATTTAAAAAAATGTTTTTGATGACATGCAGCAGAGTTAGCAGGAAAAAAATGTATAGCAAATCATTTTATAAAGAAAAAATTTACCAATGTATCTTTATGTAAATCTGAATCTCCATATATTGTATTTGTGGCTGTGTGTCTCAGCAAAGGTCCTTGGAATAAAATGGCTACATATGTGTACAACTGGAACAAATTCAAAAGGATATGCTTTCTACTTGAGAGACAGTTGATCAGTTGATGATAATATTTTCAGGGAGACCTGTGGTCATGTTCTAGAGGAAATCTTGGAAGAGGGATTAATTAAAACAAACATGGAAATAAAGTATACTAAGGCAAGCTTTAGTTTTTGTTTTTCTCAATCCTTATTAACAGATACTGCAAACTTGGTCTTCATTGAAAAAAATGTTCGTGAGCCCATAAAGATCTTTCAAATGTACTCAGCTAAATTAAAGTATCTTTAAGCTAGTTTGTAAAAAAACAAACAAAAAATGTATACCACCAAATAATAGCAGTAGAGTAGAAACAAACAAGCAAAAGCAATGCTTTGTCAAGAAAACCATCGAAAGTGGAAAGAAGCCATTTCAGTTGTTAAAAGGCAGATAGGATGGCATATGAATTAAACCAATTAACTTGGTAATATAAAGCTTCTTTAAGGCATGAATTAAACACTTTCAGTGGTTCATTTTTTAATAGTTGGTTGCCTTTGCAATGTAGTTTAAAATTATTTTTCATATACATGTTCTGCCTCAGATGCTCAATTCATTATCCAGACCAAGACACTGAAGTAGAGTTAGTAGGCAACTTACCAAAAAACCTGAAGAGTGGAACAATGTCCCAAATTTTCAGGGACGGTTCGCTCTTTGTGTGGTGCACCGGACTGTCTCCCTGATGTGACTCCATTACCTGCCACAATTTTCCAGACAGTCTTTGAGTGTTGAGCAAACTAGTTTGGAATTGGGTCATCCCCTTCAGCATAAAAGAAAAGCCAAAAAAAGGACCTATGGGCTATATTTCCTGTGCCAAGTACAGTGTACTTGTTAGGCAAGCAATAGTCATTGTATAAATACATAAAAGTGCTTCTTGCTTTTATGATAATATGAATTTTACATGTGGATGCCATACTGATAAACATTTTATTTTATGTTATTTAAATTCTAATTTAAATTATTAAAAATAGATAAATATTAGGAGATGGGGATTATCAAAGATTGGAATACTAGCTTAAGGTGATTTGAGTTAGGTGAGTGCATGTGCGAAGGTCTTTATAGGCTCACAAATAGTTTTTTTAGTGAAGGCTAAGTTCTGGGTATCTGTTAAAAAGGGATTGGGAGAATAAAAATTAAAGTTTTAGATAGAGTTCATATTTTGTCATATTTAGATATTTAAAGCTAGATATACTTTCAGACCTGCTATAACCTAGGAACTCTCAGGCTAACTCCTTGAGGCTTATCTTTCCAAGTCCGCAAACACCAGCTTTCCCCTCTTTCAGGAGGCTCCACTTTCCCCATATTGTTCACATTTAGACAGAACTAAACTTCCATATATCATGAACAATTGGAGGAAACAAACTATACCATTGAGGCAAGCTTCATGTATTTCTCTTTTCTTGGCATAGGTTTAAATCATGTCATAATCATTTTCAGTCCCTCCCTATCACTCCCATTTTATAAAATGGCATTTTCTTCCATCTTCCATCGTTATCCACAGTTTAGTGAATATCTAAGGTACAACTGTACACTTACAAACATCCATTAGAAATAAATCCTTCACCTACCCAGGCATGGTGGCTCATGCCTATAATCCCAGCACTTTGGGAGGCTAAGGCAGGCAGATCACTTGAGGCCAGGAGTTTGAGACCAGCCTGGCCAACATGGCGAAACCCCTGTCTCTACCAAAAAGTACAAAAATTTGCTGGGTGTGGTGGTGCACACCTGTAATCCTAGGTACTTGGACAGTTAAGGCAAGAGAATTGCTTGAACCCAGGAGGTATAGGGTGCTGTGAGTTGAGATTGTGCCACTGCACTCCAGCCTGGGGGACAGAGCAAGACCCTCTCTCAAAAGAAAAAAAAAAATTCCATCACAACATCCTTCAAATTTGATGTTAATATCCAATTTTATAGATTAAAAAAATCAGGTTTAAAGAAGTTTGCAAGCAAGTGGGAAAAGTAGAACAGGAATCTTTATTTTACTCTATAACCATATTCTTTCCAGTAATATTCCATGCAGATGTACTAGATCCTAAATGATAAATTTATGCTTATTTTGATAGTATACTCTTAATTCCACCTTTCAGCTTCAGAACAGTCTTATTTTTCTCTGTAGTTTAGTCTCTGGGAGAAGGTTCTTTCCTGTATGACTCCTAAGTTTACACACCTGACTCTTAATTGACTCATATATTCTAGAATAGAGTAAGTGCTGAGTTTCAAATTCTCTGCAGCAACTCCTTCCCCCAACTCTTACAGGGAATTTGAAGTTTGTAAGATATATGAGTGGCCAGTTTTGAACTCAAGAATTAGGCAGACTTAGCCACCGTTTCCCTAGCAGTGGATGGGGCAGACTTCTCCTCTTCTCCCTCCTCCCAACACAAGGCTAGGGTTCTACATACCTTACAGCATGGAGGACAGAAGAGAACATATGTGCTCAGAGAGGAGGTGCTCTGAAAAGGAAAAATAAAGAGCAGAGCTGAGCCCTGTGTGGGTTGTTCTTCCAAATTTACAATTCATGTAAATCAGTAAACCTGCATAGGGGTAGAGTGAATTAAGGCCAGAGAGGGGCCAGTACTTAAGCTTGTTTTTTCACATCGGGAGAGAGGAAGAAGCTTTCCTCCAATTATAATGATAATGTAAGAACTTCAATACAATTGTCTATATCTCAATTTCAAGCATTTCTCTCTGAGACTATCACCTCCTCTCTGACCAGTTCGCTGCCTTTGGTATTTTCATTTCAACAATCTTTTGATCCCATCGGGACCTAGAATCCACTGATACTATGACCTTGTGACTATCCCTCATTGCCTTCTTTTCTAGTCCTCTTTATTGTCTCAACTGAAATGCCACAGTCAATCATATAATTACACCTTTAGATAATCTCTCAAATCCCTTGCTTCTTTCTCGCTTTATTATGCTGGTCTTCTTAAAAAGAAAATGGCATAAAAATGTATTCCAGGTAATCTTAGCAGGAAAGTAGTAAAATAAATCCATAAGTAACGTGTGCATGCAAATACTTATAAAATGTATGGCCAATAACTCACAAAAACAGAACAAAAGTCACCTGGTGGGTGACTTTGCCACTTAAAAGTCTTTGGGACCCTCTCTTTCTAAAATGTGCCAGAACACTTTAGAGTGGTGCTATGGTTTGAATGTTTGTCCTCTCCAAAACTAACGTTGAAATTCAATTTCCATCGTGACAATATTGGGAAGGTGAGATCTTCAAGAGGTATTTAGGTTGCGAGAGCTCCACCCGCAGGAATAGACATGATAGACATGCCATTATCTCAGGAGTGGGTGTATCATTGAAGGAGTGGGTTTGCCCTGTCTTGTATGCTCTCTCTCTATTTCTCTCTCTCTCTCCCCCCTCTCTCTTTTTCGCTTTCTCTTCTCTTCTGCTCTTCTGCCATGTGATACCTTCCACTATGTTATGCTGCAGCAAGAAAGCCCTTGCCAGATGCCAGCGCTTTGATATTGAACTTCCAAGCCTTCAGAACTATGAGCCAGTAAATTTTGGTTCACTATAAATTACCCAGTCTTACGTATTCTATTATAGTAGCACAAAACAGACTAAGACAGTGATATGGGAGACTCTTCTGATTTAGCTCTTGTCTTCCATTGGCCTCTACCTAGCCATTCTTACTCACTTCTCCCTATCGTCCAGCCATACTGACCTAAGCTCACTTCCAATAATATACACTTCCAGGCATATCTTTTTGGAATAGCTCTTGTCACCTGTTTTAACTTCTATTCATCTTTCTGGACTTAGTTTGGAAATCATCTGATACACGAAGCTTTCCTTGACCTGCCTCTCCCCTTACACCATGCCTGGTCTGGGTGTCATGTTCATGGGACTCCCATCGCATCCTTGTTACTTCTATCAGAGCTGTCCTTACATTGTAATATAATTATCTCAACCGTTTGTTTCCTCAACCTTTTTAAGGGCAGGGACTACATTTTATTCATTTTAAAATTTCATTTTTGTATATCTTACGTGCCTAGTAAAAATGCTTGGTGCCTAGAGTATGTTTAATTAATGTCCGTTGAATAAGTGAATTAATTGATAAATGAAAACATGAATTCTTTTGCTAAAAGTAATGTTTTGGGCTGAAGAGTGGAATCAAGAGGTGCGCCCTATACTCTATGTTTTTGTTGGGCATTTTAGTCTTTATCTTCTCCCTGTCACAAACTGATGTTAGAGGATAAATAAATGTCTTAAAGGACTCAGGGCTTTTAATATAAAGGTCCAGCTTATGTCTTTACTACTCACTAAAAACTAATCTGTTAAGCCTGAGTTATGGATGGAAGCACACATTTTAGAATGATGCTTCTAAGGAAGGTTTGACCAAGTCAAAGACCATAATCATGGCATTTCCCAGAGCATCTAAAAATTTAAAGGAAAGTATTCACTTAACTTTAACTTTCAGGCACAGAGACATAATCAAGAGAATACCAAGCAGTTCTGAAACCTTAGTGGTTTGGTGGGCAAAACTGTTGATTGCAGTTTCTAGATTGACATACATTTTTCGTCAGAACACTTTAGGGTTGCCAGCCCAAATATATCTGTGTACCCTAAAGGCTGTGTACCACCGTAGTGATGCTCTATGAAGACAGTCTTCATTATCTTCTTAAAATTCAAGTCCAATTGTCATTAGTACTAATTGTGTCTTTTGTCTATCATTGTTGCTGTTAATAGCAATATTTTGGTGACAAAAAGTTTGATATGTTTTGAAGGATTTTAACAGAGACTTTAACTAGATGTAGAGACACTGACTTCAACACTAAATTTATTATCTTATCTCTATACTATCAGCATTTTGATAAATCTGTAGATATATATCCATATATAGCCTTAGTAAGTTTAAAATATGTTCCCAATCTCTAACAATACTTAATGCAAACCAAATCAACCAGTGAGCCAATATAAAGAGGAGCATTTTTAATCTCACTTATTTTGGTGATGTTAGTATTCTTATTATATAGAAACATAATTTTTAGAATAAGCCTTTGATTCCTTCCACTTTTTAAATAGGATTTCCATGGAGTTAAGTTAGTTTTAAATCTAGTTTCCATCATTTAGAAAAGGATGACTGACCAAAACCGTTTGTTCAATGACATTTAAAAATCGTTCTGTCCATAAATACAGCTCTACAAAAATTTTAAATAAAATGTTTTCTCTAAGAGTTTTCTCTGAAAGTTTAAAGGATATTAAATAAAAAGAAGGCATTATAAATAAAATAAAATAAAATATATTCTGAAATGATTACCACTTGAATGTAGTACTTTCTTTTCACTGAACATTTTCATAAAAGTGGTTTTGGCTAATTATGATGTCTGTATATATAAATTCTTTTCTGAGAATCATGGTATAGCACTAACTATTAGTGTTTTACTCTCTGTTATGGTAAATCTTCAACTTTGATAATAACTAACTGAGCACAATTGCTAGTTTATTTGCAGCTCACTGTGGAAACATTAGCCTTCATTTAAGAGAGGGCACACCACAAAACAAGAGTGGAACATGTCTCTATGACTAGCTTTAATGCAGAATCCCCATACATTCTTATTTCATTAACATATGGTAGTTTGTTTTTCACTTCTTTTTTTTTTTTTTTTTTTTTTTGAGACAAAGTCTCACTCTATTGCCCAGGCTGAAGTGCAGTGGTGTA
Source organism: Papio anubis (assembly GCF_008728515.1). Classification (NCBI taxonomy): domain Eukaryota; kingdom Metazoa; phylum Chordata; class Mammalia; order Primates; family Cercopithecidae; genus Papio; species Papio anubis. Next base: position 35,182,600 of record NC_044979.1, read on the forward strand.
ATCTTGGCTCACTGCAACCTCTGCCGTCCAGGTTCAGGCAATTCTCCTGAATCAGCCTCTCGAGTAGCTGGGATTATAGGTGCCTGCCACTGCACCCTGCTAACTTTTGTATTTTTAGTAGAGATGGGGTTTCACCATCTTGGGGTTTCACCATCTTGGCCATGCTGGTCTTGAACTCCTGACCTCATGATCCACCAGCCTCGGCCTCCCAAAATGCTAGGATTACAGGCATGAGCCACTGCACCTTGCCTATTTTTTTTTTTTTTAGGTTCGGAAGACCATTCTTTTTAGTGACCAGAGATATCCTTCTGAACTGTGATGTTTTTGTCTTTTCTTTTTTTTAAGGAACGAAAGTTCTTGCAGCAAAGTAAAGAATTTCATAAGGCATCTTGCAATATTTTAATCAATTATTTCTCTTCAGCATGCTATATTCCAATGGGTTTTAAAAAATAATTTTAGAGTTGAATTGTAAAAATTATGCTTGACTGACAAATGAAATCTCAAGTAATGAACTTGTGGCTGAGGGAAAATAAGTATTAAAATTTCTTTCTGAGATAATTTTTTTTGCAATTTTTATCCAAACTCATCTTTCAGGATGTTTCTCATGATACACAACATAAACTATAAAAATGACATATTGAATATTTCCAAAAGTCACATCATTCCAAATATTCATGAGTTCACTAAAATTTTTATTTGTTTTATTCCTACCAAAGCTAAGACTTAATCTTAAGGCTTGCCAAAATAAGACAAGTTTTACTTCTGGGTGAATGGAGGCAAATACATTAATTCTGAAAGTTGAAAAATATATCGTGGCTTAATATAATAAACTCATATAGTTGACATCTTCACATAGATCTAATGGATCACATATTCAGAGGACTATCTTAAGGTAAACAGATACTGGTCTAGTAGATTCCATCTTGGATAATTGACACACTAGTTGTCATTTCAATGGCGGCACCAGAATCTTCCTTTGTGTTGGTTTGTGCTTAAAGCATTTGGTATAACTGCAATTCAGTGTACTTTTTTAGGCTTGGTGATTGGGGGACCAGCAGACTCTCTGAGACTTTTGGCTCTTTGGCCAATAAGCACCAGTGTTTTGGCAAAGAGGATGCTTATGTGGTCACCAACTCCCCAGATGTTTATCTGTTGGTGAGCAGACATGAAGGCTTCTGCTTCTGTTGTGTCTCTGACTCAGTCCCCCTCATCCATGTCATTACTCTAGATCACTGACACAGCATCAATGCAGAGTTCTGAATGCCTCTCACTGCTTGTTGGAAATTGGAAGCTAAATCTTTATTTGCTTCAGTCACTGAGACAATAGCTCTCCTCTATGGAGGGCATATCACCTCATAACTGGAGCTTTACCTGTTTAATGTAAGTGCTGTATAAATAAATTAGAGGAGAATGTCAGGAAGTGGGGTGGGGAACATATGTGTGAACATACGTGTAGAAGAGAAACTCAGAAGGATGTTTATGGTTTTCTTTACTCATATCCTAAACATATATATTAACACTATATACATGGTATGTTGAGTTTCTTCCCACTATGTGCTGGTTACTTAAACATTCTTTTGTATTCCTTCACAACCCTGTGAAACAGTGATGTTATTATCCTGTTCAATAGATAAGGAAGCTAAGGCTTAAGAGGTTAAGTAACTTGCCAAGGTGACGTGGCTGTTAAGCAATGAAGCCATGTTGGCTTCCATCCACTCACTCCAGAGGTTGGCTCTGAACCATTCTGCAGAGATGCTGCAAATATAGTATGTATAACTGTAAGTACACCCCTGGGGCTGTGCAAATGGTAGCCCTTCGACTCTGCTCTACTGCACTGGGCAAAGGGAAGAGTAGACATAAACTTAGAGCTCATTTTGTTCTCTATTGAAGGACTTTTGTCTGTAAATAGTCTCCATTATTCATGCTCTAAGGTCCTTGAAGAAACAGCAGCACTGGGAAACAGATGATAATTTCACACCTTTGTTGTTCCTGTTTAGTGGTGACAGTTTATTGCAAGTCTGTTTTTTTATAGGGCAATGCCAGATTGATTTATATTCTATTCTGCAATAGAAAGAAAGGAAGAGAAATTTTATTTAAAATGAAAAGATTCTTAAAGTCTATGGGAAATGAATAGGATTTTTAAAAAGGTTAAAATTTTTCTCTTTTGACATTTTCTGCTATGTTAACATTTCGGTGGTGTTTGGTTGAGGGTGAGACCTTTTCTGTTTTGCATTGTTTATGTTTGTCTCAAACAAATCAAGTCCTTTGTTTTAAAATTTTTCTGTTTTTTTCTTCTCTTTTTCTCCCCCAACTTTTGTTATAGTTTCAGGGGTAGACATGCAGGTTTGTTAAAAGGGAATATTCTCTCCTACTTTTTAAGAGCATGTTTCCCTAAGAAAATACCAAGTTGTTCTTTAAGGTTAAAATACAGTTGTTGAAATGATGTTTGCAGTTTTTCTGTGTTTAAAAAATTTACACTAGAAATACACATATCCCAGAAGATAAATGCAGGTTTCTCTGTGTGTGTTTTTTAGTTGTTTTCTTCCTGTTTTAAAGTATTTTAAGTACTTAGCTTCTGAAATAAAACACAATTATATGAACACGGAAGCCATGTTTATGTAAGAGATGCAATTTTGTCATTATGCAAGACACTCAATTTTTATATGCATAAATGGATAACCCAGGCCAAAACTCTTCTTTGACTAAAGAAATATCAACATAACATTTCATTAAGAAGCATGAATGAAGGCTCCCAAGCTCAGACTTCAAGACTAATATTCTACATTAGTAGTCATGAGGACCCAGTTGTGTGTATAACTGCCTGACTGCATAATTTTTCTGGTTTAAGAGTCACAGAATTATAGAATTTCAAGAATTGGAGAATTAGCTGGTTTTAGCCTCTTGCTGAAGTAAAACACACATATTTTGATATATTTTTGTTTCTTTTTTTTAAATCACATTTTGCATATTACAATAAAGAAAATATCCTGTGCACTCTTCCCCTTTTGTATATGCCCTCTTGGCACCTGTTTTAGTTTCCTAGGGCTGTCAAAACAAAGTACCACAAACAAGGTGGCGTCAAACAACAAACATTTATTTTCTTACAGTTCAGAAGGCCAGAAGTCCATTGACATTTAGTTTTGGGTTTATTCCTATTGGAAGCTTTCAGAGAGAACCTGTTCCCTGCCTTTCTCCTTGCTTCTGGTGGTTGCTAGCAATCCTTGATGTTCCTTGGCTTGTAGACCCATCACTCCAATCTCTGCCTCTGTCTTCACATGACTTTCTCTTATGTGTGTGTCATTGTCCAAATTTCTCTGTTATAAGCACACCAGTCAATCAGATTAGGGCCCACCATAACCCAATATGACCTGATTTTAACTTGATTATGTCTGCAAAGACCCTATTTCCAAACAAGGTCACATTCACAGGTACTGGGGTCAGGACAGCAATGTATCTTTTTAGGTGACACACTGGTACCCAATGTGAGTAAAACCCTGTACTAAGACAAAGTTCATGGTTGAATGGACAATCGATGAAATGCTATTTATGCATTAGTTCCATTGCTGCAAACCTTAAAGAACTATTCAAAGTGTTGTTTTCCCTAGAATATTGAATATTGACTTGAAATGATTCAGTGACAGATTGACATGTGAAAATCTCATGCATAATATGGTGATTTCATATTATTGATATTTGTTGTAATAATACTTAAAAACTGGTGGTTTCAGTGGTCTAAGTAGTTGGTAAACATTAAGAAAATGAGTCAGATGTACTCTGTGGCCAGAGGAAGGATTCTGAACTCAGAACTTCCCATTCCCCAAGTTTGCCTGAGGAAATTTAAGGCTAGTCCAAGAAGCCACAGCAAAGGAAACAGACTGAAGTAGGGGCAAGACCTGAGAGTCGGCATTGAGGGCACCAGTGACATTACTCTTGGGCAAGGGCAGCTCTGCTCTGCAATTTTATCCAGCTATTGATGTGCTGAAATACTCGGGTGAGGACTCCTATATATCCTCAGCCAACATCCAAGTGCCCAGAGGAGTATGGGGATCTACATGAGAAACACAAGCCTACATGTTAGGGACTGTCTCTGGGCAGCAGAGAAAGTAGAACAGCAGGGAGGATTCCATTGCCATAAGGGCTCTGCCAGTAAAGGGCAATATGGAAGATGCCCTGCAAACAGCTCACTAAGGAAGGATGAAGAGTTCCCCAACCAGGATCCCCATATCATTGGCAAATACTCATGGTCATACATTGAGAAGCTGTTGGGAAACCATAACTTGCTTAATGAAGGAAACATCTATGAATTTTTCAACACTATTAATTAAGATGTTCTTATGATCTGTACTGACTCATATACCTATATGTTAAGGAATTGAAGGCAATTTGCTAAGCTCTCCAGTGGGGAAATTTTCCCTGGGTATTTCAGGAGAGGACTGAGCCAAGGAGTGTTTCACTCAAATGAAGTGGGCCAGGTCTTTTGTGCCAAGGACAAATCACCTGAATGTTACTCTGTGGTATGCAAAGTTTCACGTAAGGTTTTAATAGATACTTTTTTGGGGGGATGAAAGTCCATAACTTTTATTTGATATTCAAAGGTCTTCATGACATAAAAACATAGACATAAAATTATCTAATTTATGAGAATGCATGCTCCAACCCTTACCCACTCCTACTTTTCTGACCTTCTCTCTTTTCAGTCTCCTCCGAACTGTTACTCCCCGTGGACTCCTTCTCATACTTCAAACCTTAAACTTCATTTTTTTGACTTTCTCATCTAAAACAAATTCTCTCCTTTCTGATTACTCTCTGCTCAGTTCTCCATTAGTTTCCTCTAAAACACTTATCAGTACATGTACATAATTTGTTTATTTTTATTCTATCTCCCAAAGGCAATAGTCTTGTCTATTTTATTTCCTTTCAAATTTCACATGCCTAGCACAGTTCCCAGACATAAAGGTTTTTCAGGAAATGTTTGCTGTGTACAAAATACATGAATAAACATACTTTAACATGCAGTAGATTTATAGAATCATAATCTTAAAAGACATTTCCAAATATTCAATTTTTCAGCTATATTAGCAATTATTTATGCTGATGAAATCAGTGGCTGTACCTATGATTTCAGCTTAAATTGCCTTTGCAAAATATACGGTTTCTTGAAGATTTTTTTTCCAAGCCAGATACTAGCAAGCAGTGAAGCAAACTATAAAACTAAAATGAAAATTAGGGAATATTTTCTTCAGCATAATAGAACTTGCAAAACATAAATGAGCCCCAAAACATTTCTTGTTACTAATGTCTGCATTTCTGAGCATGTAGAAACACGATGTATTCTGTTACTGCTTTATGTAATAACATCAAACCTAATGGGCATTGATTCACAAAACAGTGCACTCAGAAAGAAAGAATTGACCATTCATCCCGGGCAATTCTTACACTCAAGACAGCTGTCACTGATGTAATGGCATTTCAATACAAGTAACAGAAGGCTTGCTTTATACAGATTATTGTTCCTTCATATAAAAATAAATTGTAGTTGCACATCAGAAAAGACTGTTAAAGCTTGATTACCCAAGAAATATATCACAAAAAGGTCTTTCTCCAGTCCTTTGCTTTAGGAAATGTCCTAATTTTTCAGTCAACAATGCCTCAAATGATAGCACAATTTGCTCAGATTATAGCTATACCTGTAGACATCTGAGTTCAATAAAATATTATTTTAGGCTGGGCACAGTAGCTGTATTAGTCTGTTCTCACACTGCTATGAAGAACTGCCCAAGACTGGATAATTTACAAAGGAAAGAGGTTTAATTGACTCACAGTTCCACGTGGCTGGGGAGGCCTCGGAAAACTTACAATCATGGCAGAAGGGGAAGCAAACACATACTTCTTCACATGGCAGCAGGAGAGAGAAGTGCCAAGCAAAGAGGGACAAACCCATTTTAAAACCATCAGATCTCATGAGAACTCATTCACTGTTACAAGAACAGCAGCACAGGAGTTCCTGTGATTCAATTATCTCCCACCAGGTCCCTCCCATGACACTTGGGGATATGGAAACTACAATTCAAGATAAGATTTGGGTGAGGACACAGCCAAACCATATCATTCTGCCCCTGGCCCCTCCCAAGTCTTATATTCTCACGCTTTAAAACACAATCATGCCTTCCCAACAGTCCCCCAAAAGCTTAACTTATTTCAGCATTAACTCAAAAGTCCAAATGCAAAGTCTTATCTGAGACAAGGCAAGTCCTTTCCACCAATGAGCCTGTAAAATCAAAAGCCAGTTAGTCACTTCATAGATAGAATGGGGGTACAGAATGGTGTCAATGTTCCCATCCCAAATGGGAGAAATTGGCAAAAACGGAGGGGCTACAGGCCCCGTCCAAGTCCAAAATCCAGTCGGGCAGTCAAATCTTAAAGTTCCAAAATGATCTCCTTTCACTCCATGTTTCACATGCAGGTCACACTGATGCAAGGGGTGAGCTCCCACAGCCTTTGGCAGCTTTAGCCTTGTGGCTTTGCAGGGTGCAGCCCCCTCCCAGCTGCCTTCATGGGCTTGCATTGAGTGTCTGTGACTTTTCCAGGTGCATGGTGCAAGCTGACAGTGGATCTACCATTCTGGAGTCTGGAGCATGGCAGCCCTCTTCTCACAGCTCCACTAGGCAATGCCCCAGTGGGACTCTGTGTTGGGACTCTGACTCCACATTTCCTTTCTGCACTTCTCTAGCAGAGGTTCTCCATGAGGGCTCTTCCCCACAGCAAACTTCTGCCTTGACATACAAGCATTCCATACATCCTTTGAAATCTAGACAGAGATTCCCAAACCTCAATTCTTGACTTCTGTGCACCTGCAAACCCAACACCACATGTAAGCTGCCAAGGCTTGAGGTTTGCACCCTCTGAAGCAGTGGCCTGAGCTTTTCATTGGCCCTTTTAGCCACATCTAGGACACAGGGCACCAAGTCCTAAGACTGCACAAAGCAGCAAGGCCTTGGGCCCAGCCCATGAAATCATTTTTTCCTCCTCGGCCTCCATGTCTGTGATGAGAGGGGCTGCCATGAAGACCTCTAACATGCCCTGGAGACCTTTTCCCCATTGCTTTGGTGATTAACATTTGGCCCCTTGTTACTTATGTAAATTTCCGCAGCCAGTTTGAATTTCTCCTCAGAAAATGGGTTTTTCTTTTCTATTACATCATCAGGCTGCACATTTTCTGAACTTTTATGCTCTGCTTCCCTTTTAAACATAAGTTCAAATTCCAAACCATACCTTTGTGAATATATAAAACTGAATGCTTTTAACAACACCCATCACATCTTGAACACTTTGATGCTTAGAAATTTCTTCCACCAGATACCCTAAATCATCTCTCTCAAGTTCAAAGTTCCACAGCTCTCTAGGGCAGGGAGAAAATGCTTCCAGTCTCTTTGCTAAAACATAGCAAGAGTGACCTGTACTCCAGTTCCCAACAAGTTTCTCATCTCCATTTGAGACCACCTCAGCCTGGACATCATTGTCCATATCACTATCAGCATTTTAGTCAAAGCCATTCAACAAGTCTCTAGAAAGTTCCAAATGTTCCCACATTTTCCTCTCTTCTTCTGAGCCCTCCAAACGGTTCCAATCTCTGCCTGTTACCCAGTTCCAAAGCCACTTCCACATTTTCAGTTATCCTTATAGCAGCACCTTGCTCTCTGCAGTACCAATTTACTGTATTAGTTTGTTCTCACACTGCTATGAAGAACTGCCCAAGACTGGGTAATTTATGAAGGAAAGAAGTTTAATTGACTCACAGTTCACATGACTGGGGAGGCCTCAGGAAATTTACAATCATGGCAGAAGGGGAAGCAAACATGTCCTTCTTTAATCATGGCAGAAGGGGAAGCAAACATGTCCTTCTTTACATGGCAGCAGGCGAGGGAAGTGCTGAGCATCGGGGAAAAATTCCTTATAAAACCATCAGATCTCATGAGAACTCTGTATCACAAGAACAGCAGCATGGGGGTAACTGCCCCAAAATTCAATTACCTCCCATCAGGTCCCTCCCATGACACATGGGGATTATGGGAACTACAATTCAAGATGAGATTTGGGTGGGGACACAGCCAAACCATATTAGTGGCTCACACTTGTAATTCCAGCACTTTGGGAGGCCAAGGTGGGAGAATCAGTTGAGCCCAGGAGTTCAAGGCTGCATTGAGCCATGATTGCCTCTGCAGTCCAACCTGGGTGATGGAACAAGACTCCTCTCTCTCTCTCTCTCTCTCTCTCACTATATAGATATAGATATAGATTTACATATATATACAGTACACGATGTATTATTTTAGAGCCAAGTTTATATTTATTTATCCCTGACTGATTCTTTTATAGACAATATAAGGAACTATATTTTAAAAATTAAAAATAACATTCTTTTTCTGACAAAAGTACTGCATGATCATTGTAGAAAATACTAAATATATGGATAGACAAAACCAAAGAATTAAAGCATGCTCTAATAAAACTGTGATGAACATCCTTTTGATGATATACATTTATCCATTTTGAATTTTCTTTTTAATTTTTTTAAATTGGCAAGTAAAAATTACATATATTTGAAGGGTGGGGGGCTAAGGAAGGGATAGTATTAGGAGAAATACCTAAGGTAGGTGACGGTTTGATGGGCACAGCAAACCACCATGGCGGGTGTATACCTATGTAAAAAAACTGCACGTTCTGCACATGTACCCCAGAACTTAAAGTATAATAATAAAAAAAAAGAAACGGGTGAGGAGGGGCAAAGGGTCTGCAGGTAGATAAGCATTTTCTAAAAACTACTACCTGCCTATACTTGGTTGGCTTCAGTGATCATAAAGGGAAGTAAACTTATTCACCAGACATGGATGAGACAAAGTAAATGGACTTGCCTATTCCTTGAATGGAAACCAAGGAAGATAAAAGGTTTGGATAGAAGAAGGGAAGGTGGATAAACAGACTGAGGGGTAGAACATCAGGAGCCACCAAAGTGGAGGACAGGAGCCCTTAAAGTGGTATTTCATCTTCACAATCAGCAGATAAAAGAGAAAGAAACTCAACACAATGCATATGCTGAGTTATTGTTAGAAAATATGTACAATAGTGTGATTGGCACAGCACAGAAATAAAAATCTGTTCATGGAACTAGTTTGAAGTAAGCGTACACAATTTCTTCATTTAAAATTGTACTGAGATATTATTGCTAGTATTACAAAAATATTAATTAAAAGTTTAATAAAAATTACATATATTTATGGTTTACAACATGTTTTGCTATTTGTATACATTGTGGAATGACTGAAAAAACTAATATATGCATTACCTCACATATTTATCATTTTGTTGTTGTCATTGTGAGAAAAACAATTTGTAAGTATACAATATGCTGTTATTAACTATGATCACCATAATGTACAATAGATTTCTTGAAATTATTCCTTCTGTGTAACTGACATTTTGTATCCTTTGACCATCTCCACAATCCACCCACTCCCTAGCCTTGGTAACTACCATTTTACCCTCTGTTTCTATGAGTTAAATTATTTCTTTAGAATAAATTTCTAGTTTGTAGAAATTTTCAAGTATATTATACATGTTTAAAACTATGTATTGATACTTGCGTGTTATGAATGAACCAAATGTAATTTTTCTTTTACAAACAGTCTAAGCTATTAGGATAAAGATTAAGCCAAACCAACTGAAAAAGATAAAAAGGATAACTTATTCCAAGTATATTAACCAGGAAAAAAAGTCCAACTCAGTCCTTTAAATCATGTTAAATTAATTACAATTACGTTCAAGCACCATGAGGACAAAGATTTCTGTCCACTACTTAATTCTCTTTTCCCACAGCAGAACCTGCCATATAATAATACTGAAACATCATTTGTTGAATGTTGGATGAATTAATCAAGAAAATGTAATAAAACTATGGTTTGTATGCAGTCTATAGGTGTTTTTGGCAGTATAATCTAAATAATTAGAACTTTTTCATTAGTATCTTCTATGTTTGAAGCCCACAGATATTTACTTTTAGTTAATATGTGAGGAAACCAGGGATCATATGTATTAATCTCTCTAGTTTTTCTTGCTCTAATAGTCCAGAAAAATTAAGAATAGAACTGACCCACACAAATGAGAGATAAGTCATAAATTAGCTGATATTTACTAGCTAAAGATATCTAAAATTGAGACCTATATTTTATATATGACTTACTAGGAAATGATTCTTGAAACAGAGGATGATTTTAAAGGTTGGAATAAACTCACTGAAACCCTATGTGTAGCATTACATCTGGGCCTCATGATTGTGCACTCTGAGTTATGTTGCCAATTTAATTTCATTCTCATTTAGATTCTCCATCTAGTAGCCTCTGGGCTTGTTTGTATTTTCTGTTTATGTTGAATAAAGATAATTTTAAAAATATTTCCCCACGTTCAACTTGAAAAATGAATGCTAATCACTTGGAAAAGGCCATTTTGAAATTTGTTGAACCAAAATCTAGTTTAACTATTTGGTTAAGTATCAGTTTTAATTTTTTTCCCTCATCCAGATAGGCCCCAGTAATTCTGCATACTATATGATACTCCTATGTTCTTCCTCCAACAAGATTAGGCAAAGCAAAACAAGCAAAACAACAACAACAACAAAAATCCAGCAGCTGACAAGTGCCCCCAGCCACTGATAGCTGCTCAGAGAGGAACTTTTCCAGCTCCCTTTTGGAAAACTCTAGTTTTGCTGTGACTATTACACAATGTCTTAAAGTTTATCTATCATTATCATTTTCTTTAGTCCAATAAGATTTATCTACAATTATTCTTCAGTCCAATAAAACTTTAGTTAAAATCTATTAATTTCCAAATCTGTATTCTATCTGATGCTGCCTACCCTGACCTCTCCACCCATTCCCTGAAAAAAATTAATAGAAGAAAAAGAAAATTATTCCTCAAGCTTTGGGATCCTAACGCCATGCTATTCTGCTATCCTCTCCATAAACTTACAGTAAATTGTGCTTTTAAAATTAAATTTTGAAGAATCTTCCTTTCCATTTGAGGTAGATTGAACTATTGGTCCCAATTCTTCATTACCCTGGAATAATACCATACACCCACACCCTTACCATGGCCTCATATTGGGTCAAGTGTACATTCCTAACCTTTGACCTCTGATTTGGCCATGTGACTTTCTTGACTAATGGGATGTTACTGTATGCGACCTGAGCAGAGGCATGTAATATGCTTACACAGAGAAGTTTGCCTCTTGCACTCCTGCCTGTTGCCATGAGAAGAACATGTCTTGGGTAGCTGCTATTCCTCAGAGGATGACAGACAGATGGGAGAGACCTGGAACACAGCTGAAGGTTGGAACCACACCCAGATGAACCCAGTCTGGGTCACTAAAACTCCAGCCCATCACACATTCAAGACAAAGAAACAAATGCATGTTGCTGCAATTTTCCAGTAAGATTTTGTGGCATTCACTAACTGATGCGCCTTTCCTTTTGCTTTTTAGATTCAATGCTTATCTACCATACAGGATTTCTGTGCTTAGTTGTGAGCATTATTTACAACCTCTCAATTGTTTTCTCATTATTGATTTTATGATTCATAATCCCAACACTGGCTTATGCCCTTAATTATCTCCCTATTTTGATTCAGACTGGATAATGTTGATTTGTAAATGATTCTGTAACATTTACAGTGAATGTCTGTCATGAGACCTAGTGAGTTCATAGTTTTGGAGTTTCCTGACCTGCTAGAAGGTGGGACCCACTCTAGAATGAAAACAGAGTGCTTAAGGACACCAGCCTTGGGGGCAAAAGATTTTGGTTCAGAATACAGCTTTGCCACTTATTTGCAGGCATGGTGAAGTTGGGAAAGTTTCATTTTGTGTTAGGTGAGTCCATTTTAGATTTGATTATTGTAAGGTATGGTCCTTACTCATTAGAATGATTTTTTGGGGGTCTCAGCAGAAGGCCTGAGGTTCTCAGAAATGTATTTCCAATCTAGCTGAGCCAGAATCCCAACATTTTAGTCCTTCTTCATCTCTATATCATTATTCAGTTCTCACCCCTGTGGTAGACAATCTCTGCTAAGTTTCCCAAAGTCTCATTTTGTGCATATTCAGCCAATCCCAATATCCCATGTTGGATCTCTCTGCAGACTTTTGCCTGTCCTCCATCAATATAGTTCAGGTAGTTTCCCTCAAAATTCCAACCCCCCTCAGTAACCAGGACCTCCAGTCTTGGCCTCCTTAACTCTTTCCACTTCTTTTGGAGTCCACCTGTCCAAGTCAAGACAGAAAAGTACCTCCAGGCAGAAATCCAGGACAACCATGAGGCTTACTTTGTGTGTTATCCCTTGCTGAAGAATTATAGTCATGCACTGCTACTGTTTAATGCCTGAAAACAGTTACTTCCCAAGGCAGGTGGATTACTTGAGCCCAGGAACTAGAGACCACCCTGGGAAATAGGGCGAAACCCCATCTCTACAAAAAAGTACATAAATTAGCTGAGCGTGGTGGCATATGCCCGTAATCCTAGCTTCTCGGGAGGCTTAGGTGGGAGGATTGCTTGAGCCTGGGAGGTTGAGGCTGCAGTGAGCTGTGATCGTGCCACAAATATTCAAGCAACAAATATGTTTGACTAATATTTAAACCTATATTTCTCTAACAACATCAACCATTAAAGAGTATATAAGATTTCTCCCTCTAAGAATAATTTGGCCATAAAAGTTGAAGCATAAATATTAGGTAAGAAGCATACAATATTTGAGCTATCATAATTTAGTGTGTTACTATTTACACCTAGAAAATCTAAAAGAATCAACTAAATTCACTACACCTAATATGGTAATTTAATAATTTGGCCACAAAACCTGCCGGGCGCGGTGGCTCAAGCCTGTAATCCCAGCACTTTGGGAGGCCGAGACGGGCGGATCACGAGGTCAGGAGATCGAGACCATCCTCGCTAACACGGTGAAACCCCTTCTCTACTAACAAATACAAAAAACGAGCCAGGCGAGGTGGCGGGCGCCTGTAGTCCCAGCTACTTGGGAGGCTGAGGCAGGAGAATGGTGTGAACTCGGGAGGCGGAGCTTGCAGTGAGCTGAGATCTGGCCACTGCACTCCAGCCTGGGCCACAGAGCGAGACTCTGTCTCAAAAAAAATAAATAATTTGGCCACAAAATCAAAAGTCTTTCTACATATTAAGACTTCTTTTGGCCCCTGGTACAGGAGGAACTGCAACCACAGGCACAGGTCCTTAGCTCCCAGAACCTCTCTGGCTAAGATGGGAGGACAATTGAAGTGTTGAAGTCTCTACAGGATGAGTGGCCCCAGGTTGTAATTCAGGTGTCTCAAGTAGATGACAAAAGGGGACTGATGCTGCTGTGCATGGTAATGTAATGGGCTGTCATCTTTGTGGGTTATAGACTTTGCACTTTGTTTTGTTTTTAGGAAATTGCTTTCTTCAGTATTAACTGCCCCTGATTTTTTCTTCTTTTCTTCCCCTACACTCCTCAAAGATTGTGTGTGTGTGTGTGTTTAAAGAATTGTTCTTTACTGGTTATCTTAGAAGAATGAGAAAGATTATCTTCTAACAGTAGTAGGGAAATCTTGGAAGACACCAGGACTTGGGAAAGTGGAGCGCAACCTAGATTCTTCTCTCTGTGTGCATAACTGGCCATTCCTCAAGGTGTAATTCTAACTTGAATAAGTCAGTCTTTGGGAAAATCATCATAGTTCATTATATCCAACGTAAGATATGGTAAGAGAAAAGAGATTAATCCTCAGAAGAGACAACCCCTGTGGGCAGGGCGGGGTGATGTTTCTCTAGAGTGTGGTGGACACTGGCTCTGTAACAAAAGAGACACTTCAAGGAGGAGAAAGAAAGGCAGCTATCAAGTCAGAGAAGCAAGGAGAGCAATTGGGCTGTCCATATAAGGGGGTACCAGAGACCTTCTTTTTCTATGAACTGTAGCAATCTTTTACCATGTGACTTTTAGTTTCTCTCCAGTGCTCTCATTTCTTTAATGTAGCCTCTGTCTTTCTGGTATACTTTTTTTTTTTTTTTTCTCTCAGAAAAAAACTACCTTTTTTTTTTTTTTTTTTTTTTTTTGTGAAACAGAGTCTTGCTCTGTTGGCCAGGCCAGAGTGCAGTGGCACGATCTCGGCTCACTGAAACCTCCCTCTCCCTGGCTCAAGCAATTCTTCTGCTTCAGCCTCCCGACTTGCTGGGATTATAGGCATGTGCCACCATGACTGGTTAATTTTTGTATTTTTAGTAGAGATGGGGTTTCACCATGTTGGCCAGACTGATCTCAAACTCCTGACCTCAGGTAATCCGCCTGCCTTGGCCTCCCAAAGTGCTGGGATTACAGGCATGAGCCACCGTGCCTGGCTGAAAAAACTTTTAATATTTGTCATGTTTACACTCTTTCATGCTACACATTCAGATGAGCCAAAAATACTGCTTTTTTTTCTTCTTTAGTAACTACTTCACTCATGACTCAGGGTCCCCATTCCACCAGATTGATAGACAGACTTGACCTTGGTTCCTCAAATTCCCTGTCTCCCCTAGGGTTCTATCACGGTCCCCAGATCAAACACAGCATTAAAACACAAGTGTCCCACAGGTCATTTGGTAATTGATTTACACAGGAGACTACTAAAAAGTGATCAGGATCCTGATTGTGGCTGTGATCATTGAAAAAGTCACCAAGAGTAACGGTCATATACAATGATACATATAGTTTCTGGTATACTTCTGTAGCATTGTGAGTTAGCACTGTGGACAGTTAAGTAATGAGAAGTTAAGGAATATTTAGTCTTGCTGAGGTTGTGGCATCGACACTGATTCTGGAAGGCCAGTAGTCTCTGTGAAGCAAGGGAAGCTGAGAGAAGCACACAAAGGGTCCTAAGGGGATGGCTTAGGAAAGGATAAAAGGCAGCCTCCCACTAGCCAAATGCACCAAAGAAAGGCAACTCCTGAAGCAGGGAGGGTTATAAATGGGTTACATAATGTTTTGTGGAAGTTCATGAATCTCTTCTTTAATGTAATTTCAATTTCTGTATGCATGAGGTACATATGTAACAACATCAACCACAGTAATAAGAGATAGCATTTACTGAGTGTTTGCTATTTCATACTTTGTGCTATACTTGAATTACAGAGTTTGGGAGAGTTTACGTAACTTAGTCTTGCTCACAAATCTAGTAAACAAAGGATCCAAATCCAGTAACTGATTTGGGGTCCTATGTTCTCATACACTGTAAATAAGTAAGACATATTGAGTACCAGTATGTAGAATAAGTTACACAGCCAGTACTAAGCCCCAGGAATGTACATTATTCCTTCCATCAGTGACCTAGCACACTGGATTTTTACAACTCCATGAAGTAAGTACAGGGAATGTTTGTTGGAGGCAAGGTGGGCTAGGCATTCTGTTTTCTAAGTAATAGGAGTTCCTTCCTTCCAGTTAAAAATATTAAACGAGTCAAGGCTGACTACAAGAATAACATATGGATACAGGATATAGAAAATAGATACCTGTTGTACCAGAACAATGATTGTCTACTAGTTTTTGTCCTAGACAACTCATGGGAGAATATCTATAAAAAGATGTTTCAGAGATGCTTTTATAAATTGCTACGTGAAAAAATGAATGTAAGAAATGTTGCATATTAAAATGCTTACGACAGGTACATTTATTTTCTAATCTCCTACCCTTAAGTGTATTCACATGACAAATGTTTGAATAAATACTTAGTATGAAAGATTCTGGAATGTAGGTGTGCTAATATACTTGCTAATGATAGCTACAGTTGTCTCTTCTTCTCCTGGAATGTAAAATAATAAATCACCATCTCAGAAGTCATTTTGAAAGCCTCAATGAGATAAATCCTCATTTTTCCAGGCAATATTTCTGTTGTTGAGGGTTAGTCATAATTTTCTTCTCTTAATGATGAAAGTGATGTCTTGCTACTGAGCAGAGGCAAAATATGAATGCTAATGTCTTACAACTGGGAGAACAAATCTATTAATTAAAGGAGTATTCCGGCCGGGCGCGATGGCTCAAGCCTGTAATCCCAGCACTTTGGGAGGCCGAGATGGGCGGATCACGAGGTCAGGAGATCGAGACCATCCTGGCTAACACGGTGAAACCCCGTCTCTACTAAAAATACAAAAAACTAGCCGGGCAAGGTGGCGGGCGCCTGTAGTCCCAGCTACTCGGGAGGCTGAGGCAGGAGAATGGTGAAAACCCGGGAGGTGGAGCTTGCAGTGAGCTGAGATCCGGCCACTGCACTCCAGCCCGGGCTACAGAGCAAGACTCCGTCTCAAAAAAATAAATAAATAAATAAAAAAATAAAGGAGTATTCCATTGGAAAATGTTTTTCTTCTCTTCATTAAAATGAAATAACTAATTTATTAATGATTATTCCCAAAGCTACTTCCAGATAATTATTATATTGAGTTTTAGTTGGCTAATCTATACAAACTTGGCAAAGCATCAATATAAAACTGATATTTTTAAATGTTCATCAAAAACTGTAACTTTCCTCTCTGTTCAGAGAACAATTATAACAAATAGAAGAGATGGGAGACTGAGCCAATGGCTTGGTAATGTAAATCACATCCTCACTATGCAGCTGTGTTTTGGAGGAAAATTGTTAACAAACTTTTCTTGTCTCCCTAGTTCTTATTGGTGATAAAGCATTTATAGGAGATTAAAAGTTTTAGTTCTGTAGTTATACTAAAAGGCATATCTTTCCTAATATAGAAACAATTTAATAAATACACTTTAAAATAGATTTGCTATTTTGTCCACTTTATGGTATTTTCTCCCAAAGAAATGGAGTAGGTGACTATGCCGAATAGAACTCTTCTCCAGTTCACTTTCTCAATTCAAACCCCAGAGCTGGGGTCTGTAACACGAGCTCAGTTTGGATTGGGAAGCTGATTTCTGTGGGTCCTTGCTACCATCCTTGATTCTGTCATGAACATGACAGATACGAGGAAAACAAACTTCCAAGGACCCATGAAACAATTTGAGTGCAGATTCTGACCTCTTAAAAGCTTTTAAAAACAATTTTTTTCACACTTACATCACCTTCAGAACGGACTTCCTGATGAATTCTGAGCCTGACCACCCTCTCTGGTATCTGTCCCCAACTCCACACTGCAGAGAGACTGCTTGAGTTTAGCAACACTTTTAGACAAAAAAAGTAAATCTTTGATGATTTAACCAATAATTTCTTAAGATCTCTTTTCCTATTTAGAAAATATTATTTGCCATCTTTCCCTTGACTTTATTTGGTTTTATTTGTTGGTGGAGAAATGGCAATTGAGATATGAGAAAGTAGGACTGATTTTGAAACTGTGAGATAGACAAAATCAGTGGTTGTCAACCATACCGGCCCCAACGCCCCGTTTTTTGTTGTTGTTGTTTGTTTGTTTGTTTTTTTGAGATGGAGTCTTGCTCTAGTGCCCAGGCTAGAGTGCAGTGGCACGATCTCGGCTCACTGCCAGCTCCGCCTCCCGGGTTCACACCATTCTCCTGCCTCAGCCTCCTGAATAGCTCGGACTACAGGCCCCACCACCACGCCCAGCTAATTTTTTTTTTGTATTTTTAATAGAGACGGGGTTTCACCATGTTAGCGAGGATGGTCTCGATCTCCTGACCTCGTGATCCGCCCGTCTCGGCCTCCCAAAGTGCTGGGATTACAGGCGTGAGCCAACATGCCCGGCCCCAATGCCCCTTTTATAAAAAATAATTTCGCGGCCAGTAGCGGTGGCTCAGGCCTGTAATCCCAACTTTACTTTGGGAGGCGGGGCAGGCGGATCGAGGTCAGGGAGATCAGAGACCATCCTGGCTAACACAGTGAAACCCGTCTCTACTAAAAAATACAAAAAAAGCAGGCCGAGGTGTGGTAGCCTGTAGTCCCAGCTACTCGGGGAGGCTGAGGCAGGGAGAATGAAGTAAACCGGGTGGAGCTTGCAGTGAGCTGAGAATCCGGCCACTGCCTCCAGCCTGTGACAGAGCGGCTCCGTCTCCAAAATATAATAATAATAATAATAATAATTTGCAACATCCCTTTTGCTATCCTTAAATGCTACTACATAATTTTGCAAACCAATCAATAAAATATCTTAAAAAATAAATGATAAATACAAGGAAAGTGATTTATAATAAATAGTACCTACTTCAATATATAGGGATGATCATATTAAAAGATGTTAACAGAGAAGTAGTATGACTGTGTTTACAAAGAATCACTACAAACAAAATGACCCCAGATATAGATTAGCACACACACTGTATTAGTGATTCAGTTACTACCAACAGCATTGCTGTCTATGATATATTTATGTGAAATGGTGATATTTTATTTGTAAAATTCTGAAGAACACAAAGTAAAATAATTATCCTAATTTGCATGGTAGTAGCATTCTTGGGAAAATTTGGCATGGTTAAAATTGTGTAAAAAGTACTTCATGTGTTTTTGTCATGAGGCGGTTGATTCTAGGCTTAGATAATAATAAATGAAGTTTTTCACCTATTTAATGTCAGGCACATTATTCACAGATTCTGTGGAATGTGGCACAATTCTTCATTTATCTGGACTGCCCAATGCATTGCACTCTGACTTGTACTCACCAAATTATAAATAGCACATTTCAATCAGTGACAGCCAAAATTACTGCCTCCAAGCACACAGCATTTTAGAACTCCTTTATGGCTATGGGACAGTACCTGCCTGTGGAGAGTCACAGGTCCCAATAAATAGCAGAGGGCTCAGCAGCTGTGATGGGCCTCCAGCCTTCCTGTGTCATCACTGACTCTTTGTATCATCATGACTCTATCATTACTCACTTTAATTCTTACATTATCCGTATCCTATGTGCTTTTTAAGATTAAGAACAGTAGTTGGAAGACTAGAAAGAATTTTTAGCATCTACTATTTTCACTGGATTAAGATCGCTAAGGATGAGAAAACTTTTTGAAATGGGCCTGTTTGTGGAGCTTAAGCATTTTTCTGTGGGTGCTTAAATCTCTGTGAGAAGGTTAAATCCAGATGAATGGTTGGAGTTGGGGGTTACATTTAGAGGATCTTATTTATGTCCACCAGGGTGAATAAACAGGGATAGTTGGTTGAGGAATCCATGTCAGAGCTATAAACCAGGAACCAAAGAGATCAGATGCAAGTGCTAGATTGAAAGTGGGAAAAGCAAGTCTAAAAAAATGAAGCTGAGGCCAAGAATCAGGATAAAAAGATGAACTGGACTGAAGCAGGAGATGAGGAACAAATGAGGAGGGGCCCAAACAGCTTTTGGTATTTGTAGTTTGTCTTCATGGGACAGTAGATACATAGCTCACCCTTGGGCGAGACCATATTAAAGTAGAGTTGGAAGAGACACTTTTCAATCACTAGCATATAGGCGGTTTTATATAGGTGTGACATAGAAGACAGGTCTGTTGACCATCTATTTTAACAAATTGCTAAATGGAAGTTTGTTTGGCTCATGGTTCCGCAGGCTGTGCAAAAAACATGGTGCCAGCATTTGCTCCTCCTGAGGGCTTTAGGAAGCTTCCGTCATGGTAGAAGCAGATGGGGAGCTGGTGTGTCACATGGGGAGAGAGGAGACTGCACGCGTGAGAGAAGGGGGGGGGGATACCATGTTCTTTTGAACAATCAGCTCTTGCGTGAGAAAAAATAAAAGCGATAACACTCATTACCTCAGGACAGTACCAAGCTGTTCATGAGGGATCTGCCCCCATGACTCAAACACCTCCCACTAGGCCCCAACTCCAACATTGGGGATAGCATTCCAACGTGAGGTTTGTAGGGGTCAAATATTCAAACTATATCAGGGTGCTTACACTCAGTCAGTTCAGCTCTTGTAAATACCAAGACTCTTTGAAGGCTCTTACTACATTCTTCTAAGGTATCTACCTCTTTCCCTCAGGTTGTGGTTGTAAACCTCAGCAAGGCTGTAATTCTCAATACCACCACCCTTCACAGGCCCAAATCGGATCATTTATGGGATTCCTATTCTACATACCTTGGGAATGGGAAAGTGGAACTTTAGGGGGTAATGGGGTCATGGTGGAGGTGTGGTGGTGGTTATGTGGAGTTCTGCCAAAATTGTACATCTCACTAAGCCCTTCAAAGAAGAGTTGGTCCTGGTAGTTGTAAGTTCTCTGATCTTAAATATGAGTTGTGTATGCCCAGCATGAGTTTTAGTAGTCAATTTCTGGCAAACAAGATCCCATGTGGTATCTGAGACCATCCTATTTATATGTATATGTCAAGGTAACATTTTGGGGTATTTCAGTAAGCTTTAAGAAACATGCCTTCATGTTATTTAAATCTCATTAGTAGCATGTTTGTGAACTAATTAACTGATTTTCCAGGATGGATTTTTTGGTAGCATGTGGGTATAAATGTATAAAAATTCCCTAAAGGACCGTAAATAAATTTATTTCCTTCATTATTACTACATTATCTTTAATGTCAACTGCTTATCTAACAAAGGTCTTCTTGTAGTAGACACATAAAAATAAAGTTTAGAAAATAAGACCCATAGAAAAAGATTAAAGGGTTATTCAGAAAAACTGAGAATCATCTTGGTGGTCATTGTCAAGAATAAAGAGAATATTGGTGAATTATTCTTCATAAGGAACAGAAAGAAGAGTGAATAAAGTGTTAACAGCAGCACTTGAATAGGTCAGAAATTCCAGTCACTTGGGAACTGTCAAGGATTGCATTGGAAATGACAGATGTTTGGAATCGTTCTCTCTGGATTAAAACAGGATAATTCCCTCACCTGTTTGCTATGATCTGGGACAGGTTAACTAAAGCAGGTACGCAAATTTGATAGTTTTACTAAAGTTCAGTCAACTGTTGTTAGAAAACTGTCTGTCGTTCTTCAAAATAACAGATGCTGGTGAAGCTGCAGAGAGAAGGGAATGCTTACACATTGTTTGTGCTAACATAAATTAGTTCAGCCACCGTGGAAAGCAGTTTGGAGATTTCTGAAAGAACGTAAAACTACGATTCAACCCCGCAATCCCATTACTAGGTATATACACAAAGGGACATAAATCATCATACCAAAAAGACACACGCACGCTTATGTTTATTGCAGTACTATTCACAATAGCAAGAACATGGAATCGACCTAGTGCCTATCAATAGTGTATTGGATAAAGAAAATATGGTACATATACACCTTGGAATACTACGTAACTAGCCATAAAAAGAATGAAATCATGTCCTTTGCAGCAACATGGATGGAGCTGGAGGCCATCATCCTAAGCAAATTAATACAAAACAGAAAACCAAATACTGCATGTTCTTCCTTACAAGTGGAAGCTAAACATTGGGACATACGGACATAAAGATGGGAACAATAGGTATAGGGTCTACTAGAGGCGGGGACAAGGGCTGAAAAACTACCTATTGGATAATATGTTCACTACCTTGATTACAGAATCATTTGTACACCAGACCTCAGTGTCATGCAACATACCCATGCAACAAACCTGTACATGTTAGTCCCTGAACCTAAAATAAAAGTTGAAATTATATAAATGCATTAAAAAAGAAAACCTTTGTAATTCTTAGAACAGCCTCTGGAGGTCAGCGTTGAGGCATAGTGCACAGCTAAGCTTCCACACTCACTGCCTAGTCAGTCAAAATAAGGCAGACACTAATACTTTGGTTTTCCATCTGGTACCATCCATAAGCTCTAAGTTTGTTTATTCAAAAACTGCATTTAAACTAACAAACTAATGTGCTGCTATTGAAGATTTGAATATACATTTAGCTTATACATTTAAGTGAGAGTCCATATTAATTTCTTTAAAACAAATAAGGTAGAGCTTTAAGAACATTTTAAAAATTCGGTGTAGACCTTGAAATGTGTAAGGATTTGTAAAATTACATATCTTAAAAGTTAAAGTACTTCAACTTTAATAGGATCATTTGAAGTTTTCTCACGTTCCTAAAATTTAGGGTTACAATCATTCTCTTAATTCAAAAGCATTTGAAAGCTCTCCAAATAATATTAAAATCATTTGGAACAAGACAGAATAATTTACCATTATTATTGTACTTTAGCGGTTTATCAGCCCCAGTTCAGAGGATGGCAGGCAGCCAAAAGACATCCTCTCCACAGTTCCTCCTGAGCATCTGCAATCCAGAATTCAAGCAAGTTAGAAGAGGGTTCGTCTAAAGTGCTTTACAATGTTTTGGAGCTACCATCTTTCCTATTCTCTGGTTATTTTCTGATTTCTTCCATTTTTGATTTTTTTAAACAATGCTCCCAGATATCCTTGAATATTTGGGGAAAACATGAAAGGTAATCTTACCTTTTTAAATGTCTAAGTGAAATTGCTGTATTTAGTTGTATATTTCAAGCTGCTTCCAAATATTATTGAGAAAGAATATGCTCTGGTAATTCTACTAATGCCCAGCTTTTTATACCGCTGCAAGTCCCTTCCCTTATCCCCACCTTTATCCCCAAACCTCATTCTTTAAAACTCAGCTCCAGTATTATCTTCTCTTCTCAAATGCCATAATGTGAAATTCACCACTCATTGTAGGATTCTTCCATGGGCCTTCTATTAAAACTCAGAATGCCAGGCAGAGTGCCTCAGGCCTGTAATTCCAGTACTTTGGGGAGGCCAAGGCAGAAGGATAGCATGCAGCCAAGAGTTTGAGACCAATCTGGGCAACATAGTGAGACCTTCTCTCTACAAAAAAAAAAAAAAATTAAAATTATCTGGGTGTGGTG
Source organism: Papio anubis (assembly GCF_008728515.1). Taxonomy (NCBI): domain Eukaryota; kingdom Metazoa; phylum Chordata; class Mammalia; order Primates; family Cercopithecidae; genus Papio; species Papio anubis. Next base: position 35,205,420 of record NC_044979.1, read on the forward strand.
GAGCCGGGTGTGGTGATGCGCCTGTAGTCCCAGCTACTTGGGAGGCTGAGGTGCAAGGATCCCTTTAGCCCAGGAGTTGAAGCTGCAGTAAGCTATGATCATGTCACGGCACCCCTGCCTGGGTGACAGAGCAGGACCCTGTCTTTGAAAACAAAAAAACAAAACAAAACAAAAAAACACCTCAGTGGCATGTTTATTCTTTTAGGTTCTTAAAATTTATAACTGCAATTCACAAGGAAGTAGAGTTTATTCAAAATATTCAAAAACCAATAGGGCACAGGTATCAACCAATCAGAATGGAACCAGCTTTCAGTAACACTAGTATGTTGTTCCATTTGACTTTGTGTTCTTAGCACAGTACTTTGGCATCTAGCTGATCAATAAATGTTTTATAAATGAATGAATAAGATACCAAGAAAAGTTATGTGTTAATTTCAGGAAGGTTCTTAAAATCTTCGTAGTGGCTTCAGGACTGACTGCCTAGCACCACTTAGCCTTAGACATTAGTTTACCCTGAGACAAGTGTGTTGTTCTTTACATTAGATGATCTTGCTGAACCCTTCTGGGACTGAACTGTCCCTGGCAACTTGCTGTGAGCCATCTGCTTGTTCTCACACTTTCATGCTACATTTTTCATGAATAGAATGGGTTAATTGGGTTTGTGGAAGCTGAAATAGTAAACAAATTAATTTTCCAAATAAAACTAAAAATCTATGATGACATTTAAAAATAACCTGTACTTAATTTGTTTAAAACCCGGAGCAGTGGCTCACACCTGTAATTCCAGCACTTTAGGAAGCTGAGGTGGGCAGATTTTTTCAGTCCAGGAGTTTGAGACCAGGCTGGGCAACATGAAAAAGCTCCACTCTCTACAGAAAAATACAAAAATTAGCTGGGAGTGCTGGCACACACCTGTGGTCCCAGCTACTTGGAAGACTGAGGTGGGAGGATTGCTTGAGCACGGGAGGTTGAGGCTGCAGTGAGCCGAGGCCACGCCATCGTACTCTAGCCTGGGTGACAGAGCAAGACTCTGTCTCAAAAAAAAAAAAAAAAAAAAATTTGTTTGGGAGATATTAAAAGAAAAATTTTGAAGACTGTTATTCTTCCTGTTATTTTCATATGTAGTGGAACACATATTAGATGAGTCATTCTTCATTCAATGTTTATCTATCGTGGCAAAAATTATTTGAATACAACTTGGGACTATTCAAAATGAAAAAAAACAATGTTCACTTTGCCTCAGGATAGCAACTCTTTCTAATCTTATTTTTTAACCTAAAAGTAAAGACAGAGTACATGCCAACCTGATATCTAGCTATCTTTCCTATGGGTGACTTTTTTTGTCTTGTTAGATGGGATGGCTTAGTTAATTTCCACTTTTTCCTAGCAGTTGAAACTTACACTCAGCAAAGTGTGGTTGCTTATCTCCTACCCCAAGCAGATAGATGCATGTACACCCAAAAAACATATCAAGCTGAACATATTCAGCTTCTCATATTAGACTGATTTGGGGGACTCCAGAAGGTTTGGGGCCAAGACTAGTCAATTTGAGGTTAATTAAACCTACATAAAATAATTATTTATCTCTGGTCAATACAGTGCTTCTAAGGGATGTAGCTGCAGTGAGGATTGAGAGGCATGAGCTTCCTCCCTCAGTGCAATTAAAATGGGAATGAGGGTGGGGCTATAGAAAGCTCTAGATAGATAGTTGGGAAGTCCCATGTTATTTCTAGGAGACATGTAATGAAAGGCAAATTCTGAAGCCTCTGGCAAATCTTCCATTCATTGGAAATATTAAGCATTTGGGTTTGCTAATTAGTAAAATATCATGTGGCTCCAAAATTCTGCAATTTTTGAAAAGGCAACTAGCCATAGGTTTTGATAGTTGTGTGTAAGCAGATTACAAATTGAGCATGTTCTGCCTGCCCAGGAGGCATGGCCTGGGCTTCACTGCCCCAAATGTCTCAAATGTTTGTGTTGCGACAGCTGGCATCACTTCGTCCCATAGACAGTCCTTGTGTTTCCAGACGTGGGAGCCCTTAACGTTTCTGGAGTAACTCTCTTTCACTTACTGATTGATTTCAATCCACTTTCTCTTCTAAAATGATGCCCAGTGCATATTAGTCATATTAAGTGGACTACAAATTTGTCTTTCTTAAAACATCAATATAAATATATGGGTAATTCATCCTTTGTAAAGTGAGACCTCAGGACAATAGAAATTCATCCTAAATGTGCATGCAAGAAAGATGAGACTAATGGTGTTTAATCTTAAAAATTAACATTTGTGGAAGTAATGAGGAAAGTGTGGATTAAAAGGGAAAGCTGCTTTTGAACTGGGTTTCAAGAGTGTCTGCTTCTGGATAGGGTAAACATACATCCTCCAATTTACAGATACAGAAATCCAATTTTCTCATTTTAGTCAGGAGTAAATAAATTCTGGGAGAGACTGAGTCATCCTGAAGGAATTCATTTATATATAAGAATGCCAATTTTTGTAATAAAATTTAAGAAATCAACTAGAATCCCACTTGATCTGGTTCGTAAATTGTGTTTCCTATAAGAAAGTTTCTTTACAAAATTAAATCAATATTAGAATACTTGGTAACCATGATGCTATAAAACTGGGAGTCACACAGCCTTCTGGGACAGTGACAATAATAATAAAAATAAAGAGTATCATCATCCATCTCTACTATAAGACTTGTTGTTGTTGTTGTTGTTGTTGTTGTTGTTGTTGTTGTTGAGACGGAGCCTCTCTCTGTCGCCCAGGCTGGAGTGCAGTGGTGCGATCTCAGCTTACTGCAACCTCTGCCTCCCTGGTTCAAGCAATTCTCCTGCCTCAGCCTCCCGAGTAGCTGGGGCTACATGTGGGCACCACCACGCCCGGCTAATTTTTTGTATTTTAGTAGAGACAGGGTTTCACCGTGTTGGTAGGCTGGTTGTGAACTTCTGAGCTCAGGCAATCCGGCCACCTTGGCCTCCCAAAGGTCTGGGATTACAGGCGTGAGCCACCGCTCCTGGCCAGGACTTTATTTCTAAATGAGTCTAAAAGGGTCGCTTAGACAGTGATGGTGACACACTAGTGAGTTTTTTTAACTATTGAATCTATATATTTATAAGGACTTACCAATCACCATAAACTTTAGTTCAATGGTACCGCACTTTCTCATAAAAGATGTAGTATTTTTCTTTTTCTTTTTTTTGAGACAGAGTCTCGCTCTGTTGCCCAGGCTGGTGTGCAGTGGCATGATCTCAGCTCACGGCAACCTCCGCCTCCCGGGTTCAAGTGATTCTTCTGCCTCAGCCTCCCGAGTAGCTGGGATTGTAGGTTGCCCGCCCCCACGCCTGGCTAATTTTTTTTTGTATTTTTTAGTAGAGACGGAATTTCACTGTGTTAGCCCAGGATGGTCTCGATCTCCTGACCTCGTGATCCGCCTGCCTCAGCCTCCCAAAGTGCTGGAATTACAGGCATGAGACACTGCTCCCGGCCAAGATGTAGGTTTTTTCAAAATTGTAGTTCTCCCAGTTAATTATATTTTAAAGTGCTTTATTTTACAAGGCACCAGAAGGTCCTTCAGATTTAGGAAATATAGTTGTTTGAGCAACCTCTTTACCAATCTTTTCCTTGGAGGGTTATTTCTTATGGAAATATCAAATCCAATTATGTTTATCCTGGTTATGGTTAGCTTTTGTTTCTTATCAATGATCATAAGTGTGCTTTATTTTGGATCTGAAACCCTTATGGAAGTTTATAGAAGTGAGTTGACATTGGTCATATGGGCAAATAGTTTCACAACTATATATTGTGTCTCAAGCATTTGTTGAAATTTCGATATATGCAATTTAAATGACAACCCTAATTTAGTCTATATTTTCACATTTTTTCCAAGATAGTATTTACCTATGAGACTCTATTTGTCTGTTTTATTTACCTCTGGTCAAGAAAGTGCTTCTAAGGGATAAAGCTTATTTAGTGGGACTTCTACTACATTGAACTTTTAGTTTTCAATATTTATTAAAGGGTGGTAATTGTAAAATACAGTGAAAATTTGAAGAGAAATTAAAAGTAGTTTTTTTAAACTGGGCAGATTGAGTCATAGACAATATATTGAAACATTTGAAATACAGTGAATTATTTTTAATTAAGCAAAGTTGCTCAGGTCTTTTTTGTTGTTGTTTAATTTAAATAACAACAAAAGAAATGTGAACAAAGGTCAAACTAATTACCTGGTTAAAAATATTGACTGTATCCATTATTTTGAAATAAAATTAATAGAAACTCCTAAATCTAAGACAGGTTTAGGAGCTGTTGTTCTACAATATGGTCTGAGTAAGAATATACAATAAACATTCCTTTGGAAGTTTTGGTGATCTTCTTAAAAATATCTATAGCTTACCTTGATGTCTAACATTGCTACCAATAGCAACTCTATGTAGTCATTCAAGTATATTTTTTACCTGGGAGAAGAGGCATTTAAGTTTGGATTTTCCCAGGACAAAGCAGAGTACTATGAATGAAGAAATAGGACTGCAAGTTTTGAAGGGCAACAAAAGAAAACAAAAGATGTTGAGCATAAATTGCCCAGCACAATCAAGGTAGGATTTAGGCAGCTGGAGACCCTCGGTGGACAATAGGAAATGAGTTGTGAAAGTACTAAAAAAGGGCCGGGTGTGGTGGCTCACGCCTGTAATCCCAGCACTTTGGGAGGCCAAGGCGGGTGGATCACGAGGTCAGGAGATTGACACCATCCTGGCTAACACGGTGAAACCCTGTCTCTACTAAAAATACAAAAAAAAAAGAAAAGAAAGTACTAAAAAGGGAAAGGAGTACAAAAAAGGGAATGGAGTAATGTTTTCACAGTTACATATATATACATATCTTGATGCCTTTGTGAAGTTGACTCCTACTTGTGTCTAATATATAGAACCTCTGAAAGTCCTCTTGACCAAAAATATCTCTTCCAACTTTCCTCCATAGTTGCTTGAACTTCTCATTATATTTAATTTTGGGGAAATAAAAGCAAGGATGATCCTTGCGTCTAATCAGCCTTGTCTTCTAATCAGCCTACAAGCATCTTGTTACAAGGATTGTATTCTATTTCTCTGAATCCCCACATGAGGCATAACATAATGATATGTGTATGTACCAGGTAGGCTTTAAATGTCAGGGAAGATTGGGCATCTTCATTTCCAGCTGTCAAGACCTCAGCTCACTTTAGTGTATATGAGGGGCACCAAAGAGGAGGGTGCAAACCCAGAGCCACCTGGCCTGCTCTCAATTTTATTGTTGAAGGAAGGTTAACCATATCATGGAGCTCTTTCATTGTCTTTCTGGAAGTAGCCTAATGGAAAAAGTGGAGGCTTTAGAGGCAGAAGACTTGGAGTTGATTCTCAGCTCTACAATTAACCAGTTGTTGGATTTTGCACAAGTAATAACCATTCAGCTTCAGTTCTTCATCTGTAAAATGGGATCAAACAGTCACCTACCCTGGCCTCGTGGAATGTAATGGCTCCTGTAGCTACCTAGTGATTATGTCTGGTCAAGTGAACGCCAATGTCTACCTGTTTCACTGCTTCTCACATCCCTACCTTCACCTCCCCACATATTCACATGGCTCAGTAATTAAGATAGTGAAAGATATTTCTTAAAGCTGGAAAATAGTTTATTTCTTTAAATAAAAGAAAATACTCATTAACATTCTGATTTTTCTTTCAAGTAATATAAAGGTAAACATCAATTCAGCCCAAGATAAATTGCAAATTAATCTAGTCTGATTTAAAATCCTATTGTGGGCCCCTTAGATGACATTTGTGAATCTAGTTCCCTATGACTTTTCACAATCAAGATCAATTGGTGTACATCAGAGTGCAATTTTCATGGTTACAATTTGCAGAATTAATAGGGCAGGTTTTCATTGCTGTTACTCCTTTGATTTTCTGATTATATAAGAGTTAGATTTTCTTGATGGTAGAATGAAAAGTGGAGCAAAGTGGTGGGTTATTTATTGTTTTTCATAGTCTATTTTCTGTGTGTTGGGTATTATTGCTTTCTGTAGGGTTCTTGCTTCTGGTATTTTAAACTATCTTTAAACATTTCAATTGATGTTATATGTTGAACAGATGTCTTAAATTGAGTATAGTATTTAGAGAAGCCTAAAAAGGATTAGTTTTAAAAATCATTATTTTTTACTTTTCCAAAACTTGGTAAAATGATTTCTCTACCTTTTTTAAATTTCCACAGTAATATTCTTGATTTCATCTTTTGAGGTCGATATGTTGCCTCATATCTATATTAAATTCACTGACTCAAGGCCGTAGGTACATTTGTCAAATGTCCAATTTGGCGATAACCAAGTTAACAACTAACATTTGTTATTAATTATATCAATAAAACATAATCTTGCAACTCCGATTTGAGCGTAATAGAGTAGGAGGTTTGAGTGATGAATATTCGCAAGAAATTAATGCACTGCTCTTTAGAAAAAATGCTTGAAATATTTTAATAGCCTCTTTGCATCCTAACCAGACTCCAGTCAAATCAGACCTCTCTGACTAGAAAAAAAATGTAATCGGTTCCTCAAAATTAAATCCAATGAACTTGTCTCTGCAGAAGGTCAAGTAATATATTCTTATGAAAGAAAACGGTTCCTCATTTAACACATCAGTTATTAAAAAGGTGTTCTATTTTCCTGTTTGGGTTATATCTGTTTTTTTTTTATTACTGCATATTAAAGTAACTGTCTTGCCAACATGCAAATGATATGCTAACTGAACATGGCTAGGATGAAAGTGATGATGAAAGCACCAGAAAGACCTATCAGCTACCTTATTATGCCTAAGTAATGGAAAATCACGGAGCTTCCAGAATCTTCATCCATTTTATGCTTACATGACTCATCGAAACAACTAAAATTTTAAATATGGTAGATTATTTTCTCTTTTTTAAAGAAGGCATTCAAAGAATCTTAGATTTCTGTACCTCCTTTTTGGTGGAAAATTCAAATACTCCCAATTTTTTAAAGAAATGTTGAGAGAATCACACACACAGTCACACACACACACACACACACACACACACAGAGAGAGAGAGATAGAGAGAGAGAGAGAGAGAGAGAAACAGGAAAAAAAGACTAGAGAATGATATCCTTTCTCACAATAGGGAATGGAGTAAATGGTCATTGAAAACTTCTTGTGAAATACTGCCACTTTGCATGTTTTATAACATTTAATTCATTTTATTTTCAATGTAGAGCTGATGAAACAAAGGCTTGTATTCCAAAAACCTCGTCCAAGATCATAAGGCACTAGTGACAAACCCCATATCTTATGGACATTAAAGCCCATGATCTTTTTATTGTGTCATGCTAGCCAAAGGCATGTAGTATCTGACTCTTAACAAGAGAAATCTTTTTCAGTTTTACTAGAATGACTCAGTATGTTATTGTTACTTTCTAACCTAAGCAAGAACTTTATTAAATATCAAACATAATGAAGATGAAGGAGGTAGATATTGTATTTCCTTAGAAAATACATATTTAGTGTATGTTTCTGTGTGCACTTATTTCTTTAATGAACAAAGTCTCAGTGTCCTACAGAAAATAGCCACTTGTCGGCTAGAAGCTGCAGACACTTTTCACTGGGGGCTAGTTGGTATGACTTTCTTCTTTTCCTGTTTCTGCTACTTTTGTTCCCTGGGTAATAGGCTCTCCCTAAGGATAAGAGAAGCTGTAAATGTCCTGGAGTATGGTAAAGACCACTGTCTTAAAGCTTCTACTGCCAAGACGGATGGTCTCTAGTGAGAGGAGTAGAGCCCAGCTCAGAGGGTAGTGCTATGGTCCAAAGGTCCTAGGACAAGGAGAGGCCTCATTCTCATATAATCTGGTTAGTGGCACCTAGGCCCTGGGCCTTGGCCATATAGATATATATAATTTTATTTCTTTTAACTGAGAGTTATAACTTACATACCATAACATTCACCCTTTTAAAGTATACAATGCAGTATTCTTAATATATCTACAAGGTTGTTCGACCATTATCACTATTGAATTCTGGAACATTTTCACCACCTAAAAAATGAATTCTATATTCATTGGCAATCATTCCTCATCCCGCCACATCCCCAAGTCCCTAGCAACCACAATTCTACTTTCTCTCACCATAAATTTGTCTATTCAGCTACAACTTATATGCAATTACAAGGCCACAAATGTGGGCATTTTTTGCTATTACTGCTAAGTGTGCTTCCATGTGGGGCACTGAGCTACCAGTAGGTTGTGTTACTCAGGATGTTCAGAGAGGCACCCAGTGTAATTTCCCTGCACCCCTTCAAATGTACCCAGATCATCATCAGCAGCAGCATCAGTTCTGGCATAAGACTACATTTTCTCCTGGAGTGCATAAGGTTCTTCTGGGCTCCCTGAGTTGTGAACATTAGAAAAGCATTAGGAACTCACTTAAGTTTGAGTTTTAACTAGAAATGTCTAGTCTCTAATACCTTCACATAAGCAAATATTATTTATTAGGCCCATTACCATTACTTGAGTCTGTTTTTTCTCTTTGCTCATCTCTCCAGATATTATTTGTGTGCAATTTAAGACCTCTAAACAACCTTTGAGTCTCTTGAAATAAATTGTCTGAGCTGAAAACCTAGGAATGATTTTAGGTCTTCTTTCTACATATTTTTAATTCTGCCTCCTTCCCCACTTCAATTACCAAATGCCAGATTCTATAGATTTTAACCAGGACAGAGCCCCTTCAATGTGCATGCTTATGACTGGCCTACAATCAGTTTTCTTCTATTCTCTCTGCTTCCAATCTTGTCCCACTTCATTATCCCCTACAATGCTCCCAGATAGTCTTTTAACAATCTAAATCTGTTTATATCTTACATCTCATCCTGAAATTCTTGAAACTCTGTCACAGTTTTCAGGATGAAATTCACACTATACCACACTGCACTCCACTACACAACTGCCTGCCCCATGTGCTTATCTTGCACATTTCCCACCTTGTGTCTACATTAAATGGCTTGCTTGCCACTAAAAGTGTCACTCTGTTTCAGGTTCACTGTCCCTGCACAGACCTTAGCACTGTCTAGAATGTTCTTTTTTACCTTTTTCTATTAATTCTTTATTTAAGGTAGTAAATGCAGAGTCATTGGATGAACTAATAAAAATGTTAATAACATATTTTTGTATGAAATATACACTCTCCTAGGTAAAAATTTCACCCCAGCTTTATTGAGGTATAATTGACAAAAAACATTGCATATGTTTAAGCTATCTAATGTGATGATTTGATATACATACACATTGTGAATTGATTACCACAATCAAGCTACATGCCCATTACCTCACATATTTATCCTGTTGTATGTGTGTGTGGTGAGAATATTCAAAACCCAATCTTTTGGCGATTTCAAGTATACAATGCAATACTATTAACTATATATTAAATCTTAAATTCTAACCACCTGTCTGGAATGTAGAGTCTTTGTGAACAGCGACTGTCTGATTTCATCTCTACACCAAACTCTCTGTTCATTATTCCACTGCAGCACTTCCCACACTTCTCTCACTTTTCCATAATGGCAATGTATTCCTCAGTGTCTCCAAGCATACTGAAAACAGAGATATATAGTTCATAGGGTCTAGTATAATACCCCAGTAGACAGCATTTAATATTAACTGAATGAAAGAAAGGAAGAAAAGAGAAAGAAGAAATGAATATAAGAAGCAGCAGAGCCCCGCTGATGCTTGTCTCCATGTGTAGCATTAACTCATAATGGAATCCAGTACTTTCCCCTAAAGGCTACCCATGCCAGAAAGCATTAGTGAATAAAACACATTTTATTCTATTGTTGTTTGGAAGACTTAGGGAGAATATGATAAAGAGGTTGTATAAAAGAAAAGGCTTGGGAAATGTCATCAGAGTTTCTATTGTGCATTTTTGTTTTTCTGCTCTGCCCTGGTTCCCCTCTCTCAGATCTTCCCTCTGGGTCTTATGCAGAATAACTTTTCTCCTTCTAGGCTCTTCCAGTCTTTTGTCCTACCTACCTTTCCTCTCAGCAATATTGGGTGCTCTCGGTGCCAAGATCTACACTTGTTCAAAGGTAACGGGGGAAGTTTCCAGTTTTGTGGTGAAATAAAAACATGATTTTTAAATTCCCCTATGAATCCCACTAAAATTGTAGTAAAGTTGGAAGAAAAGTATAAATATGGTCTAAACACCAAAGGACAAAGAGAATCAGCAGTGCATCAACAGCAGATCAGAGATGCCAAAAATTTTTAGAAGATGGAAAATGAATGTAAGGAATGAGCAGATCTGAAAACAAAACAAAAACAAAAACAAACAAGAGCCATAAGACAGGTGTGTCATTAAAGAAGAAAGCTGATTAATTCATACCATATCACTTGGAAGGATTCAAGACTTAGAGATACCTATACTGCAGAAGGTTGGAATGAGACATGGGGCTAAAAACAAGAAGAACTGGCTAAGAAGAACCTCACTGAGAGATAATTAGACCTGATGATCTTTTCCTGCATCCCCTATATCCCAAGCCCACCAAGAAAATGGACATTTACTTTGTGGAAAGTAAATCTCAAAAATACCAGGGATCGTAGCCGACGGGGTAGAACTACTGCAATAAAATGGTGATAACATGGAGCCGAAGGCTACATATGGAAACTTTTACCCCCACCCCAATGATCCTTGCTTTGTGAACATTCACAGCCAGGCATATGCTTCCTCCATTCTCTGAAAAAATATTAGAGGATTCTTCTCTGGAGAAACTGAAGTATTCCAAAGTGGGGTTGGGGTTGGGGTGGGAAACACAAAATTTGTGGATACTACTATCCTGGCAGGAAAGCAGATTCATCCTAAGGGATTCAAATGAAGAGATGTTAATGAAGGAGCTATTTAATACTAACCATCAAGTGGGCAAATAAACAGGAGATGGTGAGTCACCCAGCACCTAGCAACAGTGGGAAGCCATTGCATCTCCAGGACAGAAGGAACAAAGTGGAGCAGTGGAACAAAGCCCTCCCAACAGAAACTGACATGTAGAGAGTTACAAATACCAGAGACTTTGTGCTGAAATGGAGAATGAATCAAGAGAAAAAAAATACCCTGACTGCTCTCCCTTTTTGTTCACGAACAACCTCAGAGTGTCTACCCACCGAAGCCCAGCCATTCAGGAAGTCCAAGTGTGTAGTTCTCAGTGTCAGCCTCCAAGGACAGAACAGGATGGACATAAATGGAGAAAAGTCATGGTGGGGGCAGTGCATAAGCAGAATATCTAGCAAAGACACTGACATTTGGAAATCCTGCTATGAAACCACTGTGTTCCAATATCTGCTAGAGTGTACTTCCAAATAGCTCTTGAGTGCCACACTCTTAAATATAACTGGACAGCCAAGGATTGTTCAACAGTTTGGAAAAATTTCCAATTTGAAAGACCAATCAACCAAATAATCAATTGAAAAGAAATTTCTCCAAAGAACAAAAAGAAAAAAAAAAACCCTGAGATTTTAAATATTTAAATCTATATCCTCACAGAAATGAATGATAATATTTTATTCATAAAACAAAAGCAGAATATTTTAAAAGAAGCAATAAAATCATTGAGCTTTTAGAGATTAAGAATACAATTAAATAAATCAATATGACTATAAAGTCAAGGGAATCTTTGAGAAAATAGAACAATAAGGCAAATAAATTTGGAGTAGGAGAGAAGATTGGATGATAAATTCATGAGACCCAATGTCTGATTCATAAGAGTTACCAAAAGAGAGAACAGAGAAAAAAGAAGGGGAGACAAAACAATTTTCAAATAATTAATCCAATAACGTATGTATCACTGAAGAACGTGATTTCATAATGAAAGGGTCACTGAGAGTCCAGTGTAATGAATAAAATTTCAAACCACCAGGAATAATAGAAATATCTTACAAGCTCGCCTATAGACTGAATGTTGTGTCCCTACAAAATTCACATGTTGAAATCCTAACCCCAAATGTGATGGTATTAGAAGGTGGGGCTTTAGGGAGGTTATTAGGTCATGGGCAGAGCCCTGATGAATGGCATTAGTGCCCTTATAAAGGAGACCCAAGAGAGACCTCTTACCCCTTCTACCATGTGAGGTTACAGCAAAAAGAGCCATCTATGAACAAGGAAATGAATCCTCATCGGATACTGACCTTGCTGGTCCTTTGATCTAGGACTTCCCAGCCTCCAGAAATGTGAAAAATAAATTTGTGTTGTTTATAAATCACTCAGTTTATGATACTTTTTTATAGTACCATGAATAGACTAAACATTTTAGAAATAAAATAAGTGACATTCAAGAAATTGAGTACCAAGCAGTATTTGACTTCTCAATAGGAATAGTGAAAGCTAGAACACAGTAGAAGAAACATCTAGGTAAGAATGATTTTTAACTTAGAATTTTATACTCAGTCCAATGATTCGTCAAGAGTGAGACTAGAAAAGAACATTTTCAGACATTTGAAGTCTTAAAATTTTATTTGTATGCACCATGTCTTAGGGTGTTAATGAAGAATATATTCTTCTAAATCTATGTATTCTGCTGAATTAGTGTCTCTGGATAAGGGAAGAGAAGCAAAGAAAGTCCCAGGTTGACAGCTATGCATCAGGCCTAGACAGCAACCAGTTCAGATTAAAGAGGGGAGGAGAGAGTTTCAGAAAAGATGTGTTCAGAAAAAAAGGGGGGATCTAATTATCTGATGTGCTTAGATGTAGTGACCAAGACACCCTTAACTTCAGTTTGACTAAACCTTAGACAGTCTTCTGATTGGCCCCGATATACCTTTTCTTAGAGCATTTACTTTGAAAAACTTGGAATTGTAAGTTTCTTTCCTGTCCCTTTGAGTTGTAAATCGTCTTCCAGCTTCTTGATGATTTTACTCCCAGTAATATCTTTCTCAAAGACCTGGGAGTATTTCCTTTGAAGCAGAACCATCTAGAAAGCTAGGGTGCCTGCCTCCTAGTCTCTGTGGAAGGGTAGGGGCCTAACTTTGATAAGCATCAATTAGCAAAAACCAATAGCGTAATCACATTGACAAATTTTCCCCTTAAAGTCCTCATCCTCCAGTACCATTCCGCTAGTTCACTCCAGTGCTTCAAAACTCTTTTACTTTTGTGTTCAAGGACTAGAGTCCAATCTCTAACCACCAAATGTAGTGGTCTTGATTCTTATTGCAAGTCTTTCTTGCCAGTTTAACCTGTCCATGCAACTTTTCTTTCACTGCTAGAAAAAATAGCATTAAGAGGCATTTATTTATGATATTAGAGAGTTTGGGAAGAATTAATGATAGTGACATTGAAAACCAAAGAAAAACGAAAGAAGTGGTTATTAAATTCAATGTTTGCTCATTATACTTTTCTTTATTCCTGAGCTTCCTTGTTCAAAGAGGCCTCTCTCTTATTAGTCACATAGTGCATTTTATTTACACTTATTCATTGTACAATATTTTGTTCCTCTTGGGATCCTGAATCCTTATTCTCCATAATAGGAAGTCTGTAGGTTTGATTCCTGCCCTCTAATCCTCTGCATCTCTAACTCAACACAATGCCTGAACTTCCTGTATTAATTAATTTAAAGTCTTGGTTAGGACAGTAGCTTACATTCACACAGTACTTTGTAACCTATACTATGTTCTTACATACACCATCTTATTTGATCCTCTTAAAAACATTGCAAGGTGAGGTTTGGTGCTGGATTCAGATAAATGTGGGCGGAAACCGTAAATCTAGTCAAGTTTCATTATCTCTCTGTGCCTCAATTTTCTTATTTCAAAGTCAGGTTGAGTAATGAGTGAGGTATGAGTAATGCATAGCTCATAGGACAGTTGTAAATATTAAATGACATAATGTTTATTAAAACTTTGCACAATATATGACATAGTAAATGCTCAATAAATATGAAATGAGTATTATTTTACAAGGAAATAATGATGTTTAGACCCAGAAGAAAAGTTACCATATTATAAAACAGCGGCTTAAACCTGTATCACTTGATTCCAAAAGCAATTCATATACACGATCTTGTGCTGTTTCTCTAAATACATATTTTCTAGCTAATATCTGTATTAGGTACCACTAATTCACAGATCAGATGTTTAGAACATAGATAATTATATTTGAAAGTAAGTGTGGGCTAGAATACAATAGAGGAGATTGGCTCTGAGTAGTGGTGGGGAGGGGGATAGAACAAGAGAAGACTTAACAAAGGAGCTGGAACAGCTAAGAGGCAGGTGGAAGGAATCAAGGAACTGAGATGAGAAAGTTCTAAGGCACCAAAAATGTGGGACATGACGTGGCTGAAGACACAATGCTCATGCCAACATTCAGATCTGGCTGGTCTTTAGCATATGTCATTTATTAATAAAACAGTATTTGAATAGCCAGACAAAATATTATTCTTGAAAGAAAGGATGACTGAAACAGGGAAGGGTCATTTATGAAGGATTTTAAAAATCCTTTGTAACCCACACTTGCTTTTTAAAACCAAATATGCAAAGCATTAATTTAATTCATCTGCAGGCAAAAAGGAGAAAGTAGAGTTCTGTAGAGACAGTTTTGAAACAGAAGTGCCTGTGGTTGAACAGACTGTGGGTCGACATGTCTCTGAGAACAGGCCAGACCTGGAAACTAAACTATTTCTATGGCAGCTAAGCTCGAGACCTGCTGTTGTTTTCACATTTTAATGTCTTTGTTCAAACCATATGGTGAAGGAACAGTACATATTTGTAAATAAGTAGACTATGAGTCTATATTCCTTCTGTGTATATGACTTGTTTTCATCTCAGATTTATCACTCCTTTGGAAGAGAAGATGGGCTTGAATTGAGAAAACTTTGGACCCTTAGAGAACACATAAGATAAATTTTCACTGTGTTTGCATATTTGGCATGATGCCAAACTGCACTGTGACAGAATACTGTACAATTGAGAGCTATTTTTTGTTTTGTTTTGCAATGTTCTGTTTTTAATAGTTGAAGGGATTTCTAAAGTAAGTGTTGCCATTCATGGTTCTTTTATCTTTTTTAAATCCCTCCTTTGAGAAAGTTTTTCGGTGATTTTTAATTGAATTTTTTTTAGTACTTAAGGTACCTTGGCCCTGAGTAGCTTCCAAAGATGTTAGAACTTTATGATTATTGAAGGGCAAAAGGGGTGCTGGACAGGGTGAGAGCTAAGTTAGGACTTCTGCCTTTTCATCACTGCAAACTCTAGCTTCACTGCTGAATGATTAAAGCTGACTGTGACCTTAATGAACTTGCTGTTAATCCTTAACCTTCCAGTTGTTAGAGGTGGAAAGAGCTATAGTAATCATCTATTCCAGGCCCCTCCTATTTCACAGTTGAGGAAACTGAAACCTAAAGAAGCTTAGCTGCTTGTTCAATGCTACATAGTTTGTAGAAAGGTTAGGTCTTCGTATACTCGGTAAAATATTTTATAAACTATGTGCATTACCAAAAATCCTTCATAACCCACACTTGCTTGTACAAGTAATGGCTAGATGTCTCCTCAGGTTCCTTACCGCTAGAAGCCATTTATATTCCTGCTCCGCTCACTGATTAAAACCTTCCCTCCCTGTATGTTATTCAACAGGTTCCAACTGACTAGCCTGATAAACTAATAATCAATCTGCTGATGGGAGAAGGTGAAAACACCCAAATAGGAAAAGATTCACCCTATATGTTTCCACTGGCAGAAATTACTGAGCTGACCACTGATGGTCACTTCTCCAAGCATATTGTTTGGAGGATCGCCACATTAACTCTGACCCTGAGAAGTCTTTGGTTTCCTTTTGTTATGCTTTTGGCTTTCCACAAAGAGCTCAGGGTTCCTTGCTTTGGTCTAGGCTCTAGTTTGAATATTGACCCTATTTTCGTTTCTTAGGGGATTTTAGTCCTGGAATATTTGAGTGAATAAATGACTTTGTCTTGGAGAAGCTAGAACTCAAATATATTCCGTATCTATACCTCTGTGCTACTATGAAGATTTCCAGCATGGTTATCCTTACCTCTGAGGTAAAAGAATTTTGTTTTAAATGTGCTTTCTTTTCAACAATAATCAACCCAATATGTTCAAAGTTTTGCTCTGTCAGATTCAAAGGTGACTAGCACTCAGATTCTTTCCAAAAGAATTCAAGGTTGACAGCCTATTTTAATTGGGGTGAGATGATATCTCATTGTGGTTTTGGTTTGCTTTCCCTGATGATTTTAGCCAGTTAAAATGGCTGCTATTTAAAAAGACAGAAAATAACAAATGTTAGCAAGGATGCAAAGAAAGAGAAATGCTCACACACTGGTGGTGGGTGTGTAATGTAGTAAAACCCCTGTGGAAAACAGTATGGAGGTTCCTGAAAAAACCTAAAAATAGAACTACCATGCAATCCAGTAATTCCACTACTGGGTGTTTACACAAAGGAAAAGAAATGACTGTGTTAAAGGGATACCTATAGTTGCATGCTTATTGCAGCATTATTCACAATAGCCACGATATGAAAACAACTTAAGTGTTCATTAACAGATGAATGGATAAAGAAAATGTGGTATATATACACAATGGAATGTTATCAGCCATAAAAAATGAAATCCCATCATTTGAAGCACCATGGATGGAAGTGGAGGACATGATAAGTGAAATAAGCCAGGCATGCATGCATGCATACACACACACCCCCACACACAAATATCACATGTTGTCACTTATATGCAGAAGCTAAAAAAATGATCTCCTGGAGGTAGTAAATAGATGGGTGGTTACCACAGGTGAGGAAGAGTAGTGCGGAGGGGGATGAAGAGAGAGTGGTTAATGGGCTCAAAAATACAATTAGATAGAAGGAGTCTGTTTTAGTGTTCAATAGCACAATAGGGCATGTATAGTTAACAATAATTTATTGTATATTTCAAAATAGCTAGAAGAGAAGATTTTAAATGCTCCCAACACAAAGAAATGATAAATATTTGAGGTGATATATATTCCAATTATCCAGGTTTGGTCATTACACGTTGTATGCATGTATTAAAACATCACCTGTACCCTACAAATATGTACAACTATTTTTTATTCATAAAAATGAAATATTTTTTAAAAATTAAAAAAATGAGATCACAGCCTATTAAAAGAAATGACAACTTGCACGCATGACTAAAGACATAGTACCTCAGGAAAACACTCTGGTTTTTTTTGTTTTTTTTTTTGGTTTTTTGAGATGGAATCTTGCTCTGTCTCCCAGGTTACAGTGCAGTGGTGTGATCTCGGCTCACTACAAGCTCTGCCTCCCAGGTTCACGCCATTCTCCTGCCTCAGCCTCCCGAGTAGCTGGGACTACAAGCGCCCACCATCACGCCCGGCTAATTTTTTGTATTTTTAGTAGAGATGGGGTTTCACTGTGTTAGCCAGTATGGTCTTGATCTCCTGACCTCGTGATCTGCCCACCTCGGCTTCCCAAAGTGCTGGGATTACAGGTGAGAGCCACTGCTCCCGGCCTTTTTTTTTTTTTTTTAACTTTAGGTTCTGGGGTACGTGTGCAGAACTGCAGGTTTGTTACATAGGTATACACATGCCATGGTGGTTTGCTGCACCCATCAACCCGTCATCTACACTAGGTATTTCTCCTAATGCTAGCCCTTCCCTAGCCTCCCACCCCCCGACAGGCCCGGGTGTGTGATGTTCCCCTTCCTGTGTCCATGTGTTCTCATTATTCAACTCCCACTCTTTTGTGGGACTTTATGAGGGGCAGGTAAAGCATGGTGGTTAGG
Source organism: Papio anubis (assembly GCF_008728515.1). Taxonomy (NCBI): domain Eukaryota; kingdom Metazoa; phylum Chordata; class Mammalia; order Primates; family Cercopithecidae; genus Papio; species Papio anubis. The sequence goes on from NC_044979.1 coordinate 35,223,211, forward strand.
AACACACATTCTGGGGCAAGAGAATCCTGGATTCAGGTCAGCTGAGCCCATCACTAGCAATGTGACTTTGAAAAAATTGCTTAAACTTGCAAGTGCCTCAGTTTACCATCAACAATATGGGGGATATAAATAGTGCATATTTTAGAGTTGTAAACATTAAATTACTAAATGCATATAAAATGTAATAACCATGTATTCAAAATTATTATACCATATATATGTAACTTTATGTTTGAAGATGCATTTACTGTGGTTATATGGGTATCTCATTTGATTCTCAGCTGACCTTTAGTGAGGCTAAAATTAATAAGACAAAATCTGTGGTGTTAAGGAGTTCAGAGTTCTTCTGAGGAAAACAGGGCTTTCATGCCTCCCTTGATTGACCATCTGAATCATCACAGACTGTCTGTGTCTTATAGACAATGAGTATTAAGGAATAAACTTAATAATGGAATCTTCTTTCAAGTGACTCACACATTCCATGTGAGCACAGGGGCCCTGATTCTGCCGAAACAACTTCACTCCTGAATTCTTTCAGTATACTTCCCCTAATCTGCAATAATTCTCTGAGGTAGGCAGCTTACAAAATTAATTTCTCTAAGTCCTAATGTTTAACTAGGATGTCCAGAAGTAAGTTTTCATAGAAAGAGATAATTAACTTGATTCATTTCCACATGACTGTCCTGTGACAAGCTGAATTCCTGGAGTAAAAACATTTGCCATTTTCCTTCCAAAGGGCAAGCAAATAGGTACTCAGTTATGCTTTTTTCCTCAACGCATTCCCTCACTGTCAGAATCACTAGTGAGGGCTAAGTAAAGTCTCTCTATCTGCCCTTTAGATTCAACAGAATATGTGTTAGTGAAGAGGCTTTGGCAGAACCTGCTGCTAAGGGAAGTCTGAGCTTCCCTGAAATGCATTAAATTCTGCCGTAGGAGCAAGATTTAAGCAGCACAAAGAAAGAAGTGTAGATTTCAATCTTATGATTCAAGAATATCAAACCAAAAATCATTTCCTAGTAAGAATTATAGGAGTGAAATAAAAATATATTAAAAGTCTGTTATAAAATACTTCCCTACATAAATGGGTTACGTTCTATCAAAATAAATTCGTGTCCTTCAAATTAGCCTAATACATTGCTAAATCATGGGGAGCAAATTAAATGGATTTTATGTTTGAGGCTGTGAAAGGTTTAGCAGGACAGTAGAACTTGGACAAGTGACATAATTTCTCCAAGACTGACTGTGCTTATTGCGGTTAACAGAGATAGCAGTAATTGTCATGGGGTGGTGTGTGTGTTAAATAACAAATGTGAAGTCTCTGACACACAGTAGGTACTCCAAAAATAGTATTTATTATCTTTTTAAAAATATCATAAAAGACTTTCACTGTAATTGACTAAGAGATTTAATATAACTATAATGCTTATATTTATATAAACTTCTGTGTGTGTGTGTGTGTGTGTGTGTAGAGTCAATATATATACTATACTTATATAACTCATAATTTATTGGCCAAAATTTTCTTTCAAATCAATGGTAAATATTTATTAGAAGCTACAAAATGACAAAGACAATCCTTCATTTCAAAACTTCTAAATTTTGTAACTGTTAGTCAAATATTTTTCGTTTTGTTTGGATCAAAATCTCAAAATGCAGTCAAGCAATAAAAGAATAGAAATTTAAGTCCATTTGTAGAAAGACTACTAATCATTGTTCTCACTCTAAAGAGTATAATTTAATACATGTCACATCAGCAGTCCGGAAAGACAGAGGACAAATCTCTGACTCTTGTCATTGTCACCTAAAGGAGCTGCCAAGGAAGCAGGCTTAATACCAGTAATGGTGGGAAAATGAGAAAGGGAGAAAATTGAGGGCATAAGGATAGTGGTGCAAACCTTTTAATGTCAGAACAAGGAAGATATTTTCAGAGAAGTAGCAATGGAAGGAAGATGAGAAGGGAAAGCACAAGAAGTACAATTCAGAGCACAAAGAAAAGAGGAGGAATGCCAATTGTCTATTATTCAAAGGTATTAGTTCACAGAATTCAGTGAACTCATTAGTGATAGTTGTCCTACAGTTGCTTCATGTAGATATAAAGTTAAATATTATCTTGCAGGAACTGCAGTATAGTACTAGTCAGATTTCTTTGATGATTTAGTCCCAACTTTGCTAACATAGTTTGGCACGTGAAAAACTGCTTTCTCAGCAGCCATAGATTTTCTTAAAGTTTTATTTCATTTTAGGTAGAAAATTAAGTGTTCATTCCAATAAGAAAGAATAAATCCCCTTTTAAGCACACATTTCTTGCTGTGAGCTTATAATACAATTTTTACTAGCCTGTTTCTCCTTTTCTTGTGAATTAATTTTGAGTTGCTGCTTTAAGATAATCAGAGTAGGCACAGATCCATAGAAAGGAAAGCAAAAAGAATTATATGTCAGTGACAATTTATTTTCTTAAAATAATCCATATTTGTATGCATGGCTAATGTCTATTGATGCTTAGCAAATTGGCAGACTGTGGCTGTATTGACAAGTCTGTTCCCAAACTAGGGGTTTATGGGGGCTGTTAGCTTTGTCCTTAGACTCCTGGCAGCTCAGGGCAAACTTTTCTTTCCAAGCATCTGCTCAGCACTTACTTCATAATTATCATTCTGGATACAGCCAGAGCTGGTAGCAGTCATTCTAAATTACCACTTTGGACAAGCATATAAATGATGAAACCTTATTTACAACCAGTGTCTCTGATGAAAGGATGTATTTTGATGTTGTTTATATCTTTCCTCTGCGATTGATAAGTGAAGAAACATACAATTTTTTCGATAACAATGAAGATAATGAGTTTTTCTATTTTCTTTTTTTGGTATTTATTTCTTTTTCAACCTGGGAAACACTTCATTCTGGACCCCTGGAGGCTATTTGTCTCTTTTCTTCTTATCAATGGCATGGGTAGACACACAAATTGCACTATATGATGGAATATTTCTCATCTTATTAGAAATTAAAATATTATATAAGACGAGTGATTTTTTTTTTCTTTCTTTTGGCAGAGTCTCGCTCTGTTGCCCAGGCTGGAGTGCAGTGGTGCAATCTCGGCTCACTGCAAGCTCCGCCTCCCGGGTTCACGCCATTCTCCTGCCTCAGCCTCCCGAGTAGCTGGGACTACAGGAGCCCGCCACCTGGCCCGGCTAAGGTTTTTTTTTTTTTTTTGGTTTTTTTTTTTTTTTTTTTTTTTTTTTTTTTTGGTATTTTTAGTAGACACGGGGTTTCACCGCATTAGCCAGGATGGTCTCCATCTCCTGACCTCGTGATACACCCGCCTCCGCCTCCCAAAGTGCTGGGAATACAGGCATGAGCCACCATGCCCGGCCTAAGATGGGTGTTTCTTTAAATAAGTGTTTAAATTCCAAGAACTGTGTATACTGGCAGCAAAATTTCTATCACATTTCAAGGTTTAAAATGTAAATCCTAACAATGACAACTTTAAATCCTTTCAGTGACTGTACAAGGTTAGTACTCAGTGGTGCCCTGACTGAATCTGTGAATTGCACAGCTCTTCTTGCTTGAAGAGTTTGGAGGGTTTAAACAATGAATACCAAACATTATAATGCTGACTGATGGCTTAAAGAGTGGCATGGTGACCCACTCTATCATGGACACTGAAGGGGAGACCACTCTTAGGAACTGGTCCTCATGGTGGTAACTACTGGCAAAGTCATAATCTCTACTGATTCTCCCACAAGTCAGGTAATCTGGTATAAACAGGATTCAGCCCAAGGCCAGCCTCTTCCATGACTGTTTAACATCATGGGACACAGCGAAAACCACATGTGAGAAGGAGGCAGAGATTGGAATGGTGCATCTACAAATGAAGCAATGCCAACAATTGCTGGCCATTACCAGAAGCTAAGAGAGAGGCATGAAACAGATTCTCCCTCAGAATGCTCAGAAAGAACAAACCCTGCTGACACTTTGATTTTAGACCACTAGCCTACAGAACGCCAAGAGTATAAATTTCGGTCATTTTAAGCCACTTAGTTTGTGATCTATAGCAAAGTCACCTTTGTTTTGAAAACAAATACAGGTGTTGACGGGGAATTATAGAAATATATTACAATGAACATGTTTGTAAACATGCCTTTCTAGATCCATATTCTGAATTGTTCCTTTAGAATGTACTCCTATATTTGAGATTACAGAGACCAAATATATGAAAATTTATAGCTCATGTTCCATTTTGCCAAACTATTTTCAAAAAAAAAAAGAATGTAATATTTTATGCTGAAATCAGCATAGATAGAAATAAAGTGCTGTTTTTTTTTTCTCTGAACCTTGCCAGCACTGGAAAGCAATAGTTTTGTTTGTTTATAAACTAGCAGGACTGTAAGTAGTAAACTCATGTCAAAACATTGTAGGCATTACTACAGGGAATGTGAATGGTCTATACAAGGATTAGAGAAGAATGTGGGGAAATAAGGGGAAAATAACTGACAGAGATGAATTTTTTTTAAATTTTATTCTGTACAAAACCAGTATGTGTGATTCATAGGAATGATTGGGTTTCAGAGAATGCAAACCAGTAAGCACAAAACTCATGGCTGCCAGTGATCACTAAGTGACCTTGGATCTCAGAAGGGAGGTGAAGAGAAGATATTGTCTGGTTCTCCACCCTCCTTCCCTGCCATCTCACCAGGAACAGATGAGAAAACACCAGGAAGATGTGCTGGGACAGCAAGGGAGTCCTCATGGAAAGATTGAACGTCAGCAGCCATTATGACCTGGACAAAGAATGTGTACAATCTCAGGAATTCTCAAAGAGAGCAAGGATTGTCAGCTTATAAAGTACATGTTAACATAAAGGTGGTGTCTCTTGGTCAAGGAGATGCCTTAAAACTGTGCGTCTCCTTGACTGAGAGATGGCACTTTCCTGTTCTAAAGCAAAAAACAAAACAAAACAAACCGTATGGAAAATATTGATACAAAAGTGTCATTTGTAGTACTCTGCAATAGTGAAAACTGAGGGATTGGTTAAATAACTTATGGCACACCCTTTATTGGAGTACCATCTAATCATTAAAAGGTATGATGTACTTCTATGCCTATTGTCATAAAATGTGTAATAATATATTGATAAATAAAGACCGATTACATAACAGTATATGAAGTATGTTTCATTACTGTAAAACCATATAAAATACATATATACTTATATTTCTTTAAAATATGTTCATAAAATAGAAATTTCTGTCATCAATAATTTGTCTGGCATGATCTTATCCCAGCTGTCTGCATTGTAACTTCCCCAGTCTGCAAGTCTGTGCTCAGAGTTTTACAACCCCATTTCACATTTCAACATGTCCCAATCCTGCTCCATCTGAAATCTCATTCCTTACCCTGCTCTGCTACTTTCCTCTTCCATTGCATTCATCTTTTTCAATCATACAATATGTGTATTATTTATTATATTAGTTGTTTATTTTTTCTCTCTCTTGTTATAAGCTCCATGCAGCCAGTGATTTCTGCCTGTTTTGTTCAAAGGTATATCCCACAAGCCCCAAGGAATACCTGGCACATAGTAGTAACTCAAAAATTTTTGTTGAAAAAAAAGTAGGATTATTTTTGTAGCTCCCAGTATACATTTCCAAATTTCTCCTCCAATGGTTATATAAGTTCACACCAGCATTGCATAAAAATACCTTATATGTATATATGTATGCATGTGCATACATGCATGTTTATGCATATTACACTCAAACAGTGGAGATTAAGCACCAATAAGTGTTAAACTTATGGTTGATCTTCACTTTATTTATACTTCGTATATGTTTTAATTTCAAAGGTGACATTTTATAATCAGAAAAAATAGGTCCTCCCCCAATAAAAGAAAATATGGGCTTACTGAATGAATTCCACACAAAATTCCATGAACAGCCTGGGACTTCCCAGGTGTGGCCAGACCTCAGGGAAGCTACAGTGACGGGCAGGAAAATAATCACAGGAGTGTCTTTCTCCATCCTCTGGAGACTGCCCAACTGGGACCCTCTGCTCCTTTCTCTGATTTGCTCTCCTCTTGTTCCACTGCCTGATATCCCTTATTTATTCATATTTTTTCTATTCTCTAATGACTACAATTTTCCCATGATGGAAATTCTTCCCTCTCTTCATCCCCCACTAACATATTAATTAAAAGCACAGATGATTTGCACTTTAATTTGTCAGAAATGTCTAAAAATCTGTCATTATACATAATATTATATCTTTATTTATAATAGATACTCTTAATAAGAAACCAATTTTAATAATTAGCAATACATGTTGAATATTATCAAATGCCTTTTTAGCATAATTTCCATTGAAATAATCATATCTTCTTCATGAATCCTGTAATGTGCATTATAATGAGCCATTTTTGACTGATAATACAAACCTTGCCTAATTTTTGTATCCACATGTTTTGTTAGGAATCATGCACATTGCCCTTAAGACTTAAGACTTGGAGGATGGAGCCTGGTAAATACCAACTGCAGCCACAGCAGTGCTTGACAGAATAGTACACATGCAGGTCAACTTGGTCTTTCTTACTTGGTCTTTGGATACTCTTCTCAGCTTCCTATCCATCTTTGGTTAATTAATCTTAATTTTTGAAGTCTGCCTTGAAAATTTATGTTGTCTGAATTCTGGTTTTAACCAATGTCTGGTTTGTCCTTTTATCACCAATCTATTCATATATTTTCATACACACACACACACACACACACACACACATATGCACACCTTGAGTAAGGGTGCATCTGTATTTCTGTACTTCTCTGTATGTATTATATTACCCTAATGGTAGAGGTACCAAGGAGCAAGTTTTATATACTCACTTCTTCTTTTGAACACATGAGAAGAGTCTTCTCATACCAAAATAACAGTAGAGAAGGTAGCTGGCATTATTCTCCTCCCTACCCCCAAGAGAATATAAAAATCAAATATTCAGCACGAGATTATCACCAGCGATATCCCGGAACTCAAATATGATGATTAGACAATTCCTCAGGCCACAGAGACATGAAAAACTCTGAGCAGATGGTAAGAGAAGTGGACTTCCACATCTGCAACGCCCCTCATCCTAATCTCCTGACAGAAAGTGTGTAAAAAAATTTTCCCCAACTCACAGTTTCCCCAACTCACACTGGAAAAAGTGAGTTCAAGTTGGACAATATTTCCCATCCTCTTGGGTTCCCTGGCAGGAGACTTGTCCCTGCTTCAACCTATGAGAACCATCATATATACCTGAAATGAGAAATATTCCTGAGGACAGTCAGAGAGAAAGGAGGGAGGTGTTACTACCATTCACAGCCCTAGAAACTCTTCTCTGAGCTTGGTCAAAGTAGATTCCAAATCAGAGTAGCTGTTCAGCAGACTGTTCCCATGCTGTAGGAAGTCTATTCCACAGATGCCCTATAGGAAGGGACCCCTAGCCAGCCTTCTCACACTTCTGGGATATCTCCTTTGGTACTTTCCCCATTTGGAACAAACAGAATTGTGATTGCTAACTAGAATCAAGACAGACCTGGGCTTAAGGTGCCATATGGTGCTGAAAATGGGGCAGCAACCTAATAGAAAAAACAAATAAACAAAATAAAATTAACAGGTAAATTATAAAGTAAATATATCCAGTAAAAACCAAAATAAGCCAGACAGAGAAGATTGGAATAATAACTAATCCTTCAATGCAAACAAATAGAGATACATCATGAAGGAACAACAGCAAACAGGGAACTATGACCTCCTCAAATGGACAAAGCAAGGAATCAGTCACTAACCCTAATAAGATGGTGACATAAAAACTCTCTAAGAATTCAAAATAGCAGTTTTAGGGCAACTCAAGGATCTCCAAGATAACACAGAAAAGCAATTCAAATATTTATTGGAGAAATTTAACAAAAAGATTGAAATAATTTTTTAAAATCAAGCAAATCTTATAACTCAGAAACATATATGGTAAACTGAAAAATTCTGTAGAGGCTTTCAACAGCGGGATGGATCAAGCAGAAGAAAAATCAGTGAGCTCAGAAACAGGCTATTTGAAAATACACAGTCAGAAGAGAAAAAGAATGAAAAGAAAGAAAGATCACCTACAAGATATAGAACATTACCTGAAAAGACCAAATATAAGAAATATTAGTATTCAAGAGGGAGTTAAACAAGAGCAGGGGGTAGAAATCTTATTCAAAGAAAGAGTAAGAGAAAACTTTCCAAAAATTGAGAAAGAGATAAATATCCAGGTACAAGAAGGTCAGAGAACACCAGATTTGACTCAATTAAGATTACTCCCAGGTATATAATAATCAAATTCTCAATGATCAAGGGCAAATAAAGGACCTTAAAAGCAGCAAGAGAAAAGAAGCAAATAACTTACAAAGGAGCTCCAATGTGTATGTCAACAGACTTCTCAATGGAAACTATACAGGCGAGGAGGGAGGGGATGGCATTTTCAAAGTACCGAAAGAACAACAAAAAAAGGCTGCTACCTAAGAATACTATATCTAGCAAAGCTATCCTTCAACTATGAAAGAGAGATAAATCTTTCCCAGATGAACAGTAGCTGAGCGAATTCACCAACACTACCCCCATCTTACAAGGAGAATTAAAGGAAATTCTTCAATCTGAAAGAAAAAAACACTAATGTGCAAAAAGAAAACATTTGCAGATACAAAAACCACTGGTAATATTAAATACACGAACAGAGCCAGAATACTCTAATACTGTAATTGTGGTGTGCAATCTGCTCATAGTTGTAATTTGAAGCTGAAAAGACAAATCTTTCAAAAACAATAATACCTAAAGCAATCTGTTAAGAGAGGGGCAATATAAAAATATGTAAATCGAGACAACATAAAGTCAAAATATGGGGAGAATAGAGGTAAAGTGCAGAAGTTGTTTTTCATTTTTTCTTTGTTTCTATTCTTTTCTTTGTGATCTAAGAAAAGTTGTCAACTCTTTAAAATAACTTGTTATAAGAAGTTTTTTTGTTAAGTATCATCGGAAGCACAGTGTAAAAACCTATACTAGACGGACTAAAAATAAAAAGGAACAAATTAAAACATACCACCAGAGAAAATCACTTAACCATGAAGAAAATCAGTATAGAAGGAAGGAATTAGAAGTCTAAAAAAAAAAAAAAAAAAAAACAAAAAAAAACACCCCAGAAAACAAGCAACAAAATGGCAACAGTGAGTCCTTTCTTACCCACAATGTTGAAAATAAATGGACTCAATTGTCCAATTAAAAGACATGGGGAGAAAAATTTAGTGATAGTATAGTTTTGGTTCCCTCTTTTATGTAATGCTTCTTTCCTGGTTATGGTCTTGGTTATGAATTTTTTTTCTTCTCCATTCTAATAAGAAATAAACACAGGTATATTAGAATGCTTTTAACTTGGACTATGGACTATCAGATGTCATCAGGGCTGTCCTGTTCTTAGAGCTTGGGATGGAGAATGAATAGACACAGATATTAAATTCTGACGTGTCATTTTGTCCTCTGGGTTCTTTGGGCACAAAATGTATACTTGTATAGTTCCATTATTATGAAAATTTAAACCTTTTGTAAGGTGTTTTTTTTCCTGTTTCGGTAAAAAAAAAGATTTTTAGATAACATCATTTATTCTCACTTAAAACTCATTTCCTACATTTTCCCACTGGGTCACAAGTAAAAAGCCAACCACTTTTCTGTCTTGGTAGGTTTGTATCCAGAGCAAGTACACAGTGTTTCTATTTCAACACTATTTTGAGATTCTTTTTTTTTCAAAAGAAGCTTTTTTTTTTTTTTTTTTAAGAAAAATTTTGCCTGCTGGAGTAAATGATTTACTAGGCAGGCAAAAGAGCAAGGATATTGCTCATATTAAATCTGAGAACATTCAAAGTTTTAGTATGCCTTTAAAGTTTAGCTCTTAAAACTTGGATAGCAGCCTTTTCTACTCAAACACCTGGAAACTGAAAAGAAGAAATACTATATAATCACATGCATTTCTATTCCTAGGATTTAAGCAGTAATACACTTTAAGGAACCATGTTGGAAATTTATGTTTAGATCCTATCTTAATCCATAGATAGGAATTCAAATTATTGAGGTAGGGTCATTAAAAATTCTTGTTTTATAATATTACATGAATAGATACTCCATACATTTATCTATTTATATGCTTACACACATATGAAATATATGTATAAATATATGTGAAATATAAAACTATATTTTGGAATATACATACTTAAATATATTAATGAAATATATATATATTTCTATAGAATTTTATTTCTATCACTATACATGATACACATAAAATATTTGAATAAAATATACCAAGGAATCAGGATCAATACTCAGACTAGTCTTTGTATAACCAGCTAACAAACTAACAACCTTCACATAAAAGAAAAGAGCAAGTATAGTAGAAAATCATCTATATCTAGACTGATATATATATTATGTATTTCATTGCAAAAATACTCTTATGGAGACCATTATTACTTTAAAATTGATTATTGAGCTTTTAGACTAATTAATTACAACTTTTTATCACCTTTTCACCAAATGTCATAAAAGTTTTGATACCGAATTTATCAAATATTTAGAACCAGAGGATCTTAATGAAAAGAGAAATCCTTGGAAGAATGAGGGAAAATTTTAACAAGATATTATACTAAACAGGCAATAGTAACAAGCCATAATCAAATAAGTTTGTACCTAATGATCCGTGTTAAAAATGAAGAAAAAATACATATTTAGCTTGAAAACCAAAGGCCCCAGGTTGATTCTTTGCTCTTGCTATTACTTCTCATTCCATCAATAGTAAAATATAGGTAACCAATAATTTTCTTATAAGTGCCAACATGTTTACTTTTTACCTCAGTGTGGTTCTTGGTTGTGCTTGAGGAAAAACAAAAGTCTTCAAGGTAAGAAGAGAAAGAAATAAGAAGTATGTTAACATTCTCAATTATAAAAATATGAAAAGGTATACAAGGAACCCACAATGAAAATTGGAGAAAGTTACTACCTGAGAGAATATTAGAAAATAACAAGTGAGCTAGCAATATTGACATCAGGGAGAACTATGAAATCTGTGAAGTATGTCTTAAGGGTTTTTTAGGGTATATAATATTTTACATATTTATGGGGTAAATTTAACATTACATGCATAGAATGTGTAATGATCAAATCAGCATATTTAGAGAATATATCATCTTGAGTATTTATCATTTCTATGTGTTTGGAACATTTCAAGTTCTCTCTTCTAGCTATATTAAAGTGTAAAATACATTGTTGCTAGCTACAGTCACCCTATTCTGCTATTGAACATTATAACTTGTGCCTTCTGTCTATCTGTATGTTTGTATGCATTGACCAACCTTTCTTCATACCCCACTCTCAATCACACACCCTTACTAGCCTCTGGAATCAGTCATTGTACTCTCTGCCTCCATGAGATCAAATTTTTTAGCTCCTATGTCCTAGTGAGAATATGTGACATTTGTCTTTCTGTGCCTGTCTTATTTCACCTAACATAATGGCCTTCAGTTCTATCCATGTTGCTGCAAATGCTTGGATTTCATTGTTTTTAATGGCTGAATACTATTCCATTGTTTGTTGATATGGTTTGGCTGTGTCTCCACCCAATTCTCCTTTTGAATTGTAGTTTTCATAATCCCCAGCTGTCATAGGAGGGGCCCAGTGGGAGGTAATTGAATCATGGGAGTAGTTGCCTCCATGCTGTTCTGGTGATAGTGAGTTCTTAAGAAATCTAATGGTTTTATAAGGGGCTTTTCCTCCTTTTGCTCCACAGTTCTTCCTGTCATCTCGTGAAGAAGGATGTGTTTGTTTCCTCTTCCACCATGATTGCAAGTTTCCTGAGGCCTCCTCAGCCATGTGGAACTGTGAGTCAATTCAACCACTTTCCTTTATAAATTGCCCAGTCTCGGGTATGTCCTTATAGCAGGATGAGAATAGACCAATACATTTATATAGACCACATTTTCTTTATCCATTCATTCATTTATGGATACTTAGGTTGATTCCAATATTGGCTATTGTGAATAGTGCTACAATAAATATATGAGTGCAAGCATCCCTTTTTTTTCCTTTGGATAAACACACAGTAATGGGATTGCTCAATTGTATAGTTTTACTTTCTGAGAAATCATCATACTGTTTTCCATGGTAGTTGTACTAATGTACATTCCCACCAACAGCATTTGTTATTTTGTTACCTTTTTGATAATGGTCATTCTAACTGGGGTGAAATGATATCTCAATGTGATTTTCATTTTGATTTCTGTAATGATTAGTGATGTTGAACGTCGTTTCATTTACCTGTTGGTAATTTGTATGACTTATTTTTAGAAGTCTATTCGTGTCCTTTTCTTACTTTTTAATGGGATTATTTGTTTTTTACTGATGAATTATTTGATTTCCTTGAATATTCTGGATATTAGTACTTGCTGGATGAATAGTTTGCAAATATTTTCTCCCATTCAACAGGTTGTCTTTTCACTTTGTTGATTGTTTCTTTGGCTGTGCAGAAGTTTTTCAGTTTAATATAGTTCCATTTGTCTATTTTTGTTTTAGTTGTCTTTGCTTTTGAGATCTTAGGCATAAAAACAAAATTAGAGGCTGTAAATACATGGATTTATTTCTGGATTTTCTATTTTGTTCCACTTGTCTATGTGTCTATTTTTATATTAATATCATGCTATTTGGGTTACCATAAACTTGTAATATATTTCTAAGTCAGGTAAGGTGATACCTTCAGTTTTGTTCCTTCCTTTTTTTTTTTTTTTTTTGAGACTGAGTCTTGCTCTGTCGCTCAGGCTAGAGCACAGTGGCACAATCTTGGCTCACTGCAACCTCTGCCTCCTGGGTTCAAGCAATTCTCTGCCTCAGCCTCCGGAGTAGCTGGGATTACAGGCGCCCGCCACCACACCTGGCTAATTTTTTTGTATTTTTAGTAGAGACGGGGTTTCACCATCTTGGCCAGGCTGGTCTTGAACTCCTGACCTCATGATCCACTTGCCTCATCCTCCCAAAGTGCTGGGATTACAGGCGTGAGCCACCGCGCCCGACCCAGTTTTGTTCCTTTTCCTCAGGATTTCTTTGGCTATTTGAGCTCTTTTTGGTTTCATATATACTTCAGGATTGTTTTTTCTATTTCTGTAAAAAATGACACTGATATTTTGATAGGGATTGCATTGAATCTGTAGGTTGCTTTGGGCAGTATGGTTATTTTAACAATATTAATCATTTTGCTCCATAAGCATGGGATGTCTTTCCATTTGTTTGTGTTCTCTTCAATTTCTTTTATCCAGTTTTGTAGTTTTCCTTGTAGCACATTTCCTTTAATGTGATTGGTGGAATTTATTTTTAAGTATTTTAATTTTTGTAGCTCTTATCAATGGGATCGCTTTCTTTTGTCAGCTAGTTCATTATTAGTGTGTAGAAATGCTACTAATTTCTGTATGTTGATTTTGTATCCTGCAAGCTTACTGAATTTATTCATCAGATTTAGGAGTTTTCGGTGGAACCTTTAGGATGTTCTGGGTATTAGATCATGTCATCAACAAAGAGGGACAGTTTAACTTCCTCTTTTCCATTTGGATGTATTTTATTTCTTTCTCTTGCCTGATTGTTCTAGCTAGGACTTCCAGTACTAGAGTGAATAAGAGTGGTAAAAATGGGCATCTCTGTCTTATTATAGTACTTAGAGAAAGGCTTTCAGCTTTTCCTCATTCAATGTGATGTGGAGTGTCATACATGGCCTTTATCATGTTATTATATTGAGGTATGTTCCTTCTATGCATAGTTTGTTGCGAGTTTTTTTTTTTTTTACCATGAAACGATGCTGAATTTTATCAAACACTTTTTCTGCATCTGTTGAGTTGATTATATAGTTTTTGTCTTTTATTTATTTTGTTGATATGATGTATCACATTTATTAATTTGTGTATGGTGACCCATCCTTACATCTCTGGTATAAGCTCCACTTGATCATGGTGTATCTTTAAATATGCTTTTCAATTTTGTTTGCTAGTATTTTGTTGAGAATTTTTGTGTCTGTGCTCATTAGGGATACTGGACTGCAGTTTTTGTTGTTGCTATTGTTGCATCCTTGTCTGGTTTTGAAATCAGTGTAATGCTGGCCTTATAAAATGAATTAGGGAGAGTTTTCTCCTTTTTAATTTTTTGGTATAGTTTGAGGAGCATTAGTGTTATTTATTCTTGGAAAATTTGGTAGAATTTAGCAGTAAAGCCATCCAGCCCTGGACTTTTCTTTTTTGGGGGACTTTTCTTAAAATTGCTGATTCAATCTCATTATTCATTATTAGTCTGTTCATGTTTATTTTTTCCTGATTCAATCTTCGTAGATTGTGTCCAGGAATCTATTTAGTTCCTCTAGGTTTTCTAGTTTGTTCGTGTATAGATAGGTGTTCATAATAGTTTCTGATGAACTTTCATAATTCTGTTTTATCAGTGGTAAAGTCTCATTTTTCATTTCTGATTTTCTTTATTTAGGTCTTTTCCCTTTTTTTCTTTATTAGCCTAGCAAGTGACTTATTGGTTTTGCTTATCTTTTCAAAAAACAAATTCTTTGTTTCATTGATCTTTTGTAATTATTTTAGTCTCTATTTTGTTTAGTTCTTCTCTGATCTTTATTGTTTCTTTGCTTCTAATAATTTTGGATTTGCTTTGCTCCTGCTTTTTTAGTGCCTTGAATTGAATAATTAGATTGTTTATTTGAAATATTTCTACTTTTTCAATGCAGTCATTTATTACTATAAACCTTCTTCTTAGCACTGCTTTTGCTGTATCCCATATGTTTGGGTATGTTATGTCTTGATTTTCATTTGTTACACATTTTTTAAAATACCCTCTTTAATTGTTTCCTTGACTCAATGTTTGTTCAGTAGCATATGTGTGTTTTGTTTTTGTTTTGAGAAAAGGTCTCACTTTGTCACTCAGGCTGGAATGCAGTGGCTTGAACTTCGCTCACTGCAGCCTTGACATTGCAGGCTCAAGCAATCCTCCTGCTTCAAACCCCCAAGTAGCTGGGACTACAAGAGTGTGCCACAATGTCCGGCTAATTTAATTTTCTTACTTATTTACTTATTTACTTATTTATTTATTTATTTACTTAGTAGAGATGAGATTTCACCATGTTTACCAGGCTGGTCCTGAACTCCTGAATTCAAGCAATCCACCTGCTTCAGCCTCCCAAAGTGCTAGGATTATAGACTTGAGCCACTGCACCCAGACCAGGAGCATGTTTTTAAATTTCCATGTTTTATGCAGTTTCCAAAGTTCCTTTTCTTATTAATTTCTACTTTTATTCCTTTATGTTCTGAGAAAACATTTGATACAATTTTGATTTTTAAAAACTTGTTCAGACTTGTTTTATGTCTTAACATGTGGTCTATTGTGGAGACTTTTCCATGTGCAGGTGAGAAATATGAGTACTCTGTAGCTGTTAGATGAAATATTTTATAAATTTCCATGTGTTTTCGTGATTACAGATATTTTTCTTTCACTTCCAGGTGTAGGATACCCTTACACATTTCTTGTAGAGCTAGTCTAGTGGTGATTAATCCTCTCAACTTTTGCTTGTCTGAGAAATACTTTATTTTTCCTTCATTTATGAAGGATCAATTTGCTGAGTATGATATGGCACTGGATATGATCAGCACTTTTTTCTTTCAGTACTTTGAATGTATCATCATTTTCTCTCCTTGCCTGTAAAGTTTCTGCTAAGAAATTCACCGTTATTCTGACTGATGTTTCTTTATAAGTGACTAGATGCTTTTCTCTTGCTGTTTTTAGAATTCTTTGTCTTTGACTTTTGACAGTTTGACTATAATGTGCTTTGGAGAAAATCTCTTTGATTTTTTATATTTGGGGATCTCTGAATCTCTTGTATCAGGATGTCTTAATCTCTTACTAGACTTGAGAAGTTTTCATTTATTATTTCATTAAATAACTATTACAATTCTTTCATTTTTTTTTTTTTTGCCTTTCTGAAAACCAAAAATTTAAATATTTGGTCCCTTTATGATGTCCCATATGCCACATAGGCTTTGCTCTTTTTAAAAATTTTTCTTTCTTTATATTTTTGACTGACTGGTTTATTTCAAAAGACCTGTCTCCAAGTTCTGAGAAACTTTGCGGATCAATCTAATCTATTGTTGAAATTTTGAATATATTTTATATTTCTTTCAAGGAATTCTTCAGTTCCAAAATTTCTGTTTTTTAAAAAATTTATCTCTGTTAAACTTCGCATTCATATCATGAATTGTTTTTTGATTTCTTTGTATTGCTTTTCAATATTCTATTCTATCTCATTGAGCCTGTTTAAAATGAATATTTTAAATCTTTCAGGAGATTTTGTAAAGTTCCGTTTGATTGAGATCTGTTTTGGTAGAATTATGTGTTCCTTTGGAAGTGTCATATTTCCTTGCTATTTCACATTTCCTGTGTCCTTACACTAATATCTGCTCATCTGGTGTAGTAGTTGCTTCTTCCAATTTTTTGAATTTGCTTTTGCAGAGGAGGACTTTTTCTTGAAGATGTATCTATGATGTTGGTTGGGTGGGGTGCTTTGGCTTTGATTTTGGTTGTGTGCAGTAGTGTAGTTTCTGTTTTATATATTTGGTTCTAAGCAGCATCACTGGTGTATATGATTTCCTCAGTGGATAGGGTGCAGTCATTAGTGGAGGCTGTGATGAATTTATGCTGGCGTCTGGGATGCCAGATGGACCAGTCTTTGGGTTCCAGTGGTGGCAGTGGTGGGCTGAGCTTATCTGTCCTTGGGCCCCTGGGCAGCATACACTGTCACTGGTGTTAGAGGGTCAAGGTAGGCCTATTTTTGGGTTTCCAGTATCTTGCTCAGATGCCAGGAGTGACAGTGATTAGTTACGTGGGTGGGCAGCTTATCAAGTCCCTGGGCAGCTGGTGTGGCATTAGCAGTGGTGTTACAACCCTCTGGGACACAAGTGGTCTGCACCGGTGTTGGTGGTTGCTGTGAAGGATTGGGCAGGCCAGTCTTCAAGTCTGCAGGTAGCATGTGTGGGTGGGTGCGAGCTGTGATGGTAGCAGCATTTTTTGTGGGAATGACCTCAGTCTCTGGGAGAAGTGTTCAGGTGCCAATGGTAGTGAACTGGGGTGGGTAATCTACAGACCCCTGAACAGCATGCTTGGATACTCAAGGGGAGCAGAGCTAGGCCTGGTGGACTTGTCCTTAAGCCTTTGATGGTGCTTGTAGGTCCCGGCTATGCTAAGTAGGGGTGGGCTGATCCATAGGCTGCCAGTGGAATGACTGGGTTGAGGCAGCAGCACCTGTGTTGCAGCCCTGCTGGAGGACATATATGCTGTCAGTGGGAGAAGCTGCAGACAGAGGGCTGGGGGTCATGCACTTCACTTGTGCTTTAGCCTGCAGAGGTGGTAGTGAAATTTGTCTTCAGGGCATGTGAAAATGCATGGCCCCCCCCTCTGCTAGTGGGAGCAGGGTTGCTGCCAGTGACTCATGCCTCAGTCTAGTATCAGCTGCAGGCAGGGAATGTCAACGCAGCTGCTTAAGACTTGAGGGCTTGTAGGATTCAGTCTGGGCTTCCTCTATGGAGCAATGCAATTGCAGTCTCCAGGGAACTCCCTTTGTTAGTCTCAGGCTCCATGAGGGTGAAGGGGCTCTCCCATGGCTAGGATTTCAGGAGTCTTCAGCAGGAATGTGGACTGTTGGGAATCTCTCTCTTACCCTTTTCCAACATTAGGGAGCCTCTCCAGGTCCCCAGCCTACACCAGTCAAGAAGGCTGCCTTGCTTCCTTCTCCTTCCTTGCTTTTGGTGCTTCCTGTCACTTCTCTGTTGAATTCCAGTGTTTTTCTTAGATGATTTATTTGAAGTGTAATTATCTATTCACTATTTTGGTTCCTCTTCATGGAAGAAGTGAGTACCAGATGCATCTAGTCACCCATCTTGAAGTCCCTCCCAGGCCCGACTTTAGATTCTTGAGTACATCTCCTGGCCGTGTATACTCAAGGTTCCTCCATTGAATGACCAGAACCCCTCCTTGCCAGTCTTTTTATAGTTCTTCCTTCCTATTATCTATCATGTCCTCAGAGTTTTCCAATAGATAATCTGCTAAATTGTTCTGTTTTAACAACAGCAAAATTGTTAAATATCAGTATTTAACAAATAAGCATCAAATATGTACAGGACACTCTCAGTGCATAAAAATTACCCCAATGCCTGGGCTTCCTCCCAAGTATCATGGGCAACAATCACAGAATTCTTCTTATTTCCTCCAACAGAGGGGAGTTATAGATAGATTGACAAGGTAAAATTTTGTGAACTTGTTTTACGTAACATCAGGTATGGATTTGAGATATTCATTGAATCGCTCTATCTGTGCTAATTTTATGTAGCCTCTTTTATGAATTAGAATTTGAGAAAATAAAAATAAGATGGTCTTATGGTTTTCCAGTCATCAATATTTGTTTCTACATTTTGCTGGGTGTTAAAAATAAGGATTCTCTAGCAGGTTAAAGGAGTCACAGATTAGTAGGAGATTTTTTTTTCCATCCCTTCAAATTGATTCTTAATTTTTCATTTGATGGTTTCACATGGAAACATGTTTTTCTCTATTCTTTCTATAAACATTATGACCTCAAATATATAACTTGTTCAAATTGACTTCTAAGTGTAACTATACATCCACCTACACTCAACTGAAGGTAATTTGAAAACTAATAGAAGATATGTTTTAGAATTTCAAGAAGATAATAAAATCTTACTTTCGTTTTCAATTTGGCTGGAACTGAGAACACTGAAAATGTGTTTAAATAACTTTTTAAAAACTTGTCTCATTTATCATTTAAATAATGCCTTCACAAATTTGAAATTTGACAGTTTCAAAGACCATGTGCTTGATTCATGTTCTTTAACTCAGTAAAGACATTACATGATATATTTTCTATTGAAGAATTAATTCTTTTCATTAAATATATTAGTGAATACTTGCAATCATTGCCAAACACAAGTGCAAACATTCCTTTTTGACTGTACAGTGAATGTTCTTATTAAATAAACATTTATTCAGCTTCAAACATGGTGAAATGCATGACCGAAAGATATTGTCTGCTCTTTAGTTCCTTTGAGTTCAAGATCATTATTCTACTAAGCCTCTCAATAAAACTTGCACAAGAACCATGAGAACAATGAAGGTACTCTTTAGAAAGCAAGTAGCTGAACTTTGGTAACCTTCATCCTTTTCTAAAAGTCAGAATGAATGTGAAATTTGCATACCTCCTTAATGCTTTGTTTTTGATAACAACTGCAAAATGTTCATGAATAAAACTATAGGTTAGTTCACTTCCAGATTGTAGCTATTTGCTGTTTATTTTAAGGACAACCTAGCAGAGAGACAGAAACATACGTGTTAGTTTATCTAGCTTTCATTTTAAATTAGCCATTTTTAACTAGTTTTACTAATTAGTTAAAAATTAAACTAATTTTTTAACTAATTAATCATTTTTAACTAACTAGTAACTGGTTAACTATCCAGATGGGGGCATAAATGTCCAACCGCCTTGTCTAAAAGCAGGACAACTCTGATGGGGCCATCACTGCTTCACAGTACCCATGTCATTGAATGAACCTTTGCTGTGAATTCATCCAGTTTATATCCTCCCTCTGCCTGGCCCTACTTCTTATGCTCCCCTACAAACTTTCCTACTAAACTTTCTGCATGTAAATGTCTGTTCCATGGAGAATTGCTTTAAAACAACACCCTTATATATACATTAACATGTAAACTTCGAATTTGCAGTTAACTTTTAACATCCTAAACTAGTATCTCAAAGAGAAACTTTAGGGTATGGGATGCAAATTCCAAGAGTTATCAGTCAACAGAAATCTTTCCATGAAGTAACTGATCTACAGCAAGAGTATTGTTGAAGTGCACGGGCAGGAAGCAGACACTTACTGTTCCTTGCACCTAATGACATGGAACCTTGGGCAAGTTGGCTTCTCCATGAAAGACTGGACTGTGTGTTCTTTAAGATATCTTCCAATTCCATGGGTTGGGTTTTTTCCAAGCTTGGAAATTACAGTCATCTTTTGACACCCTAGACTAGTATTTTCCAAGCTGAGGAAGAACTACTACTTATATAAACTTATCTGTCAAAAATCACTAGAACAATATTTATCTCTTTACAGGTTTCTTCAGTGAGAATGCCAGAAGCCACACAACAGCATGAGTGACAGATTTGAAAAAAGGACAGTAATTCATTACAGCCAAAAAGGTATAAAAGCAGCCATAATGTTTGAAGGATTGGCCCTCAAAGAACAATGTTGGTGGCACCATAAAGAAGAGTCTAAGAAAATGTTAGGTCAACCAGTAAAAAGGCAACTCCCACAGGTGTAAAGAAAACACACACAAAGATGAAAGCTGATAATGTCTTTCCTGTTCCATGGCTTCTTCCTTGGTATGCTGAATCAATTCTTTTTTTTTTTTTTGAGATGGAGTTTCGCTGCAACCTCTGCCTCCCAGGTTCAAGCGATTCTCCTGCCTTAGCCTCCTGAGGAGCTGGGATTATAGGCACCCGCCACCACGCCTGACTAATTTAGTAGAAACAGCGTTTCTCTATGTTGGTCTGGCTGGTCTCAAACTCCCGACCTCAGGTGATCTGCCTGCTTCAGCCTCCCAGAGTGCTGGGATTACAGGCATGAGCCACTACACCCGGCCAATGCTGTGTCAATTCTGTCAAGTCATGATGCCTGTCATGACTTCTGCTTTCAGCTATGGCAGACTAGCTTGTAGTAGACCAATTCTCTCTCCAAGAAAAACTACAAAAGTGAAAAGCTGGATTGAAGTACACACACACACACACACACACTCACTCACTCTCTGTTTGAGGACTTCAGAGAGCTTCCCAGGAAGCAAGGACTTGAAGACCAGATTGCTGGAAAGAAAGGAAAGGAAGTGAACGCATGCAACATTCCATGCTGCTTTTCCCCTAAGTTTTTTGTCAATTTGTAACTGATGGTTAAAAGGCTAAAAATCTGACCAGAGGTTTGTCTGTTTTATGGATTTGAGAGACAAAAAAAAAAAAAATATATGGAATTCAGAGGTCACTACGGAGGAGAAGCTTCATTAATAATCTAGGATTTCAGTTGGAATGCCTAAAGGGTTACTCCTTAATAGAAAAGGTGAACCAGAAATCAGTCAGGCCATAGAAAGACAGAATTCAGCTTCAGACTAGCTCAATTTCAAATTCAGACTGGGTTAAGGTGAATTTCTTTTACTCTGCCTACCAAATGCACAATTTCTGTAAAAGTTTTCATACTCTGTATCAATTCAATTACACATTTACTAGGCTATGGAAAACAAGAAGAAAGGACAAATAATTTTTAAAAACATACTAGAAAAGTTTATTAGTAGTTTTGGATATTGGAGTTATCAAATACCCACCTTGTGATTGCTTGTTATTACTCTATCTCCTTCCATATCCTTAAGATTTCTGACTCACCACTGATTCATCATTGGCTTGCCTGATTTTGTTTCTATCTGATCTGCTACTATAGCTGTTCTATACTTTGAGATCTTCTGTTTTCCCTGCAGTTTTATTGTTTTAAAATGCTGATGAGGAAATATGTGCTTTCAGAAAAGCAACTGTAAGTCTATCAAATCTGCCACAGTCAATCTCAAATCCACTAGGACGTGATGGCTGGTATAAGGTATGCAGATTACTTTCTGTTGGCTGTGCTTAGATGAAGGTAGACTTTGCTCAGGAAGACAGACCTTTTTAGGGCATTCAAAAAGATAAAGCGCACAGGAATCTTGGTTTTGTTTTTTAAAGAAATGAGATATGACATAAAATAATAATTCTAGGTCCAATAAAGTAAGACAAGATAGGGTTTTTTTGTAAGTTATAGTGTTAAAAGATATAAAAAATAAGAGGAAAAATAAGAAATTCAGTTAGAAGATTGAATAGTTAGGCCCAATAGAGCTATAGTGCTATAGTTCTGTCAGTATTGACATTCCAAATCCTTATCTTCGGGTGTTTATGAAATCAAGTTGTACTTGAAACAAAATATACTAGATTCTAGCTGACAAGCAATATTTTAAAAATTGAATAGTATACCTCAATCACTAACTGTAGACCTTGCAAATTGTTCTACCACCAAACCACTCTGAACATCTCCAAACTCATTTGATCTGGGAGTGAACTTGGTTTATTTAAGACATATTTTTGATATATATAAGTGTGGTAAATTATTTCCAAAGGTACTTTAATTTGGATAAATGTAGGAATTAAGCTTCATCACTGCTTTCAGAGAGTATAATCTTTGGAATATATTACTGTATATTGCTTGAATTAAGCAGTTTAGTAAATACTTCATAAGCACTGAATTTCTTTTGAGTAATGCTCAGCATTTTAAAGTCCTGACTGAAAGCTAAGGCTCTAAACTAAGATTCAATAGACAATACTAATTAGGTATAATGGTTCCAATACTAGCACAGAGGCCGGCATAATGTAGGTGTCCAAGTATTATTTACTGAATCAACCAACTCCGCCTCTATCCAGCATTGCTACATTAATGTTACAGTGTTGTATTAATTTTGTCTGAGAAACAAAGAACAGAAAAGGATGGGAGAAATCAATGGAATGCATAGTGAAAGGATAGTAAAAGAAAGAATTAGAAATATAAAGTCAGGGAGGAGAAGAGATGAGAAGGCACAGGTTACCCAAAAGCACACTCACATTGACAACTTATTCAATGAACATCATGCTGTTACAAGTATAATCAAGACCACACATTTAACTGTTAACCATTCATTTACTTAACGATCACCAGACACCTAATTCAGGCCAGAAATTTTTCTAAATGTTAGGGATATGGTAGTGAACAAAGATAAAAATGTCTTTTAATGAATCCATGTGTCCATTGGTAGATGAATGGATAAGCAAAATGTGATACATATGTATACTGGAATATTACTTACATTTAAAAAGGAAGGAAATTCTGACTTGTGCTACTACAAAGATGAACCTTGAGGCCAGTATGCTAAGTGAAAAAAGTCAGTCACAAACCTGCAAATACCCTTTTATAAGGTACATAGGGATAGAAAGTAGAAATGTGCTTTACAGGTACTGGAAGGAGGGAAGGCTGGGGAGTTTTTGTTTAATGGATATAGAGGTTCAGTCATGCAAGATGAAAAGAATTCTATAGATGGATGGTGGTAATGGTTGCACAACATTATGAATGTAATATCACCAAATTGTGCCCTTAAATAATTAAGATGGTAAATTTTATGTTATATATATTTTATCACAATACAAAATTTTTAAAAATCTGCCCATGTTGAGTTTATGATTTGGTAAATTTGATTAAAATTTTTCTAGGTCATAAGCTATCTATAGGTCATAGAAAGACTCAGTAATAGTTTTCATCTTTTTCCATTCTTCTGAGAGAAATATAGACCAAAACTGTATTGGTTCTCATAAGAGTCTAAAGAAATGCAGTACAAATTTTAGTATTCACAAGTCAATGTAATCCTTTGGTATTTCTTGTCAATAGGTGTTCCTTTAGGTTTCCTCAGGTCTGCTGAAAAGGGAGTAAGGCAAGTAATAGGCAGCAGGCACAGGAACCCCAGTAGAAAGAATTTGTGTAGGGTAGTATGATACAATAGGAAATATATACTTGGTTTTTGTCCCTGGTTCCTGACATGGGGATCCTACAATGCACTGAATTTCCCAAGTGATAGGAGTGATAGAAGCATCTTTTGTTATTCATTACAAGCCTCTTTCAATTGTACCTGAGTTTATGTTGATAAGGTGACTTTTGGTGGGCCCCTAGATAGCTTCAGAATGGGGGCTAGTTGCCAAAGTAACCAACCATGTCTTAGAGGGTTGGAATTTTCAATCCCTTTCCCAACCTCAGGAGCAGGGAGAGAGGCTGGAGATTCAGTTAATCACCAGTGGAGAATGATATAATCAATCATGTCTATGTAATCATGCCTATTTAATCTCTGTTAAAACTCCTATCTAAAAAAAGGTACAGGTGACAGCCTGGGAATTGTGACTGGCATCTGAAGTGAAGGCAGACTTCTGAGACTGGGCCCTTAACTTGTGAGGTCTAAGCTAACTCAAGAAAGTTGATGTCAGAATTGAATTGAATTGTAGGCACTCAGTTGGTATCTGGAAAGCTGGAAAATTAGAAGGTGTGAGGAAAAAACCCACATGTTTAGTGTCAGAAGTGTGAGCAAAAACAACTCAGGTAGATGATTGGAAATACAAAAGCAGAGGAGGATTAAAGCTGCTAAGACTCACTAAGATTCACCTCTCCCACCTAGCAGACCTATCTCCTCACTTTCCAGCTGCCTTCTGTAAATGAACCATTCACACATTTGCCCATAAATTTAAAGTGACCCACACCTTATTCTGTTATATATAATGTGCTACTAGTGGCCATATGTGCTCGCTCTCTCTCTCTCTCTCTCTCCACACTCTGTCTCTCTCTCTCTGTACTTGATTCTTCTTTCTTGACTCACATGACCAAGGAAAGGAGGACTGCCCTCTTAACTCATTGTACCCTCTCTGCCCAGGATCTGTAAATTGAAAAACAAATTGAACTAGTTCCCTGTTATAGTGGTGTATTGAATTTGCAGTTTTTATCTAAAAAACTAGAGGTGCCTGTATTAGTCTGTTTTCACACTGCTAATAAAGACATATCCAAGATGGGGCAATTTACAAAAGAGAGACATTTAATGGACTTACAGTTCCACGTGGCTGGGGAGGTCTCAAAATCATGGCAGAAGGTGAAAGGCATCTCTCATGGTGGCAGACAAGAGAAGAGAGCTTGTGCAGGGAAACTCCACTTTTTAAAACCATCAGATCTCATAAGACTTATTCACTATCACAAGAACAGCACAGGAAAGACCTGCCCCCATGATTCAATTACCTCCCACTGGGTGCCTTCCACAACATGTGGGAATTCAAGATGAGATTTGGGGGGAGAGGGGGACACAGCCAAACCATATCAGTGTCCCAGAGTGAATTTTTCCTGGGACACCAGGGAAGAGTACAAGGTCAGGCTCCCAGTGACAAAGCCATGGTGAGGAAGGCATAAACTGGTCAGACAAGAGCCACAAGGGCCTCTGCCAGTGTAAACAGGTTTCCCATGTGAGGGAACCATAATAATGGGTTGGACATCTAGGCATTAGGTCATCTACTGCTTTAAAGAAGTATCCGATAAAAGCACCCTGTAAACCCTCACATCAAGCTCTCCTTATTTCCTGTTAAAGTACCAATGCTACACTCTGTCACTGGAACCCCAATTTAACTGGGGGAGTCTCAAAACAAATGGTGATGAGTATGGGACAGTCGGCACAGGTTATACACCTCCAAAATGCATTTTAGCTGCACATGGTTTACTAATTGTGATATGGTTAGGCTTTGTGTCCCCATCCAAATGTCATCTTGAATTGTAATCCCCATAATCCCCACGTGTCAAGAAAGAGAGCAGGTAGAGGTAGTCGAATCATGGGAGCGGTTCCCCCCACCCCCGCCCCTACTCCCGGCTATTCTCGTGAGAATGAGTTCTCATGAGATTTGATGGTTTTATAAGGGGCTCTTCTCCTTTAGCTCCTTTCTGTTGCCTTCTGAAGAAGCTGCCTTGCTTCCTCTTTGCCTTCTGCCATGATTATAAGTTTCCTGATGCCTCCCCAGCCATGTGGAACTGTGAGTCAATGAAACCTTTTCCCTTAAAAATTACCCAGTCTCAGGCAGTTCTTTACAGCAGTGTGAAAACAGACTAATACAAATTCCCTCTCCCAAACAGCTCTGTCCTTTTGGGAAGAAAGCACTGCTTGCTAGTGGCCTGTAGCTTTGCTTTGCATAAATGTGTACTGCTGTTGTTGGGTGTCACCTTGGAGATTTTCCAGAAATTGCAGTGGCTATGGATGGTTCTTAGAGCTATCAGACTTCCCTGCAGCCATTGAAGAGCAGGTTCCAGTGTAAGGAAGGTGTTTGCCTGTGAGGAACCAGCAGCCCTTCCTGGGATTGGGTCCCCTAAACAGTGAGCCACTAATTTTTTTTTTTTTTTTGTGAGACAGAGTCTCACTCTGTCGCCCAGGCTGGAGTGCAGTTGCATGATCTCGGCTCACTGCAACCTCTGCTGCCCAGGTTCAAGTGCTTCTCCTGCCTTAGCCTCCCGAGTAGCTGGAATTATAGGCACCTGCCACCACACCTAATTTTTGTATTTTTAGTAGAGACGGGGTTTCACCATATTGGTTAGACTGGTCTTGAGCTCCTGATCTCGTGATCCACCCACCTCGGCCTTCCAAAGTGCTGGATTACAGGCATGAGCCACCGTGCTCGGCCCAGTGGGCCACTATTTAAGCGTGTGTTGCTCCTTGGCCAGGTGTACTTTTCCAGTTACCTGAAGGCTTGGTAGTACTCAGGACTGTGTTGGCTATACATTAGGAAGTGCTAGTGTTAAGCCACAGTGAGTTGGCCAGGATGGTGGAGCTCTGCCTTCACCTGGCCAGCAATACAGATGTGGCTACAAAGCTCCAGGCATCAGTGATTCCCTCCTAGTAAAGTCAGAGAGGGTGATACAATTCTGCACTCACTGTGTTGGTGAAGTGGAGCTGGGGTGAAATTGCCTAACCCTCACCCATAATGGGGGTTACTTTGCCTGAATAGCCATGCGCCTCACAATAGTAAGTGCTGCTGGGGCAAGTGCCTCTTTCGTTGCTGCATTGCTTGCTTTTGTTGCAAGCAGGGCTCAGTCAACCTTGACACCGTTTCCAATTCTATATCACACACAAATGGCTTAAGCTGGTGGCCAGAGATGAGAACTTAGAGGAAACTCTCCCGCCTAGCAGACTGGGATCCATTTAAAGAAACCATTCAGACATGTCCCCAGAAATTTAAAGTGACTCATACCCTATACCCTATTCTCTTATATATGCTGCTAGTTGCCTCTTGTGCTTTCTCTCTCTGCCCTCTCTCTCTCGGCTCAACTCTTTATTACTGCCTTGTGTGACCTGGGGAGAGAGAACTGCCCTCCTGACTCTCCCTGCCCAGGATCTGAAGTTGAAAGAAACACAAAATATTTAAACGTGATTCTTATTGTGGTTGTGTGTTGAATCTGTGCCTTCCCTCTGAAAAACCCAGGGTTGCCCCAGGTAGGATTTTCCCCAGAACACCAGGGAAAGCACAAGATCAGGCTCCCAGTGCCAGAATGATGGTCAGGAAGGCATGTAACTGGTCAGACAAGGGTATGTGCCAGTATAAACAAGTTTCTCATGAACCCCCATGGTCATGGGTCAGACAACTAGACATTAGGCCATCTGCTAGGTAAAAGAAGTATCCTGTGAAAGACACACAGTAAACACCCACCTCCAGCTCCCCTTCATTCCCCATTAAAGAAGGGTCACTAGCTGCTCTGGTACTGGAACCCCAATTTAGCTGGGGGCTCTCAAAACAGTGTTTTTTTGAGCATATTTTGGGGACAAAAGAAATCTGTTTTCTGTCAAATGAAACCTAGCCCAGGGCTCATGGGCATATATTTATTTGAGACTGGGTCTCATTCTGTTGCTCAGGCTAGAGTGCAGTGGCACCATCATGGCTCACTGCAGCCTCAATCTCTCAGGCTCAAGCCTTCTATGTAGCTGGGATCATAGGCCCACACTACTACGCCTGGGTAACTTGATTTTTGTAGAGACAGGGTGTTCCTATGTTGCCTAGGCTGGTCTCAAACTCCTGGACTCAAGCAATCCTCCTGCCTTGGCCTCTAAAAGTGCAGGGATTATAGGGATGAGCCACGGTGCCTGGCCTGTGAATCTAAATTTGACCTGAAGCATGGATATTGCTTTTCAGCAGGTAACTCTGCAGGGATCAGTTCAACTGCTTAGAATGATTGCAACAAATTAAGATGTTACCTGGAAAATTATAAATGACAATTCTCTCATTTTTGTTTTAAAAAAGTGTATGTTGTTCACAGCAAATAATGTAGATTGTTTCAAGCTCCCTTTGATATTTCTTCCCATATAAGCAGGTAAATAAGGTTTATTTTTGTATTTTTACACCTTCAATAGTTAATGCACACAGGTGTAATGATGCCAATAATGTGGAACACCATGATCCTAGGACACTTGCTGGAAAAAAAAAAATGACCAAACTAATTTACTTCAAGCAGATATAATCCTTCAATTTAATGGATGGATGGTTTCAGAAAAATTTCCTGGTGTCTTAAATGTTGAACTATGTGCTTTCTTTTTCTCCTGAGTTCCTTTAGCATTTAATATCTCAGCAACTCATTTGGCATTTAAACTGTTATAATCTTGCATCATTACATAACTCGCTATGTCTCACTACCCAGTCAGATTATATATTTCTAGAGGGGAGATACTAGTATTTCTTAGCTAGAATGACAGCCCTAAATAATACTATCCATTTTTTTAAGCTAATGAGGCTGTGAAGCTCTTCGAGGATTAGACAGTATCTACATTTTTCATCTGTTTTCTTAGTGTTTGGTACTATGCCTGGTATATAAGGAGGTGTTCAGAAAATTGATTTTGAATTAATATAAAATAGGAGCATTGAAGACTGGCCTTGAGGATGGGGATTCAATGGATGGGAGGGCATAGCATCACTCCATTAGCATGTTCCTGAGAATCCTAAGGGATATGGCATTGCTCTGTACCACCCAATAAGAATATACTAGAAGGCAATCAACAAGTGAACAATATCCTTAGGAATGAGAAATTCAATCTTGATTATTTAAAATCTTTTACTAGAAAATTCAATTACTCAGAAATCCCCTTTAAACCAAGGAATGTATTGTCATCAAAAAAAGTATACAAGAGAACAAATTTGAAAAGTTATAACATTGATTGATGTTGGAGTGAATGTGCAACTGCAAATTTAATATAGAATTTTATGGTTTAATACAGGAGATTTCAGTTTGTCTATTAAAAATTTGAATGCAATTTGATTTTAACCAATCAAAATTTATAGAATGTTTCCAATTGCTTAGAATCTATTACTCAGCTTGTTGAATGTTTTGTCTCTACTGTACTAGAGAAAGACAAAGGCCAATTGAACAGAAGAGAAATACCAGTGAAATAGATTTGGAAGCCACCTCCTATTTTTCTCAGTGTAAATACCAACCAAATGTTCTGCATCATCAAGGGTATAATGAGGGGCGTGGGGGTGTAGGGGGAAAATGCAACCTAAAAATAAAATAAGAGCAGAAATAGAAGGTACTCATTGAGACAAAAATTAACAAGAAGAAACAAATTGCCATGTAAAATTAAGTTTTATGGAGGGAGGATTATCGGTTTGTTTCCAGGTTTTTAACAAAGGTTAAATTTTAGACAACATTTCTGTGTATGAGTATGGGTCCATTTTTCTGGTGAAGGAACTATTTCCTCCATGAAATTCTTGACTCCAAAAAGTTACAAACCATTGTAATAGAGAGCATTTTCCACAATTTTTAGAGTTGCTTTTTAAAAGAGAATTCTCACATTGGAAGTTAAAAGCTTAAGTATGACTCTAGGAAAAAACTACCTATCTTAAATATAACCAGTTTACCAAGTCTTTGCATTCTCCATGGTCATAATTTATTTTAATACCTAGTCCCCATGATGGGGGATTGTAGGAAATTCAGTCCTATTTTCCGTGATTCAAGTGTCTTCAAAAAAATTCAAAGAAAATGTGAATTATAAAAAACTATGCATGGATTTCATTTTTCTGCACAAAAATAAACTCATATTCATATTATTTTGTACCAATAATAAACTTGACTTGTTATAACATACATGAATAGGATCTAATTTGACAAACTAAGAAGGATAAAATATCAGTTTGAAATTAGCCTCTATCAGAGCAACATGAATTCTGCTACAACTGAACCAAGAACAAATATTAAATTTATAGTGAAGCTTGGGTGGCATAATGGTGAAATTGTTGATGTTTTATGAAAATTATATGGGAAAAACACTCCCAAAGAAATCTATAATCCACCAATGAATAACTCATTAAAAAATTCAATAGCTTTAGGGGTACACGTAGTTTTTGGTTATGTTGATGAATTGTATAGTGTTGAAGTCCGAGATTTTAGTGCACCCATCACCTGAGTGGTGTACATTGTACTCAATAGGTAGTTTTTTATATCTTACCACTCTCCCACCCTCCCCTCCTTCTGAGTCTCCAATGTCCAATATACCACTGTATGCTTTTGTGTACCCATAGCTTAGCTCCCACTTATAAGTGAGAACATACAGTATTTGGTTTTCCATTCCTGAGTTACTTCACTTAGAATAATGGCTCCCAGCTCCATCCAGGTTGCTTCAGAAAACATTATTTTATTCATTTTTATGGCTGAGTAGTATTCATCCCATGGTGTATATATAACACATTTTCTTTACCTGCTCATCAGTTGATGGTCACTTAGGTTGTTTTCACATCTTCGCAACTGTGAATTGTGCTGTGATAAACATGCCCCTGAAGGTGTCTCTTTGATATAATGACTTCTTTTCCTTTGGGTAGATACCCAGCAGTGTGACTGCTGGATCAAATGGTAGGTCCACTTTAGGTCCTTGAGAAATCTCCATATTATTTTCCATAGAGATTGTACTAATTTACATTCCCACCACCATTGTATTAGTGTCTCCTTTTTACCACATCCACACCATCTGTTTTTTGTTTTTTTTGTTTTGTTTTGACTTTTTAATAATGGCTATTCTGGCTGGGGTAAGGTGGTATCTCATTATGATTTTAATTTACATTTCCTGTGTGATTAACGACATTGAGCATTTTTTCATATGTTTGTTGGCCATTTATATATCTTCTTTTGAGAAATGTTTATTCATGAATCTTCTCTCTTCTAGAAGAGAAGTTAATCTAGCTAATGGTCTGTCAATTTTATCTTTTCAAAGAACCAACCAGCTTTTAGCTTCATTGATTTTTTGTTTGTTTCAATTTCATTTAGTTCTGCTCTTTGTTATTTCTTTTCTTCTGCTAGCTTTGGATTTTAGTTTGCTTTTGTTTCTCTAGTTCCCTGAGTTGTAACATTAGGCTGCCAATTTGTGATCTTTCAGACTTTTTGATGTAGCCATTAGTGCTACAAACTTTTTTCTTAGCATTGTTTTTGCTGTATCACAGAGGTTTTTATAACTTGTGTCACTGTTATTCATTTTGAAGAATATGTAAATTTTCATATTGATTTTATTGTTAACCCCCAAATCATTCAGGAGCATGTTGCTTAATTTCCATGTATTTCTATAGTTTTGAGAGTTCCTTTTGGAATTGATATCTCATTTTATTTCACTATGGTCTAAGAAGATACTTCGTATGATTTCAATTTTTAAAAATTTATTGAGACTTGTTTTGTGACCTATTATGTGGTCTGCCTTGGAGAACGCTCCATGTGCTGTTGAAAAGAACGCATATTCTGAAATTCTTAGGTAGAATGTTCTGTAAATATCTGTTAGGTCCATTTGTTCTGGAGTGCAGTTTTAAGTCCAGTGTTTCTTTGTTGACGTTCTGCCTCAGTGATCTGTCTAGTGCTGTCACTGGACTGTTGAAGCCCCTTTCCTGCATTATAGTGTTGCTGTCTATCTCTTTTCTTAGGGCTAGTAGGAATTGTTTTATGTATCTGGGAGCTCCAGAGTTAGGTGCATATGTATTTAGAATTATAATATATCTTCTTGATTGATCCTTTTATCAATATGTAATGACTTTCTTTGTCTTTTCTTTTTACTGTTGTTTTAAAGTCTATTTAATCTGATATAAGAATAAATACTCCTACTCATAGATAACTCGTTTTGAAAGGGGATGAGATGATGTTGAAGATGAAGCCTGTAGCAACTGACCATCCACATCGATTTGCAAGGAAATACTTCATTTCGTTTTTTGCTCTAATTTAAGAGGACTGATGATTAACAGCAGAAACAATAGCCAACACCATAGACATCTCAATTTGTTCGGCTTATAAATTCTTACTGAAAAATTAAAGTGGAGCAAACTTTCTACTCAATGGTTGTCAAAAATTGTTGCACCCAGGTCAGCTACAGATAGGAGCAGAGCTTTTCACGGAAATTTTAAACAAGCGGAATTAAAGATCCTGAAGCATTTCTTTGAAGAATTGTAACAGGGGATGAAACATGGCTTTACTGGTACAATCCTGAAGACAAAGCACAACAATAGCAATAGCTATCAAGAGGTGGAAGTGGTCCAGTCAAAACAAAAGGAAGCTAATCAAGAGTAAATGTCATGGCAACAGCTTTTTATTTTTCATTTTTTATTTTTGTTTTTATTTTTATTTTTTTTTATGCACAAGGCCTTTTGCTGGTTGCATTTCTGGAGGGACAAAGAGTGATAGCATCTGCTTATTATGAGGGTATTTTGAGAAAATTAGCAAAAGCTTTAGCAGAAAAATGAGTTGGAAAGCTTCATCAGAGTCCTTCTCCACTATAACATGCTCATACTCATTCCTCTCATCAAACAAAGGGAATTTTGTGGGAGTTTTGATGGGAAATCCTTAGGCATTTACCTTAAAGTTCTGATTTAACTCTTTTTGTTTCTTAATCTTAAAAAATCTGGTAAGAGCACACATTTTTCTTCAATTAATAACATAAAAATGATTGCATTGACATGATTAAGTTCCCATGACCCTCAGTTATTTAGGGTGGAACTAAATGTCCAGTATCATTACTTACAAATATGTCTTGAACTTGATGGAGCTTATGTTGACAAACAAAGTTTATATTTAAAATTTTTATCTTTTAATTCTACTTTTCCAAGAACTTTTTGAAGTTCCCAATTTTGAGGTTGGGATGGCACACACCCAAAGCACATCACTTCTCCTTGCTTCAGACCTTGCTGAGATCTTCTCTACCATATATGGTTATCTCTATATCACTCTGTGCAGCTGCAGGTCAACTTCACACCAAAGTGGTTCCCAACATCCCTCAGGTCCAAGCTCTTACTAGGCTATAATAGATGATAGCCCAAAAGAAATCTTCCCAGAGATTTTAATAAAGAAAAGCTAACTTTAAATTGGATGTTGGGCCTATCATGGGGAGGGGGGAAAGGGGAGGGATTGCATTGGGAGTTATACCTGATGTAAATGATGAATTGATGGGTGCTGACGAGTTGACGGGTGCAGCACACCAACATGGCACAAATATACATATGTAACAAACCTGCACGTTATGCACATGTACCCTAGAACTTAAAGTATAATAATAATAAAAAATAAATAAATAAAATAAAATAAAATAAAAATAAATAAATTGGATGTCAGGGGTCACTGCTCCTAAGGGTGCCATCTCTGTCATTTTACAGAGATTTCCCAATCTCACAAATTTTGGGGGCTCATGTACACTGTGAGCATTTCTGCCTCTTTCACATCACCCCTCTCTCTTGTTCCTTCCCCAGTCCCAAAGCCCTCAATCTTTTCTGGTTTAAAATCATAATATCTTTGCATAGATGTCACCCAGCATACAAACAAGATAATACTTTCCATTATTAAGCAGAGCAGTTCAGTTTAAATTCTCATTCTCCTTCCAAAAGTGGCCTTGCTTTGGAATAAGTATTTTTTTGTAAATAATAGAATAGTTTCCATTCAGCCCTGTAATGCCAAAAAGCTATTTTTTTTTTAAAGCACCATTTTTTTTTCTTCTGCAGAAATTTAAGTTAATAAAAGAAAAATTTTGAGCTGGGAGAGCAGATAGTGATAGAACAAGAAGAAATTATAAGACTAAGAAAAGGAAGACATGAGGTTATTTTCAATAATTGTTAGACCAAATGCTTACTTTAATTAAACTTTCTCCCCCACCCATTAAAATGGGTCCCTGGATTAGCCTAAGAAAAAGCAGAAGTCAGAGAATGCAAGGAGGGAAAGCCCAAAATTGTGAAATGCTTTCTCCATTATAGAAGGGATCTAAGTTGCTGAGTTGGTTTGTGAGATACAATTGATAATTAACTTGGAAAGAGTTTTGGTGGGTGATTTCAACTGATTTTTAAAACGTGTATTCAAAGATACCATTATAAAAGTTTTAAAGTTATAAAATAAACAAAAAAAGTCTATGTAACAAATGCAATCACTGATAATAGACCCCTCGAAATGTAATCTTAAATAAAATAAAGCAAATACAGAATGGCAGATAACAGGACTAACAGAGCAATTTTTTATGTGAATGATGTGTAAATTACTCATCAAAAACATATTGCATTTAAATGAAGAATAAAATAAAATAATTGTATTACTATAGCATAACACTAAAACAGAAAAGTTAAAGAGAAAAAACTGAATAGAGAAAACAAGAAAAAATACTAAATGTAAATTCCAAGTGAAGTTTAAAGCAAATATATTATTAATAGCTTACACTTGTGGAGTGCTAGTTTTATGTACATGTTTTAAATGCATCTTGTAAATATTTAATTATCACATAAATCCTATAAAGCAAATACTACTATTCCCATTTTTGAAATAATGAGACTAAGGCACATAAAGGCCAGGTAATTTGACTAAGATCATATATAAATGGTGAGATTAATATTTAACTCCAGTAGTTCACCTCCAGAGATTGTATTGATTTTAACTCAATACTATTTGTACCAAATCCCGGTAAAACAAAACAAGAACACAGAGAAAATAAATTCAGTTATTGGAAATAATTAATATTTACCAAAGTTTATAGATTTTATACAAGGATTATCCATCTTTTTAAGTGCACATTGTTTACATACTAAAATTGTTTTTATAACACACAAAAAGAAAATTTATATAAATTTGAAAATCAGAAAATTTGAAGAATATAGTTTTAGATCACTATTAAAGCAGAATACAGTGAGTTTGTGTAAAGAAAACTGATTTTTTTAATTCAAAAAATTATCTACAGTAACAATTGGGCCAATAAATCAAGAAAGAATAAAATAAGACTACATTTTCAAAAGTAATAGAATGTTTCTGAAATGAAAAACGTTTAACCTATGTACAAATTGAAACTATGAAATAAGGCCACAACAGAAATCAAAGTAAATTTAAATTTTAAAAATATTTTTGATGTGATTAAAATATAGAAAATTAATTCAGCAAGCATTCGACTTAAAATCTTAATAGTTTGTAATTATTTGAAAGGAAACTTTAGGATAAAATTATGATTAAAGCAATATAAAATTGCTTATTAAATACAATTTTATAGGGATGAAATATGCCTTTACCTATGTTCCTAATTTTATAAGACTGCACAGATTAGACATGTTGAGATAATTGGTGAGTATTTTGTTTTCTGAAAGCACCTATATGAATAATCTCCCATTCTTTCAAGATTTCTTGTTAAATAACTCAAATATTTTAAGGAAACTGTATAGAAATTCCACAATTTTCTGTTATAATTCTTAAATGCATTTTTGTGCTTTACAATTATTTTCTAAAAATTTTAAGCTTACATTTAGCCATTTGAGGAAAAAAAAAAACTTAGTCAAAACTTGACAAGTTCCTTTTGATGTGCTAAGAAATAAAAGTGTTTACTTAGCCATAAAAGTAAGAATTTTGCATACTAATAAATAAACAACAAAGTAAGGATATAGTGTTATATCTTTGGTATTGTAAGGAACAGCTTATCTAATCTTGCAGTTAAAATAGAAGTGTGATGAGAATGATGAGTTATCTGAAGGTATCTTACAGTAAAACTAAAATATTCTTCATAGGCTAAGACATCTAGAATCTAAGCTCCCTGAAAGCAAGGACCCTGTATTATTCTGCACATCTTCTCCAGCACCAAACATATTGTTTGGCACATGATATATCTTAAGACATTTACTAATTGAATGAATAAGAGAAAAGATATAGAAAATGCCCAGGTAGAAATGGAGGTGGAAAATATAGAAAAAAATGTAAGATGTGTGTTTGTATTTCTTAGCTATATGAGCTAAGATGGTCTAGAAGAAGCAATGACATTCCAGTTGTAATGAGCACATCTACTGTGCATACGTTAAAAAAATTGACTTTATTTTTCAGCAAAATTGGATAGAGAGTACAGATATTTCTCATATATCTCTTGCCCCCACATACGCATAGCCTCCCACATCATCAACATTCCCTACCAGAGTCTTATATTTGTTATAGCTGATGAATTTGCATTGACATATCATTTTAAAAACACCCAAAGCCCATTTTTTACATGAGCTCACTCTTGGTATTGGATATTCTATGGGTTTGGAGAAACGTATAGTAAAATATATTCATCATTATCATAGTATTATACAGGGTAGTTCACTGCCCCAAAAATTCTCTGTGTTCCCTGTATTCATATGGTTTCTAAACATAGTAATCTCCCCTTATCCATGGTTTCACTTACCTCAGTCTCAATAAACTATAATCAACCGTGGTCCGAAAATAGGTGAATACAGTACAATAAGATATTTTGAAAGAGAGACCACATTTGCATAACTTTTATTACAGTATATTGTTATAATTGTACTATTTTATTATTAAGTATTGTTCATGTATTACTAGGCCTAGTTTATAAATCAAATTTTATCTTGGATATCTATGTGTAAGGAAAATCTTTACATATATATATATTTATGTGTTGTCCAATTTCCTTAACATTAAAGGAGTGACTCACAGCAGGGTCATAAAGATGAAAAAGGTTGGTATGGAGGAGATCACATCTCAAACAACTCCCATTTCATCTCCCTGTCCAGCTTTGGTGCAAGGCCCTCAGTCTGGAATATTATGGCTCTGCCTCACTGGGCTTTCAGCCCCTGCTCTCTTTACCGGCCACTTGCTTTCCTTACCAGCCACCTGGCACTAGGATAATTTTCTTAACTTCTCAAAACTTCAATTACTTCATGTATAGAATGGAAATCATAGTATCTAACTGATTGCGTTGTTGTGAACCTTAAATGAGATATCATATTTAGAGATATTAATATACTTGTCCCCTTTGCTTTGCTCCCTTGACTCATAATGTCCCTAGGACTGATCTTTCCCTCATTCATTACCCTTCAAAGTGAAAGATTAAAGGACTAAGACCAATGTCCTGATATATGCAGATGTTTGCTCTATCTCAGGCATCTACTCTTAATGTCCTCAGTGTCCCTGCTTGGGTTATAGTCTGGGTAACTTAGATGCCAAGCTTACCAGTCAGAAAATCTGTATTATTCTTTTTTTGTTTTTATAGCCAGTGCTGTTGCTACTGCATTGTTTTGTGTTCACTGCACACCAGATCACTATTATTATCATAATCACAACTGATGACAATAATAAAACAATCTCTTAGATTTTCGCAGATGATGTCAACTATCCTCAGGCTGTTTGGATGTTTCTGTCCTATTTTCTCAGCCCGATCTAAAACATCCCTGAGCTGTCTCTTAGTTGATAATGTCTTTTCTAACTCATTTGATTTTACTCATTTTCCCCCTCCAGATTTCAAATGATGAACAAGTTCTATACAGACTCTTCTCAGAACTGATTTAGTTTAGATTCAGCAGCAGTCTTGCAGAATCATGGAGAGGCTGCTAAGTTTAATGCCACAATCATCTCAGCTCCTACGGTGTATTCATTTCATTGTCAGCTGGTGGGAACAGGCAATTGCTGTGGTATAAGGCTGATTCCCTTCAGTAATAAAGCAAGGCACTGGGACATTTTCATTTCTGAATTCCAAGTGAGTACATATTGTCATTTCAGATGCTATTCCAAGAGCTATCATTTGCTGGAGTGCATCTGGTACCACATTGATTTACAGCATTCTAATTTTTCTTTAAATCTTAGGGAATGTGGGAAGAAACTGAGGTTATTGATTTTGGATATGTAGGACTCAGCTAGCAAGATAGGGCCAACTTATATTCTCCAAGGAAAAAATGCTCAGTTTCTCATCATTTCTGATACTGAAGACAGCATTAGAAAACATAATTGAAAATAGGTAATGGACAAGTAGCCAGAAGGTTTACTTGATAGCAAAGAGACATCTGAGTCCCAGGAAGAGAAAATCAAGTCATAAGAGAGGTAAAGTGCTACCATTCAGTAATAATGGGAAATTGTGGCACATTTTACTTTGATACTGAAACATCTCTTATCCTGCTCTAGATGAGATGGGGAGCACTATGTACTTCTTCACTCTTTTAAAAAAAAGAAAGGAAAAGAAAATGGAAAAGTTCTGTAAGATAATGACAATTGCCTTGTCCTGAGAATAAATTATACAAATCAAAGGGAAATTGTAACACAATACTGGAACATGAATTGAGCATAATTAAACAAATAATTGCAGATATGAAAGACAACTACAAATAAGAAATTTGAAAACTCAGGTTGGAAACTGTCAGCATACAACGTTAGATAAAAGTAGAATAACATTTCCAAGAAAGAATGTGTAATTGAGGGTTTTATATACTGTCCTTCAATTTTCACAACTATTGAAAACTGATTTTAACTATGTAAGAAGTCAGTTCATGTTGTACTCACAATTTCTTCTTAAGAAATCTGATAGAGAAAAGTATTCATTCAATCAAGAGATAATTTCAGTACAAGGACTGATGGCAATTATTGCTGCATATATTTAATTGTAACATCTAAAACGAAAACAAAGATGAGAATAAAGACAGAAGGTTAGAATGAAAATTTGAATGCTCCAAATGAATAGCACAACCAAAAAATAATAAAAGAAAGTGTAAAGTTAACAAACGCACACAAGGTACAAGGAAATTATTAAAATACTTATGAAACATACAACATTATATTTGGACAAATGGAAAGGTATTCTATATTCTTAGAATGAATAAGTATCACAAATACATCAATTCTATATAAGAACTCAAAAAAAACAAGTTTTAAAAAACAGATAAATTTATTATAAAGTTTATACAAAAAACTATGAAGCTCAAATGGCTATGAAGAAAAAAATACAATAAAAAGGGGCAATAGGAAATGAGAAAGGTAGTCCTAATACATGTGATAACATACTGTAATACTTCTAAATTAAATCAATGTGGATTGGCACATGAATGGACTGACAGCACAATGGCACAATCAAAAATACAAAAATAGACCCAAATGTATATAACAGTTTCTGCATTTTTAATAATTGGGGAAAAGATAAACTTTTCAACAAGTGGTGTTAGTTTACTAGAGAAACATTGAAAAAAGATGAAAGTGGGTTCTTAATTCAAATTAATTAGAGGAGTTAACAATAATAACTCTTCTAATTAATTAGAGACCTGAATTTTTAAAATGAAAACACACACACACAAAAACTCTACATGGACTAAAAATAAAGGAATTCTTCTATAAACTGAAGTGAAAAAAAAACTCTCCTAATATTCTTGAAGTTATTAAGCAAAAGACTGATAAATTTGACCCCCAAAATGGGAAGCAGCAAAGAAAAGCCATAAATAAATTCAAAAGAAAAATAAGAAATTTGGAAAGAAAAGGAAAAGAAGATTTGCTTTGCCACTAGATTCAGTCTTTCTCTTTCCAACTTGATGTTACATTTGTTTGAATGAAGAGTTTGGACAAAATGATTTTTAAAGTCCCTTTAATCTCAATATTTTATAATTCTAGTGTACTTGACATACCTAAGTAAAAGAGAAAAATTTCATTATATGCTTGGAGTCAATCTTGGTCTTTTTTTTTCTTTTTAATAGTCTGTTTCCCTTTAATTGCTTTACCTAATCATAAAATATAACACCTATTCTCACTATTCCTTTTCCCTCTCTTGTGCCACCACTGGTAGCCTTCACTCTTCATTCCTTCTCTCAGCATGATGATCATGCTGTCAGCCCATGAGAGCTATGCAAGTTTCATGGATTAGAATTTCTGTTCCCTTAAGCCTTTCACTGTTCAGGAACTTCAGAACTTCAGAAGGAGTGAATAGGCAACAGCTGATTAAGGTCCCTGGGTTTGCAGTGCAGGGTTCATTACAGTTAGCTCAGGGAGCTTTAGCTTGGGAAATGTGGTAGAAAAGGATCTCCAGAAATAGGAACTAAGCTATGTGACCTTTGACCATGATGTGTATAAATTCTAGTTGTGATAAGGAGGTGTAGAAGGATGAAGAATCAGAGGTGGAAAACAAATAATATTGCCATCAGAAGTCTTTTTGTCAATGATGACTATAGATACAATATATTTTATGAAGGAAAATGAAAGCTTATTTTAATTTTTTTCTAGATAAATATACAATTTTAGCTCTTTATATTTATCCCCCAAATGATTTGAGATTGCTTAAAATAAAAGGTCAATTTCCAAAGGAAAACACATACAGATACAAATAAAACCTTGAATATAAACAGTTTAAAGACTATGTACTCATTTTATGCATGATATTATAGAATCTAAAGAGGGAAATGCATTGAGTTATATAATTCTCATTGTCAGTTAAAATAAGCCCACCAGCTTTTTCAGAGAGAGAAACTTTTTTCTATTGCTGATTCTTAGAGTTTGTTTATTCCAGGTATCCTTATATAGGAAACGGGAAGGAAAGATTTAATAGTGTGTCTGTAACGAATTTCCTTTCACCTCCAGAATACCTGAAGGAACATAGATCTGAATCTTTGCGAACATTGACTGATGGAATACACAGGCTAAAAGATAAAAAGGAAGGACTTACAGAAAAGCTTTTACAGATGCATACCTAATTTGTCTACTTTGATTATTATAAAGGAATCTGAAACTTGTGGATTTATACGCTGCAGCTGTGATGAAGAGTGGGATTTAGTTATATAGCCAGAACAGGACTATGTTATTAATGAGATGCACAATTTTATGAGATCCCAAACTCAGTGGTTTCCCTGTGTTAACTTGACTGCACCTGATTAGGTGATATAACTGAAAGCAAATGAACCCAGTTCAGAAAAGGGTATTCTGAAAATTGCATCTGATATTTGAGGTCTTCCTGATATTCATGCTACTGGCACCATTGTTTTGAATTCTTTGTGAATCATTAGTTAAGTTTGAGGCTGGGGAAGACTCTTATTTTATGTGAATCTGATTGATAATTCAGGCCTCTGGGATTGTAAAAAGATAATGAACAGTATAAGCAACATGATCTATTTTCTTTTAGAGAGGATGTTGACACATTTTTCACATAATTATTCTTTATAGAAAAACTTCACAGCAGCTAAGGGCTCAACACAATGAAAGTAAAATGTTTCAATGGAGACTTAGAGTTCCTGGGGACAAATCTTGTGGCTTTTTGAAGGTTGGGTTTAGTTTAAGGCTAGAACTTCAAAAACAAAGAGCAGTGAATTGCTAGAATGTTCTATGGACTTCTTTTCAAATACTAATGGTCTTAACAGGGCCTATATCAAGAGCTCTGCAGGGATCTATTTGTGATAGAGTTTCTAG
The DNA here is from genome assembly GCF_008728515.1 of Papio anubis. Lineage (NCBI taxonomy): Eukaryota > Metazoa > Chordata > Mammalia > Primates > Cercopithecidae > Papio > Papio anubis. Next base: position 35,264,604 of record NC_044979.1, read on the forward strand.
AGAATGCCTGCAGTGTTAAGTATTTGTTGATTGAAAAATAGGTCCTTAAGATTTAGAGACAAGATGTACAGTGTTAAAGTTGACATTGTTATAACATTTTAAAAGCTGGTTATATTGAGGGTGCCCTTATAGCTGATAACTACCCATTCTAGATGCATTCAAATAGAAGTTAAAATCATTCTTTAATTTTTAAATTTGTATGGTAGGTGTATATATTTATGAGGTATATTAAATGTTTTATTACAGGCATATGATGTATAATGATCACATCAGGGTAAATGGGGGTACCCATCTCAAGCATTTAACATTTCTTTGTGTTACAAACATTCCAATTATACTCTTTTAGTTATTTTTAAATGTACAATAAATTATTACACTGTAGTCACCCTGTTGTGCTATCAAATACTATATTTGACTTAGGTAAAGTATAAATGGGTACTATCTTTTTGTACCCATTAACTATCCCCACTGCATCTCTTCCACTCTTTCCAACCTCCGGTAACCATCATCTACTCTCTATCTCTATGAGCTCTATTTATGATAGAACTTTCTAGAGAATGAATACAGAGTTAAGTATTTGTTGATTGAAAATTAGATCTATTTTTAGCTTCCACAAATGAGTGAGAACATGTGAAATTTATCTTTCTGTGCCTGGCTTATTTCACTTAATATAATGTCCTCCAATTCCATCCATGTTGCAAATAATAGGATCTCCCTTTTTAAATGGCTGAATAGCACTCCATTGTGTATATGTACCAAAGTTTCTTTATCCATTTGTCTGTTGGTAGATACTTAGGTTGCTCCCAAATCTTGGCTGTTGTGCATAGTGCTGCAATAAATATGGGAGTGCAGATACCTCTTCAATCAATATCCCAGCACCGATTATTGAAGAGACAGTCCTTTCACTAGTGTATGTTCTTGGCACCTTGTAGAAAATAAGTTCACTGTAAACGTGTGGATTTGTTTCTGGGTTCTCTCTTCTGTTCTATTAGACTAGGTGTCTGTTTTTATGCCAGTACCATGCTGTTTTGGTTACTATAGTTCTGTAGTATAACTTGAAGTCAGGTAAAGTGATTCCTCCAGTTGTATTCATTTGCTCAGCATAGGTATATCTATTCTGGGTCTTTTGTGGTTCTGTATAAATTTTAGGATTTTTTTTCTATTTTTGTGAAGACTTATTGATATTTTTATAAGGATTGTATTGAATCTGTAGATTGTTTTGGGTAGTACAGACATGTTAACAGTGTTGATTCTTCCAATTCATGAACATGGAATATCTTACCAGTTTTGCATCCTCTTCAGTTTCTTGCATCAATGTTTTATGATATTCATTATAGAGCTCTTTCACTTCTTTGGTTAAGTTTATTCCTAGATATTTTATTTTATTTGTAACTATTGTAAATGAGGTTACCTTCCTGAGTTATTTCTTATATTTCTATTGGCATATAAAAATGGTGCTGGTTTCTATATATTGATTTTGTATTCTGCAAATTTATTTGATTTGCTTCTCAGTTCTAATAGTTTTTTGGTGGAGTCTGAGTTTTTTCAAATATAAGGTAATCATCTGTAAACAAGGATAATTTGACTTCTTCCTTTCTAATCTGGATGCTCTTTATTTCTTTCTCTTGTCCTATTGCTCTAGTGAGAAGGACTTCTAGTACTATGTAGAATTACAGTGTTGAAAGTGGGTGACCTTGTCTTGAAACATATCTTAAAGGAAAAGCTTTCAGTTTTTCCCCATTCAGTATGTCAGCTGTGGGTCTGTTTTATACAGCTTTTATTGTGTTGAGGCAGGTTCCTTCTAAATCCAGGGGTTTTTTTTAAGGGTTTTTATCATGAAGGGATGCTGAATTTCATCCAATGCTTTTTCAATGTCAATTGAAATGATTATATGGTATTTGTCCTTTATTCTATTGATATGATATATCTCATTGTTTGATTTGCATATGTTGAACCATCCTTGGATCCCTGGGGTAAATCCCACTTGCTCTTGATTAATGATCATTTCAGTGTTTTGTTGAGTTTGGTTTGCTAATATTTTGTTGAGGATTTTTCCATCAATGTTCACCAGGGATACTGCCCTGTAGTTTTCTTTCTTCTTCTTCTTCTTCTTTTTTTTTAATGTGTTTATGCCTGGTTTTGATATCAAGGTAATACTGGCAATGTACAATGAGTTTGGAAGTATTCTCTCCTCTATTTTTTTGAGAGTTTGAATAGGATTGGTATTATTTCTTTAAATGTTTGGTAAAATTTAGCAGTGAAGCTATTGGGTCCTGGGAATCTCTTTGCTGAGAGACTTTTTATTATGGTTTCAATCTCATTACTTTTTATTGGTCTGTTCAGGTTTTGGATTTCTTCCTGATTCAATCTTGGTAGGTTGTATATATCTAGGAATTTATTTATTTCTTCTAGATTTTCCAACTTATTTGCATGGAGTTGTTCATAGTAGCCTCTTCTAATGCCTTTAATTTATATTGTATCAGGTGTAGTCTCTCCTCTTTCAACTCTGATTTTCTTTATTTGGCTCTTCTCTCTTTTTTTATCAGTCTGGTAAAAGATTTGTCAATTATGGCTTTTTTTGAAAACCCAATTTTCATTTCATTTATCTTTTGTTTATTTTGAAGGGGTGTCAATTTCATTTATTTTTGTTATGACCTTTATTCTTTTTTCTATTAATTTTGGGTTTGGTTTGCTCTTGCTTTTCTAGTTCATTAGGATGCATCATTAGGTTGTTTATTTAAAGTTTTTCTACTTTTTTGATGTAGGTGCTTACTGCTATGAACTTTCTGCTTAGTACTGCTTTTGCTGTATCCCACAGGCTTTTGCATGTTGTGTTTTCATTTTCATTTGTTTTAAGTAAGTTTTTAATTTCCTTCCTAATTTCTTTCATTGACTCACTGGTCATTCAGGAGCATATTGTTTAATTTTTTTGTGTTTGCATAGTTTCCAAAATTATTCTTGTCATTGATTTCTAGTTTTATTCCATTGTGGTCAGAGAAGATGCTTGATATTATTTCAATGTTTTTGAAATCATTACAACTTGTTTTGTGTCCTCATATATGGTCTATTCTTGAGAATAATCCATGTGCCAAGAAGAATGTGTTTTCTGCAGCCATTGGATGAAACGTTCTGTAAACATCTATTAGGTCCATTTGCTTTATAGTTCAGATTAAGACCAATGTTTCCTTGTTGATTTTCTGTCTGCATGATCTGCCTAATGCTGTGGGTGGGGTGTTGAATTGTACAGTTGTTATTGCACTGGGGTCTATCTCTCTCTTTAACTCTAATAGTTGCCTTATGTATCTGAGTGCTCCAGTGTTGGGTACATATATATTTATAATTGTTATACCTCTTACTGAATTGACCTCTTTATCATTGTATAATGACCTTTTTTGTCCCTTTTTATAGTTTTGTCTTGAAAGTTATTTTGTCTGATATAAGTATAGCTACTCCTCCTCTTTTTTGTTTTCCATTTGCATGGAGTATCTTTTTCTATATCTTTATTTTTTTATTTCTTATCTCTTATTATTTTCTCTTATTTTCTATCTCTTATAAATAGGACTTTCCATCTCTTATTTATAAGAGATAGAAAAAGTTATTCCATGCAAATGGAATTTGCTATCATATCTGTGTGTCTCTTTGTAGGTGAAGTGTGTTACTTGTAGGCAAGAGATCAGTGGGTCTTATTTTTTTGATCCATTCAATTAGCCTATGTCTTTTGATTGGAAAGCTTAGTCTATTTACATTCAACGTTATTATTGATAAATAAAGGCTTACTCTTGCCATTATGTTATTTGTTTCATGCTTGGTTTGTGGTTTTTACTTCTTTCCTCCATTCCTTCCTGTCTTCCTTTTAGTGAAAGTGATTTTCTCTGGTGGTGTATTTTAATTTTTTGCTTTGTATTTTTTGTTTATCTGTTGTAGTTCTTTTTATTTAAGGTTACCATAAAGCTTACAAATAACATCTTATAAGCCATTATTTTAAGCTGATGACAACTTAACTCTGATTGCAAAAACAAACAAAGCAAACTAGTAAAAACTCTATACTGCAGATATATAGACCAATGGAACAGAACAGAGGCCTCAGAAATAACACCACACATCTACAACCATCTGATCTTTGACAAACCTGACAAAAACAAGCAATGAGGAAGGGATTCCCTATTTAATAAATGGTGCTGGGAAAACTGGCTAGCCATATGCAGAAAGCTGAAACTGGATCCCTTCCTTACACTATATACAAAAATTAATTCAAGATGGATTAAAGACTTAAATGTAAGACCTAAAACAATAAGAACCCTAGAAGAAAATCTAGGCAATACCATTCAGGACATAGGCATGGGCAAAGACTTCATGACTGAAACACCAAAAGCTATGACAACAAAAGCCAAAATAGACAAATGGGATTTAATTAAACTACGGAGCTTCTGCACAGTAAAATAAACTATAATCAGAGTGAACAGGCAACCTACAGAATGGGGAAATTTTTTGCACTCTATCCATCTGACAAAGGGCTGATATCAAGACTCTACAAAGAACTTAAACAGGTTTAGAAGAAAAAAAACAACCCCATCAAAAAGTGGGTGAAGGATAAAAACAGACACTTCTCAAAAGAATACATTTATGCAGCCAACAAACATATGAAAAAATGCTCATCATCACTGGACATTACAGAAATGCAAATCAAAACCACAATTATATACCATCTCATGACAGTTAGAATGGTGATCATTAAAAAGTCAGGAAACAACAGATGCTGGAGAGGATGTGGAGAAATAGGAATACTTTTACACTGTTGGTGGGAGTGTAAATTAGTTCAACCATTGTGGAAGACAGTGTGTCAATTCCTCGAGGATCTAGAACCAGAAATACCATTTGACCCAGCAATCCCATTACCATTACTGGGTATATACCCAAAGGATTATAAATCATTTTACTATAAAGACACATACACACATGTGTTTATTGCACCACTGTTCACAATAGCAAAGACTTGGACCCAACCAAAATGCCCATCAATGATAGACTGGATAATGAAAATGTGGCACATATATACCATGGAATACTATGCAGCCATAAAAAAGGATTAGTTCATGTTCTTGGCAGGGACATGGATGAAACTGAAAACCATCATTCTCAGCATACCAACATAAGAACAAAAAACCAAACTCCACATGTTCTCACTCATAAGTGGGAGTTGAACAATGAGAACACATGGACACAGGGAGGAGAACATCACACACTGGGGCCTGTCAGTGGGTGGGGGCCTGGGGAAAGGATAGCATTAGGAGAAATACCTGATGGAGATGGCGGGTTGATGGGTGCAGCAAATCACCATGGCACAAGTATATATAACAAACCTGCACATTCTGCACATGTACCCCAGAACTTGAAGTATAATAATAATAATAATAAACTGTATACTTCAACTTCATTCCCCTTGCTTTTTAACTTTTTGTTGTTTCAAGTTGGGCCTGCCAATACTGTCTTTGTGTTTAAAAAGTTGTTGTAGCTACTATTTTTGATAGATTCATATTTTAGTCTTCCTACTTAAGATAGTTTACACACCACAATTACAGTGTTGTAATATTCTGTGTTTTTCTGTGTACTTACTACTACCAGTGAGTTTTGTACCTTCAGATAATTTCTTATTGCTCATAAATGCCCTTTACTTTCAGACTGAAGAACTCTCTTTAGCATTTCTTATAGGACCGGTCTGGTTTAATGAAATTCCTCAGCTTTTCTTTGTCTGGGAAAGTCTTCATTTCTCTATCACGTTTGAAGGATATTTTCACTGGACATAATATTCTAGAATAAAAGTATTTTTTTCTTCAACAAGTTAAATATATCATGTCACCCTGTCCTGGCCTGTAAGGTTTCTACTGAGAAGTCTGCTGCCAGATGTATTGGAGCTGTTTTGTATGTTGTTTCCTTTCTCTTGCTGCTTTTAGGATCTTTTCTTTATTCTTGACCTTAGGGAGTATGATTACTAAATGTCCTGAGGTAGTCTTACTTGAATTGAATCTGCTTGGTGTTCTATAACTTTCTTGTACTTGAGTATTGACATCTTCTAACAGAAAGTGAAAGTTCTCTGTTATTATGTCTTTGAATAGACTTTCTATCCTAATTTATCTATCTCCTCTTTAAGGCCAATAACTCTTAGATTTTGTCCTTTGGAGGCTATTTTCTAGATCTTTTAGGCAATCTTCATTCTTTTTTATTATTTTTTGTTTTATCTCCTCTGACCGTATATTTTCAAATAGCCTGTCTTCAAGCTCGCTAATTCTTTCTTCTTCTTGATTACTTCTGCTGTTGAGAGACTCTCATCAATTCTTCAGTTTGTCAGTTGACTTTTTCAGCTCCCAAATTTCTGCTTTTCAAATTATTTCTCTCTTTGTTAAATTTATCTGATAGGATTCTGAATCCCTTCTCTGTGTTATCTTGAATTTCATTGAGCTTCCCTCAAAACAGCTGTTTTCAACTCCCTGTCTGAAAGGTCATATATCTCTGTCACTCTGAGATTTGTTACTGGTGCCTTATTTAGTTTGTTTGGTGAGGTCCTGTTTTCCTGGATGGTCTTGATGCTGGTGGATATTTGTCAATGTCTTGGCATTCAAGACCTAGGTATCTATTCAAATCTTTGCAGTCTGGGCTTCTTTGTATCCATCCTTCTTGGGAAGGCTTTCCAGATATTCAAAGGAAATTAAGTGTTGTGATCCATGTCTTTGGCCACTGCAGCCGTATCTGTATTAGGGGGTTTCCCCAAGCCCAGTTACACTGTGATTCTTGCAGACTTGTAGAGGTACCGCCCTGGTAGTCTTGAGTAAGATTAAGAATTCCCTAGATTACCAAAGAGAGTCTCTTGTTCACTTTCCTAACTTTTCTCCAAACAAACAGAGTGTTACTTTTTCTGTGCTGAGCTGCCTGGAGTTGGAAGAGGGGTGATGCAAGTACTCCTGTGGCCACCGCCACTGGGACTGTGCTGGGTCACACCTGAAGCCAGCATGGTACTGGGTTTCACCCAAGGCCCATGGTAACTACTGTCTGTGTACTGCCAATGTTTATTCAAGGCCCAATGGGCTCTCAGTCAGCAGGTGATGAATCCTGCCAGGACTAGGTCTTTCCCTTTAGGGGAGTAGGTTCCCTTCACACCCAGGATGGGTGTAGAATTGCCATCTAGGAGCTACGGTCTGGAACTCGGAGCTTTAGGAATTTGTTTGGTGCTTTATTTTACTGTGGCTGAGCTGGTACCCAAGGTACAAGATGAAGTCCCTTTACTTTTTCCTCTCCTTTCCTCAAGCAGATGTCTCTGCCTGTGACCACCACTGTGCCAGGCCTGTAGCAACTCCTGCCTTGCCACTGCTAATGTTTATTCAAGGCCCAAGGACTTTTTAGTCAGCAAGTGATAAATTCTGCCAGGACTAAGCCCTTGCTTTCAGGTTTCTTCCTGGCCCAGGGTGGGTCTAGAAATGTTGTCTAGCAGCTATGACCTAAAATGAGGGCCTCAGGACTCTACTTGGTGCTTTATTTTACTGTGGCTGAGTTGGCATTCAAGTTACACTACAAAAGTCTCATTACTCTTCCCTCTTCTTCCCTCAAGCAGAGGGAAGTCACTCCCAGAGTTATAGCTGTGTTGCCTGGAGTTAGGAGAGGGGTGATGCAAGCACTCCCTTGGCCACCTCAGCTGGGTCTCACTTGGTTACATGCACCCCAAGTCCACTGGCTCCAAGCCCAGCACAGAACCTGGACTTGCCCAGGAACTGCAGTCCTCGTGGCCTAGACTGCCTTTCAGCTTTATTTAGGACCCCAGAGCACTTTAGCTTGTGGTGGTGAGGCTATCCAGAACCCAGGTTCTGACCACTGGGATGGATGATTCCCTCTGGTTAGGGCTGGTCTAATTGATCTCTCCATGGCTGCTGGTTGAATTCTGCCATGTGTTGCATTCCACTGTGATAGAGCAGCACTGGGTTCCAATGCAAACTTCCATAATCACTTTACTCTCCCTCCTGCAAGCATACAGATTCTCTCTCTCTGACACACAGCACTGCCAGGGGATGGAGGAGTGGTGGTGTTGGCAATCCAAGATGGTCTTTGTAACCCTCTTTCGTGCCTCTTTTCTTGATATGATGTCAAAATCAGATACTGTGATTATTCATCTGATTTTTGGTTCTCATATAGTGCTTTCTTGTGTGGACTTTTTTTCCATTTGGTATTCCTGTTGGTGGTGGGGACAATCACTGGAGGGTTCTCTTTGGACATCTTGCTTTGCCTCCCCTCTCTAGAATCATTCTTTTATGAATATTACTTACATAAAGTATTGTATGTTGTATAGCTTGCAAGAGTATCCTCTATATACGCTTTGTATTTGTAAGTTAAGTACATAGTGCTTGTATGTTGTCCACTTTTTTTTTTTTTCAACTCAAAACATTTTTCCCAAGTAAAAATTCCTGCTGGTTAATGAAAGTGTGATCCAGTGTGGGGAAAAAATGTTCTTCCTCTTATAGTTTACCTTGCAAATTAGTGAATGGCTTTTTTATTGATTAGCCTGCATCCATTCCCAAGAGCTTATTATATTAAATTTATATTTTTTACCCATAAACATGATTAGCAGACCCGAGATTTACAAGGAGCCTACAAAGGTGTAGATGCCCTGGGAGGCCTTACCTGCAGTTCTGAACACTTCATCAGTTCTAGATAACAGGAAAATTCTTACTCATCAGGAAAACAAAATAGAGGGAGAAAGACCAAAAATGAAATACCTTAGAGAATAGAGGTTGAAAGAGGAGATTAGGAAATCTCTTGAGTAATGGTTCCCTAAGATCTGCTATTATACTGATTCAGTAAAGTCATTTATACATTCTGAATATATTTATATCTTATTTGGCAATATTGTCTACATCATTACTAAAGTAGTAAATTTACTCAAATCCTTTCAATTGGTAAATGCTTTTTTTTTTTTTTTTTGAGACGGAGTCTCGCTGTGTCGCCCAGGCTGGAGTGCAGTGGCCGGATCTCAGCTCACTGCAAGCTCCGCCTCCTGGGTTTATGCCATTCTCCTGCCTCAGCCTCCCAAGTAGCTGGGACTACAGGCGCCCGCCACCTCGCCCGGCTAGTTTTTTGTATTTTTTAGTAGAGACGGGGTTTTACCGGGTTAGCCAGGATGGTCTCGATCTCCTGACCTCGTGATCCGCCCGTCTCGGCCTCCCAAAGTGCTGGGATTACAGGCTTGAGCCACCGCACCTGGCCGGTAAATGCTTTTTAAGTGACTTTGTGAAAGGAATAGAAGTACATAATTGACAAGATAAGGCTCCTTCCCTTGGGGAGCCCATTACCTCAAGGGAGAGACAGACATTTAATTAAACACTCAATTGATTATGTAATTATAATTGTTATAAATACCTCAAACAAGAGGAACTATGTGCAATGAAAGGTTATAAATAGATGGCCTGATGTGAGTGAGGCTCAGAGAAAGTCCTTTAATTGCTTAAGAACATACAGCTTACAAGTAGCAGAGCAGAAATTTGTATCCTGGTGTCATCTTTTTTCTGAAGCAGTACGTTTACTGCCTCCAACTCCACAAATATAATAATTCCATAAAATATTATGTGAACAAAATAGAGGGTATATTAGCTTTCCCTGGCTGCTGTAACAAATTACAGCCAACTCAGTGGCTTAAACCAACACAAGGTATTATTATTATTATTTACAATTCTATATGTTAGATGTTCTACACTGATTTTACTGGGCTAAAATCGAGGTATTCATCGGTCTATATTCCTTCCTGGAGTCTCTATGGGAGAATCTGTTTCCTTTCTGCCTTCAATAAGCTGTTCCATTCTTTGGCTCATGGTTCTCTTCATTTTCAAAGTCAGTAATGATGGGACAAGTCCTTCTCATGTCACATCACTCTGACCTACTCTTCTGCTTCCCTCTTTCACTTTGAAAGACTTGTGATTACATTGAGTCCACCTGGATAATTCAGTATAATCTCTCTATTTTAAGATCTATTGTTTAGCAACCTTAATGCAATTTGCAACCTTAATTCCCCTTGGTCATGCAAGGTAACATATTCTCTGGTTCCAGGGATTAGGATGTTGGCACATGTGGAAGCCATTATTCTACCTACCACAGAAGAGAATATTTATTGTGGCTCAAAGATGGAGGTATCAGAGATGGCAACTGGTAGAAAGGAGTTTGAGAAATAGGAAAGTGAAGCAGCATGAGCAAGACATAGAAAGGAGAGTGCAAGTATAATCAGGAAAGAGAAATTTGGTTGTTTCCTTCTAGACTATAGGCAGTCTGGTAGAAAAGTGGTGGAAGAAATATAGTGGATACTAGTTAGGATGGTTAGGTAGGCCAGTTTATAGTAGTCTTGAATGGCAAGTTGTGGAATTGTGGTTTATTCCATTAGAGGTGGCAATGTATTAAAGACTCTGAGGAAGCCAGAAGCATAGTTAGGTTTGTCTCCTCTCAGACACAGACGAAAAAATGTCTTCCTCGTGACCCAATAGAACTACATATAGCCATGACCCTGGCTGTATATGCATTCGGGGATGCTGAGCAGCATACCTTTTACAGGACACTAGGAGCATATTAGGGAGCAGGAAGAGGCCTTAAGGAATCAGTACAGGCCACCCAGGGTCTTCCTTGTTTTGGCCATAGCCTCTCTTTATTTTTTATCTTCAAGATGGACTGGTTAAAAAAAAAAAATGCCATATATTCTGTTACAGGTAAAGAGGAAGCAGTTTTCTGCTTTTTTGAAATCCCCAGAAGGATGTTTTTAGCTTTACTACAAGCTCAGATCCTCAGTCTTCACCAATACTTTTATAGTAAGAAAACACTATCTGTAACATCTGGCTCATCTCTATATTTTCTCTTTTGTTATCTTTTATTAATTTGGAACATAGTTATTTAGGAGAGCTAAGGTACACAAAAGAACAAAGCAATAACCTCATGCAGTGTGGGCTTTAAAAAATCCCAGCTTTTTATAACAATATTACTAGAAAAGTATTTAAAAATGTGTTTTAATACTGCAACAAAACAAAAAGACTCAATTTGTCATTGTTGAAAACTATCAAAGAAAGAAAGAAAAAAAATCATTTATCCTTCCTTTCCTATTATATCGCTGATTAATCAAGCATTGAAAGAGATGTTTCTTTTTATAAAGGAATTTCAGCTAATAAATAAAAAGAAATTACAAAAGTAAAGAATCATCATTATGCAATCTGTATTAATTACTGCAGCTACGAAATGATGATCAATGACTGTAACATCATAAAAAGAGATAATATTGGACATTATGTGCCCTTTGATGACAAAAACACACCTATGAAGTATTCTAGACAAAAATAAATGAATCCTGATTCTGCTCAAGCTTTTATATCAACTATCAATATAATAAGTATGGATTCCAGGGGAACATGTTAAATGACGCCAGGAGATACAATTACAAAGTTCAAACTACAGTACAAAGAAAAACCCTAGTTTCTTTAACAACTAAGTTGTAAGGGGAAAAACAGAGATATAGAAGGGAAACTTTAATCTTGTTTGATCCCGATTCAAAGAAACAACTATGGAAATATTGAACATTACAAAACCAATCAAATGTAAAATGGTCACCTTTTCTTACAGATACATAGATCATTATGTAGTTATTTTCCCCCTGAATAATTAGGATCTTCAGTCACTAATTATTAAAATTGTGGTACATAAATAATATTTAAGGCAATGAAACAAGCCACTATGATGGAGACGGTAAAGAAAAAATTGTTTTTGGTCAAAGTTCAGCAAAGCAGCCGCATAGTTAAAGATCACAGGAAGTGTACTAAAATGAGAGATTTTCACTATTAAAAAGAATTAAAATAGCTTATCAGCTACTTACAAGTTCTCAGTTCATGGGCCTCAGCTACTCAGAATCATTGACTGAGTATAATGGTTGTAGTTAAAAGGTTTATTTGTTTGATTACAGTACCATAGTAATAAACCCATGGTTCCAAGAAAACTCTTTTACAAGATAGTTTTATATGAGGAGTAACTGCTTTGCAGCCATAGACTGTAGCAGTGTCTCTAGCCAGGCCTTCTACAAACCCAAGGTTATCAAATAAGGGAGCCGAAGAGCAAGCATGTGCCTAGAGTGGCACAAATGTATAACCACCAATTCCAAAGCACCTTAAAGTTTGCTTCTGTGATATTCAGTCAAGAGTAGCTTCAGATTCAAAGAATAGGATTTGGATGGCAGAACTCTGGTATACACAAGTCATTCCAAGTTTCTCTTTTAAGTAGACCATCTACAACTCCCTGCTCAAAGCAATGAGGAAGCTCCTATGGCCCAGCAGCTTATATCATCTAATATCAAAGAAGAAAAGTGAAATAATAACTCTATAAGCATAATATTTTAGATGTTCATCCTAGCTTCAAAGTCAAGTGATTTTTTAAGCTAGTACTTAAAAGAGTAGAATAAGATTGTTTATAAGTGCAATTGACAATTGACTCTTAGACAGCATGAGTTTGAACTGCAAGTGTCTACTTATAGGTGGATTTTCTTCCCCCTCTGTCACCTCTGAAACAAGACCAACCTCTCCTTTACCTCATCCTGCTCAGCCTATTCAACATAAAGACAATGAGGATGAAAACCTTTGTGATGACCCACTTTCTCTTAGTGAATAGTAAATATATTTTCTCTTCCTTATGATTTTCTTAATAACATTTTCTTTTCTCTAACTTACTTCATAGTAGGTATCCAGTATATAATACATAAAACATACAAAATATGTGTTAATCGGCTGCTTATGTGATTAGTAAGGCTTCTGATCAATAGTATGCTACCAGTAGTTAAGTGCTGGGAAAGGAAAAGTTAAACCAGGATTTTGACTGCCCAGGAACAGTGCTCCTAACCCCCACATTGTTCAAGGGCCAACTCTAATTGACATGGCAGTCAGTCCCTCTAGTGTTTAATGTCTTTGTGTTCATTCCTCTTTGTTATTTATGGAAGACACGTAGAGGTCAGACTTTGTTGTTCTCACTTATTACCATGACAGAAAAGATGGAAGAAACAAATTTATATTGGAAACCTTTGCAAGGAGCCACATTAAATAATTAATATATTTTTTAACAGAAATACTTATCAAAGTTATCTCAATGCCTACAACACAGCAAACTTCCAAACTTCATATTTCAGTGTGAAGCATGTCAGTAGCAGATATCACAAACAATTACCAAATATGCTTAGCATATTACTAATTAATTATACTTTTAAATTATTTAAAGCTTTATGTCAAGGCCAAAGTATATTTTTAAATACCCATTCCCATCATTCTCCTTTAAGTGAGTGTTATTAGCAATGTTCCAAAACCAATTCATCTGAATGCCCATAAAAGAATGTAATTTGATAGGTGAAGCTAAGACTACAAAGCAGGAATAATGATTCACAGACCATCGTGCTGAGTATTATTTAGTCAGTATTTCTACAAGTTCTAAGGTAAAAGGTCATGTATTTTCTTTTAGATATGTCAACTACAGTATAATTTTACTAGATAGAAGGAGAGATAATCGACTTCTGTGTTCATAATCAAACTTGAGGTCTCCACCTATAATTTCCCATCCTGGAATAAGATCATTACCTACAAAGTGAAAGGTAAATGCTATAATAAAAATTGCGTAGATTATATACTGACCAGACTAATAAAAACATTTCAAAATATTTAATATGGGTATGGTTTCATGTGCCTGTAATCCCAGCTACCCGGGAAGCTGAGGCTACAGTGAGCTGTGATGGTGCCATTACATTCCAACATGGGCAACAGAACAAGACTCTGTCTCAAAATAAATAAATTAATTAAATAAACATAAACATAAAAAAAGAAGAATTCAGTGCTTGTTAAATTAACTTGCCATCAAAATATGCAAAATGGTGACATGTTTATGTTTAACTTTTTAATACAGAGAACTTCAAACAAAACAGCATGACAAATTCCCATGTTCCCATCACTTTGATTCAATAATCATCAGTTTATGGCCAATTCTGTTTCATATTTACTCTCCTTCTGTATTGGAAGCAAACCCCAGGTGTCATTTGATTTCATTCACTACCATTTAATATGTATTCCTAAAATGAAAGGACTCTCCCATTTATATAACCACAATATCATTACATTTAAATGTTTACATTTAACATTTAGATGTTAAAACAAGATTTAAAAACTGTGGAAACAATCCTTGGATATCATCAAATATTAAAATCTTGGCATTTTTTACATTCCCAATTGCTTATATATATATAAAATATAAATGTCTTCAAATAATTTTCTAAAGATGTGAGACTGCCTATTTTGAAAAATAGAGATAGCTTTAATTTTTCCCATTATATAAGGAAAGTACACTAATTGCAAACAATCCACAAGATACAAAAACATATAAAGAAGAAAATGAAAGGTATATACCCAAAGGATTATAAATCATGCTGCTATAAAGACACATGCACACGTATGTTTATTGTGGCACTATTCAGAATAGCAAAGACTTGGAATCAACCCAAATGTCCATCAGTGACAGACTGGATTAAGAAAATGTGGCACATATACACCATGGAATACTATGCAGCCATAAAAAAGGATGAGTTTGCGTCCTTTGTAGGGACATGGATGCAGCTGGAAACCATCATTCTTAGCAAACTATCACAAGAACAGAAAACCAAACACCGCATGTTCTCACTCATAGGTGGGAATTGAACAATGAGATCACTTGGACTCGGGAAGGGGGACATCACACACTGGGGCCTATCATGGGGAGGGGGGAGGGGGGAGGGATTGCATTGGGAGTTATACTTGATGTAAATGACGAGTTGATGGGTGCTGACGAGTTGATGGGTACAGCACACCAACATGGCACAAGTATACATATGTAACAAACCTGCATGTTATGCACATGTACCCTAGAACTTAAAGTATAATAATAATAAAAAATAAATTTAAAAAAAAAAGAAAGTCACCACAATCTCATCGCTGGAAGACAATATCTTTCAAATAAACAATCTAACAATGCACCTGAAGGAACTAGAAAAGCAAGAATAAACCAAACCCAAAATTAGCAGAGAGAAAGAAATGATAAAGGTTAGAGCAGAAATAAATGAAATAGAGAATATATTATAAAGACAATACAATGAATTGACAAAAGAAAATGTTGGTTCTTCAAAAAGATAAAATTCATAAGCACGAGCTAGACTACCCAAGAAAGAAGTCCCAAATACACAAAATTAGAAATGAAGAAGAATGCATTACAACTGAAACTACAGATACAAAAGATTATCAAGTATTATTATGAACAACCATATACTAACAAACTGGGAAACCTAGAGGATACAGATAAATTCCTGAACACATAAAATCTAACAAGAATGAGTCAGGAAGAAATAGAAAACCTGAATGGACTGATAATAA
This sequence comes from Papio anubis, assembly GCF_008728515.1. NCBI lineage: Eukaryota > Metazoa > Chordata > Mammalia > Primates > Cercopithecidae > Papio > Papio anubis. Next base: position 35,280,038 of record NC_044979.1, read on the forward strand.
GTAGTAAGACTGAATCAGTAATAAAAAGTTTCCCAACAGTGAAAAGCCCAGGACTGGATGCATTTACTGCCAAATTCTACCAAATGTACCAAATGTACCAAATTCTACCAAACATAAATGTATGAAGAACTACCGATTCTCTTCAAATTATTTCAAAATATTGAGAAAGGGGGAATTTTCCCTGACTCATTCTATGATGCCAGCATTACCGTTACCAAAACCAGACAAGGAAATAAACTACAGAAAAAAAACTACAAGCTCATATCCCTGACGAACATAGATGCAAAAATCCTCTAGAAAAATACTAGCAAACCAAATCCAACAGCACACAAAAAGATCAAGTGGGATGCACGTCAAGGATTTAAGGATGATTCAACATATGCAAATCCATAAACATAATACATCACATTAACAGGTGAAGGACAAAAACCATATGATCATCTCAATAGACACAGAAAAGCATTTGATAAAATTCAACATCTCCTCTAGACAAAAACTCCCAACATATTAGGCATAGAAGAAACATACCTCAAAATTATAAAGGCCATATATGACAAACCCACAACTGATCTCATACTGAATGGGGAAGTTTTAAAGCCCTTTCTCTAAGAATTGGAACACGATAAGAATATCTACTTTTACCACTCCCATCTAACATAGTACAGGAAGTCCTAGCCAGAGCAATCAGGTAAGAGAAAGATATAAAAAGTATCCAAATTGGAAAAGAGGAATTCAAATTGTCCCTCTTTGCAGGTGACATGGTCTTATATTTAGAAAATCCAACAGACTCTACCAAAAAAACCCACTTAAATTTGATGAATTCGGTAAGGTTGCAAGATACAAAATCAACATATAAAAATTAGTAGCACTGTGATCCCAGCACCTTGGGAGGCCGAGACATGCAGATCCTTTGAGGTCAGGAGTTCAAGACCAGCCTGGCCAACATGGTGAAACCCTGTCTCTATTAAAAATACAAAAAGTAGCCAGGCGTGGTGGCACATACCTGTAATCTCAGCTACTCAGGAAGCTGAGGTAGGAGAATGGCTTGAACCTGGGAGGCGGAGGTTGCAGTAAGCCAAGATCACGCCACTGTACTCCAGCCTGGGCAACAGAGCAAGATTCTGTCACACACACACACACACACAAATCAGTAGCATTTATATACACCAATAATGAAATAACTGAAAAAGAAATCAAGAAGGTAATCTCATTTGTAATATCTAAAAGATCTATAAATAAATTTAACCAAGGAATTGAAAGATCTATATGAGGAAAACTATAAAACATTGATGAAAGAAATTAAAGAGAACACAAGCAAATGGAAAGAGATTCCATGCTCATGGATCAGAATAATTAATACCATTAAAATAACCCTATTTCCCAAAGCAATCTACAGATTCAAAACAATCCCTATCAAAACACCAATGCCATTTTTCACAGAAATAGATAAAACAATCCTAATATTTGTATGGAACAAAAAAAAGAGCTCAAATAGCCAAAGCAATAATGAGCAAAAAGAACAAAGCTGAAAGAATCACACTACCTGACTTCAAAATATATCACAAAGCCATAGTAACCAAAACAGCATGGTATTGGTATAAAAATTGACACATAAACCAATGAAATAGAATAGAGAACCCAGAGATAAATTCACATATTTAGAACCAACTGATATTTGACAGAGTCACCAAGAACGTACACTAGGGAAAGGACACTCTGTTTAATAAATGGTGCTGGAAAAACAGGATAACCATATGCAGAAGAAGGAAACTAGATCCCTATCTCTCACTATATGCAAAAGTCACATTGAAATGGATTAAAAAACTAAACATAATATCCCAAACTATAAAACTACTAGAAGAAAACTGGGGAAAATTCTTCAGGATATTGGTTGAGGAAAAGAGTTTATGGCCAAGACCTCAAAAGTACAGGCAATGAAGACAAAATAGACAAGTGGACTATGTTAAGTTAAAAAGCTTCTGGACAGACAAAGAAACAATCAAGAGTGAAGTAATAACCTCTTGAAAGGGATAAAATATTTGCAAACTACTCATCTGAGAGGGCGATAATATCCAAAATATACAAGGAACTCAAACAACTCAACAGTAAAATAACAAATAATCCCTTTAAAAGATGAGAAAGGACAGGAATAGACATTTCTCTAAAGAAGACATACAAATAGCCAACAGGTATATGAAAAAATGCTCAACATCATAAATAATTAGGGATATTCAAATAAAAATCATAATGAGATATCATCTCACCACAGTTAGAATGGCCATAATCAAAAAGGACAAAAAAGAAGAGACATTGGCAAGGATGTAGAAAAAAGAAAACTTATACACTGTTGGTGGGAAGGTAAATTAGTACAGGCACTATGGAGAACAATATGGAGATTTCTCAAAAATAAAACAAAATAGAACCACAATATGATCCAGCAGTCCTGCTACTGAGTATTTATCCAAAGGAAAATATATCAGTATATCAAAGGGATACTTGCACTAGCATGTTTATTGCAGCCTTATTCACAATAGCCAAGATATAGAATAAACCTAAGTATTCATCAATGAATAAATGGATAAAGAAAATGTGGTATGCATACATAATGAAATACTATTTGGCCATAAAAAGAAGGAAATTCTGTCATTTGTGATAACATGGATGATTCTGGAGAACATTATATTAAGTGAAATTAGTCCAGTACAGAAATACAAATATCTCATGCTCCCACTCATATATGGGAGTGAAAAACGTTGACCACATGAACACAGAAATTGGGATGATAGAGATCAGAGATCAGCAAGGGCAAATGGGTGGGGATAGGAATGAAAAGGGGTTTGTTAACGGGTACAAACATACAGTTAGATAGAAGGAATAAGTTCTAATGGTTGATAACAAAGTCAGGTGACTAGAGTTTAACAATGCATTGTATCTTTAAAAATAACTACAAGAGGGGACCTGAAATGTACCCAACACATAGAAATAATAAATACTTGGGTAATGAATACCCTAAATACGCTGACTTGATCATTATACATTCTATGCATGTAACAAAATTTCACATGTATATATACAAATATAATACATTAAAAATTAAAAAAGATAATCTTTGTTAATATTTGACTATTTTTTCAGACTTTTAAAGATATTTCTTTGTTTTAACAAATATATGATTATGGTATACTAACTATTTTGTGACCTGATTTTCCGCCTGAAAACATACATACAGAAACACACACACAGGAAACTTTTCAGTTCAAAAATGTACTTGTATACAACCAAAACATAAAGATGATGAATAAAGTCTAGTCAGAAGGTTTTCTATTTAAGAATAAAGAGGAGAGTGAAAGATTTTACCAAAATATTAGAAATATCAGAAGTATGTAGGCTTCACAATGGCTTCCCCATATGGTTAGAAACAACATTCTTTAATTCTGTGTTACAATTTCCAATCCACATTTGTGTTTTGCTTAAAGACATTTTAGTGACTAGCTGGCTACTGGTAGTTATGCATAAATTTATTAGTTTCCAATTTTATGGTAAGTTCTCCATGTCCTTGTTGCTGTATAAAAGCTGAATAAGAAGATAAGATACAGGTGTTCTTTATGGCAGAAATTCTAGTTTTAAATTGCAATTTTTTAGTCTGTAGTTACAGTAACAACTTGACTGCTTTGACTAAAAAACCAGGTGTACTCAAACTCAATTTTCTTACATCAGACAAAATTTACTGAGAATTTATAATCCAAATTCTTGTCCTGTTATCTTGTCAAATATAATAAGGAATCTCCTTTTGTCATGTGATCATAACTCAAAGTACCCTAACTAATTACTTAAAATAAAGATTGATATAATAAAATAATGTTTATTTTACCACTGGAGGAATTAAAGGCTAGAGAAGTGACTTGTTAAAATTACATAGATAATTACTGACAGCTATGCTAGCAACCAATGCCTCATTACACCTAGGGTGTCTACTAGACAATGTAGTGCATTAACCATGTCTTTTATTTTTTGTATCCTGATGCCTTTATATCTGTGACTTTGCTAACCCTGGGGCGCTGCTCCTCCCAGAGTTAGCCAGTTCCTAAAGATGGTAAACAGCTCACCCATCAACACACTTTTCAAATGTAAAGCAAGCAATCCAGATCCTAAAACTTTAACAGTCTTCTTTATCAGACTCTCATACTCCTGGACCACCATCCACCTACTCTAATCACCCCAGGGCCTGCTTCTAGGCAACTAGAGAAAACTCCTAGGTCCCAGAACCCACTGAAATTATTCAAATTGGCCAGCCTTACACGTGCTGATCTTGCCTCCCCCATTCCTTCTCCATGAAAACCATAATAAAGATTGTCCCACATATTCCCTGCTCCATGCTCCTGCCTCCTGACTGATTCTGGTGCTTCTCTGTGTGTCGCCCCCACATGGTGTGGCATAGAGGCATCATGTGAGGTCTTGAGAACTGTGAGTACAACAAGCTATCTCTTCAATGGCAGTTTAAAACACATAGACATTTCTGGCCGGGCACAGAGGCTCATGCCCTGTAATCCTAGCACTTTGGGAGGCTGAGGCGGGTGGATCATGAGGTCAGGAGATCGAGACCATCCTGACTAACATGGTAAAACCCTGTCTCTACTAAAAATACAATAAATTAGCTGGGTGTGGTGGCACATGCCTGTAGTTCCAGCCACTTGGGAGGCTGAGGCAGGAGAATCGCTTGTACCCTGGAGGCGGAGGTTGCAATGAACCAAGATTGCGCCACTGCACTCCAGCCTGGGTGACAGAGTGAGAGTCTGTCTCAAAACACACACACACACACACATCTAAACCATGATAGACCAAGGTTACTACCACCAAATAGACATTATGGGTACAGAGGTTAGAATCATTGCCTCTGATTCTGCTTCATAACAACATTGTATCACCTCCAATCACTCAAATTACCTAAGAGAGGTCAGGACCACATCTCTGTTAAAATATTAGGACATATTTCTGTATATATGTATATTACAATATGAAATATGTATGAATTATGTACATATTTCAAACTTCCCCTTCAATTCATCCTTTCCCTCCCCTGAATTTGTATGGAGTTGGCAAATCAGGATTGAATGAGAGTCTCTGGCTAACTGTGACATTAAATTTGGTGTATATACGGCATAAGACCTTTTGGCTTTGTTTTGGTATTATTACTTTGTCCTATTATAACTAATCTCACAATTACCAAGCTTTCCAGTAGCTTCTACTGGTGTTCTCTAACTTTATTTCTACACTTTCCTCTAACATTTACAGATGGTGAATTTCATAGTGGTTATAAGAAAGCATTGACTATTAAATGATTGTAGAAGTTTCCCCAATATTATCTTCTTGGAATTATATTTTAACATGGTAGCATTTGCAAAAAGGATAGAGCATCTGGCAAATAAAGATTATATAAGTAAAGATCTGTGCCTCCTCAGAGGAAAAGAAGTTGATTGAAGAGAAAAAGCATTTCTGTGGTATTTATCTTAAAACTAACATTAGTAAAACTCCTGGGAATTTTTCTGTGCTTCCACCACTTCTTCTGTTTGCAGATTCTAGGATTTGGTGTCAAAAAATACCTTGCATTTATATGCAATTACTCTTGTTCCTATCTCTTGACATTTAGATAGCTGGAAAACATTAACAAATTCATGTTGGAGACTGACATATACAATCCACATGATCTTACAATGAACAATAGAGTAGATGACCCAGGGGACACACACTGGTCAGTTTGTCGGTAAATACAATCTCGTCTGATTTATCCTTGTACAGTTTCTTAACACTATGTTATGGGTGAATGTATACCTCTTTGGTTTGATATGTTTGAAAGCAAAGACATATTTTCTAATTGTTCACAGGCTTAAAATCCTCAAAAGTCAGACACAGAAACAGTATGATCTTGGACATAATACCAGTGACACAATAAAAACCTGTGGTCATGACAATGATAGTCTGGCCAGATGTTACCTAAGAGTTAATCACAGTCTGAGATAAAGACCTGAAATTGAGTCAATGGCTTTTCTTAATCTAATCAGTTATTAAAATAACCAGTAGAGTTTGCCTGCAGATTTATTTCTATTATCAGAAGAGGTAATGCCTTGAGGGTTCTCATTTTATAGAAAATAAGATTATTAACAAATGATAGGCAGAAACATGTTTAAACTCATGACTAATTGAAAAAATAAACTCAAAGTAACAATGATGGAAATTTATAAGGACATGATGTTAAAAGCTGGAAGTATCAAAATGCAGCAAGTGTAATACAACATTGAGAAGGAGAAAACACATGTTCGAGGTATACAGAAAAGGAAAACTTAGATGAGAGTTCTAGAAAAAGAGACTGAGCTTTGGAAACAAAGAGACAGCAATGTCCCGATGATCTGTCTCGAAGCAGGCAAGATGCTGGCCTCCTGACTGGGACACTACTTCACTATCTTTGCTTATTTCTAGAACACTCTTGGTTTGTCTAGTCAGTTTTATGCTATCATTTCAACGAACTGATTATCTCAGAAACTTGACATCCCAAATAAAAGTCCTCTTTTCAACTAAGTGGTACCTTAGTATCTGACACCTGGGAATAAATTGGCATCTGTTGTGACTATACATATTCTGTAATCTAGTAAAGACTCCTAATTTTAATTCAAGTTGTATGTCTGCTGAAGAAACCTGTGGCACCTTTTTCTTATTTTTGTTTTTAAAAATTAAATCTTACTTTCTGACAATAGAAATTAAACTGTTAGTAAGTTTTTACCTTATTATAAAGTTGTTGTCGAATGACTTAATTCTCATCCATGCTGACCGTTAGTTGTCTGCTAAGTAGTAAAAGCTTGTGTTAAGGACTCTAACATAAGTAGTGCTTTAGACGAGTCATTTTGTAACAAGGAAAGACTCTTTATGGACACCATAGTTCAGAGATCTGACGTTCAGGTGCCCCAGACTGAATCAGAGCTTAAGAGATGAGCAACTAGAACAAGAATACAAAAGAAACATAAGCAGAAACAGAAGGGTGGTACTTCAGGACTCTTCTAAAACAAAGAGAAGCTTTTAATAAACCAGCCTGAGTTGACCTTAGATAATAGACATAAGGCTTCCAAGAGCTGCTAAATTCTGCTTTAGGTAGGGTTACGCTAATGCTATGGAACGTATCTTGTGGTTGAGTTCCAGTCCTTGTGGTCAGAGGGTAATGGTGACATGTGGAGGAATTTTAGGTATATTTGACTTCCTCTGTCTTGGACACTACCCAAAGTTTGGTTTATAAGTCTCTCTCTTGGGCAATGAGAGAATGAGCCTACTTATCAGTTTAAGTGTGAAGACTATTTTATTGAAATGCTGTTTTATGATTAATTTACTTTTAGAAGACACAAAAGATATGCTAATTTTTAAGGTTTAGATTATACTGTTTTGAGTGAATTATTCACAGATAATTTTGAACTGGAAAACATGACATGACCATGAGGATTTTTAAATTTCAAGTGTCAATTTAACTTTTTCTCCCTAAGTAATACATGACAGTTAAGCTGCCTCCTCATCTTCTTTACTTACTGAATACCCTAATGTTAGGGCTTTGGGCTGTAACACTGACTTGCAACTAACTATGACCCATTAGCCCAAACTTTTTTTGTAAAAAATGATACATTGTAATTGTACATATTTATGGGCTACAATCTGATATTTCAATACATGTCTATGTTGTATAATTATCCTATCAGGGTAGTTAGTATATAGATTAGCTCATAGGTTTTGGGCAATGCTGCTTTCCAGGCTTTTGCCCACAGGATACTTCTGCTTTTGAGTGATTATTTTCAGATGACTTTTTAAAAATGTTTACAGATTGAATGTCATTTTGTTTCTGTTCCCATTTCCAAACATATTTGGAAAATTTACATTATCCTTCTTTTTTTGTTTTTTTTTTTTTTTTTTTGAGACAGAGTCTCGTTCTGTCACCCAGACTGGAGTGCAGTGGCACAATCTCGGCTCACTGCAACCTCTGTCTCCCGGGTTCAAGCAATTCTCCTGCCTCAACCTCCTGAGTAGCTGGGATTACAGGTGTGTGCCACCACACCTGGCTAATTTTCGTATTTTTAGTAGAGATGGTAGAGATGGGGTTTCACCATGTTGGCTAGGCTGGTCTCAAACTTCTGACCTCAGGTGATCTATCTGCTTTGGCCTCCCAAAGTGCTGGGATTACATTACATTATCTTTCTTTCTTTCTTTTTTTTTTTTTAAATTATACTTTAAGTTCTAGGGTACATGTGCACAACGTGCAGGTTTGTTATATATGTATGCATGTGCCATGCTGGTGTGCTGCACCCATTAACTCGTCATTTACATTAGGTATATCTCCTAATGCTATCCCTCCCTCACCCCTCCCCACAATAGGACCCAGTATGTGATGATCCCCTTCCTGTGTCCAAGTGATCTTATTGTTCAATTCCCACCTATGAGGGAGAACATGTGGTGTTTGGTTTTCTGTTCTTGCGATAGTTTGCTGAGAATTATGGTTTCCAGCTGCATCCATGTCCCTACAAAGGACACGAACTTATCCTTTTTTATGGCTACATAGTATTCCATGGTGTATATGTGCCACATTTTCTTAATCCAGTCTGTCACTGATGGATGTTTGGGTTGATTCCAAGTCTTTGCTATTGTGAATAGGGCTGCAATAAACATACATGTGCATGTGTCTTTATAGCAGCATGACTTACAATCCTTTGGGTATATCCCCAGTAATGGGATGGCTGGGTCATATGGTATTTCTAGTTCTAGATCCTTGAGGAATCACCACACTGTTTTCCACAATGGTTGAACTAGTTTACAGTCCCACTAACAGTGTAAACGTGTTCCTATTTCTCCACATCCTCTCCAGCACCTGTTGTTTCCTGATTTTTTAATGATTGCCATTCTAACTGGTGTGAGATGGTATCTCATTGTGGTTTTGATTTGCATTTCTCTGATGGTGAGTGATGATGAGCATTTTTTCATGTGTCTGTTGGCTGTATGAATGTCTTCTTTTGAGAAGTGTCTATTCATATCCTTTGCCCACTTTTTGATGGGGTTGTTTGTTTTTTTCTTGTAAATTTGATTGAGTTCTTTGTAGGTTCTGGATATTAGCCCTTTGTCAGATGAGTAGATTGCAAAAATTTTCTCCCATTCTGTAAGTTGCTTGTTCACTCTGATGGTAGTTTCTTTTGCTGTGCAGAAGCTCTTTAGTTTAATTAGATCCCATTTGCCAATTTTGGCTTTTGTTGCCTTTACTTTTGGTGTTTTAGACATGAAGAAGTCCTTGCCCATGCCTATGTCCTGAATGGTATTACCTAGGTTTTCTTCTAGGGTTTTTATAGTTTTAGCTCTAACATTTAAGTCTCTAATCCATCTTGAATTAATTTTCATATAAGGAGTAAGGAAAGGATACATTATCTTCCTTTCCATAATTTCCAATTTGGAATCATCAGCCAATATTGCTTTTGAGAAGTTCGTTTCCTATTTTGGATTATTAGTAGGCAAAGTCTGTTCTCCTCTTAATTCCTATAAAACACTGTTTACTCTTCTCTCTTATCATCTCCCAAACAACCTTGCATATGATAAGTTGTGTTCATTTTCCTTAAAAGATCATAAATGTCTTCAGAGCAGAGAATATGCAGCTTCCCATTTCCCATGGGGACTAGCACAATGCCTTGCACATGGAAGGAAGTTAGTAAATATATTGTGAATTACATTAATATGGATATTTGTAGTAGAACGTGGAAGTGCCTCCTTAGAACCAGAAACATTGCCATTCAACCTAACACAATGTTTGTGCTTTTTCTTCTTAATGTCTTTCAGCTGATGTTTACCAAATGTACTTATGCAAATTAGTTTGAATTAATACTATTTTTGTAGCTTCAGATACTGCATTATGTCTTTTAAAGTTCAAGCACACAATAAATGTCACATTTGTTCTAATCACAACATGAAATTTAACAGGGAAGCTTTTTTGCTTTTTGCTTTTTTAAAGTTAATTGAGCATTTCTATCTCAGTGTTTAAAATTCTGATTGCTTTTGTTTTGAGATATTTAAATGTTTTCCCTTGGCATTTTCTAATTATTACATAAAATAACACAAACAGATGAACAGGAGCAGTGTTTCAGCCTTCTATCTTGTTTTGCCAGAAAGCCCAAAGTGATTGTTAGCCTTGAGGTTTCTCTTCCTAATTTTACCCTAGTTTTCTGTGATAAAATATTCTCCTGATTTAAAATATAAAATAATTGCACCATAAAAAAGAAGGTATAAAAAGGCATAAATAAGAAAATTTAAATTATAATATATAATTCAGGGATTATCATTATTAATGTTTTAGGAGTATATTCTCCCATTTTTTAATGAAACAAATTGTTATATAATTTTCTTTTTTCACTTAAAAGAATATATAGAACATTTTCCCAAGCTATTAAATATTTCTCTACAATATTATTTTCAACATTTACTTATTCTGATACTGGCATACCTCGTTTTATGCACTTTGCTTTATTGTGCTTCACGGATACCGTGTTTTCACAAGTTGAAAACCCTAACTGAGCAAGTCTGTTGGTACCATTTTTCCAATAGCATGTGTTCACTTTATGTTTCTGTGTAACATTTTGGTACTTCTTGCAATTTTAACCTTTTTCATTATTATTATATCTGTTGTGGTCACCTAGGATTAGTGATCATAGATGTTACTACTGTAATTGTGTTGGGGTGCCACAAACCCCACCCATATAAGATGGCAAACTTAATTGATAAATGTTGTATTTGCTCTGACTGCTCCACTAACTGTCCGTTCTCTCATCTCTTTCTCTCTCCTATGGCCTCCCTGTTTCCTGAGACACAACAATACTGATACTAGGCCAATTAGTAAGCCTACAATGGCCTCTCCAAGCTGTTCAGGTCAAGAGAGGAGTTGCATGTTTCTCACTTTAAATTAAAAGCTAGACATGACTAAGTTTGTGAAGAAGGCATGTCAAAAACCAAGGCTGGCCAAAAGCTAGGCCTCTTGCCCCATAGTTAGCCAAGTTGTAAATTCAAAGAAAAAGTTTTGGCCGGGCACGGTGGCTCGCTCCTGTAATCCCAGCACTTTGGGAGGCCGAGGCAGGCAGATCACGAGGTCAGGAGATCGGGACCATCCTGGCTAACATAGTGAAACCCCGTCTCTACTAAAAAAAAAAAAAAACAAAAAATTAGCTGGGCGTGGCCTGTAGTCCCAGCTACTTGGGAGGCTGAGGCAGGAGAATGGCGTAAACCCGAGAGGCGGAGCTTGCAGTGAGCAGAGACCGTGCGCCACTGCACTCCAGCCTGGGCGACAGAGCGAGACTCCGTCGGGGGGGGGGGGGAAGTTTTATAGGAAATTCAAAGGGCTACTCTAGAGAACAAGCAAATGATAAGAAAGCAAAATAGCCTTATTGCTGATATGGAGAAGGTTTTAGTGGTCTGCATAGAAGATCAACCCAGATGCAACATTACCTTAAGCCAAAGCCTAATCCAAAGCAAGACCCTCAACATTGAGGCAACACTCTCCACCAGCAAAACGATATAATACAACTCTCATTACTCTGCTTATCTCCATTTCCCCAGGAGAATGTAGGAAATGATTTTTTACTTGACTCTAATACTTGATGGCAATTGGAGCACATTATTTGAGATTCTTAGTTTATTCATCTGTAAAAGAAAGATAACGATTTCTATTGTATTCATCTCACAGATTTTCAAAAGGACCTAATGAGAAATAATTATGAAAAAAATTAAAACCTGCAAGCCAGTAGACAAATAGAATGTGATCATATTAACCAAGCACTGAGTGTGAATCCATGGGCTCAGACAGCTATTTAGGAGAAGAGGGTGCCCAAAAAGGGGGTCTTATGTCATCTCTCCCACATTAGGTTCTTCTTCACCTTCTTATATAGCCTATGGTCACCCTGCAATGGCTATTAACACAATCACTTTCCTGATCAAACAGGAAAATATATGGAACACATGGGAAAAAAATAAGGAAAGGTAAAAGTCAAATATCAAAATTGATACCAAATTGATTTTAGTTTGGATTTTTAAAAATGCATGTTGTCAACATTCAGTAGAGCCGTTCAAAAAAAAATTGCATTGCAAGATATTCATTAGTTTTGCAATTTTGTTCTCTATCAAAACTTCATTTTTTTCCCTTCATCTTTCACATTTTTTCTGCTTTTCTATCTTAAATGCTCCTTCTCTAACTATTTTTGTTGTAGATTTAAATCTCTACTCACCTCTTTTATTACCTAACTAGGCCCAGGGCAATGTTGACCTCTTTTAGGTTCTCTCCTTGAAACTAAGTTAATATCTGATCCCATTTTTTTTTTAACTTCTTCTGATTTTATTGATAGTAGATCTTTCCAGGAGCTTTTCAATAAACCAAGGGTTTGGGGAGCAGCTGCTCCCTGACTGCCACAATGAAGCCTCATTTATCCTACTGTTCTCTTTCTTTTTTACGCCCCAGATCCAGTGATACAGAGAGGTCGTAGACTCTCCGATCACTGGAAACTTATCATTCTAAAGGCAAACCATCCAATTCCTTCATTACTTTGATGCTGAAAGCAGTCAAGGTCACAGAGCTGGTCAGCTCTAGAGCTGTGAGAAGAACATCGATCATCCAACAGTGCCCATTTCCAACAAGTCCCTCTCTCAGTGGGGTCTCTGCAGTTTCCAAAGCAGCCACAGAGCAGTAGGCACCAGTTACGTCCACACGAAGGGACTGACAGTCTTTAGACACATGAGCCACCTTAACCGCTGAAGTCCATTATTCACACTGTTTATCTAAGATGTCTTCTTGCTGAAGTTCCATTTCTGTCCAGGCAAAAACCAATCCTGAAGATTCAGATCAAATCCAGGTATTCGATTAGTGATTTTCTAATCACTACACAAAGTTAAAAGCAATAACTCTTCTCTCTGAATTCCTAATTCACAGTATTGATTATCTTCCTATATCAGTGTTCCAGGGCTACCATAATGAAATACTAAAAAAACTAGGTAGCTTAGACAGTAGAAATTTACTGTCTGGAGGCTAAAAGTAAAAAATCAAGGTGTTGGCAAGGTTGGTTCTGAGGGCCGTGAGGGAAGCTTCTGTTCCAAGCCTCTTTTCTAACTTTCAGTAGCCTCAGGCATTCCTTGGCTTTTAGGTGTCCATCTTCTCCTTGTCTTGCTTCACACTGTCTTCCCTTGATGAGTGTTTGTTCCTGTGTCCAAATTTTCCCCTCTTTATAAGAACATCAATAATATTGGATTAGGGCCTACACTAATGACTTCACTTTAACTTGATTACCTCTGTGAAGACCCTATCTCCAAATAAGCTCACATTATAAGGTAATGGGGATTAGGTCTCCCACATATCATTTTAGAAAGACAAAATTAAACCCATAACACCCATAATATAATCAATTATATAAACACATTACTTCCTATATGTATTTTGATATATAAAGTCTATTGTTTATTTTAGAATAAACCCCCAGAAACTTATACTTCAACTGTAAATTTACTATAGCATCCAGGACATAGTTTGGTTAACAAATCTTTATTTCACCAGTGGTGCAGTAAGAAATGTGTCACGTGTACCCCTCAAGCATCAATATTCTTCCTCACCATATTTTTTCTGGGTTTGAGAATTTCACCATTAGTTCTCTTTCAGGGATTAATTCAACACATATTTATTAAAATCTTATTTTGTGCCAGATGCTCTGCTGTGGACGAAGGATAAAGTAGTGACCAAGACAGGCATGGCTCTTACCCATGTGAATTTTACTATATTAGTGGAGGGTACAGACAATAGACACATGAACAAATCAAGTAAGTTATGATTTTCAAACAGTATTTTGAAGGGGAACCCATACAATCATTGTTAGTGTTTAAAATGTCAGTTCTTGTTAGTTCGTTACTTCTAGGCAGCTCAAAGTTTCCTATGGAAATGGAACACAGATCAGGGAAATGTCAGTAGGGGGTGGGGGAAAAAGAGAACAAAGAAAAAAGACAAGTACATGGAATATTGAATGGGCGCCTCTCTCGAAAACTTAGTTGGGGAGAGGGAGCTTGTCATTAGGAAGGGAGAGGATAAGGAGAATGAAGGCACTTTATACAACGGAGAAACGACTGGAGCAGAGACCAGAGGTACAGAAAGGAAGAAGGAGCCACAGAAGAAAAAATAAAAGTCTGCAAGAAGCAAATATTTTCCTCTTTAAAAGTCTCCCAAGCAGTGATGTTTCCCTACTGATATTCCAAACAGGCAGGTTAGTCAAAGCCTGCCAAAGAAGCTGTCCCAAGGTCCTATATTCATGATTAGAATTTCACTTTCAAATATGTAGGATAATTTTTTTAAGATCTAGAAATGCACATATTACATAAGATGGGAAAATTGCATCAATAGGGTGTTTGTGTACATGTGTGTCAGAGACATTTACTAATTGTGGCAAACCTAGCACTCAGCAAATATTTATCATATGTTTATCACAAGTCAGACACTCTGTCAGGTGTTGGAGATAAAGCAATGAATAAAATAAATAGAGCATAGAGTGTGGTTTAATCATTTATGCTTGTATAACAAATCTTCGTGGCTTTAAACTAAGCTTTTCTAATTTCCTCGAAGTACCTAGTGACAAATTGATAAACTTTACTACAAATGTGTTTGAATTCCATGCATTACCTTTAACAGCAGCTATTGTCTCCTCAATTACCTTCGTGTGATAACTATGATACATAGCACTGGAGACAATGTCCAAATACAGTGGCCACCCAGTAACTGTTATGAGGAAGAAGAAGAGGAAAATTATAGTGTCAGAAAACTGTAATTACTAGACTTGAAAATGACATTGTGTTCTGAGATATGCAGACATGGAGCAAATTGAAGAGGAACGATCAAAAGACTCAGGTGTACATGCCAATATTTCCATTTTTCCCTTGAGCAGATTATTCTTTCTGGATCTCTACATGCTCATTTATGAGAAAATAAGGTCATATCTTCCTATGTCATTGGAGGCTGTGTGGATCAAATAATACAGCATAGGTGATAATAATTTTGTGAGTTGTAAAAACATTATTCAGTATAGTGGTTAATAATATTTATACAGAATGTAAATTATTTATCAATAGATCTGTCTTTTCCAAATGTAAGCAATATTTTATTAAGAAATCTACCACACCTAATGGTCAACGATTTAAATGAAAAATGTGAGACCTATATTTATTTCTCAGAATGGAAACACAAAGGACATGTGAGACAGGCATATGTTTCTTTTATGGGAGGGAACAATGTTTAGTTGTTCAGAAAATGGTTCATGCTGGTGAATCTGTGCCATCTCTGACATCTCCATAGCAACAAACTCTGATGTAACACACAAAGGAACTTGATGTAGAAATCAAAAATAACTCAGAGATATGGTAATGGGAATTCAGAAAGTTGCTGGCAAAGTAAGAAAAATGTTTCCATGTAAATATTTTCTCCTCCACGTCTATTCTTAATGAGAAAGTCCTTTTTGAAATTTATTTGTAACTGTGGCTCTTATACTTTAAATACTCTCCTTTTTTCTCTGTTAAAAAGTTGGTTATTGCGAAGTGAAACATTTTTAGGAAAACAAAACAGTATAAGCCTATAATTCCTGACTCACTTATGTGGGCATACGGTCTCTTAGTCAAGATAACATTCTTAGGGCCCAGCTGTGGTTCTAAGCTACAATAGACAGGAATGGGTCTGACTACTGTTGACATTTTGGCTCCCCAAATTAGAGTAATGAAGAATAGATGGATCGCTAATCAGGTTTTGTTGTATGTCCTTGTCTGTTTTAGTAGGTTCAGTGTTTATTAAAATGAATAATAACAAAAGTAAACATCTATGTGGAACTTACAACATGCAGGGAATATTCTAGGAGGAGTGTGTGTGTGTGTGTATATTTGTGTGTGTTTTCACTTATTTTTATCATCACAACTTCATGAAATAGATGCTATTATCCCCAGTTTACAGGTGTGAAAACTAAGGCCCAGAGAAGTTAACTAACTAAACCTAAATCACACAGTGGGTAATGTAAACTGTACTATGTGTTTTCTCTAGATGATGGCAATTTATTTGGCTTTGTATCTAGAGGATCATCATCTAAGAATTATAATAGACATTACTATAGTAATTTGAAATCCTATTTCTACCAGAGATGATGAAACCTTTAATACATAAGTAGGCTTAGAGAAAAGTATGAGAAATATTTTTTCTGAATGGGCACAAGGAGGAAGGGAGATGCAGTATGTTTTCATTCAGGCCAAATCCCTCACATGTACTTTGCAATAATATTGATAGCCACCATTTACAAACTACCTTCTATGTGCTAGAGTCTAGACTTTTGTATGTTTCTCATTTAATTCCTACTATTGTCACAATAATCCATACTGTTGGTGTTACTTTTTATTTTACAGGTAAGGAAATGAAGACAAAATGATTTTGAATGGATGAAGTAATGGAAATACCCAGTAATTTTTTATTATTTCTGCTTTGGTTCAAAAATTTTAAATAAGTTCATAACAGTGAATAGTCCAGATTTTACTTCCTACACTGATTTCAAAACCTAGAATGTAGTTAATAGGAATCTGTAAAACTTACTTACACACATACATGGATGCTTCTGAAAAATATTTTATCAAAATACACAAAGTAAACAGGGTAGATGGGTGAAGTTGAAAATTTATCACGTATGATGCTTGTCCTGTCTCTAATAGATGCCCTAAAAAGACAAATTCTTTCACTCCTTGTATGTTTTAATGTATCAAAGTCTCTGAATTCAAAAAAATGACAAATATGCATATATGAGTTTTATCTCAGTTTTATTTCATTCATTGAAGAAAATCCTTTTGGAACACCAACTCTGACCACATATCATGCCAAGTCATAGAAGGACTGAGATGAGCAAAACATCTTCCTTGGCTTCATGGTGCTCAGAGTTGAGTGGATGAGATGATAAACGATTGATGATAGAAGTGAACATGCAGCATGAATCTCTCTATTGCAGGCTTTGGGAATGGTCAGAAAAGAATTGTCACAGAGGAAGTAGTGTCTGGATAGTCTTAAGGGAGAAATTAAATTTTTCCAGGAACTATGGGTGGGGAGGCTACTTTCAGCCATGGAGAAGAGAATGAGATTTTGAGATATTGCTTCGTGTAGGGTGTCAAAAGATAAAATTACAACAAATTCAATTTTAAAATCTCAATTAGGCCGGGCACGGTGGCTCACACCTGTAATCCCAGCACTTTGGGAGGCCAAGCATGGCTAGATCAAGGGCATTAGGAGATTGAGACCATCCTGGCTAACACAGTGAAACCCTGTCTCTACTAAAATACAAAAAAAAAAAATTAGCTGGACATGGTGGCAGGTGCCTGTAGTCCCAGCTACTTGGGAGGCTGAGGCAGGAGAATGGCTAGAATCCAGGAGGTGGAGCTTGCAGTGAGCCAAGATCATGCCACTGCACTCCAGCCTGGGTGACAGAGCGAGAATCCATCTCAAAAAAATAAAAATAAATAAAATAATAATAAATAAAATCTCAATTAGTTTATTTTTACAATTCTAGAATTGAGAAGCACCTCATTCTATAAAATTGAGTGAATGTTCTGAGAAGCTGAACAGAGGAGTTTGGCTTTATTGACAAAGAAGGTCTAAGGAAAGCAGAAACAGAACAAAAAGCAGGTTGGCCATTTCAAAACTAAAGGAGAAAGCAGAGGGGAACTTTCCTGATCATGCAAGCTAAAACTAGCCTATTTGGGAATTTGGCTATTCTCTCTCCTGATTTGTTGGAAGGAAGGTCCAATAAACAATTTAGTTTTAACTTTGTACCATGCAACATTGGCCTGAGTGACTCCATTTTGGTTTTGTCTGTTGGGCCTATTGCAGGAGCTCAGTGCAAACCAATGGTATTTTACAGATTTTATTTAATGAGCAAAAATAGAAAAACAAACTTGCCTTGTCTGAAAACTGATCACTTCCCTAAAACAAGTGACTTTTTTTGTTATTTGTTAGCATTGTTAATTTAAAAGCATATTTCTGATTTCTCAAGAGGAAGGACACTTGCAAGACCTTTTGTGGTAATACAGATCCATTGAGAGAATTGTGAATGACTTATTTTTTTCTGCTTGTCACTTTTAAAGATATTTATCTAATAAAACCATTTTATTATTTCAGGTTTGTCTTCTTATGTGTTGCAAATATAAATATTTTAATTAAAAGGTAGAAAGCTCAGGATACATTATATTACAATGGTTGAGTTGTAAATCTATCATTTATGATAAATTTTCCAACCTGGACTCCTGGAAAATTCTAATTCATCCTTTCAAGACGGCTTAGATGTTGCTTTTGACCTTCCTTCCCTAATAACTGAAGGTTCTTTAGAACCTTCTGTTATTTTTCATCTCCCAAATCAGTAAAACTATATGAAATACAGTTATTTCTTTCAGGTCGAGGAATATCATCTTCTCAGTGAGGAATATAAAAATGGGCACAGCTCTTTCTGATGAAGGTTTTGTAACCCTTTTCATGTGGCTGTGTGCAATTCTGATTTGCCTTTTTCTGCCCATCTCAATCTTATTCTTTGTCTTAAAAACTCTTCAACTTTTCCCTCTCTTGTACTGTCTAGGTTTCATTCTAAATCATGTGTTTCATTGACATTCATTTCATTGACATATGAGTTTGTCTGGTCTTAAATATGGAATTTTTTTTCTTCTCTATTGCCCAGTGCTTGTGAATAGTGGGTTGATAGGCAAATTCTTCTCTTCTCAGTGGACTTGTTGTGGGAAGTCAGGGACCCCTAACGGAGGGACTGGCTGAAGCCATGGCAGAAGAACTAAATTGTGAAGATTTCATGGACATTTATTAGTTCCCCAAATTAATACTTTTATAATTTCTTACGCCTGTCTTTACTGCAATCTCTGAACATAAATTGTGAAGATTTCATGGACACTTATCACTTCTCTAATACCCTTGTGATTTCCTATGCCTGTCTCTACTTTAATCTCTTAATCCTGTCATCTTCACAAGCTGAGGAGGATATATGTCACTTCAGGACCATGATGATTGTGTTAACTGCACAAATTGTAGAGCATGTGTGCTTGAACAATATGAAATCTGGGCACCTTGAAAAAAGAACAGGATAACAGCCATGTTCAGGAAACAAAGGAGATAACCTTAAACTCTGACTGCTGTGAGTCGGGCAGAATACAGCCATGTTTCTCTTCTTTCAAAAGCAAATAGGAGAAATATCGCTGAATTCTTTTTCTCAGCAAGGAACATCCCTGAGAAAGAGAATACATCCCTGAGGCAAGGCCTCTATAATGGCTGCTTTAGGGGTGGTTGTCTTTTATGGTCAAAGACGAAGGGATGAAATAAGCCCCGGTCTCCTGTAGCGCTCCCAGGCTTATTAGGATGAGGAAATTTCCGCCTAATAAACTTTGGTCAGACTGGCTGTCTGCTCTCAAACCCTGTCTCCTGATAAGATGTTATCAGTGCCAATGTGCACCCAAAACTTCATTCCAGTTTTCATTTTGCCCCATCCTGTGGTCCTATGATCTCACCCTGCCTCCATTTGCTTTGTGATATTTTATTACCTTGTGAAGCATGTGATCTCTATGACCCATACCCTAGTCTTACACTCCCTCCCCTTTTGAAAATTTACTTTGGAGATATGACTAATCTCCAAAGTAAATTGCTAATAAAAACTTGGTTTTACAACTCAGGGGCATCACGGAACCTGCCAACATGTAATGTCTTCCCCGGACACCCAGCTTTAAAATTTCTCTCTCTTGTACTCTTTCCCTTTATTTCTCAAACTGACTGACACTAGGGAAATAGAAAAGAACCCACGTTGAATATCAGGGGTGGGGTTTCACCTGATAGGACTTTCCAAATTGCTCTCTTAACTGCTGACGGATGGCCTAATCCAATCACTTCTTACTCTTCAATGCTGCTAGGGGTGTTCACGTAAAATCACAAACTACCCCAACCAATGACACCATACAAAAACAAGATTCTTTGTGTATATGGGCACTTGAGTGTGTGAGTGGGCTGATGCAAATGAGTGTTAAGTGTCAAAGAATCTTTGAGTTTCTGAGCCAAAAGAGAATCTAGAGATCATTTAGTTCCATGCATTTACTTCACTAAATAGCAAACTGAAGCCCAGAGGCCACCATAAGTAAAGGAGACCAGATAAGAAGGCAGAACTCTAGGCTCTAAGCTGTGTCACCATGCCCTAGGACTCCCAGGGCAGATCTGTTGAATGTGGGCTTGGTTTTTTGTAAAATGTAGATTTTTTTGAGTCTCTTAAAGAATTGGCCTGGAAAACACTATTCAGTCTTGTGTGACAGCATCTCTCTTTTGGGTCTGATTCGTATCACTAGAGCTCAAGGAAGTAGGAGGAGATTGCTATATATTTCAAATTCTTTACTGATGTCCTGAGCACTGAAGCATTTTGCAGTTCAGAGAAAAGAGACATACACAAAAATTAGGTTCTTAAAAGTAATTCTCAAGCAATTTAAGGTTCATAATTTGATACTCTGTAGGGAAGAGAGAGGACTTTAAAAGATCTTTTACCCTAAGGAACACTCTTTAGGTCCCTTAGTCTTACAATTGATACAGGGGCTTATAAAGTGAAATTCTTTATGACAGAATTTACCTAGTTATATCTCCAAAGTAAATCGTTTTTATTTAAGTACTTATTTTTCCTTTTCAAGTCCAGTCTTTAATACTAGAAATTTGAGGGCATTTCTTTTTGCTCTTTTTATGATAAACAGAGGTTTTATTCATATCCCCAAAAGACAAAATTAAGCACTGTGAGTGCCACACACTGGTAATGAGAATACTATGTTCTGCCTTTGGGACTTCAAGCAAAATGCCTCATGATGAATCACTTTGGCCCTTCACTGATATCCAGACCTCACTTCTTACCCTTGCTGTCTCTGATATGTGAAAGTTGCATTCTTTCACTCCTCTGTCACCCCTCCTGATATCATAAGCCTTCTTCAGAGTGGCTATGGAACATAATATACTTCCTGTCCTCCACAATAATTTCCCTTAGGTATAGAATCTCATTCCTGCTATTTGAGCAATGATGAGGGATTTGGGCCTCTCCATGGTACAATATTTCACAGGAGGATGCAGAAAAAATGAGTCTCACACCTCATTCTACATAACAGTTGCAGCAGGAACCGAAATGTAGAAGTTAGAGTCTAGGGAAGAAACTCAATTTTAAGTTTGGTAGGTTGCCTGCTGCTAAGGTAAACAGGGCATGAGTCCAAATGTAACCTTGCCTTTTTAGATGCACCCCTGAAATGTTTCTGAGGATATTAATGCACATTCATGAAATAATCTTCAATGCCTTAATTTAGCCACCTCAGAGAAAGTGGGGCTAAAAAGAAATATCTGTTAAATTCTTTGTTCATATTTTTCCAATGTTCACTAGATGTATAATACATATGTATAAACATAAATGCACACATACATCTGCCCCCACGTAATCATATGGTTGGCTTGTAATTTGACGCCTTTATGCAGAAAGGAGCTTTTAGAGTGATGGTGTTAGCTATTTTACATCCTAAGGCAAGACACTGGATGAGGACTGATCCCACAGTTCTTAATAGCAAACAGCTCACCAGGGGTTTGGAGGCAGACACAGATATAGCAATCACATATCTTCAATAAGCACTTGACTCTCATTTGGAGTTGTTCTTTTATGGAGATATAATGAAATCTGGAGTTGATGGCAAGATTTTCAAAATAACTATTCCTCTAAAACAATAATAGAAATTGCCCTTATTGACTGTTAAATAAGCACCTTATAACTTCTGTATTTCATGTTATATTCTTCATGTCAGTGAACATCTAAAATTGTGGATAAAAATGGGCCTAATATACAGAGCAGGCTTCAGGTGATGACAAAGAGGAAGACAGCCAAACATATCTCATCCCTGGTTTGCACTTGGCACCAAAATACCAGCATCACTAATTTCTTCAGGATTCCAAACCCACGGGTTGCAATGCTTCTTCAGAGGTGATGGAAATCCACCGAATCAATATCAAAGTGAGCTCCTTGGCACAAGACATTCTTTATGTTTCCAAGTAGAACACCTGATATAAAAGAATGTGGTACATATAACAGCTTTGAAGAGGAAAAAAAAAAAAAAAAACCAAGGGAAGAGCAAAGTTTCTATCTGAAATTACTGGAGTGCCACAGAAGGCCTTGGACAGCTGCTTAGGTTCCTAAAATGGGGTCAAAGATAGGGCACCAACATGCCTATCTGACCTTGCAATGTTATCCAGGGCTCTTTTTTGTCATCATGGTCCACATAGAAATTGCTCATATATGAAAAGCACATTGGGATTGAAGAGATCAGTATTTCAGCATCCTTGCAGCATATGTGCTTTTGCATACTAGATAGAAATCTCTAAGGATAAATTATGAGAAGCTTTTCTTTGGGCAGATGATAATGGCTTCTAAGGTATGGTTGTTAAATATTGTGATGAACACCCTGCTGCTGGGTTGGCATTAGGTGTGAACTCATTCCATTAGAGGGCTTTCATCAGAAAAATTTCTCTATGATTTAATCCTGGTATCAGCATCTGTCTCCTCCTCCCAAGAGAGTGATAACAGTAGGAGCACCGTTTGAATAGGCAATAAAAACAATGGTTATATTGCTGCAGAGCCTTTTATCATTGAAACCAACTACTAGAGCAGGCATCTTGGCAAGTCTAAGATCTTGGCCAAGAACCCAGTGTGGATTTCAGAACTTTATTTTTACTACATAGATTCATTACATTCACTTAAGTTTAAAGGGAATTTATGGTTTCCCATTTTTCACAAATGTTTCCCCATTTATTTTTTATAATAACCATGTATGGTGACTATTATTATTTTATTATGTTGATGATATCCCATATGTATATTTTGAATTATTTTGATAAACTTTAGTTAAGTTCCTAATTGAATATATAACACCTGTGTTCAGCAGAACAATGTCCTATTTGCCTTGCACTGAAGATGTCACCATCCTAATTCCTAGAACTGTGGATGTGTGAAGGTTTTGTGTGAAAAGGGAGTTAGTGTTGAAGATGGAATTGAGATTGCTAATAAGATGTTAATCCCTTAGGGAGTTTATCCCAGATTATTCACGTGGGACCACTGTAAATGCAAAGAATCTTAAAAGTGGAAGAGTGAGACAGAAGAGGTCAGAGTGATGCTATATGAGAAGTACCAGACTTGCTATTGCATGTTGTGAGCATGAAGGAATAGCACTGAGAGCCAAAGACTGGGCAGCCTCTAGAAGCTAAAAAAGGCAAGGAAGCAGATTATCCCGTGTGGGGGCCCCAGAAGGAAACATAGTTCTGCTGACATCTTTATTTTAGCTCAGTAAGACAAGTATTGGACTTCTAACCTGCAGAATTGTAGGGCAATAAATTTGCATTAAGCCACTAAATCAGAGAAAACTAAGAATTAGATTTTCCATACAAGTCAATGGTTTAGGTAATTAAAGTGCAATAGTTTGATTGACAGTTTTAATCTTTTAGATGTAAACTTCTTTTATATTTGTGCAATCCTCTATCACATTAAACAGAGCATATCGATCAAAATTTGGCTTTCTTAATAATTCTGGAACATAGTTATGAACACAAAGGCTTGGGGCTGCAGTAACACAGATGAGCTCTTGATCTGGGAAGAACTATTAACCATTACACGAAATGAGCCTTGTTCAGTTTTGAGAAAAATAATTGAGTCTTTTTCCTCCTTGTTATTTCTTGCTGCTAGCTATTTATGAGTTTCTACCCATTACCTCTTAATGCTGCTTATGTTCATAATCAAACTTGCTAAAAAGTAGATTTACCGTTACATTTAATTGAATTAAGAAGACATACTCTAAGTGTCTCCTATGTTTAAAAAATATCTTGGCTTTGCGGAGGATAAAACAGTATAAATGGAACACTTGTTAGTATATAAAAATATATTTAATATTTGCATTTATATATACATACACACACACAATAAATGGGAGACTAATACATGCATAATTTCTGTAGGCCATATTTGTGTCTGACCTAAAGGAGAAAATACTGTATTTTAAAAGAATACGCCTGAGGTGAGGCCTGATGGGTGGTTCTCTCCTTCAATCTTCAGGTACATAAATTTTATGACTGGTATTATCCTGCCTTCTTGACAATTGTTTAATGTTAAAGACTTTTCAGATGAGTTTTGTGAGGAAGAAGTTACCAGGAATCTGTCAGAATAAGAGTCATATCCTAGTTCAAACTTCCTTTACTCAAATTCTCCTTTACTAAATTTATGGATTCCATGTGTCTGTGGAGTTTAATTGCACACCACATTCATATTTAATGATTTCACACTCAATTCTTTTGAAGGCCAGCCCAGGCAGAGTGGATCCTGAACCTTGACTCAACATCTTGCAAATACAAATATTTGGGTAGCAAGTTGCTAGGAAGGTGGGAAACTAGGCAAGAGAGCACAGGCAGAGTACATTAAATCTTGACTGCTGGGGAAAAAGAGTCCATCCAACAGATTGTCATTTTTGCCAAAGGTATCATCTTTCCATGTAAGTGTTGGGTCATCCCTCTGTTCATCAATGTTTTATGCTTTGTCTGCAGCAAATGTAATATTCTAAGAATGTATCCATGCTTTCTATATAAATGTAGGATAAGTCTGTCTTTTTAAAATTTTAAAACTCCAGCAGAGCATGATGGTTCACACTTGTAATCCTAGCAATTTGGGAGGCTAAGGTGGAAGGATCACTTGAGACCAGGAATTCAAGATCAGCTTGAAAAACATAGTAAGACCCCCATCTCTACAAAAAATAATAATAATAATTAAGAAAATTAGCAGGGTGTGAGAGCACACCTGTAGTCTCAGTTGCTTGGGAGGCTGAGGTGTGGGGGTGACTTGAGCCCAGAAGATCAAGTCTGCAGTGAGTCATGATAGTGCCACTGCACTCCAGCCTGGGCAACAGAGTAAGATCCTATCTAAATAAACAAATAATAAATTTGACAATGCTAACCTGAAAATATTACCCAACATTACGAATGACTCTGAGTTTGCAATGGAAATCAAACCTATACTCTGAAAGTGCATGGAAGCCCCTTGTATAGACAAGTACTTTTCAAACTGGATTCCTTAAAATTCTAGGATTAAAAATTATACCCAAATGAAATACAGTGTTTAGCTTAGAACATTATTTTATTGCCTCTACAACCACCCTGTATCTATATGTTGGTTAATTTTGTTGTTGTTGTTGTTGTTGAGATGGAGTCTTTCTCTGTCACCCAGGCTGGAGTGCAGTGGCGCCATCTTGGCTCACTGCAAGCTATGCCTCCTGGGTTCATGCCATTCTCCTGCCTCAGCCTCCCAAGTAGCTGGGATTACAGGCGCCTGCCAGCACGCCTGGCTAATTTTTTTGTATTTTTAGTAGAGACGGGGTTTCACCGTGTTAGTCAGGATGGTCTCAATCTCCTGACCTCATGATCTGCCTGCCTCAGCCTCCCAAAGTGCTGGGATCACAGGCGTGAACCACTGCGCCTGGGCTATATTGATTAATTTTTTAGGGCACAAAAACAATGCAAAATATTCTATAGTCTTGAAGTTTCAAAAACACTGATATTGAAATAACTGCTGGACTTACTTATTTGTTAAATCTGGCAAAGTGGGGATTCACAGAAATAACTTTCTGCCTCAGATTTCTCTAAAATGTACATGAACAGAAAAACCGAAAGAAGATACTGAACACTTTCCCTAATCAAGATGGCCTAAGCATAAAAGGCTATCTGAGTCTCTGGATTTATTTTAAGCATTAATATTTAGAAGTAAAGAATGAAAGGAGGAAGAGAAAAAGAAAAAGCAGAAGAGGGAGAAAGGTAGTAGTTCCTGAATGACCAGCTGGCCTTTTGCATGAGAGGCAGTGTAATATATACGTTAAAATATACATGTTAAGAGGAAGACTTTGGAGCCAAACTTTTATGTTCAACACCATTGTTCTACCACTTATAAGTAGTCTTTGTTATGTTAGTTAACTTGATAACCTTGGTCAAGTTAGTTTATATTTCTGTGTCTCAGTTTCCTTGTCTATCAGATGCAACTAATTATAACATACCTTTCATAGTTTTGTGAAAATTCAATGAGTTAATACATATAAGGTCCTATTATTGCAAATAGCAGCTTAAAACAACACTCATATATTATCTGTTTCTGTAAATCAGAAATCTGAGCATGGCATTGTTCAGTTGGTTCTCTGTTTAGAGTTTCACAAGACACAAATCAAGGTGTTGGCAGGACTGCAATCCTGTCTAGAAGCTCTGCAGATGAATCATTTTTCAAGCCCATTCAGGTTGTTGGCAGAAATCGGTTCCATGCAGTTGGAGGACTCAGGTCTTTGTGTCTTTGCTGACTGTCTGCCAGGGGCCATTCTCAGTGTCCAGAGGCCACCCGCATTCCTTGGAGAAGTGCCCCCATGATCTTCAAAGCCAGTAATGGCAGGTCAAGTTTTTCTTATGCTTCCAATTTCTCTGACCTCCTCTCCTTCATGAACTTTTTTTTTTTTTTTTTTTTTGCTCTCTCTCACTCTTCTACCTTCCTTTCTTGATTGTATGGTCTCATGTGATAACATAGGACCCACCTGGATAATCCAGGATGCTCTCCCTGTTTTAAGGTCACCTGCCTTAATTCCATCAGCAAAATCACTTCACAGTAGTAACTAGTTTAGTGGTTGATTAAAGACAAATTCAGCCTAATGGTGAATTAATTACTGTTTAAGAGAAAGCTTTAATGGACCTTTGTAGTTTTATGACAATAGGCCCATGCCTTAATGTGGAACTGGAGTCACTGAGATAAAGAATTGATTTTTCCACATCATAAAGTAACGAAAATATTTAGTTTTCCCTTAGCTGATGAAAGAAAGGAGAAATTTTAAGGCTCTGTAATTAAGAGAGGATAACAGACAAGAGAAAGCCTTAAGGTAGAGTGGCAGTGGAGTCTTCAACACCAAGGAAGAAGGAAGTCCGTGAGAATATCCCTATGGCAGAGATGGCCAGGGAACTTTAGGAAATGTCAAGGCCAATGAATACTTTTACACTGTTGGTGGGAATGTAAATTAGTTCAACCATTGTGGAAGACAGTGTGGCATTTCCTCAAGGATCTAGGACCAGAAAGACCATTTGACCCAGGAATCCCACTACTGAGTATATACCCAAAGGAATATAAATCATTCTATTATAAATATATATGTACACGTTTGTGTATTGCAGCACTATTCACAATAACAAAGACATGAAATCAACCCAAATGCCCATCAATGATAGACTTGATAAACAAACTGTGGTACACATACACCATGGGATACTATGCATTCATAAAAAGGAATGAGACTATGTCCATTGCAAGGTCATGGATGAAGTTGGAAGTCATCATCCTCAGCAAACTAACACAGGAACAGAAAATCAAACATTACATGTTCTTACTCATACGTGGGAGCTGAACAATGAGAATACATGGACACGGGGAGGGGAGCAACACACACTGGGGCCTATTGTGGGGGCAGGGGATGGAGAGCATCAAGATAAACGGGTAATGCATGTGGGGCTTAATACCTAGGTGATGGGTTGATAGGTGCAGCAAACCACCATGGCACAAGTTTACCTATGTAACAAACCTGGACATCCTGCACAAGTATCCCAGAACTTAAAATTTAAAAAAATAAAAATAAAACCATGATGATAAGCCCCCCCCCCCCCCAAAAAAAAATAGACATATGAAGGCTGATTTGTAATTTTTAGCAATTATCAATTCTGTGTTTTCCCACTGCAAATTCCCAAACTTTCAGTTAAATGCATTGCTCACAATTTACATTAATGGTGCTTTGGATAAAGCAGGAGCAATAATGGTATCTGCAGTTGGAGCAGAACAGTGGGGAGAAGTGAGAGACATCTAAAGAGGAGAGAGAGTGAGTCAGGAGAGAGTAGTTAGAGGAAGCAATGATTCGGAGCTGCATATCACCAGATGGATGTAATACCCAGCCTCATTATCCCTCAGAAATATTGCAAAGGGCAGTAGACTCTTCATGTCAGTGAAATGAGGAATACAGTCAGTTTCATTCATACAAGAAACATTTACTGAGTGCCACTCTGTGCCAGGCATGTTCCCAGGCACTGGAAATACTGCACTGAATGAAGCAGATGAGGAGCTGCTCTCATAAATCTTGCATTCCAGTGGGAGGAGATAGACGAGAAATAAACAAGATAATTTAAGAGAATGACACATGGTTCAAAGTGGAAAAAAAAAAAAAAAACAGAGAGATAAATAGAATGTGATTAGGAAAGCTTTTTATTTAATATGACCAAGTAAAGTACATCTAAGCTTCCTCCTTCCTAAACTTGTTTAAATTTCAATAATTGTGATAATGTTTAAATATGTTCATAAATTCTTCTACATTCTTCCCTCCAAAAGATAGAAACTAATTCTCTTCCTTTTAGTGTGGGAAGGACTTCCTAATTCACTTCTAATGGAGAGACTATAGTGAAAGCATGACTAGGTCATAAAAGGCATTGCAGCTTCTTGTCTAACTCTGATTATTCACTCTGGGGGACACTTAGCTGTCATGTTGGGAAGACGCTCAGACAACTTTGAGGAGAAGACTTGTAGTAAGAAACTAAGACCTTTTGCAAAAATTGAACAAAACTGAATCCTCCGGCCGACAGCTGCATATGTGATCCATCTTGGAGGTAGATCTTTCAGCCCCAGTCAAGCTTTCAGATGCCTGTAACCCTCACTGACATCTTGACTTCGCCCTCATGAGAGACCTCAAGCCAGAATCACTCAACAAAGTTGTTCCCAAATTTCTGATACCCACCCCTGCCAAAATACAAAATAAAATTTATTATGTCACACTATTAGATTTTGAATAATTTGTCACACAGTAATAGATAACATGCACTGATATGTGGAATACATGGACAAAAGCCAATTTCCAAGCATAATGAAAGGCAAGTTCAAAGGCTCTTGAAATAGCTACAAGTTTAGCAAGTTTGAGACATTGAAATGAAGCCTAGAGGTGGAAGAAAAGAGGTTGAGTCAGGCTGGGGAGAAGGGTTGTGATGAAGAACTTGGGTTTTATTCTAAAAGAAGAGAATGGAGGTAATTAAGAGGAGAAACAATGTGATCGAAGAGCAAGGATTACTTAACTACTGTGTTAAAAATAGACTGAGTGGAGGCAAGAGGGTAGCAAGAGCGGACAAGAGGAGATCATGAGGAAGGATGCTGTGTCAGAGAGGATTTAGAGGAAACGATAATTCAGAGCTCTATATCATCAGATGGATGTAATACCTAGCCTGATAATCCCTCAGAAATACTGCAAAGGGCTTAAAGGAAAGTCTGTCTCCTTCCACTAGAATGTAAGCTTTGTCAGAGCAGCTCCTTATCTGACTCATTGAATGCAGTATTTCCACTGAGATGGTAGCAGTGGAATTGGAAAGAAGGGGAGGGAATCAGGATATACTTTGGAGGCAGAACATTTGGTTCATATATTAAAGGAAAGGGTTATGACAGTATGTTGGCATAATATCCAGGTTATTTAAGTAATCTAATAGGAGAGCTATAAGCTGATATAAGTCACAGTAACACGAGGCAAATGACCCATAGAAGAGGTAGGCACAGTGTAGAGATACGGGGCTTTCTAATCTTGGCCACATTTGAACCAAGACTGTTTGTCTGGCCTTAGTATCAGAAGCTTAACATCAGGTCCCAGACAAAGCTGAGGGAAGCTCAATTTCCTCATTACTCAGTCTCTCAGGATTTCCTTTCTCCTACTTTCCTAAGTACTGGCCTCTGACTCTGGAGTGACCTCTTAGGCAGGAGAGGCTGAGGTACATCTCTGCCTTTTCTAGGCTCAGTCATGTACACCTATAACTTGTGAATTTTTCTAGAAAAACTTGGAAAGACCATAGGATGATTTACAAATGAATCTTGAATTAATTTATCCTGGGCTTAAAAATTTGAAATGATGTGACTGGGCGCGGTGGCTCACGCCTGTAATCCCAGCACTTTGGGAGGCCAAGGTGGGCGGGTCACAAGGTCAGGAGACCGAGACCATCGTGGCTAACAAGGTGAAACCCCATCTCTACTAAAAATACAAAAAATTAGCCAGGCGTGGTGGTGGGCACCTATAATCCCAGCTACTTGGGAGGCTGAGGCAGGAGAATGGCGTGAACCCTGGAGGCGGAGCTTGCAGTGAGCTGAGATCACGCCACTGCACTCCAGCCTGGGTGACAGAGCAAGACTCAGTTTCAAAAAGCAAAACAAAACAAAAACATTGAAATGATGTAATCTTAAACCTAAGAAAATCTGAAAAACATATAAGATGTTGTTCACTTAAGCAAAACACATTACATGCATTGGTTTTCAATTTATTTCAGAGTTTTAATTCTTTGAATCAGGAAAGGATCCAGATATTGAGATAATACAACAAGATACTTTGACCTAGACATCTGGCTACAAATATCAGATGCCAAGTTTTCTGAATTCAAGTGACATTTTTAAATCAAATGCTAACATTTATCGTTCAAATACAATTTTCATTTTTAAGATGGGAATGCCTATAGATGAAGTGTGAAATTTTCTTTAAACATAAACTCTTCATTTACATCTAGAAATTCCTTGACTTCTATACGAAGCCAGGACTGCTTGTTTGTCTTTTTATTCCCTTGAAAGTCACAGTTTCAGGCCCAACTTCTAGGATGATAAGGAACCTAATCAAAGTAGATAGGTCACCTTTTTTCACTGTATTAAGAATATGAAACCAATTGGTAGCATTTATAATTTTTATACATTAAAATTATTCTACCTAATAGCCAGAAAAAAATAGTTGTGTGTGTGTGTGTGTGTGTGTGTGTTTTTACTTCTATAAATGACAATAGTAGAAAGTGGTCCTAAGAGAGAAAACTTGGATGTCCTTTCTAAATGTCTTTCAAATAAGCTTAGATTGATTTTTTAAAACATAAACAAAAATCAAATATTTTGCCCTACAGCAGGATTCCTCAACAAATTGATATTCACAGAGAGTGCTTTGCTGTGCTCTGAGAATTTTAAATAAGTAATTAACTTAGTGAAGTCAGTATACATGTGGAAAATAACAACCAATGTCCAGAATGTAATTCAAATACTGAGCACCTGTTGACTGAGTTGTTTCTAAGCCTCTTCACCAGAAAAGCTCAATTTTGGCGGCACATTAGAATCACCTAGGAGCTTTGAAATATGCTGAATCCTGGGCCATAACCCAGACCAATTAAGGCAGAATCTTTGGAGGAAGGACCCGGTAATCCTTGCTCTTGTGGCTCTCCAAGTGGTCTTCAGGGGCAGCCAAGACTGAACCACTGCTGCGTGCATGATCAATGAAATGATTTGTTACCATCAGGATTAGTTAATGGTCTTCTGAATTTACATGAATCTTTTAGAGAACTGGAATTTACAACTCTCTATGTGAGAAGGTCAATCTGTAAAGGGCAGAAGTTGGTACCATACATGCTTACTGTCAGTAATCAGGTGTGTGCCACGTGATTGCTTTGAAGAATTGAACGAAAACGACTCACCACTGCCTGAGCAAAGCTGATTCTCAACAGGTCAAAATTGCTTAGTTATTATATTGTACCTCTTAAATAAAAATAAGGCAGGACGTTGTCCTTCTAAGGACAAGGAAGGAGGAAGCTTACTTCACCTCTTCCACCATGTGCCAAGACACCTTTGAATCACAGTAAGTGGGTGAATAAATACCAGACACTCAGGAACTTGGCTTCCATACAAATCTCAAGGCTTCTGTAAACTTGTAATCAAGAGACAATAGGGGGAGAATGGGATTGTTTCTAAATTGAGGAGGGGGAGGATCCAATCCCAGTAGGAAAATGCCTTCAATCCATCTCTCTCTCTCTGATTTACATCTGAATACATATGGATAAGAGATGAAAGCCTCATTTCCAAAGGAATACTTAAAAAGTATCTGAGGATAAAGGTCACAAACCCATTTCCTGTTTTTCTACAGTAATCCAAATTATGCTATGCTAATTGAGTAAATACAGGTTAATTTAACAAATGAAAAAGGGAATGTTACCTCCCCCTACACCAGCAATGATTATATCTTTTGGCCTCTGCTCTATAACTACCCAACATCTTCAAAATTATCATTCAGGGAGCACAGGTTAGTACAGGGTTTTGCGTGACTGAAACTGGTAAACATCTGGACATCCAGGTGCTCGACATTTAAATTCTCTGGCACAGAAGTGTTCCTTCATTATATGAAACTGTCACATTATTATTTTGTCTAATGATACCATCATTATCATATTCACTTGGGTGACAAAATGCCAAATTCATGCCTGTCAATTTTTTGCTGTGTCTTTCCAAATCAAAGAGCTTTTTCTTTTAAAAATCTATCAAATTAGCACAGTAGGCTCAGACAGCAGACAGTGGAGTTTCAGTAATGATATTCAAAAATTATATGCCATTTTAGTCCACCCCAAAAGTTTATGCATTAAGTTTAGTATTGGCAAGATTTAGCCATTTAAAGTCGAATTGTTCTGAATTTAATTATGTGTATCAAGGCAAATATTTAAGCGTGGGAATTTCCATCACAAAAAGTGATAAGAAAAATAAGAAATTTAGAGAAGAATAAAAAGAAATATTCTTATTTTATTAAGCTGCTAATCCATATAATTCCAATTTATTTGAATGCATTAAATGAATGTATTTGATTTTCATGTATTTAAAAATGGTGTTCTGTCTGCACATATATTAAAGCAAGTATAATTAGTGGAAATCACATGAAAAATTGTTATAGATGTTGAAAAGTCTCTTATAATTTAACAAATGATTTGGGAGACAGTAAAAAAAAAGCAAATCTAAAGGCAAGATATTTTAGTTGTTAGGGGTTTGGAGTCTAGATTCAAATAACATTAGTTTAAATCTTGGCTTCTACTAACACATGAACTTGACAAGTTTCTTAGCCATTCAAAGCCTTACTTCAATCCTATCTAACTCATACATTTGTTGTGAGGCTAGAAATAGACAATGTGTGTAGCACATAGTAAGTGCTCAATACTGGTTAGCTAGTAATAACAGGGATTATTATATATTATATTATACATTACATTTTCTTGTATGATACTATATTGTTATGCTATAAAGTAACTATTTCCAGTTATAAGACTGGTAGGTAAGAGGAATGAGTAGACAAAAGCTACCTAGTTAACATTTAGCAGATATTTTAATAATATTTATGTGAATAAACCAAAATTTTCAGGATAGTACAGCATGGTGAACTTATAACTAGATTATTAACTCTTAAATAACTAGTTAACATCAATGAAACTGACGTTACTAGATAGGCTCTGCTTTAGCTCAACGAAAGATACTATCTAACCGCCCATCCAGACACAAGTAGAAACCTCTTGGGCCACTGAGTTGCTTCCCATTTTTTCACCACTTCTCTCCCCCAGCCATTAACTCAGAACATTTTATTGGTTACATCTCTTCAAAAACCTCTCTGAAATCTTCCTTCTTCCTTTATTCTCCTCTCCTGCCATAGTGCCACATATGCATCTCCTGCCTCAGTCTCTGCTCTTCCCCCATTCTCATGCTCAAGTAATCTCACATTTCTGACTGAAGAACTCTCTAACTTTCCTAACACAGTTGCCTCTCAGTCTTCTCTTCAGTCCATAGAAAGCCTTTATCTTTTCCCCAATTACAGATGGCTGACAAATATAATTCTAGCACAAGAATTAATTAAATGATATTTTGATCATAGTTTTACTGAATTCCAAGATTATTAATTTTCTGCTTCCTGGTTACACGTAGTATATGCTGTTAAATCCTATCATTTTCCCCAAATCTAACAGAACAAACAACATATATGGGGAAGCCCTAGCTGCTAATGATTCCATAGCTCTGTGAGTTATCACAGTGACACATATTACACCATCATGAAAACAAATGCACTGGGTTTTTGCTATGTATGCAAGAGGAGATTGCAAGACTGATGAAGACTAAGGTAGATGCCATGTCAGTTAAAAGCCTCATTGTAGGATCTGACTGCCTCATTCAAATCTGTTATCTGTGGAACCCTTGGGAAAGTTATTCACTGTTTTTACTAGAGAGACTGTGGGAGCATCCATGTAAAATGGTTAGCAGAGTGCGTGATTTTTTTATTTTTATTTTTATTTTTTTGAGACTAAGTCTCACTCTGTAGTCCAGGCTGGAGTGCAATGGCATGATCTCGGCTCACTGAAAGCTCCACCTCCCTGGTTCATGCCATTCTCCTGTCTCAGCCTCCCGAGTAGCTGGGACTACAGGTGCCCGCCACAATGCCCAGCTAATTTTTTTTTTTTTTTTTTGTATTTTTAGTGGAGACGGGGTTTCACCTTGTTAGCCAGGATGGTCTTGATCTCCTGACCTTGTGATCCACCCACCTTGGCCTCCCAAAGTGCTGAGATTACAGACATGAGCCACCATGCCCGGCCAGTGCTTGTTATATTTTTAGCATCCTATAACTGGTAGATCAAAATGATGATCTTGTTCTGTGTCTCTGGGAGTGTGTGTTTGTGTGTGTGCACTTTAATTTCCCCTTCAATTGATCTCCAAATCAATTGCAAAGAAAACATAAAAACAGAGGAGGAGACAGGTACTTTTAAAGGGGTAGGATGTTACATATAAAGGCTTATAAAATCTAATTGCTATTATAAAGACTTCCTGAAAATTTCCATTCATAGTTTATATTTATCCATTTACTTAAAATATTTTTAACAAATATTTATGGAGTATTTATTACATCTGCTGTCCCATGCAATAGAGATGCTTCAGTGAACAAAGCAGAGTTCTTTTCCTGGCCTGTATCTTAGAAGAGGAAGATGAGCAATAAATAAAGCAGCAAATATACAGTGTACCAGATGTGTCACATGTAACAGAGAAAAGTAAAATAAAAGGCATGAGAAGTGTGGAATTTATTATTATTATTATTTTATGAAGACTATGGGTCTCCTGCCTGGCTGACCTTCATTAGTTCCATAAGAGGATCATATTAATCTGCAGATAACTGGATATTTCAAAACAATCAGCTGAGACTGAGCTAAAAAAAAAAAAAAGGATGAGGCTGTCAGGGGGTGCACAGAGCATACCCACAATTTTTTTGCATGAGGAAATTCTGCAAGTATAGTACTGTACAGATGTACTATGAAGAGATGCTAAAGAATATCAAAATAATAGAGCTAGACAGGAATTTAGAGATGTAAATTGAATACTGTAATCTAGGACTTCCTAATACAAAGTTACTTTTCTAGTAAGACCTGAAAAGACAGAATAAACAAAAGTCAACTTCAAGTTAGCATCATAATAGACATCTGAGAATTGCATTAGGTAACTATATGAAAGAATTCCTTTATTTTATATAGACTGATCTGATAAACTCTTACTGTTAAGGTCTTAGTTTGTTTTCTGTTGCTTAAAACAGAATACCTGAAACAGTATTTTATAAATAAAAAGAACTTATTTTTTTTTTTTTTTTTTTTGAGACGGAGTCTCGCTCTGTCACCCAGGCTGGAGTGCAGTGGCGGGATCTCGGCTCACTGCAAGCTCCGCCTCCCGGGTTCCCACCATTCTCCTGCCTCAGGCTCCCGAGTAGCTGGGACTACAGGCGCCCACCACCTCGCCCGGCTAGTTTTTTCTATTTTTTAGTAGAGACGGGGTTTCACCGTGTTAGCCAGGATGGTCTCTATCTCCTGACCTTGTGATCCGCCCGTCTCGGCCTCCCAAAGTGCTGGGATTACAGGCTTGAGCCACCGCGCCCAGCCAAAAGAACTTATTTCTTACAGTTATGGAGACTGAGAAGTCTAACATCAAGGGGTCACATCTTGTGAGAGCCTTCTTGCTGGAGGGGACTCTACAGAGACCCAAAGCCTCACAGGACATTTCATGGTAAGGCAGATAAGTGTGCTAACATTCTAACTCAGGACTCTACCTTTTCTTATAAAGACTCCAGTCCCACTCCAGTCTTTTCTTATAAAGACTCCAGCATTACTCCATCAACCCATTAATTCATTAATTCATGAATGATTTAATCCACTCATAAGGGCAGAGTCCTCATGATCCAACCACCTCTTAAAGGCCCCACCTCTCAATACTGCCATATTGGGGATTAACTTTCAACATGAGTTTTGAGGAGGACATTTAAATCATAGCATCCTGCTCCTAGCCCCCCAAAACTCAAAATTTTCTCATATACAAATACATTCATTCTATTGCCATAGTCATAGAGTTTTAATTCATTCCAGCACCAACTCAAAAGTCCAAAATCCAGAGTCCCATCTATGAGCCCAAACATTACAAAAAAATTATCAACTTTCAAGATACAATGGTGGTATATAGGCAAGAGGTAAGACATACCCATTCAAAAGGAGAGACATAGGACAACAGAAAAGGTAACATACCCAAGCAAGTCCAAACCCCAGCAGGGCAGGCATTACATTTAAAGCTAAAGAATAATCAGTTTTTACTTTATGTGCCACCTCCTGGACATATTGGAGTTGGTGTTGTGCCCCCAGGGCCTCTGGCAGCAGAGCTATTATGGCTTTGCTAAGTGAAGCCCACATGACCAATCCCATGAGCTAGAGTTAAGTACCTGAAATTTTCCTAGGCAGGCATTGCACGCTGCCTATGAGTTCACAGATTTGGGGTCCCAGTGGCAGTACCACTCCTATAGCTGTACTAGGAATTGCCCTAGTGGGGACTCGGCAATGGCCTCATTTCCACAGCTCTGATAGGAACTGCCCAGGTTAGGACTATATGGCAGCTTCAACCCCACATTTCTGCTTGGCATTACTCTAGCAGGGGCTCTCTTCAGTGGCTCTGCTTCTGCAACAAGTCTGCCTGGGACCCCAGGCTTTCCATGATATTTTGAAATCTGGGTGGAGGCTGCCACACCTCCATAGCTCTTGCTTTCTGTTAGCCTGCAGACTTGGGACTACATGTACATTATCGAGGTTCATAATTTGTACTTTCTGGAGCTATACCTGGGGCCCCTTGAACCACAGCTGGGATGGCCACAGAGCACTGTGCTGGGTTTCAGTGAGAAGGGTCTCAAGATGATCTTGGGCAGTGAGGTCATTGAGAGCACTCCAGGCCTGTTTCTTGAAATCATTCTGCTCCCCCTAGACCTCTGGGCTTAATGATAGGAGGGGCAGCCTCAAATATTTCTGAAATGCCTTTGTGGTATTTCTTCTGTTGTCTTGAAGGCCATCACCTGGCTCCCTTCTTTCCATGCTAATCTCTTTAGCAAATAGTTACTGGACTACATACACCCTTAGTTTCCTCTCCTGAACATACTTTTTCACTCTTTATGTGGCAAGGCTTAGTTTGCCAAATCTTTCCGCTTTGCTTCCATTTTAAGTATAAGCTCTGCCTTTAAATTATTCCTTTGGACACAGTTCAACCAATTTATTTGCCAGTTTACAACAAGGATAGCCTTTGCTCCAGTTTTCAATATCTTGTTCTTCACTTGCATCTGAAACCTCCTTAGAATGGCTTTTACTGTCCATATTTCTATCAGCATTCTAGTCATGACCACTTAACAAATATCTAAGAAGTTTCAAACTTTCCCCAGTCTTGTCTAAGCCCTCACGATAATCTAGGCCTTTTCTAGCCTGCTTCTCCAAATTCTTTCAGCCTCTGCTCATTACCCAGTTCCAAAGCCACTTCTACATCTTCAGATATTTGTTATCAAAACCCCACTCCTGGTACCAATGTTCTATCTTAATCTGTTTTTCCGTTGCTTATAGCAGAATACATAAAACTGGGTAATTTATAAAGAAAAGGAACTTATTTCTTATAGGTATGGAGGCTGAGAAGTCCAAGATCAAGTGGCCACATCTCATGAGAGCCTTCTTGCTGGTGGGGACTCTACAGAGTCCCAAGGTGGCTCAAGGCATCATACACCAAGGTGGCTGACTGTGCTAGCATGCTAGCTCAGGTCTCTTTACCTTTTCATATAAAGTGTCCAGTTCTACTCCCATGATAATCCATTAATCAATTAATTCCTTAATCCATTAATCCATACATTGATTAATCTATTCATGAGGACAGAGCCCTCATGATCCAACTACTTTTAAAGGCTCCACCTCTCAATACTGCCACATTGGGGATTAATTTTAAATGAAAAACCATAGTACAATGTCCAATGAGGAGGTAACAGGGGGAGAGAATGAAGATATCTGTAGGTATATAATTCCAGGCAGAGGGAGCAGCAAGTGCAATGTCACAAAGACCAGAACATATTTGGATTGTTTGGTGAACAGGATGAAAGCCCATGAAGAAGATAAAATCTGAATAGTGGAGGCTCTGAGGTGCCAGAACACTAATATAAAGACTTTGGCTTTTATTCTGAGTGAGAGTGGGAAGCCAATGGTAGGTTTTTGAGTGGAGGAGTGACAGGTTCTGACAAATGTTTTAAAATTGTCTCTCCAGTCACACTGTAAAGAATAGGCTGAAGGGAGTTGGAGGTCCGGGCAAGAGTAGAAGCAGAGAGCCTCTAAGGAGGTAATTGCAAAACTTCAGTCACAGTTGAAGGTGGCTTGGACCAGCATGAGGACTACACAAGTGGTGAAAAGTGGTCAGATTCTGGATCTGAAGGTAGAGCTGACAGGTTTTACTGATGGATTAGCATATGACAGATTACAAAACATGGTTTTGTACATTAATGCACTGTTTCATTTAACTCTCCCAACAACGGTAAGTAGTGGTTGTAGCACTTACTTCATAAGAGGAAGAACTGGTGATCTAAGATCCTAGTGTGGGTATAGGGTCTAACTGCCTTAACAGGGTAGGCGTGGGGCCTTACAGCTGGGTGTCATTATTCCCAGCTGTCTCCTCCTATTAGGAGCCTCTCTCTCCAAGAGTTCTTTTAAATCCATTTTTATCCCATGCAACAGCTTTCTAAGGTCATGACAAACATCTTAGTTCAACTCACAGTGACTTCATATTATATACATTCCATTATCATTTGAAGAATTTTCTAGACTTCTTACACAGTAGCTTCACAGTGTCCTGGGGAGACAATTCAAACTGCTTGAGATGGCTCACCAGCCTTTTCCTCATTTAGTGACAGACAATTTCTGCAGTTTCATTTCTGGCTAGACTTCCTAACTTTACCAGATACCTGTAACAAACACACACACTAATTTGTTGTACTCACAAATTTGCCTTAACCTTATTAGGTGTATGTTTCAAGTTAACACAAAAACTCAAGTATGTATCTTCTGATCTGGATAAATAAAAAGAACAAAATATGGCAATGGACCAAAACAGAAATTACCAATTTGTTCTCTCAGAAAATAGCTATTAAAAACTCAGATATTCCAAAAATGTCCTTTTTGATGTTGTCTATGTCTTCTCAATATAAAAGAAATTTTGCTTTGTATATTTAAAGCATCTCTAGAACAGGGGTGGTGGGGAAGAGACATGGAGTCAGATTTTTTTCCTTGAGCATAATTAAACAGTATGATGCTGATATTTCCCCTCACTCTCATGGTTGAGGAATAATGAAAATTAACAGCATTTTTATTGAGATCAACATAAAATGATTCCAACTTAGTACCTTATAAAGTCAAGTTAATTTCCATCCCTGGGATAAACAGGCCCTCAAAGTCCCGTGAATGAAAACTCAGATATGATCTTTGGCAATTTTGTTCACTTTAGCCCCTACTTCCTCTTTCATAAAAGCAAGCACACTATGGGAGGGGTAATTGTTTTGTCTCCAGACAACCTTTCAGCTCTTTCTATGATTCCGAAGCTCTAGTGCACCATGAAGGGAGCCCCAGAAAGCTACTCTCAGGCTTGGATTTTGGCATGCAGGAAACCATTCTCCCTGAACTCTCTTGGCACCAATATAAGGCAATTTGGGTGGATTGATTTCATCAGGAATTAGGCTATAATGTATTTTAGTATCTGTACCCCCAGAGAGAGTAGGAGAATGTCTCAGCTCCTGATGATTATTATTTATGTGGATGATTCTCCATTTTTTTCTTTTCCTCTTCTGTAAAATAATGAGTCTGAGTGGTTGGCTTGAAATTACATGGAAGGATTGCACACAGGCTTCTCGATCACTCAGGTCTTGATGTGGTTCCTAAGCAAAATTAAGTAGACTGTTGCTCCAGTACTCTGTTTTTGTTAGTCTATACATATATAAGTCACTTTTGAAAAATGAAGTCTACATTAGAATCAACCAGTGAAAACTGTTTCAATCTCAGTGGTTCTATAATAATGATTCTAAAAGGAAAATACAACTGTGACCTTCTGGGACAAATCCAATAGAGTACTAATTTTAAAATGTATAAAATTAATAGATTATGGAGACATGGTCAGTGAATTATTGAATAAAACAACTATTTCTTACTCTATAGTAATCATTTGCTGTAGACTCCATTTATTTGTTTCTCTGTTAACAGTCTCATGAAAATGTAAACATTCCTGAGTAAGGTAAACATATTAGGTTATTATCAACCACAGTAATCGTGGTAGGTTAAATTATGTTCAAAAATATTTACATACTGGGTTTGGCATGTGATTTGTTTAAGACTCATGGTCGGCAGGATATAATCCCTTGACTTTGGGCTCAGCTTTGTGCCCTTGATTTGGCCAGAGGAACGTTAAAAGATGTGAAATGTGATTGCATGATTGGCCTTGATCTCTTACATTGCCATACTTTCCCAAGGAAGCTGCTGTCCCTTCAGTCTTGAGTCCATAATGACATAAATGCAGAATACCAGAGCTCAAGCAGCATAATGT
Organism: Papio anubis; assembly: GCF_008728515.1. NCBI lineage: Eukaryota > Metazoa > Chordata > Mammalia > Primates > Cercopithecidae > Papio > Papio anubis. The sequence goes on from NC_044979.1 coordinate 35,320,924, forward strand.
CTGGTCTAGGCCAGTCTATCTTCAGCTGACCGGTATACACATCAGCATCTGTTTTAAGTCAATATGTTTCTGACTAGTTTTTATATAATAGCTAATAAAATAGGCACTTATTGGTTAAAGGTGCTATATATTCATTTCTCATTTAATTCTTAACTCCCACCTTTGGGCTAGCTATTAATATGCACATTTTAAAGGAAGATATAGCTAATGTCAGAACCTACATGTGAATACTGCCTTTTATGACTCCCAAGCCAACACTCTTAAATCATTTCAAGAGCATGATTTTAGTATAAAAGTATTCATTAAAATTAATAGGAATTTTGAAACTGACTGGCTCCAGTATTCATGGCTGGCCTTTTACCATCCTTTGGATTTCAAGAAGGTTTATCTGACTTCCTTGAAACGCCCTTCTATTATTTTCACTCTTGCCTCCTTGTATGTTCCTTCAGAGCATTACCACAGTTTATAATTATTTTACTTATTTGCTTTCTGTGCATATCCCTTACCAAATGTAATTCCTCTAGAATAGGGGTATGTTTGCTTACTGTTTTATCCTGAACATCTAGCACAGTGTCTGGCACATACTAGGTTCTCAATAAAGATTTGTAGAATGAATACATGAACAAATGAGTGAGAAGGACAGGGATGTAAAGAATAGGCTGGTGAGTGGGGACAGCAAACCTCTGCTGGAATTGGTGAAAGAACTCGAGCAGCTAGAGTTAGAGTCAGGATTTGAGGAGCCCACAGCATATGATCGAGGGCTGCAGACATAATGGGAGGAAAGTCAGAGGTAAACTTTGCCCACTTTACAACTATAAATGAAGCTTGTCTAGGGTACTCAAAGGTTTTTATTTTCTTGAGAAACATAAAGCCAAAATATATTCAATAGAAAACACATACTAGTATAGGTATGGAGCCTTTTTGATTTGAAATCTATCTTTTGTGTTTTTTTTTTTAGGATTAGAAAAACATGTTAACAAAAGAAACAAAAAGGCAAAGAAATCTCACAGTAATTCATGCAAAGGGAGCAGAGGGTTACCCCAAACAAGACCTCCAGTGAACTGTTTTCTCTGTCTGCTGCATTCATACAGCATCCTCATGAATCTCAGGAAAGGAGGTCAGGCTGGAGGCTAGAACATTAATGAGCCTTGTTGGTAATCTTCCATGGTGAAGAAATAATAAATGTATCTTACAGGTGAGAAATCCAAAAAGGTCTTAACAAGATGAAGTTGTGACTAGGTTCTGGGAGAGCTGGTTTCATGCTGGAGTAGTGCAATATCTTTAGGAATTTTTTTTTTTGAGACAGAGTTTCGCTCTTGTTGCCCAGGCTGGAGTGCAATGGCGTGATCTTGGCTCATGGCCACCTCCACCTCCCGGATTCAAGTGATTCTCCTGCCTCAGCGTCCCGAGTAGCTGGGATTACAGGCATGTGCCACCATGTCCAGTTAATTTTTTTTTTTTTTTTGTATTTTTAGTAAAGATGGGGTTTCTCCACGTTGGTCAGGTTGGTCTCAAACTCCCAACCTCAGGTGATCTGCCTGCCTCAGCCTCCCAAAGTGCTAGGATTACAGGTGTGAGCCACCATGCCCAGCCTAGAATAGACTTTTAAATCTGACTGTTTAAGGATATAAAAACACGGATACTCAGATATTACGTTTTAAACTAAACCTTGCTTCTTGATATGGTTTGGCTGTGTCCTCACCCACATCTCATCTTGAATTATAGTTCCCATAATCCCCACATGTCATGGGAGGGACCTGGTGGAAGGTAACTGAATCATGGGGACGGTTACCCTCATGCTGTTCTCGTGATAGTGAATTCTCATGAGAGCTGATGGTTTTATAAGGAGCTTTTTCCCCTTTTGCTCAGCACTTCTCTTTCCTGTCATCATGTGAAAGACATATTTGCTTTCCCTTCTGCCATGATTGTATGTTTCCTGACACTTCCCCAGCCATGTGAGTCAACTAAACCTCTTTCCTTTATAATTTACACATAATTTTATAATTGCACATAAACATGCAGCAAACTGAGAAGAAAAAATTCACTGTGGGTCTGACAAGTAGAGGAAAGCTCCAAGTGTGGATTCTTCCACTGGCATGTGCCACCATGGGCAGTCCTTTATAACAGTGTGAGAATGGACTAATACACTTCTATTACCTAGACACATAAGTCATTAATTGTTAAGTCCAATACATTGCAGGTATGCTATGTAAGGATACTAGCTAAGAACAACTGTTTCTTCCTTTTTTCTCCTCCAGATACAAGTTGGTGTTTCTTGAATCAGCTAACTTATTGATTGGTCCAACAGATGTTATTGAGCTCCTACTATCTTAGGCACTAAAATATATGGTGGTGATTAAAGAGGTAAAGATTCCCAACCTTATGCCATGATATGCTGCAATATAAGTTTGGAGTATGATGATTTAAAAAGAAATAAAGAAAAACAAATAATATTTTAGAATGTGCTTGTGACTATTTTTAAGCATAGGTAATTCATGGTATGATATATTCATTTGCCAGTTCCTTATCTTGATTTTCCGATTTCATCATAGCAATGATGTTAGGAGGTTGGTTATTATCCCCATTTCATAGATGAAGAAATAAGACACAGGAGTTTAGGAAACTGCCATTGTCAATAAGCTAATAAATGGAAGCTTCAGGACTCCAACTGTTCCAGGACTGATCCCAGAGTTTATGCTATACCAAGTCATGAATTAACTGAATCTGAAGGAACAATACTACTGATATCTGTGAGAGACCTTCCAGTGTTTCTTAAGTGCATCAGGAACCCCCATCCCTTGATCCCTTGTACATGTGAATCTCATGAAACAAGATGTCCTGCCCTCTTTGCCTGAAATGGTCCCTAAGATTCATCCCAAATGCACGCCTCTAGAAAGTCTCCTTGGTCTTCCCTGGTCTGGATTCATACCCTTCATCTATATTTTATTCACTCCTTGTGCTTCTATCATTTACCTTCAACGCAACGTTGTTACTACATATTTCATTGCATCTCTTCTCCAGAATACATACAGCTTGAAGACAGAAATTATGACTTTGTGGTAGTTACAAAGAAGATTCTTAATAAAAGCCAGTTGCGAGGATTACATGAGACATTACCAGATGCGTACCATAAATGATTAATATTTGGAAAGATTTCCTGTTTTTGTCTCTCCAACTTGATTTTTCTAACATTCTGTGCACCATCTCCTAAGCTTTATTCAAACTAGTCTTTCCTTCTGGAAGCCCTCAAGGCACTGGTCCACCTGCAGGCCTTTCCACCTAGTAGTTTCCATGCCAGGAGTGCTCCCCAGCCCTGCTCTGTTCATAGGTGGCTTCTTTGCCTTGTTCAGTCTTCAGGTAGGCCTTGTCTGACTTTTGTAAGCTCCATCTTGCTATTATATTTCAGTGCAACTATGTTTGTTTCTTGCACACTAAGTCAGGATAATTTATTGAGATATTAATTTGGGTTTTCTTTTTCCTTGCAGAGAAGAATCTAATTTAATGACAGTTAATGTCTTTCATTCTCTTTATTTTTCTCTCCCAGGCTTTTGGAAGGTTTAATTTTAAGGAGGAAATTATGCCAAGTACCCCAGAGGGGAAAGCAGAGAGGATCATACCTCTGAAGTGGGGAAGAGAAGATAGAAGAGAATATTTTCAAATATTGGGGAAGAATAAGAGTATGAGTCCACAGGCAGTGGGCCCTGTTTCAGTTTCCTGGGAGTAATTCAGGGAAGATTCAGAGCTCCAATGGTCAAGGCTCTATACTGTGTTCCTCGGAATGTCGGTCCCTTGGAACTGGACTCATTGCTTTAGCTAGAAGTCCCAAGTGTATGTGTGGGCAGTAGTCTAGAAGACTTGGCTGGGCCTTCATCCAAATCCTCTGGGTACACACCCACCTGAGGGCCAGGATAACATCTTGAAAGATTCCAAACAATCATCCTCCTTCTATAAGTATAATCAAAATGTTTTTTGAAATGACTCAAAATATCCTGATATTAAAATATCAGACATTCGATCACAAGATTCTAGATAGTTAAAAATGGAAGCTGAGTTTCTCTCTCCCTTTCTCCCTCTGCCATGTGACCTTCCATTGCTTGTGCTTTTAGTATATCCTCAATCCTATTAAATATCCCATCTCCCAAACATACATTATATACCAGGACACCTATACATCCAAGGGAGAGAATCTGAAAACCAAGTGAGTGATGGACAAGAAGGGCCATACCTGTACTTTGGAGGCTGTGCACTGAACGAGTCTCAGATAGTCTTGTGTAGTTTAAACTGTAACAGCTCTGGTTCCACAAGTAGTTACAAATGAGGGAGGTAGGCAGTGTTTTAAAGCAAATGGCAGGAGTGCCTAATCTGGTTGGGGGTATAGGAAAGATTTCCCAGAAAAGGAAACATTTTACCTCAAGTCGGAAAAAATGAGCTGGACGTGGTCAGGAATAGAATGAGAATGTAGGAGAAGCTGGATAAAGTTTTGTTTAGGGGCTGACCTAAGAGTATGAGTTCCCATTTCTTTTCATTATACATTTATCTAGACCTTACTATATACCATAATCTATATAAAGAATTGATTGTACACAGGTCAAGAATAAAGATTTTCATTCTTATCAAGAAGTTGTGCACAATAGGGAATTTATAATGCTCAAGACAGAAAGTTAGGGGATGGATGTAGGTAACTATTTGTTTTTTTGTATGTGTTTATTTCTTCTGAATTTGTCAGTTGGTCCCAGTATCACCTGCCTGGATGCTCTATTCTTTACAAATCATTACAGCATTGACATGTTCAAGAGCTGAGATGCTGCCATGAGTACAGTATGTTATGAGCTCTATCTCTAACAATGGGATGACTATGTGCGTAGTGGCCTTAAAACCAGCCATTATCCTTGAAAGCTTTGCAGTTGTCCACAAGGGAAACCCAAAGAAAGGCTGCTGATGGAGGACCATAATTTCAACTGTGGTATAGGTAAAAACAATTCCGGAACATGGCTTTCCATCAGTGGGATCAGTAGATTGATTTACACAGACAGGGAAAACATTTTGTTACAAATAAAAAAATCTGAAAATCTACATTTTGCTTTTGATGACAATCTTTAACACTGGAGGAAGAAGCTAGATCTATTTCTGCAAGAAGCTAATAGGAAAACACAAGTCATCTATCTCTGATTTCCTTATAATGGGTCTGCAAATATTTTTTCGCTCCATAGAAAGCTTCAACTAGCCCCCAGGACAGGACAATTGTGGGGAGGAAAATTGTTTCCCCTGATGTTTTAGCAATGATGTCGAAGATAAGAATCTGGGAAAGAGACAAAAGCTGCTACTCATTTTCTCTCCTTTTTGTTGTGTTGATGGTGTTGGGATTGTAGTCAGGACAGAATCAAGGTATAGAGAGAGGGAAGGCATTTTTCAAAATTTATAAATTACTAGTTAAAATGAAATGGCCTTTTGGCATTTCACTGAAGTAGGCCATTGTAAAAAAAAATCATTTGTTTTCCTTTCATTTCTGGCATTGTAAATGAATAACCCCTTTAGGAAAATTGTATATAGAGACTCAGAGAATTCATTGCTCCATTCATTCAATGTGACAGGAATGAAAATGATTCTACAGAAAACAAGGCGAGTATGAGTCGATTGTATTTTTTAATGCTCATAATAAAAAATATTCCAATGTCAGCTTGATATTATCTCTTGAGAAATATTTATTAAACCCTCGTTGTGTTTTGTGCTTAAAGCAACAGAATGGGAAGATAGGAGAAAGGAGACTGGAATAAAGACAAAACTAATAAGACCCCATTTGGTGTGATCCTATTCTGTTTCTACTCTAACTGGAGAGTTACATGTCAGTGCCTTTTTTTCAGGATCTGGTCTTCACCATCAGGGAGACATTTTATCTAAAAGAAGACCAGAAAGACAAAAAATATGCAGGAGGTATATAAAAGTAAGATAGACATACCTGGATGCTTCTAGATAATATCATGTAGGAATGCCAGAAATCTGGCAATGCTGACTGTGGAATTCACCACTTGATTTCCCAGATGCTTTGGACAAGGTTTTCACTTATAAACAAACCATGCATAAAAATCTTCCCATGACAATAACACCAACAAATAAGTAGCCGTTAACAATCACTCATTTCAGAGTTAAAAATTTGGTATTGTAGCTTATGCTAAATAATAAAATCATAGGCAATGTTAACTTCTGGCCACCTGTTAAGTGATTATATCTTTAAAACCAGTTTGGAATTAAAGAGCACAGGGCTATTAACTTGTACCATTGGAAAAAGACTCCCTAAACACATTTTTTTATGGTAGGGTGATCATACGTCCTGATTTTTAGTGGGCAAATACAGAATATTTCTGCTGCTGCAGCATAAATATTAAAGGACTCTGTTAAACTCTCAAAAGTATCCCAATTTGGATGAAAAATTGTATCTACTGATGCGTCATGATGACTATCATGAAGCAGTCTTGATTTGAGGAAGGTAGATCATTTTGCTCTCCAATTGAGTTGTATTTATTGAGCAACCCACTATCAACTCAGTAATAATAACAATAGCAGTAATTTCAGCAAATGGTATTTTGTGATTTTTCTGTGTTGGGTAATATACTGAGCACTTTACATGCATTAGATCATTTAATTTTCACAACAACCTTATGGGTAAATAATATTATTGCCATTATATAGTTTTTCTTTTTTTTATTATTATACTTTAAGTTCTAGGGTACATGTGCATAACGTGCAGGTTTGTTACATATGTATACTTGTGCCATGTTGGTGTGCTGCACCCATCAACTCGTCAGCACCCATCAACTCGTCATTTACATCAGGTATAACTCCCAATGCAATCCCTCCCCTCTTCCCCCTCCCCATGATAGGCCCCAGTGTGTGATGTTCCCCTTCCCGAGTCCAAGTGATCTCATTGTTCAGTTCCCACCTATGAGTGAGAACATGCGGTGTTTGGTTTTCTGTTCTACCATTATATAGTTTAAAAAAAAAAAAAAAAGAAATGGAAGCATACAGCACTTAAGTGACTTTCTTATTGTCACACAGATACTATGTACTGAACTCAGTGTTCAAACATTATGGTTCCAGAGTCTAGTTTGTTCTGTGAACAAGAACCTTACATTGTATCAAGGAATGACATAAGCACAGGAAATAGAAAACATGGAATAACTAATAAGAAACCAAATGAATTGTATTGCCTATTTCCTAGTTTTTTTTTTTTTTTCCATCTATGGAGCACAGTTATTACAAGGAGTTTAAAAATTATACAAAAAGGCATCGTCTATTGGTTGAATAAATAATATGCTTTATATCTCTTCTGCTATTCTTTTGTGATTAACAAATTATATCTTAAATCAAAGGAATATAGAATTCAAAATTGTTTCTTTTCTCAAACCAAAAATATTTTTGCTTGAAAACCCTATGTTTTCAAGTTTATGTGTGGCTAGAGGCAAGGAGGAGGATACCAGCAAATCAATAAAAGCTGGATAAATAAATGACCATAGAGCAGCAAGAGTCGAGGTGAGGTTGGCAAGAACTGAGCAAATGTATACATTATTTTTGTTTTTTTTGGACGGAGTCTCTGTCACCCAGGCTGGAGTGTAGTGGCACCATCTCGGCTACTGCAAGCTCTGCCTCGCGGGATCACGCCATTCTCCTGCCTCAGCCTCCTGAGTAGCTGGGACTACAGGCGCCCGCCACCATGCCTGGCTAATTTTTTTTTTGTATTTTTAGTAGAGACGGGGTCTCACCGTATTAGCCAGGATGGTCTCGAGCTCCTGACCTTGTGATCCTCCCGCCTTGGCCTCCCAAAGTGTTGGGATTACAGGCGTGAGCCACTGCACTGGGATTCAGGCCTGCCCAGTTGATATATAATATTACAATAGCACTCAGGGCTGGAACGTAGGAGCAGACAAGGCTGGTGATGCATTATTAGAGATTGCAATGCCAGTATATCAAGAGTGGTGAGTGTGGGACAGTGGCAAGAAAAGGACTGAAGGAGCCAATCATGGAGTAACATATCTAAATTGAGTAGCTGGAATCAAAAAAGATGAAATGAATGAAGGATGAGAGAGCTGAAAAGCAGACTCACAGAGTATGAATGGATGTTAAGAAAAACCTAGGTAAGGAGTTAATAGTGGTGGCCCCATTTGGGGAAGCCTCAAATTCAGGATTCTGGGGATAAAATTGTGCCTTTCATGGTAGGATCTGATATTTGGCTGGGGTGGCAAACAGCTGATATGAAATGAAGATGAACAACGTCGTGCTACAGAAAGGAAGTAAGAATAGATACTTCAGAGATGTATTAGAAGATTAAGTGAGCTATGTATATGAGTGTTTAACACAATGTCAGACATACAGTAAATGCTTAATAAGTGATTATTCAACAAATGCTACTGAATATGTCACATGTTGATATCAGAGTATCAGATTAGCATGTGTGGTGATTAATTTTATGTATCAACTTGACTGGACTAAGTGATGCCTAAATAGCTGGTAAAACATTATCTCTGGGTATGAACTGTGTTTCATACCCAGTGAAGTGTCTATGAAGGTATTTCCAGGAGAGATTAGCATTTGAATCCATAAGCTGAGTACAGAATATTCACCCTCACCAATGTAGGCAGGCATTATCCAATCCATTGAAGGCCCACAGAGAATAAAAAGGCAGAAAAAGGGCAAATTATCTTCTCTTCTTGAGAAGCTGGTACATACCAGTCCATTTCTCCAGCCCAGACGTAGAGTTCCTGCTTTTTGAGTTTTTGGACTCCAATACTTATAACAGTGTTTCCCTATCCACCTCATGCACTGCCGCCACATTTGGTCTCCAGCTGACTTAAACCACCAGCTTTACTGATTCTTCAGCTTGCAGGTGGCATATCATGGGATTTCTGACACCTCATAATCATGTGAGACAATTTCCATAATAAATCTCCTCTTAAATATCTGTATGTATCTTGTTGATTCTGATTCACTGGAGGACCAAGACTAATAGAGATTTTGGTTCTGAGAGTGATTCTAGAGGAACAGAAGTTTAAGGATGAGTTTTGTGAACCAGTTTGGGGGCTCCTGGAATTGGCTGTGGTCTGATTAGATTTGAAGATGTTAATGATTCTATTTCCAGTAATAAAGAGAACACCGATAGTCCATGTCAAGAATTCTTTACAGAGATACACAAAATATCTTCATTGCATACTTCCAATCAACCACTTACAAGAGAAAAGGAATATTCCAGTATTGATTTTACATCAGTATTTTAGTTACAGTATATCAGGAAAAGAGTAAACATCACTCACAGATTTTACTCCCTTTTCTAGGGAATGAGTTAGTGCATTTCAGTTGTATTCAGGATAGTAGCATTATGTTAAGCAGAATTATAACCTTCTTATGGCCTTTATTTGGAGATTAAATGTGATTTAAGGAGATGCATACATGTGCCAAGTTGACAAGGGGTAAACTTAATTAAGTTTGCCACCCCATAACAACCCCATACAAGAGGTGGTTAATTTTATATATCAACTTGACTACACTAGGAGATGCCAAGATAACTGGCAAAAAATTATTCCTGGTGTGTCTGAGGGTGTATATGGAAGAGATTTGCATTTGTATCAATAGACTGAGTAAAGAAGATCTGCCCTTCCCAGTGTAAGCAAGTATCATCCAATCTGTTGAAGGCCTACATAGAACAAAATGGCAAAAGGAGGACGAATTCACTCTTCGCAGCTAGGACATCCACCTTCTCTGGCCCTTGGATGTCAGAACTTCTGGTTCTTAGGTTTTCAAACTCCAGGATTTACATCAGTGCCCACCCCTGACCTTACACCTCAGTGATTCTCAGGACTTTGACTTTGGACTGGGAGTTATGTCATTGGCTCCCTTGATTCTCAGGCCTTCAGACTCAAACTGAATTACACTACTGGATTTTCTGGTTCACCAGCTTGCAGATGGTAGATAGTGGGACTTTTCAGCCTCTATAATCACATGACCAATTCCCATAATTCTCTTATCTGTCTACCACCTCCCTCCTCTGTCTCTCTTTCTCTCTGAAACATTATTATCCTATTGATTATATCTCTCTGGATAACTCTGACTAATACAACATGGAATTTAGAGATGTCAGGATAAGGTTGGAAAGGTAAAGAGGAAAAATATAGGTGAGCTGTTGAAGACATGCAGGAAACAAACTGGGTCTAGCAAGAGAGGACAGCAGAGCAGGCAAGATATAGTAACCAGTCATGGTAGTAGTGGTCAGGAAAAAATTTAAACAAGTGGTTGCTTGAAAAGGGAAGTAAAAACCTTCAAAGTACCCGCAAAATTCAGAGGGAAGTTTCCTTCCTTCTTTTCTGCCATTGTTGTAATTCACTCTCCCAGACTGCTTTGAGTAACACATTCAACCTTTTAAAGCCAAATTTTATGTGTTTTGAATTATAGATACTAAAAGGTAAACAGTGAGAACATCTATAATTAGTTTTAAGAACAAATGAAGGAAGTAATTTTTGTTCATTTATATTCTTCATTGTTTTCTGGATGTTGGTGATCATCCTCTGCTCTCTTTGCCATGTTCTTAATTATTGTCGTCAGAATGATGAAAGAGCTTAATATCACAGGTGTTGACAGCAAACAAATCTGTGGCTTCAGAAAAGGAAGTTCCAGTCTGAAGACAAATTAATATTTACAAAAGTAGAATAGATATTGCCTTATAGAGAGAATAGCAGATGTGATGCTCCAGAGCCCAGGTTCAGCACATTTGATATAAGGAATGGCTTCCATTCTGATTCTAACAAGAACATTAATTGTTCTCCTCTTGCTTTGTGTCTGGTGTTATAGCACAAACCTTGCTCCCTTAATTAGATTTTGGAGGATTTAGAAAGGGCCCACTCCTGATCTAAATTCCTTCCCTTGGTGATTTTATTAGGTTTTATTTCAGCAGCCTGGAGGCAAAAAACCATCAACCAGTCAGCAAGTAATACAGCATCCCTACTATGCGACTGGCTTTGTATTAGGTGCTCTCTATAAGCCTACAATTGAACTGAGGAGGCAGAAACTATACATACGAAATAGTAGGAGAATAATAAAGGCCCAACAGTACAGTTGACTCTCGGTGCCATAGAAATTCAGAGAAAGGAAAGATCAGTGTGGGCTAAATAGCCAAAGGTTTTTATATTATATTATTATCAGTAACTATCATTATAACAGCAACAGTTAGCATTTATAGAGCATTAAGTGCCTACCATATGGAAGGTACTATGCAAAGCACTTTGTGTGCCTTCTTTGATTTAATCCTCAGAACAACCCTTCTATGGTTTGTTTTTACAAAAAGAAAACAGCATTACCATTATTATTCCCATTTTATAAATGAGGATACTGAGTTTTAAAGTGGTTGTGTAATATAACCCTGGTCACAGAGCTAGCAATGCCAGAATACGCATTTGAATGCAAGTTTGGCTGGCCCCAAACTAGTACACATATTGCTAAAATATACATTGGCTTAGCTTTATAGCAGGATGCAGTACATAATGTCAGTCTTTAAAAAATATGTGTAGATTCCAATAGGCAGGGAAGAAGAGGGAGGGCATTTCAACAGAAGAAATGGCACATACACAATCCTACAGACAGGAAAGAGTGTGATATCTGGGAGGAGCTGTGGAAAAGGGCATGTCCGTGTAGGAAGTTTGTGTCCTGAAGAAGTGTAAAGCTTGGGTAGATCCACTTTGCATGGCTGTGCACTGTGAATCAGCACAAATCAAGATGTAGAGCAGAAAGCTGTCAGATATATGACAAGCAGTACTATGCAAGAAATTAGAATAATGTTAGATAGCAAGAACTTTACATCAAATTAGATAGCCAAGACACTCAGATACATAACAGTCAGAGAAATGGAATAAGACTAGTCAGGGTAGGTCGTTTGTTCATTCACACCCTCCCTTCATTCATTCACAATGTTGTTCCTGATTCAAAGCAGCACACTAGGCATTGTGTGAATTATAGAGATGAAAAAGATGGGATTTTTTCCCTCAAGAAGTTTGCAGCCTAGACAGGAGTGACTTGAGTTGGAATTGTTAGAATATAAGAGAGTTGGGAGAAGGTAAAAGAAGAGAAGATTTTTGAAGAAATACTTAAACATTCTGAGTGGCCTGAAGGCTCAAAGTAATAATTTATTCATTTATTGGTTTAATGACTATTTTTGAGCACATACTGTATGCTAGGTGTTAGGTGAAAATGGAGTTTTGTCATAAAACTTACATGTGGGTAAAGGATAGACATGAATAAGATGAGTTCACAGATGAATGTAAAATTACAAGGTCAGGGAAGTCCTCCTGAGGAAATAAATTGAGATTGAGGAATAAACAGGAATTAACCAGACATAGAAGGGAGGGAATATCATTATTGTCACAGGCAAAGGAAAGGGCAGGCGTACTGGAATGCTGTATTTGGGGTGGAAGCATGGTAACTATAAAGAACTAAATAAAGAGCAGAGCCACTGAAGCACAGGGACTGATAGCGAACATAATGTATGAGGAGACTGGGGTGTGAGCTGGGGGAAGATCAAGCAAAGATTTACAGACCATTGGGCAGTTGTGTCTTTACCTTAAGGGCAAAGGAAAGTTAGTGAAGAGGGTGAGAGGGCAGTGGTGGATCAGATTTGCACAATGTGGAGAAAGGATTGGAAGGCAGCAATAGTGAGTTCAGGAAGATCAACTGGGAGACAAAAGGTGATGGTGGTAGTTTAAAAGAGGGTTGTATTGACAGTGTTGATGGGGTGAAGATGGAAAGGTACAACTGGATGAATTATAATGCATTCTCTGAGGGGACTATGTTCTGGTAGAAACACTATGGGTTTAGTTGAGGTATCTTGGATAATCCATGGAAGAATCCCAAGCAGTCACCGAACATATGTTTCTTGATCTGAAGGAGGGTTCTGAGCTGGGCATATATATTTGTGACTCTATTGTGGAAGATCCACAGGATTCCAGCCTAATTCTAAAAGAAGAAAATTATCTTAATGAAGGCCCTTGTCTCAGTGGTCCAGCCACTATCTGCCTGAGGCCAAGATTCTGCCCAATATATATCCTCACCAATCAAGGATAACTGTCTGTGCTATTGATGTTTAGGGGTAGTAGGTAGGAAAGGCATATTAGAAACATTTCTACCATAATTTGATCTAAGAAACATTTAATGAATATCTGTTATGGATGAGGACTTTTACTAAACAACTCAGGAGTTGAAATTTGAGGTTTGGGATCTCTCCTGTTGTTAAATTATGTGAAATCAATGTGTTTGGTTCTCAATCAGTAATCAGTGATGACAAAAGCATGTAGGTATGTTTTTTATTATCTTTATAACCTATCTTCCTCCTAAGTAGAGGAGAGGTATATCAAGGCAATGAAAACTCAGGTCAAAAGGATAACCAATATGCCAAGACCCTGAGAAATCACTCTAAGCAAAGGCAAGGGAGTTAGGAAAAAAGAAAAGAGATGGATAGTTGCTTGTACAAGATTTGCCCAGCCACTATATAGAAGATTATATTTAGAAATGCAGTGCTCATATGCACAGAGATTTCATGACCACTCCGCCTTCTTTATTGGCATTTTGCATTAGAGTACCATTGATTTTAATACTCATGCCAATATACAGTATATTTCCATGTAAGGCAGAATTCCTGTAAGGAATTTGAAATGATAGAACAAGTGTCTTCAATGCCAGTAACAATAGCATATATAGTATTATTTGGAAGAAAACATGTATCTGATAAAAGACTTGTGTTGAGAATATATAAAGAACATTTACAACTCAATAATGAAAATAACAGGTAAAGTAGAAAGACAAACATCCTAATTTTTAAAACTAGACCAAAGATTTAAACAGAGACTTCAAAGAATTTTTATAAATTACTAATAAGCACATGAAAATATAATTAACATCATTATTCTATAGGGAAATGCAAACTTAAACTGTATCAAAATACAACTACACACCCATGAGAATGATCAAAATTTTTTAAACTGACAGTACCAAGTGCTGACAATAATGTAAAAAGCTGGAGCTCATACTCTACTTGTAGAAATGCAGAATGATTCAACCACATTAGGAGACAGTGTGATTGTTTTTCATTAGGTACTTTCCAGATGACTCAGTAATCCCACTTTTAAGTATTTACTCAAAATAAATGAAAACACATCCACAAGAGAAGTGTATGGAAATGTTCATAATAGTTTTACTCAAAATAACCAAAAACTGGGAACAATCTAAATGTTCATTAGATGATGTCTGGATAAACAAGTTGCATCTGTAAATGTAATACTATTCAGTAATAAAAAGGAAAGAACTACTGTTACATGCAACAGTGTGAATGAATCTCAGAGCCATTATTGCTACATATAAGAAGCCCAGCACAAAAGGCTATTGTATGATTCCATTTGTTTTGAAATTCTAGAAAAGGCAAAATTATGGAGACAAAAATCAGGTTAGTAGTTATCAGGAGTTGGAGGATACAGGGAGAGGACTGACTGCAAAAGGGCATAAGAAAACTTCAGGGTGATAGCTGTTCTGCCTTGATTTGGTGCTGGCTATATGTCTGTACATATTTCACAAAGTTTATCAAAACCTATAGTTAAAATGGGTGAATTTAATTGGATTCTAGTTATACTTCAATAAAACTAATTGTTTTTAAAAAATAAAAAAAAAAAGAAGAGTAGTCTTGGTATAAGAATAGACAAATTCATCAATGAAACAAAGTATACACCCAGGTGTATATGAAAATCAGTATATGAATGATTAAGGTAGTATTTCAAGTAATTGAAGATAAAATGGAGTATTTAACAAATGATGTTAGATTAATTACTAGTGAATGAAAACAATATCTAAAATAAAAGCCCTGCCTACTCCTGATATCAAAGTATATTTTTATTTGTATATATTTAAACATTTAAAAAGTAGAATGAAATAAAATTAAAATTTCCTTTCAGGGTATACACATGTGTAACAGAGCATCCCCATAATCCTCAATGTTTAAAATAGCATATAGCCAATGATCAGGAATAAAAAATGATCACTCATGCTTGCTGGACTCACACTGGCCAGGTGTCAGAGACCAGTACAAACTCCTCAGCCTGGCCTCCTGGCCCTACCTGTCCCCTTTTGGAAAAGTTATTATTTTCCAAACTTCTGGCTTACTTTATCCTGCAATGTACTACACAATTCCTGGGAAAAAGAAAATGTCTCTAAAGAATGCTTTGTGTTTCCTGACTCTCTTCCCGATTATGCCATTCTTTCCCCCGGAGTTCTGTCCATTTCTCCTTCCTAAATCCTACTCATTCTTCAGAGCTAGCTTTACCTATTGTTTTTGCTAAAATTCTTCCAAAGTAATCTAATCCTCAATCTTATCCTCTGAATTCTGAAAGCATCAACTATCTGTGAATTTTAGCACTGTATTTTTAGTATATATATATAGATATATATGTATATTTGATTTTAACATATGTATATTTGATTTTAACATATGTATATTTGATTTTAACATATGTATACACATGCACATGTTGTAATATGATATAATACCCATATGTAATTATTATAATACTTTGTATAAGTTACTATATAAACAATTCTTGTAATTATTATTATTGCCATTGGTGTTTATATTCTTCCTACTCAATTGCAATTGCTTTGACAGACGTGACTGATACCTTAACCCGGCATTGTTTTTGTGTCCTTAGATAGAAAGCCTCAGTGTATGTTTGAGCGGAAGGAATGTCAGAATGTGTGGGCTTTGGCCTGAAGTAACCAAGCTTTAGGGGATAACTTGCAAAAATATGGAAATGCCTGAAATGCTTTGTTTATTGCAAAAAGGACAAATAGCAGAAATAGCAAGTCAGGCAAACAAGAAGTTAGATTATGGTCCTCAAACCCAGAAGAAAAGAAATATCCAAAAGTTAGGTGCTGGGAAAATAGTATCTGTGTAAGGTGCTTTCCTATAACAAACAATGTCCTATTTAAAAACTATAAAGAAGTGTACTGAAACCCAAACCTCTTGTAGTCTGGTGTTGAGAGGGAAGGGAAGGAACAGAAGAAAGAAAAGGAGGGAACATAGGGAGAGGTGAGGGAGGAAGGAAGGAAATAATAGAGGTTGGCCCAGTCTTCAGAAAATTTGTACCTTACAGAGCAACTGGGAAAATGAGTAGCACTTATGACTAAGATGTCTGAGCCTGAGGGTTTGATCCCTGGAAATCACAGTCTTAAGAGGAGAATTTCTGAATCCTGGGGGCAACAAATAAGTGAAACATTGCTGAAAATAATGTAAAACTTTGTTATTACCCTTCTGTGCCCACTGACTATAAAAAAAGGATCAATATGAAGAGTTATGGTTTTTAACTTTTAATGTCCTAAGTTTAAAAATGAAGTGGTAGAATCTACACATTGCAAGAAACTTTTGAGTATAAATATAATAGTTGTATTGTGAGGTTCTCTGAAATACAGATAGAAAGTCCATCAATATTTCAAAGGTAAATTTTTCTCTTTGAGCATGTTTAATGAGAACAGAATTATGTCTAGCTTATACATCACTGTATTCCTGTACCCAGCCTAGTTCCTTATATTTACTACATATACTCAAGACATATTTGCTGACTGTGAATGAACGAGTCAAAATTGACTCAGGATTAGTATGTGGGCCTAATTTACTTGAGCAGTCAACCTACAGAGCAAAGTCTCTGGTAGGCTACCTACACAGGAGGTGATGATCCTATTGGGATATGAAGAAAGTGAGAACTATTGATCCAGTGAGGTCCATGTCTGCTGATAGTTTCAACCTCAAAGGCTGTCCTTGTTTGGACTCAAGGATCTGTTAGATAAGTCCAGCTCTCCAGTATGAGAGCTTTATCCACTCAGCATAACCTCTAAGAAGACTTGCACTTCCCCTGGTCATTGTAGTCTCCCTGTTAATAAAAGTTGCTGTCTCCTTGAAAGCCTCTGATTTTCTTCAACAAGCTCTTTCACCCGACAAATTATAATAACCAACATTTATGGAGAACATATTACATGCCAGGGTTGTCTAAGGTGTAAAACACTATGGGGTAGATTCTTTTCTAATTATATTTTATGCTAGAAGTGTAAAACCCTTGAATCTGGATTAAAGGATAGAGCAGATCTGGGACTTAAAACAAATGCATTTTTTAACATGATTGACATATAGTAAGCAGTTATTTTATTAGTACAAAAATAATACAGTCATTTTTATAAGTCATATGACATTCAGCTTAATATAGACCAGGTGTTATTCTAAGCACTTTAACTTAATTGGTTCTCCCAATAAGCCTATAAGTTAAGAACTAATATTATCTTCATTTATGACAATAAGAGTGAATAACCTACCTGGGGCCACATAGGTCTTAAATGGAGGAACTAGAATGTAAACCCAAGAAGCTTGAAGTAAGGGCCTTCACTCACCACCACCATGTACCATAACAATTCTGTGTACCTGTGCTACCCTTCACCTTTGCACCATGAGTCATACAGCTGTGAATACCTGCTCCATGCAAGAGCCAAACTTGGAAACAATAACAATAGAAAACAGAGAAGGGATCCCACAGGGCAAAGCAAGCAGGCTCCAGGGTACACGAAGTGAGCAGAAAGTGAGACAAAGTGGGCAGAAAGTGTGGATTCTCTTCCTTGTCATTTGCAGGTGACAGAATAGGCAAAGGCAATTGGTGAGGACAAAAGTTAGATTGCCAGGAGGTGATAAATAAATAGAAACTGAGAAAGAAGAGAGTAAAAATACTTTTATGAAAACTAGAGATAAAAGAGATAATTAGAATGTTAATTTGAAAGTATAGTGAATAGAAAGTGGGTTTGAAACTCGCAAGGTTCAGGGAATAACAGGGGTGAATTAAACATGTATGTAATCAAACAGATTGAAAATGCTAGAAAGAGGGAATAATGCATAGTATGAAGGCCAGTGGTGAATGTGGTTGCTTTAGAAAGGAGAACATATGTGTCATCTGCCAACATTAAAGCAGGGAAGTGAAGAGGTGAGAATATCGAACCATTTTTGAAGTGAAGAGTAAGAAATCTTTATCTTCTCAATATAACCTTATTATTGAATACCTGGAGCTATGCTTTATGGATACAGGGTTTTACTATATATAGTTCTACTAAGAAAAATAAGCAACTCATCTTCAAAGACCCTATACAATGAAACAAACACACCAAAAATAGACCGTGTTTTCCTCATGTTGAGGGATCATAACATTAAATTTTCCTCTGGCTTCTAAAACATTACTCGCCCCTTGCATTCTTTCCTTCAGCATATACAGGACTTTTTATCCAAATAAATGATAAACTGAATCTCTTGCTTCCTCCTCTTTCCTTCCTTTTAGAGCTAACAATGTCACCGAATCCATTGGCTCATTACTGACCCTTTGAGACACTGCAGTCTGACGTCCACCCCCATGTCCCCAGTGACCAAATGAGGTCACTCACAGCCTCCATCCAAGGACACATCCAAGGAGTATTCCTGTTGTAACTCACCCTGTCCTTGATCTCATCCTCTCTTGATGGTTCTTCTCCCATTTCTCTGACGGACCTGTGTAATTCTCCTATGATTTCCTATTCCATCTGCTCACTAAAAGCCAGTGTTCCCTAGGGTCCTCTTGTAGGTCATAATCTGCAACTTTCTGTATATGTTAGGAACATAACCCAAAAGAAAGAAGCTTGAAGAGGAAAGTAAATAAGTTGTCTAGTTTCTGTAAGTAGAAATATATGCTAAAGAAGAAGAAGAGACAATGTTGGGATGATGAAAATTCTGAGAACTTTAAATTAAATAAGGTAAATTTAAAATGATTAGAAACCAAAGATAAAACTGTCACATAAAGACACAGAAAGTTAGGATAATTTTTGGCACTTTTGTGTGACTGAACTGGAGATTATGGACAAGGCTGAAGAGTCTAGGTCTGTTCAGTTTGGGTCAGAAGACCTGATCAGGCTTCCTGGTCCACACCAGGCTAATGTTGCCACAGAGGTCAGTAGAGACTCCAAACTCCCTCTAGTAATGACCCTTTCTGAAAACTAGACTTCTTAAAGATGCTGATAAAAGCTATATTCTATATTGCTAGGAAAAAGCATATATTCACATAGATATGAATTCACAAAGTGTACAGAATTTTACCCTAAACTATGGAAAGCTCCAACTTTTGCAGGCAGGCAGAATGCCCCACACGTTAACAAGCTTATTTGTACTTTATCCAGAAGTCCCTACTGATTAAATCATTGCAGTTCTTGGAAATTGATTTTTGAAAAAACTACACTTTGTTCACTTGTGTTCCTCTAGTTACTATCCTATTCAGCTGCTCTACATTTAGGGCTAAAAAGGAGACAGTGATTGTCCTATTAACATATATCTGCCTGATCTGTGAAACTCTGACATGTGTTTGGCTTCAATTCACAATAGATCTCAATTCAATTACTCTCTCACAACCAAATACTTTTGGAAAGCTTTCTCTATGACTGAAATACTGTTGTATTATCCAAGAGGGAAAAAAGGATGTTTAATTTTGTCAATAATAGATCATTATATGTTTCTCTCACTCAATAGAGAATGCGTTGGTATAATACGTGGAAGTCATTGTCTTTATTAGGGCATTCCCTTCTCACTCATATCTGAGGAAAATATGGTCTGGTGATGACAAGTACTTACTTCAATAACAAATGTTCATCTAACCACTCATTCAAAAACCCTTTTTTCTGTACTCACCAAAATGCCTGCTATGCTAGATCCACAGGCTACGAGAATGAATAAGAAAAGTTCTTTCTTTCAAAGGGCTGAACCTCCTAGCAGACATAGACATGCATATATTTAATACATGATAAAGACACAGTATAGTAATCAGTGGTTGTTAACCTTGGTTTCATATTAGAAACACCAGGGAGACCTTTTAAGAAATGATGCTGGGAACAGAGGTTCTGGTTTAATTGGTCTGGGGCAGTGTCTGGACATCAGCATTTGTTAATGACACCCAGGTACATCTAGTGTGTAGCTTCTGTCATAGAGGAAAATACAAGGCACTGTGAAAGCATTTAGCATTTACCAAGGACCTATAATAAATGTTTGGGGGATGCAATCCCTGAATTGATTCATTCAATGAAGGAATATCAAACTGGAGAGAAGGCTCTCCCAACCAGATGCATCAGCACATGCAATAACATGAAAATGTGAGGGCATATAGTGGGTTCTTCACTCTTTCACTCAAATACTTACTGACCACCTTCTATATCCAGGTACTATCCAAGGACCTAAGATCTAGGCCCCGTAACCATACAAAAATCACCCTGCTCTCATACAAATTATAGTCTGATGATAAATACTGACATTGTACCATTAATTACAATAATGTTTACATTACAATTTTGAGTATTTCTATAAAAAAGTTCAGGAAATAGGTTCTAGTTGCATCAGAACCCAGTCACTCTGGTGGGCCAGGAAGTTTTATATGAGGAACTGATATTTAGGCTGAAACTTGAAGGATGGGTAGGAGGTGGTCAGTAGAAGTGGAAATGGGACACAGAGAGTTGCTGGCAGAGAATAGTTTTGCAAAACCTTAATGAGGAATGCATGGCCAGTGGGTGCTCAAAGCACAATGAGTCAGGGGAAAGTGGTGGAGGGTGAAGAAGGAGAATGTTTCCTTGGGTGATCAGATTTTCCAGGAACTTGTAGGCTGTGCTGAGTCCTGAGTAGATCACATGCTGCACCAGTGACACATCTGTAAGTGGATCTCTTGGTAGTTAAAACAGTATTTTCACAAATACCTCAATGTCTGAAATATAGTCCTGTCTTTTAGATAATGTTCAAAGATGCTGGTTGACTTGCCCAGGTTTACACAGCTTAAAATCAATCTGCAGAACAAAGATTAGAGCCCACGCCTGGTGACTCCATGTCTGAGCCTCTTGTCATCATATTACAACTAACACTTTTGTTTATTACACTACTTATATGCAACTAAGGAAAGATTGTTTTGGTAAATCTAGACTCACTTGTCTAGGTTTTATGACAGTACAAAGATGTCTGGAGCACTTTGTTGTTTGTTTTTATAAGAATGACAGAATCAAAAGATGAAGGGCAGATTTTTCAGGCCATACAACAGTAGCTAGTCAGAACTGTCTAGATGAAAGGAATCTATGAAGACAGATCTTTGTTCAGAGCTGGAGGGACCTCATTTACTCAAACTGCTTGTGAGAGGATATGAACACTTATGCTCCTTAGGCCCCAATGTGAAGAAAAGAAAGCCTTCTTGTCTAAATTTTTCTGATGAAAAGGAGCTTTGTCAAAGGTCCTAAGGAAGCTATGGGAGCACTCAGGAAGCAGGCAACATATAGGCAGGCCTTTACACTGCTCCAGAGCCTCACCCTGCCTGTGTATCTTGGCCAAGGGCAGGGGTAGGGGCTGGCAAAGCTCAGGGGGTGGGAAGGGAGCTGCACCTGCCAATCAAAAGCTGCTTCCACTTTGCCCAGGATCATGTTCACTGGCTGCCAGATTTCTGATGGGGACAGATCAGAGCCACAAACTCCCCCAAGTGACCCTTCCAGGAAATTTACATAGTGTTTGCCCAAGTGGAAAAGATTCATGGTAGATGTGGGACAAATAGCAATTAATCTTTCTTGTCACTTTCGAACAGTTTGGACTGGATAGACTGTAGCAGCGATCACCTTAAAACAATGCAGAAATAAATGTTCTCTATAGACACTACATAGGGACACAAACCATGCATTTAAATAAGTAAACCACTGAAGAGCCAACCCCTAACTAGATAGAACTAAATACCAGGAAAAGTAACATCTGGTGACATGTTAAAAATGTCAAACTCTTAAATATTTCTATCTATATTCTAAATTTGCAAAATCTTAATGCATATCTATTCCAGAGAATAGAAGCCAAATACTTTTACATGTGGGTGAGCATCTCAATTCCTGGAATATAGCCAATGGCTTCTGAAATACATGATGATGGCGCTTGAGCGAGCACCTGGGTGAGGGCTGGCTGGACTTCCAGCTCACTGGCCCTTGGCCCACGCCCGCTCCACTTGCACAGTCCACGTAGTGGGTGGATGTGTGGCAATGCGTGTCTGCTCTGCTGCCCACCATGGGGTCTGCTGCCCTGAAGGCCACAGCAGTGGTGATTTTTCTTCATGGATGGGGAAATATTGGGCACAGATGGGCAGAGACTTTGCAGGTATCAGAAGTTCATATCAAATGTATCTCCCCACATGTGCCAATTATGCCCATGACATTAAACATGAACATGGCTATGCCTTCTTGGTTTGATGTTATTGGGCTTTCACCAGATTCCTAGGAGGAGGAAACTGGAATTAAACAGGCAGCAGAAAATGTAAAACCTGTGGTAGATCAAGAGGTGTAGAATGGCATTCTTTCTGACAGAATTATTTCGGGAGGATTTTCTCAGGGAGGAGCTTTATTTTTATGTACTGCTCTTACCACACAGCAGAAACTGGCAGGTGTCACTGCAGGTGACTGCTGGCTTTCACTTTGGGCTTCCTTTCCAAAGGGTCCTATTGGTAGTACTAATAGAGATATTTATATTCTACAGTGCCATGGAGATTGTGACCCATTCGTAACCCAATGTTTGGTTTCCTTATTTTTTTCTTATTGTTTTATATTGGTAAATCTAGCCAATGTAAACTTTAAAACCTGTGAAAGCATAATGCACATTTCATGTCAACAGAAAATGATTAGATGTCAAGCAATTCATTGATAAAATTCTACTTCCAATTGATTGACTTCACTAAGAGTCCTTGTATAGAAGTACACCAGCAGTATTGTAGTGGAGTTTACACTTTTTCCAATGTCTGCTCTTCAAACTTCTAAAGTTTTCAGTGTTAAAGTGTTTTGCAAATACATACCAGTGACACCTTATAGGAAATTTATCCTATGTCTCATGAAAAATTAAGGATCTTTTAAGCTTATGTACTTGTATTCTTATAATATAGCTCAGAATATACTCATATTAAAATAGGCGAGGTAGCTAGTTTCTTTTTTTGCAAATATAATTCACCAAAGTAATGAAATACTACAGTCAGATTTTTTATTACATCACTTGAAAATTGCTGATATGCTTAATGTAAATTTGTTCAGGTATAAATGAGCAGTTAAGATATAAACAATTTACGCATTCTATGACTTTGTCTATGGATTTATTCCAAAATTGCTTAGTGTCTGTCTTTTTACATATGTATTCATATATATGTAATGATTATCATATATAATAAGAATAAGGTGGTATTACGCTAGTCCTAGTAATAGGGATAATGCTAAGTGTCAATAAAGAATAATATTCCTCTCTTCAATTAATGGCCCTTTTATTTTGGGACAAGGCTTTTCTCTTCCCTGATATCATTTCTATTTAATATTGCTTTCTCCTCTAAAGAAAAAAACGTGTTCTTTCTTTATTGTCCTTCATAGCAGACCAAACGTTGCTTCCCTGCCATAGACATTTACTGTCAACCCATGCTATGACTTGACATTCTGAATCACAAACATAAGGTATTTAAAATCTATACTTACTTCATAAAGAAACCAGACATTACTTAAAACTCACACTAGTTATTTCAAGTAACTATGCCTTAGTCCAAATTTAAGCCTATTTAGTTATTAGAATCTTTAACCCACGTAACAGGAATAATTCTTTCATTTTATTTTATGTAAGCAACTGAAAAAATAATTAAATCATATTCTAATATTTTCTGAAAAATTTAAGGCTGATCCTGAAAACTAATTTCTAAGATAATTTTATCTCCTCATAGCATAATTTGCTTACTTGTTTTGTACATATGTTTAAAGCCAACTGCTATAGAAAATGAGCAATCCAATCCATTTAAGATTTTGCTTTATATCTCTCGCTTTTTTTTTTTTTTTTTTTTTTTGAGACAGATTCTCACTCTGTTTCCCAGGCTGAAGTGCAGTGGCGCAATCTCAGCTCACTGTAGCCTTCACTTCCCAGGTTCAACCGATTCTCTTGCCTCAGCCTCCCAAGTAGCTGGGATTACAGGCACCCGCCCCCAAGCCTGGCTAATTTTTGTATTTTTTTTAAGGACAGATGGGGTTTCACCATGTTGGCCAGGCTGGTTTAGTACAGATGGGGTTTCACCATGTTGGCCAAACTCCTGACCTCAAGTGATCCACCCCTTCAGCCTCCCAAAGTGCTAGGATTATAGGTGTGAGCCACCATGCCCGGCCAAAATTTTGCTTTATTTATATCTGCCAATAGACTTACTTGAAATTTTCACCTTAGTAAAATGATTTTTTAATTAATTTTTTGTGCAAACATTAAAAATAGCAATAATTTGATTTTAGATAGTCAAAATATCCAGATTACTTATAAAAATGATTTTTAAAAATTTATGGGTAATAAAGGTTAGTCAGAACCCGGTATATGTGGTACAATTACCATGCAGTTTTATATGTAGCAAAAATGTGTGCTTAATATTTCTGGCTTGTATTAGTTTTTCTACTGTATTCCAACTGACCAAAACAATGTTAAGAATGAATCTTTACACATGAGTGCTAATTGATAATGGGAATAATTTAGTAATGGACTGTATAGGATGTTAACAATGAATCCATATGTTTATATCTAGACTCAAAAATTTTAAACATTCACTTAGTCATTTTGTTTACTTTAAGGAACAAAAACTTGTTTCAGTTGTAGAAATCAACAAGATCTTATTTACAGCCAGAAATACTCTGTTGAAATGTTATGTTGTTATGTGGAAAAATGTAAATGTTTTTCATGATTTCTATGGATGTAAAACAAAATTTAATTCTGAAATAAATAAATAAAATCTCATTTGGTCAGCATTGCTGAAAAACAAAATATCCAAAAAGTGAATTTCTAGATCACTGAAAGTAAATCTTTTAAATGTCAAAATATATATTCCTCTGTTTCCACTTTTACCATCCTTTAACATAATTGCCCTTCATTTTTCCTAGTTCTAGTTAAGATTAGCATTCTTCCTGTCTCTCAAGTTAGGTTCCATTTGGCTGTATTATCTCTTAGATCCTTTATCCAATACATTTTCTGTTCTATAGAGCTCACCTCCTAAAAGTTCATGTTTGGTTTTGATTTCTCTTTTCCATTCCCACTATCAGCAGAGTTCACATATCACCTGAACTATTGCAGAATGTTTTGAACTCTTCTCAAAGTTGCCTGTTTTCAATTTGTCATTAATACTATTGCCAGATGAGGTGGCTCTCTGCCACAGCAGCCCAATACCTTTGGGCCTTACTTGCAATGCTTGGAGAATCTCTAACACTATGGGTCCAACCTTCCTCAGGTAGAATCAGAAATCTACCTTCTCCAGATGCTCAGTAGTAATGGCAGAGGCATGAGACCTTGGCTCTATTAATTAGATTTATTCATGGCCCACTTGGATTCAGAAGTGAATAGATGGAGGAAGGACATTCCCTGTAGATTGTTTTGCTGGCTAGTGTTGTGGAAAAAGGTTTGGTTCTGGCAAAAGAGTCACGGTAGCATTCAGTGACAGCAGCATCTCAGATGGCCATTTTCTGCAGAGTCAATTCTGAGCATGATTTGGGGTGTCATTCCTCAAAGCAGTCTTGAGCTTAGTCTCAACTCTCCCACAGGTTCCATGAATCACCCAGTATCCATTCAGGAAAGTCAGCTGCATTTTCTTTCCTAGTAAATCCAGATTAACCTTTCTGAACGGTAAGCCTGATTATACCACTTTTCTTCCTAAACTCCTTCAGGACTCCCTAAAGCTTATATAAGAAAATCCAGAATTCTTAACCTGGCATTTATAGGTCCATTGTTATTTAGGTTTCATTGACTTTTGTAGTCTCTTGCCTGTCATTCTCCCATGCAGATCCTGTGATCCGGGCATACCAAACAACATGGAAGACCATGTATGTATCTTTTATCTTTGGTGCTATAACTTTTGCCCGGATTGCCCTTAACTCCACTCCTGTATTCTCAGAAAATGCCCCATTCCTCCTTCATGTCTTAGCTCACCCCGATCTTAATTCCCTAAATCCCCGTGGAAGAGTTGTGTAATTTTTCCCTTTGTGTTCCAACCATGTGTCTTGCAAATCTCTATGTTAATACCTACCACATTGCTGAAATTATTTGCTTAGATTTTGGCCTCATCTACCAGGATGTAAGCATCTCACAGGTAAGAATTATGTATTGTTCATCCTTGTAGGCCCACTCCTAGCACAGTTCCTGATACTCAATTTGAACTTTACACATTGTAAATGAATAGATGATTGAAGGAATTTACCCACTCCTTTTAGTTCATCATGCTTCACTTCTTTCAGAGTATCCCATTTACACCCCACCTAGTCTCTCCAAATCCTTTTTTTAAGATTCCACAAAATCTCAGGGGATCTGACGTTTCTACTTCTTGCCTGCAAAGTCCTTCCTCCAGATGCTCTCCTGGAAACAGCTCCCCAGTTACCAAGGTTGTTTCAATGATCTCTTTTGTCCTAAGCATCTCTGTCCTCCCTCCTCTTCACACAGTATATTTGACCACTACCTCTTCTGTGTCCAAAATCTCCCCTAAAGGAGTTTTGATTAGTCTCGAAAACAGTTTCTTAATCTTGTTCACACATTGTGGTTTCTTTTAACTATACAATAAACTTTTGAGAATAGTAATAATATCTTATTAATCTTCATATTCCCAGCACTAATTAAAACCTGGGAAATAAAAGAAGCTTAATAAAAGCGTGGTAAGTTATTTAAATGTTGCTACTACACATTTTCTGGTAAAAGTGCTATTGTGGAAGGTTTTCTTTTCTTGGTCTTCTAACTTTCTTTCCTTTTGCCCTTTACTCTAAGTACTCTTTTACTAAAAGGGAATAAATCTGAAGTAAGTGGGGTTTGAAATATAGTTTTTAAGGGGATGAATGAATGGAGAGACAAATGGAAAGAATAAAATAATACTAAAAAGATGCTACTTCAAAAATTAGAAAGGGGAATGTAAATTGGTATAGCCACATGGGAAATACCATGAAGGCTCCTTTAAAATTAAAAATAGAATTACTATATGATCCAACAATCTTACAGGCAGGAAATAAAATGAGCATCCTGAAGTGATATCAGCACTCCTGTGTTCATTTTAGCATTATTTACAACAGCCAGGATATGGCAACAACCTGAGTATCCATCAATAGATAGATGCATAAAGAAATTGTGACACATATATACAGTGGAATATTATTCGGCTATAAATAGAAGGAAATCCTGCCATGTGTGACAACATGGATAAAACTGGAGGACATTATGCTAAGTGAAATAAGCCAGACCCAGAAAGACAAATACTGTATGATTGCACTTATATGTGGAATCCTAAAAGGGTTGAGCTTAGAAACACAGAGTAGAACAGTATGCAGGGGCTAGAGGAAGGTGCAAATGGAGAGATGTTGATCAAAGGGGATAAACAATTAGTTATACGATAAAAAAGTTCTGGACCTCTAGTGTAGAGCATAGGTGGTGATGAATGTGTAAGCACTTTGACTGTGGTAATCATTATACAATGTATACATATATTAAATCATTATGCTGTACAGTTTGAATGTATTCAATCTTTATTTGACAACAAATATTTTAAGATAATAATTACAAGGGGCTGAAATTCAAAATCCGAACAGACCAAAAACCAGTAATGAGATTGAAACTGTAATAAAAATTCTTCCATCAAAGAAAAGCCCAGGGCCCGGTAGCTTCCTGCTGAATTTTACCAAACATTTAAAGAGGACGAATACCAATCCTACTTAAACTGATCTATAAAATAGAGGAGCGAATACTTCCAAATTCATTCTATGAGGCCAGAATTAACCTGATATCAAAACCAGACAAAGACACACCAAAAGAAGAAAGCTAATGAGGAACATTGATGCAAAAAATCATCAACAAAACATTAAAAATTCAAATTCAACAACACATTAAAAATAACACTCATCATGACCAAGTACAATTTACTCCAGGGATACAAAATGAATCACTTATGCAAATCATTCAAAGTGATACATTATATCAACAGAATGAAGGACAAAACCCATACGATCATTTCAATTGATGCTTAAAAAGCATTTGATAAAATTCAACATCCCTTACCGATAAAAATACTAAAAAAAACTGGGTGTTGAAGGAACATAGCTTAACAAAATAAAAACCATATATAACAGACCTACAGCTAGTGTCATACTGAATGGAGAAAAACAGAAAGCCTTTTTTTCCAAAACCTGGAAGAAGAGAAGGATTATCACTTTCACCACTCCACTGAACATAGTACTAGAAGTCTTAGCTAGAGTAGTCAAAAAGGAGAAACGAAAATAAAGAGTATCCATGTTGGAAAGGTAGAAGTCAAATTACCCTTGTTTGCAGATACTATGATCTTATATTTGGAAAAACCTAAAGATTCCACCAAAAAACTATTAGAACTGATAAACTCAGTAATGTTTCAGAATGCAAAATCAACATAAAAAAATCAGTGACACTTCTATATGCCAACAGAACAATCTGAAAAAGAACTCAAGAAAGAAATCCCATTTACAATAGCTACAAATAAAGCAAAGTACTTAGGAATAAACTTAATCAAAGAAGTGAAAGATCTCTACAATGAAAACTATAAAACATTGATGCAAGAAATTGAAAAAAAAAAACCAGAAAGATACTCTGTGTTTGTGGATCAGAAGAATCAATATTGGTAAAACATCCACACTACTCAAAGCAATCTATAGATTCAGTGCAATCCCTATCAAAATACCAATGACATTCTTCACAGAAATAGAAAAAAAATCCTAGAACCACAAAAGACCCAGAATAGCCAAAGCCATCCTCAAAAAAAAGGAGAACAAAATTGGAGGAATCACATTACCTGACTTCAAAGTATAGTACAGAGCTATAGTAACGAAAACAGCATGGTATTGGCATAAAAACAGATACATAGACCAATGGAAAAGAATAGAGAACCTGGAAATAAATCTATACATCTACAGTGAACTCATTTTTGACCAAAGTGTCAATCACATACATTGGGGAAAGGGCAGTCTTTTCTGTAGATGGTATGGGGAAAACTGGATATCTATATACAGAAGAATAAAATTAGACCAGTGTCTCTTGCCATATACAAAAATAAAATCAAAATAAATTACAGAGTTAAATCTAAGAACATAAACTATAAAATTGCCATACAAAAACAATGGAGAAACTCTCCAGGACAATGGACTAGGCAAGGATTTCTTGAGTAACACTCCCACAAGTGCAGGCAACCAAAACAAAAATGAACAAATGGGATCACATCAAGTTAAAAACCTCTCCATAGAAAAGGAAACAATCAGCAAAGTGACAAACTACAGAATATGGGAAGATATTTGCAAGCTCTTCATCTGACAGGAGATTAATAACCAGAATATTTAAGAAGCTCAAGCAACTAAATAGGAAAACAAATCTAGTAATCTAATTAAAAAATGAGCAAATGATCTGAATAGGCATTTCTCCAAAGAAGATAAACAAATTGCAAACAGGTATGTGAAAAGGTGCTCAACATTATTGATTATCAGAGAAAGGCAAATCAATACTGCCATGAGATATCATCTCACCCTAGTTAGAATGACTTTTATCCAAAAGTCAGGCCATAACAAATGCTGACAAGGATGTAGATAAAAGAAAATCCTCATACACCGTTGGTGAGAATGTAATTTAGTGCAACGCCTATGAAGCAGAGTTTGGAGAGTCCTCAAAAAACTACAAATAGAACTACTTTATGATCCAGCAATCCCACTGCCAGGTATATACCCAAAGATAGGAAATCAGCACTCCCATGTTTATTGTAGTGCTATTCACAACAGCCAAGATTTGAAACCAACCTAAGTGTCCATCAACAGATAAATGGATAAAGAAAAGTTGGCATCTATACACAATGGAGTTCTATTTGGCCATAAAAAAGAATGAGATCCTGTTATTTGAAACAAGTGAAATAAGCCAGGCATGGAAAGGCAAAGTTCACATGTCCTCACTTATTTGTGGGAGCTAAAAAATTAAAATAATTGAACTCATGCAGATAGAGAGTAAAATGATGGTTACCAGAGCCTGGAAACGGTGGTTGGGAGAAATAAGAATGGTTATTAGGTACAAAAATATAGTTAGATAGAATGAATAAGATCTTGTTTTTTAGTCCAGGCACAGTGGCTCATGCCTATAATCCCAGGACTTTGGGAGGCTGAGGCAGGCAGATCACTTGAGGCCAGGAGTTCAAGACCAGCTTGGCCAACCTGGCAAAACTCTGTCTTTACAAAAAGTGCAAAAATTAGCTGGAAGTGATGGCGTATGCCTATAATCCCAGCTACTTGGGAGGCTGAGGCAGGAGAATCATTAGAACCCAGGAGGCGGAGGTTGCAGTGAGCCGAGATCATACTACTGCAGTCCAACCTCGGCAACAGAGTAAGACTCTGTCTCAAAATAATAATAATCATCATCATCATCCAGTATTTGATCGCACACAGAGTGACTATACTTAACACTTAACTGTGTAAAGCAGATCACCTTTCCCAATGTCATTGGGCATCATGTAATCCACTGAGGTCCTGAAGAGAACAAAAACGTGGAAGAGGGAAGAATTTTCTCTCTGCCTGACTGTGTGAGCTAGGACATTGGTGCCTTAGTTCAAACTGCTATAATAAAATACTGTAGACTAAATTGCTTAAATAACAGAAATTTATCACATTTCTGGAGGCTAGAAAGTATAAGATTAAGGTGCCAGCAGATCCAGTGTCTGGTGAGGGTTCCCTTCCTGGCTTTTAGATGGCTGTCTTCTCATTGTATCCTCATGTGGTGGAAAGGAAAGAGCACACACTCTAGGGTCTTTTAGTAAGGGCACCAATCCTATTTATGAGACCTCTACATCATGACCTTATATTACCTCCCAAAGGCCTTACTTCTTAATACCATTACATTGGAGGTGAGGAGCTTAACAAATGAATATTAGCAGGACACAAATATTCAGTCCATAGGAACCAGACTCCTCTTGTCCTCAGACTGGAATTTTACCAGCAGGACTACTGGTTCTAAGGCCTTCAAACTTGGACTAGAATTTACATCAATTCTCCTGGTACTCCGACCTTCAAACTCAGACTGGAACAACATCACTTGCTTTCCTTGGTCTCCAGCCAGCTTGCAGATCATGGGACTTCCCACCCTCCATAATCGTGTGAGCCAATTAATTCCTTGCAATAAATCTCAATCTCTCTCCCTCTCCTCTCCTCCCCCATATCCTATTGTTTCTCTGAAGACCCTTTTCCTAATACAACCCCCTTTAAAGTCATTTTGGAATCCTTAAATACTTATTTGTTTCCATTACTTTTATGCTTAATTTTCCAAAGCCCCAATCTTAACATCACTTGTAGAGTCCAAGGGTAGCAAGGGTTAGCTAGGATGTGGAGAAAGGGCCATATTGTTGGTAGAAATGTAAATTGGTACAATCAATATGGAAAAAAGTATGGAGTTTCCTCAAAAAATTAAAAATAGAACTACTATATGATTCAGCAATCCCATTTCTGGGTATATATCCAAGGGAGATGAAATCAATATCTTGAAGAGTTATCCGTACTCTTATCTTTATTTTAGCATTATTCACCAGAACCAAGATATAGAAATAACCAAAATGTCTGTTGATAGATAAATGGATAAAGAAATTGTGGTGCATATATATAATAGGATATCATTCATTCTTGAAATGTAGGAAATCCTGCCATTTTTGAGAAAATAGATAAACCTGGAGGACATCATGCTAAGTGAAATAAGCCAGACACACAAAGACAAATACTGCATCTTCTCACTTATATATGGAATCGAAAAATCAAATTCACTGAAGCATAGAGTAGAATGGTAGTGCTACAGGTTGAAGAGAAAAATGAGTAGATGTTTTGATCAAGGGACACAAGATTTATTATGCAAGATGAATAAGTTCTGCACATCTAATATACAACAATGTGACTATAGTTAATAATATTGCATTGTATACTTGATATTTGCTAAAAGGCTAGATTTTAAGAGAGCTTACTACAAAAAAGCAAAGCAAAGAAAAATGATAACTGCTAGGTGATGAATATGTTAATTAGCTTGTGATTATTTCACAATGTATATTTATATTGAAACATCAACTTAAATACCTTAAATATATACAGCTTTTATTTATTAATTGTACCTCAATAAATCTGGAAGAAAAACTATACCCTATTCTCATAGTACTTTTTTTGGAGAATAAATTTGTGTTTTTAAAAATATGTTATTTATGATAACATGTAATGAAGTTACTACTTTTGGTTTTTAACAAATTGCTGAACTTTTTTTTTCAATTTTGTATTCAAATACAGTGATTATTAGACAATTTTCACGTGAGAGTGTAATGATTCCTAAGAGTAAATGTTTGCGAACTGCTGATAAGGCTTTTGATACTTTGCAAATAATTCCACATTTATTATGTGATTTTGAGTAGTTTTATCTTTTATTAAATCAAGACATGATTCACATACTATAATATTCACCCCTTTAATCCATACAATTCAATTATTTTTAGTATACTCACAAAGTTTTACAATCATCACCACTATCAAATTCCAGAACTTTCCATAACCCAATAATAAACCTTGTACTCATCAGCAGTTACTCCCTCCCCCATCCCTCTTTCCCCAGCCCCTGGAAACTGCTCATACACTTTGTCACTGTGGATTGACCTATATTAAATATTTCATATTAAGAGAATCATAATATGTGGCCTTTGTGTCTGGCTTGTCTTAGCACAAGGTTTTTAAGGTTTATCCATGTTGTAGCATGTATCAGAATTTCATTCCCTTTTATGGCTGAATATTTTATTGTACAACAATACCACATTTGTTTATCCATTCATTAAAGGATATTTGGATTGTTTCCAGTTTTTGATGCTAGTATGAAAAATGCTGCTATGAACATTCATATACAAGTTGTTGTGTATACAGATATGTTTTTATTTCCGTTGGGTATATACCTAAGAGTGAAATCACTAGGTCATAGTATAACTTTATGTTTAACTTTTTGAGGAACTGTCAAACTGTTTTCCAAAGAGGCTGAACAATTTTTTGTTCACAAGCAGTGTATGAGAATTCAGTTTCTCCATGTATTAGTCCATCTTCACGCTGCTGATAAAGACATATCTGAGACTGGGCAATTTACAAAAGAAAGAGGTTTATCGGACACAGTTCCATGTGGCTGGAGAGGCCTCATAATGATGGCAGAAGGCAGGGGAAGCAAGTCACATCTTACATAGATGGTAGCAGGCAAAGAGAAAGAGCTTGCACAGGGGCACTTCCATTTTTAAAGCCATCAGATCTCGTGAGACTTATTCACTATCACAAGAACAGCACGGGAAAGACCCACCCCCATGATTCAACTACCTCCATCCGGATTCTTCCTACGACACATGGGAATTCTAGGAGTTACAATTCAAGATGAGATCTGGGTGGGAACACAGCCAAACCATATCACTCTATATACTTGCAAACACTTGTTATTGTCTGCTTTTTTTCATTTCAGGCATTTCAGTGGGCAAGAAGAAGTATCTCACTGTGGTTTTGATTTGCATCTCCTTTATGGCTAATGAGCTTGAGAATCTTTTCTGGACTTATTGGCCATTTGTGTATCTTCTTTATAGAAATGTCTACTAAGATCTTTTGCCTATTAAAAGTTGTTTTTTTATATTACTGAGCTGTAATTGTTTTTATATATATTACAAATACCAGACCCTTATCAGATATAAGATTTGCAGATATTTTCTCTCATTCTTCAGGCTCATGTTTCACTTTCTTGATTGTCTTTGAAGCTCAAAAGCTTTTAATTTTAATGAGGTCCAATTTGTCTAGTTTTTCTTTGGTTACTTATGTTTTGGGGTCATTTCTGAAAAAGGAATGCCAAATTTAAGGTCACAAAGATTTAAATCTATGTTTCTTCTATGAGTTTTATAGTTTTGTCTCTTACTTAGGCCTTTGTTCCATTGTGAGTTAATTTTTGTATATAGTGTAAGGCAGGAGTTCCACTTCATTGCTTTCATGTGAATATCCAGTTGTCCCAGTCCAATTTGTTGAAAAGACTATTCTTTCCCCCACTGAATTGTCCTGGCCCCCTTATCAGAGTAGTTTTACTTCTGCCTCAATTTTTCTTACTTCCAAGTTAGTCTTGATTAATTATGTCTTTTGCCCAAGTTCAAAGTGCACATTCTCAAACAAAGAAGTAACTCCCAGGAAATTAGACAAAATATTTGGCAATGAACTCAATTCTAGGAAATGGTTTAACTCGATGTCTATTAAAACATCTTCCGGGATAATCTGTCATAGCAAGCTACTGGCTTTGTAAGAATATGAATAAGTCTGTGTAAAAATTAACTTAAAGTTTCCCTTATCTTATGTAGACTGGATTTCCTAAGGTCCTATTAGTGGGCTGTGCTAAAAACTGTCTGATGCAGCAAATTTTTCGACTACTTCCTCGGATTGACTTCGGGTAGCTTCTTTTGTATTTTTTTAAGTTTTTTATTTTTTTATTTTTATTTTTTTAAAGAAGTGTAGCCACAAAGATTAGAAATGCATTGCTACAAAGAAATATATGAAGCTGGGTAATTAATAAAGAAAAGAGGTTTATTTGGCTCATTGTCCTGCATTCTGTACAAAAAGCATGGTGTCAGCATTTACTTCTGATAGGGTTCTCAAGAAGCTTCTAATTATGGCAGAAGGCAAAGGGGAGCCAGCTTGTCACATGGTAAGACAGGGAGCAAGATAGAGAGGAAGGAGGTGCCAGGCCCTCTCAAACAAACATATCTCATGGGAATTCATGGAGTGATAACTCACTCATTACCCTGAAACCAGTGCCAAGCCATTTATGAGGCATCTGCTCTCATAATCCAAACACCTCCTACTGGGTCCACTTCCAACATTGGGGGTCACATTTCAACATGAGATATAAAGGGGACAAAACATCCAAACTATATAATTAATAAACAGCTAAAGAGCATCTCCCAACATGAAAGAGTTTGCCTATTAGCTATTATAAGAATACATTTGCTGAGTTAACGATACTAGGCAGCAAGGAGCAAGCTTAAGATGAAAAGAGGCTTTCAGACTTTCATGAGGCTTTCAGGCTTTCCGACCAAGGGAGCATAACATCACAATGACAGATAAAAATTAAGCAATAGTTTTTTTTTTTATTTTATTATATATTTTTTAAGGAACTTGTGGAATAGGGGAATAGCAGATAATTGCCATGAATGTTTTAGGTATGGAGAGAATACTGATGTCAGATTAAATTAAGCTAATAATAAAATAAAGTAACTCTCAAATATGTGCTATCATTTGGGGGAAGAGATATAAACAGGGATTATACTTTTCTTAAAAGGGGGAAATCAATCCAACTAACATTTCTTAACAATGGTTTGGATAGTAAGACTTTTGGTAGAACTGCAGTGTGTCAAGGCAAAGTCCCTCTATTCCCTGCCAACTTGTTTTATCAGAGTCACTTTCAAATGGATTGAGACAGAGTAATGCAGATTATGGAGATAGGGTAAGCACTATGACTGCTTAGCAGCTACACTGTCACATAAAAGAATAGAAAGAAAGATCTGAAAAGTGTTTTTACACACATTCGAGTTTGCTCTGTTTACTGCTGCAATGGTATAGTTAGATGAATTTGAGTTGCTCAATAGATTTCTTCAGAATTGGAATTTAATAAAAAATTATTTGCATATTCTGAAAAAGTTGATTCGGCCTTGGCTTCCAAAGTTGTTTTGAACTGTGTGTTTTTTAAATTTGTCTTTATATATGTCTCAGAGAAGGTAACTGCGAATCAGATTGGTAAGCAGGTGCTTTTTAAATTCCATTTTCTCTAACATTTTACAGTCCTTCTGTCTTAGTCCATTTTCATGCTGCTGATAAAAACTTACCTGAGCCTGGGCAATTTACAAAAAAAAAAAAAAAAAAAGGGTTTAATGAACTTACAGTTCCATGTGTCTAGGGCGGCCTCACCATCATGGCGGAAAGTGAAAGGCACTTCTTACATGATGCTGGCAAGAGAGAAGACTTGTGAAGGGAAACTCCCATTTAAAAAAAAGAACATCAGATCTCATGAGACTTATTTACTAACATGAGAACAGCATGGGAAAGATCTGTTACCATGATTCAATTACCTGCTAGCAGGTCCCTCCCAGAACATGTGGGAATTCAACACGAGCTTTGGGTGGGGAAACAGCCAAACCATATCATTCCACTCCTGGTCCCTCCCAAACCTCATGTCCTCACATTTCAAAACCAATCATATCCTCCTAACAGTATGCCAAAGTCTTAACTCATCTCAACATTAACTCAAAAGTCCACAGTCCAAAGTCTCATCCAAGACAAGGCAAGTCCCTTCTGCCTACGACCCTGTGAAATCAAAAGCAAATTAGTTATTTCCTAGATACAATGGGGATACAGACATTGGGTAAATACAGCTGTTCCAAATAGGAGAAATTGGCCAAAACAAAGGGGCTACAGAGCCCATGCAAGTCTGAAATCCAGCAGGGCAGTCAAATCTTAAAGCTCCAAAATGATTTCCTTTGACTCCATGTCTTACATACAGGTCACAATGATGCTAGAGGTAAGTAAGCTACCATGGCCTTGGGCAGCAAGGCTGCTGTGGCCATGCAGGGTGCAGCCCTGCTCCTGAGTTTCACAGGCTGATGTTGAATGTCTGCGGCTTTTCCAGGCATGCGGTGCAAGCTCTTGGTGGATCTACCATTCTGGGGTCTAGAAGATGGTGACTGTCTTCTCACAGCTCCACTAGGTGGTACCCCAGTAGAAACTGTGTGGGGTCCCCAACCCCACATTTCCTTTCCTCGCTTGCCTAGCAGAGGTTCTTCTTGAGGGCCCTGCCCCTGCAGCAAACTTCTGCCTGGGCATCCAGGCATTTTCATACATCCTCTGAAATCTAAGTAGGGGTTCCCAAACCCCAGTTCTTGACTTCTGTTCCCTCACAGGCTCATTACCACCATGTGAAAGCTGCCAAAGCTTGGGGCTTGTACCTTTTGAAACCACAGCCTAAGGTCTACATTGGCCTGGGATGCAGGACACCAAGTCCTTAGGCTGCACACAGCATGGGGACCCTGGACCCAGTCTGTGAAACCATTGTTTTCCTTCTAGGCCTGTGAAGGGAGGGGCTTCTGTGAAGACCTCTGACATGCTCTGAAGATATTCTCCCCATTGTCTTGGGGATTAACATTCAGCTTCTCATTACTTAATCAAATTTCTGTAGCTGGCTTGAACTCAGAAAATGGGATTTTCTTTTCTATTGCATTGACAGGCTGCAAATTTTTCAAATTTTATGCTGTGCCCTTTTAAAACTGAATGTCTTTAACAGCACCAAAGTCATCTCTTGAATGCTTTGCTGCTTAGAAATTTCTTCTGCCAGATACCCTAATCATCTATCTCAAGTTCAAAGTTCCACAGATCTCTCAGGCAGGGGCAATATCCCACCAGTCTCTGCTAAAACATAACAAGAGTCACCTTTGCTCCACTTTCCAACAAGTTTCTCATCTCCATCTTAGACCACCTCAGCCTGGATTTCATTATCCATATCATTATCAGCATTTTGGTTAAAATCATTCAACAAGTCTCTAGGGAGCTCCAAACATTCCCACATTTTCCTGTCTTCTTCTGAGCCCTCCAAGCCGTTCCAACCTCTTCCTGTTACCCAGTTCCAAAGTCACTTCCATATTTTTGGGTATGTTTTCAGCAGTACCCCACTCCTTGTACCAATTTACTGTATTAGTGCATTTTCACGCTTCTGATAAAGACATACCCAAGACTGGGCAATTTATAAAAGAAAGAGGTTTAATTAACTTACAGTTCCACATGGCTAGGGAGGCCTCACAATCATGGTGGATGGTGAAAGGAGAGAAAACTTGTGTAAGGAAATTCCCCTTTTTAAAGCCATCAGATCTTGTGACTTATTTGCTATCATAAGAATAGCATGGGAAAGACCTGCCCCCATGATTCAATTACCTCCTACCAGGTCCCTTCCACAACATGTAGGGGAATTCAAGATGAGATTTGGATGGGAACACAGCCAAACCATACCACCTTCCATCATAGATATAAACAAAGAAAATGTCCTCTCTTCCTTTTCCCTATGTATGTCAAAGTTGTTAAAGTGAATGTCATACTGAGGGTAACAGTCAAGAAAGGAGGACCTCAGAGCAGGTGTGTCTAGCTGTTGGGAAGGTCACCTGAAAAAGGTTTAAAATCTGTGTCAGGTGTGGAAAAATAGAAGAAACACCAGTTTGGGAATCGGAAAGAAGAGATCTCAGAACACTCCAATAATTTTGGGAGAAGCTTTAAACCTACCCCAAATTCTAAAAGCTAGGCTTCATGGCTTGGAGAAACCACCCATTCCTATGGTTCAAAGAGTCAATGAAGTAATGTCTACAATACAAAATACCCAGTTGTATTCATCAGTTCTGCCACTGCTATAAAGAAATACCTGAGACTGTGTAACTTATTTACAAAAAAAAAAAAAAAAAAAAAGGCTCATGGTTCTGCAGGCTGTACAGGTAGCATGACTGAGGAGGGCTCAGGAAACTTTCAATCATGGTGGAAGGTGAAGGGGAAGCAGGTATGGCTTAAATGGCTGGAGCAGGAGGGAGAGAGAGAGGGGGATGCGCCACACACTTTTAAACAACCAGATCTTGCAAGAACTCACCCATTATCATGAGAATAGCACCAAAGGCGAAATCCACCCCCATGATCCAATCACCTCCAACCCACATTGAGGATTACAATTTGACGTGAGATTTGGGCAAGGATATGGACCCAAACCATATCACCAAGAATCTATGAAACACCAGTACACATGAGCTATTATCAAAAATGAGCTTTTCAGATTTCCTAATAAGGTCAATATCAATGACCACTTTTATTAGTCAGCGTTCTCTAGAGGGAAAGAACTAATGGAATATATATAATTCTATATATAATATATAATATAATTCTATATATAATATATTATATAGAGAATATATAATATATATTTATATTATAATATATATAATTATATATTATTATTAACTCACATGATCACAAGATACAACAGGCCATGTGCAGGCTGAGGAGCAACGAGAGCCAGACCAAGTTCCAAAACTGAAGAACTTAGAGTCCGATGTTTGAGGGCAGGAAACATCAAGCATAGGAGAAAGATGTAGGCTAGGAGGCTAGGACAGTCTCTTTTCACATTTTTCTGCCTGCTTTTCATTCTAGCTGTGCTGGCAGCTGATTAGATTGTGCTCACCCAGATTAAGGGTGAGTCTGCCTTTCCCAACCCAATGACTCAAATGTTAATCTCTTTTGGTGACACCTTCACAGACACACCCAAGATCAATACTTTGTGTCCTTCAATCCAGTCAAGTTGACACTCAGTACTATCCATCACACCACTGTAGTAGTCTAGATATCTGATTGAACGCCTAAATA
The DNA here is from genome assembly GCF_008728515.1 of Papio anubis. Lineage (NCBI taxonomy): Eukaryota > Metazoa > Chordata > Mammalia > Primates > Cercopithecidae > Papio > Papio anubis. Next base: position 35,360,470 of record NC_044979.1, read on the forward strand.
AAATCAATTACATTCTTACCTTATATTCCTAAAAATATCTAAGAGCATTCAAAGGGTACATACAATGGAGAATAAATAAAAATATGTTAGGAGAATAAAGGAAAGGGCAAAAAGGGTAGAAAGAAAGTCAGAAGTGAAATCAGCACTCAGATGCAGGCCACAGGACCCTTCAAATGAACAGAGATGGACAAAATCTTAGCTCTCAGCTTCAGGCAGCCAGTTTGAGAAGGGAATTCACCCATGTCGTGAGTCACAAGGTACCCAGCAAAACCCCCAGGAGCCATATAGGGAATCTTATCTCTGTGGATCTTCAGAGAGGGGACTTTGTAATAGAGTGAATAGAATCCTCAACAACATCCACATAGCAAACCCAGAGTCTTATTCCATATAGCTGTTTTGAAAGTCACCATTCTAAAAACTTTATGTGTATTTTCCCACTCAGATTCAAACAACCTTGTGAACTAGGTCAATTTTTATTTCCATTTGAAGGGAAGAAAACTTGGACACAGTTAATTAATCCATTTTCACACTGCTATAAAGGTACTACCCAAGATAGGATAATTTATAAACAAAAGAGGTTTAATTGACTCACAGTTCTGCATAGCTGGGAGGCCTCAGGAAACTTACAATCATGGCAGAAAGGGAAGCAGGTACCTTCTTCACAAAGTGGCAGGAGAGAAAAGAGTGAATGGCGAAGAGCCCCTTATAAAACCAGCAGCTCTTGCAAGAACTGACTATCACCAAAATAGCAAGGGAGAAAACCACTCCCATGATCCAATCACCTCCCACTGAGTTTCTCCTTCAACAGGTGGGGATAATGAGGATTACAATTCAAGATGAGCTCTAGGTGGAGACACAGATGCAAACCATACCAGAGAAGTTAAATGACTTACACCAGCTACCACATTCAGTAAATGATGAAGGTGGAATTCAAACACAGGCATTCCAGTTTCAGAGCTGATCCTTCAAAATTAGTCAAATTATTCAGAAAAAACTATTTCATAAGAGAGTCATGCAAGACCATCTATGGAAGTAGCTCTGTAGTACTGTGGCTTAATTCTTGAATATAACAGAGATTCTCAAACTTCAGCATACACAGGAATCTCTTTCATAGTTAACAAAGCTGCACAGGGGATTTTAATTATGGTAGACCATTTAAAAACCTTAACTAGAGCAGTGATTTTTCTAACATTAGAATGAACTAGAGTCACCTGGAAGGCTTGTTAAACCAGCAATCCCGCCCTCCTGACCCCTCCTCCAAGTTTCTGGTTCAATACACCTCATGGGGCCTGAGAGTTACATTTCTGACAGATCCCCAGGTGATGTTCATGGTGCTGATGTTCATGTTGGTAGGACCACAGCCTTTGGGCAATCATCATTAGTGATATTCTAAACAGGATTATTTGTTGATAAACAGTGAATATAAAATTTTAAATTAAATTAAAATTTTATTTTCTGAGAAATATATGGTTCCGTCTTTTGTTATTGGGATAAATGCTAAAAAATAGACTCAGTCCTGGTGCATAGCACATGGCTTGTAGACACGTAGGCATTTTGCTTTTATAAGATTGGTGCAAAAGTAATTGCATTTTTGCCATTACTTTTAATGGCAAAGACCGCAATTATTTTTGCACCAACCTAATATAAGCTAAAAATAAAACCCTAAGCCCCTCAACCAACTGAATGGATACCTCTCTTGGCCAAGGGGACCCCAGAGAAACCTTAAATACTGAGTTTCTAGCCATGACTGGACAGGAGGTCAGACCTCATTGTACCCACTCCCTTTTACAATTTAGACACAACAACTGACTAGCATTAACGTTAAAATACAGATTATAAGACTGGCAGAATGATTCTTTGTGGCAGTAAGATACCAAATCATAAACATGACCTAAGGTCATGCCATGCAAGGGTTAGGTCATGAACCCCTGCACTTAAAGAATAAACTGTGTTCTAACTGCCACATGGTTTTTCTTTTGCTTTATCAGCTGAACAAGCACTGACCTTGAGATAAGCAATATTGAAAGAATTGTAGCTCACTGCCAGATGATGACTAACCGACCCCTTGTTCCACAGCTCATAACAACAGCTTTAATCGAACAAGGTACTGATTCCTGCAACTTTCCCATGATAAGAGACAGCAAACCAAGGACTGGTTCTGGCCAGTTTACACACTTGAGTGCCTTCAAGTCTCTACTTCGTCTTTTGATCTATAGGGCATACTTTTATACATTTAAATGTTAAGTCTTCTAATGGGTCCTATGTAACATTTATTCAATATATATGCATTAGGACCACCTTCATGAATATTCATAACTCCTCCTGTAACCTGTTGAATATGTATACTTGGCCAAGATATTCAACATAAATCCCTGTTCCACCCTTCCCTCCCTTGAAGTGCCTGCTAATGGCTTTGACTGGAGGTTATGCTTCTTAGCCTGTAAGAATGGCCAACTTGCAGGCTGTAACCCTTTATAAGAAATAAAGTCTCCTTTCTGAATTTATAAATTGTGTGATTTTTAAGTTAACACTTTCAAGATAAGGGATTATACTATCTGACATAAAGTCTTATTCAACTGTTACACAGCATGGCCTTTTGGAAGTCACTTCCCACTCCAAGCAGTTTATCAACATATTCTTTCCAGCCACAGAGAAGACTTTCCCTAAAGACATTTTCATTAGTATTTATTTCTAGAAATTGCAAAATATTCTGAATGATGAATAGGAATTTCATACATGGACAAAGCTTGGAAGAATGTCTCAGGCAGAAGACAGAGGCTTGGAGGTGTAAGAGCACATGTTTTATTTAGGATTGGTTTGGTTTTTCTTGGGTAGGGTGTGCTTTATAGACAAGCATGAAGTGTGATGCAGGCTGGTGTAGGGAAAGAGGCTGATGATATAGGCTGGCATTAGAGTCTGTAGGGTCTTTTAAATTATGTAGGAAGACTGGACTCTCTCCTTTCCCAAGTGGAGAGCTCTTGACATGTCTGAACATTCTGTTTCTTTTGAGAAGAGCCCTCTGGTGGATTGTGGAGCATTCAGCATTGTGGAAGTTGTCAGGAATGGATACAGAGACCAGTTAGGAGACCCTGGAAATAGTGAGAGATGATGAGAACCTGAACAAAAACAGTGGTCATGGGGATGAAGGAGATGACAGACATTCAAAGGCAAGTAAAATCGAGAGCCCTTAAGGATGGAAGGAGGGAGGGGTGTGAGCGAGAGGAAAGAACCAATGTAATATCCACATCTCTGATTGATGGGGGCTGGGTACCTTCTTGGTGCTATGACCAATCATATATTCCAGTTTGCCTAGGACTTTCCTAATTTTAACACTGAAAGTCCGGTGTCCCAGAAAATTCACAGTCCTGGGTAAACTAGCACAGTTTGCCACCCTAGTGATGAAACTGATGTCCTGGTCCTTGAGATCACTACCCGGCCCTTCCATGGCCACTAAACTGCCCTCTACCCCCTTCTCTGCCAAGTTTTCTAAATTAATGCATTTGTACCCTAGACTCCGTTCCTGATCCAAGAACAGAATACCCACTGGTCAGGACAGCTGCTTGACTCTAGTACAATCATCTAGGGAGCAGTACCTCTACATAGCTTCCTTCTCTCAGTGTCTGCACCCTCTGTCTCACATTCTGACCAGAAATATACCACAAGACAAGCTTCTTGGAAGTCTCTCTAGCCCCTCTGACTTTAAATATCCTCACTTCTGGAGTCTTATGCTCTGTGTCCTCCTCATTAGTTGGCAACAAATTATGGTGCATATATGAAGCCAGAAATAGTAGAGTTAGAGAAAGAACACTAGCTTTGGAGTCAAATAGATCTGAATCTGGACTTTGAGTGAGTGAACTCAAGCAAGGTACTTAATCTCTTGAAGCCTCATCTATAAACATGAGATTGTTGTTGGAAATCAATAATATGACAGATACAGAATGCTAGCCATTCATCATTTGATTTTTTCTTTCTTAGGTCTTTATAATTTTAGATGTTGCCTTTTTCTCAAAGAGTCTGAAATTAATTCATTGTCTCAGCCTTAGTCCTTCCAAATCCACACTCCTTCTTTTCTCAGCAGCCTCTACTGAGACCCCTGGAAGGCTGTTGCTGAGTCTGCCCAAAACATAACATTCCTATAGGAGGAAGAAGAGTGATTGGTAGGAAATATATTAGTAGTTTCCAATACTACTATGGTCACACTAACTCCATATGTGTTTTGTTGAGTGTCTGATTATGGATTCATACATGCATTCACCCATGTTTGGTTCTGATGTCATTTCCTTTCTGGAAAATATAGTTCTAATTTTTGAATAAATTAGTGAAGGATAATTCTTCTTTCTTTGGAGAAATCAATGATACAGTAAGTATAATTGCTAATTCTTCTTACTCAGACAAATGCATATTTCAAAGTATAGAGGAGGAATTGGTTGGTGAAGCCAAAAGTAATTTATGCCTTAAAAAACTGTTTATATCCTTTTTAGTATTTATGCTAGTCAAGGAGTAGAAGGCTTTCTACAATCAGCCGAATAACCCAAACTTCTGGAAGGTTTATTTTATTGGAAATGTGGTTTTGTGCTCCAAGACAGGAGATGGGTAAATAGCATCTTGACAGTCAACAACATAAGCATTATTACTATTAACTCTATATCAGTGAGTTAGATGTCAATCTTGGGGCAGATTCTAGAATGGACTACTGAAAGGAGACAATTGTATAGACTCAAGTGTGAAAGGAAAATATCTTGGGCGCCTAAAATCACTAAGGAGAACTGAAGCTGGAAATTGCTTAGGGCAAACCTGCCTCCCATTCTATTCCAAGTTATCCCTCTGTTTGATGCCTCTACTGAGATAGATGCATATCTGATTGCCTCCTTTGGAAAGGGTAGTCAGAAACTCAAAAGAATGTGAGTTTGTGTCTCACCTATCTGTGACCTGGAAGCTCTGTCCCTGCTTAGCATCTTCCTGCCTTTGCTTCAAGTTGTCTAGCCTTTCCAGATTGAACCAATGTCCTTCTTACATATATTGATTGATGTCCCATGTCTCCCTAAAATGCATACAACCAAGCTGTGCATTGACCACCTTGGGTACATGTCATCACGACTTCCTGAGGCTGTGTCACAGGCACATCTTCAACCTTGACAAAATAAACTTTCTAAATTAACTGAGACCTGTATCAGACTTTTCTGGGTTCACACAAGTTAATAGTAATACTCAAAAGCTTTCTAGTAAAAGGATTTCAACTTGAAAGAATATACTTGAAGAAGGGAATCTGTTGAGTATAATATCAATGATTTTAGATTAAAATGTAGAGGACACTATTACTAAATATGTGCATAGCATACATATGATAAATAAGTCATGGCAATTCAAAGCATATGTACAAACCTAACAAGATGAAAACAAGAAAAATGTGCCATATTTATCATTATGACAATGTAGAGATTACTTAGCTTTAATACATAAAAAAATATTTTTGAATGTTTATTGGATAATAAGCTCAATATGTTTCTGCAATGTAAAAAAACTCATGCAATTTTGCCTGCATTGCTATGAGAATCATGTCCAGAACCAAGGAGGTGTCAGTGTACTCCTGCTTTTTGCTGCCAAACAGAATCTGAAATAGAACATTCAACTCAGGAACTCAGCCAGAGTCAGAGAGATGAGTGCTCAGGATAGTGAAGAGATTTAACATTTGAGATATGAGGAGTAGTTGAAGCAAATGGAAATGGGAGGACTTCAAGTATATAAAGACACATGGAAGAGAAGTTCAAGTTCTCCCTCTCATGGTCCCAAGAAGCAGAATTAAAACAGTAGATGAAGCTACAAGAAGACAAATTTTGTCTCAATGGCAGACAGAAAGTAAGTCTAACAGAGAGGAAAGGAGGTATTTAAATATGAAATGAGGAGAAATGAGTCGTCCATCAGTAAAGGTATTGAGAAAAAATGGGCTCTTTGACATGGATATTACATGGAGGCCTAGATCAATTTTTCAAACCAAAGTTACTGTGGTTTTCAGAAAGTCACACGAGGCCAAGACTCTTGCCATGAGAACTTGTAATTATTTTAGGGACTATGAAAATGGAGATTGTTATGCAAAATAACAGAGCATTCACAATTAATTGCCTCCAATTGCGTTTGTCTTATGCTCTACTAAGTCACTTGGAGTTATTTGCTGTGAATAGGCTGTCTTTCCCTAGTGGAGGCACAGTATTTTATTCATATCAATTCACTCACTAGAAAAATCTGTATTTGGGTCCATTTTATTAACCTCATTTCTTTTAAAACCTCCTGGAGATCAAATTATTCACTACTATCATTTGTTTATCTGGGACAAAAGTATAAATCAAGCTCTGTCCTCATGGCCTATCTGCCAATTAATGTGGTTTAATGTACAATGATAAAAGTTGAGAAGAAAATATTGTTCTGAAAAATGTATCTTTTAGAATCAACGATAAGGAAAATGGATAAAAATGTAAGTATAAAGGACTCGTCAGAATAAATGTTGGTATGTTTCTTCGTGAGGTTGTAAGGCACACATTTTCTTTAAATACTGAATTTTCTTCATAAGCAACCAGTTTGAACCAAAAGCCACCAACCGCATATAATAAAAGAAGCCAAGTGGTGAAGAACAGTGAATGCTGTAGCTATGCCAACAGAAAATTACTGTGAGAGGGCAGCCTGGCTAACTTCCTATATTCATGTTAATAACATATTGTCAGCTAGTCTATGCTTAGGTAAAAAAAATTTCCAAAGATGGGTCAGCCTGACAGGAAGCTGGATTGTGTCAATGTCATTTATTACACTTAAAATAAGTTCACCATAAGAATTATGTTAACACTTTATCTCTTCATTGTTATCAGGGATGGGAGATGTTCCAAAGAGACAATATTTTTGGTGGTGAAAATGGCAGGGGAAATATTAGGGTTTTTTTTTTTTTTCTGAAAGAGAAAAATGAACACATTTGGCCATGAGCAACAGTGAATTTGTAGCAGAATGGAGATGACCAGGGGAAAACGTTTCCTTCATTAATTTCTTTAAACTTGTTTTTTTCTAGCTATAGTCAAAAGCAGTTTCTGACTGGCTAGTCTGAGTTCCATGGAAGCCTTCTGATTTGACAGGAGGAGTGGACACTTGGATCAGCTGGGATTATAAGGTATTTCTCCATGATCCATTTCTATGGATTTCCATTTCTAAGAGTCCTAGAATCACAGCAGTCATCACCCAAGTACTGATGTAATAAATGCCATATCCAGGGGTCCTGGATTCATCTCTGAATATGCTAAACATTTTCAAAAGGATTACAATACAGTTGCCTGTGTCAAGACATGACTGTGACACCAGGTGGCTGTGCAGGGGAGGGGGACACAAGCAGGAAGAGGAGTGGAGCAAACAGTGTTCTAGACATTTGAGACTAGTTTTACTCAACTTCCCTTTTCTAATAGTATGTTAAGTGTCCTGGAATGTCCTTTCTCTTCCCTTCTCTACATTCCTAGCTCCTTGAATTTTCCTCTTTCACTTCCCAGAGAACCCAAGATTAAAATATGGTAAGGCTCAGCCAAGAGAAAATTATTCCTCCCCACCCTGATGGAGGGTGTGGCCAGTGGTGTCTTGGCTTCAGAGCTGACATATTCTGGCAGGTGCTGTTATTGCTAGAAGGAGGTCTTCCTGTTTAGGAATTTGCTTTCCTTTTCAGTTCATGAGCATTCAGGTCTTCACCTTGTAGGACACAGTTCAATCTTCATCTATTCAGTCAGTCATTTATTTCATTACACTGGAATAATAATTATTGAAATTTTGGTTAATAATAAATGATGTTAATTTAAGTTTTAGGGACTTGTGTATAAATATACAGTCTCTAGGGTAGATTATTCTACCCCAGCTAATTATTTTATCCTTTATCTTAGGAAATGAAAGTAAAAACTAATATAGTTAATTGACATCAGCCTGGAAATTTTACTATATACATAATCTACATGCTTTTCTTTCATCAAGAAGACTCAACATCTTAAGGAATAGAGAGGTGAGCAGAAAAAGAAATGAAACTCTGAAAAGTGCTAATGTAAATGACTACAGGATGCTACTCAGGAAAAAAGATCATCTTAGTTTTAACTGTATCTAAAATGTTTGAGGATTCAGCTCATATACTCAAAGAGTATACCCTTCACAGCGCAGTGCTTGTAAGTTATGCAATTTATGAAGGTAACCAGAGTATATAATTAAGGGTACACTGTGAGTGGGTTTTTGCATTAAGGGCTAGTCAAAGCTTAAGAACAAATGAATGTTGGGAGAAAATCTGGCTTACATTTTTTGGCCAATAATCTCAACAATAGCAATTGAATAAACCTGGTATGCACTTTGAACTCTAAAAACCCTAAGAGTGAAAATAGAAACACATAATTGAAGCAAACGCACTGTCTTTTTATATACAAATGCACCTGGCTGTTTTCACCAGCATAGTAAAAGTGTATACTGAGTATGTACACTTTTTCATCTAAGTGTTTATATGTATGGGTATATTTGCAATGGGGCAAATATTTTCCATTGAAAAGCCATATCTCATTGCAAATCTATATACTCTACTGACAAACTGCTTGAGTAAACCATACTATATAAACAAGGAAGCTAATTGGTTTCCATTTATCTATACTCATAGGTAAGTTTAGAGAAAGTATTCTTTGAGTATTTACTTGTACCCAACACTTTACTAGGGATATAAGTGATGCAAAGGAAGTAGTCTGTACTTCCTTGTACTCAAATAATTAACAATCTTACAGAAGATGTAAGATTTACATGCATTATTAAAATAGTAAATAACATCAGTCTACTCATAGGCCACAATGTGTCTTACAGATATTATCTATGATTTTCAAACTTTACTGTGCGTTAAAAATTACACAGGGTGCCAACAAAACATGAAGGTTTCAAAGTCACATTTAGATCCAAAAGGGCAGAGAATCTGCATTTTTGTCAAGCACCTGATACTATTTGAATACAGTTGACTCAAGGACCACCCTGGGTGTGTGCATGGAAACTCAAGGATCGGGGATTTGGGCAAGCACTGGGATTGTTAGGATGGTTTTGAGATGAATCTACAAGGTCAAACTTCAACAATGGGTAGCATTTAAAACAGAGATGAAACCATATTCTTGGAAGAAGGAAAGGCTTGAAGAACACAAATTTGGGAGTTAACATTATAAACATAAGCCTAAGAAAGAGATAACCAGAAGGTAGGCCTGAGATACGCATGTGAGACAACTGGATAAAAACTAGTTTCCACTCCCCTCAGTTGGTTAGACCACTCAAGCATCTTGGACAATCTAACTTCTTTACTACCAATAAGAAACCCTTCATTTCCTCTGTGCTTAAACCTGAGTTTCACGTAATTTACGACCATCCAGAGGGCTCAGTGGCAAACCTCAGAACTATAGTCCCTAAACTAACCAAACCAGGTATCTCCATACAAATTCTAGACTTGAAGATTTAGTGCTTAGTGCCAAATGATTGTTCATGATGGTAGACCTCAAACGTAGTACAAGAAGCATTGCCTTAGGTGCCAGAAAGAACTGGATTCAAATGAATGGTTTTACCATTTAGTACCTGGGATATTTTACTTTACCTCTTTGAATGTTAGTTTTCAAATCTATAAAATATAAATAATAATAACAATACATATATATAACTTGTATCAAGTTTTGGAGATTAAATGAGGTACTAAATGTAAACTCTCTGGGACATAGGAGGTAACTATAACAATGAATGAATGAACAATATTTGTGATTTTTTTGGTAAACATGTTTTTTAATAAAGGGCTAGTCGAAGCTTAAGAACAAATGAATGTTGGGAGAAAAACATGTTTTTGTGAAAATCATGTTTTAAATGAACTGATTCATGATTCTGTAATGGTGTGATTCAGTTTAGATAAAACGTAACACAATTATGATGTAGTAAGATTTATGATTTTCTGTACAAAGAGGTGAAATTTCACAACTGTGACTAATTTGTTCTAGGCATGGAACTAGTTAAAGCGTGATGTGATTTGAAGGGTACCTTAAGATATGTATCCAAGGGACCCCGAAGTCTCCCTTAGAGTTTCATTCCCCAGTGACTCTTGCAGAGACATTCAGCTCACATAAGTCATTCATGTTTAGTGCAAATTATCTTATTAGATTTTTTCTCTCGGTGACAGTGAAGAGAAAACCACTGAGGAATAAGAGGTTGGCTGAAGGTAAGGAGAAGGTGAGGGCATTTTTTAATAATGAATACCCATAGCAGATTCAGCTGGCTAGAGCCGAGACCATAAGAACAGGGTTCTGGAGCCTTCCTCTGGTGAGAAATGAGGACCAGAAGAAAGAAAATAGGGTACAGAAAGGAGGGACTGACAAATGTCAAGTGCTTTTCCCTTAGCCTCTGTCTGGTTCCAGTTCCCTACACATAGGTTCTCATTTCCTTTAAATGTCACACAAATGCCTTTTCATTTTTCGGTGTCATCTCACAAAGTAAAATCCTCTAAAATGAAAAAGTGAGACTCAAATCATCTCACCAGGTAGCTGAAGGAAATCTGAGAGCAAAAATGGTTTCTTCAAAAAGTAGTAGTTTAAAAAAAAGCATGCAATGAACTATAGAACTGTACAGGGTGTTAATGGAAAAAAAATAAGTACTACAACTGGTTTGAGTAAATCAGTTCATAAATTAATTTTAACACTATATACTATTGTTACCTATTGTCACTCACCATTTATTACTAACATCATTTGTAATTATCCTTTCATCTAAGAAATTCAAGATATAATAAGACTTTCTGGTTTGGAAACATTTTTTTCTGTTTACTGTTCTGATTTTCCTGAATAATTATCCATAATAGATGTTTAGAAATTTAAATTTTTTACAGGAAAAAATGCTTTCTCATTTACAGTAATATGGTGAGTACTGGTGAGAGAATTGTTTTTCTTGATGGAAAGAGAATGCAGAGTTATATTAGTATGAAATTAGAAATAAGACCTAAAAGCTAACTATAGATTACATAAGAGTAAGGCTATCTATGTCAAGAGAAATTGACTATAAATTCTAGTAGGGCTGGGAATGTGTTTCGTTTATATCTAAAGCTAAGTAGTAGTTGCTAACTTGAGGTTTTCTGGACCATCGATTTACAACGCAATGTGAAACAAACCAGGGTCCTTATCCCTGAGGATTTTCAAAATACATCCTCCATATTACTGTTGGAAGAGTCTCCATCTTCCCACATGCTCATGTGGAGACACCATACACACACACACACATATACACACACACCACTTGAATGTCCCTAATGACTCATCTCTATGCAGATTCTCTGATAATTATGAAGTCTGTATCAGCACAACAGTATCAAGTCAAGCCTTCAAAGGTCTTAAAATAGAGGGTTTATATAAAACACTTTATGGTTATTTTTGTTTCCTGTTGAAAGAGACAATAGGATCCAAGAAATACACAGAACTTTGCTTTTAAACAAAAAGGACATTTGCTATAAATTTTGTAGAAGGCTTTGCAATACATTGTCCAAGAAATCCCTTAAAAATCCATCTCTAAAAAAAGTTTCCCTTTCACTGCCATATACTGAAATTCCAAATTAGTTGTTATTTCAATTTACACACTAAAAACATACTTCCTTAGAAAGGGCCATGGAGGCTGCCTGTGGAGACTCACTCATGGCACCACAACAATGTGATAACTACTCCAGTTAGGGACTCTGGAAGTCAGAGGACATCAAAAGGGGTGGAGGCGCCTTATTGTGAACAAATGACCAGCTTCATGGTTTTGCCTTCTACTAGGCTTGTCCAGTCCATATTTCAGTGAATGTGATCAAAGAAAGCAGGGTTTCCTTGAAAAACCAGAGGAGCAAATGGTCTTTGATTTCTCATGAAAACTCTTGGGTTTATCTCTTCGTGTTAATTGTGATAGTAAAACAGTAAAAAATGAGATTTAATTTTAACTTGTGTTGGTCGATATAGGGCAGTGAGTGAAGGTGACGGGCTGGAAAAACATTAATCCAAGTTGGTTATTTAACATCTGCTTTATTTGGAGGAGGACACTATTGAAGCCACCTGCTCAGAACAATGAAATTCTTCAGTTACATTATGGTTTATCGCCGATTTCTCCTCGTGGTTCTCACTGTGTTGGTTTTACTGCCTCTGCCCATCGTCCTCCACACCAAGGTGAGTGAAATTGGAGAACAGACTAGTGGATTTCCTGACTTATTTAATTGTCCTTTATTAAAACTGTTTGCTGTTTAACTGCCTGGCTCAGAGCTGAATGAGTGTTGACACTTCATGCCTAAAGTCAGGATGTTTGTACATGATGCTTTGTCCATTTTCTCCCTTTTTAATAATTAACATTGGTTGATTCTTAGTATGATTAAACATAATTAAACATAAATAGAGTATTCAACCAGAATTGTTCTCTGCCTACCAGCTAGATGAGAGGAAGAACAAAAGAAGCACAACCTTTGAGATTTTGCAGTTCAAGTTGTCATTCTCCAGGGAGCATGCAGGGCTAGTGCAATCGCTTCCCCTGAGAATAGGCAGCAAAGCAATTGCTGGGGACAGAGGTGGAAGAACAAGGGAAATCCTAGGTCCAGCACAGACTAATTTACTTGTCAGCTCTGTGGCTTGGTCACAGAACTTCCTGGAAATTTAGTTTCCTTGTGGGAAAAGAAGACATTGAAAGCATAGAGTAATTTCCCTTGGTCAATCAGAAAATCTAATAAAGCGTTGTACCATGTTCTGATAATTTCAGGTTTTATTTCATTGTGGTGTACTTGTAAGCATTTTTCTGTTTGATTTTTAAGAGTAGTCAGGGCATTAAGTCCAGAACAATAAGCTCAAGCATGTTTAATTTCTTGGGAAAATGATTTGAATCAGCAAACATTTAACGAGCACCTTCTCAGTGTCAGGCACAAATGTCACTTGGTAGTAAGAGGACAGGCTTTGGAGCCAAATTCTCTGCTTCAGGTCCCAGATTTACCACTTACAAACTGTGTCACCTGGGCATGCTACTTAATGTCTCTGTGCTTCTGTTTTCTCACATGAAAGATGGGGACAGTAGCAGGCTTGTTGTGAGAATGAAATGAAGAAACGCTCATCCAACACTTGGAGCAGTGCCTGACACACAGTAAGAGTGCAGTGCCAGTCTCCCTGGGTGTGTTGACTCCACAGGTGGGGCAATTCCCAGCACTCCATTATACACAGTCCCTCCTCTTAGTGGGAAAGAACACTGCTGATGCTCTCCTCTAACAGGTACTCATCAAGGTTACACCAGTCTGGGTTATAATAGAATCATATTAACTATAATATGGTGGTCCCTCCAGCCTCGGTCAGAAATCTTTGCCAGTGATCTTGCGACCTCTGAAGGGAATTCATGTGAGCTAATAAAGTCCTTTTGGACACTGTCAAGGCCTCCTCTACCTGCAAAGCTGTAGAAGGGACTGGCCCCTGCTGTGGCATCCATGGGTTGTCTCCCACCAGGTGCAATCTTCCAGCTGCAGCATTCTTGGCTGGGTCTCTCCTTGTGCTGATGTCTCACAGAGCTACATGGAAGGAAGGGAAAAATTCCCCGACCCTTTTGGTCCAAAGTTCTTCTAAGCCCTCAAATTCTTACAGAATTTATAAATAATAATAATAACTAAAAGACCTAGTCAGCTGTTTTTGGCTTTGTTGGTTTTGTTTTTCAAATTCTGTGTGACTAACCCTTTCCTTCCCACCCTGCTACTCCCACCCCTGGCTACTTGTGAGGTCTCCTATATGAATCTCTGGCAGTCCCATCAGATGACAAATTCCAGCACAGAAATAGGGCTCTATTCTGAATTCTCACCCCACTTCCCTGCCAACATTATGATCTTCACTTTGCAACTCTCCTGGTCCCATGAGTCCTCTAGATTTGGCTGAATCCTGTCATGACCATATCCTGGTTCATACCTGGAGCTCTGCTATATTTTAATATTTTTGAGTTAGTCTCAGCATAGGTTCTTACTTATGGCAGAGAAAGTAGGAAATTAAACTAGTCAAGACAAATTTAGGTCATGACTACATATCATCTGTGCTGATCTTTTGAAGTATAAATGCATGACAATTTGATTATCCTCCATAATTTTCAGAGAAATGAATATAAACTCTTTGAAAAACAAAATGAGTAAATAAATCAAAAGCAATCATTTCAGTACATGATTCATTAACTGGGAAGTATATTATTTTTAAGAAATGCGGCCACTGGTTATTTTTTCCAAGGTGCTATGATGAAAGAACATTAGGTTCATGCAGGAACCAGGTGTCTGGCACCAAGTTGCATCTGGTGAGCTGGGTTCCTCTTTCCTTTCCTCCTAATCAACTCCTTTATTAAAACTCAATTAATGTTAATGGAGGATTTATTCCTAGTACAATAACATTATTTTATTTGTTGGCCACTTTAAACATATATTTAGTCATTCAATAAACTGCTAATTAAACTGAAAGAGTATTATTTTAACTGTTGCTTACAATGAAAGGAAATTTTTTTGTTAAAGAATGTAGGCCTTTGGAGGGTATAAAATTTAAGGAGACGTTTACTTTAACATAAATGCAAGTCAATTTACTGTTAACTTTTAGGTTACCAAACTGGAGGAGCCTATGCTTCTAAAGATACAATATTAGATTAACTAAAACATTCAACGGAAACAAAAATCCAAGCTTCTCTTTCAAAACCACAATAAATCTACAGGATATAGAGCCAATAAACAATGAATTATTGACTAATTTCTTTCCTTCATTTTCCTACTGGTTATTGAGTTGTTCAATAGACTGGCCTTAACTTCTGTCTTAATTCCATCTAAAGTCAAAAAAGTGTCATGAATGAAGAAAGACCCTAACTGGTTTTTCAATGTATTATTAACAGGGAAGGAGAATAGACTGATTTGCAGAGTCTGTTTCAGGCATTCTGCCAACTACTTTCCCCAAATTATCTAATTTAACCTCTATCATAAACCAATAAACAAGTACAAATGTGCTTCTCGTTTTACATTTGAGGGAATTGATGCTCAGAGACATGTAACTCACCAAAGGCCACCTACATGCTCCAGAAAGTAAATTTGAGCTTGGGTCCTGTCAGAACTCAGAATTCATGCTTTAAAAGTGATTTTGTTTTAGTCTTTTGTATATTTTTGAAGATTTACTCTCTCATGGCTTGTTAATCATGTATCAACAACACAGGCATTGCTGTTCATGAAAATGCTTTAGACAGGCCAAATGGATGAGTTATGTTTTAACCATTTCTTCAATTGACCTCATGGTACACAACGTCATTAAGGTAGAAAGTTGCAGTGATTCTAACCACTGAAGATAGGCTTATGAGAACTGAAGCTATAAAGGATATCACTTGCTGGGTGTCCCAGAGCCCCAGTTATTTAAGCCGGTCAATCAGTTTGTCAGGATACGGTGCCCCTTTTCTCCATACTTGGGTACAAATTAGAAATAGAGACAAAAACAGGCAAGCAGCTTGCAAAAATCTGGTTACGTAGATTTTTCCAACCAACTTTTGTCTGACTCTAGAGCCAATTATGTTAATCACAACTTAGTATCTGTGTCTTTATAGCTTCCATGGTCATAATAAATATATTCCTAGTACATTGGTGTGAATCTCACTTTGCTAATGAAATTCCATTTTCTTATTGATTTACACTGAGCATCAGAAATTCTTTTTGTCTCCTAAACATAATGGTAATCTCAGTCCTTACCCAATTAGTAGTTAATGATCAGTAAAAAAGTCTGGAGTGTAATTGCTTTTTATTTGAATGAAATAATCACACTGAGTTTTTCTCATTTTGGAGAGAAATTTCTTTAAATATTTGCAGTTAAAATCTCGGTAAAATTGGTCTTGTATACCTGGCATAATTTCAGTAATATTCTCTGTGGAACTTTGTTCTTTTTTGACTATTTTGTTAATTTTTACTCTTTTCAGCAGTCAATACTATTTCCTTACTTATTTTTCCAGTTATTGGATTATTTTTGTATTTTTATTCATGAAACAAAAAGAAGGCCAGATTTGTTAGAAGAGAGGAAAATCAAACAACAATATATTATATTTGTAGAGTGCAATTCTTCCAGGTACACCTACTCCATCTAGCTTACTCATTAATCAGGACCCCTTTTTAAGATCAGGAGACAAGGAAACAACCACACATGTACTGAGCAGCATTTCTTAGTTGATGGGTTGTAAAACCAGTACCAAATTTTAATTCTTTCTTCAGAAAATATTTTTGATTTCTCTAGAAAATATTTTATATTCTAACTTTGAAAGTCATGATATATTCACTTGAAGCATCATGACTTTCAAAGTGAGAATAGAAATAATAATAAATAAACAAAATGATACATAATGAGAGACTTATGTTGCTAGACATAAAAATAAAATAAACAGATGGGAGAAATATTATTGTAAGGAAATATAAACTTTAAAAAGTGAAGCATCCCCTAGAAGGAGGAAGTGGTAGGTTGAGAAGTTTGTCAAAGAAAATGAAAATGAGTGGGAGATAATTTTAAAAGACTATAAGTGAAAGAAGAGGGAGGAGAGAATTCTAAGAAAACAAATAAGTTTTAAAGGGCCAAATAAAATAATTAAATATATTAACGGAAATAAGTGATGCTGTTTTAAATGTTGGCATAAAAATATTGTAGGGATTTAAGATAAAGAAGAAAATTCTATAAAGTGCAAGTAAGTGAATATTTTGGACACCAAAGAGTGAAGAAATGATGAAGAACAAGAAAAAAATAGAAATCATGCTAATAGCAATGTGGTAGCTCAACAAAATCAGAAAATCCAATTTTGATAATATATTTTTATTTCACAAATATTTTACAAGAACTTTCCCAGCCCAAAGTGTTGTGCCAGATTAACTGTGTGATATAAGCAGAAGTTTAAAATGTTTCTGTCTTTAAGTAGCTTGCAGAATTACTGGGAAGTCATTGTATAGTATGACAAACATTAATGGCAAAAGAAGGTTGTATGTAAACGCATGCCAAATAATTTAAAGAAATCATTTGGGTTATGAAGGTGTAATTAAAAAGTGGATAAACCACTAAGGATTCATCATCCTCCAGCCTCTCTGTTCCCCTAACCACATGCAGTCCCACTTGCCCACAACCTGCTGCTCCTTCTGTTTTCTTTATGTCAGAGAATGCCACTACCCTTCACTCCATTCACAGGCTTGAAAGCTGTGTGTCATCTCAGATGCTTCAAATATCCACAAGCCCCCATCACTAATATGGTGTTTCATCTCCTTAATCTAAATCCTCCTAAATCTGCCCTCTCAATCTCATCTTCTCCTCTCTTTCCTTTCCTGTTGGCACTGCTTTCCTTGAAGCTGTCTTTATCTCTTTATTCCATAGACCATTTGTTTTTTACACACTTTCTCCTACAGTCTCTGGCCAGAGTACTATTTTTTAAATGCCAACTCAGTCCTATTGTGAAAAATCAAAATTCTTCAATGGTTCCCTTTTGCCTATAATGGAAAAATATCTAAACAAAAGATTGGTATGCTGATGGATACTTATGACTTTTCATTTATTTGTCCTAAAAGCCTCCACCACACAGTCCCCAATATCTATCTCCCACATTTGCATTTTCCTCTTTATCAATACTTCACTATTTGCAGTTTCTAGAATACCTGTGATTATTCTTGTCTCTCCGCCTTCACATATGCTGTATCCTCCTCCTAGAATGCCCTCTCCTCTTGCCTTGTGCTTCCTGGGAAGGAAGGCTCAGGCTGTGATGTAAATGGAAGATCATCCTCAATGCTCTCATTGCATCATGGATACATTGGCCCCCATTACAGTGTGTCTTCCATTTTGCTTTATCTTTGTCTCTCTCTCCAGACTGTAAATATCTCAGGAACATGGAGTATAGTGTTTAAATTTCTGTCTCCTCCAGCACGAAACCCAGTGCCTGTCACATAGTAGATAGTTAATAACTGTGTTGGGTGAATGGATGATCTTGCATGGCAGAAGGATGTAAGGCTTTGGACCTGGTAGGAAGGAGAAAATGCAGGAGAAAGAGGTTGATGAAAGGAAGGAACTTCGATAGAGTGAAAATAATGATGAAAGGACAGAACAAGAAGAATGTAGGTGTAACCAGAGGCTGTCCCTTCCACAAAGCTCTTTCTTCCTCCCATAGTATGTTTTATACCTTGTTTGGTAACAATAATAAATGTGGATGCCCACTGTGAGCCTCATGGTGACAATTAGAAATAGTCATCCCCATTTTACAGAAGAACAGAAACTTGGAGAGGTCAAGAAATGTGCTCAAAGTCACACAGTCCACAAAAGGAGCAAGAGGATTTAAATACAAATCTGTCTGACTTCCAAGCCCATGATGTCATTGCTTATTTAATGATATTTATATCAGATCTTTAAAAGCTGTGCTCAGATTGCCTTACATCATTGTTCATGCATTTGCAATCACGAAAGCACATGTTGACGTGATGCCTCTCTCAGCCTGGATCACGAAGTAACCTCTACCCATGATGGACAAATAGTATGAGTAAGAAATAATTGGTTGTTTTAGACTGCTGAGATTTTGGAACTTTTGCCACAGCATAGCTTATCCTGTCCTGATTAACATAGCATATTCTGAAACATTCCCCAAGTGACTCAGACATGCTACCCTTGGCTCACTTTTTTTTATTTATAAAATGAGCAAGGCTCTTTTTAAAAAGTTCCAAATGTTCCCCAGATTCACCTGAGATACTTGTGTAAAGTCACAAACTCTTAATGTGAAGTGTAGGATGCTGCACGTTGAACAAACTCCCCAGGTGATTCTGGAGCAGGTAGTTCATGGATTGCATTTTGATCATATCCAAATGTATAGTCAGGTTGGAGAGCTGATTACTTCTGTATCTTTTTCCAGTTCCACTGTGTAAAGAGTACGAAAACAATGTGTCTCAGGTGCCGGTTAGGTGTGGAGGTTGAGTGGAAAGGAGGAACTAAAAATTTCCCAATAACTGGTATAGTGGGCCATCAATAATTGGTTTTCTCTGCTATCCATTTTGGCTAAAAAGAAACAAACAAAAAGAAAATAAAAAAAGCTAGTTATTTCTCCTTGACTTTGTAGTTGAGCTTATTTTTACTCTCCATCTTCCAAAATGAAGATATTTTAAAGCACTTTAAACTTTGCAATTAATATAAATTGAGTCTTTTTATCACTGCTGCAGTAGGGGTAGGAATACCAAGAACCATACAAAGCCCTTCACAGGCTCTGTCAAATACTAATGGTGTTTTTCTTGTAGCACAGAGATTTAGAATGCATGATTTTTCTCCTTTTTTAATTGCTTTGTGTTCTCTTTAGAAAATCGATTGCGGTGATTGAGGTCTGTGATTGGCTCTGCTTTTCTCACGCTGTGCTGAGAAGAGATCATACCCACATACGTACTAATTCATCAGCCAAATTACTCCCTAATATCAGTCAGTATGTCATTTAAAGAAGCAGAAGAGATGAAAAAACTATATTTTAAAGCCAACTTATATTCTAATTCCATGTGGGGCTATAATTTAAAAGAGAACCACGGTGATTTTTAAATATAATCAGTCACATTTTCTAAGATAACTTGACAGTCAGAACTTTGTGAGGAGGAAAAAGTCATTATCCAAATTGCCTAGTCATAGCTTTCTTTGCCTTTTTCACCCCTTCAGCAAGTGCCCTAGCTGTGCACTTGAGGTGGTTAAGATGAGATATGACTTTGATATTGTTAATTGGGGGCTGGGTAAGTGGGAATGTCTGTGATGGAGGATTTCACCTATGCGGGTAGACATTTTAGTTCCAATGCTGTTTGTTGGCAAGAGAGATGAGGGCTGCAGGAAAACTGTAAACATATTCACCCACTGGGGCAGGAGGCAAAATATCCAGTTCCAGGAAAGGAGGGGAGAACAGAGAAAAGGGAACAAGACAAAGAGAAAGAAGTTTCTATGCTAAGGAACTTTATGCCTAAGATATAGATTTAGTGTTTTATAAGATATATAAATACAAACAATATTAGAAAGAAGAGAAAGAAGAACCTTACTCACTCAGAAATATTACTGACCATATACTGTATGCCAAGTACTGCTTTAAATGTTGGGAACAGGGTAGTAAATTTTAAAAATATATACTATAATAGAGTTTATACGTGGACAAATCTCAACTCTACCACACGCTAGCAATGTGATCGTTGAACCTTAGTTCAGCATGGAATTACACTATGTACCCCAAAGAATCTTGGTGGGGGTTAAATAAAATGTCACATGGAGTGCCAAGTGTTGTATCTGACACATGATAAGCATTCGTAAGTATTACTTGCCCATACTATAGTCATAAGTCAGAGAACAGATTTATCTGTCTACTTACCAAATATTTTCACATCTTAAATAAGTTTTTCTATATATAAAGTCTATGATTAACAGTCTAGAAGAGGTTTTAGACAATTAGGATCCTCCCTTCCCAAGCTCCTTCTCCATTGCAAACACAAAGCAAATAAAGATCTCTGTAGATCAGGATGAGAAGGAAGAGCAAACAAGTGGCATGAAGGTGGAAAACTGTGGTTGAAAACACTCCCATGACATTCAGAGGCCAGAGTCAGGTTAAATGCCAGAAACTAAGGGCTGGAAAATGGTTTTCTCAAACCTGTGAAAGACAGAAAGAGCTGGATTGACCGCTGGCTGTGGTGGCTCACAGGAAGCAAACACTGCCCAGCTTCCCAGCCAAGACATCACCCATACTACCCAACTCAGCTAGATGACTGGATCCATGCTATGCTGGCAAGAAAAGAACTCTAGGGTGTCAAGATAAGACACATATGAACCAGGAACTAGGAACTGACTGGAAGAAACTGTAAAAGTGCTAGATGAGAAAAAAGGAGTGCAGAAAAAGAAAACACAAGAATAAAGCTACCACTCAGAATAAATTTGAAAATAAAATTTCAAAATACAATAAGACACTAGAGAAAGACTGACAAAATCTGCTCAGAAGAAATGAAAATAATAGGGAAATCAACCAGTTAGAAAAGGAAAGACCCCCAAAAAAAGAGAAACAAATTATTTTTCAAAATATAAAGCAAAAACAAGAGAGTATAAAATAAGTCTAGTTAGATATCCTGGAATTTTGACACTGAGATTTAAAAAACAAACAAAACCCTCAATAGATGTGTCATGTTTGAGGCACCTGGGTGGTCCTAGTTAACCAGCTTCCCGAGGGGCAACTTCTCCTTTTTCATTTGATTCATGTCAAAGATGAGTCTTACACACTCTAATGCTCAACAGCTCATTCTCAACAGCTTCTCCTTTTTCGTTTGGTTAATGTCAAATATGAGTCTTAGACAGCTTATTCTAATGCTCAACAACTTATTCTGACTTTCCCAAGAAGAAGATGAAGAGCAGGCCAGTGGCATGGGCCAGATGCAGTCAGATGACTGACTGACCAGGAGGGCCTCCGTCCAGTGACCAGTCTCAGAATTTAAAGGACACTTCCCCTTTACTTAGCTTGTATTCAGCCCAGGTGAGTCACCAGGCATTTCTTTCATAAAGGGAGTTTAAACAATTCTTGAAAGAGTAAGCCTTTTTTGTTTATGAAAGTTGCATCCGAGGTAGCCTTGTCTCCTGGAAATTCCCAGGCCAAGGTTGGAAATCCCCAAGCCAGGTTGCATCACATTGCTAAGTGACACTTAGTGTCAACCCTACTATGTGACATACTGCTAAGTGACATGTAGTTATCAGCAAGATGCCTGAATAAGCCTTATGGCTATCATTAATCTTATAACCAAGGTATGTCTCTTATAGTATACTACAAGATGAAATAAACTTTAAACTGAGTATCCTTGAAGATATATTCAGTGAACTGAGAAAGAATACTAGGAATTTGCCAAAAATATCAGATAGAATATAAAAGGATATTTTAAAGTGAGAGAATCATTTGGAGAATGATTTCAGAGCCCCAACATATGTATAAAAGACATTACTGAAAATGAAACACTAGAAAATAAGTCATATTCAAAGTAAAAATTACTGAATTCTCCAGAATTTTTTTAAAAAGATGAGCTCTCAAATACATTTGTAAGTACAAACAACTTAATTAGATATTAGTCCATATTTAGGCACATCATGAATGAGATTTCAGATTAAAAATAATGTGATTTTTTTTAAAGCTTCCAAATAGAGAAGAAAAAAAGTCTCCAAAAGGATAATAATTAGATAATTTTCATTTCAACAATAATGAAAACATCTAATAAATATATAACAGACTTTTCTGGAGAAATCTACAAAATATTATAGAAAAAGTTTAATAGACACCTGAAAGAATAGAGAAGTTCATAGATAAAAATACTTAAAGCTGTGTCTTACTCCATAGATTCTGTGTAATTTGAATGAAAATTTGAACAAAATTTTTACAACCTGAGATAGTAATTTTAAAATTCAAAAGAAAGAATGAAAATCTAACACTTTTAAGGCAATTTGAAAAACATATAAGATGAACGAGTTGTTATAAAGATTGTAAACCTTATTGAAAAGTTAGAAATGTTAAAAGAGCATAATTCTGCAAGAACTGATTTTTAGAAGGCAGCAGTGGGAGAGGGAGAGGACAAAATAAAGAGACCAGAAGCTTGTGTGTCTGCATTTGAGAACTTCAGCATAGAAAATATGTAGCAACATGAATTACTAGGCAAAAGATGAGCTCATTCAATTTAAAAAGCATGGCACTTTGGCTATTCATTTTGAGGAAAAAAAATGTGTTAGATTCCTATACAAAAAATTAAAGCTCTACACTTGAAAAGAATTTAATCTTAGAAAAAATATGGAAATATATAATACAGAAAGATTTTCTTATAAAATATGGTAAAAACATGAAACAACAGAAAAGAGTTTAAAAATCACTGTATTAAAATTAAAATCCTCCTGTCAATTAAAAATACAATAAAGCAAATTTCATAGACAAGCCAGAGACTAAGAAAAAGTGTTTACAAATACATAGTTTATAGAGAAATAATATTAAGAATCTAAAAATAACGCCACAAATTCATGAGATAAAAGAAATAAATAACCCAACAGAAAAGTGAAAAAGAACTATAAATATAGAATTTGCAGAAGAGAAACAATTATGTTCAATAACTGTGAAAATACTTCACTGGTATTCAAGAACATGCAAATTAAATAAGAAGAACTTTTCATACCATCAGATTGTCAAATGAATAAATTAATCCAATATACCAAGGATGGTGAAATGGAACTTCTGAACATTGTTGGTGTTAATAGAAACTAGTATGACCATCTCAGATAGCTTCTTAGTTCATTTTTATACTGCTATAAAGAACTGGGTAATTTATAAAGAAATGAGGTTTAATTAACTCAGCATGGCTAGGAGGCCTCAGGAAACTTACAATAATGGTGGAAGGGGAAGTGAGGCATCTTCTTCACAAGGCAACAGGAAGGAGAAGTGCCAAATTAAAGGGGAAGGGCCCCTTATAAAACCATCAGATCTCATGAGAACTCACTCACTATTATGAGGACAGCATGGGGGAAACTATGCCCATGATTCAATTACCTCCACCTGGTTTCTCCCTTGACACGTGGGTATTATGGAGATTACAATTCAAGATGAGATTCATGTGGGGACACAAAGCCTAACCATGTTAGATAGCAAATGGGCAATATCTAGTAAAGTTCAAATGGAGTCCTTCCCATTTGAAGTTCTGATGCTAGTTTTCTCCACTAGCTAAGACAATCTATTTTCCATAGACATGCATGTGGAGATAGGTACAAAGATGTCCATAGCCTTATAACAGTAAAAAATTGGGGAAAAATCCAAACAAACATCAATAGAAAAACAGAAAAATAAATGGTAAAATGTTCATAAAAAGGAATACTATATCTGTTTAAAATGAAGTAACAATAGATCTACATGTATCAACATGAATGTATTTGAAGTACATAAAATATTGAGTGAAAAAAGCAAGTTGCAAAGTGACATATAGGGTAAACCTTAATTTTAAAACCACGTGTTATTAATGTATTAATGTCTGCATGTAGTATAATCACAAAAACATAAATGGAAAGGATACAAACCACACTCTAGACAGTGGTTAACTTTGGGAATGGTGGAGGAGAAGGAAACGAGGGAGTGGTCTTCAACTTTAACATCAGTCTTTAACTGAATATGGAATGCTTTATTTGTTTAAAAATAATTTAAGCAAATGTGGCAAAGTGTCAACATTTGTTAAATATGATAAGCTATACAAATATGTTTGTTGCATATTTTTACTATGTTCTAAATATTTTATAATTTTGAAAATGCTTTTAAAGAATACATGCCAAAAAACTTCTAATACATATATTTTTTAATGCAAGGGACCAGGAACTGTCCATACTATAACTTCATGTCTCTAGTAGTGTGAGGAAATCTTATACTAGGAAAGAAGGAGCTGCTATGAATGAGCCAAAGAGGTGCAGTGTATACACACAGAGCAGGTATCCAGGGTTAAGCAACATGACATTTCATATGATCTAATGGAATTCCACCTGGTTTCTACACAACTGCCTCTGTCTGGCTAGGTGTGGCTTGTTTGCTGAACTTCTTGATGTTAACTGTTGGAAGTGATAAGAAGTACAGAGAAGCAGAAAAGTAGTATTTTTGAGGAAGTCCTCTGGACTTTTTTTTCTCTCTTTTCTCTTTATTTTGAGAAGGAATCATGATTTTTAAAAAAAAAAAAATTGTAAGGTCAGTGGTAGTCATAACTATAAATCATTACAGTCACGTCCTTCATGATAAATAAACAAGATAAAAGTACACATTATTTTTGTTGCTATTATTCAGTTTAAGAACTCATAATACTAAAATACTTCAGAACAAAATGTGATTAAAACATTTACTTGTTATGGTTTCAGAGTAAGTTTTAATAAAGATATCAGATGTGTCAGCAACTTCCAGCAGAGTTGGGGGGGTAGGTTGTGGGGGAGGAAGGATTAACTCATACTCTTAATTGACAACTTGTCTTCTTTTATTGCTGTTTGACTGTTGTTATCTTGAGGAGGTAGTAGTGGTAGTGATTGTGTGTGATGGTGGTAAACAATTTGTGGTGGTTTTGTTTCTTAGGAGTAGGAGGTCTGTTAAGAAGGTAAAGAAAAAGAGGAAAGAGACAAAATTTGGAAGAAATTTACAAGAGACAAAGATAATATAGCTTGAAATAATGGGTCACTCTATGAATTTCTAGTGATGAAATGAAGCTACTTTATTTTCTGCCTCAAAGCCGGTCCTAAAATCAAATATCTAGGATCTCTTTTTAGTTGCAACACAGTTCCACAACTTCTGAGTAGTTTTCTTCTTCATCAGAAGAAGAAATTACTCACCCTCATATTCTTTGTGTGCGTGTGTGAATAGATGTAACAGAAAAGAAGAAAATGGTTGTTTTCTTTTCTATCTCTTGTACTTTTCTTCTTCTTAGCAAGACTATTCACAGATCTTTGATTTTAAAGTGAACAAATAACCCTATATACTTTAATAGGATAGTTTTTAAAGAAAATACTTGGTATTGTGTTTGAATTGACCTTCTGCTATTTAATGCCTAAGGACTTTGAAGGGAAAGAATGCTTTCCTGCATTCTTTCACAACACCAAGCATGACCAAGAAAAAAATCACACAATAGAGAAAAGGAATTGTAGGAAGGAAGCATTCCTGGGATGAACCCAATAGGATGCTTGTTTAATTTATCAGCCAAAGAGGGACAATTTTGAAAATAAAAGGAAATACTAATGAGAAAGGAAACTTTACAACAACACTGTCCTGAGAAAATTGGAGCAGATGGCTATCCTGCCCATTACAATCCTAAAATTTGTATTGAAGCAAAAGACCCCAAATAGTTAAAGCAATCTTGAACAAAAAGAACAAAGCTGAGGGGCATCACACTACCTGATTTCAAAATATACTGCAAAGCTATAGGAACCAAAGCAGCATGACAGTGGCATAAAAACAGACATGTGGACCAATTAAACCACAGAGAAACCAGAAATAAATCTGTACATTTACAGCCAACTGATTTTCAGCAAAGGTGCCAAGAACACACAATGGGAAAATGAGAGTCTCTTCAATAAATGGTGTTAGTAAAACTAAATATCCACATGCGGAAGAATGAAATCAGATCCATATTTCTCACTATATGCAAAAATCAACTCAAAATGAATTAAATAACTAAATATAAGACCAAAAGCTATGAAACTACTGGAATACAAAACAGGGGAATGGCTCCATGACATTGGCCTAGACAATGATTTTTTGGATATGACCTCAAAAGCACAGGCAACAAAAGCAAAAATAGACAAATGGGATTACATTATACTAATAAAACTTCTTCACTACAGACAAAATCAAGAGTGAAAAGACAACCTAGAGATTAGGATAAAATATTTGCAAACTATTATTCTGATAACAGATTAATATCAAAAATATATAAGGAATTCAAACAACTCAATAGCAAGAAAGCAAATAACCCAATTGAAAAATGAGCAAAAAAATTTGAATGGACTTTTCAAAAGAAGACATACAAATGGCCAACAGGTACATGAAAAATTGCTCAACCTCACTCTTCTGAGAAATACAAACAAAAACCACAGTGAGATATTATCTCACCCTTGTTAGAATGGCTATTATAACAAGTGTTGGCCAGGATGTGAACACTGTTTGCAGAAATGTAACTTAGTACAGCCATTATGAAAAACAATATGGCATTCCTTCAAAAAATTAAAAATAGAACTACTGTATGATCCAGCAATGTCATTACTGGATACATATCCAAATGTTTATCGAGGAGCTATCTGCACTCCCATGTTTATTGCTGCACCAGTCACAATAGCCAAGATATGGAATCAACCTAAGTGTTTATCAACAGATGAATGGATAAAGAAAATATGATATGTATATATACACACACACACACAAAAAAAAACAAACACAAACACACACACACACAGAGGATGGAATACTATTCAACCATAAAATGAAAAAAATCCTGTCATTTGTTATAACATGGATGAACCTGAAGCATATGTTAAGTGAAATAAGCCAGGAACAGAAAGACATATAGCACGTGATCTCACTCATGTGGAATCTAAAAAAGTTGATCTCATAGAAGTGGAGAGTGAACTTGTGGTTTCCAGGGTCTGGGAAGATCAGGTGTCGGGGCTGAGGAGATACTGGTCAAAAGATAGCAGGAATAAGCTTGAGAGATTTATTATACAACATGGTGACTGTAGTTAATAACATTTTGTATTCTTGAAAAATGCTAAAAAGAGTGGATATAAAGTGTTCTCAGCACAAAGATAATAATGATGTGAGTGAATGCACATATTAATTAGCTAGACTTCGTCATTCCACTATGCATAGATACTTCAAAGCATCACGTTGTACATGATAAATACAGTACATACAATTTTACACGTCAATAAAAAAATAAGGTTTTAAAAAAAGAGCACTCAGAAGGGAGTAACTCTGTCTTCCTCCTTTTCCAGACCTTTGGTTTTCTTCAGATGTGAAAAAAGGGGACAATTTCCACGAATTATGGGAAGGCAGCTATCAAAGACAATGCAGATATGGTGCTTTAGCTAGCTGCAATTATAATCCACTGGGACTCCTATGAAAAAATACAAAATGTACATATGTGTGCAGGGTAAACTCCATGATGAGACATAAATTTGAACTGCAAATCAAAAGGTGGACAAGTTTTCCAAATGGGTTATACATTCAGGAATTCAGCTTAGGCAAAAGGAAACTACTTGGAAGCAAGTTTCTGGAACCAGATTTAAAGATGAAAGGGAAGGTCTGGAAAAGGGTATAGCCCAGTACTTCTCAAACTTTAGCCTAGATAAGAATAACCTTATGAGCTCGAAAATGCTGATTGATTCAGTGTGTCTGGGGAAGGCCTTGATGTCCTACATTCCTCACAAGTGCCCAGATTATGCTGACACTGCTGGTTCATCAACCTCACAGAGCGGCAGAGGGGAGAAGTCCAAATGCGCGATCTAAGTGTTGATTCTTGAATGACAAAGCAATATTTGAAAGGCAGAGCAAATAGGCAACCTTTTTCCTACCAGATATTTTACTAAAATGCTGACAAAAGCTGAGGATGTAAGAGAATAAGTGAATTAATATAGTAGTACTGTATAGAACTGAAAAAATACAAGTCAATCTCTAAAGGTGACCCTGGAGAACTGTTGCCATGGAAGAATATGATCCCAATGTTACCAAATATCTCAGTTTGTTAATAGAAGGAATTCAGACTTTACTTTTAACACTAAACCTGCTGATTTGTAAATCCTGACTCAAATTAAGCACAAAAACTTATAACATTGTGAATCAAATACAAAGAATTGCCTTGCTAGACTTGTCCATCAGCTTGCGACTGCTTCATCCAAATGATCAAACACGGTCAAAGGATCTAGAATGTGAGCACAGGCAGGCAGAAACTAGCACGTAAAGGATCTGGGGGCTTGCTGGTATACCAACTGACTGAACACTATGAATTAGAGTTCAGAGAAAGGGATGCATTATGAGGAACAAGGATCAGAACTCAAATATCAAGAAAGTGTGTAAAGAAGATTCTTTGGATATAGAAAACTGATGTCGGGAGGTATTGTGATAAGACATTATAGTCAGAGTGAAAGTTGATTTGAATGCAAAATGAGGATTCTTCAATTGTTTTCAATAAACAACTAAAAGTCACTGACTTTTTGTTGATTTAAGTCAGGACTGAGCTACTTAAAATATGGAAGGAGTCTGGGCCAGGTAATAATGTGATTCTTGAAATTTTGCTTTTTATTCTGTCACCAAAGTTGTACCATCTGAGTGGACCGTGACTCTCCACCCAAAGACCCATGTTGACATGGATGTTCAACACTTATGGCAGGGGGTGTATATGGTGAACAGAACCAGCTAGCACCTTGTATTCTATTTACTTTTTGATGTTTTAGCAGACCCTTATAGATTGGTGCTCCAGATAGTTGTCAGGGTGGCTAGACCTCTACTCTGGCTTTATGCAAGGGAGTGCCAAATGCAAAATGGATTCTTGGAAAGTGACCTGATATTGGAATAGTTTTGCCTACAGTGGAGGAAGTGGGTAGGGGGCAGATTTGAGAGATATAATGATTGGGGAATAAATACGATCAAGATAGTGGCTAGTTGTAACTAGAGAGCAAAATAAAAAGTGCTCCATTTTATCTCTGCAACCTAGGTTCTTACAAGTATGATGGAAAACATAAAGTCATAAGAATGAACTTTCAGGCTATCCATGCATTCTCATTAAGAGAAAATGCACAACCTTTCTTCCATACTGGCATTTTTAATTAAGCTAGTATTCACAATTCTTTCTAGAGCTGTTTAGGAAGATCCAGTCAAGGCTCAGCTTTGTTTCGTTGTTTTATTGTTTATCAAGATGGTAGAAGCAGACTCTGTATGAAACTGTCAACATCAAAACACTTTTATTCTTTCTCCTTTAAATAGATAACACAATAAAGGTATTGCCTAATCCTGGCTTATTAAGGGTATGTTAGAAATGCACTGGAAGTGTAGGGATGCTGGTCAAGTAAACCCCAAGCCCCAAGGACTCACCCTGAGCCAGGTGAATCAGAAAGCAGCAGTGCTACACATAAATAAAAGCCTAAATAAATAGCTTAATTCAACCTAAACAGCAGTTCTTGTAAATTTTTCAAATGCAACTCAGAATTTGCAGAGAGTAAGCAGTGTGAGAGCAAAATAGCACCATTTGATAGCTGCTAACCTTTACTAAATACTTAGAACATTCCAGGTGATTTCATACCAAAGTTATCTATATAAGTTAAATATAATGATAAAAGTTTGACCATCTCTTAACAATGCCCTAAAACAGGAAAATATAGTTTTATACTAAGCAAAGCAACAGATCCTATTAAGAGTAGCATTCAGGCTCATCCATGCCACACAACTTGTCATGTCTTTTCTCTGAGACGCAGTACTGCAAAGGTTACTCCTAGGTTGGTTTTCTCCTTTTAGTTAGAAGGAGAGGAAGGCAGGAGTGCTTGGGTCCCACTCAACCAGACACTAAGGAATGCAGTTAGAAGGTAGGTTCCTGCCCCCAGGAGAAAGGCTGTAACTTGGCTATTTCTGTACTCCAGAAGTATGGGGGAGTGCATTTTACAGGCCAAATGAAGGTGAGTACAAACATCTATATACACTAATCTGAGCAAGAAGATGGACTAGATGATGTTGTCTATTTTGAGGGAAATGTGAAATAAATGTAATGAATGGGGATTTTTTTCTGTCTTTAGTTTTTTATGTTTATTAAATTTTGCTTCTTAGAACTTCTAAGAAATGAATATTTGGGGGCAACTCAAAGATGCAGAGGTCTTCGGATCTTCTTACTTTCTCTGTGACATGGCTCTATTAAGCAAACATGTTTGTGTTTGAATGTTGACTTCTCCAGTCTCATGATATCACCTTTTGCTTTGCATTTGTTCTTACCAGGAAACAGAATGTGCCTACATACTCTTCGTGGTCGCCATATTTTGGCTTACAGAAGCATTGCCTCTGTCGGTAACAGCTTTGCTACCTAGTTTAATGTTCCCCATGTTGGGGATCATGCCTTCTAAGAAGGTAAGTCCTCTTGCCAAAGTCATAAGTTGATTCCCTGTTTTGTACTGAGATTTCCATTGAGAAAAGTTATTTTTAAAGGGAGAAACCATCCCGTTGGTAAGTTTCCATGTAAGTCCCCCAAACTTCCAACTATTTCTCCTCTCTGGCATTCTGCATGTGTGCCCACCTTCAAAGAACAAACACAAGCTGCAACTTCTTGATTCATACATGTCAGTAGGAGAAATGTATGTCCCCTCTTCTCTCACTGACATCTATGCCTGGTGCCTCCCTCTCAGAAACAGGAAAATTTGTTGACATCCTCCATAAGCTTTTTATATTCAGCAGAATTCAGCCTCACGGTGTTAGAAAAACAATTTTGTTTTTAATGAAGAAAAAGTTTCCCTGTTTTCATTTCCAGAAACCCGCCATTTACAAAGATAAAGCCAAACTAATTTTCATGTATAGCTCCAGGAGTTTATTCATGCTAAGAGGTGTTTATTGGTTCTATACAATCTAAGAGTACCCATCTGAAGAAAGTGGATTTGGTTTCCCAAATGCATTGAAAACAGTCTCCAGCCACCCAGAAAACAACTATCTAAACCACAGCTGAAACAGTCCCAAGAGAGATGTTAAGTTAGAGATGCCAGTCAGTGCAGTTTATCACCTTTGGACTTCCATCTTCTGCCTGGGTCTAACATTGCTCTCTTGCGGCTCACCCGTCTTTCATTTTCTTTTTAACTAACCCTTGATTACATTTCTTCCTGTGAAAGGAATGGTTCCCTTCTTTATTTTCATGTCCTTCTTCCTGATTTTGGAGCCCCAGTCGATCTTTTTGCACTTTTTATCCTCTCCGCTCCTCTTTTCTACCTGGGTTTTCCCCTCCCACATAACTTTGAGTCTTTTCTATCTAATGACCATTGATTTGGAAGAGTGGCCAGGGCTGCACTTCAGTTCCTCTTGCCTCCAGGCTGACATTCTGCTGCCCCAAGGAATCTCAGAGCTATAATCTATTAAGCATCTTAAATGCCTCAACATGCTCTATGGCTTTCAATATCGGGAATTAAAAAAAGAAGGGGTTGATGAGTTGTTAAAAATAGGGTGTCAAATTTTTAACCCCTGTCCTACGGGCTTGGATGGTTCTGTGTCCAGAGATAGGTATGTTTAAGAGTTATACATTTGTCTCTTATGGTTTATTAACAATAAAACTGACTAAATTGACTGTTAAAAAGAGGCTGAAGTAGAAGTGAGATTTACTGGACTCATGGGGCATTTCTGTAACAAGCTGTTACAGGAAGAGACATACAAACATTAGAGGGAAGCAGGAGGAAAGAGTACCTGGAAAGGGCTAGCTTTGTAGGAGCTGCCGAGGATATATATGTCTGCCTCTTTCTGGTGTGTAAGGGCCTGACTAAAGGCAGCAAAATTGTAGGTGCCAATGGCAGTTTTGCATCACTCTGACTGCAGACACCAGCCCAGCAGTCCTTTATCCCCAGACTAATTTAACAGTCATAGAATCTTAGATTTGAAAGGGAATTCTTCTTGGTCACTTCTCCCCCAGAACAGGGATCCCATCCAATATCTCTTACAGATGAGATCATTCAGAAAGTGTTTAAAGGCTTTCTGGATTATGGGCCTCTAATATCCCTTAAGGAGAGACACATTGTTTTTGAATAATTTTAACTCATAAATAACTCAGCTTTATTGAGCCCACATCTGAAACTCAGTAACAGACTCATTAAACTTATTTCTAACATGTAGAATTTCATAAACAAACCTCACTTTTTTGCATGACAGTGTTGCTTGAATTTGAAAACTAATATCATTTCCTCCTTATTTCTTCCCACCTTGAGTCTTAGTGGTTTCCAGACCTCAACTCCCATCCTCAAATCTGCCATTTCCAACTCCATCAACACCACCATCTTCTTTTTTCTTCCTGAAACTAACTCTAGTTTGTCAATGAGACTTAATAATTAAATGAGTTAATAAATGTAAATTTCATTACATAGTAAGTACTCCATATATGTTAGCCAATGGTATTATTTATATATTCACAAAAGTGAATAGATGATTCTAGAAATATTTGGAGTGTTGCAAAGGTAAATTAGCCTATCGTCTTACCTATGGCATTTCAGCCTAAGTTTGTTTTAAACTTTATGTGATTCCCTTCACCTTGTAAGTTTAACTGGAACTTGCAGCAAATCATAGTCCTCAGAACTTTTAGTGGAGAAAACTGTTCTTCAGAATTGCGATCCTTTTTCCCAACAGAGTAACTTACCTTTTCCTAATAAGTTAGCTGACCAAAGCTACAGTCTATTATGAATCAGCTAGAGATTTAGTCATAAGGCCTGAGCTTAGAATTTGACATTTGTTGCCGATTACTTGGAGGACCCTGATCATGTCCTTTAATAACTCTTTTTTTTAATCATCTGTAAGTAGAATATGATAATGCTACATAACCCATTGTTGTCAAGATCAAATTAAATAATGTATGTTAAACAATGATACAAACTAAGTATCAAGCATTCTTATGAGGTTTAATATTCACAGTTAAAGTTTGTTTTGAGAGTTTTAAACTATAATTCCAGGCCACTGCAGCATCTTTGAATCTCAGATCTGTCACTGAGTAGGATACCATGTCATTAATGCCCTCATCTAAGTTTAGAGCCCTAAACACCTCTCTCTTTGGCCATCATAGTTATCACTTTACCTATTTTTAAAGCCAATCCTAAATACTGGTATCTTGCTGAGCCCATTACTATATTTGAAGAATATCAACAAATGTTAAACTTTTCTCATATTTGTTGAACTGAACCTGAAATGCTAAAGTTTGTAGAGTATGTTCAATTTGATATTTCAAAACAAGCATTAATATTATTGTCATCAAAAATATTTATATATAAATTTTACATATATGAATGTGAAAATACACATGTACAGATATATATATATATATATATAATGTCATGTATTTTTCAGTGATTCAATAGATATTCACCTGGTAGTACCCTTCCAGGGATTTGGGAACATACCAATGAATAAAAACAGGCAAAATATTGCCTATCTTTCTAGAGGAAAGGAGGCAATGAATAATATATCTGATAAATAGAAATATTATACAGTATAGTGAGCTAGAAAGGTAATTTTGTGCTATGGAAAAAATGCAACAGGATAATGGGGATCAGAGAGAGTGGTAATTTTAAATAAGGTGGTCACGTTAGACCTCGAGATAGTGATACCTGAACAAAGACAGAAAATGAAGGAGTTAGCCATTTGAATATTTGGAGAATGACTATTGCAGAAGAGGTAACATCCAGTGCAAAGACCTTATTGCAGGTACATCTGCAGTGTAATTGGAAGAGAGTAACTAAAGAGGAGAATGATAGATTAGGTCAGGTAAGTAATGTAATGAGGCAATGGACCAGGCAGGGTCAAACTAGGCCATTGCAAGATTTTAACATTGAGTAAAATGGGATCCTCTGAAGAGTTTTGAGCACAAAAGTTACATGATCAATTTAACTTTGATTTTAAAAAGGATAATTTGGGCTGCTGTGTTGAGAAACGAGACAGAAAGAAAGAGACAGTAGGTTATTGCAGTAGGTGAGAGACCATGGTAATTCAGACCAAGGGCAGTAATAGAGATATCGAATGTATTGTTGATAAAATGTGAAGATAAAATCAGCAAACTTTCCAGATTGATTAGATATGGCATATGGTTGGAAGAAAAGTGTCAAAGATGCCTCACAGCTTATCTGACAATTGGGAAAATGGAATTGCTATCAACTGAAATGGGAAGATGATGGGAAGTGCAGTCTTACTCTAGGAGAGGCGCTGATACCTAGAGTTCAGTGCTGGACAGATAAGTTTGAAATACTCAAGTGAAGATGTTGAGTAGGCAGTTGAATACAAAAGAGTCCAGAGTTCATGGGAGAGAGCTAATCTGCAGATATAAATCTGAGATTCATCAAAATATAGATGGTATTTAAAGCCCTAAGACTTGATAAGATCACTCGGGGAGTGAATGAAGATAGAAAAGCAAAGAGGAAAAAGAACTGACCTCTGCATAGCTACAAGACTAAGAGGTAAATGAGAAGAGAAAGCACTAGCCAAAGAAACTAAGAAGAAAAGGTTATTGAGGTAGGAGGAGAACCAGGAGAGTGTGTGAGCCTGTAATCCAAGTGAAGCAAGTGTTTTGAAGATGAGGCAATGACTATGTGTGTCAAATCTGCTGATAAGTCAGTTAATGTGAAAACTAGTTATTGACTATTGGATTTAGCAAAACAACCTAATAATTAACAAAGCACCTTTTAAAAAATATTATATCATTTAATTCACAAAGTTGGTGTGAGGTAATATTTAACTTTTAGAACTATTTATTGATTTGTAGAAAGGTTGCTGAACCGGTAAATTACATAACTAAGAGAGAACTCAGGTACTCTGATTGCAAAAGTCCGTGTTTTTTGATGAAATCCTATTCTGAAACAGAAATATAACTATGTTTATCTTGCAAATAGATATCAAATATTATTAGAAATTTTATTTGACATATCAATTTTGCCTTGAGAATAGTTATATTTATCAGTGTAATTTACAAACCAACAGCACCTTCTTCTATTACCTCCTGGACAAGTAGGCCATAACAAACACATCTGCCTGTAGCTAATGTTTCTTCTCAAATATTCTGACTCTGATGAAAACCATAGAATAGGTACTACAATGAAAACAGAGAATGTGAAATTTTTTTCTGAAGTTTAACTAATTTTATTTGGACTGCAGGCTATAGTTTGTTTGCATGGTCTATTGAGAAAACTGGCAAACTGTGGGCCTGAAGGCCAAATCAGCCTGCTGCCTAATTTTTAAAATAAACTTTTTATTAGAACAAATCCATAGTCATTCATTGACATACTGCCTTTGGCTATTTTGTGCCATGACAGAGTTGAATAATTACAGTGAAGACCATATGGCCAACAAAGTCTAGAATATTTACTGCTTGGCCATCTACAATATGCTTACTCCTCATATAACCCAAATCAGTAACAACAAGAATGTCTCATAGTCCTGGACTTCTTTCTGTGTCTAATCATTTACTAATAATGGCTTGCTTCTATGTGTTTATTTGTATTTTTAAGTCATTCTGCATTTATTCTTTCATTTCATTCTCAGAGTATTGGTGAATAGGGTATCTTAGCCCGTTCAGATTGCTATAACAAAATACATTAAGCTGGGTAAATGAACAACAGATATTTATTGCTCACAGTTCTGGAGGCTGGGAAGTCCAATATCATGGCACTGGCAGATTGGGTGTATGGTAAGGGCTTGCTCTCTGCTGCATCCTCTCTGCTGCTCTCTGCTTGCTCTCTGCTGCATCCTCTCTGCTGCTCTCTGCTTGCTCTCTGCTGCATCTTGCTGCTGCATCCTCACATGATGGAAGGGGCAAGGGAGCTCTCTCAGGCCTCTTTTATAAAAGCACCAATTCCATTCATGAGGTTGGAGCGAACTTAGGTGCCAACATATGAATTTGGGTGGTAGACACCAACATTTAGACCACAGCAGTCAATAGGGCTTATTTCCATGAGCCAAACTGCAAAAGAGATAAGGGAAAATGAAAACTTAAATATTTATTCATTTTCCAATAATAAACTCGAGGATCAGGTCCTGTAAGAAGATTTTCCAAATCCCTCTAGGAAAAAAATTATCACCCCACTTACTTTTAAAATCTGAATTATATTTTGGAGAGGTTTCATTCAAGCATCTATAATACTTTATTGCACTTTTTGTTAACTTGTTTTTTCTCATCTAATAGCTTGTAAGCTCCTTGAGTGTAGGGACTTATTAAATTTAACATCTATTGAGTGTCAATTTGTGCCAGGCATGTGCTAAGTCCACAAAAACAATTATTAATAAGATACATCTGGCCTTCAAAATACATCTAGTGTAATAAAGGGGATAAATAAATGGAAAAATTATCAATATATAAATTAAGAAGTACTATAAAAAGGGAGATATTATCTAATCCAGTTTAGGTTCCTAGGGAAGATATCTTAGAAGAATTGACATCTTCCATGAAGGAAGATTAGAAGTATCCAAGACAAGGGGAGAGGGTCATTCCAGGTTAAATTACAAGCAAGTGTTAAAGCACTTCTGTGTTTGGGGAACTAAATACATAGGAAGAAGTAGGGTGGAGTGGCAAAAAACTAAATTGGAGAGGTGAAATGGGACCAGATAATGAAGGGTCTTTTATGATATGTTGAAAATATTGGATTTGGTCTTTAAAACTATGTGAAGGTCTTAAAAACTATACTGAAGAAGTATAAGAAGGACAATTATGTGACCAGATTTACACTTTAGAAAAGGGGCTATGACAATGGTATGGAGTGGATCAAAAGAGATCAATCATACAGCAGCCAAGTGAGAAATAGCGAGGAGCTTAATCAAGGTTGTCACGTATAAACAGAGAAAAAGGGACAAATTTTAAAGATATGAAGGACCTAGGAATAATAAGACTTACATTGGAAGGGAAAAAGGAATCATGGCTGACCTTTAGGTCCCTGTCTTGGGCAACATTTACATTAACCACAAAGGGAGAATGTGTTTGAAGGATGGGGAGTGAGAAGACGTATGTTGAATTGTAGGTGTTTGTGGGAAATTCAAATGGACACGAACAGTTGGACATATCAGTCTGAAACTCAGAAGACTTATCTGTGTGGAAATAAAGACCTTGGTGTAGTCAATATTCATTTAACAAATATTCATTGAGTGCCCCCATGTATGTGCCAGGCATTATTTTAGTCCTATAAAGTTGAATCCTTCAAATTCAGTCATTGGATGGATAAAGCAAGAAGACTATAAAGACTATAGACAGAACCCTGTGGAATACCAGCATTTTGGAGGACCGAGATAACTGGATTTTCAAGTCAGAAAAAAAAAATCAGAGGCAGGTATAGAACCAGCGAGAAAAAACAAAACAAAACAAACAAAGAAAAACAAAATTCCTGACTCTGGAGGCACTGGTAAATTAATATACTGAAATACTTATACCTAGAGTAAGAGTTGAAAGAGTTAGGAGCCTAGGAGATAGAGGACAGAGTATAGAAATTTGGGATTTTAGAGCTCACAGACCATAGCTTATTCATTGTCCCTCCCTCCCTGATTCTTTCAGTGCTATTTACCAAGCTCTCCTACTGTGTACCAGCATTATGCTAGGTGCAAAATACGTGATGGTTAGCAAAACAGAGTCCTGGTTTGGCTAGCAAAACAGATTCCTGGTCCTCATGGGACTTTATGGTATAATACAGAAAACAATAAGCACATAAACAAACAGTATTTATGTAATATATATACTATGAAAAAACCAAACAGGGCTCTATGATACAGAAAAATAATAGGACCTATTTAGAAAGGCCTGATATTCGAGAATTGAAGAGGTGCAAGGAGGGAAAAATATATGAAGCACTTATTAATGTATTCTCTGTTCCTATAATATTTTTGGTGCATACAGATAATTTTTCAGTGAGTAATAAATGAAATAGTAAGGAAATTGATATAATTATTTTCTATTATCCAATTACTACAAAATGTAAAGAGATAGATGTAAACCTTGAAAAACATCATAAATGAACATTTAATACAATATAAAAGTTGTCCACTTGCATACTTTTAATTTCAAGGACAATTATCAATTTTTGCTTTTTATTGAAACTAAGCCAAGCTTAGC
Organism: Papio anubis; assembly: GCF_008728515.1. Classification (NCBI taxonomy): domain Eukaryota; kingdom Metazoa; phylum Chordata; class Mammalia; order Primates; family Cercopithecidae; genus Papio; species Papio anubis. Next base: position 35,398,793 of record NC_044979.1, read on the forward strand.
AAGTTATGTTAAAAATGCAGATATAATTTAATACAGCAAAATTATCATAAGAATTGATTTTCCTTTTTGTTATTTTGTAACATTAGAATGGTTTTATTCCAACCCTTCCATTCCTTCTATTAGCTATTGTTTGATTTTTTTAGAGGGGTATTTACTCTTATAATCCTCTTTTCAGCACAGCCTTGTGATTCAGTTTAGCCAAGTGTTTCTTAAAGTTCTCTTGAATACCAGTCCCATGAAGTGCTCCACCTAAAAATTAAGTAAAAATGTTTTTAATAATTAAATAAATCTGAAAAATATGCAGGATATGCTATCCCCCTGTTTAAAAATGACATTATACACTGTTGTTTAAAGGTTTTTGCAAAGGCCTATAGGAGAGAAAATTCTGGTATTTCAAAATTCTGTTTTCTCAATTTAGTCAATTACACAATGCTTTAAAAAAAAGATTATGTACCTAACGTATTTCAGAGTATTCTTTAAGAAGTACTGCTGCAAATGGTTGCTTAAAGTTCTAGGTTCTTGACTAATCTCTGAATGGTGTTGACTGAAAATGGCTTAAAATGTTGAGTTTCATTTGAGGGTATTTGTTGAATAATTTTTTTTTTTGAGATGAAGTCTCACTCCATCACCCAGGCTAGAGTGCAATGGCACGATATCGGCTCGCTGCACCTCTGCCTCCTGGGTTCAAGCAATTCTTCTGTCTCAGTCTCCAAAGTAGCTGGGATTGCAGGCATGCACCATCATGTCTGGCTAATATTTTGTATTTTTAGTAGAGATGGGGTTTCACCATGTTGCCCGGGCTGGCCTCAAACTCCTGATGTCAAGTGATCCACCTGCTTCGGCCTCCCAAAGTGCTGGGATTACAGGTGTCAGCCACCATGCCTGGCCTTATAAAAAGTAATTTCGAAAGTAAAATAATTCAATATATAAAGGCGTGACTGCAGTTACAGCATAATGGGTCATGATGAAGACAGTAGCAAGTTGGAGTTTGATTGAAAACTTTCCCAAATCACAGTCATTGCCATTCCACTATAGATACATAAACAAATTAACCCCAATAGAAAAGCACTTGCCTGATGTGACTCATAGAAGGCACTTACCTGATGTTACTCAGCTATTTAAAAACCCTGAGTACTCTTTTTTCTGTGTACTTTTCCTTAACACCATTTCTGAGTAAGAATATAGAATATGTCTAAATTTGTATTCAAACACGTCTACATTTTTCTCAACAAAATAGAAAGATTATGTGGTTGAAGGTCAAAGTTAACAGCAGCATAATAATGTCTTTCTTGTGCAATGTTATTTTTCCCCACCAAAGTAAATAATCATGGGTTTAATTGTTATTTCAGGTGGCATCTGCCTATTTCAAGGATTTTCACCTACTGCTAATTGGAGTTATCTGTTTAGCAACATCCATAGAAAAATGGAATTTGCACAAGAGAATTGCTCTGAAAATGGTGATGATAGTCGGTGTAAATCCTGCATGGTAAGTACTGCATTTACTGCTTCCAGTTTACCTGATGAACAAACCATTTTTGTGCATAGTAAATAACCAAATAAGTAATTCACGCCCAGGAAATTCTTTGTATCACAGTCAGACTTAGGACATCTTTTTTCCTCTGCAAAAATGAAAGTGATACAAAGTGTACTTGAGTTGTAGGAGGGAAAAAAAACAACTTTCACTGCAGGTCTAATTACAGGGTGGTTGGAATACGTGCACACAACTTTCTCACCTTTTATGCATCATAGAAGTCAAAGCTGAGAGAAGCTTTGAACCTCAACAGATAAGATTGATAGACTTCAGAGTAGATTTTCCTCCTATCTCGTTTATTTGGCTGATTACATATTCAGAACTAGTTCAAGAGCGTCCTTTATCATCAGGGAGGATGTTACAAACCAAAGACAAAGACATTACTGACAAAATACAAATGTGTGAAGAAAAATTCCAAGGTGAATATTTTTCTTTTTAAACCAACTGTTGCAAAGTGAAACAATCAATTAAGACATTTCATCTATAGAATATGAAATCACTCATTTGACTGATAAAATTAATTGACTATTTTGGTTTTATTTCACCTCTTGCTAAGAACATGAATGCAAGCTAAAGAAAATTTCCGTTGTCATAATCATTTGCATAGTGGCATTTTGCATTAAAGCCTTAGGTGTTTCTTCCCTTCTCATCTTTCTTTGAAAATCAGAATATTATATTGACTTATATTGCATAATTCATTCTAGGGCATAGCCACATCTGTGTTTTCATTTATGGTGCAAATTGTTTTGCTAAATACAAAAAAAAAAAAAAAAAAAAAATCAGTGACTCAGATGAGACAAATTTTCAATTTTTTTTGACTTAAAAACTGTATAACACATATGTGTTTAAGACATCATGTTGGCCGGGTGCGGTGGCTCATGCCTGTAATCCCAGCACTTTGGGAGGCCGAGGTGGGCGGATTGCCTGAGGTGGGGCGTTCAAGTTCAGCCTGGCCAGCGTGGTGAAACCCCATCTCTACTAAAAATACAAAAATTAGCCAGGTGTGGTGGCAGGCACCTGTAATCCCAGCTACTCCGGAAGCTGAGGCAGGAGAATTGCTTTTACTTGGGAGGCAGAGGTTGCAGTGAGCCAAGACTGCACCATTGCACTCCAGCCTGGGCAACAGAGCAAGATTCTGTCTCAAAACAAACAAACAAACAAAAACAAAAACAAAATGACATCATCTCACTCTTATAATGAAATGGGGCTCCATGCCTTTTAGGGTGCTATAGAAATGTATCTCTTTTTCCTGACCCTCTGCTCGTTGTTCCAGAGGATGATGTGTAATGCACTTCACAGTTGGGCAGAAGTTCTGACCATTATGTCACTAAGCAGCTTTTCAATTTAAGGCATTTTCACCATCCAGAAGCTTTATCTGATCCCAGCATTTTTTATATGAAGATTTATTGTCTTGATAATGCCTTAAGAAGTTAAAAGTTCTTAATTTTCTTTTTTTACAAGAACCATTTCTTGTGTAAGCAGATTCCTAATACATTTTCTCCTTTTTTGTTGTATGCATTGAAAATGTTCACCTTATCTGAGTCTGAAACTTACAGTGTGTGGCATTGTTCTTGTACATCTGTTTTAAAAGGGTGTCAGATTATTTCACAAATTGCTCTATATAGAAAGGTGTGCTTCCGAATGATTTTCTAGGCCCGCCGACTCAAAAGAGATAGTTTTTTCCCCAAGTGTGACTTTGAAAGTTTATAGATATGGCTTAAAATTTTGTAGTCTTAGGTATATTATTTTTAAGGAGAATAACTACTCTTTTTGTAAAAGAAGACAATGTATGTGCCCAGATCTTGACAATAGGAAAGGATATCAGATTCAGGAGAGCATATATTATAGAATATACAGAAAATTCAGAAACCTCGTTTTAGTAAATGACTTTAACTATTTTCTCCACCCACCTTATATTGAATCAGTATAGTGAACAAGTAAAAAGAGGCTTTATAAATATTAATCTTTCTTCGTCCTTGTACCTCCCTGACACCCCTATGAACAAACAAGAGTTATGGCTAAAAGATAAAAGAAAAAATAAGCGACCTTAAATTCGAAAGTTGATTGCATTTTCATCTTACTAGCATTTGAAGGTAAGTGGTCAGCTTTGAAGAGCATTCAGATATTGGTGTAATATTATAAGCTGTTATGTCATATAACCAACTTGCAGTTTGTTTAGGTTGAATCATTTTTCTGTTTCTGAAGAGAAGATTTGCATGGTTCCCTGGCAGACAAATCTCTTAAGAACTCCACTTTTCCATGTGCAGCTTTGATTTCCACCTGGCTGTCACTGTACTCCAAGTTCATCATCTGGGCAGAATCTTAACCTTCCACGTTTTGAAAGACTTAATTTCCCAACTCACAAACCACATCTTAAACATCTTCCAGTTAAATAATACGGTGCTAGTTAAGCTAAGAGCACAGATCCACACTAACGGCTCTCTTGTTTCAGGCTGACTCTGGGGTTCATGAGCAGCACTGCCTTTTTGTCTATGTGGCTCAGCAACACCTCGACCGCTGCCATGGCGATGCCCATTGCAGAGGCTGTAGCACAGCAGATCATCAATGCCGAAGCAGAGGTCGAAGCCACTCAGATGACTTACTTCAACGGATCTACCAATCACGGACTAGAAATTGATGGTATCGCATGTTGATATGGCCAATCTGGGGTTTAGTCATTAGAGCAATAGACATAAACTCAAGAATTCTAAGTTGTATTTTGAATTAACTGTCCATACATGCATGATGTGAATTTAACTTCCTCCCTCTATAGTTCTCAGTATCTACAAAAATAGTTTTCTATAAATATTTTACCTAAATTGTTACATTTCTATTCGCTTGCAAAAAGAAGAATGCCTTTTCTATCCCTCAGCCAGACTGATGGAACACTCTCTCATGTCTTTATCAGTAGACCTCCAGGTTACTCTTTCCTGTCCTGAAATGGCTTTCCTGCATAATACTGGGAATCTTTAATTCCTACGTTCTGTTTGGATACAGCATCAAATTTCACTGTGATTATTTCTGGCTCTGACAAACTGATGCAGTGAAAAAGTGTTGGGAGAATATTTGTATTTATAAAATACTTTAAGATGAATGTGATGTTAGTACACAGTGAATTTTTAATTTTCAATTTCTACTAATGCTTCCATCTTTGCATCCACATACAGGCAAACCCAATGATAACCCCTTATTTACATTGTTTTTCTTTTATTTAATGTTTTGCAGAAAGTGTTAATGGACATGAAACAAATGAGAGGAAAGAGAAAACAAAACCAGTTCCAGGGTAAGGAATGTTGACATTTTGATTAGGATTTTTCCAAATTCTATTTTAATAAAATTATAACTGGATCAATTTGTTTTTCAGATGCAATAATGATACAGGGAAAATTTCAAGCAAGGTGGAGTTGGAAAAGGTACATTAATTTGATTCTTTCTAAATAATTATATACAAAATTATATTAGAGCTATAGTTAGATACATATGCATTTTAAAACCTGTCACTTGCTTCCTTCTCTATAAATTATTTTGCTTGACTAAGTAGTAGCATGGTGTAATGGTCTGATAAGCTTTCATGAACAGACGGGAATCGACATCCGGATAGGAACCATTTTAGGCTCTGAAAATTAGTATCATTATTTTCTCTTTTTATCAGAATTAGGATAATGGCAGTTAGCCAAGGTAGTTTAAAGAAATATAATTCCAGTCTCAGAATATTGCTTCATTTTCTTTCTTTTTTTTTTAACTTTTATTTTAGTTACAGGGGTACATGTGCAGGTTTGTTATACAGGTGAATTGTGTGTTTTGGGAGGTTAAGATACAGATTATTTCCTCACCCAGGTGATAAGCATAGTACCTGATAGGTAGGGCTTTTTAAAATCTTTTTCTTACTGAAATCTTGCTGGCCTAATAGCCTGATTTTCATTAGGAGTATCGTCATCATTTCTTCCAGGTTATGAACTTGGAGCAACTCCTATTCATGTAATTACAAATCATTATCTTTAGTGCTTCCATTGACACTAAAAAATTCAGTGCAGAATTCATGAGTTGCTTCTGTCAAATACAGGTGGAGGAGTTGTAGCCATTCTAGATATTAAAAGAGGGAAGAAGATCTTTGTAAACTATCCCATAGAATTCATTTCCCCAGAATAAATCAATATAAAAATACTATATTAGATTGCACTGGGAGCAATATACCTCAAGACCTGAAAAATAAATCCCGCATAGAAATAGTACTATAGTAACTACGGCATTAGGAATAGGAAAGTGGGACATATATTTCTTCATTCTGGCCATGGAATGCATTAACATGTAGCTCAACAGGAAAAAGAAAACCCTCTTGTTAATTACAGAAATCTTCTAAGAAAGAGCAATTTCTATGTAAAGAGAAAATGAATACAAAGATACGTTTTAAGCCATTAGCTACAGAATATATTATGGGATTTTTAAGATGGGAATTGCATATATATTTACGAAGATACTATCTTTAGAGATAGAAGTAATTCCTTTAAAACATGAAAAATTAACAGTATGCCAGGTATGCTATAGAATAATACATTAGAAATGGGCTTTAAAAACTGTTGTGAAAAATTGGCACACCTAAACAGAAAGAATATACATGCACTCAGTAACTTTCTCATGGTCATCTTTGAAAACCTAATTTTCTATCATAAGGCCAAAAGTTTCAGTCAAAACCCTTCAAATTGATTTGCTATCCAGATACTGTTCCAGGCATTGTAAGCTCCTTATTGTAAGCAGCTCAGAATCTAGTGGAGAAGATGGACTTATAAAAATAAATCTGACATAAATACCACAACAAAGGCATGCACAGAAGCCAACACTTCTAGACAGGAGCAACCAGTTCCATCTGGGAGTATTGCAGGGAGGACGTACAATGTAAAGACATCTGAGTCTGGGAAGATGAGAGGCGAGCGTGTGCAAGCAGAAGAGCGCGAACTCATGAATGCAGGAACGTGTCTACCTTGTCAGCACTTTAAACTCTGGCACATTCCCATTGCCTGACACAAAGGAGGTATTCAATAAGTAGTTATCTTTATCAATTAATGAATGAGTGAAAGCAAAAGAGTAAAAAGAAGACGCTTTCTAATCAGAGAGTACAACTAATTCAAAGACCCAACTAAGTAAAGAACAGGGTTTTTCAGGAAACCTCTACAATGCAGATGCTAGAGATGAGCTGTTGTGGGGAATAAAATTATGGTATGGCTTTGCGCAGGTTATAAATATCTCTTCATCAAATACAAGGGAGTTTAGAGTTGATTTTATGGAAAACACAAAACCTTAAAGCTGCGGGGAAATATGGTAAGTTCTGCCCTTGGGACAACCGGAAAGTCAGTGGTGAGCTTTTTGATTAACTGAGCAACTGAGCTTTTTTATTAATTAGACATTGGGGATGAGGGAGAAAAATGTAGGAGATGCCTCCACTGCTCTAAACTAGGGAGTGATAGATTGTGATGCCATTGATTAGAATGCAGAACTCAGAGGTAGGAATAACCTTTCAATGGAGAAAAGTAAGATAACAGAGATGCATTTTTGGCAATAAAGATTAATATCTAAGTTTAGGAGAGGAAAGCAAGGCTTTCGAATGTTGATTCTAAGGTCTTTCTGGAATGCAATGCACAAAAATTTAGCTTTATATAAAAACAGGAATAGTTTTTTGCTGCACTATTCTTTATAAGATGTGCATGAGAGCATTATTTTATATATTGTACATTTACGATATGTTTTGATTTTTAACAATTACAGGTATATTTTCATGAATAAATGTATATATAGTTTGTGTGGCAATTATAATAAACGGTAGCTGTTCTTTGATAGATTTACCTTATATAATTTAACACTGATTATATGGAAGAATGTATATCTACTTCATCTAGCCATAAAATGGAAAAATATTTATACTCATGATCTATTGATCTTATGCTTTCTTCTTGAAGTAGGTGGGATATTCTATTGAATTAAAATAAATCCTGTGAGGTTTGACTTTGAATTTGACCTACAAGTCAAAAAAAATACAAACATTACTCCCTTTTTGGGGAGAGTGGTATAAATTAAATTTCAGAGAGGATAAATTTCCTTCAGTTCAGCTCTGATTTTGATTATTTCTTGCCTTTTGCTGGCTTTGGGATTGATTTGTTCTTCCTTCTCTAATTTTTTCAGTTGTGATGTTAGGTTGTTAACTGGAGGTCTTTCTAACTTTTTGATGTGGGCATTTAGTGTTATGAATTTCCCTCTTAACACTGCCTAACACTCATGACATGAGTTTACCTATATAACATATTTGCACATGTATCCCCCAAACTTAAAATAAAGTGAAAAAAGGGAAGAGAAAGAAAATAAAAGGTTTTTTTTTTTTTTTTTTTTTGGTAATCTGCATAATTTTGCTATGTTCCTGCAATAAAATAAATAAAATTTATTTCTAATGAAATTACTACAATTTTATTCATTTGAAGCACCATTTATTTAGTACAAAGCTAAAGATTTTAAAATTTTAATTGAAATCTCTTTACTAATATAATTAAATTAATCTAAGCTGATCAATAAGCTTACTTCAATTTTTAGAACTATAATATTTCCCCCCAAAGGCAATAACATACACTGATCCATATAAAATTTAGTGTGTAGTAAGTAGAAAGCTCTTAATAAGTAGAAAAAAAAATAGCCCCCAAATAAATTCTGTACTTAGCAATGGCAGTAATATTAGTTAAGAAATATACATTTAACATTTGCTCAATGTCACCTTTTCAACAAGACCTACCCTAACCTCCCTATTTCATTGCAGCCACCATATCCCATATCCTTTCTCCTAATCCTCATGACTCTACCCTACTTTATCCAAAGCATGTATCACCTTCCTACAGAATATGTAATTTGCTTAATTTTTATTTATTTTGTTCATTGTCTTCTTTCTCCACTAAAATGCAAGGTTCACGGGGCAGAGATTTTTGTCCATCTAGTACACATCACAAATATCTTGAATAGTGACTGCTCTGGAGTAAATAGTAAATATTTGCTTATTAAATAAATAAATTCATTAATATTTTTATCAAATGATTACAATTAGAGTAAAATAACTCATGTTGTATGTAAGCTACACTAAGTGTCCAGTGTCTAGTTAACCATCAGGGAAAATTCAGAGAAGTCACTATGGACAACATAACCATTAAATTAAATACTGTTATTTTTGGCTGCTTAAAAAAAAACAAACTACACGAAGCAAAGAAACAAACTGATAAACATTTAAAGTCAGCACTATGATTGCCATTCTAACTGGTGTGAGATGGTATCTCATTGTGGTTTTGATTTGCATTTCTCTGATGGCCAGTGATGATGAGCATTTTTTCATGTGTCTGTTGGCTGTATGAATGTCTTCTTTTGAGAAATGTCTGTTCATATCCTTTGCCCACTTTTTGATGGGGTTGTTTGTTTTTTTCTTGTAAATTTGTTTGAGTTCTTTGTAGGTTCTGGATATTAGCCCTTTGTCAGATGAGTAGATTGCAAAAATTTTCTCCCATTCTGTAGGTTGCCTGTTCACTCTGATGGTAGTTTCTTTTGCTGTGCAGAAGCTCTTTAGTTTAATGAGATCCCATTTGTCAATTTTGGCTTTTGCTGCCGTTGCTTTTGGTGTTTTAGACATGAAGTCTTTGCCCATGCCTATGTCCTGAATGGTACTACCTAGGTTTTCCTCTAGGATTTTTATGGTATTAGGTCTAACATTTAAGTCTCTAATCCATCTTGAATTAATTTTCGTATAAGGAGTAAGGAAAGGATCCAGTTTCAGCTTTCTACCTATGGCTAGCCAATTTTCCCAGCACCATTTATTAAATAGGGAATCCTTTCCCCATTTCTTGTTTCTCTCAGGTTTGTCAAAGATCAGATGGCTGTAGATGTGTGGTATTATTTCTGAGGACTCTGTTCTGTTCCATTGGTCTATATCTCTGTTTTGGTACCAGTACCATGCTGTTTTGGTTACTGTAGCCTTGTAATATAGTTTGAAGTCAGGTAGTGTGATGCCTCCAGCTTTGTTCTTTTGACTTAGGATTGTCTTGGAGATGCGGGCTCTTTTTTGGTTCCATATGAACTTTAAAGCAGTTTTTTCCAATTCTGTGAAGAAACTCATTGGTAGAGGAAACAACAGGTGCTGGAGAGGATGTGGAGAAATAGGAACACTTTTACACTGTTGGTGGGATTGTAAACTAGTTCAACCATTATGGAAAACAGTATGGTGATTCCTCAAGGATCTAGAACTAGATGTACCATATGACCCAGCCATCCCATTACTGGGGATATACCCAAAGGATTATAAATCATGCTGCTATAAAGACACATGCACACATATGTTCATTGCGGCACTATTCACAATAGCAAAGACTTGGAATCAACCCAAATGTCCATCAGTGACAGACTGGATTAAGAAAATGTGGCACATATACACCATGGAATACTATGCAGCCATAAAAAAGGATGAGGTTGTGTCCTTTTTAGGGACATGGATGCAGCTGGAAACCATCATTCTTAGCAAACTATCACAAGAACAGAAAACCAAACACCGCATGTTCTTACTCATAGGTAGGAACTGAACAATGAGATCACTTGGACTCGGGAAGGGGGACATCACACACCGGGGCCTATCATGGGGAGGGGGGAGAGGGGAGGGATTGCATTGGGAGTTATACCTGATGTAAATGACAAGTGGATGGGTGCTGACGAGTTGATGGGTGCAGCACAGCAACATGGCACAAGTATACATATGTAACAAACCTGCACGTTATGCACATGTATCCTAGAACTTAAAGTATAATAATAATAATAATTTAAAAAAAGAAAAAAAAATAAAGTCAACACTATGGATCAGATTGCTTTCATTTTGGGTAGAAAGACAAAAAAGTAGTTTGTAACTAAAATTTATCAGCTCTAAAATTCTTGTTAAAAAACTGCAAAGTTCTCATACAGGTAATAATGATGATAATTTTGCTGGTGGTGATAAAGACTAGATGTTAGTGTTGAAGATGATGGATATTTAGTAGTCCAGGATCTTATTTTAAAGTATTTGTATCAAAGAGTCACATTCCTATGCTGCATATCTAAAAAAGAGATTTGTCCCATGACTTAACTTTTACGAAGTTCTCTTCTCATGATAGGTCATGGCCCAAATACTAACTGAGCTCTCTATTTGCCCAAAATAAAGTGGTGAATAGTTACCAAGCCAATAAATCCCACAGTATCCCCTAAAAGTAGCTGAAATATTTGTGAGAAGAAAAGATACTGGGAGAAGAAAGGAATACCCTAAAATTACACTGACAGTACCTGAGGGAATATATTTGTCAGGTTCCATTGGGGTAACTGGTAAACCAACCACCACGCATAAAATTTCCATGGGAAATGAGTTCTAGGTATCCAAAAATCCATTTGTAGATACCAAAGGAGGAATAAAGTTCCTAGTTCTTTCCCTCCCCTGCAAGCATTAGTATCATTCAAAGAGACACCCCAGAGTTTTACATCAGCTCAATTTCTAAACCTCCAGGCATCTACAAATGAAAGAGACTGGAAAATCAGTACACTTTTAATGAAAAATCTGAGATAATTGTTTTTCATTAATTTAATTTAACTTGTAATTCCTCAAAGGGATAAGTTCAAAGAAAAAGTATCCTTGAACAAATTGCATCTTGCTTTTAATTAGGTATTGTTTAGTTTGGGGGTGAAAATCCTTATGGTTGAAAATCCAATTGTACAAGACAACACTTTTTAATGTTCTCCAGAAATTCAAAGGAGTCTTGTAAGTACAGTAATAAACATGGTTCATAATATTAGAAACTACAGGCATTAGTTCTGCCAAATAAGGAGATGTTAATTCTGGAATATCTGGCTCATAGATCAGATATGAAAAAGGTATTTTAGCTTAGATCACATAACAAACACCAGTTGGCTCTGCTTCATTATTCTTCCATTTTCCTAAGCTGGGAGAAATTGGATGGCAAAGGCAGTAATTAGTCCTGCTCAACCCTCACCTGACCCAACTTAGGTGTCTCCTTTTATTCATGCAGTGGTTTATACAGAATGTTTATAGAAGAGGTAAGCAAGGAGAGAGAGGGAGATTATCACACACTCTTTAGGAATCACAGCAACAATCTGTGAACGTGACCTCACTCCAGATTTCAATCTTTATTAGAGTCAAAGTGCTATCTCCATTGATGGCCATTCTTAGTTGTGTTCTCACAAAACATTTTTCTATTAAAGAAACTATTGATTTTTGACAATATCGTTTCTCCCATATATCTTTATTTTATGAAATACAAAAACTTAGTTCTTCGCATTTTGTGTTATTAAAATATTATCTAGCAAATAACATTGCTCAACCATATTGGCAATATCTGTACTTTAACTCTACAATAAGTCCCCGCACTACATAACTTATTTGAATACTATATTTTGTTTCTTGAAATACTCAACAGTGTTCTCCTATGCATCTTCTAGTGGTATTTTCTACAAAAAGAAATATGTTTATTTTGTCTCCAAATTGATTTTTCTGTATTTTGATTATGAAATATTTCATGCATATATGCATTTATAAAACATGACTAAACATTTTAAAGAATAATAAAATGAATAAGATGATGTATACCACATCCCAGCTTAATAACTAGAACGGGATTTCTAAAATCTACATGAGCCTTTCTCTGATTCTATCTCTTTTCCTTACACAATCACCCCCACCCCCTTGTCGAGTTAGCTATAGTCCAAAATTTTGTGTTAATCATTCTCTTGTTTTCTTTTGGTTTATCACCTGCACTAGTTAAGGTATGGATTGGTCACCATAGCGAAGACCAAAAATAGCAACAATTTCAACAAGATAGAAATAGGCTGGTATGGTGGCTCCTTCGTCACCATGCCCCTGACTCTTTCTATCTCTTCTCTGCCATTTCCAGCACTGGAACCTTGTAATTCAAGATGGGTCCCCCATCTCCCTCCGTCCATTCTGTACCCCAGCTAGCTGCTCAAGGAGAAAGTGGAAGGCATATGTACTTAAAAATTATTCTATTACTCTCCTGGATTTAAGAGTGTTCAGATTTTCTATTTCAACATCAAACAGTTGCATTTTTAAAAAGAAATTTATGTGTTCCATGTTAAATTTACTGCTGTGTGGTAGTTTATAATATTTTCTTATATCTGTTTAATTTCTACAGTATTTATAGTTATATGTCTTTATTTCTAACATTTTCCTTGTGCCTTTAAAACATTTTTCAAATAATCTTTCCAAACTATATCTATTTTATTAGTCTTACAAGTCTTGTCAAAGAACCAACTTCTGACTCTTTTCACCCTATTTAATGTATATTTCATACCATCATTAATAGTTTTCTTTCTTTATTACTTTGTTCTGTCTACTTTATTTGTGTATTTATGCTCTTGCTCTTTTGCTAATTTTTAAAATTTGACCTTTACCTTATTAGAGTTTTCCTCTCTTCCAAAGGAAGGATTTAAGGATGTGAATTTGCTTCTATTACTTTAGCTATTTTCCATATTTTTCTGTTTTGTGTTTTCTGATTTGCATTATGCTAGCTTTTTTTACTCAAAAGATGCTTAGAAATGTGTTTTGAAATTTAAAATAAATTAGATTTTTAACTACTTTTAAATTTTTTCTAACAATGTTTCTGGGGTCAGAAACTGTGGTCTACGTAACAGTTTTCCAAAACTTGTTGAAGTAGCTTTTTGAACTAGCACATGATCGGCTGTAATAAATATTTTTCATTGTGCTTAAAATAAATTGTACATTTTCAACTAATTAGGTTCAATGTTTCCCAAAACTCTGTAAGATCAAGTAGCTAGTTGTGCTTCTCAAATCTCTGTGCCCTGACCAAGTTTTGTCTCTTTTTATTCAGCAATTGATGAGACTGTTTTGTTAAACTCTCCCTCTATCATGTGGATATTCTGTTTCTTCTGATGCTTCTGTCAGTTTTGGTTCCTCTGTATTGTTAGATTATGTTATTTTGAACCCATTTAGAATGTTTCTGTGTGTGTGATTGATTAACCTTTTATTATTTTGTGCATCTCTTCATCTATCTTAATTTTTTTGGTCTTTGAGTTTATTAGTTTATTTGTCTGCTGATAATACAGGACTACCAGCTCCCCTACTCTCCCCTCCCCTCCCCTCCCCTCCCCTCTCCTCTCCTCTCCTCTCCTTTCCTTTCCTGAGACTGAGTCTCACTCTGCCATCCAGGTTGGAGTGCAGTGGCACGATCTCAGCTCACTGCAACCTCCACCTCCTGAGTTCAAGCGATTTTCCTGCCTCAGTCTACCAAGTAGCTGGGATTACAGGCACCCGCCACTACGCCCAGCTAATTTTTTGTATTTTTAGCAGAGACGGGGTTTCACTATGTTGGCCAGGCTGGTCTCGAACTCCTGACCTTATGATTCACCCACCTCGACCTCCCAAAGTGCTGGGATTGCAGGCATGACACTCCCAGCTTTTATAAGGCTAGTATTTACCTGGCATTTCCTCTATGCTTTCACTTTCAGTATTTCTGTGTCCTTATGTTTTAGGTATATCTCTTTTATTATGTTTGAAAATTTTTACCTTTACCTGACATGTTTTATCCATTTAAATTATTTGTGACATTGTATATTTAGAATAATTTCTACTGCCGGCTTTTTATTTTTTCCAAATATTCTTTCTATCTTTCCTTCCTGCGTTCCTATGCAGTTATTTTCTTTTTTTACTCCATGCTACACACACACTTGTACAGGTGGTCTATTCTACGCTTTGTGTCTGTTTTAGTTGTCCTAATCATTTTGCTGTATTATTAGGCAGCAAGGGTTGCCATAACAAAATACTACAGAATTGTATCTTAAACAATACAAATCTGTTGTATTTTCTGCCAGTTTTGGAGGCTAGCCAAGTACAAGATCAAGGTGTTATCTGGGTTGGTTTCTAGTGAGACCTCTCTCCCTGCCTTGTACAAGACCACCCTCTCATTGTATCTTCACATGATGTTTTCTCTGTGCACATGCAGTAGAAAGAGATATTTCTGGTCCCCTTTGCTCTTTTTATAAGGACATCAGCCCTATCAGATTAGGCACCCTTCTTTGTTTAAACTGAATTACCTCTGTAAAGGCCCTTTTCCAAACAGAGTCACTTTGAGTGTTAGAGCTTCAACATATGAATATTGAAGGACATCATTTAGTCATTAGTATCATGTCTACTTAATACATAAAAATTTAAAGATAATCCATTTTTTTCTCCCGAATGGTGTAAAGACCCTAGGATATTTTGACTTAGACCATCGCTTTCTATTCACATGCTACTATTTTCCAATTTTTTAGTTCTAGTCTATTATTCCTCCATAAATTACATACTTGTATTATTTTTTAACATCAGTGCTCTGCAGAGTTATGTGCATATTTATTAATATCTTTGTTCACCATTGTATTTTGCTTCTCAGATCCCCTATCTGGGGTCATGTTCCTTCTTCCTGAAAATACTATTTGAATGTACTTCACAGAGTGATTTTGGTGTTAAATACAGAGTTTTTGTTTGATAAAAAGATGATAATTCTTGAATCATGTTTTTATAGTTATAGTGTGTTAAATAGGTTATTATTTTTTATTTTGCTCATCGAAATATATTTATATATTTCTACTGCATTTTGGCTTCTTTTTTTCTATTTAAAAGTCAGCTAGCTACCAGTCAAATTATTATTCCTTTGTAGGCAATCTTTTCTCTTTGGTTGCTTTAATGATATGTGTGTGTGTGTGTGTGTGTGTGTGATAGAATATACCTAAGTGAATATTTCTCCTGAATCTGTGTATTGATCTTTTCCAACAATTCTTGCAAATTATCAGGTGTTATTTTTCAATATTCAATTGCCTCATCCTAGTTCTCTGTATTCTCTCCCTCTGAGTCTCCAATTAAACATGCTACACTTTCTCACGGTGTTTTCTAAGCTTCTTAGCTAACATCTGTTTTTCTTTTATGTGTTTTGCTGAACTTTATTATGAATAGTAACTTCTGATTTATCTTCCAGCTAATTAATTTTCTCTTTAGCTATGTCTATTTTGACCTATTTACTGAGCTTTTAAATTGTTAAATTTAATTATGTAAATTCTATTTGTCTTGTTTTAAGATTTGCCTATAACTATCATAGTCTTTTTCATATTTTCAATTCCTTCTCTAATTTTATTAATCATATGCAAATTTAATTATATTTTGTGTCTGTGTCTAACAGCTCTGAAGTCCTTGTGGGTCTCTTTCTTTGACTTAGTTTTTATTTATTTATTTATTGCTGGTTCTCACTTTGATTATTTTCTTACATGTTCAGTACTTTTAAACAGTGAAATTTTTTTTAGTTACTATGGAAATTCTTTAAGTCCTATGTTGTAGCTGCCTCTAAGAGTTTTCAATTATATTGCTATTTCTCTTTAACACACACAAAACATAAATTAATGCTTTAGGAAAAATGCTCATGGTTAGGAATTTTTAGGGCATATTGTTTTCCCTTAAGTCAGCATGATATTTTCTTTCTACTTCTGCAAAGGATACCAGCTTTATATGTGTTTTCTTATATGATTCCCCACACACATTTGACCTAGGGCAATATCTTTTATACCAAGCTCTCCTTGCAACATTTTAAACTGAAATCTTATTTTAAATCCAGCTTTCAAATTATTGTTGCACTTTAAAAGATTGTTTTAAATATTTTAAATAGCATCTCATTTAGCAGGGAATCTGATTTGTCATGCTGCTGGATAGACAAATATGCTATGTTATTATATTTTGTTTCAGTCATTTTTACAACTAGAAAGAGCCAGGTTTTTCTCAGTGGCACACACACACAAACACACACACACACACACGCTTTTTCCTACGAAAGTACAAGGGAAGCTTCTAAATAGTTAACATTTAGGACAATAAAATTTTGTAAGTAAATACTGGATTTAATCATGACTTTTAACATTTCTAAAAATAGAGTTTATTTATAAAGAGGACTTATGTCCTTAATGCTACATTTTAAACATTTCTTTATTCATCACACACACAATAAATGTTTATTGCTTTATAAGCATACCCAAATTCACAATATGCAATAGTTCTTTATTAACTATGGTGGATATAAATTCTATTTCAAAGAGTCTTATCGATAACTTCAATTTTACTAACTCCTCTGAATTCTTCAGGTTATTACTGATTATATTTTCACCAGATCTTCATGAAGAGTTCATATCAGCCGTAAGGGGAAGATCCTCTCCTACATTTTTTTGCTATTCACTTATCTAGTACTTTCATTCAATATTTCTTTACAGAAATAATCTTACAGACGTTTTAAACCATTAGAACACTATAGGAAGGCTGGTTTAATTAAATAACATAATCTATTATTCACTTAACTGAGGACCTTTAAACTCAATATGCAGACAAAAAGGACAGGTTCCCACTGTCTTAATTCCTCTGTGCACTATGGAACTTCCAGTCTTCTGTTCCCTTTTTAGTTACATCATCTACCAACATAGGGACCACAAAAGCACCAAGGTCAAAAGTGGGCATTAATTATTAGTAAATATTTACATTATTTTTTAAATGTAAACAGATAAATATTGCATCTTCCATTAAGATGGCAGGTTAAATAGGCTCATTTGTTACTACTGTTCTAAGTCTTCATTAAAACAAGAACAAATAGACTTTCAAATATAATCAAAATTATATAAACATCAAGAGAAGACATGACAGCAAAATCATTTTGGAAGCTGGAAAGTAAAAGGTTGAGTGGAAAATAACCCTGTTATCCCCAGTAATCCCATGGAAGCTGAATCCTAAATCGATAATGAGAAAAGCCAATAAACAATTCAATTTCCATAGCAGCAGGCTTCAACATTTTTAAAATGTTGAAAAGCAGGAGGAAGAAAAAAATTGCTTGTGACGTGGTTAAATCTTCCACTTTCATCCCCAAATCCACATGGATGCAACAGCTTCTAATCCACCAAACAGAAACATAATCTTCAGACATGGTAAAACAGGATAAGGAGAACCAGATCCAGTTCTGGGCTGGGGGAGAGTGTCACAAGGAAAACAGGGGTACTGAGTGATAGTTTATAAGCTAAACGTGGAGGACCCGACCTTCTACCCACACTGGTCCAGGAGCCAGGTCTATGCCTTTCAAGTGTCAGCAGGCAGAAGGCCAGATGATGCTTCCTTGGAGAACACAATCAGAGTAAGAGAGATGAAAACATTGACCTTAGAATTTTCTCAAAAAAAAAAAAAAAAGCCCAGTCAGATGACATTATAGTGAAGCTTACAGGCAACAACAAATCCAAAAACATGAGTGCAGAGCTTCTACACAGATATTCACTGCTGAAATTTGAGCAGACAACCAAAAATTCCTGGATATCTGATGAAAGCCTCAATTATGAAAGAGAGATTGCCAAATAAACAAAGAAAAAAGAGCAATCTGCAGGAAGCAGAGACTGTGCAAGAAGAAGAAACTACAAAAAAGAAAATATCATTAATATAATCAGAGGGGTAAACAAATAAATTACTCATATTTATGAAATACAAATAGTATTCTACAAAAGACAATAAAGAAGGCAAAATATAAAACATGTAGATATAAAATAAAGTATAAATATAAAATATAGAGATATAAAAGCATAAATGGAAAATTCAGTAGACACAATAGGAAGAAACAGAATAAACAGGAAATAAGAGGAGTTTCCAAAAAGAACAGGAAAAATGAGAAGAGTATATAAAAAATTCAAGAAAGTTTCTACAATGGAAGAGTACAAGTTTTATGATTAAAGGACTCACTAAATGTCATCAAAATGAATGAAGCAGACCCACACAGGGCAGATCTGTTTTAAAATCTTTGAGATTTCAGAATACTATAAGGTGATCCTAAAAGCTCTCAAAAAGGAAGAAACACTAATTCCTTACAAATGATCAAAAATATGAATGGCTGAATACTTCTCCCCAACAGCACTACTCAGAGACAGCAGGAAAACTGCCTTCAAAATTCTAAGTAACATATATTTCCAATGTAGAGTCAATATCCATTTTGATGAAATAAGAGGGTAGACTTAAGTGTAGCTCTTTGCAGTTCTAGAGAAAAAATGACTAGATTTAGGACAGGAAGGGAGGCCCTGAAAGAGATGTCACCAGGACAATAAAATTGGTAGAATATTGATGTGAATTAGGTATCCTGTCACTTGATTGTTCCAAGAGAATGTTTAAGCAACCAGGGAATATTTGGGAGTGATTCAGTAGCATGTACTTAAAAAAAATAAGCAAGTGAAAGAGGGAAAAGACATATTCTAACTTAGAGAAGAGGCAGGAAAAGTCACGTATATCATATTTCTACCTGTTAATAGAGCTCTAGGCAACATATTGAAAATTGAATTCTGTACTATAAGCAACGTTATGACAGAGCCATAATTGGAAGATGATACAAAGTATACATATTCAGTGAAGGAAGCTGTGAAATAAATCTGCAATTGCTGCCACCAGGTGGCAATAGTGAGTTACCTCTGGACCTGCAGGATTTCTGTTGTGACAGGTCCATTGTGATGATGTCATTGGATTCTGCATTTTGTCATGTCCTCGTAGAAAATTTTTCAGTTACTTGGAAGAAGATGTGGAGGGCATACTCCACATGTTTGGTAGACAGAAGGGATTGAATAAAAACACAATAGGTTACCATTGTGGTAAAAGCAGTATGAAATAGAACTCAAATGTAGTTTTAAAAATTCACATAAGTATTCTGGAAGGCAAGTTGGTACAGGGGAAATTCACTGAGAGGGAACTCACAGACATGGATTCTGCTTTCAAGTCTGCGGTAATCAGCTGGGTCACACTTGAGACTCATTTTGCTCTTCTGAAATATTAGGTCTTTATACCAGATAATCTCGAACTACCTGTCTGCCCTAATAGTCTATCATTCCTTTACATGTTAAAAATATATATATATATTTCTGGCTATAAAAGTTACAAAAAGTATCAAGAAGGTGGACGATACCCCAATCGCATGATCAAGAAATAACTGTTGTTAGTATTTTGATATATTTCATTTCAGTCACACACACACACACACACACACATATATATATATATGTATGTATGTTTCATTTCAGGCACATGTATGTATGTAGAAATATTTTTGCTTTAAAATTGTACATAATTTTGTACTTTTCATATCACATAAATTTCCTTATATATTATAACACAAGTACTTTTCCATTCACAATATACCTGTGACAATGTCCTGTGGCCACAGGCTGAAAGTACGATCTGGGCAGAAGACTAAAGATTAATCTGCTGTGATACCTGTGATACCTGCCCGCTTTGTATAATTTCTGTACCACTAGTTGGCTCGATTATTGACTCATTTCAGGCTTTCCTAAGAGCCCTATTTTTTAGCTCAGTGCCCTGTACTACTGTCCCTCTGGTCCTCATGCTTTACCCTTTACTTCAGTATCGTCTCTCCTACGAGTTCAGCCCAGTGAACACAAGCACTCAGTAAAAACAACGATAAATCTGAATGCATGGAGCTCATGTTTACTGGGTAGATAAAAAGTAGGGTGCATTCACCATTCCACTTCAAAAACTCTTCCTCTTAACCTTTAATTTGCATTATGATATATTAGTATTAGCATTTACTGTAGAATTTTTACCCTGAATTTTAATGCCTTTATAAATTGTCGATGATATTTGCATAAACATTAGCTCATGTGCAGTAACAATAGTGTATATTTTAAAGGTCCTTATTAATAAAAAATGTATAGTTAATTCATAAGTCATGAAGCATGGCAAACATTAATCTGTTTCTGTTTTGATTTTTTTGTTTTATATCTTCCAATGTCTTTTAATAATTCTATATATACATATATTTTTCAGTTAAGCTTTTATATGAAATCCAATTTTTTCTTTATTTATATTTTTGAAAGTTTTAAGGTGGCAAAGAGAAATCATATAAACATTGCATATTTTAAGTTTCCATTCTTATTATCAATTTAATAATATTCAAATTATGCATCACTTTCTGGTTTGTGTTGAAGTCTTTCCTATAGTAAAATAGTTAATGTTAAGCCCCAAATTTCAATTGTCACTTTGTATGATTCATAAGAATTTTTAAACTTATTTCCCTACCTTATTTACATACCACTTATTTTGTGTCAAATTTCAATGGAATTTTTTATCATATGGAAAATACAAATGATTTCCATGTATACATTATAAGGGAAAGGGAGACTTTTCTAAATTAGTTTATTTTGGGTGAAGCATAGAGTCCTTTGTGGGTTGACCTTAAAGTTAATTAGAAACTAAAAGGTAAATTACAATCCAATGCACCTGACCCTGCCATGCTAAATGCCATTTTCATATCTATGATGACTTTTAGTGAGTAGTAATTTTTTCCTTATCATGACTTTTCAAAAAGATATTTTAATAATGTCTCAAATAGCATGCTCATCTGTATGGAAGATGGCATTTCTTCTGTTCATCTTGGAGAAGAGAGAACGCTTGTACACTGTTAGCAGCAATGTAAATTCGTGCAACCATTATGGAAAACAATATAGAGATTCCTCAAAAAATTAGAAAAACAATAGAAGTACCATGTGATCCAGCAATCTCACTTCTGGATATATGTACCCCCAAAAGGAAATCAGTATGTCAAAGATATATCTGCTTCCCCATATTCGTTGCAGCATTATTCACAATAGCCAAGTTAGGGGAACAACCTAAGTGTCCCTCGATAGATGAAGAATGGATAAAGAAAATGTGGTCTGAGTTACTGTAATAATCCCTTTATGGTTGTCCTTGCATCAATTCTTGCCTATTTCAGACATTTCCTATACACAGCAGCCTAAAAAAATGTACAAATGTATTTAAGAAATACGCAAACACAAGAAGACAAAAGATAATAAGTGTTTGCATATTCCTTAACTACATTTATATTTTTGTTTAAAGGCTGAAGTCTGTAGAATGAGTCTGTAATAAGCAAGAATTGATGCAAGAAGATCCATAAACACATTATTTTATTAACCTGGCCGGAGATAATGTTGACTGAGACCAGGGTGAAAACAGTGGAGATGGAGAAAATTGAACAGAGTTCAGGCATATTTCAGTAGATACAATTGACAGAATTTGATGGGATGAGGAAGATAATGTTTTCAAGGAAGACAAGCAATATATTATAGCAAAGTGGCTGGGAGTATGAGCTCTAAAGCAAGACTGTATGGTTTCAAAACCCAAGTCTGTCATTTTCAGGCTCTGGTACCTCGAACAATTCACTTAACTTCTCTATGTCTTTTATTTACAAAATGACGTTATAATAGTACCCACCTCATTATATTGTAAGACCTAAATGAATTAAAACATTTAATTGATTTTAACTTGGACCAGTGCTTATTACATGCTAAGGATGCTATAAGTATTTGTTACAATAGTGATGGTGATGACATTAGTTTATATAAGTGATCCTGACGAACTAGGTTTGACAAAAGAAGTAAAAGGTTTGGTCCTGAACATTTTCAGATTGGAGTTTTATTGCAGACATTCTCTCTCTATATATATATACACACACATATATATATATTCAAATATATATATATATAAAGAGAGAGAGAGTTTTGTTTTGTTTTGAGACAGGTCTTGCTCTATTGCTCAGTCTGGAGTGTGGAGTGCAGTGGTGCAATCTCAGCTCACTGCATCCTCCGACTCCCAGGTTCAAGAAATTCTCCTTCGTCAGTCTCCCAAGTAGCTGGGATTATAGGTGCCCGCAACCACACATGGCTAATTTTTGTATTTTTAGTAGAAACAGGGTTTTACCATGTTGACCAGGCTGGTCTAGAACTCCCTGACTTCAAGTGATCCGCCTGCCTCGGCCTCCCAAAGTGCTGAGATTCCAGGCATGATTATGTTGAACAGGCAATTGGATACATGGGTCTAGATGGAGGATCCTGGCTGAAGACAGAAGTTTGGTGATCTGGCATAAAAATAGTCATTAAATCAATAAAAAATAAGATATTTTTAAAGGAGAACCATTAGAGTGAGGAGAGACAAGGGCCTGTGACAGTTTAAAGAAATTCCAGTTTTAAGGAAGGATGGAAGGCAAAAAAAAAAAAAAAAAAAAACTGGCAAAGGAGACAGAAAAACAGGCAGAGATAGAAAAACCCAAGGAGTGAGATATCACAGAAACTCAAAGCAGAGTTTTTTCAGTAAAATGAAGAGATAAACTCTTTTAGATGCTTGCAAAGGGAACTACAAAGTTGAGATTGAAAGGTTCCTATTGAACGTAGCCCTGAGGAAATTACTGATAATCACAGGAAGTGCATTGTGGGTGGAATGAGGAGACAAGCTAGATGGAAGTGTTTAAGAAAATGGAGTCAGTGAATGTAAACAACTCTTTCGAGTAGTTTGGCTGTGAAAATGGAGATGAGGTAGGACAATAGTTTACTTGAGTGGAGGGTTAAGAAGTCTTTCTTGTTTTTCTTCTGTAAAGATGGCTCAAAAATAATTAAATGTTGATGAAAATTCCAATAGTCTGTAGTGGAAGGTTTCTGAGAAAACCTGAGAGTTCAGAAACAAGAAGTTGGAGGAGAAACATTGACTCTATTAATTATGTAGAGAACAAGAAGATGGGGCAAATGCAAGTAGGTTTCTACATTTCACAGTGATACTATTATATGCTGGCTTCTATTTTCTCTGGGAAGTAGGAGGCAAAGCTACTTGCAAAGACTGAGAAGGAGCATTAAGAGGAATGTATAAAGATGATAAAGAAGGTTTTATATTTCCTTGTGGAAACAGGTAGAGTAATTTGGTTATGCAAACACGCTAGGGTAGAGGAGCAACATCATTACAGCATTGGATGTTTGTGATCATGAATGATCCCATCTGCTTTACTGTGCATGTAATTTTTAGCAACAGTAGTTGGCTACTCAGAAGCAGACATGACATGGAGAGAGAGAATGGTTGGGTTTATAAATCAGTTGGAATTTTCACAAAGAACTACCATTTAAGAAAAGACAAGAAAGAGAGTTCGGAGTTTTGTTAAGACAATTTATTGAAATGATGTACCATGGAATCTCAACTGAATAAAGATGGAAGTAAAGAAAGGAGAGGACCCTAAATGGCCATAACTACATACTTCATTAACCTAGATTTGCCAGTGCAGTTGAAGGACTGTAGAGATAGAATTAATTCAGCAGCAAAGTTGGAAGAAGAAACTCTAATAACTATGCCAATTTATTGATAACTAGGATGGTTAAATGATACTCTTTCTACCCCTGAGTAAATATAATATCAACCACACACCTTAGGTATTTTTGCATTTCATTTCCACAGGACTTGCAAGTGAGGTGACCAAAAAACAGTTTTACACTCTTAAACTTAGTGTTTAAAATGAGAAGGCTGAGAGATAGTCTGCTTATGGAGAAAGTTGGAGTATTTCCCTAATGCGCCGCCCCCTGCCACTTGTACCATCACAGTTGAAAGAAGGGAAGAGTCTCCTACTTACCAAGGTGCAATAGATGTTAAGAAACTACTACTTGGAGAACTTATTATCTACCACCCTAGACTTAGAAAAGGTCAATGGATTAGTGTTTGACACATTCTTGAAAAATTAGAAAGTAAAATGTCATGACTGAATTTCCTTACCTAATCAAGTTTCAGTTGCACTGTCACTGACAACACGACAGAGGTGACTGTTTCCCTTGGACCATATGAAGGAAACATGTGGGAGGACTGTCATTTGGGATCATTTGAAAGACAACTTCCTCCAGGAGGGGTTTTTGACAGCATAAGTTGATCTCAATATAAAAAGACCAGGTAGACTATCACATGCAGACACCATGAGTGTGTCATACGCCACCAGGCAGAAGATGTGTGTTACCTACATAGAAAGAACAACAATCTGATGTTCTTATTTGGATCATAGGAGTCTCATAAAATCCCATAAAATTGCCCACCAGAGGGAGTAATTTCAAACATTCACCATGCCTGGAAAGTATTAATGCCATTTTTAAATTAATAAACAGTCAAATAAGACCTCTCCTAATCCTTACCACTCCTCTCCTGATCCTGTTCTTCTCTTGACATTCCAAATGTTGAAGGTTTAGAAACTGAGTGTAGCAAGTGGTGAGAAGAATTGGAACTAGGAGAGAAAGAGAAAGTCAGACTCACAAACCTCCTTCCAGCTATGGGCTTTCAAGCAGGCCTGATCTAGGGGACAAGAGAATGCTTAAGTTTAAAATGTGGGATTTTTCTTATTAAATAGGGCACTGTTTATTTTAACTACTCAAATGAAGCTATTCTTCTGACTAAACATAACTGAAAAACTATTCATTAAATGAAATGACCTTGAAAAGTTATTGTTTCTTCTTTGAATTTCACCACAGGAAGAGGAAGAATCAAACCAACAAAGTGTGTTTACAGGGTCATGGATGAGAGAAAGAATGAAGTTGCTTTTGGCTTGCACCCTAGAAAGTCATCTCGTAACTAAAACACTTACATTTGGTCTAGTGATTCCCCAAGTGAAACCATTTCAGGATGTGCCATTGTTCAAGGTGTAACTACGGGGGTAGGGTGACTGAGGTGGAGAACTGAAAATTGTTGGAAGTAAGATCAAAACTGTGTGGGGCCAGGATATTTAAAGGGCTATGCATGAGCATAGTGTAGTCATTATTCAGTTGCTGACAAGATTTGGAGTAAGGAAGATGATTATGTGCTGAGTGCAAATGTTATCTTAAATGACAGCAGTGGGTGACCAGGAGATCAAAATATAATGGTCAAAGGAATGGGGAGAGAAAGAGATATCCAAGTTACATGATTCTTAAAAAAAAATGGATTTATTTTTGTGTGAGTGGAGGATTAATGTTCTGGAAAAGACAGTGGGGAGCAAAGAGGACACTGACTTATCTCTCAATGCTGAGGTATATGGTGTTGAAAACATTCAATTTCAGGAGTGATATCCCCTGGGAACCATCCATTAAGGTGCATCGGTGGGGAAACCTTTCCAAAAGAAGTTTAGGGACTTATTAAGTATGTACCATCAGTATCAACGGAAAAGCTTTGGGAGTAGTGGCGAGAAGGGAAGACATGGGGGAAGAGTTAAGTAAGGGACAAGAAAGAAGGATGAAGAAATGAATGAAATTGGATTTTTAAAATATTTCAGTGGTTTCAGCTTAAATACTGTTATTGCTACATTTGCATTGATGGAAAGATAAATGCTGTATTAGTGAGCTCACATCACCATAAGAAAACACCACAAACTAAGTGATTTAAACCATAAAAATTTATTTCTCACAGTTCTGAAGACTGGATCAGGGTCTGGCAGGGTCAGTGTCTGGTGAGGACTCTTTGCTGGCATTACAGACAGCCACCTTCTTGTGAGTTTCTCCATAGCAGAAACAGAGAGAGAGAGGAATCAAGCTCTCTGATGTGTCCTCTTATAAGGACATAATCCCATCAGACCAGGGCCACATCCTCAAAGGAAGGGCCAGTATCTTCCAAATCTTCCAAATGAGGCCAGTATCTTCCTCATTGCCAAATACTATCGCATCAGGAGTTAGGGTATCAACATATGAATTGGTGGGGGTGGTGGGACACAAACATTCAGTCCATAACAAATATAGAGCAGTTCTCATGGTACTTTTTTGTTGTTGTTGAACAGAACTCAGGCATGGGAACCAAATATCGAACAAAGAAGGGCCACATGATATGTAAACTTATGTGTTTGTGCATTGCCTACTCTTCTACTATTGGTGGACTGACAACAATCACTGGTACCTCCACCAACTTGATCTTTGCTGAGTATTTCAATACGTAAGTAACCTTATTGGATTGGTGATTTAACATATGGGCAGCACACAAATTGTAAAAATTATTCTTACCTGGGATTCAGAGAATCCAAGTACAGAGATGTTATGTTAACTCTCCTTTGTTCCCCTTCAGGACATCTATAGGTCTACAGACCTTCCTTTGTACTGAGAGTTAAGTATTTAGGAATACTGAGTTAACTTGTGCCAACAGATTTCCCAGGTCAGCTCAGAGGAGATAACTCTTGGCTGACCACTCTAAACAAACAGGAAAAACATTTTTCATTGAAAGTAATACCACATATGATAGTTAACTAAAGTGGAAGGGAATTATTTTCTTTGGATAATTTATGTAGGGTTTGGGGACCAACATGTGAACTTAAATACTGAATGGTAAACAGAGGTATTAATTATGGGATGCTTGACTTTTGGAATTCAAAAAAGATTTGAAAGATTGAACAATTACAGTAAATGTCAGTAATAAAGTATTCTATAAACAGATATATGACTGTTAACATGTTTGGAACTGTGATGACAATCCACTGCAGAAAATGGGAATCTGTGGATTCAACAGGTAGAATACTTGGGTTAAAAAATCCTCAATTTGCAGGTACTTACACTGTGAATTATTTTACTTACTTATTTGTTTTGTTGAGACAGAGTCTCACTCTGTCGCCCAGGCTGGAGGACATTTGGTGCAATCTCAGCTCACTGCAACTTTCGCCAAGTGATTATCGTGCCTCAGCCTCCTGAGTAGCTGGGATTATAGGCATGCACCATAATATCCAGCTAATTTTTGTATTTTTAGTAGACATGGAGTTTTGTCATGTTGGCCAGGCTGGTCTCAAACTCCTGATCTCAAGTGATCCACCTGCCTTGCCTCCCAAAGTGCTGGGATTACAGGCATGAGCCACTGCACCTGGCCACATTGTGAATTTAACAACAACAAAAAGGTCCATGATTCTCCCAAGACTTATTTTTTTCATATGTAAAATCGTCATAGTTCTTAGGGTTATTGTGAGAATTGCATAAAGTAAACTAAGTAAAAATATTTTGCACTATGTAAGTATCATTGAAACAATAGTATGAAAGTCCATGGTGTCATATAAGCACTCGGACTGGTTCTACTAAAAGAACAGATAATAACCAGAATTTCAAGAAGATAGGATTGAGAAAGCGTAGGAACAGGATTTGAGTTCACAGAAAAATTAGAGTTCAGAGGCAGGAGAACCACGCTCCGCGAAGTAGATTCATAGACTCTAGGAATTTTCTGAAATTATTTGCAAAGTGTTGTGCATGCATAGATTCGCTAAGAAATCCAAGACTCAAAAAATGTCAATCTCCATTCTAGAAAGAATGGGTGTTTGTGTTCAAAGAACACTGGTATAGGAGTTTAGGATCAATATTACACAGACCTCCAAGAGTATCGTTTCTATGAATGCACATCCATCATGTACACTCCAACTACTGATTTAGAAAACCTTAAAAGGCTTTTGATTTATAAATGAGAGGCTTCAGAAATTCACAGTACCAGTGAAGACTTATCCAACTGATCCCCTAATTCAAGACAGGAAATGCATCTGACATCGTTTTTAAAATGACTTATATCCTTTGTCACGAATTCTCCAAGGGAAGAGGTTCCACATCTTAGTTCCCCTCTGTGAATTTCTTTTTCTAATATCTAGACCAAATTCTTATGCTTTATTTTTGTTGATATTAGAGAACTGGTGGTTTCCATCATTCCCATGAAAGCAGTTGATACAGTCAATGTAATTAATATTGAGGTTGTTTTGGTCTTTGTGATCTTGCAGAGTATATCAACCAAATTTTGTTTAACTTTTCCCTTGATTTATTGGATGCACTAATCCATTTGTAATGACAGATTAAGAGCATTATAGCACTTTAAGCAAAAGGTTTTAGTAACTATTTTCACTAGTTATCTAATCTTCTACTTCTCCTAATCATGGGGATTCGGCCAAAAAGTCCTTTAAATTTAGAGAATGCTTAAAATATACTTTGAAACATAATATTGTTTGTCTTCAAAAGGTTGTCTTTATATTAGAAATTATATGCAAACTGGAAAAAATTCAAAGAATTCCTTTATGATACAAAATACCAGAATAGAAGGGAAAATAACCTTATGTGAAAAAAATATAATTGATAGTATTAAACAAGTGAGGTATTTATTAAAATTTTGCTTAAATTTTGGCCCTACAACACGGTAGCATTTCAAAGCAATAATAAAATGGAATGCATTAAATTTCAATGGAAAATATTATAGAAGCTTAAAATACATAATGCCACCTTTTCCTCCTGATACTACTTGTAAACTTTTAGAGTAATACCAATGATCCTTTTGAACAATTTCATTTTGGAGCCTTGCCAGCTCCAAAGGATGCATGAAACCTCAGAGTTAATGGCTTCATACCATTGACATTTACAGAAAGGTGCCATCTTACAAATAAACTTTTGGAGGAAGAAATTATATAACGTATTTTGAAGCCTTATATTTCTATTCTTTTGATATACATATAATGTTTCATATAAAATCTTTTTATATATAATGTATATATAATGATATTTAAAATGTATTTTGTGTTCCTTTTTACATAAAGCAAACAAAAACAATGAATTCTGAGAAAGCTAAAAGTTATTCAATACACATAAAAACAGACCTTCATTCATTCATTCAATTAATAAGCATTTCTTGAGAATTGACAATGTGCAATGCACAGTTTTGACTTATTTTGTACAATGCAAGAAATAAAACCTGCCAGGAAGAATATTTCATCTGATTGTCTAGACAAAACATAAATATGAGAAAAAAAATTAAAATGTAAAAATGTAGAAGTATTTTTTTTTTTACCTATAGGTGAGAAGATAGAGAGATGTATTGAGTCCATGCCAGATAATTTACATGCATTATAGTGTACCTATATCCTGGATATCCTTGCTATAGAAGTGGTATATAGTCAGTGATTAAAAGCCTACACTCAGGAGTTAAAACATCTGTGTTCAAACCTCAACTCTTTCACTTACCAGCTAGGTGACTTTGGACAATTATTAAACTCTCAAAGCCTGTTGCCTTTCCAAACAAATGAGGAAAATAATATGATCTCTCTCTTAGAGGATTGTTTTGAGTTTTGCATAAAATAATTAGCACTTAGTGCCTAGGACAAAGCATGGGCTGAATAAATGTTGGTTGGCCAGGTGTGTTGGCTCACACTTGTAACCCCAGCACTTTGGGAGGCCAAGTTGGGTAGATGGCTTGATTTCAGGAGTTCAAGATGAGCCTGGGCAACATAGCAAAACCCCGTATTTATAAAAATACAAAAATTAGCTGGTATGGTGGTGCACACCTGTAGTCCTAGCTACTCGGGAGGCTTAGGTGGAAGGAGGCTTGAGCCCAGGAGGCAAAGGATGCAATAAACTGAGATTGCACCACTGTACTCCAGCCCAGGTGACAGAGTGAGACCCGTTTCAAAATAAATAAATAAAATAAAATAAATGTTGGTTATTGTTACTACTAGAGTTGAGAAAGTTGAGGTTCAGTTTAGCAGATTGAAGACCAAAACCAAAGCCAGCCAGACCCTTAAGGCTGCCTCCTTAAAAGTTACCTTCCTAGAAACATCACAGAAGGTGTGTCCTAAAAGAGGGCTGTAGCTATGTCCCACATACCTTGGTTACTACAGAAAATGTGTCCATATGACTTGGAATAATCTTAAAAGAGGCAAACACCACATTTATGGAGAAAACAAATGAAGATAATTCATTAAATCAAAGTACCAAAAAGTCTGTAACTGTTTTTGTTTTGTTTTGCATAGTTTAGAATAGCAGTATTAGATTGCCACTATAGAAGTCTGGAGACAGGAAACCAATTAGGAGTCTGTGATCAAAGTGCCAACAAACGATGAAAGGCAGAACTAGGCTAGTTGTGAAGTGATAGGAGGATTTGGACTCAAGACACTGCAAAGTCAGAAGGTTGTAAGTAATTAGATATGAGAATTTAAGTGTAAGGAGGGGTTAGGGCAACTCTGGGGACTTTTGTCCATAAGGTCAGATAGATAGTGATGCCATGAACTTCTTGAGAAGACATGGGAAGGTGCAGGTTCACTGGAGAAATTAATAAATTTGAATTTGGACACATTGAAATGCCTGCTGAGAACCTATCCACAAAGTGATTTTCAGCAATCATTTGCAAATGCATCATTTGAGTTCGTTATAAATTTGAGTGTCTCTCTATATGGCAAATAGTAATTTTTTGAGCATGAAAATGGTCATGTAGGAAAAAATGTTAAAATAATTGAGACATGGATAGACTCTTAGGAAATATTGACAAGGAAGAGGATGAGCAAAATTAATCGAGGTAGGAGAAGTATCAGAAGCATATGGTATTTTGAAAGCCAGAAGACCATTTTCAAAATGGAGGATGAGTCAGGGCTTGTACAGTAGTAGAAGAGAGGCATGTAGGATGATGGCTGATATTTATAAAGTATGAAATATTTCTGACATTCTGATTCTTAGAATCTAGTAGTAGCGGTGGCACCTAAATTCTTAAATTCCTACACTCCCCTATGATTAATTCACCATTAGCTTTAATAAATCCTTGCAACAGGGTATTCTGGAAATAGTCTTTGTTCTACCACCTCTTGTTGTAATTATACAAATTCATTAGGTTTTCATTGGCTCTTCCATAAAGAAAATCCTGTTTGCTTAATGCTCTCTACCTGATTCTTATCCCACTTTGTTCCACTGATACATTCTTCCAGTCATCAACTAACATTTTCTAACACTACTGTCAATAAATACTATCTTGCAATTAAGCTATTACTTCCTACTCTGGTTCTTGAAAAATCAGCCATTTTGTTCCATTGAACCCTTCGCTGGAGTTGCCTCAAAAGCCACAGCTGGGGAATTTCCACAAGCGAATGCCCAAACAGTCCTGAGATGGGGCTAATTGAGATTCCAAAGAAAGAAGAATGAAATACCAGGGTGATTGGTACAAAGCATATGTTAGGGGAACTTACAGAGTGCAATCCTCTAGAGGAACAATGAGAGAAAAGGAACGTTCCACCTGGGTGCACCCACTTCAAGGGGATCAGAGCGTAAAGTTTAAGGAATTTGGCTTGGGGCCAGGGCCAATTTCTTTTTAGTAAACCTAGATACATTTATTAGTGCCTGGGAATGTTCAAGTCCCCAGTTTGGGTTCAAGCCTGCAGGGGGAAATAATCTGCAGGCGGAAATAATCTGCAGATGGCTGGGTCACACAGAGGTCAAGGCACTCTAATTTTCAGTCAGGACTCAGAAAGGAAGCAGAGGGAACTAGGGGACCCCACACCAGCTAACTCTGTCAACCTCTTTCTCTACTTTTGTGGATTCAATACCATTTGGCCCTCTGTTCTGTTATTTCTTAACCACCATTTTCATTCCTTTTAAAAATCATAACCTATGTTTACTCTTCCATGAGCTTGTCTTATTCACACATGCACATTAAGGATTACACCACCACCCTTGAAAATTACAAGCTTGTAATGGCTGAACGAATCATTATCCTATTCTTCTATTAGCCCATAAATGATACAAGTAGGTGATTTCATTAGTCGGTTTTGTGCTACTATAAAGGAACACCTGAGACTGAGTAATTTATAAAGAAAAGAGGTGTATTTTGGCTAATGGTTCTTGAGGCTGCACAAGCATGACACCAACATCTGCTCAGCTTCTGGTAGGTCCTCAGGGAGCTTCCAGTCATAGCAAAGACAAAAGGGAATCACATGGCAAGAAAGCAAGAGACACAGGGGAGAGACCCCAGACTCTTTTTAACAAGCAGATCTCCTGTGAACTCTACCACAGGGAGGGCACCAAGCCATTCATGAGGGATCCGCCCACATGGCCCAAACACCTCTCACTAGGTCCCACTTTCAACGTTAATGAACATAAATTTAACATGAGATTTGAAGCGAACAAACATCCAAACCGTATCAGTGATCAATAAACATCAGTAGAGATGAACTGTATTAAGACATAATGAAGTACTAATTATTCTTGGGAATCATCTAAATAGCTGAATAATCTTTTAGTATCAAAACAAACCTATGAAGGGAAATATTATTAGAGACTATTACTACTTTCATGGTAGAGTGGTTTTGATGCATCAATCTCATCAAATAAATACAACAGCTATTGGTTAAGCATACACACAAAAGATCTACTGGATAAAGAATGGAAGATTATCACAAAAAAATTTCACACCTTGCTGATTACCAAATTACATTTTTTAGTTTATAGATATCAGCTGTGAAATCTACGGGTAGGGAAAGCATGTTGGATGAAAGCTGTATTATCAATGATCAACACAGTCACTGTTGCTAACTGTGTTTTACATCACTAGTTAGAGAGTAAGAAGATAAACTTATTATGGTTGACCCTTGCACAACACAGGTTTGAACTGCATGGGTTTGCTCATATGAAGATTTGTTTCAAAAAATGCTGTTGGCCCTCCATATCCACAGGTTCCACATCTGCAACCAAACACAGATCAAAAATACAGTATTTGAGGGCTGTGGAACCCGTGGACACAGAGGTTCAACTTTTCATGTATATACATGGGGATTATACTGACTTCGGGAGTTGAGTATTTCTAGATTGTGGTAACTGTGGGGGTTGCTAGAACCACTCCCCCTCACATATGAGGAACAACTACCTAGCAATAACCACTTTCAAAGATTACTATGATTTTTTCCTGCAGAAATAAGCAATATATACTTCTCAGTAATAATTCCTCCGGTAAATACTATGGAAGAAATTTTAACATGGCAGAGTTTGAACTTAGACCTCAATTCAGATTTCAAGCCCACCATATATTAGCTTAACTTCTGTGACTATCAGTTTCCTTTTCTGTAAAATGGGGATGATACTAGAACTCACAACATTACTGAAATAATTAAATGCCATAATACACATGTGGCTCTAGCAGAGGGTCTGGCACATAGTAACTTGTCAATAAGGTTAGCTATTGTTATTGCCACTGCTCTACTTTTGCCATTGCTGTTAAAAATCTCGGCCTGGATCATGAATGATAAATATTTAATATTTTGAGGAAAATCCTCTGGAAGTAC
Source organism: Papio anubis (assembly GCF_008728515.1). Classification (NCBI taxonomy): domain Eukaryota; kingdom Metazoa; phylum Chordata; class Mammalia; order Primates; family Cercopithecidae; genus Papio; species Papio anubis. The sequence continues at coordinate 35,432,249 of NC_044979.1, forward strand.
ACACATACAAAATGGAAAGGTAGCTTTATCTCAGAGATAATCAAAACTGACTTCAGTCAAAAGGTCTATAGTTGGTGTGGACACTAGCATACTGTGACCCTTAATGCCCAAAATCTGTTCCAAGGTTATAAATTTCCAAGACTACATTCATTCTTTTGAAGCTATGTTCTGGGTATTCCCTCGGTATTAAAGTTATTTGTTTTTCAGTGGGGCATAAGTTGCATATAACATATAAGTTACATGCAGTGACAATGACTCTTCCTAAGAGTCAACCTTGATGCATAAATGTGCTTTAGGTCAAAGCACATCTCCGTGTTATGGGGCATCATTTCTACAGTTGTTTTAAAATGCCACGAAAACATGAAGCCTGTACTCCAGCCTGTGAATGTTTTGTAATATATATGGTATTTTCTCTTTTTACCTGGGGGCTGAAATTGAGGATATGGTGGTTTAATGGACAGAGGTTGTTTTTTAAACTCCTCCTGGGTTAAAAATACAGTTTGATTACACAATCTGACTTTGAGCAATCCACTTAGCCCCCTAGGACTCAGTTTCTTCCTGTGTAAAATAAAAATTTAATGCTTTCTTCACAGGATTTTTGATAAAATTAAAAGTGCTTAGCTCATCTGCTCATTCCTACTTTCTACCTAACTTCTAAAACTAACAGTGCCCCAAGAGAAGCACTTCGCTTCTAAATCTCCATTACTCCTCAGATTATCAGACTCATTTCTATGTTTGTAATACCACCTATGTGCTGATAACTACCAATTTTATATCTCTATCCCTGCCCTCTGCTCTGAATTTCAGACTTATTTATCCAGCTGCATTCCAACATGACCACTTCGAAAACTGAGGGACATATCAAGTCATCACATCCCCAAACAGCATGCTTGATCTGCCACCTCCAGCATGCATGATCTGCCACCTCTCCCCTGCCCTCCTGCCAACCCGACCTCCCCTCAGACTTCACCATTTCAACATAATGACATCTTTTCTCTATTTCCTATGTTTTATTCCAAGTATATATAAAATCTATTGCCTTATGTTTATCTTCACATGTAAACTAAAATCTACTCCACTCTACCCTACTTCAGAGGAACTTTCTTTGTCTTCTAATAGGTTTCCCTGTGTATTCCTCTTCTACTGCTACCTTACAAATGGCAATCAACTTAGTGGCTTAAAACAGCACACATTTATTATCTCATTATTTTTGTGGGTCAACAGTTCAGGCAGAAAGGGGCAGAGCAAGATGGTGGAATAGAAGGCTCCGTGGATAGTACCCCATGCAAGGACACCAATTTAACATCTATCTACACACAGAAAAGCTCCTTCATAAGGACCAAAAATCAGGTGAGCACTCACAGTAGCTCTTTTTAATTTCATATCATTGAAAGAGGCACTGAAGAGGTAGAGAAAACAGTCTAAAATCACAGATGCTGCCCCTCCCTCATTCCCTGGCAGTGGCAGCATGTTGCAGAGAACATTCTTGTGCTATGGGGAGGGGTGGGGGAAAGCAATTGTGAGGCATTGAAATCAGTGCCGCCCTGTCATAGCAGAAAGAAAAACTGGACCAAACTCAGCAGATGCCCACACACTGAGAGAGCATTTAAACCAGCCCTAGCCAGAGAAGAAGTGCCCATCCCAGCAGTTGGAACTTGACTTCCCACAACCCTCACCACTGCAGGCTAAAGTGTTCTGGGTCCAAAAATAAACATGAAAGGAAGTCTAGGTCACAAAAACTACAACTCCTAGGCATCTCCTAGTGCTGAACTGGGCCTAGAGGCAGAGGACTTGTGTTGGGGGAATGTAGTCTACTGGGACACCAGACAGGGCAGCTAAGGGAGTCCTGACATCATCTCTTCACTAATTCCCGGTTGCACAGATTGCAGCTCCAAGAAAAAGACTCTTTCCTACTGCTCGAGGAGAGGAGAAGGGAGGAGAGGGAAGAGTGGAGAGGACTTTGTCTTGCATCTTGTATACCAGCTCAGTCACAGCAAGTTAGGGCACTGGCCCCCTTTCCAGGCCCTAGTTTTGGGACAACATTTCTAGACACCCTGGGCCAGAATGAAATCTGTTGTCTTGAAGGAAAAGACTCAGTCCTGGGAGGATGCATCACCTGTTAACTAAAGAGCTGTTCGTCAGCCAGGCGTGGTAGTTCACGCCTGTGATCCCAGCACTTTGGGAGGCTGAGGTGGGCGGATCACGAGGTCAGGAGCTCGAGACCAGGCTAGCTAACATAGTGAAACCCCATCTCTACTAAAAATACAAAAATTAGTTGGTCATGGTGGCACAGGTCTGTAGTCCCAGCTACTCAGGAGGCTGAGGCAGGAGAATCACTTGAACTTGGGAGGCAGAGGTTGTGGTGAGCCAAGATCACGCCACTGCACTCCAGCTTGGGCAACAGAGTGAGACTTTATCTAAAAAAAAAAAAAAAAAAAAAAAAAAGCTCTCTTTAAGAGATGCTGGCTTCAGGTGAGAATCAGTGCATTCTTACCTGTGAGGGCTATGGGATGAGACTCCTGCTGCTTGACAAAAGCAGAGGGAAAAGTAAAGGGGACTTTGGCTTGCACTTTAGGTACCAGCTTGGCCACAGGGGTGGAGCACCAAGCAGGTTCTTAAGGTCTCTGATTCCTTGACTTGGTTCTTGGATGGCATTTATGGACCTGTCCTGGGAAGGAGGGGGAGCCCACTGCCCTGAAAGGTGAGTCCCAGGCCAGGCAGTATTCACACAAGCTGACTGAAGAGCCCTTGGACCTTAAGGGAACATCAGTGGTGGTTTGGCAATGCTCCCCATGGATCTGTGGTGGCAGTGGACACAGGGTGAGCTTTCACTGCCTTCAGAAAGAGGAGGGAGAGCGGAAAGGACTATGTCTTGTGATTTGAGTGCTAGCTGAGCCATAGTACATTAGAACATCAAGCCTCACTGTATAAGTACAAAATAAAAAGCAAGAAACTAAACCATATCACTAGAGAAACTCACCTTGACTAAAAGCTTCCTTTTAGTGAACGAAGTAGAGATAAAAGAAAAGACCACAAGACAACTAGAAAACAAATAACAAAATGGCAAGAGTAAGTCCTTACTAATCAGTAGTAACATTGAATATAAATGGATTAAACTCTCCAATCCAAAGACAGAGAGTGGTTACATGGATAAAAAGCAAGATCTATTGGACAGTTGCCTACAAGAAACACACTTACCCAATAAAGACACGAGTTGACTGAAAATAAAGAGATAGAAAAAGATATTCCATGCCAATGGAAACCAAAAAAGAGCAGGAGTCACTATACCTATATCAGGCAAAATAGATTTCATGACAAAAAGTATAAGAAGAGTCACTATATAGTGATAAAGGGGTCAATCCAGCAAGAGGATATAATAGTTGTAAATATATATGCAACCAACATGAGAGCTCCCACATATATAAAGCAGATATTATTAGAGCTAAAGAGAGAGAGAGGTAGAGAGAGAGAGATAATAGCTAAAGACTTCAACACCCCACCTTCAGCATTAGATGGACCTTCCAAACAGAAAGTCAACAAAGAAACATTGGACTTAATCTGCACTATAGGCCAAAAGGATCTAACAGATATTTACAGAACATTTCATCAAGTGGCTGCAGTATACACATTCTTTTCCACAGCACATGGACCATTCTGAAGGATAGACCATATGTTAGGTCACAAAAGAAGTCTTAAAACATTCAAAAAATTTAAATAATATCAAACATCTTCTCTAACCACAATAGAGTAAAACTAATAATCAAATACAAGAGGAATTTTGGAAACTATAAAAGCATATGGAAATTAAACAATATGCTCCTGAATGACCAGTGGGTCAATAGAGAAATTCAGAAGGAAATTGAAAATTTTTTTGAAACAAATGTTAATGGAAACACAATATATCAAAATATATGGAATACAGCAAAAAGCAGTACCAAGAGGGAAGTTTATGGCTCTAAGTGCCTACATTAAAGAAAAAAAAAGAAAAAGTTCAAATAACTTAATGATGCATCTTAAAGAACGAGAAAAGCAAGAGCAAACCAAACCCAAAGTTAGTAGAAGAAAAGATCAGAGTAGAATTAAGTTAAATTGAAATAAAGAAAACAATACCAAAAATCAACGAAAACAAAGTTGTTTTTTAAAAAAAAGTTAAACAAAATTGGCAAATCTTTAGCCAGACTAAGAAAGCAAGAGAAAAGATCCAAATATGTAAAATCAGAGATGAAAAAGAAGTAATTGTTGCTGATACTGCAGAAATTCAAAGGATCATCAGTAGCAACTATGAGCAGCTCTATGCCAATAAATTAGAAAACCTAGAAGAAATGGACAAATTCCTAGACATGTACAATCTATCAAGATTGAACCATGAGGAAATCCGAAACCTGAACAAACTAATAGCAAGTAATGAGATTGAAGCCATAATAAAATTCTTCCAGTAAAGAAAAGCCTGGGACCCAATGACTTCACTGCTGAATTCTTCCAAATATTTAAAGAAGAAATAATATCAATCCTACTCAAACTATTCCAAAAATACAGGAGGGAATAATTTCAAATGCTATGAGTCCAGTATTACCTTGGTACCAAAACCAGACAAAGACACATATAAAAGGATACTACAGAGAAATATCCCTTATGAATATTGTTGCAAAAATCCTCAATAAAATACTAACAAACTGAATTCAACAAATACATTAAAAAGATCATTCATCATGACCAAATGGCATTTATCCCTGGGACGCAAAGATGTGTCAACATATGCAAATAAATCAATGTAATAATACATCATAACAACAAAATGAAGGATAAAAACTATATAATCATTTTAATTTATGCTGAAAAGGCATTTCATAAAATTCAACATCCCTTCACAAAAAAACCCTCGAAAAATTTGTAAAGAAAGAAAATACCATAACATTAGAAAAAAAAAAAAGAAGAAGAAGAAGAAGCTGTATATGACAGATGACAGACCCACAGCTAGTATTATACTGAATGGGTAAAAAACCGAAAGATTTTCCTCAAGATCTGCAGCATGAAAAGGATGCCCACTTTCAACACTGTTATTCAACATAGTATTGGAAGTTCTAGCTAGAGCAATCAGAGAAGAGAAAGTTAAAAAGGAACCCAAATTGGAAAGGAAAAAGTCAAAGTATCTTTGTTTGCAGATGATATGATCTTATATTTGGAAAAAAATTAAAGACTCCACCAAAAAACTATTATAACTGATAAACAAATTCAGTGAAGTTGCAGGATATAAAATCAACAAACAAAAATCAGTAGCATTTGTATATGCCAACAGTGAATAATCAGAAAAAGAAATTTTAAAAAGTAATTCCATTTATGACAGCCCCAAATAAAACTAAGTACCTAAGAATTAATGAAAGAAGTGATAGATCTCTGTAATAAAAACTATAAAACAGGGATGAAAGAAATTGAATAGGACACCAAAGAAATGGGAAGATATTCCATGTTCATGGATAAGAATTAAAAGGTTCATACTACCCAAAGCAATCTACAGATTCAAGGCAATCCCTATGAAAATGTCAATGACATTCTACACGGAAATAGAAAAATAATCTAAAAGGTATATGGAACTACAAAAGAACCAGAATAGCCAAAGCTATCTCTAGCAAAAAGATCAAAACTGTAAGAATCACATTACGTGACTTCTAATTATACTGCAGAGCTATAGTAATCAAGACAGCATAGTACTTGTATAAAAACAGACACATAGACCAATGGAACAGAATAGAGAACCCAGAAACAAATCCATACATCTTCAGTGAACTCATTTTTGATAAAGGTGCCAAGAACATATACTGGGGAAAAAGCAGTCTTATCCATAAATGGTGCTGGGAACTCTGGATATCCATATGCAGAAGAATAAAACTAGACCCTTATTTCTTGCCATAAACAAAAACGAAATCAAAATAAATTAAATACTTAAGCCTAAGACCTCAAACTATGAAACTACTACAAGAAAACATTGATTAAACTCTCTACTACATGGGTCTGGGCAAAAATTTCTTGACTAATACCCCACAAGTCCAGGCAACCAAAGCAAAAATGGACAAATAGCATCACATCGAGTTAATAAGCTTCTGCACAGCAAAGGAAACAATCAACAACATGAATAGATAATCCACGGAATGAGAAAAATATTTGCAAGTTTTCCATCTAACAAATTATTAATAACCAGAATATATAAGGAGCTCAAACAACTCCATATGAAAAAATCTAATAATACAATTAAAAATGGGCAAAATATTTGAATATTTCTCAAAAGAAGACATATAAATGGCAAACAGGCATATGAAAAGGCATTCAAAATTGTTGATCATCAGAGAAATGTAAATCAAAACTACAATGAGATATCATCTTACCCCAGATAAAATGGCTTTTATCCAAAAGACAGGCAATAACAAATGCTGGTGGGGATGTAGAGAAAAGGGAACCCTCATACACTGTTGGTAGGAATGTAAATTATTAGTACAACCAGTATGGAGAACAGTTCAGAAGTTCCTCGAAAACTAAAATAAATCCACCATGTGATTCAGCAATCCCACTGCAGGGTATATATCTAAAAGAGAGAAAATCAGTATTTGGAAGGTATATCTGCACTCCCATGTTTGTTGCAATACTGTGTGTATTAATAATAGCCATGATTTGGATGCAACCTAAGTGCCCATCAACAGATGGATAAAGAAGATGTGGTACACATACACAATGGAATACTGTTTAGCCATAAAAAAAGAATGAGATCCTGTCATTTGCAACAACATGAATGGAACTGGAAGTCAGTATGTTAAGTGAAATAAACCAGGCACAGAAAGACATTATATGTTCTCGCTTATCTGTGGGATCTAAAATCAAAACAAATGAACTAATGGTGATAGACAGTAGAAGAATGGTGACCCAAGACTCGGAAGGATAATAGGGTGTGGGCTGAAAGGTGGAGATGGTTAATGGGTACAAAATTAACAGAAAGAATGAATAACACCTAGTATTTGATAGGACAACAGGGTGACTATAGTTAATAATTTAATTGTATATTTAAAAATAACTAAAAGAGTATAAGTGGATTGTTTGTAACATAAAGGATAAATGCTTGAGGGGATGGATAATCCCATTTCCATGGTATGATTATTACAAATTGAATGCCTTTATCAAAATATCTCAGGTACCCCATACATATATACACCAACTATGTACCCACAAAAATTAAAAATTTTAAGAATTTTTTTAAAAAAGACTCCAGGCAAAGGTTAGCTGGGCTCTTGCTCAGGATCTTACCAGGCTGACAGCAGGGTGGCAACTGGGCCTGTAACCTAGATAGGGGCTCAGGGTATTCCTCCAAGCTCATTGAGGTTGTCAGGAGAATTTGGTTCCTTGCAGTTTAGTTACTGAGGTGTCCATTTTCTTGCTGGTTGTTGACATGGGGTCACTCTCAGCTTCTAAAGGCTGCCCTCAGGCCCTTGCTACAGGGCCCCGTCCTCTGACAACAGGACGTTTGCTTCTTCAGGCCAGCAGGAAACTCTCTTTTAAGGGCTCACCTGATTAAGTTAGGCCTACCCAGGGTAGTTCGTGCTTTTGATTAACTCTATCAGTTGATAGGGACTCTGATTACCTAAGAAAAATCCGTTCACTCTTTTCACTAAGCAACCTAATCACAGGAGTGATATCTCATCATATTCCCAGATTCTACCCACACAGAAGAGGAGATTGTACAAGGCATGCACACTAGGCGGCAGGAATTTGGGTCATATTTTGGAACTCTGCCTACCACATCCTGAACATCACACGCTGTTTCCACTCTTGTTGCCTTCAATCCTGAGAATGCATCCAGGAGCCAATCTGTTTTAGGTCAATTACTAAGTAGATCATGTCACGTTACTAACTTACTATGTTCCAATTAGTCCTTATTGCATTTGTAACAAAATCCAAATTCTTTCAGACTGGCTACGAGGTTATATATGATCTGATCCCTATTGACTACTTCTTTCATGTCACACTCACCTTAACTCACTACCCACAGCCACAGTGGTCTCCTGTCTCTCCACAAGTGCGACAAACTCATTCCTAACTCAAGGACTTTGTAATTGCTATTTCCTCTGTCTGGAATGCTGTTTCCTAGTTATTCACATGACTGGCTCCTTCTTGCTATTTAGGTTTCATCTAAAACGTTACCTTCTCTGACGACATTATGTAAAATTTCCCCCTTCCCCTAATCACGTTTTATTATATCATTCTGCTTTATTTCCTATTTTGTTATATGTTTACCTGTTTATTGCCTGTGTTTTCTACTTGAACATAAACTTCATGAGAGCCCGCACCAGGTCAATTTCATTCACCACTATGTCCTCAGTAGCTTGGAAAGCACCTGGCACTTGGTAGACACCAGTGTTAGGTAAAAGAAAAGGATTTCATCAGAATTAAATCTTTTAGCATAGTTCATGACAGAAGAAATCTGTATTTGCTTTAGACGCATGTTTGAAGTCTCTTTACTTGTAGGATATGAGAAAGAGTGGGAAAAGGAACATCACAGCAAAAGAAAATCCTTAGAGTATGCCATACATTTCTTTATTTGCTCAAAATATTCACTCTAGGTATAAGGGTAAAGGTTATGATTAAAGAGGCATAGTCCCATGTGGTTGTTTATATACTTCCATACTATTAAACTAAACAAAACAACAAAGTTTAACTTTTTCAGGCTTTCATTTTTCTAAAGAAACTATTCCTTCAGGCAAAAATTCTGAAAAGCCCGTCTTCAGTCAAATACATTTTGTAGGATTCTCTCCAGTGGGTAGAGAGAACTCTGCATACTGATTTCAAGATATGAGCCACAGATGGTGAAAAGTGAAATTAGGCTTGAGGACATGGGTCTAAACCTAATCCAAGCAGCATTCCTGAGTGTCGTTAGGTTGTATACAGAATAACATAGGTCATCCGGTAATCCAAGTCTAATGTTAATGGGAAATCAGCTTTTCCCCCGTTACTTTATTTTCCAATTGGAGACAACAAACATTTTTCAAAAACGAACAGTTTTCAGTAGAGCCTCATGGATGTGATAAAGCATTTTTCCATTCACCACACTGCCAATTTTCTAACATCTTTAATTATCATTTGTCACTTTCTAATTGCATAAATATGTAAGCTAATATTTGGATCTCTTCAAGGTAGATAAAAATTATCCTCAAGTTGCTAAAGATAATTGTAGGGCCTAGGGAGATTAGTAACTTTTCATAAGCTCAAAGAAAATTATAGAAAACCTTAGAAATCTAGAGTTTTGAGGACCCATTATTATTAAGAACCATCTTAAAGTAGGAAAAGAAACACTCTAAAGTGAATAAATTTGCTACATAGATATAACATGAAATATTTTATTACTTACATGATTTTTAAATGATAAAAGACAAAGTATGATTCAAATAGAAAAAATGCAAATCTATATTTCTATAAAGTTCTACATATTTTACGACTTCAAGAATATTAAAATATGCTAACAATGTTTTCATTACTTCTGTATATCTTTGTTTTTCAGATTTTCAAATTTATCTCTGTGTTACTGCTTTTAGAAAAAAAGTAAAGACAACTATTTCTCAAATTTCCTATTGTTTCTCCATAGTTATAAAATAGATGACTATATAAGAATTTATTTGGTATGAGACATTTTAGAACAATGAATGTGAGGTTACCAAAGAAACTGTGCTAGTGTCTGACCTTTTGTTGTTGTTGTTATTATGTGAGTTTAAAAGTTGAAAAATAACTAGGTAAGATAAAAAGAAAAGTTGTTGATTTCTTCAGAACTTTTAATTATTTTTATCTGGCTCAGAGTTATTCCATTTGACTGTGCCCCAAAGCACCTGGTTCTAGGAAGAAAGAGCTACCATATACCTGGTTCGCTGGTTGCGGTGCTTTGAGGTAGAAGAAACAGAGGGGAAAACAGCCTTGGGAGATGACTTGGGCTGGATCAGAGTTCTTTCACAGGGCCAAGAATTCTAGTCACCAAGGTGAAATGGGAACAGACATTCAGTCCCATTAATTTTCACCCGTTCCCAATTCTGCTTATGTGTGTTTCCTTGTTCATATACTGATGATTTGAGTAGTGACAACAAAACGCACACACCTCATGAACACCTATTTCTTGTGCATTTAATGAGTACCAAGCACTGCGCTGGGTTTTTTCCACAAGCACGTCCTTAAAGATTAAATATAGAGAACAAAAATCAAAACATATCGACTCTTGCTTTTATGGGATGCAGCGATAATTATGCAGTTACAGAATCAAGACAGGAGATAAGGGGTAAAAGTACTCTACTTCATGATGAGTCTATTCCAGGACTTCCTTCTTGGACAGCAACACAGGAAAGGAGTGGACTGCTGCGTTCCTGTTACAATCTGAAATGATTCCACCTGTCTCTCCTTCCCTGAATATGTCTCCATGTTTTCACACAGACGCTATCCTGACTGTCGTTGCCTCAACTTTGGATCATGGTTTACATTTTCCTTCCCGGCTGCTCTTATCATTCTACTCTTATCCTGGATCTGGCTTCAGTGGCTTTTCCTAGGATTCAAGTAAGTAAATATTTCATGGTAATAGGCTAAAAAAAGGTGTCTAGGTTCCTAGTTCTTAGCTTCTTATCCGATGCTCTTTCCCCTATGCCATGCAGGCTACAAAATTAATACACACAAACACATATTTTAAGGATAAGCTTGAATCTCATTTAAATAATACTGACTGTGGAAGAGTTAATTAAAGATTAGAAAGGGGCCAGATGCAGTGACTCATGCCTATAATCCCAGCACTTTGAAAGACCAAGGTGGGAGGATTGCTTGTGCAATCCTCTCTGAGTTCAAGACCAGCCTGGACAACATAGCAAAACCTTGTCTCTACCCAAAACAAACAAACAAAAACCCCCAAACAACAACAACAACAACAACAACAAAAACCTCCCCCCTAAAAGGACCATCCAGGCATGGTGGTGTGCGCCTCTTGTCCCAGCTACTCAAGAGGCTAGGTGGAAGGATTGCTTGAGCTTGCCGGGCGGAGGTTGCAGTGAGTTGAGATCACACCACTGCCCTACAGCCTTGGCGACAGAGAATTGTCTCAAAAAACAAAATAAATAAAAATAAAGATTAGGGCCAGGCACGGTGGCTCACGCCTGTAATCCCAGCACTTTGGGAGTCCAAGGCGGTTGGATCACATTGTCAGGATATCCAAACCATTCTGGTCAACATGGTGAAATCCCATCTCTACTAAAAAAATACAAAAAATAGCCAGGTGTGGTGGCTGGCACCTGTAGTCCCAGCTACTCAGGAGGCTGAGGCAGGAGAATCGCTTGAACCTGGGTGGCAGAGGTTGTAGTGAGTGGAGATCATGCCACTGCATTCCAGCCTGGGTGACAGAGCGAGACTCTGTCTTAAATAAATAAATAAACACATAAATAAATAAAGATTAGAAAACAAATCATCTAGGTGCCCTTTGAGTCCTAAGATGATAAGATATTGAAGGGCATAAATAACTCAATCTGATGTCCAGCTTGTTAAAGGGGAATTTTAAGGCTTGCACCTCCACTTAGTTTAATGTGGGGATTTCCTTGGGTTATCAAGCTACTTACACTGTGACAAATAGGGCTTCCTGCATCATGCTAGCACCAAAATTGACATCCTTTTCAATATACCAAGTACAATAAAGATCTGAGGATGTTCTACGTGGAAAGAATATTGCTTTAGGAATTACTAGACCAGGAATAAAATTGTAGCTTCTCAGAGGTCAGATAAGGGATCATTACAAGTCCAGACCCATTCTCAGTCTCAGTGTCTTCAATTGTAAGATGATAGAATTTACCCAGAAAATCAGTTAGATCCCTTCCAAGGCTATAATTCTAATACATCTGGGCCTAAATTGAACACATAGATGTCAAAGTAAAAAAAAAAAAAAAAAAAGTTGACCAATGGAGACCGACTGATGCCACTAAAATGTCAAATATACGCATTCAAAGACAACTTCAAAATATTATCTTGGCTGGGATCAAAGCTGGTAGTTCGTAAGTACCAATGAGTTACATGACTTAGATGACAACCAGCATTTAAAATTATAAAGGGCTCCAGAGCAAAATCTAAAATGCAGCCTGTAATTTCTACTCATTTAACAATACTCCTAAAAGAAAGTTGAAGTCGCTGTATATCAAATCTTGAGTATTTTTTTTTCCTGAAAAACAAAACAACTCAAATTTATTTTTGTGGGGTTTTATTTAAATAATTTCAAGGACCTATGAATAAAACTGCATGTTATTCATCAAACCAGAGAGACTGAAGCCAACTATGCGTATTTCCTTTGAAAAGCGAAATGCTTTGGGAGGCTGGTAGGGTGTATCTCCTGAGGTCAGCAGTTCGAGACCAGCCTGGCCAACATGGTGAAACCCCTTCTCTACCAAAAATACAAAAATTAGCTGGGCATGGTGGCAGGCCTGTAATCCAAACCTCAGGAGGCTAAGAGGCAGGAGAATGTCAGCTTGGTCCTGGGAGGCGGAGGTTGCGGTAAGCCAAGATTGTACCATTGCACTCCAGCCTATGTGACAAGAACAAAAGTGAAAAAAAAAAAAAAAAAAAAAAAAGAAAGAAAAGAAAAGAAAAGAAAAATGCTGAAATCAGATGAGGTTCCATGCCTGTGGCCATGGTTTCCATTCCTAGTTATATGAGGACTGACATTCTCCCCTCTTGATTCCTCTTTCTGCTTTTTCTCTAGAATTGCCATGGTTTTATTAGTAGTGAGAAGATGGTACTGATGATTTAAAAAATAATTCTATCCAGATTGTGGGAGCAGCATGTAGCAGTCCTCCTGCTGAAGCAAATGTGTAGAATGTCACTGACTTCAGCAGGTGGGCATCAATGGGGAGAGGCCAGCTGCATACTAAGTGCCCCTTTCAGGAAATCCAAGCCTTTGGGGACTATTCAATTGTGCAGGTAGCAATGCAGGATACAGGAGATGGCAATCCCAAGTCAAAAGAGTCTCAGGTTCTTCATTGCTACATTTAATGACTTTATAAAATATATATGCAACCATTGTCATTATTTTAAAATGGCACACCACTTAAAAAGGAGAAATTAAGAACATAAAAGGCAAATATATTGAAATGTGCTCTCAATGAGGAAAAACAAAATCCCATGAAATGCATACACTAGGTAAAGTCCGGAAATCATGATCAGTGATGTGTTTAAACAGTCCCCTTGGTGTCCACTATCTGTTAGACACTGCACAGCTTCATGCTCCAGCTAATTTTTCAGTGTCCTTTTCCGTCTGCCAAGGTGTTTACCTCCAGAGATTTTAGATTGACAGATGGAAATTATCAGCCACTCCCCTGGCAGACTAGCATACATTCTGATTTGTGTGTTGGCTATTAACACAGTTAACTCACCCATTATAAATGACCCCAACATACCTGAGAAGAGGAGCTCATCTGTCAGTGCCATTGAACTTATGTAAATGGAGAGTTTGATGCATTGTCATAGGCTTTGTCAGTTCCTTTGTGAAGGCATTAACCTTCATTTGTAGCAAAGCCAATTTGGCTTTCGACTTAACTATTTATTGTCTGCAACCAAAATGATAAACTACATATGCAAGGTACTAGGTGGAAAATTGTTTCTAAGGAGACTCATCTCTTTCTTTAACTATGATTTTCTCTTCTACAGATTGCTCCCTAGGTGGCCCATAGATTAGTTTCTTACAATAGTAGTATTTATGTCATGACAAGGGGTAAAAGTTTGAGACTGACACTAGTCAGTAATTTAACTGAGATTGCAAAAAAGCAATTATTTCCTAATTGATCATAAATGTTGCACTGTCCATTCACTCACATTCAGGCATTGAGGTGTATGCACGAGGGTGATTATGAATGTATAGGCTTGCCCCAGCTATTTTACAGAAGAAAATGTCCTTTCTGTCTATACTCACACAAAATGTAAACTAACTGAGCTACTCACAAACATTCCAAGAGATAATCCATAAGAATCTAGCCATTTTCTCATTTCATTCTTCCTCTGGAGGAATTTTTAAAAAAGTCTACATCTAGAACAGTATTTCACAAAAACTGTTCCGTTTTGAAGACACTGGTCTTCAGGACAGAAAATTAGTAAGGAAAGAGATCACTAAAACAAGCAGCTGAAAACGATAAAAAGTGGCAGTTACTATTGGAAATAAACAGGAAGATTATGTTGTGGGTGCTTTTAGGACATATGACTAGAGAAACTTAAAGAAAAAATGTAATAGAGTTTTACTTCTTTTTTAAATTTTATCTTAAGTTCCGTGATACATGTGCAGGATGTGCAGGTTTGTTATACAGACAAACGTGTGCCATGATGGTTTGTTGCACCTATCAACCCATCACCTAGATATTAAGCCCCGCGTGCATTACCTATTTATCTTGATGCTCTCCCTCCCTCCACACCCCTGACAGGCCCCAGTGTGTGTTGTTCTTCTCCCTGGGTCCATGTGTTCTCATTGTTCAGCTCCCACTTATGAGTGAGAACATGCGGTGTTTGGTTTTCTGTTACTGTGTTAGTTTACTGAGGATAATGACTTCCAGCTCCATGCATGTCCCTGCAAAGGACATGATCTCATTCCTTGTTGTGGCTGCATAGTATTCCATAGTGTATATGTACCAATTTTCTTTATCCAGTCTATCACTGATAGGCATTTGGGTTGATTCCATGTCTTTGCTATTGTGAATAGTGCTGCAGTGAACATATGCATGCATGTATTATTATAACAGAATGACTTATATTCCTTTGGGTAAATACCAAGCAATTGGAATGCTGGGTCAAATGGTATTTAAGGTGAGTTTATTTTACTTCTAAGACTAGGCTTAGTCTCTGACCATGATCAGTCCCCGCACTAGTGTAAAACTCAAGTTTAGCATACTTTGTGAAAATTCATGGATCTGACCCCAACTGTCTCATACATTTGCCAAAGGTACTACTGGATTGATGGGTCAAGTATTTACTTTGTATGTTCAGAGGTAGCAGTGTTCAGAGATAGCAGACCAAAGAAAACATCTATGATCACGTCACTGTCCCTGCCCTCAAATAATTTAACTAGTGGGCTAAAACTTATATGCATGGAACAATTAACAACCAAGATACACAATAAATACATTTTAAATATATAAGATCCAGTACATAATAAAATGTTAGTTAGAGATAAGTAGCACATGGCAAAATTTCAATGGTACAAAATAACTTGGAAAAAGGAAGAGATTGGTAAAGGACGTCACGGAAAATATGCAATGAAAATAGAACATGAAAAAGTGAGCAAACCAGGCAAAAACAGAAAAGACAGAAGACATTCAAAAAGGGAGATGGAGGTAGAGGTGAAAAGCACAGATACCTGTTATTAACAGGTAGATTCATATCGCATGAAGGGAAATTCATATTGCATGAAGATGACGACGTTTTGCAAAAATATCTTCCTTACAGCAAGGTGGTAGTAAAAGAATTTCTTGTTTACGGGCTTAATTATTCTTTGCAGTTTTAAGGAGATGTTCAAATGTGGCAAAACCAAAACAGTCCAACAAAAAGCTTGTGCTGAGGTGATTAAGCAAGAATACCAAAAGCTTGGGCCAATAAGGTAAGACACACACACACACACACACACACACACACAGAGAGAGAGAGAGAGAGAGGGAGAGAGAAGAGAGAAATGCTGTTTACACTGCAAGTAGCTGTTGAAAAGCAAACAAGCACATAATTGCTTGCAAGATATTTATAACACTTGATTAGGGCCCCAAATTTGCTAAGCTATGGAGATTACAGACTATAACTCAACATGATAAAACACATACCCTGCTAACTAAAATTTGCCAGGTAAAATGAAAAGAAGCTGAAAGACCCCAAAGAGGAGTAAGGGCTTTTTCAAACTGCACTGATGCTCTCAAATTATTGACACATCTAGCTCTTACCGTGTTTAGTGTTCTACTGAGCTCACTCCTGACAATAGCCCAAGGAGTTTCTACAAATGTCCTGACTTAGAAAATAAGAAATGATGCCGTTGGAATTTTTCCACAGGTATCAAGAAACTGTGACCTTGGTCCTCTTCATTCTAATGGCTCTGCTATGGTTTAGTAGAGATCCTGGATTTGTTCCTGGTTGGTCTGCACTTTTTTCAGAGTAAGTTTTGCATGCTATGTTTGTCAGCCCTTCCTGTTTTATACTCTGCTTCTCTCCTATGTGGTTCCTGTAATTCTGAAAGATTGGATGAGATATTTTTCTTTCTTTCCCTTGAAAAGATATTTTAAATTCTAATATTTTCAGGAAAAAAATTATAAGGAATGAGATCTAGGATAAGAGCACAGGAAGCATAACCATACTACTTACTCTGTTACTAAAAGGCAAAGTCCATTAGACAAAATTATTCCCATCCCTACAAAATTAGAAATCTAATATGCAGAAAGGCTATGTTCTGTGGTGGTAGGGAGCATAGATTCCAGAGCCACACTGCTTGGGTTCCATTCCTGATTCATCCACTTACTTTAGACAAGTCACTTAATTCTCAGTGTCTTCATCTGTAAGATGGAGATAATTATAGCATTTAGAATAGTGCTGGCCTTCTCCCTATAGGAAGTGCTATACTAATGTTATTATGTGAAATAAGTACCACTCAATGCCTCTTAATAATCTGATATAAATTTATATTATGTGATTTTTACCCACTTTGTTTTTTAATTCTATGGAGGACTATTTGTTTGGTTTAATATCTTGTCTTTTTCTTCACTTATTTACATTTTTGCACTGGTTCACTATAAGTTCAGCCCAGCCCCCATTTCATAGATAAGGAATTTCTGAAGAAATAATAAGACTGATTTTAAAAGCTGATGCTAGAAGCTAGGTCAGAGTTAATTTTATATCTCAGTGTCTTATACACCAGTAGTGAATTGCTGAGTTGTGTAAAGTGAGGAGGAAGAGTATAGCATAATTTTCTAAATTAAGGACCATCCTACATGTCAAAATAAATAATTTGGTTGTGAGATTTGTGTTCCCAATCTTTCACTGAACTACTCTAATTTCCAAATTCAGCACATGTCTTACTTGAACTTCCTATCTCACATTCCCCAGCAAAAAATAATTTTTTTTTTTTTTTTATTTTGGGGTATAAACCAAAATTGTTTAGGTCATATGTATTTTGCCCACATAAAATAAAGAAATTCTTCCCTCCTTGAATCAGAACCTTCTGGTTTTATAGGCATTGCCAATGTTTCTAAAGGGTGCGAAGTCTGAATCCAAATTCCTAATGACCACACAAGGGAAGCAATGCAATATGGTGGTATGTTTTAAAGGATCAGCTTCATTTTTATAAACTGTTTGATTCCCTTAGAAATAAAACTTCTCTTTTTGAGAGGTTTAGATATCCAATTATTTAAATCAAATTATTATGTAATATTTAATTAGTACTTTGTGGTTTTATGGTAGGATCTAGATCAATATAAAAAATAATGCTTTCCCCTTTTAAAATCCAACTTCTGTCATCCTAGACCGGGAGAGTCTTTATCTAAACACCAGTGTGTAAGAATTAAATGAAATCAGATGATAGTTAATAAAGCCCAGGCAGAAATCCCAATAGGAAATTCAATATAATCAGCTTCTAATTTCTGTTTCTTATAGGAGGAAACAGGAGATGTTTTGTTTGTAGGAGGAAAGCAGTGTATTGGCTATGAGCAGGCACCCATGCCACCTACAATTCTGAGAGAAAACAATAGGAAAGGAACAAAGGTTTGAGAGAGGATGGGATTTTAAAATATAAATCTAATTGACAAACCCAAAACAAATAAAATTTGCATAAGCTTAATAGTTTCTAATGCTGAGACAAACTAACTGCTTTCCTGACAAACTAAATATAAGTTATAATATGATAAGAATAATTTTTAAAGTACTTTGAAAATAAATTATTTCAGTATTTATGCCTTGATTTAATTTAATGTATATATTTTGTAGGATATATTTGTTATGTAGAGTTTCAGGCATTAAGAATTTCTAAAGCTAACATGATATATCAAGATTTATAGCTACCACCTAATGTTTTCATTCCATCTGTTTGTACCTGGACTGAATTCAATGTGTCTTTTTATATAAAACAAAATCTGGTTACATGATGCCTGGCCCAATTTGCCAAACATTCAACCAAAAATTATACTGAAATAAAAGAAACAAGGTATGATAAAATTATAAGTATCGGTCCAGTTTGTAGGATAAATTATGGTAAGGTAGATTTTTAACTAATAATGAAAGAAAATGTGTCTATACTTAAAGAAAGTAGACTGCTTTAAAAATTGCTAGATTGAGAAAGATACAGCATTTGTTTGGCTTTTTGGATTTTTCAAGTAAATTATAGAAGTAGAGAAGCTTCTGTAGTGTGTACACATTACTGAGTTACAAGATAGTAAAAGAATCTTTAGCATGGTACATATTTCTTCTCAGGCTACAGAAATGCACTAGTTAATATTGCTGACTTTTAAAACTAAATTATAATTATTAATACCTGTTTCAGTTACACCTGGTCTCCAGGTTCTTTACTGTTGAGACTTCTGGGAACCTGTCTTATTTGTTACAACGGTCTGGTGATTCTAAGACCCCATCTGTTCCTGAATCAGTCTTAATTTATACGGTGATCATTTGTGAGCATTGGCTAAACCACTCCAACAATTAATATTCTTGATTGAATTTCATGTTGTACAAAGCATTAAGTAGGTTGTTTTCGTTTGTATGATATAGTTAGAGCCTATAACCACAGAAGCAGGTGTGATATCTCAGAAAACAGATCAATTCCTTTTCACAATTTATAGAAGAGTTTTAGGGGATCACAGAAACATCATGCCTTGCCACAATTTAATAGAAGGATGCTATAAATCAATTACATGGGGCTTTCTCTGCTCTAGCAATGTTTCAACTTCAAATCTTGATCAATATAATTAAATTAAATAATTCAAAGAAGAAATTGTTTAACAAATTGTAAGCTTATCTAAAAGGGAAATTTGCCACTTTGGCCTAGTATATCAGTATGTGTATACGTGGTATTGAAAATAAGAAGAGACATATGGGAACAATAGGACTACGGTCTGAGATTATTGTTTTTAGTGTTATGTCATTTAATTGGGAATCCATATATTTTAGGGCAGATTATCGAGAATAAATAACCTACACCACCTAATACTGATAATAACCTACTACTGATATGTTATTAGCAAAATTGGTGTTTTAGCTCATTTAAATTCTTGATGCTATTTTTAATATACGTATTTGTCCCTTTTACAGGTACCCTGGTTTTGCTACAGATTCAACTGTTGCTTTACTTATAGGGCTGCTATTCTTTCTCATTCCAGCTAAGAGATTAACAAAAACTACACCTACAGGAGAAATTGGTTGAGTATCATTTATAATTCTGCATAAATTTAACAGAAGAGCAAAAATTATAAAATTCCATTGGTTTCGCTTGGCACCTAGAGCAGAAAGAAAGTCTATGCTGGCACAACCCCTGGCCTAGCATGCCCTATTTGCAAACTGCAATGCTATCTTCAAGCCAGCACGTCTTCCACCTGCAAGACAGATCATCTTACTTTGCAAAAGTGAGAAGTAGATTTCCTTTTGTATCATGGCTAGGGCTCTGCTACAAGCGACACTATTTGACCCATGGTAAACCCATTTCAAAATTAATCTTACTATTGGCAAACACAGGAAAAAGAAATTGGAAGACACTGCTTCATACCTTGGTAATGAATGCACAGGTTCTAAAAAGGTGATGAATTTCAAGAGAAAGATTATTTACATTCTCAAAGTAGTTCTGGAACAAAAGCTAAATCAACCTCATACAGCCATATCCTAGGATCACAGCTGAAATAAAAGGGCCTCGTGTGGTGGCTCACACCTGCAATCACAGCACTTTGGGAGACTGAGGCAGGAGGATCACTTGAGGCCAGTAGTTTGAAACAAGCCTCGGCAGCATGGTGAGACCCCAGCTCTTTCAAAAAATTTAAAAAATTAGCCAGGTGTGGTGGCACACACCTGTAGTCCTAGCTACTCTGGAGGCCAATGCAGGAGGATCACTTGAGCCCAGGAGTTGGAGGCTGTAGTGAGCTATGGTTGTGCCACTGCTCTGGGCAACAGAGGGAGACTCGGTCTCTAAAAATAATGATAGTAATAAAAATAAAGAAAAGGTATTCCGCAACAGCATTCATTGTATTTACAACACATGAACAAAGAAGTGTGCACATCTGCCTGAGCATACCATCCTCTCAACACACACACACACACACACTTTTTAAACACAGGATTCATCCATGTCTTTGCTTTACAACACAGCATGTTTTGAGTAGTCAGATTCCTATCTTGTCAAGGTGGGACAACTAATTTGTAATTGTCTGGAAATAAACTAGTAGACTTGTGGTTTTGTTTGTTCTTATGGGGATGGAACTGGGATTTATGTAGTTGTGTTGACCCACCTGACTCTTGTCAGAATCCATAAATGACTAATGTATCAGATTTCCAGGACATATGTGACCAGCACAGCAAAGAAACAAATGTATTTTGTTTTTCACTTGAGATTAGAATATCTCAATGTGTGTTAAGGAGGTGATGCAATATGGAGCATTGATTCCTATGAGACCCCAAGGACTCTGACCATTGCAGTTAAAGCCCTGAGGTCCGGTGGTGGCAAGTCTGAGGAATCCATGTTTGGCTTTAGCTTCCCTGGTTTCCACATCTGAATTCCCTCCCTTAGAAAGAGACTTGCTGCTACCCACCTTTCTCTCTCCTCTCATTCTTCAAAACCTCTTCTCCCTGCTAAACTCATTCATACAAGACTTAAAAATGACAAATAATACATAATATGTTAAATTTTAAATAAGAGGTACATTTCAGAGATGTTTACATTTTAACAAGATATATGACCTTAAAGTAAGAAACCTGGTGACATAATTTCAGTCATCAGTGAGGATGGGTTAGGTTTGGAATTGGGGGAAGGTGATAGGAAAGAAGCTGATTAGTAAACTTAAAATCTTAACATGTAGAAGGCTGCCTGTTATACACATGTTAAATGGGCAGAATATGTCCTCAGGTGAACTTATTTATCAACAAAGCAATGGAGAGTTCAGAAGCCAAAAGAGAAATCTTTATGATAATCCTTTTGTAAGCCACAAATAATATTTTATTTAATCTGAATCCTGAATTATTTTTAAACTGAAATCTTGGTGAATCTATCATGATCCTCCTTATGACTAAAAATCTAATAAAATGTTCTATATTAATGGATATAATTAAAATGCTACAAGATGCTCTTAGAACCAATGGAATATTATGGACATTTTGCATAGCAAAGAATACTATAGTCTAATACACTGTGCTATTCACAGTTGGCAAAGATGTTAGTGGAATGAATAAATGAATGAGTGAGTGAATGAATGAGTACAATGATAAGTGACAATGTTATAATTTATTGAAATATATTCTATAATATTACGAGAAGGATTTTTCTAAGTTATAGAGTTTTTTTCTTTTTTATAGTAGAATGTTCCATCTAGTCCAGGTGGAAATTACTCAAACTCCAGATTAATTCCCCTCTTTAAAAACAATATAGGAATATTACAAACTTCCTGTAAGATGGCTACTTAGGATGCTGAAGTAAATGTCATATTGTAATATTTTAAGCAATGTGTAACTGTAGGATTTTTGTTTTGCAGTTGCTTTTGATTACTCTCCACTGATTACTTGGAAAGAATTCCAGTCATTCATGCCCTGGGATATAGCCATTCTTGTTGGTGGAGGGTTTGCCCTGGCAGATGGCTGTGAGGTAATACTCTGTGTGTAAGATATTTAACAATTAACTAGACTGTTCAAAAGAAGAGCACAGAGACATTCAATCTTTGGGCATATTCAATTTCACTCTGTCATTTTAATGTTGCAAATTTTGCTAGCTATGCCGTGAATATACCACACAAATGAGGTGAGTTCAGAGTTCAAGAAATGTTACAGGCTGCAAGCAAAAAACATAGTTTTTATGGTGCTCAAGAATGTCAAAAGAAATAATAAAAAAAGATTAAAATTTTAAATTCATGAAATAGTATTAGAAGACTAGTAAGGAAAAATGGATATGAAAATATGTAAAGTGACTCCTAGTGAAATATACTTTTTGTTTGCTTATGCCTTTACCTTATTTCATGATGAATTTGAGTAGCTCTTGGACTTCAGTATATCATGATGCTATTTGCTGTTAAATAAAAAAGAGAATAAGAAATAATATTAGCATTAAAGATACTTAGTAAATGTTTATTGAATAAAGTCTGGAGAAAAATTCACATAACCCTTTCTAACATTATATTACATCTAATCTTAGGAAGAAATAAAAACACCATGAGATGTTGGTTGACTTTATTTGACCTATCTATCCAGTTGATACAAAGCAACAGTTTGAGAAGGCCCTCATCCCTTGTAATTGCCCTGGTCTTTGTAGAGTTGTTGGAAGAAAATTATCTTCTCCCAAAATTCCATGAAAATTGATTACTCCTAGATTAATTAAAAACCACTCATTCTGGTTTCCATAGACTTATTTGAAATATTCAAAGCTTATGGCTCTTCCATTTCCTTCCTCAGTCATCAAATTGAACAGAATGGTGAGAGAGGTTCCATGTTCAGCCCTTTGACTTCCAGGAGGTTAAATTTCTATGCTTCTCAAGACAAATCACTGTCTCTCCTCTTCTTCCTGAAGAAGAGCAGTAACTTACTGGAAAATACTCCTTTGCTTCTAACTTTATTGACAATTTTTCAGCACAGAATTATGTGTCTGGATTGGATCCTAGACACTCAAAGTGATTTTGAAAGCATCAGCCAGACCCTAGCATACAAATCTGAGGAAATGAAAAGGTGTGGACTCAGTCTGATGCACAAGGTTCTCTCAGTAGAAGAATTTGAGAACCCAGAGAGGGAGGTCTAGTTTGCTATAAAAATCTCCGTATACAGAGCCAAATGTCTACAGGATACCCAGTATAACTCTACCTCTAAGTGGCCAGATTGAAGCCATGAGCTTCAAGGGTATGGCTGTGGACAAATATCCCCCTAAAAACTGGACTGTAAAAAATTTGGAGGCAATTATTTTTCAAAACTTTTATTCCAAATTGTAATTAGTCTGGCAAGTGTCCAGAACCAGACAACCTTTCTAGTTGGGAACAGAACAGTGAAACAGCAACTACTGTGGAATTCACCTCATTGAAATTACTTTTCTCTTAAATGCCCCTTGGTTTTTGTTTTAACATTATTTCTTTCTCATGAGCAGATAGACAATTTCAAATTCTTATCAGTGAATATCTCCTCTTCAATTTTCATACATTCCTAAAATTTTCTCTCCTAGGTTAAACATGAAGGATTTATTTTTTATTTCAGATCTCTGCTAAAATTGCAATAACAACAAAAACATGTCAATCCATAAAGACTATATGACAGGGACAAGAAAAGGCAAGAAATGTTGATCATATTTGGAACATGGAAAGAGGACATTTGAGAGGAACTGACTTTGTACAAATAGAAAAATAGTGAAATATGAAACATATAGGCTGGCAAAACGAAGAGCCAACAAGAAACATGCTGGTTATCTGCAGCATCCTGGCAGACCTCAGGAATTGGAGGCAGCAGATAACTCTGAAAGCTAGAGTAAAAGCCAGAGCTGAATTTGGAGGATGGTTTAAAAAGTGTATAAGAATCTATGGGCCTCCCAGATACTTTCCCCAGTCCTGCTGTTGTTCTCTATCCTCCCTGATAGAAAATTGAGATTTACTTTGTAGCAAAATTGAGTCAATGAGACACTGGCTCACAAAGAGATAAGAACATTAGAACATCAATCCAAAATGTTCAACAGTCAACTAATAGGCATTTCAGAAAAAAGAAAAAAAAAATAGAAAGGAAGAACATTTCCACAAAATAACAAAAGAAATTTCTTAGAGCTAGAGACTTTGAGATTCTGGACTGAGAGAGCTACTAAGTACTCAACACCAAAGCACTTTATGTAGAATTTTGGAACCGTGGGGATGAAGATACGATTTCAGTGGCCTACAGGTATGGGAAACAATATGTAGTATAATCATTTCCACATCTCATTAGACATAGATAAAACCTATTCTTAAAGTATACCTATTCTAGGATTAATTTTTGTCAATGTGACTAAAATGGTGGATAATCTTTTTCTACCTAAAAGTCACAGGCAAAAACAAGCAGATAAACAAAAATACAAGCCAAAACCACGCATGATATCTGGTACTCACATCTGGGAATTTCTGTGCCAGCTTTTGATCTGAGAATATACTGCTTGTAATTAGAGTATTTCTCATGCCACTTCTAGTTGTCATAAATTCATACATGCAATAGCTCATTGAAATTTCACAAAAGGAGGATTTCCCCTTCTATGTAGGGAGAAACACAGACCAACATACTTGCTAATCTGAGTATAGCCAGTTTTTCTGCACTATGTATAATGAATCAAAGAGTAGAATATGATCAGGCTTCTAAAGAATCCAACTGGAAACCACAGGAAATGGAGTAATGGCTTAAAAGTGTGGAGTTATAATTATTTTGAACCTAGAATTCTACAAATGCAAAACAATAAGAACAGTGGGAAAAGAAAAGCAAAAGGTTTTCAGGCATGCAAAGACTCTTATACCAATTCTCAGGAAGTTATAAAAGGAAGTGCTTCCCCAATGCAAAAGAGTAGATTAAAAAATGATTCCCACAAAGTGGGGAGGAGAAGCAAAGTCATAATATGATAATAAAGAGGGGTCCCAGAACAACAACAGTTGAATAGATTTAAAGGGATTTAAAGAATAGATTTAAAGATTAAACTAAGCCAAATGGAGCAGGAGGAGGAAATATTCCAGAATAGATATTGCTATGAGGGAACATGAAAAGACACCAATTACCTGATATGTTTATCTATTTGTGGGGAGTTTTTTGTTTTAATTTCAGATGAATTAGTGATAAGTACTTGGAAAACTAAGCAAACAGAATGATGAGATAGTTATTTCTTGTGGGGAAGGAAGAGTAGAGTAAATGTACTGATAGTATGCTAAGTGGTGTAGCTATGAACAATATTTATTTAATCATAGTGGTAAACATTAAATATTGATTTAACCAAAAATGTTAATATGTGAGTGTGGAGGAATGAAGAAACAAAAAATATGTGTTTGCTGGATGGTGTAAGAGAGCTGAATTATCACATATTAGAAAGTCAGTAAATAATGTCTAAATTTTAAAAGCAAAAAATCATAATTAAAATATTATTTTAAAAGGTAACTATGAATACCTAAATATAGCTAGCTATCAATGGCTAATAAGGGTTGAAAGTTGTCGCCTCTGCAGAATATAACTTAGGAATAGAGAGAGGTAAATCAGAAGGCCTGCTCTTCTCTTAAAGCCCTCTATATGATCTATTAAAATATCCACATATATAAATTAGATAAAATTAAAATGTAATTCAAAAGAGTGGGAATACATTTCAAACCTAAACCATGTTCATGGTGTTAAAATAGGACTAAGCAATAGCTCCTTCCTACCAAAGCCACCCAGACCTATCAAACCACAGAAAAATGAGAGATTAAAATTATATTTTAGAAAGTGAGTTTTCAAAGCAAATAATGCTTTTTATGGATTTTATTGTGTCTGATTACAAAGAATTATTCATGAATAACAAATATTGCAAATTTGTTTTTTAGGAGTCCGGATTATCTAATTGGATAGGAAATAAATTATCTCCTCTGGGTTCATTACCAGTATGGCTAATAATTCTGATATCTTCTTTGATGGTCACATCTTTAACTGAGGTAGCCAGCAATCCAGCTACCATTACACTCCTTCTCCCAATATTATCTCCATTGGTGAGTATCTCATTTATCCCCATTTTTACTCTTCATTAAGAGCAATGTTCTGCTTTGGAATGCTGGTTCTCATGCTGTGATATGGAATCTTTTTTTTTATCTAAATGGGCCTCCTGTAAGTAACTTATAGGGTGATCTTTATTTGTATTAATGTTTTCAGAGGACCTTCACTCTAGGTAACTGTTTTTAAGTTTTCATGTTCAAGCAGCGTGATGTTACTTTTTCTCAGTCCAGCTTTTTCCTTTATAAATAAGAGAGAGGGTCAGACGAGATCCATTTCAGATATAAGACGTGGAATTCAGTGTTTGCTGGTAACTTAAGTATTTAGATCTCTACCACTGACACTTTTGCCTCTCAAACATTGTTCCTAAATTTCTGAGAAGTGGTTAATATAAGTGATTTGCAAATGAATGAAAAACTAGGCTCACACTTCAGGCTTCAGGCTTAAATATCTTTAGACACAGTTTTCTACTGCCCAGGGAATAATTTTTTAAAAAGTAAGGGGTTTGCCGAGAGAGAGAGAGAGAGAGAGGGAAAGAATGTCTTTTCTTCTTTTCTCCGTTTAGTTAGCAATTACAAGAAACAGCTTTAAGTAAAATGTTTTTCTTATTGGGATGGATGGGTTTGGTGAAAGGAAAGCACTTTAAATTAAGAAGGATTGTCTTTCTGGAATTGTGCCACTACAAGTTCAAAGGGCATATGTTGATGTTCTTAAGCTGCAGATTGAAAGTAGAAAACATGTAGGCTGTGAATATTGGTACAATATCATTTTGTATTTTTTTTTTCTGTTGTTTTTTCTAATTGTTCTTAACATGGAAGAACGGTAAAATATGTGTTGATGAAATGAATGGTGGTGTAACGGCCGGGCTGCATGTGGTCTATGTACTAACAATCAATCCCAGTGACTTTGGGAGGCCGAGATGGGCGAGATCAAGGTCAGGAGATCGAGACCATCCTGGCTGACACGGTGAAACCCCTGTCTCTACTGGGTGCGTACAAAAACCAGCCAAGTAGAGTGGCGGGCGCCTGTAGGTCCCAGCTACTCGGGAGACGGGCTGAGGTGAGAATGTGAACCCAGAGGCAGGCAGAGTTTGTAGTATTGAGTGGGCTACTGCACTCCGTGCCTGGGCGATAGAGAGCAAAGATTCCGTCTCAAAAAGAATGGTAACCTTCCTATGTGATGATCCCTAAGCAAATCTTAAGTCCCATACAGGCACGTGCTAGGCGTAGTAAAGTTAGCAGTGTAATGAGAAGCGCTGAGCCACAGGACTTGAGAACCTATGCCTACTTCATAAGTTGCTCACTACTGCAGGCATGCTCGGACAAGTTACTTTAGACTCTCTGGGCCTCCATTTCTTTATGTTATTTGAGGTTATAGTAACCATCTCATAAGATCATTGTAAAAATTGAATATATATGACATTTATTATATTTTGTATTATATATGAACTATATTATGTGTAACTATATGAATATATACATGTATGTAAACATTTAGCACAGCACCTAGCAGTAGATAAGTAATAAATGATTGCTCTTTTTATTTAGTTTCTGGAATAAATAATATTTTATTTTCTAAATGAACTGGACTATAATGTTTAAGTGGGCATCCATAACTATACAAACAATAAGAGGATGAGGTATTTTCTTAAAAATATTCTTCAAGTTATAACTGTAATAATGTGTATAATTTTATGTCATTATGTTTCAACCTGCTTCTGGGAAGGCTTATTGTAATACATTTGTTCATTTTTTTATGTTTGGTGTCTACCTTCAAAATTTTACTTAGACTCCTTTTTATCTCTTACAACAGGCTGAAGCCATTCACGTGAACCCTCTTTATATTCTGATACCTTCTACTCTATGTACTTCGTTTGCATTCCTCCTACCAGTAGCAAATCCACCCAATGCTATTGTCTTTTCATATGGTCATC
Source organism: Papio anubis (assembly GCF_008728515.1). NCBI lineage: Eukaryota > Metazoa > Chordata > Mammalia > Primates > Cercopithecidae > Papio > Papio anubis. Next base: position 35,460,078 of record NC_044979.1, read on the forward strand.
TGAAAGTCATTGACATGGTGAGTTAGCTGAAAAAATACTATCAGAACCAACACACATCTTGGTGTGTGCCATGTCTTGAGTTATCTTCCCTTTTAAACACCAGTCAACCACCAGGAAAAGCATGGCCTGAGTTCTGTTTATGAAGGGGTGTGCATGACTAATCATAGAATTATTTTCAAGAGTGATAATCAGAAGTGAACATGCCATTAAAATTTATGGTCACAAACAGAGAGATGTTGAATGCATCAGTAATGCTTTGGAAGAAGGAAAAGAGCACTGAACATGCTCCACACGACAGCGTAAACTTACAAGTCAACACTAGGATCCAAACTGATCTAGGCAAAAGGAAGAAACAGGGTTAAAGAAATCCAGCAACCAAAACAACACTGTAGTTTGCTATCACAAACATTTATGCGACCAACATTTCCTCTGAATGAGACACGGGGTCAGTGCCTGACTGATGAAAAAGTATCTTTTTTGTTTTGATTTCAATACCAGGACCTAACATGAAAACACAAGCAAACAATAATGAATAATTTCACTGATAAAGCATGCACATTTTTGCCAAATACAAAAATACTTGCAGAATATTCAGTACTTTATAAGAACTGGCTTGAGAATATTCTAGTAGTTTCCACATCTTCATCACCTATTTCCAAACCAACCCAAACGATAATATAGCCAAAGTAAATTCAGTGAGCTTCCTATGCAAAATACAGTCTCAAGGCAAATCCCAGCTCCCTTTCTTTCACACAGACTGCTGTTCCTAAGCCCCTGCAACATAAACATTCTAGAACTGCCTGTACACAAAAATAACATAATATCCATTTGGTAAGGAAAATGTGCACAATACAATATAAGTAATGCCTGATGTATGTGTATTAAAAAGGATAAAACTAGGATTCTGAGATAAACAAGTGGCTGGCTTACATGGACAGGGAAGAGGGCATCTGTTATCATCCTTGCTCGGTATTCCTCTTTTGCTTCAGAGTTCCATGTTTTAATGCAGAGAATGCAGGAGTAAGCACATTCTCTCTGTAAAAGGGCAGATGATATTTGAGGCTCTGTGGGGCCATCTCTGTCACAACTACTCAACTCTGCCATTGTATCATGAAAGCAAAGAAAATATGTAAACAAATAAGCATAGTTGTGGTCCAATAAAACTTTATTTACCAAAACAAATCAAGGGCAGTAATTTGCCAATTTTTATTTTAATAGATACAAAGCAACTCTGAGATTGTTTAATGGACTGTAGAATAATGATATAAGAGCTAAAACCATGAGAACGCTAAGAAAGATATTAAGGTTAAATTAATAATCATGTTGAGCAAATATAAAAGATACAGTTGTCATATGGTGTCCTGAATCTTATTCATTGAAATATAAAACCACAAAACTGAAATTCTGATTTAACATGAAATGGCAGATTTCTAAGCGATTTTCCTCTAATCAGAATTACTTAGGTATATTCCTAAGAGGAACTTCTCTGAGAGTCTTCAACTCAGTGATGTTTAGTTAGGGACAGATTTTTCTCTTGCTATGAATGGGGAAGAACCCCTGGATTTAAGAAATGATGAGTTAATGGGTGCAACACACCAACAAGGCACATGTATACCTATGTAACAAACCTGCACGTTGTGCACATGTACCCTAGAACTTAAAGTACAATTTTTAAAAAATGGCAATTTTTACTAATCATTTAGGATGCATGTAAATCCAGCATATACTTCCTACAACAGGATTCTAATCTCCTGTAGGCTTTCTTTTGGGACACTGACATTTATGCTTTTTCCTGTTCAAGGTTAAAGCTGGACTTGGTGTCAACATTGTTGGTGTTGCTGTGGTTATGCTTGGCATATGTACCTGGATTGTACCCATGTTTGACCTCTACACTTACCCTTCGTGGGCTCCTGCTATGAGTAATGAGACCATGCCATAATAAGCACAAAAGTTCTGACTATCTTGTGGTAGTTTCTGGAAGGCATTAATAATTGACTGTAAAATGTGGCTGTAAATAACTAATGACACAAATTTAAATCAGTTATGGTATAGCTGCTGCAATTCCCTTGAATACCGGAAACCTGCTGTTGTAACTCAGAGTCAATATTTGTTATTGCGGTGCAACTAAAGACCATCTATGTGCCTTCATCAAGAAGCCCACGTTTGAGATTTTGCTCATGAACCATCTGCAACTTGCTTCATCATAAGAATAATTTATAACTTGACCTTTAAAGAGATTAGAGCATTTGTTTCATCTTACAGCTGGAATTCAATGTAACATTTTAAATGCAATTTATTATTTCAGAAACTTCCTATGAAACTAAAAATAGAAAATAAGATATACAAGTTAATTCGGTACTTGGATAAATCATTTCTGCAGTGTTGTTCAAGAGAATTTGCTGAGAAATCAAAGCCATGGTCATCTGGTGACAGAGAGAAAAGTTTAATCTAAATGATATGTGCACTTCCTCATTTAAAAAATCCAATTGGATTATTCTTAATATATACATGTAATATGAAAGTTGAGATTGAAGCAGTAATTCCAAAATTATGGCTGAATATACTAAATAACAGAAAACTTATAGATAAGATTTATTTCTACTGAACTCTACAGTTAGAGTAATATAATTCATACTTTTATGATATTGGCACACTGAGAAATTCATTTTGTAGAGCTATGGATAAGTCTTGCTATGATTTGCACTATTAATACAGTATTGTTAGAAAGGAAAACTAAACACTATAAAACTATTAACACAGTTTTGTATATGAGTAACAACTTTGCTTAAGTGTTTATCTTAGTTCAGAAATGCATAATGTCATATGTTAAAAATAAAGAGATGTAGAAATCTAAATAAATTATCACTGTGTATACAGACATAGAAAAATCACATAACTCCATTATGTAAACAGTGCAATGAAAAAAGGAAAAAAATAAGGAAAAAAAGAATAAGAATGAAAACTGCTGACATATTACAAAAGAGAAAAATAAATCATTTAAGAGCAAATCAAAAAGAAAAAACCTAAACATTTAAACAAAAGTAGGATAAGAATAGTCTTCTAGAAGTCAGAATGTGAAAAAGAGTGAGTTTCCAATTACCCTGATGTGACCGTTACACATTGTATACAGGCATCAAAATATCATATACACCCCCAAAATGTGTACAAATATTCTATATCAATAAATAAATTTTTAAAATAGTGAGTGCTATTGGCATTCCAAAATTCACCTAAAGGAAAAATGATCAATGGCCCGGCGCGGTGGCTCAAGCCTGTAATCCCAGCACTTTGGGAGGCCGAGACGGGTGGATCACAATGTCAGGAGATCGAGACCATCCTGGCTAACCCGGAGAAACCCCGTCTCTACTAAAAAATACAAAAAACTAGCCGGGCGAGGCGGCGGGCGCCTGTAATCCCAGCTACTCGGAGGCTGAGGCAGGAGAATGGCGTAAACCCGGGAGGCGGAGCTTGCAGTGAGCTGAGATCCGGCCACAGCACTCCAGCCTGGGCGATAGAGCGAGACTCCGTCTCAAAAAAAAAAAAAAAAAAAAAGGAAAAATGATCAAAAACAGAGTAATGTGCACAGTTAGCAAAAGATGCAGATGTTATATCATAGCAATTCTCACACTAAAAATACAACGAAAGACAAAGCAAAAAATAAACCTTTGCTATTTTTAATCTTCATTGGCACTTTCTAGATGTTACTGACCTTGTCATTTTTTATTCAAATAAGATTATTTACAAACTTATTCTTGAAACTAAATATAGTAAAGAGGGTTTTTAAAATAATATTTCTTTTTAACATATACATTATTAATTGTCCATGTTCATTATGTATCTATATTTATTAATGGGTCAATGCAAAAAATTAGTCATTTTTTCAAAGAAAAATTTGTCCATGTAAAGCTTAAATTATAATATTGCTGCTTTGTATAACTCTTCTATGTTTATTCTATTAACTTGTTCCTTTATCATATTTTACACATGTATTTATAATCTTTAGTATTTATTACATTTCTGCTTTTTTCTAGTCATTCAATTTATCACTGCTGAATTGTGTCAGATCATGGATGCATTTTTATTATGAAAAAATAAAATGACTTTTCAAATTATAATGAGTAAGTTTTGGTCTCAATAAAATAATGTAAACATTTCAGCTTGGATAACTTTAATGAATTACTTCCAACAGCTGCCAGCTGAGTATATGAAAAATAATACTTAGTGAAAATTTGTTCAATTGAGTGGTATAGTTCTCTTACCACAGCTTTATGTTTGACATATCAAAAATAACTTAAATGACGCATTTCACATTTGTTCCATTTACATTAAAGTTGTCAAGTTCTTTTATTTTGAGAGTTGCATACTGTCTTTGAAAGTTTCCAGAAGCAATTCTAAACAGATGATCAAAAATCCTTTGTCCTGCCACTCTATGGTAGATAGTGGTTTTGTCATTATCTTAATCATTACTTAGAGGTTAACTAGAAATCTTTGTCACTTTGAATTTCAACATCTTCCTTAGGATTGGATCTTGTCTAGATAATAGCAGCAATTGTACTAAGTGCCTACTTACTGTCTGTTCATACAGGCATTTGGAAGGCTGCACTGGCATATGTATATCTTTCACTCACCTCAACTGCTGCTGTACAAGTCAGCATCTCTACAGTTCAGACTTCTTTTCTCTCAGATGTGTGCAATATTTTCACCATGGTGTCCAAAGCTTTCTTTTTCCAGCCCGGGAGGTACATAATTTTAGACAGTAGTACTAATGAATATTATTAGCAAATACTGACAAAACGATATCATGGCACGTTGATTGTATCTTGACATGTGTACCATGTATTATTATGTGTCAAAGAGTATTAGATATATTACTGTATCTCTATCATGGCTAAATATAAGAGTCTTTGTGATGGCATTTCTGTTCTAACATTTTATTGGTTTAGTTAATGAATTTTATTTTTGCTTGAGTATGTGGATTTTACCAAATGAAATGTTTTTAAAAATTTTTAGTAGGGGAAGGATTGGATTAGGAATGCTAGAGTAAAGCTGAACAAACTGTGTCAGTTTTATTATTCTAGCATAATCTAAAAAATGAAATAGTTAAAATTATTACTCCAGGGCAGTATTAATCATGTTATTTCTAGATGAATCAAATTGTTCAGTAAAACTTACTAGGTAAGTTTTGGAAATGCAATACCAAAGTCCCAGGCCCCCATTATAGAGGCAAGACCATATTAATCAAGAAGTAAACAGTAAAAATAACATATAAGGGAGGCAGAAATTAAAAGGTTTTTCCAAATATGGGAATCTATATTTGTCTGGAAAGAAAAAAAACAGGGTTTTAAAAAAGAAATAAAGGGAAGTTTCTTACTGATAGTATAGTGGTACAGATACAGGGTGGGATCTTTCTGAAGCTAAATAATAAGAAATACTGGATAACACAATTGTGTCTACAAGAAGAATTGGAAGTCCTCAGAAGAGAAAGATGAAGCACAAACAAGAATCCAGAGATTTAAGCAAGAACTGAAGGTGGTAACTGCTGATCCCTAGAGATCGCTTAATGGGTTCATAGGCATAGAAGACAAAGCTAGGGTCTAACCAAGTTAAGGGTGGATGGAAACCAATGTAGGGTTAGGATCCCAAAGGACTATATTCTTAGTGAGAGTGTGAGTTAGGGAAAAATCTCACCACATAGAGGAAAATATCAGGAGAACTTTCATATTTTGGTTTACACACTAGGTGGAGGAAGCCTAAAGTCTCAATACCAATGTGTGTGTTGGGGGCAGGGCAGGTAACAGAGCAGGGGAAAGAGTTGGACTTAATCTGAAACCCTATTTTAAAACAATTTTGAGTTGGTAGTATTCTCAAGTACCTGGGAAAAGAAGGATGACCTTTTTCAATCAGGGGCTTAAAAAACTACTAAGGCTAAACTTCATGTGAAATTTTAATCAAAACTTACAAATTATATCAGAACATAATGCACAATGTGCAGGAGCCAAGATAACCAAAAGAAAGAGATCCAAGTTACAAGGGCAACAGATACTAAAATTATCAAATATAGAATATAAAATGAGGATGTATAATGTTTGGAAACATACATATGGTAAACAGAATTCTAAAAATGTACCCCTAAGATTTCTGTCTAGTGGTTATTCAATCAAACACTAACATACGTACTGCTGTAAAGGGACTTTACCGATGTGATTAAGGTTACTAATCAGCTAACATTAAAATAGAGAGATTATCCTAAATTATACAGGTGTGCACAATGTGACCAAATGAGCACTTAAAAGCAAATGAAGATGACAGAAGAGTCAGATGGGCAAGATGAAACACAATGAGAAGTCAGAGAGATGTGATGCATAAGAAGGCTCAAACCACAATTGCTGGCTTTGAAGATAAAAAGGACTGCAAGCCAGGGTGTGCAGGAAGCCTCTAGAAGTTGAGAATGACCCCTAGCTGAAACCGAGCAAGGAGACAGGGACCTCACTCCTACAGTTGCATGTGACTGAATTCTGCCAACAACCTTCATGAGCCTGGGAGCAGATTCAACCTAAGAGTCTCCAATAAGAAATGAAGCCCTGAAGACACTATAATTTTAGTCCCATGAAACTTGTTCTGAACTTCAAATCTACAGAACTTTAAGATAATATTGAGTTTTATTTTCAGCCTATATATTTGTAGAATTTGTTAAAGCAACAATACAAAACAAATACAAACAACAAACTGTGAAAAGTAACCAAAGAGAACTAAAAAGGTATCAGAAATTTTAGCAGTGAAAAGTATACTAATTTAAATTAAAACCATAATAGATTAAATAGTACATTATTCAAACCAAAAAATAAAGTGTGTGAACTGGAAGACACATTCCAACACATTAATGAGAATACAGCACAGAGAGAGACAAAAGGTGGAACTCTGAGAGGGAGGTTAAGAAAAATAAATTGAGAATGGGAAATGTAACAAATATTTAATCAGAAATCCAGGAATATACGATAAAAAGAATAAAGGAGGCATAATCAAAAATATAGTGACTGAGAATTTTTAAAATATTAATAGGAGAGTCAGTTTTTCCAAGACTGTGGATTAGAGGCTTTCAGCATGCCTCAGCCACTTGGAAATATCAAAATAGTACATAAAGATCAACTCTATGAGCTTTGATTCAGGAAAGAAAATGGGAATTCACTGAAATAGCAAAGAACACCCAAGACCCTGGGTAGGATAAAGTGGGCAAGCAACCCCATGATAACATTTGGCTGATAAAAATGAGTGAAGCCCCGGTATGTGAGAGGAACTGTCAGTTACCCTCTGTGACTCACCTTTTCACTAAGGTTCTATACAACCCAGGCCAAGGGAGAGCACCCTGTTTCTCCCAATTTCTGGAGCTAACTTGGGGAAAGGCTGAGAGATGAAGAGAGGGAAAGACATCAGGAAAAGCAGCAGGCATTCTCCAAGACCTGAGACTGAGAAAAGGATGCCATTTTTAATCCAGGTTCATATACAGACAGTCATCACTTGGAGACCTGGCAGTGGCAGTCATGCAGGCATTTTCATCTAAGGTCAGAGATTGGAGAACTTGCCCTGGAGTAGGGGAAGGGCTCCCATGTCCAGAATTGAGTGGCAAGTATGGAGAGTGCCCTAGCAGTAGGCACTGAAATTAGGTTCTCTCCCATCGCAGGACTGGAGCAGGAGGTGAATTGCTGAAGACAAGGTTTCTCCTGGTCAGTGAGGCTTGCAGCCAGACTCAGCTTTATGACTTGGAAATGGTCTCCGTGTGCCATTGCTGGGTGCCCAGCCTGTTCTCTTGGTCAGCTGGGGGACAGTGCTCCACCAGCTCTAAGGAGTGCGAAGGTGTCCCCTCTTTCCTGGGGATCTAACCCTCAATGCAGATTACCCTTAAGAAGGGGGTGGAGTGCAGCCCACTGAAGCACTGGGTCAGAGAAAACATGAGCACAGCACCAGCTGCTGAAAGTGGGCACCACCAATGCCCAGGAATGAACTTGGAGAGGTGGGGTCATCCCTTGCTGCTTGTCCCTGCACCCCAGTGCACTGCAGCAGATAGGACAGCAGCTATTCAAATTGAAACCAGAAGGAGTGTGGGCTGAAAGAGGCTGCTTCTTGGGCTTCTCCAATGACTCCACCCATACTTAAAATTAGAAAAAAAATTTAAAATTAATATGGAACCAAAAAGGGGCCTAAATAGCTAAAGTATTCTTAAACAAAAAGAACAAAGCTGAAGATACCACATTACCCAACTGCAAACTATATTACAAGGCTACAGTAATCAAAACAGCATGGTACTGGCACAAAACAGACACATAGACCAATGGAACAGAATATAAATAATGCTGGACACCTACAACCATCTGATCTTTGACAAAGTTGACAAAAATAAACAACAGGGAAATAACTCCCCATTTAAGAAGCGGTGCTGGGATAACTGATTAGCCATAGGCAGAAGATTGAAACTGGACCTCTTCCTTATACCATATACAAAAATCAACTCAAGATGGATTAAAGACTTAAATGTAATTATGAAAACCATAAAACCCCTGGGAGACAACCTAGGCAATACCATTCTTGACACGGGATCTAGCAAAGATGATGAAGATGCCAAAAGCAATTGCAACAAAAATAAAAATTGACAATTGGTACCTAATTCAACTAAAGACCTCTGCACAGCAAAAGAAACTACCAACAGAGTGAACAGCAACCCACAGAATGGGAGAAAATACTTGCGAACTATGCATCTGACAATGATCTAATATCCAGCATGTATAAGGAACTTAAATCAACAACAAAAAGTGAACAACCCCGTTAAAAAGTGGGCAAGGGACATCAGACACTTCTCAAAAGAAGACATACACACAGCCAAACTAAGAAGAATATGAAAAAGTGCTCAACATCACTAATCATTAGAGAAATGCAAAATAAAACCAGAATGTGATAACAATCTAACACCAGTCAGAATGGCTTTTATTAAAAAGTCAATAAATAACAGATGCTAGCAAGGTTGCGAAGAAAGAGATCATTTATATACTGCTGGTGGGAATGTAATGAGCTCAGCCACTGTGCAAAACAGTTTGGCGATTTCTCAAAGAACTCAAAGCAGAATTACCATTCAACACAGCAATCCCATTACTGAGTATACACCCAAAGAAATATACACCATTCTACCGTAAAGACACAGGCACAGATATATTCATGGCAGCATCATTCACAACAGCAAAGACATAGAATCAACCTAAATGCTCATCAACAGTAGACTGGATAAAGAGAATGTGGTACATATACACCATGGAATACTATACAGCCATTAAAAAGAATGGGATCATGTCTTTTGCAGCAACATTGATGGAGCTAGAGCCCATTATTCTAAGCATACTAATGCAGGAAGTGAAAACCAAATACTGCATGTTCTCACTTATGAGTGGGAGCTAAACACTGAGTACATATGGACATAAAGAAGTGAACAACAGACACAGGGCGCTACTTAAGGTGAGAGGGAAATGGTGTGAGGATCAGAAATCTACCATTCAGGTACTATGCTTATTACCTGGGTGGCAAAATAATCTGTACACCAAACCCCTATGACATGCAATTTGCCTATATAAAAAAACCTGCACATATACGCTTGAACCTAAAATGAAAGTTAAAAAACTAAAAAATAAAATAAACTCCTTAAGAAAAATAAAGTGTCAGCAAAAGACCTAGAATAGACATTAAACTTAATAGTGTTCAATATCTAGTTCAGTATCCAGTATCCAGTCTGAAATAAGATTAATAATTATAATTAGGGTTAAGGTTAAAGCTTTCCTTTTTGATTAAGATTAAAACCAAAATGCCCAATAACACTGCTTTTATTAAACATTTAACCAGAAACCCTAGATAATGGAGTAAAACAGAGAAATAGAAAGCAATAATACACAATTCTTACTGAAATGGAAACAAGAAATTATCATTTTTATATGATGTGATTTTCTACATAGATAATCAAAATTATTATTTTAATGATGTTTCTACATACAATATACAGAAATTAATTGCATTTCTATACAATGGAAACAAACTATTAGAAAATGCAATTTTAAAAAAATGTACTATTGTGCCTAATAATAAATTTAACATAATGTGAACAAAAGCTTTATGAAGAAAATTATAAAACTTTAGAAAGACACTAAAGAAGGCCTAAGTAAATGGAGAGACCTATAATCTCTAGACTTTTAGCTTATGTGCCTCCTCCACATTCTTTTGGCAAGGGAAAATAAAAATAGAGTATTATATCTGTAGGCATGGTTATTTGTCAGTTTGTCTTTTAGGTCTTCCAAAATAAAAAAACTTTAGACAATCTTTACATCATGACTAAGAAATATACACTCTTCAAGAAAATACACAAGGGACTAACTCATAAGCACATCAATTACTTTTTAAAAAATTTCTCCAAGGCCTGCTCAAGTCTTAACATCCTTACATTAGAGTTCTTAAAAAGAAACTGTAGCTGATTGATATATACAATAACCCCATGATAAAAACACATTGTCATCTGCTTTTCTGAAACAGATAGTTTTTGTTATTTCTTCGATGATGGTTCTGTTCAAATACTTATGCCACCAGCTTCTATATATAGTACACAATATTTTTAAAATTGTTTCCTTCATTTTAGCTTTTAGGCAGGAAGACTTTCAGTTCACCTTCTTCTGGTCCATTCTTTTCTTCTTCTTTATTCTTACATTGCAGAAAGTAAAAAAAAAAAAAAAAAAAGCTCAAGAATAATTTTGAGGTCCTGTTTTCTTTTAAACTAGTTATAACTAGATGAGATACTATTTTCTCCTCCAATCATACTTAAAATTACTGAAGAAAAAAGGGAAATTGAATCAGGGTGTAGTTGAAGTGAGTTGCTTTCTCAGTCTTAAACAGTAATTGCTCCATAAATTGTGTATCTGTGTATCTTCATTAACTGTATTTGCATTGGAACCAAGATTTTGATGAATTGTATCAACATAGACCCACAAATCCTTCCTTCAGCCTGCCCCAGATAAAACCAAACAGACTTGCTGGCTTCATCCCTCAAAACTAATTGGCTTGAATTAGAAGATCTCCAAAGTAATAACCATGAAATGAAGACCTGACTTACTTAATAGTCTGGGATTATGAGAAAATCTTAGGGCTTTATAAACCTACTCAGCTTTTGGCTGTATTAACATGTTGTTCATTTAGTAGTTCCTCTTTCACATTTAGAGCAGAAATTTCCCTTCTTTAGTTGTTTTGGTAGTAATCAACATTATATAAAGGAAATCAATGTGGTTCCACTGAAAGAGTGCAGGCTTTGAACTCAGAAGACATTAACTCAAGTTTCAATTCCACCATTTATTGGCAGTGAAGCATTGAGTTAGTCAGATAACTGCTCCAAGCCTCATTTATCTAATTTGTGATATTGAATAATACAATTATTTTGCCCTACTCAGTATTCTTCCCTATCTCTTCCCACCATAGACAGGAAAGTCACTGTTAGGGGATCATATTCTTGTGCATTAAAACTTGAGTGTATACAGCAATTTTACAGCCTTGCATTTGAGTGTCCAAAAATGAAACTGCCTTTTTTTCCATATCTTCATATAATTTCACTCTCAAGCTGCAATTTGGCTTGGTAGCAGAACACTTAATCTAATGAAATCAAAGTCAGTTTAGTCATTTCAGTATAACTGAACTTATTCAACTTAGTTTTTGTTTTTTAGGTCCCCTCTCTTGCTCTTTTCTCCTTGCAATGTTCATCCAAGTGCTGTAGACCTTATGTATGAAGCTCCCAGTGAGTGAGACGCATCTGGTTTTGTGATTAGCAATTGTCCATGGTGGATTCCACTGAGATGTACAATTCCACGGAGATTATCTGAAATATAATATTCCCATGTTTTATCATCCACTTCTGATTCCAAGATCTACTCATGCTTCTTTGCTCATAAAACTCATATCATCCTTGAGATCAACATGTCTTCATCGCTTCCATAAGCCCTATTGATCCACCACTTCAAGGGCCTCTGGGACTTTGGATGCTCTGCACCTCTTTGAGGACTCAGGTGTCTTGGGAAGAAAGGTGCTTCCTGTTCTCATCTGTGCCTAGATGCTCATTGCCACTACCCTACTCTACTGCAAGGCTCCATGCCAAGTGAAAGGGAGAAGGAGTCTAAAGCTTGCATCTTAAACTCAGAGGAGTCAACTTATTAATAAGTTCATGGCAAAAATATTAGAAGTAACCATATAGCCAGAGAACAGAGCAAAATAGCCTAGCTCAAATGGGGACCAAAACCATTGTCTGTCTATAGTGGTGCCTATAAACACAGGATCTGGGGGCTGATTACCAGGACCAAAACTCTGCTTCACCACTCACCTCCTGTGTACCCTTAGATGCGTTATTTGACCTCTATATGTTACAGTTTTCCTCATTCTTAAAATAGGCTACTAATAGTATAAGAATATCTTCATACTGTTATGAGGGTTAAATAAGTTAATACACATAAAACATGAGCAGTGTTGCCTATAATAAAATTCAATATTAGATAGCAGTCTTACAACTGCTGTAATATTCTTATTCCTCAGTGAATCACACAGAAGTAATTGACTATATATCCACTAGGTTTGCTAAAACTCTTTCTTCAGAAGGTTGTTTAGCCAAAATCTCCTTAAAACTCCAGATAAGTGAATTTTATTTAAGTTAGAAAGGTTACCTCTAGTTCATAACACCTAAGCAGAGATTTCCAGAGGATCATTTAATTTTAATTCATTTCTCCTTGGTTGAGAGAGAACACTGAAAGTAAGAGTGAACATAGTGTGTATTTAAAAAACGAGTCTCCATTTACAAAATTCAGCATGAAAAGAAAATATAGGAATATTTAAACTCTGTACACAACACTAAACACAAATTCAATATCTTATTGAAATAATGTGGCATGTCGGTATAGACTGAGCCTCTTACTTCATTAACTCATCCTTGTCATTAGTTCTCACTTCAGGGATTTTTAGATAGTTCAAAATTCCCCATGTTGCCAGAGCTCCCTGGAGCATTGTCTGCAAGGTTGTTGATTTATTCCAGCAGCTGTAGTTCCTTACACCTGCTGAGCTGAACCTACCCTTTGACCTCCTCTCAGCGGCAAGTCTATGGTGGAGCCACTGAGTCAGACTCCATGCCTTTGTGGTTATTTTTCTGTAAAAAGAAAAATATGTATTGAAGATTACCAAAAGATTGGAAACGTCACGTAGCCTCTCCTTTATTCAAAGAAGATCAATTTGCTCTCATATTCATGCACAATAGCCAGCATTTTCATTATTCCTAACTTAGTTATTCTAATTGCTTCATTCTGCCCTTTTTTAAAACAGCTCATATTTCTTTCCTGACACATTCCCTCTCTTTTTTTAAGCTGTAAATATTCTTGGACTCTTCAGGAGAGTCAGATGCTGTTTATCAGAGTCTCTAAGAATAGTGGCCTCTTATAATACTCCTACATAAAGAAATCACAAATAGACACCTTTCTACATCTCCATATTCTATAACCTATGAATAAATTTTCAAATGAAGCTTGAAAATGAAATAAAAACCTTACATTTATTGCAATGATTTTTAAACTCCAAGTCATCCTGAAAGAGAATGGGGAGAATTTTGGTGGAAGAAACTTCGGATAAAAGGAAAGAGATGTTTTGAAAACAGTACTTCTGATCAACCCAGATATGGCTGCCATGAAATCTGCTTCTGATTTGAAGAAAGATCCCAGCTCTGCAAAAAATTTTGTATGTATAAGATGTTGGGCTTTCAGACTAGCTTCCGGAGTCCTTTCTTATCTTACACTTCCTGAAAGAGTTTGTGGGCTTTTAGCACCTTAGACAATCTAAAACAAACTGTATACTAGAGTGAAAATTTTTGAGACTAGAACAGGAATCTAGTCTGTTCATGAACTCTAGTCATAATCAATAAATAAAAACTGGGATAGAAATGACATCTTAAACATTTGAGTCTCCAGATCCATGAACACACTATAGCTCTCTATTTAGATAGTGTTTAATTTTGCCAAGCAGCATTATATAGTTTTCAGCATACGGTTTTGCTCATCTTTAAAAATATTTTATATTTTTGGTGCTATTGTATTTTACTTTTCATACTACTATAAATTGTATTTGTTTTTAACTTTGATTTCTCATTTTTGCTAGAATCTAGGAATACATTTTCATAAATTTATTTTGTATCCTGCACACTTGCTGAACTTTCTTATTAGATCTAGTTGCTTTCTTGTAAGTTCATAGGATTTTTCTACATAAACAATGATGTTTCTTTGAATAAAGCCAGTGGTACTTCTTCCCTTCCAACCTCACTCTTTCATTTCTCATTCTTGCCTTAAGACATCCATGCCTTTTTCTTTATTTTAGTAGCAAAGCACTTTTTACCATTAATTATGAATGCTACCAGTAAAATTTTCATAAAGACTCTATAAAATTGAAGCAACTCTCTTCTATTGCTAGCTAGCTGAGACTATTTTTTTTATCAGAAATGAATGTTAGTATTTGTCAAATGCTTTTTCTGCATCTTTTGAAATGATCTTATGGCTTTATTTTTCAGTTTGTTACTGTACTGAATTATATTGAATTAAACCAACTTTGAACATGATACTTTATGAATACAATTTATATAGTGTTAGGTTTTATTTACTAACATTTTGTGAAGAATTTTACATTAATTTTCAGGAAGGACATTGGTCTATAGCTTTCTTTTCTTGTTTTTCTTTTTTTGATCAGTTTTTGGTATTAAAGTAATGCTGGCCTCAGAGAATGAGTTAGGAAGCATTCTCTTCTTTTATCTTGAAAGGTCTGTATAAAATTTAAATCCTTTGACTTTTATTGAAATTTGCTTATAAAATAATATGGTTTATCTTGGTAAATACTCTGTGTGTCATTGAAAAGAACACATATTCTGCTATTGGTGGTGAAATATTGTAAAATGTCAATTGGTCAAAATAGTTGAGAGTGGTGTTCAATTATTCTATGTCCTTACTGATTTTCTGTCTATTTGTTCTGTCAATTATTGAGAAAGGTGTGTTGAAATCTTTGCCTATAATTATGTATTTTTCTCTTCTCCTGGCATTTTTATCGGGTTTGACTTATGATTTTTGAAACTGTTATTCAGTGTATAAACATTGAAGTTTGCTATGTACTTTTTATAAGTTTATGCCATTCTCATAATGAATTTCCCATTTCATTGCTAATATTCTTCACTTAACATACTTCACCTACATATATTGATATTAGTGTAACTATTTCAAGTTTTTAATTAGTTTTGGCATGAGTTTTCTTTTCATCCTTTTGTTTTTAACCTATTTGTGTTTTTTTAAGTGAGTTTCTTGCAGGCAAATGTCTTGCTTTCTCATTTTCCAATTAATTCTGCCAGGCTCTACCTTTTAATTTGTGTGCTTAGGTCATCTATGTTTAATGTGATTTTTGATATGATTGCATCTAAACCTACCATTATGCTAGCTGTTTTATTTGTTCCAGGCTTTATTTTCCTCTTGTACTGCCTTCTTTTGGATTAATTGACTTTTTAAATAATTTTATTTTATTTTGTTTGTTGACTTACTTGCTGAATTTTTTTTTGTTGCTTGAGAGTTTATAGTCTGCAACTTTAACTTGTGACAGTTTAATTTAAGTAATATATCACTTCATGTATGATCTAGTTGGATATTTTTTCCCTCAAATCTCATGTTGAAATGTGATCCTCGGTGCTGGAGGTGGACCCTAGTGGGAGGTGTTTGAATAATGGTGGTGGATCCCTCATGAATGGCTTGGTGCCCTCCCTGAAGTAATGAGTGAGTTATTGCTCTATTAGTTCATGCAAGAGCTGGTTGCTACAAACAGCCTGGCATCTCCTCCCCATTCTCTCTTACTCCCTCTCTTACCATGTGACATGCCTGCTCTCCCTTCAATTTCCACCATGATTGTAAGCTTCCTGAGACCTCACCAGAAGCAGATGACAGAACTAAGTTTCTTGTACAGTCTGCAGAACCATGAGCCAAAATAAATCTCTTGTCAATATAAATTACCCCATTTCAGGTATTCCTTTATAGCAATATAAAATGAACTAACACAATGTATAAGAGTCTTACAAGACTCCGTTTTCTCCCTCACAATTTTACTCCATCATCACATACCATGTTTGTATCATAAACCCCAGGATACTTTGCTATTGTTTTTTGTTTAAGCACACAATTATCTTTTACAAAGATTTTAAAATACAAAAATACCAAAAATCGAAATGTTTTGTCTATTTCTCCTCATTCTTTTTTCTCGTTGGGTAGGCTTGTTATTTCTATTTCCATCTTATCTAATTCACATTCTTTTAGCTTTTGTAAGTTTGAAAAAGTTCTCCATTTTGTCTTCCTTTTTGAAAGATATTTTCACTGGACATAAAATTCTAGATTGACAGTGTTTTTCCTTAGAGATTTAAAGATGTTCTTTCATAATCTTCTGGTTTATATGCTTGCTGATAAGAAATGTGTTTTCATTCCTTGCTTTGTTTTTCTTTATTTCTCTGGATACATTTAAGATTTTTCTTTTTACTAGCAATTTTAAGCAATTCAACTGTGAGGTATCTTGATGTAGTTTTATTTGTGTTTCTATGTGTTCAGGGTTCCTTAAGTTTTAAGGTATTTATAGATTTTTAAAAATCAAATTTGGAAAAACCTTATTCCACTATTCCTAAAAATGTCCCCTCCCCATCTCCTTTCCTTCAGGGACAACTACAATTACACATATATTTGACATTTGAAATTATTCCAGTGTACACTGAATCTCTGTTTGTTTGTGTATTTGCTAGTCAATTTTGTCTCTGTGTTTCATTTTGGACAGTTCCTACAGCTTTAGTTTCAATAGTTAATTCTTCAGCAATGTGTAATCTGCTATTAATTCCATTAAGCATTTTTCACCTGAAATATTTTCAACTCAAGAAATTTGATTTGGGGTTTTAATGTTTGAATTAGCAAACTTCCTTTTCACTTTACCTTCTTGAACATATGTAATATAATTTTAATAATTGTTTTGATGTTCTTGTCTAGTAATTCTGTCACCTGCGCCATTTCTGCCTCTATTTCTATTGCTTGATTTTTTTATTTTTGAGTCCTTTTTTTCTACTTTTTCTTCTTGGTAATTTTTTAAATTAGGGGTCAGATATTTCTAATTTTAGATTTAGTATTAGATTTATTTTATCCCTACAAATATTTTTGAGTGTTATTCTAAAAGTACCAAGTTATTTGGAAACAGTTTAATCCTTTCAATGCTTGCTCTTAAGATTTGTTTATTACATAATAGTAAATGGTTTAGTTCAACAAGAAGTTCTAACTATTTATTGACCCAACACAAGAGCACACAGATTTATAAAGCAATTTCTTAGAGACCTTCAAAGAGACTTAGAATCCCACACAATAATAATGGAATTATTATTAATCCTATTAATAATTCAACACCCCACTGAAGTATTATGCATATTATTGAGGCAGAAAATCAACAAGGTCCTGAACTCAATATTGAACCAAATAGATCTCATAAACACCTACAGAACTTTCCACCCAAAAACAACAGAATATACATTCTTCTCATCACCACATGGCACATAATCTAAAATCTACCACAAAATCAAACATAAAACAATCCTCACGAAATGAAAAAAAAATCATACCAATCACTCTCTTGAAACACAGCACAATAAAAATACAATGAAACATGAAGAAAATTTCTCAAAACCATACATTTACAAAGAACAAACAACCTGCTCCTGAATGACTTTTGGATAAAAAATGAAATTAAGGCAGCAATCAAGAAGTTCTTTGAAACTAGTGAGAAAAAAGATACAACATACCAGAATCTCTGAGACACAGCTACGGCAGTAGTAAGAGGGAAATTTATAATACTTAATGCCCATATCAAAAAGTTACAAAGATCTCAAATTAACAATCTAACATCACAGTAAAAGAACTAGAGAAGCAAGAGCAAATCAACCCCAAAGCTAGCAGAAGACAACAAATAACCAAAATCAGAGCTGAGCTGAAGGAGACTGAGATACCAAAAACCATTCAAAAGAACAGCCAATCCAGGAGCTGACTTTTTGGAAAAAAAAAAAAATAAGATAGATAGCCTACTAGCTAGACTAATCAAGAAGGAAAGGGAATATTCAAATAAACACAATCAGAAATGACAAGGGGGATATTACCACTGACTTCATAGAAATACAAATAAGTATCACTATGAACACTTATATGCACACAAACTAGAAAATCTAGAAGAAATGGATGAATTCCTGTACACATACAGCCTCCCAAGAGTGAACCAGGAAGAAATTGATTCCCGGAACAGACCAATAATGAGCTCCAAAATTGAATCAGTAATATATAACCTACCATGTAGCCTATTAACCATAAAAGGCCCAGGACCAGACCGAGTCATAGCCAAATTATATCAGTTGTACAAAGAAGAGCTGGTACCATTCCTACTGAAACTATTACAAAAAATTAAGTAGGAGGAATTCATGCCCAACTCATTCTACAAGGCCAGCATCATCCTCATAACAAAACCTGGCAGAGACAATGAAAAAATAAAACTTTAGGCCAGTATCTTTGATGAACATAGATGCAAAAGTCCTCAACAAAGTACTACCAAACCAAATCCATCAGGACATCGAAAGGCTGATACACTATGATCAAGTAGGCTTTATTTCTGGGATGCAAAGTTGGTTCAACATATTCAAATTCATAAATGTGATTCATCACATAAACAGAACTAAAGACAAAAACCACATGATTATTTCAAAAGATGCAGAAAATGCTTCCAATAAAATTCAGCATTTCTTTATGCTTATAACTCTCAATAAAGTGGGTATTGAAGGAACATATCTCAAAATAATAAAGGTTATCTATGACAAACTCACAGCCAACATCATACTGAACAGGCAAGAGCTGGAAGAATTTCCCTTAAAAACAAAAAAGACAAGGAGGCTCACTCTTAGCACTCCTATTTAACATAGTACCAAAGTCCTAGCCAGAGCAATCATACAAGAGAAATAAATAAAAGGCATCCAAATAGGAAGAGAGGAAGTCAGACTATACTTGTTTGCAGATGATATGATTATCTAGATACCCAGTAGTCTCACCCCAAAACTCCTTCAGCTGATAAACAACTTCAGCAAAGTTTCAGGATGCCAAATCAATGGACAAAAATTACTAGCCTTTCTGTACACCAATAACAGCCAAGCCAAGAGCCAAATCAGCAATGCAATGCCATTCACAATTGACACAAAAAGAATAAAATGCCTAGGAATACAGCTAACCAGAGAAGTGAAAGATCCTTACAATGAGAAGTACAAAAACAATGCTCAAAGAAATCAGAGATATCACAAACAAATGGAAAAATACTCCATGCTTATAGATAGGAAGAATCAATACTATTCAAATGACCATATTGCCCAAAACAATTTAGATTCAATGCTATTCCTATTAAACTATCATTGACATTCTTTGCAGAACTAGTTAAAACTATCTTGAAATTCATACGGAACCAAAAAAAAAAAAAAAAAAAAAAGTCTGAATGACCAAGGCAAACCTGAGCAAAAAGAACAAAGCTAGAAGTATCATACTACTTGACTTCAAACTATGCTACAGGGTTACAGTAACCAAAACAGCATGGCACTGGTACAAAAACAGACACATAGACCAATGGAACAGAATGGAGAGCCCAGAAATGACACACACATACAACCATCTGATTTTCAACAAAGCTAATAAAAACAAGCAATGGGGAAAGGACTCCCCATTTAATAAATAGTGCTGGGATAACAGGTTTGCCATATACAAAAGATTGAAGCTGGACCCTTTCCTTATACCATATTCAAAAATCAACTGAAGATGGAATGAAGACTTCAATGTAAGTCCCAAAACTATAAAAAAAACTGGAAGACAACCTAGGCAATACCATTCTAGACATAGGAACGAGTAATGATTTCATCACAAAGATGCCAAAAGCAATTGCAGCAAAAGCAAAAATTGACAAATGGGATCTAATTAAACATAAGAGTCTTTCCAAGCAAAAGAAACTATCAACAGAGTAAAGAGACAACCTACAGAATTGGAGAAAATATTTGCAAACTATCCATTGAAGAAAGGTCTAGTATCCAGCATCTATAAGGAACTTAAACTAAGTTTACAAGCAAAAAGCAAACAACTCCATTAAAAAGTGAGCAAAAGACATAAACATACATTTTTCAGAAGAAGATATACATGCAGCGAACAAGCATGTGGATAAAAAGCTCAATATCACTGATGATTAGAGAAATACAACTAATAAAAAGTCAAAAAATAACAGATTCTGGCAAGATTGTGGAGTAAAGGGGATGCTTATCCACCATTGACAGAGTGTAAACTAGTTCAACCATTGTTTAAAGCAGTAACTCTACTCTAAGAGCTAAAAACAGAACTATCATTTAACCCAGCAATGCCATTACTAGGTATATAACCAAAGGATTATATATCATTTTATCATAAAGCCACATGCATGCGTATGTTCATTGCAGCACTATTCACAATAGCAAAGACATGGAACATGGAATCAACCTAAATACCCAGCAATGAGAGACAAGATAAAGAAAATACAATACATACACAGCATGGAATACTATGCAGCCCCCCAAAAGAGCACAAGATCACATCCTTTCCAAGAACATGAATAGAGCTGGAGGCCATTATCCTCAGCAAACTAACGTGAGAACAGAAAACCAAATACAACATGTCCTGCACGTGAGAGCTAAATGATGAGAACACATGGACACAAAAAGGAGAACAATAGATACTGGGGGCTACTTGACCATAGAGGGTGGAAGGAGGGAGAGGATTCAAAAAAAATAACTAATGGGCACTAGTGGTGACAAAATAATCTGTACAACAAACTCCCATGACACAAATTTACCTATATAACAAACCTGCACGTGTAACTCTGAACCCAAAATAAAAGTTAAAAAAATTACGTAAAGCCTGAATAAAATAGTAATTTTTTTAAGAAAAGGAAAATCAGATGTCATCTCATGATCAGAGAGAGAATTGCATGACTGAACACCACCTAGGAGGTTTGCCAAGGGGTAGAAAGTTTGGGGTGGTAATATAATTTGAATGTCCCCTCCAAATCTCATGTTGAGTTGTAATCCCCAGTGTTGGAGGTATGGCATGATGGAAGGTGTTTGGGCTATGAGTGTGCACCCCTCATGGTTTGGTTCTGTCCTTGAGAAAGTGATCTGGTTGTTTAAGTGTGGTACCTCCCCTTGCCCTCTCTTGCTCCTGCTTTGGCTATGTAATGTGCCTGCTCTCTCTTCACCTTCTGCCATGAGTAAATGCTCCCTGAGGCCTCCTGAGAAGCCAAGCAAATGCCAATGTCATGCTTGTATAGACTGCAGAACTATGAGCCAATTAAACCTCTTTCTTTTATTTAAAGAAAAAATAAAAGATTAGTTGGGTAGGTCCAAAACTGTCAGCAAATTAGGCATAAAGGGAACATACCTCCAAATACTAAAAGCCATGTATGACAGACCCTGACCCACAGGCAACATTACACTAAATGGGCAAAAGTTGACAGCATTCCTCCTAAGAACTGGAACAAAACAAGTATTCCAATTTTTACCGCTTCTATTCAACATAGTACAGTAGTCCTAGCTAAAGCAAGCAGGCAAGAGAAAGAAATAAAGAACATACAGCTTGGAACGGAGGAAGTTAAACTACCTCTGTTTGCCAATAATATGATTGCATACCTAGAAAACCCTAAGGACTCCTCCAAAAGACTCACAGATTTGATAAATGAATTCAGTGAAGTCTCAGGTTATAAAATTAATGTACACAAATTAGTAGCACTGCTATACACCAAAAATGAACAAGCTGAGAATCAACTCAAGAACTTTATTCCTTTTACAATAGCTACAAAGAAAATGAAATATCTTGGAATACAGCTAATTGAGCAAGTAAAAGATCTCTACAAGGAGAACTACAAAAAAACTGCTGGAAGAAATCATAGATGACACCAACAAATGAAAATACATCCTATGCTCAAAGATTGGAATAATCAACATTGTGAAAAAATGACCATACTATCCAAAGCAATCTACAGATTCAGTGCAATTCCTATCAAAATTGCAAGATCACTTTTTACAGAATTAGAAAAAAATCCTAAACTTAAATGAAAGCAAAAACAACTTCGAATAGCCAAAGCAATCTTAAGCAAAAGGAGCAAAGCCAGGGGCATCACACTATCCAATTTCAAATTGTACTAAAAGGCTATAGCAGCCAAAACAGCATGGAACTGATATAAAAATAGATACACAGATCAATGGAACAGAATAGGGAACCCAGAAATAAAGCTAAATACTTCTAATTAATTGATCTTGACAAAGCATGCAAAAAAGTAAGTTGAGGAAAGGACACCCTATCCAATACATGGTGCTGGGAAAACTGGATAGCCAAATGTAAACAAATGAAACCAGATTCCTACCTGTCATCATATACAAAGATAAACTCAAGATGAATTAAAGAGGCCACGCGCAGTGGCTCACACCTGTAATCCGATCACTTTGGGAGGCTGAGGCAGGTGGATCACTTGAGGTTAGGAATTCAAGACCAGCCTGGTCATCGTGGCAAAACCCCGTCTCTACTAAAAATGCAAAAATTAGCTGGGTATGGTAGCACACACCTGTAATCCCAGATACTAGAGAGGCTGAGGCAGGCTAGTTGCTTGAACCCAGGGGGTGGAGGTTTCAGTGATCCGAGATTGGACAACAGAGCGAGACTCTGTCTCAAAAAAAAAAAAAAAAAAATTAAATTAAAAATTTTAAAAAGATGGATTATATTTAAATCTAAGACCTGAAACCATTAAAAAATCTAGAAGAAAACCTAGGAAAAGCTCTTCTGGGCATTGGCCTAGACAAAGAATTTATGATTAAAATCCCGAAGCAAATGCAACAAAAACAAATATAAATAAATGGGACTTAATTAAACTAAAAAGCTTCTACCTAGCAAATAATAATAATAAACAGAATAAGTAGACAACTCACAGAATGGGAGGAAATATTTGCAAACTATGTATCCAACAAACAACTAACGCAGGATCTATAAGGAATTCAAACAATTCAGCAAGAAAAAAAATCTCATCGAAAAGTAGGCAAATGACATGAATAGACAGTTCTTGAAGGTATACAAATGGCCAAAAAATATATGAAAAATACTCAACATCACTGATCATCAGGTAAATGCAAATTAAAGCCACAATGAGATACCATGTTATCCCAGCCAGAATGGTCATTATTAAAAGGTCTAAAAATAATAGATTTTGGTGTGGATGTGGTAAAAAGAGAAGGTTTATACACTGCTGGTAGAAAGGTAAATTAGTACAAATTCTATGGAAAATAGTAGGACATTTCACAAAGAACTAAAAGTAGGTCTACCATTTGATCCAACAATCTGACTACTGGATATCTACCCAAAGGAAATGAAGTCATTACTTCAAAAGCACATCTGCACACATGTTTATCACAGCACAATTTACAATTGCAAAGATATAGAATCAACCTAAGTGCCCATCGACCAAAGAGGAGATAAAGAAAATGTGGTATATATACACCATGGAATACTACTCAGCCATAAAAAATAATGAAATAATGTCTTTTTCAGTAACTTGGACAGAGCTGGAGGCCATTATTCTAAATGAAGTAACTCAGGAATGGGAAGTCAATTGCCATATATTCTCACTTATAAGTGGGAGCTAAGATATGGGTATGAAAAGGCATATAGAGTAGTATAAAAGACATTGGAGCCTCAAAAGTGGGGAGGGTGGGAGGAGGATGAGGGACAAAAAACTACATATTGGGTACAACGTACACTACTCAGGTGAAAGTTGCACTTAAATCCCAGTCTTCACCACTATACAATTTAATTCTGTAACCAAAAGCACTTATACCCCTAAAGCTACTGAAATTAAGACACACACACACACACACATACACACACACGTAACAACAACCTTCAGTCTGAGCTATGTTTTCCTGACTCAGTAGTCAGAAAAATGAGGCAATACCTGAGGCAATACCTTTCTGAGTATTGTGCCTGATTCTATAAATTTTGAGATTTTTCACTGTGGCTGATG
Source organism: Papio anubis (assembly GCF_008728515.1). NCBI lineage: Eukaryota > Metazoa > Chordata > Mammalia > Primates > Cercopithecidae > Papio > Papio anubis. The sequence continues at coordinate 35,484,273 of NC_044979.1, forward strand.
GGAACACGAATTATTCCCAGCCTTGTCTGAGCCCTTAGAATTGTCTCATCTGAAAATTCTAAGTGGTTGTTTTTCTGCTGTTAGATAGTTCCCTTGCATGTGTTGATCAGTATTCGGCAAAATAGAGGATAGGAGGGGAGCAGGGGACTCTGTAGATTTCTGGGGCTCTCTGTGTATTTCTTTCCTCTCTGGTTCTCTGCCTTGCAAACTGCAGTCACTTTGTCCTCCTCCATCTCCCATCTCCATCAGTTCAACTCAAGATGATCACCAGGATCACGAGGATGGGGAAGAAGTTGCTTCTGGTCAGAGCTGGGGTCCACTGGGAGTGATCAGTCCTGCCTTTGGGGAATCTGGTAAGTTGCTCAGGGATGCTCTCATCTTCCTTCAGACTGAACCTCATAAAAGGTTCCCCCTTATGAGCTGCTACCTGGAAGTTCTCCCCATGCTATAAGCTGCAGCCATCACAGAACTCATTTATTTCCTCTCTTTCAGAAATCACTGTCTAGCATTACCTGATACTCAATGTCTGAAAGCCACTCTTTCACATTGTCTTATTTTAAGTTGTTTCAGGCAGAAGAGTAAATCCTAATGCTCATCTTGCCAAAAGTGAAAGTCTCTAGAAGAGTTTAATTTAATTGTGATTCTTTTTCTTTTCCCCGGTACAAATTGAATTAATAGGATGGTTATGAAATCTCCAATTTTAACTGCTGATGTGTAATGAAACTCTTAAATGAGAGAATACTTGATGAGGAGCCGCTATGATGGTATTGGGATGTGTAGAGAGTTACTTCATGAGTACAATTTAAAATTTGTCGAGTTTGAAATGTATTCATCACCTACACAAAAAATCTAAAGGAAATAATGAATGGGCATTTGAATAATTCAAATATGAAGCTGAAGACAATGGTCAGACCTACATTTCTAGTTTAAAATATACTGCTTATACAGGATGAAGTAAATCGAGAACATTCCAAAATGCTTAAGAATACTCTATTTTCTCTTCAACTTCAATACTATTATAGCTAGCTAATAGTTATGTCCTAAATTACTTTGTTTATTAGTTTTTTTCCAGATTTTGGAGGTATAATTGCTATACAAAAAGCTACATATACTAAATGTATACAATTTTGTTTGGACATACATATGCAATGTGTTACCATCATCATGATCTACATAGTAAACATATTCATCTAGATGAATAGATACCTCCATTCACAGAAAAACAAAAACAAAACAAAGGGACATAAGAACACACCTCTCAGAGTGTCCTTGTGTCCCTTTGTTTTGTTTTTGTTTTTCTGTTCTCTATCTCAGATGGGGACATAATTGCTTGTGGTCAGATTTGGGGCCCACAGGGAGTAATCAGTCCTCCCCCAGGGAATCTGGTAGGTTATTCAGGGATGTCTGCCTCCACTTTCAGCCTGAACCGACTCATGGGTTCTCTTTAGACTTCAAGTAGGATCAAAATTGATCATCAAAGCTAGGACTTGATATTCTCCTACTATTGCAACTGTTTGCAGAACTATATGAGGGATTTCATGTGCTAGATAATTTATACTTTGGGTTAAAGCCACTTAACAAGTTAATATATTTTCTTTTTAAATTAACATATAATAATTATATATATTTATTGGGTACTTAGTAATGTTTCAATACATATTATGTGTAGTGATAATGTGTAGTGATCATATTGGTATAATTAGCATAGCCATCATCTTGAACATTTATCATTTATTTGTGTTGGAAACATTCAAAATTCTCCTCTTGGCTAATCAAAACTATATATTATAATTATAGTCATCCTAAAATTCTGTAGATCATTAGAACTTATCCCCCCTATCTAGCTGTAATTTTTCATCCTATAACAAATCTCTCCAGTGGGATTCTTAAAGTGTTTCTGGATACACACATTGGTCAGGCATGTCTTGAGCACCTCTTCAGAGTCAGAGATGTTTTGTATTATTGAAATGGCAAGAGTTTTGTGGCAGTAGCCATAAATATTCATTCCTTGTATTATTCTAAGGTCTCACATTACATATTGTAAATTATAGTTTAAAAATATGCAGATAAAGTTTGGGACAAAAAATGTCAAAGGGGTAGCGCTGCTGATAAATGGACTCTTAGAGGTACAGTACAACATCCCAGCTACACCTGAACTTTAATGAGACAAGAAGAGAAATGCAACACTTTCTGCAGGTGAAAGAGTGACATTGAACCTCATTTTCCTGTCCCTATTTTTATTCTTCACAATCCATCTGTTTTTAATTCCTATTATCTAAATGGCTGATGGAGTACCTTTTTAAAACACTGGGAATGTCAGCATGTGAACTGAAAGATGCATCATACCATAATCGCATTTTCTCTAGGAATTTTCACATTGTTCATTTTTATTCAAGCCTGATAAAGAGCCTCCAAGGAGACAAAGCGACATTATCTGAATTAAGAAAGTAGTCTTTGCCAGCATTACTTCTAACTCATTTCCATGAAGAAATGTCAGCTTATGAATTAGGCGACTTTACACAAATCACTTGTTGACATTTTCTAATCTCTCTTTTTATTCTATTAGAAAAAAATATATAACAAACGATTTAATAGTGCTTGCTCCCAATTATTACTCCAAATTTCTGTGAATATGTATAGCAATTATCAGGAGAGTTGGAAAATCAGCTATTTCCCCTCATTCAAAAGTTAAAATTAGTCATGGGCTGATTGAAACAACTGTGCAAAGCATTATTTAACAGCAAGGTTCTGATGGGTTCTAGTTCTTCATGAAAATGCACCATTGTAATAAGTATTCCAGCCACTCTAAGGAAAAAGAAAATCAAAATTGACAGTGGTCTTTTAAAGAAGACCATTTATTCTACATTTTCACTTTATGAGTGAAATAAAGATAATTGATTATGAAAAGCTTATTGATCAGCTGATTCTAACAGAGTTGTGAACAAGTTGTTTTGAAGGTTTGAGTGGAATTGTGAAAGCTTGGGCTGGGGATGGAAAGGTAAGATGAAGAGAGATTTCTTAAAAGGGTACAGTAGAAAGATTTTTATATAACATTATCTGACCTTATATTACATTTAAGTTATTTGCTAGAGTACTATTGTCCAGTAAAAGATTAGGAAATTCAAAAGTAAATGCCAAGAGCCTTGCTCTGGAGTTAAAAATACTAGGGCTTGAATATTGCCATTTTCTGGTTGCATAACTTCAGCCCAATATTTAATTTAATTCTTAAAGCCCCAGTTGCACTGTCTTTAAGATGTCATAATAATAGTGCCTACCTCATTAGAATTACAAGATATAATACATGTATTTAGTTTTAGGACTCACTTTAAAATAGTTCTATCTTGTTATTGTTTATAAGATAGGTTTTTGCCTACATGGATCACTGATTTTATGTTAGAGAAGGATTGAAGATTCAACTCCTTTTTAAAATCCTGTTGATAATTTCTGTCTTTAATTTTTTATTTTTAATGTTTAATTGACAAATAAAGATTATACATATTCAAGATGTACAATGTTACAGTTTTAAATACATATGCATTGAGTAATTATTACCACCATCAAATTAATTAACACATCCATCACTGCCCATGCTGTACACTAGATCACCAGAACTTGATCATTTTGCATCTGAAAGTTTTTGCCCTTTGACAAACATCTCCCTATTTCCCTCACCCCCACCCCCCAGCTTCTGGTAACCATTGTTCTACTCACAGTAGTTATGAATTCAATATATTTTTAGATTCCACATATAAGTGAGATCTTCCAGTTGTTAGCTTTCTGTGCCTGGCTTATTTTACTTAGCATAATATATTCCAGGTTCATTCATATGTTGCAAATGATACAACTGCCATTAGTTTTATGGCTGAATAGTATTCATCCATTAGTAGAATTTAGGTTGTTTCCTACTTTGGGTATGGTAAATAATGCTGTAACAAACATGGGGATACAAGTATCTCTGAGATACTGATTTCATTTCCTTTGGATGTAAACTTAGTAGGACTGCTGAATTAGGAGGTGGTTCTAGTTTTAATTTTTGAGGCACCTCCATACTGTTTTCCATAATGGCTATACCAATTTACATTCCAATCAACAGTGTATGTGAGTTCCCTTTTCTCTATCCTCAACATTTGTTCTTTTTTTTGTTTTGTTTTGTTTTTTGATAATAGCCATCTTAACAGGTGTGAGGTAATATCTCATTATAGTTTGCTTTGCCTTCCTCTGATGATTAGAGATGCTGAGCACCTTTTTATATATCTGTTGGTCATTGTATGTCTTCTTTGAAAAAAGTGAATATTCAGGTACTTTTGTCCATTTTAATTGGGTTATTTGTTTTTTATTTGATTTTTGTGATTGAGTGAGCTCCTTATATATTTTGAATATTACCACTTATCAGATATATGAATACATCACATTAATAGACTGAAGGATAAAAATAGTATGATCATCCTAACAGATTCGGAAAAAGCATTTGAAAAAAATTCAGTATCTTTTCATAATAAAAACTCTCAACAAAATAGACATAGAAGAAATGTATCTCAACATAATAAAGGTCATTAATTACAAGTCCACAGATAACTTCATACTCAATGGTGAAAAGCTAAAAGTTTTTCCCCTAAGGTTAAGAACAAGACAAGGATGTCCACTCTTGCCAGTTCTGTTTAACATGGTGCTGGAAGTCCTAGCCAGAGCAATCAGGCAAGAGAAAGAAATAGAAGGCATCCATCCAAATAGAAAAATAAGTTCAATTATCCCTATTTACAGACAACGTAATTTCATAGATAGAAAACCCTAAAGATTTCACCAAAAAATGTTAGAACTAATAATCAAATTTAGTAAGGTTACAGGATACAAAATCAATGTACAAATTGTTGTAGCTTTATATACTAACAAACTATCTGAAAAAGAAAGTAAGAAAATGATCTCATTTATAATAGCATCATGATTAAAATGTTTAGAAATAAATTTAAGAAGGTGAAGGATTTGTACAATAAAAAGTATAAGATACAGATGAAAGAAATTAAAGATATGAATACATTAAATGGAAAGATATTCCAAGTACATAGATTGGAAGAATTTATATTTTTAAAATGTTCCTAGTACCCAAAGAAATCCACGGATTAAATGCAGTTCCTAACAAAACTTCAAAGACATTTTTCACAGAAATAAAAAATACAGGCCGGGCACGGTGGCTCACGCCTGTAATCCCAGCACTTTGAGAGGCCAAAGCGGGCGGATCACAATGTCAAGAGATTGAGACCATCCTGACCAACATGGTGAAACCCTGTCTCTACTAAAAATACAAAAATTTGCTGACTGTGTTGGTGCAGGCCTATAGTCCCAGCTACTCAGGAGGCTGAGGCAGGAGAATAGCTTGAAGCCGGGAGGCAGAGGTTGCAGTGAGCTGAGATTGTGCCACTGTACTCCAGCCTGGTGACAGAGCAAGACTCCATCTCAAAAAATAAATAAATAAACTTTAAAAAGTACAATCCTAAAATTCATTCCACAAAAGACATTGAATAGCCAAAACAATCTTGAGAGATTTATGCTTATTTGAGATTAATCTTGAGATTTCTATGCTTATTGTACTGTGGTCTGAAAGTGTGGTTAGTATGATTTTGATTTTTTAAAAAATTCATTAAGATTTGCCTTATGGCTAAGCATGTGGTTGATCTCAGAGTATGTTCCATGTGCACATGAGAAGAATGTATATTTTGCGTTTATTGGGTGAACTATTCTGTAGATGTCTGTTAGGTCCAATGGATCAAGTGTTGAGTTTAAGTCCAGAGTATCTTTGTTAGTTTTTTGCCTCAATGATCTGCCAGTGGGTGTTTATATCTCTAGTATTGTGTGGCTGTCTAGGTCTCTTCATAGGTCTACATGAACTTGTTTTACGGTGTTCCAATGTTGGGTGCATTTATTTTTTTAGCATAGTTTTCTTGCTGAATTTAACACTTTATCATTATGTGAAGGGTTTAAAGTTATTTTTATTTTCTAAAGCTTGTTTTATCTGATATGAGAATATCATTTTTTTTAGTTCCTTTTTGTTTTCCATTTGCAGGATAAATTATTCTCCATCCCTTTGAACATATAGGTGTTATTGTATGTGAGTTGAATTTCTTGAAGACAGCAGATGATTGGATCTTGTTTCTTTATCCAACCTACCACTCTATGGATTAGGAGGAATACCTAATGCAAATGATGAGTTGATGGGTGCAGCAAACCAACATGACACATGTATACCTATGTAACAAACCTGCACATTGTTCACATGTACCCTAGAACTTAAAGTATAATAAAAAATAAAAATTAAATTAAGGAAAAGATGAGTGCTTAGTTCATTTACATTCAAAATTAATGTTGATATGTGAGGTTTTTATCCTGTCATTCTGTTGTTAACTGGTTGTTATTTGGACTTAATTGTGAGTTGCTTTATGGTGTCTGTGGGCTATGTACTTAAGTGTATTTTTGTACTGACAATTATTATTCTTTCATTTCCATGTTTAGCACTCCCTTAAGAATCTCGAGTTAGGCAGGTCTAGTCATAATGAATTCCCTTAGTGTTTGCTTATCTGAAAAGGATTTTATTACTCCTTTGCTTATGAAGCTTATAGTGGGATACAGAATTCTTGGCTTTTCTTTAAGGATGATGAAAATAAGCCCCAAATCTCTTCTACTTGTAAGGTGTCTGCTGATAGGTCTGCTATTAGCCTGATGAGGTTCCCTTTGTAAGTGATCTGTTACTTCTCTCTAGCTGCCTTTAAGACTTTTTTCTTTTGCATTGACCTTGGAGAAACTGATGACTCTGTATCATGGGGAATAGTAATCTTTTATAGTATCTTGCAGGAGTTTTCTAAAGAAATTTTTTGAATATCCATGTCAACATCTCTAGCAAGATTGGGAAAATTATTATGGACTAAATCCTCAAATATGTTTCCAAGTTGCTTACTCTTTCTCCTTCTCTCTCAGGAATGCCAGTGAATTGCAGGTTTGGTCTCTTTTCTCAATCCCATATTTCTCAGAGTTGCATTAATTTTTTCATATTCCTTTTTCTTTATTTTTGTCAACCTGAGTTAATTCAAAGGAGCAGTCTTCAAGCTCTTAGATTCTTTCCTCAGCTTGGTCTATTCTGTTGTTAATGCTTCCAATTATATTATGAAATTTCCATATAAAATTTTTCAATTCCTAAAGTTCAGTTATTTTTTTGTCTTTAAATGGCTATGTCATGTTTCAACTCTTGGATTGTTTTACTGTTTTTCTTTTTCTTGGATTTGGTTTCAACTTCCTCCTGTTTCTTGTTCAGCTTCCTTGCCATACATGGCCTGGGGTTTTTTGCCCAGCAGACAGCTGTGGGAGCCACCCACCTTGCAGTCCCTCAACTAGGTCTTCTTCCAGTGATTTCCCCAGAATTTAGTCCCGTCAGGTAGTTTTGTCCCAAGCCTTCTTCACCCAGATTGCTGGGGTGTTAGGTGTTCCAGACTGTGGGGCTCCCTCTGAGAGGGGGTATAGCTAGCAGGCAGGTGACATCTCTCCCAGACTGATCTTGCAGACAGAGGAATGCCCAACTGCTATGCCAGCCCACAAACCTCAGCCTCATTCTTCCCAGTGCTGCAAGAGTGAGGGCTCTTCCTCCAATAGAATTCTGACAACAGATCCAGCTCAGTACTGCTGGACTGTGTGTTCTACTCCTTGGGGACTGGGACTGGGCCCATGGCTCTGTTCTCTGGCCCCTCTAGGTCAGGCCCCAGCTGTGCTGGGGTAGTCAAGGTACTCCCAGGCTGCCAGCAAAAGCCTGCTAGCAGGGCAATGGAGCTTGCATGTGCTGTGCACCTGCTTATATGGGAGCAACCAGGCAGGGATCCTGGGTGAGGTGGGGGGTGAGCAGGGTAGCACAGATCAGACACACCCTAGTCCTATGGGAAAGACAGCCCTTCTCTCTCCAGGGCCAGCAGTCAACAAAAGTTAGAGCCTTTCAGAGCAACGGTCTTCAACCGGTTTCTAGCACCAGGGACCAGTTTGGTGGAAGACAATTTTTCCACTGATGGGGGATAGGAGGGATGAAACTGTTCCACCTCGGATCAACCAGTATTAAATTCTCATAAGAAGCACGCAACCTAGGACCCTTACATGCATAGTTAACTATAGGTTTCATGGCCACCACTTATCTGACAGGAGGTGGAGCTCTGGTGGTAATGCTCGCTTGCCTGCCACTCCTGCTGTGCAGCCTGGTTCCTAACAGGCCACGGACCTGTACCAGTCTGCAGCCTGGTGGTTGAGGACCCCTGTGTTAGAGGAAGATGAAGAACAATGAGGCATGGGCACGTATGGCCATGTTTTGTTGTAGCTGTCCCTGCACAAAGTCACTTGGGCTCCAATCTCAGCCAACTCTCTGGGCTGTTCCCCTTGTCAGCTCAAATGTACATGAGGGTGATGGGGTTTCCTGGAGCTAGGACGCTGGTGGTTTATAGTGAGAGTAGGCTCCTCCATGGTTATTTTATTCAACTCTTCCTCAGAAGTCGATTAGGGCCAGGGATAAGTCCTGGTGCTCAGTAACCCCGTGCAGTGTTCCCAGCTACCTTCCTCTTCAGTCCTAGTGTCTGCATCATCTCTCCATTTACTTTCAGTGTTTTCTCTCAACAGATCTGTTGGAAATATGTCAGTTTACTCGGTATTTTGGTCTCTCTCACTGGGAGAGGCTCTTGCTGACTGTGTCTAGTCAGCCACCTTGTCTCTCTTACACATTAATTTTAGATAATGTCTTCTGACCACAATGTGAAGAAATTAGTGCTTAATGGCAAAAAGATCATTCAAAACAGCCCCCATATGCGTTGAGACTGAAAAAAAATTCTAATAAGTTTTAACACAATGTGACTTGTATATTATAGTTTTTGTGTATGTTACAAATGTTGTATATATTATTCATTAAAATCAACTGTGATCAAAGGATTTATTGCTACCAACTATTTGTGGTTATATTCAATATGTATTTTTATTTTGTACTACATCTGTTCAGGTCTCATTTTATATCCTTTAATAAGATGCTGAGGTTTTATTTTTATAGTTATCATGCTTATTTTATGTTATTAATGTTATCACTGGAAAAATAAATACTTTCGAACTGCGTGAATTACGCTTTCTGTGGGATTCCATACAGAGTTCAACGAATTTGCTATACTTAGTACATGCCTCCTTTCACTTGTCTTAACATGACTAAGCCCTGTCATCCCATCTGTTCTTGTGGTGAGGAGCATGTGTCACTTATTTTTATTATTCATATTTCTGTTCCTATTCCGATTACTTATTCTTTCTCTGACTCTGAAAAGGGGTTGCTTGAAGAACATTTACAGGACACATAGAATAAAAATTGTGCATTGCTGTAACTGGTATTGTATTTTAGAAAAATATATTCCTCTCATCATTGAATGAGTTTTTTTCCCTGATGTTCCCAATCAGCAATATAAAGTCTTCTGGACTGAGAAGAATGTACTTATGCTTTCTTCACTTGGTTAGTCACAAGATACTTATTAGATTTAAAGCAATATTGGAATATAGCCTTAATAAAAATAGTAGCTCATACTTATTGAGTGCTTATTGTGTAGCAGGTATGGTTCTAGGGAATTTATATAGATTTACTAATATAGTTTGGATGTGGATATTTTATTTCAAAGTAATCATAAATAGCATTTTACACTTCTTCCTACAGTGAGACAAGCTTGCTGTTTGTCTCACTAATTTGTTTAAGGTGGAAAAATTGGTTTAGTTCAGATTGTTAGGAGAGTTAGTGATAAACAAGTTTTCAGCGTTTTCCTCTTGCCCTCATTATCGTGATTAAGATTGCCACAACACATTAGAATAGCATAATTTCAGTTATTATTTCCATAGGCTATGGAAAAATACGCAAAGTCAGCCAAACGTAATTTATTATTTGGCCTTTAATATACTTAAACTCTTGCCATTGACTATAAGAGATTATAAATGATTCTTCCATTTTTAAAAATCTCCCTTCTCTGTTCGATGGTATTTATGAAAGCTATATCCACTGCCTTTGCATGCTTACTTTTCACTATTGCTTAGACAAATGAGGGGAAATTACATATACAGTTCTCATATACTCTATGGAGACAGGATCTGGCCTTATTATGTTTTCATAAAAACTTACGTCTCCTATAGGCAATTATTTCCAAATGTCAGTAACTATTCACTTGCACTTCATGTTTTAGCTCCATAATGTATCTACAGGTCACAGAAACAGGAAATTCAGATTTTAACTCTCTTTTGACTCAGACTCCTTGGGCTTGCCTTTAATCTTCACCTATTCTAGGCAAAAACTCCATCTTTCTAATCACTAGATAGATAAGTGTTTGCCCTCGGGCAGGATTCTACCCCACTTCTATTCCTTTGAAGTTTAGTGAATAGAACAGGGATACTGCTACCAACTCTTACTGAGGGAGATAAGCAAATCAAATAAACAAAACATACAAGCTTTTAATATGCACTGAAATAGTTTATTTCAGGAAATTCTAATTTCTGTTATATATTCGCTCGCTTTGAAGAACTAGCTTGCTACTTAGTCTTTGAATGTTCATGTTTCATTTTTCCTCTCCCTTCAGTATAAATCAGGGTTATTTGGCATTTTAGCATTATTGGCATTTTAGTCCAGATAAGTCTTTTTGTGTGTGTGAGGAATCTATCCTAGGCATTGCAGGATATTTAGCAGCAGCAGCAGCACTGACCTCTACCCACTAGATGCCAATAGCAGCCTCCCTTCAGTCGTGACAACCAAACATAGCTATGGACCTTGCCAAATGTCCCATTAGAGGCAAAAGTACCTGCAATTGAGGACTACTGTTTTATGTTATATTTAATTGCATATATTTAATTATAATCATAGATATTAATCTAATATGTAGAAATAATTACAGAAAGCAAAGGTAGTTATTCTAACAAAATGTTTTAGAACTTTGTATTTAAAAGCAAGTACAGTTTACCTTAGAACAACAGAGGTTTGAACTGCAAAGGTCCAGTTACACTTTGATGTTCTTCTGCCTCTGCTACCCCTGAGACAGCAAGACCAATCCCCTCTCTTCCTCCTCTCCCTCAGGCTATGAAACATCAAGACAAGAAGGATGAAGATCTTTATCCTGATCTATTAACACATCCTCTTAATGAATGCAAAATATATTTTTTCTTTCTTACGATTTTCTTAATAACATTTTCTTTTTTCTAGATTACTTTTATTGTAGACTATGGTATGTAATACATATAGAAACTATGTGTTAATTAACTCTTTATGTTATTGGTAAGGTTTCTGGTCAACAGTCATCTATTTGTGGTTAAGTTTAAGAGAAATCAAAAGTTATATGTGGTTTGACTACCCAGAGGGTTGGCGCATTTAACACTCGTGTTGTTTAAGGTTTAACTGTAGAATATTTTTTAAAACTTATCTGATTGGCAAAAAAAGTTAAACAATTCAGAATATTGGAATAATGTTACTATGTTCAAGAACATTACGTGATAGCTACCAGGGCAGAGCAGCTAGCTGTTAGGCCTTTTGTATGATAGTGACTGAGATGCACTACTCATTCTTTCATTCAGTAATTTTGAAATTATTACTCTGCCTTAGAAACTGAGCAAAGAACAGGAGATACAGAAATGGAAAAACAGCATCATTGCCTTCAGGTAAAATGTTGTATGACAAATAATTTCTCAGAAGATATAACCTTCATAAATTTAAGAAATAGCATGAGACAGACATTAAATAAAAGTTTAATTCTACATTTTATCCATTTTTGTCAAACTAATCTATTGCATACTTTTGTAGGTTTCCATAAAAAGTAAAATTTTACTAATTTTAGTTAGTGAAAGAAAGATTGTTATATGTTATCCAAAATCATCTAATAAACCTTTTTTGCTTTTTCCATATTTAGTCAAACAACATTAACAAGAACTTTACCAATTAAAAATTTTAAGTATCTATTGTCATGACTAGATAAAAATAATTTGAAATTGATTTGTCATTTGTTTATGTTCATATACTTGTTCCAACTTGTATATTTCTCTTAACATTATATATTCAAGATACATCATGAAAAATACATGTATTTCATTCATATATAAAAAATGTAGAAAATGTCTTTGTAAGAGTATGCTATGCAGTATTTGCATTTACCCCACTGTTTTAGTGCATTCTGTGCTGCTATAACAGAGTACTTGAAATTGGGTAATTTATTACTTAATTTTGTGCTGCTATAACAGAATACCTAAGATTGGTAACTTATAACAGAAACTTATTAGCTCATGGTTCAGAAGTCTGGGAAGTCCAAGATTGAGGGCCTGGCATCTAGGGAGGGTCTTCTTCCTGAATCATCTCATAGCAGAAGACAAGAGGGTGAGAGAGAGAACAAAAGGGGAGACACACTCACCTTTTTATAAGAAACTCACTCCCACAAAAACAGCAGTAAGCCATTCACGAGGGCAGAGCTGTCGTGGCCCAATCACCTCTAATTAGATCCCACCACCTGACACCATTGCTTAGGGGATTAAATTCCCAACACATGCTTTTTGGGGGATGCTTTCAAAACCTTAGAACTGACTAATAGACATTGAAATCATTTCCAGTGGTTCCTTATTGCAAATGATACTACCATGAAAAGTCTTATTTGTGAGTTCTTTTGCACCTGTGTGAGAATTTCTGTACAGCAGATATCTAGTGTTATGTGTACAACTTTACTATACATGGCCAAGTAGCCCTCTAAAGTAGTTATGGCAATTTCCATTCCCACAAAAATTCCTGATAACTTCTATATACCTTCATTCTTTGCAACAGTTGATATTCTTTTCTTATAATCTGGGGCAACTTGATGGATGGATAATTATCACTTCATGGTTTAAGTTTGCATTTTCCTGATGATTAATAAGAATGAATGTTTTTTATTTCTTTTTCCATAAATTGCCTGTTCATATATTTTTCTGATTTATTTTTCTATTGAGTTGTTTGGCTTCTACTTACTACTCTGAAGAATTTCTTTATGTATTCTTATTTGTATCCTTTGTCACTTGTCTGAGTTGCATATATTTCTTTCTGGTGAATTACTGTCTTGTGCATTTGTTTATTTGTTTTTTATCAAATTGAAGGTTTTAGCTTTATACCTTCATTAAAATAACTTTAAATTCTTATTAATTTCATCAAATTAACCCATTTCCTTAAGTTTTATTCTATGTGTATCTTATTTAAGAAAAGCTTTCCCTATTCCACTATTGTAATTTTTCTCTGTGATCTCTTTTAAAATGTTTAATTTTTGCTTTTCACATTTGTTTTTAACCAATTTAAAGTATATTTTTGTAGATACTGACAATAGGAATATATTTTTACTTTATTAGTATGAATAAATCTATTCCCTCAGTAATATTATTTGAGAAATTTAGTATTTTCTCATTGGTTTGTAAAACTACATTTCTCACACACCAAATTTCCTTATAAGAATAATGCTTGTGAGCGAATTGCATCCTCTTTCTTGGACCCATTGGTCCTAGTTTTCTAAAATAAAGTTTTAATAAAGTTAAAGTTTTTAAAATAAACTTTATTTTTTTAGAACAGTTTTAGATTTTGCAAAAATCTAAATTGCAAAGATAGTACAGAGTTCCCACATATTTCTTTCCTTCTTCTTTTTTTCTTTTTGAGACAGAGTCTTACTCTGTCACCCAGGCTGGAATGCAGTGTCAAAATCTCAGCTCACTGCAACCTCCGCCTCCCAGGTTCAAGCCATTCTCCTGCCTCAGTCTCCCGAGCAGCTGGGACTACAGGCGCCCGCCACCACATCCGGCTATTTGTTGTTGTTGTTGTTGTATTTTTAGTAGAGATAGGGTTTTACCATGGTGGTCAGGCTGGTCTTGTATTCCTGATCTCAAATGTTCTGCCCATCTTGGCCTCCCAAATCCTGGAATTACAGGTGTGAGCCACCATGCCCGGCCCAGAGTTCCCACACATTTTCCACATAATTTTCTTTATCGTTAATATATTAGTATAGTCATTTGTTACAGTTTATGAAATAAATTAGTACATTATTAACTCCAGGCCATTCTTCAGTCATATTTTCTTAGTTTTCCCTAATGTCTTATGTCTGTCCCAGGATCTCATCCAGAAGACCACATTATAATTAGTTGTCCTATCTTCTTAGGCTCCTCTAGGTTGACAGCTTCTCAGAGTTTTCTAGTTTCTGATGACTTTAACAATTTTTAGGAGTGTTTATCAGATATTTTGTAGAATGTCGCTCCATTGGTTTTTGTCTGATGTTTTTCTCATGATTAGACTGGGGTTTTAGGCTTTCAAACCCACTTATGTTCCTGACATGCTCTCTTCAGAAAGCTTTAATAAGTGAGTAATAAAACTTTACATACATTTTTGGTGCATGAGACTAACATCTGAACCAAATTTTGGGAGGTGGGGGCAGTCAATCCTGCCTCAGTAGGGTAATGTCTTCACCCATTTGCATTGCTATAAAGGGATACCTGGGACTAGGTATTTACCAAGAAAAGAGGTTCATTTGGCTTGTATTTCTGCAGGTTGTACAGGAAGCATGGCACCAGCATCTCCTTCTGGTGAGGGCCTCAGGAAACTTTTAATCATGGCAGAAGGCAGAGAGGAGCTGGTATCACATGGCAAGAGAGAATGAAAGAAAGAAGAGGAGGCACCAGGCTTTTTTCCAGCAGCCAGATCTCATGGCAACTGAGAGTGAGAAATTCACTGATGCTAGGATGACACTAAGCCATTCATGAGGGATTTGCTCCTATGACCCACACACCTCTTACCAGACCCCATCATGAACACGGAAATCAAATTTCAGCATGAGATGTGGAGGGGACAAATATCCAAACAATACCACGTAGCTACAACAGTTGCATTTGTGGTGACAACAGTGACTCCATTTTGGATGCTCTCTGCCACGTAGATTTTTGATTAGCCCCAGTCCCATGAATGCCTCCTGGTTCTTACATTATTTGCTGTACCTAGTGTAAGAACATGTCAACTTTGATGTTATTGCACAACTTATAGGCTACATTCCACATAGTGTTCTTGCCTGTCCTGGAAGGTTGCCTTTAATTGTCTTTATACCACATATATCCTTTCTCTATGGTATGTAAGCCCTGAGTCTGGGGAGTAACAATGTCAAAGTCTACATGTCTTGCTGTCACCCAAGACCACGCTTCTGTCTGCAAGTTCTTCCCCAGTAAAATACCCTTTGCCAACAAACTGGATTTGTCTTCCTTGTTCTTTGGTTTCTTAGCTCCTTGGTATTTGGGGGTTATTTTGCAGACATGGCCCCTTCACAGAACACATTGTTCATTGAAACAAATTTAAAACTCTTTGAATTAAGTTCTAAACTATAACCTAGTGCATGCAAAATAACAGATTCTTCTTATAAATTTCTCCACAGGATGTCAATTATGAATATGTGGTGATAGTCTTTGTGACATATCTGATTTTCTCCTATAGTCTAACATGTTATGCTTCCTGAGATCAGTTATTGTCTTATATTTTTTCAAAAAAGCTTTTCACCCTTGCTTTTAATATTTTAATATTCAATATAGCTTGAATGTATTTTGTGCTGCTGTCAGAAAAAGGTATAATTTTATTTTTTCTTTACGGACAATCAATTATACCAATACTGTTTGTTGAATTCTCTGGTTTTCCCCCACTGATTTGAAAGACTCTGTCATAGAAAAGGGTCTTCATATATTTTGTACAATTCCACCCATAGGTTCCAGAAGAGGAACCTCTGGCTTAGGATGCATACTTCAAAGGCTCTAATCAGCCCTTCCTCCTGCCATATCCCTTCATATGGTGAAAAGAGACTGCAAGACTAGGGACATTTCCATTCAGAATCCATGCCTCAATTTTAAACCTACCTGATGATACCCCAGATGTTAGAATTTCCTACCCAAATAACTCTGAGCTTACTTATAGGACCTGCACAATCTGTTTCCACCAAGGAGGGAAGACAATGTCACTAATAGGCATACTTCTAAGCATGAGGGTTGGTCAAGTGGAGGCTGTTTTGGAGTGTGTGTGTGTGTGTGTGTGTGTGTGTGTGTGTGTGTGTGAGAAAACTTAGCTATATAGGCTAGAGCTCTGGTGTCCACACATATGTGTGCATGAAACACTTGTGAATAAGAAGATAACAAGGGTGGGTGAAGTCTCAAGAGTGGTAGTCAGAGACCTGCTTTTCCTGCACCACCACATACTTTTGCACACTTGCCCCAGATTTCACAAATTTTAGGGGTTTCTTGTATTTGGGTCTCTAGGTTCTCTATCATATTTCATTGTTTTATTTGTCTATTTCTATACCGATATTATAGTGTTAATATAACAACTAATCAAAAGAGAAAAATTTCTGATTTTGTTCAAAATTATCTGTAATTCTTGTTTTTTTATACTCTATTATAAATTTTTGAGTCAGCCTATCAAGGTCTAAAAGAAATGTCTCCCTTAAACTATCAATTTTTTTCATTTTATAAAAGAGAGAGCTTTAATTGACTCACAGTTCCGCATGGCTGGGGAGGCCTCAGGAAACTTACAGTCATAGCAAAAGGTGAAGGGGAAGCAAGGACCTTCTTCACATGGCTGCAGGAGAGAGAGGAGTGAAGAGAAAAGCGGGGAGAGACCCTAATAAACCATTAGATCTCATGAGAACTCACTCACTATCACAAGAACAGCATGGGGAAAACCACCCTCATGATCCAATCACCTCCCATCAGGTATCTCCCTAGACATGTGGGGATTATGGGGATTACAATTCAATGTAAGATTTGGGTAGGGACACAATGAAACCACATCAACTATTGTCAGTGTTGTTTTGAAATCCTTGGTTACCATAGCTTGAGTACAGGTCTCAAAAAAGGAAAAAGAAAACCTCATATCTATAGTTTTAAAATATGGTCTTTTAGTACTATAGGCATTACAAGCAAATGAGAAGTTCACTAAATTATTGGTTTGGAAGGAATGCATTCATATGGACTCAGATGTGATTCCCATATTTCATTTCTATACATATTAACACATGCACAGTGCTATCTCCTGAGTCTGAAGGTGACTTGGGGGCTTCATACAAATATTCTCCAAGTTGTAGACAAATGGAAAGAACAAAAGGAGATGTGTCTCTTTTCTCGTTTTCTTTTGGAGCTACCATTTTATTGGGTACTTATTATGGACTGAATGACTTGCAAAGTGCTTTATATATATTATCTCATTTCACCTTTGCATGAAACACATGTACTAAAACTAATTGTCTTCACCCTGCCCATGAGAAATTGAGGCTCTGGGAGGTGAAAATCATTTGTCTAGGGTCACACAGTTAATGAGGATAAACTATCACTTTTAAAAATCATCATTTTTTCTCTTTTCAGTTTAAAGGCTTTCTTTTAGCCTAATCAATGAATTTTCTTTCTTATATTTTTACTTCCTCAAATTGGTGCTTGCTGTCTTTGCCTCTAAATCAGTGGTTCTAGATAGGGATAACTTTTCTCTCTAGGGGATATTTGGCAATGTCTAAAGATATTTTTTATTGTCACAGCTGGAGGAAGGGTCGCCACTAGCATCTAGTGGGTAGAGACCAAGGATGCTGCTAAACATCCTTCAGTTCACAGGACAATAACCACAACAAAGAATTGTCTAGACCAAAATGTCAATAGTGTTGATGTTGAGAAACCCATTTCCAGATAACACAGGGACATGTAAAACTCATTATAAACATATGCACACATAAGTATATGTGTGTATACATTGCATGTGTGTGAGTAGATTGTAATCACTATTTAGCTAACTTGATGCCCTTCATCTGAGATTCTCAAAGCAACTTACCAATGTTACCTTGCTAATCTTGGTCCAATGCTCTAGAATAGAGGACAACATGATTACCCTTGTTTTATTAATTCGGAGACACAGATGGATTATATTCTTTGTGAGAGAAAAACTATTGAAAAACACATTTCATTGTCTTTGTATCAACCATTATGTGAATAATTGATAGTTTCTTCCTTTCTTCTGCTTATAAAAGGTGGGTGACTTTTTTCAGTTAACAATACATTTTCTACTTTTCAAGATGCTAATGAATTCTGAGTACTTAATTCTTAGCACAGAAAGGAATCTATTTTTTTTTTTTTTTGTCCCAAACTGGAAAATACCCAACAGCCTATCAAAAGTAGAACAGATAATTAAATTCTGGTATATTTATATAATAGAACAGCAATAAGTGAATGAATTACAGTTACAGCAATATGAATTACACATACACAATGTTGAGCAAAAGAAGCAACATACACACACATTTAAACCTTGTGTATGTATCAACAGTTTGTTTCTTTTTATTTTTTATTTTTCTAATTATACTTTAAGTTCTGGGATATATGTACAGAACATGCAGGTTTGTTACATAGGTATACATGGGCCACGGTGGTTTGCTGCACCCATCAATCCATCACCTACTTTAGGTATTTCTCCTAATGCTATTCCTCTCCTAGCCCCCTGACCCCTCAACGCAGCCCAGTGTGCGATGTTCCCCTTTCTGTCCAGGTGATCTCATTATTCAACTCCCACTTATAAGTGAGAACATGCTGTGTTGGTTTTCTGTTCCTGTGTTAGTTTGCTGAGAATGATGGTTTTCCAGCTTCATCCATGTCCATGCAAAGAACATGAACTCATCCTTTTTTATGGCTGCATAGTATTCCATGGTGTATATGTGCCACATTTTGTTTATCCAGTCTATCATTGATGGGCATTTTGGTTGGTTCCAAGTCATTGCTATTGTGAACTATAGTGGTGCAATAAACATATGTGTGCATGTATCTTTGTAGTAGAGTGATTTATAATCCTTTGGGTATATACCCAGTAATGGGATTGCTAGGTCAAATGGTATTTCTGGTTCTAGAGCCTTGAGGAATCGTCACACTGTCTTCCGGCTGTGGCTCAAGCCTGTAATCCCAGCACTTTGGGAGACCGAGACGGGCGGATCACGAGGTCAGGAGATCAAGACCATCCTGGCTAACACGGCGAAACCCCGTCTCTACTAAAAAATACAAAAAACTAGCCGGTCGAGGTGGCGGGCGCCTGTAGTCCCAGCTACTGGGGAGGCTGAGGCAGGAGAATGGCATAAACCCGGGAAGCGGAGCTTGCAGTGAGTTGAGATCTGGCCACTGCACTCCAGCCTGGGCAGAGCGAGACTCCGTCTCAAAAAAAAAAAAAAAAAAAAAAAAACTTTATTTGGGTAGGTATAATTATTTTCCAACTTGAAGTAAAATCTAAGGAAAAGTTTTATAAAAGACTAAAATAGTTTAGGGATGTAGAATCCCCGCAAAAACTAACTGAAGAAATTGACTAATCAGGACAAAACACCGCCATTAGGTCTTAGACTTAATATTTGAAAGCAAATCATTTTACAGTCATTCTGAAAAGATTATTACTAAAATCATTGACTTTTAATGAATCATAAATTAGATGTGGCTGTTAAAGAATATTTCATGCTGGGGGCATCAATTACAAGGGCAAGTCTGTCTTCCTTGTTCTCAGAGCTAGTGGAATTATTATATTTAAGTATGTAATGAAATGATTTCTCAATTATGTATCAACAAGGTAAAGAAAGATGAATTGATAAGCACAAATCTTTATCTAAGTGGGATTATATAGAGAATTGAGTAGTCAGTTCCATTCTCTTTTATCCAGATAATTGGCTTATACACTTTTCCATCTTCTGTACTCTCAGATCCCATACAAGTGATACATGTATCACAAAAGCGTGAGTAAAAATAACATGTCACTTCCAGAGTGAGGTCAGGAAAAACAGAAACAAAAACAAAAAACCCTGTGCAATTCTCCAGTCTCCTTTTTCTGATACTGCAGCAAACCCTGAATCTCATGTTGAGATGTCAGTTCCTCCCTTAACCAGGACCCTTGACAACTGTGAAGCAGGGCTTCTTCTGTACTTCTTTGACCATGTAATAAAGTTTTATTGTATTAAACCACTGAAATTCATGAATAATGTGTTACTACAGCATAACCTCCTTTATCCTGACATGTATATGGCAACAGTTCTTTGGTACATAAATACTACAATAAAAGCTGGTTGCAACTATACATTTATGAAGCACGATTGTCTTCTCTAAAAGAATAATAACAAGTAGATACAGAATTAATGTAAGTTCTAATATTAGCACTACCACTATTGCCTAATGCTATGGCTGAATTTAAATCTAAGCCTGTTCATGTGTATAGACATTGTCCGAATCATTTAAATTTCCTGTGCCACTAATTTTTTTTAAATGACAATAAAGTTATAAAAGATAGGAAAAGGGGCCAAGTGCGGTGGCTCACACTTGTAATCCCAGCACTTTGGGAGGCTGAGGTGGGTGGATCACCTGAGGTAAGGAGTTTGAGACCAGCCTGGCCTACATGGTAAACCCGTCTCTACTAAAAATACAAAGATTAGCCAGGCATGGTGGTGAGCACCTGTAATCCCAGCTACTTGGAAGGTTGAGGTGGGAGAATCGCTTGAACCTGGGAGGTAAAGGTTGCAGTTGGCTAAGATTGCACCACTGCACTCCCGCTTGGGCAACAGAGTGAGACTATGTCTCCAAAAAATATTTAAAAATGGTTAGAGAATGGAATTGTTTTAGAACACGGTGAGTGAGCTTCTTAGAGAATGTCCTTAAATAACAGCACAAAGTTTATTTTATGCTAATCTTCCAAGACATATATCAATCAAAAAGTGATGATTATATAGTTTTAGATCCACAAACATGTCATTAGATGATATAAATTGACATTATGTAGAGCCTAACAGTTCTTTTATTCTACTTCCTGCCATTCTAGAAATGATGAAACACAGATATATCACAATATTTCTCTAGTTCCTGAGCTAGCCTTCCCACTTACATGGAAGATTTAATTCTCAAGAAACAAGAACAACAACAACAAACTTCAAAGCTCAAACTTAACTTAGCAGCAACAGGCACTGCATCTTGGTCATTTGCACAGGCAAATGATGGGCGGATCATTTTGTAAACCCCTCTTCAAAATCTGAAAGTTTTTTTAACGAGAAGAGTACCAAATTTGTCTTACTTTCTGGGTGCAAACTCTGAATCTAAAAATTATTAGCTTTGTGATCCTAAACAAGTAATTTAATCTCCATTACCTTCAGTTTCCTCGATCCAAAAACAAATTCACAAATATGTAACTCATGTGGTTGTGTCTGGCACTTAATAATTATTTAAAACTATTTGTTGACAGAATAAATACAAGAACGAATGGGTGGGTGGTAGCTAACAAGTTAGATTAAAATAATGTTTGTGAAAATATTTCAAAAGGATTAAGTGTTGTAAAGAAATAAGGTA
The DNA here is from genome assembly GCF_008728515.1 of Papio anubis. NCBI lineage: Eukaryota > Metazoa > Chordata > Mammalia > Primates > Cercopithecidae > Papio > Papio anubis. The sequence continues at coordinate 35,505,651 of NC_044979.1, forward strand.
TTATCAATAAATAAAGTGTTTAAAAACATAATTTTTAAATGTTTGTTAGATATGAGTTTAATAACTGACTTGGGTTAACAATGCAGAAGAATTCGTATGGACCTCATAAACATTGAGTTAACTACTCAGAAATTGGGGAAATCCCTGTCATTACAAGTGAGCAGAAGACAGCTCCTGTGTCCTACCTTCACCTATCTCTGGAGATGCTTGTTCACTAAGCTTGGACTCCCTAGTGGGGTGGAGTTTCTGTGCTAGAAAGATTTCTGTCCTTAAAACAAAGACCTTTGTTTTTAAAATTGACTCAGAAGTAGTTTGTGAGGGACCAGATGAAGAATGTCTTTAAACCTTAACCTTTAATATTCACTTATCAGACAAAAGGGACTATCAGGAAAATATCCACTTCTGTGGGTTCCAGAAGCAGGTCTTTTTCCCAAGCAGTGAATATATATGAAAAACTTTTGACTCTGAAATGTTGCAGTGACTAGTATTGCAGTAATCTACAATATAATTTAGGACCTTGATATGATGGGAGCCTCCAAAACTTGAAGCAACTGCTTCAACCCAGATCTTCAAAGAAAGCCTCTAGTGAGCTCTACCTAAAATGCCTCAAAACAGTTGCAGACTCTGACATGTATAAGTTCTGGAAAAGATCAATTTGCATCTAGTTCTGCTTTGCCATTGAGTTAGAGAAAATGCTTTATTTTTCCTCAGGCATCAAAACTTACTTTCATCATAACCAGGAGTTTCCCATCTCTCACCACACAGACCCCAATCCCAACCTTATAGCCTCCTTCATTCTTTCCAGAATTCTGAAAGTATTTCATCATCAAGAAAGACTAACTTTCACTTTCACTTTACTTACAACTTTAGAGGCATTAAGTAATTTACTGTTATATGTGAAATTGAGCTTCAGCTATTAAATTATGCTATTAATATTTCTAGGAGAGTGGGGCAGTCCAATAATAGCTGTTGATTACGATGTTACCACTTTTTTTGTTCCAAACTCTACTCCACTCCTCTCCTAACTCCGCCTGCCTCCACAACACACACAAAACCAACCTCTTGGGTTTAATTATGTCTTATGGGAATGGTTTGTAAGACAAACAGCAACAAAAAGTACTCTCAAGAGAAATAATTTAATTAATGATGTAGCTAACATTTCCACCGCTCTTTTAGTTTTTAATAAATTTTTAAAAGTTCAATTTATACTAGACAGCCACTGGAGGCCTCCAGATGAGTAAGTACAATCTTCTCTAAGTCCAAAGATGCTTCCAAAAAATAGCACTCCTAATGTCACTATATTAAGTCAGAAGCAATTAAGGTGAGACTAGGAAGTTCCTCCTGGTTTATACCACCACTCTCCAACAACCAGTATGATGTGGAATGTGGGAGACACAAATATTTCTCCCTCACCCCAGCTAGTAAGTTTCCTGAAAGAAGACAAAACAGAATGTGTTATTAACAGCAGAAGTTGTCAAACTACTTGTAACAAAATAGTTACACGAATAATAAAATGTAATTCATGGTTTTATTGTGCTAGCTTCATTAAGATTGAATATATGAAGTGATGAAGACCTACCACTACCTCCAAATAGATTTTTCTCCTGCCCCAACCTATCCTTCTCCTCTACCAAATGTCTTCCTAGTCACCTAATCCTATAAGGCACTATAGAACTGTAGGATTTATAATGTTCCATAAGAGGCTTTCATGCCAAACCACAGACATTTGCATTTGGGTGCCTAAGTCAGGTTCTTGTCAGGTCCCTCTTCCCTGTTATCACATGGCCTTCCTTGGCGTATGCACTGGGGTTGAGGGGTAGGGCAGAGAGTGTTTTCTAGTCTCTTTCCCTTCATATAAGAACACTAATTTGATCATGGCGACTCCACTATGATGACTGCATCTAAACCTAATTACCTCCCAAAGATTCTGCCTTCTAATACTGTCCCATTGGAGGCTAAAGTCTCAACATATGAATTTGGGATTGGGGTGGTGTGGGCACAAACATGCAGTCCGTAAGTGTCAAAGCAAAATTCCACCAAAGTTAAACAGATAAGGAAGACTTTATTCAAGGCTATTGCAACAGGTAAGAGATGCCAGGGCTGAGTTTGAACTCAACTTCATTGAAACAAAAGGTGGGAAGATTTTTAAGTACTGCTGTGAGCTAACAGAAGACTACTGGAGGGTATTAGGGAAGAGGCTGATTGATGCAGTGTGTGGAGCACATTGAGTTATTCCTGAGTGTGTGTTTTTCTCTGTAATAAGACCACCCGTGTTTGCTAATAGGTACCCATTGAAGTTAGACTCCTACCCTTTCCTTAGAGCCTAGGTTGATAGAAGCTTTAACTTTCTTGATGATTACATTTCAAAAGGATAGCTTCGGGGTCCTGGAGAAAGACACTCTTGGCTTGTAAAACTGGCAGGAGACTTTCTAAAATATTTACATCTCAAAGGAGCAGAAAGAGAATTTACATGTCTTCTAAAGTAAATGTTTTACGAAAAGGGAAGTCAAGAGTCTAGAGTCAGAAAGAAACTTGTCTTAAGTTAGGCAAGCTTAGAGGAATGTCTTGGGTAATGAATCTTTTTCAGTTTCTGCTGAACCAGAGCCTCTCTGCAGTATGATTTGCTACAAAACAAAATGTTGTGAAAAATAAGTTTAACTTCATACAAGAAGGTTTAGCAACAGAATGGCCTCACTGGGAGAAGTTTCCCCTCAAAGGCAGAACTCTGCCCAAGCTTGCATTGAGAACTGCATGATATCAGTACAGTTTTCCAGAGCCTGACTGTTGTGATTAAAGTTTAAATCTTATTTCCAAATGAAAACAAGTCACCATACGGTTCAGGTGACCTGAAGGAAGAGTAATTCATTTCTGAGCACTTGCTTTACCCTCAAACACAGAAGAGAAATCCATAGATTTTTTTTTTATGAAATGCAAAAATGGAGTTGCTAGTTTTTCCCTGCCTCCCATACATCACAGAATATATTTTATCATCAAGAATATGAGACTTTAGTTTTCATTCCTATCTCAAACCCTCCTTCACTTCCACCCCTGTCACCTAAATTTTGGGATGACCAGGGGAAGTTGAGAGGCTTATTTAACATTTTACTCTTAAATCAACACCTAGAAGCCAGAAGCCTCACATAAATAAAATTAACTGCAGTTTGAACCACACTCTAAGCTGGTTAATGGAAACTGAGATGAATTGCTTCTGAATGGAAATTAACTCTCATCCTTGCAATTGTAAGCTTGTCCCAATAAATAAAAGGACTGTTGTTTAAAGAACAATTTTCTGTGTATAAATTTCTCTGTATGTTTCTGATTCTACTTATTGTCATGCAAGCAAATAATAAATTAGAAGGAAGCTCACTTTGCAGTAATATGATCTTCATTTCCTAACACCATAGTTGGAATTAATCACCCATACCTGCACAAATTGTTTCTCATTACATTTTTGCTTCTACCAACTGTCACCAAAAATTTCCCCTAGAATGTGGCCCTAATTTCCCCTTCTTTTTTTTTTTTTTTTTTTTTTTTTTTTTTTTTTTTTTTTTTTGAGACGGATTCTCGCTGTGTCACCCAGGCTGGAGTGCAGTGGCCGGATCTCAGCTCACTGCAATCATTGCAATTTTTTAAATACAAATTTCTCAATGCCAACCACCCACGGAACAGCTTTTTTTTTTTTTTTTTTTAATAAGACATGTGGTTTCTTAGTATTCTCATGTGTTTTCTTCAGAAGAAATTCTGTTCCTTTAGTGTATGTTTGGCTACTCAGTTGAGTTAGTGGACACATATTGCATCTTTTTAAAAACACTGACCGCCCACATTTACTCTTAACTCAGGTCTTAACATTTCTATACTAATTATGGTAATGGCCATCTAACCAAAAGAAAATAATTCCGCTTCACCTCTGCAACGTATATGTTTGAGGCTGTTTTGCTTCGCACTTGCAGGGCGCAGTGTTTCTGTTTTTACTTGCCTCTCACCCCCTCATGTTTTCTTATCAATGTGTTGTCTTATCATCACTTCTTTTATCTGCTGCTTTTTAAAGTTTATGAAGGTTTGGTTTTATTTTATGTTGAGAACACAAAACAAATCTTTTCTAAAGTTTCTTTCTGCTTCTTCTATATAGGTACTTTTTCCTCCCTCAAAACATGTATTTTCTACATGAATGTAATGTTTTCCTCACTCTTATTTCATTAGGGTAAATAAGTTTGTTTTTTTTTTTTTTTTTTCAGTTATTTATCCAGCCATTATCTCATACTAACTTTCCACTTGGTATAACTAACACTGAAACTTCCTGCTTGATGTAACTAAACTTGGATCTTTGGTTGAATATTTATGTTGAATACAGGCTGCATTAGTGTTGAATGGTGGCTAATTAAGGTTTAAATGGTGTTGAATCCTCAGGAAGTGTGGGTGACTTTCTGGAGGTCCCCTTGATTTTGTTACCATTGATGCTGCTGTTTCTCAGAATAACCAAGCAGATTTAGCAGTTCCATCCACCAGGCTTTCTTTGATGTTTCTGACTCATGGATGATAACTCTTCCTACTTTCTAACACAGTTACAGGTTTAAATACTATTTAAACTTCCTTGGTTGTTTCACTAATAAGCTGAGAATATAAAAGGACAGTGCCTTTGCTTCTCCCATTCAAGTTTACATGGAAGTTTCATGGTTTACTTTTCTATTTTTGTTTTCTAGAATAGAATATTAAAGGTCACAACAAAAGCACCTTTCATTGATTTGTGAGAGTAAATTATATGTGTTTGTGTGTGTGTGTATATATACATATATGTATATATAGAGAGAAATCATGTATCTATGATTCCTACAGCAACTCAGATTCTCATTGTACTTACATGCTCTTGTTATAGATTTTTTTCTGCCTTTGTACACCTTGCTGGAACACCTTATAGACTCCTAAGTACAGCAGCAGAAGTGCAATGTCATTTATAAGTATGTGTGTTGGTGGAAATAGACATTGCCCAGGTCAAGGAATCTTATGATGATGGAAACAGAAAATATGTTTGAATAAAATATACCTAGCAAAATTATTCATACAGAGTTTATCCTAGTAAAAGCATGATTTTTGTCATCTTGACAGGGACAGCAAGACCTGCAATGGTTATTTCTTGAATGTTTTACAGCTTGTCAAACTACTAACTCTAGGAAACTTATTCATTATGCAAACTGTCAGCATGAACCTTTTGGCCTCATCATTTCTAATAGATTTTAAGACCCAATTTCTCTGAGCCATCTCAAACCCCTTTGCTTTTTGGGCACCCTAACTTGCAAACCCACAGCTACCTCTGAATAATAAGAGTGGAATTTGAGAGTGGCAAAAGAGAATGCTTATAAAGAGAGAACTTCATGCTATTTGCTTTTTAAAAGTTGAAATCTATAAAACCAAAGACAAAACTTGAACTGAATATCGAGGGGTACTGGGTGGACACAATCTGCAAGGAAATTACCATACACAGGACTATTAGATCCTTGAATGGAAGAATCATATAGATAGTGCCAACTGCTGTGTTAGAGCTCAAGAAAATGAATAAATCACTTCAATTCTCATTCTTTTCATTTTTTTTGTTTTTGTTTTTGTTTTGTTATTATACTTTATGTTCTGGGGTACATGTACACAACGTGCAGGTTTGTTACATATGTATACATGTGCCATGTTGGTGTGCTAAACCCATTAACTCCTCATTGATATTAGGTATATCTCCTAATGCTATCCCTCTCCACTCCCCCCACCCCACAACAGGCCCTGGTGTGTGATGTTCCCCTTCCTGTGTCCAAGTGTTCTCGTTGTTCAGTTCCCACCTATGAGTGAGAACATGCGGTATTTGGTTTTCTGTTCTTGCGATAGTTTGCTGAGAATTATGGTTTCCAGCTTCATCCATGTCCCTACAAAGGACATGAACTCATCCTCTGTTATGGCTGCATAGTATTCCATGGTGTATATGTGCCACATTTTCTTAATCCAGTCTATCATTGATGGACATTTGGGTTGGTTCCAAGTCTTTGCTATTGTGAATAGGGCCAAAATAAACATACGTGTGCATGTGTCTATATAGCAGCATGATTTATAATCCTTTGGGTATATCCCCAGTAATAGGATGGCTGGGTCAAATGGTATCTCTACTTCTAGATCCTTGAGGAATCACCACACTGTCTTCCACAATGGTTGAATTAGTTTACAGTCCCACCAACAGTCTAAAAGTGTTCCTATTTCTCCACATCCTCTCCAGCACCTGTTGTTTCCTGACTTTTTAATGATCGCCATTCTAACTGGTGTGAGATGGTATCTCATTGTGGTTTTGATTTGCATTTCTCTGATGGCCAGTGATGATGAATATTTTTCCATGTGTCTGTTAGCTGTATGAATGTCTTCTTTTGAGAAGTGTCTGTTCATATCCTTTGCCCACTTTTTGATGAGGTTGTTTGTTTTTTTCTTCTAAATTTGTTTGAGTTCTTTGTAGGTTCTGGATATTAGCCCTTTGTCAGATGAATAGATTGCAAAAATTTTCTCCCATTCTGTAGGTTACCTGTTCACTCTGATGGTAGTTTCTTTTGCTGTGGAGAAGCTCTTTAGTTTAATTAGATCCCATATTTCAATTTTGGCTTTTGTTGCCATTGCTTTTGGTGTTTTAGACATGAAGTCCTTGCCCATGCCTATGTCCTGAATGGTATTGCCTAGGTTTTCTTCTAGGGTTTTTATGGTTTTAGGTCTAACATTTAAGTCTCTAATCTATCTTGAATTAATTTTTGTATAAGGTGTAATGAAGGGATCCAGTTTCAGCTATCTATTTATGGCTAGCCAGTTTTCCCAGCACGATTTATTAAATAGGGAATCCTTTCCCCATTTCTTGTTTTTGTCAGGTTTGTCAAAGATCAGATGGCTGTAGATGTGTGGTATTATTTCTGAGGGCTCTGTTCTGTTCCATTGGTCTATATCTCTGTTTTGGTACCAGTACCATGCTGTTTTGGTTACTGTAGCCTTGTAGTATAGTTTGAAGTCAGGTAGCGTGATGCCTCCAAGTTTGGTCTTTTGGTTTAGGATTGCCTTGGCAATGTGAACTCTTTTTTGGCTCCATATGAAATTTAGAGTAGTTTTTTCCAATTCTGTGAAGAAAGTCATTGGTAGCTGGGGATGGCACTGAATCTATAAATTACCTTGGGCAGTATGGTCATTTTCATGATATTGATTTTTCCTATCCATGAGCATGGAATGTTCTTCCATTTGTTTGTGTCCTCATTTATTTCATCGAGCAGTGGTTGGCAGTTCTCCTTGAAGAGGTCCTTCACATCCCTTGTAAGTTGGATTCCTAGGTATTTTATTCTCTTTGAAGCATTTGTGAATGGGAGTTCACTCATGATTTGGCTCTCTGTTTGACTGTTATTTGTGTATAAGAATGCTTGTGATTTTTGCACATTGATTTTGTTTCCTGAGACTTTGCCAAAGTTGCTTATCAGCTTAAGGAGATTTTGGGCTGAGATGATGGGGTTTTCTAAATATAAAATCATGTCACCTGCACACAGGGAAAATTTGACTTCCTCTTTTCCTAGTTGAATACCCTTTATTTCTTTCTCTTGCCTGATTGCCCTGGCCAGAACTTCCAAAACTATGTTGAAAGGAGTGTTGAGAGAGGACATCCCTATCTTGTGCCAGTTTTCAAGGGGAATGCTCCCAGATTTTGCCCATTCAGTACGATATTGGCTGTGGGTTTGTCATAAATAGCTCTTATGATTTTGAGGTACGTTCCATCAATACCAAATTTATTGAGAGTTTTTAGCATGAAGTGCTGTTGAATTTTGTCAAAGGCCTTTTCTGCATCGATTGAGATAATCATGTGGTTTTTGTCTTTGGTTCTGTTTATATGCTGGATTATGTTTATTGATTTGTGAATGTTGAACCAGCCTTGCATCCCAGGGATGAAGCCCACTTGATCATGGTGGATAAGGTTTTTCATGTGCTGCTGCATTCTCTTTGTCAATATTTTATTGAAGATTTTTGCATCGATGTTCATCAGGGATATTGGTCTAAAATTATCTTTTTTTCTTGTGTCTCTGCCAGGCTTTGGTATCAGGATGATGTTGGCCTCATAAAATGAGTTAGGGAGGATTCCCTCTTTTTCTGTTGATTGGAATAGTTTCAGAAGGAATGGTACCAGTTCCTCCTTGTACCTCTGGTAGAATTCAGCTGTAAATTCGTCTGGTCCTGGACTTTTTTTGGTTGGTAGGCTATTAATTATTGCCTCAATTTCAGAGCCTGTTATTGGTCTATTCAGGGATTCAACTTCTTCCTGGTTTAGTCTTGGGAGAGTGTATATGTCTAGGAATTTATCCATTTCTTCTAGGTTTTCTAGTTTATTTGTGTACAGGTGCTTATAGTATTCTCTGATGGTAGTTTGTATTTCTGTGGGGTCAGTGGTGATACCCCCTTTATCATTTTTTCTTGCATCTATTTGATTCTTCTCTCTTTTCTTCTTTATTAGTCTTGCTAGTGGTCTACCTATTTTGTTGATAATTTCAAAAAACCAGCTCCTGGATTCATTGATTCTTTGAAGGGTTTTTTTCATCTCTATCTCCTTCAGTTCTGCTCTGATCTTAGTTATTTCTTGCCTTCTGCTAGCTTTCGAATGTGTTTGCTCTTGCTCTTCTAGTTCTTTTAATTGTGATGTTAGGTTGTCAATTTTAGATCTTTTCTGCTTTCTCTTGTGGGCATTTAGTGCTATAAATTTCCCTCTACACACTGCTTTAAATGTGTCCCAGAGATTCTGGTATGTTGTATCTTTGTTCTCATTGGTTTCAAAGAACATCTTTATTTCTGCCTTCATTTCGTTATGTACCCAGTAGTCATTCAGGAGCAGGTTGTTCAGTTTCCATGTAGTTGAGCGGTTTTGATTGATTTTCTTAGTTCTGAGTTCTAGTTTGATTGCACTGTGGTCTGAGAGACAGTTTGTTATAATTTCTGTTCTTTTACATTTGCTGAGGAGTGCTTCACTTCCAACTATGTGGTCAATTTTGGAATAAGTGTGATGTGGTGCTGAGAAGAACGTATATTCTGTTGATTTGGGGTGGAGAGTCCTGTAGATGTCTACCAGGTCCTCTTGGTGCAGAGTTGAGTTCAATTCCTGGATATCCTTGTTAACTTTCTGTCTCGTAGATCTGTCTAATGTTGACAGTGGGGTGTTAAAGTCTCCCATTATTATTGTGTGGGAATCTAAGTCTCTTTGTAAGTGTCTAAGGACTTGCTTTATGAATCTGGGTGCTCTTGTATTGGGTGCATATATATTTAGGATAGTTCTTCTTGTCGAATTGATCCCTTTACCATTATGTAATGGCCTTCTTTGTCTCTTTTGATCTTTGATGGTTTAAAGTCTGTTTTATCAGAGACTAAGATTGCAACCCCTGCCTTTTTTTGTTTTCCATTTGCTTCGCAGATCTTCCTCCATCCGTTTATTTTGAGCCTATGTGTGTCTCTGCATGTGAGATGGGTCTCCTGAGCACAGCAAACTGATGGGTCTTGACTCTTTATCCAATTTGCCAGTCTCTGTCTTTTAATTGGAGCATTTAGTCCATTTACATTTAAGATTAATATTGTTATGTGTGAACTTGATCCTGTCATTATGATGTTAGCTGGTTATTTTGCTCATTAGTTGATGCAGTTTCTTCATAGCATCGATGGTCTTTACATTTTGGTATGTTTTTGCAGTGGCTGCTTCCAGTTGTTCCTTTCCAGGTTTTTTGCTTCCTTCAGGAGCTCTTGGAAGGCAGGCCTGGTGGTGACAAAATCTCTCAGCATTTGCTTGCCTGTAAAGTATTTTATTTCTCCTTCACTTACGAAACTTAGTTTGGCTGTATACGAAATTCTGGGTTGAAAATTCTTTTCTTTAAGAATGTTGAATATTGGCCCCCTTTCTCTTCTGGCTTGTAGAGTGCCTGCCAAGAGATCCACTGTTAGTCTTATGGGCTTCCCTTTGTGGGTAACCCGACCTTTCTCTCTGGCTGCCCTTAACATTTTTTCCTTCATTTCAACTTTGGTGAATTTGACAATTATACGTCTTGGAGTTGCTCTTCTCGAGGAGTATCTTTGTGGCATTCTCTGTATTTCCTGAATTTGAATGTTGACTGCCTTGCTAGGTAGGGGAAGTTCTCCTGGATAATATCCTGCAGACTGTTTTCCAACTGGGTTCCATTCTCCCCGACACTTTCAGATACACCAATCAGATGTAGATTTGGTCTTTTCACATAGTCCCATATTTCTTGGAGGCTTTGTTCATTTCTTTTTGCTCTTTTTACTCTAAACTTCTCTTCTCACTTCATTTCATTAATTTGATCTTCAATCACTGATAACCTTTCTTCCAGTTGATCGCGTCAGTTACTGACGCTTGTGCATTTGTCACGTAGTTCTTGTGTCATGGTTTTCATCTCTATCAGGTCATTTAAGGACTTCTCTATATTGGTTATTCTAGTTAGCCATTTGTCAAATCTTTTTTCAAGGTTTTTAGCTTCTTTGCGACGGGTTTGAACTTCCTCCTTTAGCTCAGAGAAGTTTGATCGTCTGAAGTCTTCTTCTCTCATCTCGTCAAAGTCATTCTCCGTCTAGTTTTGTTCCATTGCTGGCGAGGAGCTGCGTTCCTTTGGAGGGGGAGAGGCACTCTGATTTTTAGAATTTTCAGCTTTTCTACACTGCTTTTTCCCTATCTCTGTGGTTTTATTTACCTTTGGTCTTTGATGATGGTGACGTACAGATGGGGTTTTGGTATGGATGTTCTTTCTGCTTGTTAGTTTTCCTTCTAACAGTCAGGACCCTCAGCTGCAGGTCTGTTGGAGTTTGCTCGAGGTCCACTCCAGATCCTGTTTGCCTGGATATCAGCAGCAGAGGCTATGGAAGAGTGAATAATGCCAAACAGCAAATGTTGCTGCTTGATCATTACTCTGGAAGTTCCGTCTCAGAGGTGTATCCGGCCATGTGAGATGTGAGGTGTCAGTCTGCCCCTAGTGGGGGGTGTCTCCCAGTTAGGCTATTTGGGGGTCAGGGACCCACTTGAGCAGGCTGTCTGTCTGTTCTCAGATCTCAAACTCCATGCTGGGAAAACCACTACTCTCTTCAAAGCTGTCAGACAGGGACATTTAAATCTGCAGAGGTTTCTGTTGCCTTTTGTTTGGCTATGACCTGTCCCCAGAGGTGGAGTCTACAGAGGTAGGCAGGCCTCCTTGAGCTGTGGTGGGCTCCACCGAGTTCGAGCTTCCCGGCCACTTTGTTTACCTACTCAAGCCTCAGCAATGGTGGGCGCCCCTCCCCCAGCCTTGCTGCCACCTTGCAGTTAGATCTCAGACTGCTGTGCTAGCAATGACGGAGGCTCCATGGGCATGGGATCCCCTAAGCCAGGCACAGGATATAATGTCCTGGTGTGCCGTTTGCTAAGACCCTTGGAAAAGCACAGTATTAGGGTGGGAGTGACCTGATTTTCCAGGTGCTGTGTGTCAAGGCTTCCCTTGGCTAGGAAAGGGAATTCCCTTCCCCGTTGTGCTTCCCGGGTGAGGCAATGCCTTGCCCTGCTTTGGTTCTCGCTTGGTGGGCTGCATCCACTGTCCTGCACCCACTGTCCGACACGCCCCAGTGAGAAGAACCCGGTAGCTCAGTTGGAAATGCAGAAATCACACGTCTTCTGTGTCACTCACGCTGGGAGCTGGAGGCTGGAGCTGTTCCTATTCGGCCATCTTGGAGCCCAAGAACTCAATTCTCATTCTTTAATAATTCACATTAAATGTACAAATAAACTTAACTCAATAAAAATGTTTTATTGGACAGTTTTTAATGGCAACTGCTAAAATTTTTGTTTGTTTAATGCCTACCAAATACATGTGTACAAAGAGTAATAAATAAAAATAAAAATTTCCACTCTGTTGCAAGTGGTATATTAGGTGAATTCCATTGTAGACAACACTTGAGTTTTTAAAACATTTTAAATGTTCTTCATTATATGTTTAAAACAACCATATAAAAAACAGATAAACTCATGCCCCCTTCACCACTGTGGATTGTGAGATAGTCAAATTATGCAAACTGATAACTTTAAAACCCCAAGCATCTTATGATATCAAAATAATCTGTTGCTAATTATCAGTGATAGACCTTTTCTGATACCCACTATGTTTCTGGTTCCTCTCCAGAAACACAAACTAAAACAAGTTCAAAAGAAACAAAACAAACCAAAAAAACTAAAGTGGTAAGTACTGGCAAAATTTTAAATACTAATAAAAAGTATCTAGCTCCAATTTATCTGATTTGAGAGCTAGCTACTTGATCATCGTTTTATTTTTATATGTGGATGCTATGTTACAAACTAGATTATTATCTCCTAATCAGTGCTGTCTAACAGAAATGTAGTGCAAGCTACATGTGTAATACTAAATTTTCTACTGTATAAAGAAATAAAAAGAAAGGTAAAATTAATTTCAATAATATATTTTATTTAATCCAAAATGTTATCATTTAATCATGTTGTATTAGCCACATTTCAAGTGCTCAATATTCAGATGTGGTTGCCATATTTGATAGTACAGATCTAGATTGTGAAATATGGTAAATATTGTGTCATATTCAGATACATATTTCTCCATGCCCAGCACAGTTCTTTGCACAGAGTAAGCCCTTAATAAATGTTAAATGCATTGTTAAATTTGTAGCTGAGAGAATATCCCGCTTGAGGTCACAGGGTTTCTTGGAGATTTAGGTTTCCATTAAGTTTGAGAAATATTTGGTCCTTGTTTTCAAACAGTTTTTTCTATCCATTCTCATTTTTTTCTTATCCTGGGACTTAAGTAATACATATGTTACACTATTTGATATTGCTACACATATTTCTGAAGAAAAGTTCATTTTTTTTCTCCAACCTTCCTTCCTTCCTTCCTTCCTTCCTTCCTTCTTTCTTTCTTTCCTTCCTTCTTTCTTTCTTTCTTGATGGAGTCTTGCTCTATTGCCCAGGCTGGAGTGCAGTGGCGCTATCTCTGCTCACTGCAAGCTCTGCCTCCTGGGTTCACACCATTCTCCTGCCTCAGCCTCCCGATTAGCTGGGACTACAGGTGCCTGCCACCATGCCCGGCTATTTTTTTGTATATTTGATAGAGATGGGGTTTCACTGTGTTAGCCAGGATGGTCTCAATCTCCTGACCTTGTGATCCACCCATCTCGGCCTCCCAAAGTGCTGGGATTACAGGCGTGATCCACCACGCCTGGCCTCTCTGCATTCTTCTGACTAGAATATGCCTGATATATCTTTAAGATCACTGACTCAATTTTCCACCACCTCCAATCTTCTGTTCAGCCTACATAGTAAATGGTTTATCTCAGTTACTGTACTTTTCAGTTCTAGAATTTACATTTTTAAAATATTTTCCATTTCCTTGTTATGATTTCTTATTTGTTCCCTTCATTAAAATTTTTTTTCCTTAGTTATTTGAACATATTTTCCATAAATTTAAAAGTATTTTTGTAGTGTGTCTTTAAAATGTCTGTCTACTAGTTTAACATGTGGGCTGTTTTGTCAGGGGCTGGACCAGGGGTGTTGATGGCTTTTCTTCTTGACTTTGAGTCATGGGTTCCTGTTTCTTTGCATGCCTAGTAAGTTTTTGCTGTACTTGGGCTTTAGGGATGATTCATTATAAAGACTCTGGATTCTGTTATCTTCCTGTGAACAGTACCACATTTTTTATAGCAGACAGTTTAGTTACAGGCCAATTGCCTTGAACCTGACTAGCATTGCTTTTAAATGTTGTTTGGCATGTATGTAGGATGCCCAAAGTGTTTCCCAGGCCCCTCTAATCTCATGGGTCTGAAACTCCAAAGGCTGTTTTCCTGATGCCACTCTTTCTACCCTATGGAACATTTCTGTGCAACAACTAGAAGGACTTACACATTAAAACACAAAAAAGACAACAACACTTTCCTGCTTAAAACTCTCCAGTGTCTTCTAGTGGCTGTGAGAATAGAATCCACCTACTAATGGTCTATAAGCTTTGTATGATTTCATTTCCTCTACCTCTTCAACTTCATCTCCTCTACCTCTTCAACTTCATCTCCTCAATTCTCTCATTCATTTTCTACTCTCTAGGGTTTCTCTTAGTTCTTTAAAAAGTTGAACCTCACTGCTGCTTCAAATGTTTTTCACATACATTTCCTCCAGTCACTTGCATGGTTGGAGTCTTAGCATTCAGATTTCAACAACAACATTGTCTGCAAGATATTGTCTAATATGCCAAAGCTCACTTCTAATTTTTTCATAGCAATTACTGTTACCTGGAATTAATTCGTTAAATTATGTGTTTGTTTATTTTGTGTCTCCCTGAACTTGAGTATAGATGCCATGAGAGGAGGGACCTTGTCTGTTTTATATTTCTAGCATCCAAAACAGTATCTGAATCACTGTCAGTGTATAACAAATATTCGTTGAACAAAAGAAATTAATAAATAAATCTTCTTTTCTTACCTTGAAAATTACTCATACTTCAGGTATATATGTTAGATAATATTATATGTAGTAAAGTATACATTTATTGCAGTGTATATGTACAACATAAATAAGCATATGTACATATAGTTTGTATTTGAGTGTCAGGAAGGGTGTGCATGTGTGACTTTAGAACTAGCATGAAAATAAGCCTGCCTCGAAACTGTAAAACTCGTAACTATCCAAAAAATCAACACAGCAACATCAGAATTGAATTTTCTCTCCCTGCTGTCTCACAGGTCTTGTCTCCTTCCAAAGGAGAATAAAGGGTATTTACATTTTTTAATCCTTATGTTGCACTCTGACATCAGGTGTCCTTGCTCACTGAAGCTCAAACAAAATGTTATTCCTTTTTCTGGAGTTTGGGTACTTCTGGATTTATTTCTGAATATCTCAAACCTGCTGATCTCTTCAAAGTGCGACAGGACTTTTGCTAAAGTGCTATCAACAATCTTATTTGAGAAACACCCTACTACTGGGAAAGCAAATTTGGGGGTGCATGGTAACCAGATGCCTAGATAGTTGGACAGTGCTGACTCAGGGTAAATATCTACCTTTCTCTGCTCACCCAGAATTTTCTGACTGTGGATCTGATTTCAGGTGCCTGGCTTGCGCCTGCCTCACCTCTGGGCCTCCAAGTATACCCTAAAGTTCTGGTCACAATTTAGTCCATGGCACTGTTTTATTTTTACTCTTCATGAGTAACTTCATTAATAGCAATAATTCAAGGATTCTGGGGAAAATCTAAGTTTGGAAGAAACCATTAGTCATCTTTCAGAGCTGCATTGAATAATACAGGTGTTTCTGTTTCACTAAACTGCACTTCAGGCTTCTTGGGATCCCTCGTGGGAAACTCTCTCTCTCTTTTTTTTTTTTTCAGATGAACTTGAAGTACTACACTGCTACACATTTCTGAAACTGGAGTACAGTTTCAGCTCTGTGCAGGGAGGGTGCACGAGAGCAGAATATCTGTGGGACATCTCTCTGGAGCATCAATATTACTACAGGATTTGGAAGAAAAAAAATTAAATAATTTCCAAGGGTGAAAAGGGGACTCTCCAACAGTACCACCTGTCATTGGAGCATACTCCAGGCCATGACTATCAGCACCAGCACCTCCTGATTGGCAAGGCATCAGAACTGATCCCAACACCTTCACAGCACCAACCTCACCCACACAGCCTTTACAGAGAAAAAGGCCACCCAGACCATCCTGCTACTATGATTTTTTTTTCTTTAATTTTGAAAAGTTGGAGGAAGCCAAGATGGCCAACTGGATGCAGCCAGGAGGAACATCTCCCACCAAGGGACCAGGACATCAGGAAGACTTGCACACTGAGCAGACCTTTGGAGAGAAGGCATCGAAAGTGGGTGGAGGGAAGATGCAGACACTGGACTGAAGGGAGAGAAAGCTGGGAATCCTGTGCAGGGCTGCTGAACATCAAGACCTGCTCCTGGCTCCCAGTGACTCCCAGGAAAGGGCTGAGTTGAACAGGTGAGGAGTGGCCTGCTCTCGCCACTCACCTCTGGAACCCCACCTGCAGGAGAACCCAAGACACCCATGAACACCTGAGCTAGAAGAGAGGGCCACTTAGAAAGGTGGCAGGGGCAGGACTCCAGCATGTATGGAGCTTAAAGATTTTATCATGAGAACAGCTGCAGTGGAGCATTGCTAGGGACACCTATACCTGAAGGCTCACCATACTCCTCTAGGAGACTTTAGCCTTAGGGTTAACATTAGAGCTTGACAGAACAGGGCAGTCTTGCCTGTTGGACGAAGTCAGTCCAATCTGAGCACCCCCACTAATGGCCTCTCCTGGGGCCCCATCCTGGCTGTGCCTACTTGCCTTGCGACATTGGATACCCGACTAGGGTGCTTCCTTCATGGTTACTCGTTCACTGGCAAGCTGTGCATAAACATGGGAGAGCTCCTACAGACCAGCCCAAGCTCATGCAACCAGGCCACTTGCAGCCTCCACCCACTGCAGCATACTCCCCCAACTTTGCCGACAGGCACTTACCCATAGCTCCCCACCAACCACTTCACCAGTGCAAATATGTCACTGGACCTCACTCCCCTTCCCCAGTGCTATGCGTGTCTGCAACACCCTGCTGTCACATTGGTCATGGGTATGCAAGCACAACTTACAGCCTCACTCACCCCAACTGGGGCCACTACCACTTCCAGTACAAGTGTGTGCATATGCTGAAACATCCATCTCTGCCTTGCTTCCCCTGCCATCTCTGGCACAAGGGTGTACGCAGACACCCAGCATCCCCACTAGTGCCCTACCCCGACTGTGTTGCTGCCACCTCCAATGTGAGTGCCTGTACAGACACCAGCGGACCTATCACGACTCCACCACCAATGGCACCCCCAGTCCCGCAGCTAACCTACCCGGCCAATGCATGTGTACAATGCTGCACCACCACAGCTGCTGGCATGTGTGAGCAAGCATGGATTCCACTGCCACCACCCTAACTGCTTTGGTCGGCACCCCCCATCGGAATTTTGGGGTCAGTGGAACAGGAGCATCTTAGCCCTTTCAGGGAAGCAAGTTCCTAACCTTAAGGGGCCAGAAAACAAAGTAGGGCTCTCAGTACCAGACCTCTAAAGTTAAAACATGCAGCCCAGGAGTGCTGAGCTGAGCCTCGGCCTCCTGAGATCTTCTACAATCAAAGCCAATTGACTGAACCCACCTTATACCACAATCAAACCCCCAAGGCATCAAAGAAGATAAAAGCAAAAAAACTTATCCAAATTCCATCAGCTTCAAAGATTAAAGGAACATCAGTCCACACAGGTGATAAAGAACCAGTGCATTAACTCTGGCAACTCCCAAAGCCAGAGTGTCTTCTTACTTCCAAAGGACCAAACTATTTCCCTAGCAGTGGTTTTTAACCTGGCTGAAATGACAGACATAAAATTCAGAATATGAATAGGAATGAAGATCATTGAGATTTGGGAGAAAGTTGAAACCCAATCCAAGGAATCAAAGGAATACGATAAACTGATATAGGAGCTGAAAGGATGAAATGGTCATGTTAAGAAGGAACAAAACTGATCTGATAAAGCCAAAAAAACACAATACAACAATATCATAATATGATTGTAAACATTAACAGAAGAATAGACTAAGACGAAGAAAGAATCTCAGAGCTCCAAAAACAGTTCTTCAAATTTACTCAGACAAAAATAAAGAAAAAGAATAACAAAACCTCTGAGAAAAATGGGATTATGTAAAGAAACCAATTCTGCAACTCAATGACATCCCTGAAAGAAAGAGAAAGAAAGCAAGCAACTTGGAAAACATACTTGAAGATATCATCCATGAAAATTTTCCCAACCTTGCTAAAGAGGTCAACAGTCAAATCTAGGAAATGCAGAGAACCCCTGTGAGACACTATAGAAGACAACCATCCCCAAGACAAATAGTCATCAGGTTATCCAAGGTTGACATGAAATAAAAAACATTAACAGCAGCTAGAGAAAAGAGGCAAGTCACCAACAAAAAGAATCCTACCAGGATAACAGTGTACCTTTCAGCAGAAACCCTACAATCCAGAGGAGACTGTATATAGCATTCTTAAGAAAAGAAATTCCAACCAAGACTTTCTTATCCAGCCAAACTACATTTCATAAGTGAAGGAGAAATAAGATCTTTTTCAAACAAGCAAATGCTAAGGGAATTCATTACCACCAAACCTGCCTTAGAAGAAATCCTTAAGGGAGTACTAAATATGGAAATTAAAGACTGTTACCAGCTACCACAAAAACACATGTAAGTATACAGACCATAAAGCAACTACACAATTAAGTCTTCCTAATAACCGGCTAACAAGACAATGACCAGATCAAACGCACACATATCAATATTAACCTGGAAGATAAATAGTCAAAATGCCACAATTAAAAGGCACAGGGTAGCAAGTTGGATAAAGAAGCAAGACGCAATGGTATACTGTCTTTAAGAGACCTATCTCACATGTAGTAACACCTGTAGGCTCAAAGTAAAGGGATGGAGAAAAATCTACCAAGCACATGGAAAACAGAAAACAAACAGAAGTTATGATTTTAACTTCAAATAAAACAAACTTTAAAGCAACGATGATCAAAAAAAGGTTGAATAAGGGCATTAGGTAATGGTAAATATTTCAATTCAACAAGAAATAACTATCATAAATATATATGCACCCAACACAGGAGCACCCAGATTTATAAAACGGTTTTTAGAAACCTACAAAGAGACTTAGATAACCACTTAATAACAGTGGGAGACTTCAACACACCACTGACAGTCATAAGACAGATCATTGAGGCAGAAAACTAACAAAGATATTCAGGACCTGAACTTGACACTTGGCCAAATGGACGTAACAGACATCTGCAGAACTCTCTACCCCAAAACAACAGAATATACATTCTTCTCATCTGCACATGGCACATACTCTAAAATCAACCTTATGATTGGTCATAAAACAGTTCTCAGCAAATTCAAAAGGAAAGAAATCATACCAACTACACTCCTCATTTTTTTTTTTATTATACTTCAAGTTATAGGGTATAGGAGGACAACGAGCAGGTTTGTTACATATGTATACATGTGCCATGTTGGTGTGTTGTACCCATTAACTCATCATTTACATTAGGTATGTCTCCTAATGCTATCCCTCCCCCTCCCCCAACCCCACGACAGGCCCTGGTGTGTAATGTTCCCCTTCCTGTGTCCAAGTGTTCTCATTGTTCAATTCCCACCTATGAGTAAGAACGTGCGGTGTTTGGTTTTCTGTTCTTGTGATAGTTTGCTCAGAATGATGGTTTCCAGCTTCATACCTGTCCCTACAAAGGACATGAACTCATCCTTTGTTATGGCTGCATAGTATTCCATGGTGTATATGTGCCACATTTTCTTAATCCAGTCTATTATTGATGGATATTTGGGTTGGTTCCAAGTCTTTGCTATTGTGAATAGGGCCACAATAAACATACATGTGCATGTGTCTTTATAGCAGCATGATTTATAATCCTTTGGGTATATACCCAGTAATGGGATGGCTGGGTCAAATGGTATTTCTAGTTCTAGATCCTTGAGGAATCGCTACACTGTCTTCCACAATGGTTGAATTAGTTTACAGTCCCACCAACAGTGTAAAAATGTTCCTATCTCTCCACATCCTCTCCCTCTCCTGTTGTTTCCTGAATTTTTAATGATCACCATTCTAAGTGGTATAAGATGATATCTCATTGTGATTTTGATTTGCATTTCTCTGATGGCCAGTGCTGATGAGCATTTTTTCATGTGTCTGTTGGCTGCATAAATGTCTTCTTTTGAGAAGTGTCTGTTCATATCCTTCGCCCACTTTTTGATGGGGTTGTTTGTTTTTTTGCTCGTAAATTTGTTTGAGTTCTTTGTAGATTCGGGATATTAGTCCTTTGTCAGATGAGTAGATTCTTAAACCACAGCACAATAAAAATGGAAATAAACACTAAGAAGATCATTTAAAACCGTACATTCTGGAAATTAAACAACCTGCTCCCGAATGACTTCTGGGTAAATAATTACATTAAGAAAGAAATAAAAAAAGTTTGAAACTAATGAGAACAAAGATACAACATACCAGAATATCTGGGACATAGCTAAAGCAGTGCTAAATGAAAGGTTAGAGAATTAAACACCTACATCAAAAAGATACAAAGATCTCAAAGTAAAAACCTAACATCACCCTTTAAGAAACTAGTAAAACAAGAGCAAACCAACCAAACCTAGCAGAAGGCAGGGAATAAACAGAATCAGAGCTCAACTGAAGGATATTCATATGTGAAAAACCATACAAAAGGTCAGTGAATCCAGAAATGAGTTATTTGAAAGAATTAATAAAATTGAGAGACTGCTAGCTAGAATAAAGAAAAAAAGAAAGACGATCCAAATAAACACCATTAGAACTGACAAAGTGACATTATCACAATCCCCACAGTAATATAAAACTTCCAAAAAAAATCCCTCAGAGACTATTACAAACACCTCTATGCACACAAACTAGAAAACTTGGAAGAAATGAATAAGTTCCTGGACACATAACGCCCTCTCAAGACTGAACCAAGAATAAATGGGAACTCTGAACAGACCAATAATTATTTCTAAAATTGAATTTGTAATAAAAAGCCTACCAACCAGAAAAAGCTCAGGACTACATAGATTCACAACCAAATTCTACCAGATGTATAAAGAAGAGCTGATAACATTCCTACTGAAACTATTGCAAAATATTAAGGAGGAGGTACTAATCCCCAACTCATTCTATGAGGCCAGCATCATCCTAATACTAAAACCTAGCTGACACATAACAAAAAAGAAAATTTCAGGCCAATATCCTTGATGAACACAGTTGCAAAAATCCTCAACAAAAAACTAGCAAACTGAGCACAAAACCTGCAGCACATCAAAAAGCTAATCTGCCAAGATCAAGTAGACTGTATGCAATCTACCTGATGCAAAATTGGTACAACAGATGCAAACCGTGATCCATTACATAAATAACATTAAAAACAAAAACCTTATGATTATCTTAGTAGATAGAATAGGCTTTTGATTATGTACACTTCATGTTAAACATCAGTTCATGTTAAAAACCCTCAACAAACTAGGCATTGAAAGAACATACCACAAAATAGTAAGAGTTGTCTATGACAAAACCACAGCCAACATCATACTAAATGGGCAAGAGCTGGAAGCATTCCCCTTGAAAACTTGCACAAGACAAGGATGCCCCCTCTCACGTTTCCTATTCAACACAGTACTGGAAGTCCTAGCCGGAGCAATCAGGCAAGAGAAAGAAATAAAAGGCATCCAAATAGGAAGAGAGGAAGTCAAAATATCTCTGTTTGTAGATTACAGATATATAGAGAGACAGTTTTCTGCCTACATATATATATATATATATATGTAGATTATATATATGTGTGTGTGTGTGTATACACATATATATGTATACACACACACACACACACAGAGAGAGAGAGAGAGAGAGAGAGAGACATGGAACCTCACTCTGTAGCCCAGGCTGGAGTGCAGTAGCATGATCTCAGCTCATGGCAACCTCTGTCTCCCAGGTTCGAGAGATTCTCCTGCTCTCAGTCTCCCAAGTAGCTGAGATTACAGGTGCCCACCAGCACACCCAGTTAATTTTTGTATTTTTAGTGGAGACAGGGTTTCACCATTTTGGTCAGGCTGGTTTTGAACTCCTGACCTCAAGTGATCCACCCGCTTTTGGCCTCCCAAAGTGCTGGGATTATAGGCGTGAGCCACCATGCTGGCCTGATACAATTTTATACCTAGAAAACCTGATAGTCTCTGCCCAAGAGCTCCCAGATCTAATAAACAACTTCAACAAAATTTCAGGATGCAAAATCAATTTTAAATTATAAGTAGCTTTTCCATACACCAACAACATCCAAGGTGACAGCCAAATCAAGAATGCAATTCCATTCACAATAGCCACCAAAAGAAACAAATACCTAGGAATATACTAAGCAGGGAGGTGAAAGATCTCCATAACAAGAATAACAAAACACTTCTGAAATAAATTAGAGATGACACAAACAAATGGAAAAACTTTGCATGCTCATTGATAGGAAGAATCAATGTTATTAAAATAGCCACACTTTCCAAAGCAATGTACAGATTCAATGCTATTCCTACGAAACTACTAATGGCAGTCTTCACAGAATTAGAAAAAAACTATTCCAAAATACATATGGAACAAAAACAAAGCCTAAATAGCCAAAGCAATACTAAGTGAAAAGAACAAAGCTGGAGGCGTCACATTGTCTGACTTCACACTATACTGCAGGGCTACAGGAAAAAACAAAACAAAACAAATAAAACCAGAATATCCATCAAAACCTCTTCATAGACCTTCAATGTCAATCTCATCTGACATCATGGTCCAACCAGCTCCTATCAGACCTACTTCCAACATTGGGGATTACAATTTGATAGGAGATTTGGGTGGGAATGCAGATGCAAACTATATCGATGCCCATCAATGATAGACTGGATAAAGAAAATGTGGGTATATATATATCACGGAATTCTATGCAGCCATAAAAAAGAATGAGATCATGTCCTTTGCAGCAATATGGATGGAGCTGGAGGCCATTATAATAGGTCAACTAACCCAGGAACAGAAAACCAAATATCTGAATACTGCATGTTCTCATGTATAAATGAGAACTAAACATTGAGTACACATGGATACAAAGAAGGGAACAATAGACACCAGGGTCTACTTGAGGGTAGAGGTTAGAGAATAAGAGGAGATTGAGATTGAAAAACTACTTATTGGGTAGTTACATGGGTGACTAAATAATCTGTATACCAAACCCTTACGACATACAGTTTACCTGTATAAGAAACCTGCACATGTACACCTGAAACTAAAATAAAAATCAAAAAATAAATAAATTGCACTTCATACCATCTGTCTAATTGGAACCTTGTCCATGTCCCCTAAGCAGATAAGTAGGGCATGAGTCAACTTTTCCCTCTATATATACATATGATTTCAGTGTGTGAACCCAGCAACCATATCCTTTGTTTTATGCTCTTTCTATGATTGATGATCTTTCTTTTACACAACTCAAGGTGGATATAAATATTTCCTAATGCTGAACCCTGGTAACTATCCTGTTAACTCTCTGCCTATTCCCCAAGATCTATAAGCCCTGATGTAATTCAATGCATTTTCCCACCGTTAAACAATGTCTTCTTCCCTCATCTCTGACATGATGATACCTGTGAAATTTCTGGGGGCAAACAACTTATAGCAGTGGTGCCCAAACCTACTTGATCTTGGTAGCCCCATCTCCATGAGACCTAGTCTCAGCCATTAAAACGGTCCCATCTATTTATGAGTTTTAGAGATTTTGGCTCTTTTTCCAGGAAGGATTCTAATTCTTAAATGCAATGGTTCTAAGGAGGCAAGATAAAAATTTATTTCTAGCCTACAAGTTTGAAATAGAGTTTCTTATACTATTTCATTCTGGATATCTCACATAACGTTTCCTAAATCTAATTATGCTATGTGGGAAAAAATGATAAAAATATAATAGACTAGGAAGTTTGAAGTATGGCTTTTGTGTGTATTCTGGAAAACAATGAGAGCACCTGTCAGAGACTAGGGACTACCAAAGATTTTTTGACATGAGTGTGCAGTTCAACCTCAGGTTCCCCCACATACACACCTAGGAATTGCTTTTAGATTCCACAGTGGAGGGCAAACCTTTAACCAAAAGAGAACAAACCTCATAAGGCTACTACATTTCAAAAGGGATTCAAGAGTATGCATTTTAAAAGCAAGGGAGTTAGATAATCAGAAGAACAAAGATGAGATTAACACTGAAGGTCTATGAAAAGGTTTTGATGGATATTCAAGGAGTAACCATTAAGGATATTTTAAAATTGAGTTTTTAACTTTTAGAAAGTGTGACAAAAGTTCTATTGATCACAGGAAGCTTAATTTTCTCTTCCTTCCTTTAACACATCAATTTCCAGGTTGCATTCTCATAGTAGTTGTAATTCCTATTTCAGACTAGGTTATAATCTTCTTATTCTAAAGTGGTTGCCTTCTATTATTTTAAAACCATAAATCAAGCATCCTGGAAAATGTGATGTCAGAGGATACCAACTTATTCAAAGTTGCATGTAGGCAATTCAAATCATAGACCTTTTTTTCTATTAATATATTATTATTATTTTTAGATTCAGAGGATACATGTGCAGTTTATATTGCATAGTGGTGAATTCTGGGCTTTTAGCATAACCATCACCTGAATAACGAAAATTGTACCCAGTAGGTAATTTTGAAGCCCTCCCCCTTCTCTCATCCTCCCACCTTTTCTGGTCCCCAGTGTCTATTATTCCCCTCTGCGTGTCCATATGTACCTCTTGTCTCGCTCCCACTTGTAAGTAAGGATACGCAGCATTTTATTTTCTGTTTCTGAGTTATTTAACTTAGGAAAGTAGCCTTCAGCTCCATCTATGTTTCCGCAAAAGACATAATTTTATTCTTTAAAAAAATCATAGATCTTTAATTTTAATATGGCCATAATAAAACTGGGTCACTTGGGGACTCAAAATGATAATGCATCAGAAAAACACACTTACACACCCCAGAGATCTGTTGAGATGTTTCTCTTTCTCCTTAAATTTCTACTCTTGGACACAGCTGGTCAAAAATTGGGCTGGTTTTTTCAAAAACAAAACAACAAAAACAGCCTCCTTGGAATTCCTCAACTTGAATGTACAAACAGAAGTTTGGATTTAGATTCTGCCATCCAGAGTTGACTGCCAAGGCTCTTCTTACTGACATCTCAGGATATGTGGAGACACCCATTCACTTCTGCCTCCAGGCCACTCTGGTTCTAACTGGGAATATTTTCTTCTCACTCAACTGTGCTTTGTAACAGTACATTTGTAATGTAACCACTTCCTTTTTTTTTTTTTTGCAGTGAATAATTTCAGGGAAAATAAATAAGATAGGGTATTATTAGATAGGGTAAATAAATGAGTTCAAAGACACAAAATTAAATTCTAAAGTGTCATAGTTTGGCATCCCTTACTCCTAAGTGAATTACAAAGTTCAATTTCTGACTTGGGCTTTCCAGGCTGCCTGTATCCTGTTATCTGATTATGTTTCTCAGAGAAGCAGTGAAGTTCAGTGGTTATGAGGGCAGGCCATGAAACTCCTTACTCCACACTTATTGGCAGGTTATTTAACCAATCTGTGCCCCATTTCTGTATGACAGATGATGATCAGTGGGAGGTGCTGGCAGCAGGACAGTTACTCAGCTGGCTGTGATGTGTCCTGAGATTCCCCCTTTCCCATTTGTCTGTAAGATAGAGCCTCCATTACCAAGTTCACCTGCGCACATCTCTTCCTTGCAATCTTGAAGATTCTAAGGCTAACTACTGTTCACATAAGAAAATGTGAGATGCTCTCAGTCTCGATTTTTTTAATGTTGGTAGTCACTTTAATTTTACATAGAACAGTTCCAAAAAATTGATCAAAAAGTAAATGAACTATACCAGGATAATTCTAATGTTTCACAAAGTGATTTTAAAAATATATATAAGTACAAATTTCTCCTTTTAAAAAAGCTAGTAAGTGATTTTTTCCTCAATTCCAATAGTTTTGAAATTTTATTATTTGAGAAATTCTAGGTATCTTAAAGGAGATAGTTATAAGACTTTCATTTAAAGTTTCTATGTTAGTCAAAAGGAACTAATGTAACTCTTTCCTGAAATTTTAAAAATAAATTATCCTTTTTATGATATGAAGACTTTGTAAAGAAAAAAAGTCAAAATAGAAAGTAGCTCACCAACTTTCCTCTTCAGAGCACATACTTTTAGTGCCTTGCACAATGTCTTTTCTGTTCTATATTACTTTTAGCAAAGGTTTTTCAATTTGATGTGTAATTCAAGATAGGCGTATGAACTTTTTTCACTCTTAGATTACATATGAATAGACTTCCAAAGATATTATAATTAACAAATGGTATTTAAATGGCATTTTTCCATAGTAAAATAGAAGGCTATGATTAATAGCCATTACTGAAATGTCAAAATATGAAACACTGTTTCAAATTCTGTAGTCTATCATTATCCCATTTGGAGGAAAAAATGTATTACTGATATGTTGCCTTTGTTATACCCATTTTCCAAAGATTATTTGAAATTGTATTAGTTTCAACTTTCTGTTTAAATGAACTTACCTCAGAGATTAGATGAAGTAAGATATCAGATGGCTGTTTGAAATGGGCTTTTGCCAAAACAGTGTTTATCGTCCCTTTTAAATCAATCTAACTCACTTGTGTCAACCGCAGGCATAAATTAGAGTCACCTGGGAAGGTTTAATTTTTTTTTAATATTAATAGAGGAGGACCCTTGAAATTTTAACTTAATTGTGCTACAGTAGGACTTCTAAAAGGAGCCAAGGTTTGAACCGCTGATTCTTCCTAAAAGGGAAAATGGAAGAGTCAGGGGGAACTGTAGGATCAGGGGTATCTGTTTGTATATTAGTTGATACTGCTTTGTTCCATGAAAGATTTAAGACTAACCAATTGTGCAAAAGTTCCTTATCTGCTTTCATGTATTTGCTATTCATATATATTTTCCTAAATGTGATCTACCTAAGTTTTTGTAGGACTTTTATTTTTTAGTAGGACCTTTATTTTTTTAGTAGGAGATAAACTTCACAGAAAAACTAAGACTGAGCCACCTAACTTTAGATGTGAAGCTCACAGACAAGCTTCCTTACATATAGATACGAGGAAGCTCTTTAGACAATCAGCTCAAGACTTTGCCTTGGAGGGTGTAAGGGCTTGTAAAAGGCGACACACCTCAGAAAACACTATGATTCTAAAATTTCAAGTCTGGAGAGGTTATACATAATCTTCTGCTGATGCAGAAAACAATAGAAAATCTTCGAAAATAAGAGTTCTTGACTGTGCCCAGGGATGTGGAAAGCCTGGGGAGAAACAGCAAAACCCGTACTCCCTACTTCCCAAAGTATTGAGTTCAGTAGCATTTTGCTCATCCGATTGACACATCTTTGGCAGTGTCCTTCACTCCTGGCATATAACAGGCGCTCTGCGAATATTTTGGGATTTGATTAGAAAAATGGCAATCATAAAATGCTGAGTCCATGAGGACAGGAAGTCGTCTTTTGAGCCTCATATAAAAGCCCACTGATTTAAAATAATGAGGAAATAATTGATTTACTCTAATAAACTCGGTCATCTTTGTACCTAGATTTCATAAAACAGCCTTTTAGAAACACCAGCATGACTGTTGTGCTAAATGCTAGTGTTGAGAAAGAATGGTTGATGTAAGATGCAGAGCTAGAAAAACTAGAGTTTCACTGTAATCACAATAAAACCTCAAAAATTCAACTTTATCACTGGGACTTAGCAGAGTAAGAGAAGTTTATATTTTGATTGAAATACTCTGTGTAAAAGGTAGGGAAATACCAATATACATTTAAAAGATGTGGCTTAGATATCTAAATGGCTTAAATATCCCAGGGAATAAATTCTAGGCCTCAATTATTATAAAATTTTAATTACAGAAAACAACCCATTTTCTGATAAAGCTAAATAGATAAAACAATAGCCTTTTTTTCTATATGAAATTAAGACTCATGGTCCTAGAACAGATACATACACTGCATGCCCTCACTAAAACCCACACTTAATTGCCACACTTTTTCCTATTACAGTTCTTGCAATGAATTGCACACAAGTCAATGTTAGCTGCTAACTCCTGGGGGCTTCTGAAGCTTGCATGCTGACTCTGTAATTAAAAGTCTGTACGAGGAAGCAACTGTCAGCTCAAGGCTTACCTCCTACTGTTGGATGTCTGTCAACTCAAGGATTTGTTTTTTTTTAATATGAGAAAATGTCAGTTGCCATCTGAAATAATTTTTTGATGATTCAAGTAAACATTGAATTTCTGATGATTAAATAAGGAAAATACAAAAAATACACCAATGCTTTGAAAGCAACTCATTTTACATTTGGAAAATGATTTTACTTAGGAACTCAACATATATTATAAATGTTACATATTCCCATTTTATAGATAAAAGAATGCACACACATACACACACATAAATATATGCACATATGTATATTCTAGGTTTAGAATTTTTTAATTGAAGAACTTAGAAAAACTTGGGATTCTTTTATCACTACATCTGTTCTTGTAAGTACAAAAACATTCTTAGTAAGAAAATACCATGCAGCTTAGTTGCAAAGATGATATTTATTCATTGTGAACTCTAACACTTAATCAAACAACAGTATGCCTATCCTGACTACATGCCAAAATAGCAAGATAATATTTTTGGTTGTGAAAAAATAGCTAGTTGACATAATATGAATATATGCACATGGTTGTATTTCTTTACTGAATTCATTCATGTAAGTTTTTAATATGCCTTATCTACATTTATAACAACCAACCCTATGATTTTGATGAGAACAGAGTAATGATAATAGCTCGTTTCAGTTCTGTTCCACCTGTCAACTAAAACTTCAGCTCCTGTAGATTTACATCAATGGTTTCTGGAAGTCCTATGAATCTCCATTATACTCACAAACAATTCCAACTCTGCAAGACATCACCACTGCTCCACCACATTTCTTGCCATTGAGGTCTTCCCTAGAAAGGACCACTGGGACCACAGAACACTAACATTTTCACAGAAGTGTGGCTGCACCATTTCATGTGTTCATTCTTCTTTTCTGCACATCCCTTCTCACATAGAAGGTTTGGCTACAGCTATATATCACATCATCCCCTGCGCTTTCTCCTTTTCTCTTCCTTCCTTCCTGAGCCCTTTTGGCACTTTCCCCCTCTTCTATTGTCATAAAAGGCCTCATGCAAAACAATTCATAAAAATCAGTCCCTTTAAGGTATATCCTAAAGTGCTTACTGGAACCTTAAGTCATAAGGCAGGATAGACCCTACACATTATTTTATTCAATAAGCATTTACTGAGACCTTTTAAGATTTCCAGAGCATCATTAGAAGTACTTATACAGGATAAAGAGTAATGAGAGGGTGTTAAGGAAGATAAGCACACCAAGGTGAGAGAAACATGAAGTTCATTCCTCTTTCTAAACTAAATGAGTCCCTAAATTAGATGTAGGTGTACATGTGTGGTTATGTACAATACTTGCTTTTATGAATTGCCTCTAGATGACTTTCATTATAAACCTTAACACCAACACTTCCATCTTTATTTCATAGTTTTATGAATATATCTAGAGGCCTATTTGAGGAGTACACTCAATAAATCCTGTTAATAGCTAATAACTCTCTAAGATCACTCAATTGTTTAAAGAAGTTTTATTCACAGGCACTGAAATAAATGACTACATTTTTATTCCACACAGCTAGAAGTAGAGATTACTAAAGACACTAAACCCGATTACTAATTTCTTGCACAATCAATAAGTACATTTTGACCTCCCACTGTATCTGAGAATAGCAGATATTTTTGATGCATTAAAAAATAAAAATAACCAATGACCTGAAGGTAGATATGATCTAGTTTTGGGATACATTATATTCCAAAATAGTAGAATTGATAAAGTTATGGAAATTTAGAGTTTTCTTATACAACAACATGAACTTCTGACTAGTAACTGTTCGGAGATCAATTTTCTGGGATTAATCTTCTGTCACATAATTTGTATGCAGCCATAGCAAAACTGACTAGTTGAGACTTTGTCATGGACATATGAATTTTATTCTTTTTACATAAAAACATGGCTTCTTTGAAATTCTTTTTTTGTTGTTATTTAATTGATAATGCATGCATTTGGTAGAAGATTCACAAGGTAAAGTGTATCAACAGTGAAAGGTAAATCCCAATCTCTTTTCTCTTCTCTGGTTACCAATCCCTTTCCTCTGAGCCAAGACTTTAACCCGTTTCTTCCATATGTTTCTGGAGAAATACTATGCCTTTGCAAACTATATATGCATATTCTGATTTTTAATATAAATGGCAGCATAATATAAACCCCCTTTTGTACTTTTTTCTCCACTAATATATATTAAAAGTCTTTCCAGATCAGTCTATATAAAAGTGGATATATCATAATATATTTAATCACTCCCCTATTGAAGGACATTTAGTTATTTTTCAAGTCTGCTTGTATAAAGAATGCTTTAGTGAATTTCCTTGTACATATGTTACTTTGCACATGAAGTGTAATTCCTGGGTTAAAGGAGATACATTTTAAATTTTGATATTGCCAATTGTTCTTCAGCAATACATTCTTTAATAGCAAATTACTTGAGACTAGCTAATCCATGGAAGATACATCTACCTTGTATAATAAACCTTCTTGTTTTTCAGGGATATGAAGATCCTTGTCTTAATGAGAAGAAGCAGTTAGGATGAAATAGTTTCCTTGGAAATTATAAAAAGAATTTAAAAAGGAGAGAAAAGAAAGTCACTGTTCTCATCTATTTTATAAGTTAATTAACTAAACATGCAGATGTTTTTGTGACTTATCAAATTCTTCCTACTTTCACTCTAATTCCAGAGTCATTGTAGTTACTGGGACGGATGAAGATTTTAAAGCACTGCCAAATGATTTTACAAAGTGTCAATAGTAAAGCTTATGGTATTCAAAAAATACCAAATACTATGGATGTGTAGATCTTCAAGTCAAATATTTGTCTTCTCAAATAAGAGTCAAGTGGTTTAAAGCCTTATATTATCCTGTAAGACTACAGCTATATTCAGGGTGGTAAAACTAAAATTATTTAAGAATATCAAAAATTTAAATTTCATATTAAAAATTAGCCACAGAGATTGGACTGGAGGTGGACCAAGATGGCCACATAGAATCTTCCACCAATCATCCTCCCCACACAACACTAAACTGAAAAACTATTCACACAAAAAAATGCACCTTCATAAGAAACCAAAAATCAGATGAGTGATCACAGTACCTGGTTTTAACTTGATATGACTGAAAGAGGAACTGAAGATGGTAGGAAAGACAGTCTTGAATTGCCAACATCATCCCGTCTCTGTTTCCTAGCAGTAATCACATGGCACAGAGAGAAAATCTATGTGCTTGGAAGAGGGTCGCACAGTGATTGTGGAACTTCTCATTGGAACTCAGTGCTGCCCTGTCTCAGTGGAAAGCAACACCAAGCAGAACTCAGCTGGCACCTGCAGAGGGAGAATTTAGATAAGCCCTAGCCAAAGGGGAGTCAGCTGTCAGAGCCTGAGTTCCAGCAAGCCTTGCTACTGAGGGCTAAGTGCTCTGGGGTCCTAAATAAACTTGAAAGGCAGTATAGGCCACAAGGACTGCAATTCCTGGGCAAGTCCTGGTGTTGTGCTTGCCTCAGAGCCAGTAGGTTTAGACTTAGGGGGGACACAACCTAGTGAGACATCAGCTGGGCAGCCAAGGAAGTGCTTGTATTAGTCTGTTCTCATGCTGCTAATAAAGACATACCTGGGACCGGGTAATTTATAAAGGAAAGAGGTTTAATTGACTCACAGTTTCACATGACTGGGGAGGCCTTATAATCACGGTGGAAAGCAAAGGGGAAATGAGACACGTCTTACATGGCAGCAGGCAAGAGAGAGTTGGTGCAGGGGAGCTCCCATTTATGAAATCACCAGATTTCTAAGAGACTTATTCACCACCATGAGAACAGTAGGGGGAACCACACCCATGATTCAATTATCTCCACCTGGGTCCCTCTCATGACACGTGGGACTTATGGGAGCTACAATTCAAGATGAGATTTAGGTGGGCACACAGCCAAACCATATCAGTGCTTGTGCACTGCCCCCGCAACCCCAAGCAGCATAACTTGGAGCTCTGGGAGACGTTCTTTCTTTCCACTTGAGGAGAGGAGAAAAGAGAGTAAAGGGGATTTTGTCTTGCAACTTGTATACCATTCAGACACACTAGGATAAGGCACCAGGAAGAGTCCTGAGGCCCCCATTCTAAGTCCTAGCTCCTAAAATCATTTCTAAGCACACGTTGGGCCAGAAGGAAACCTGCTGCTTTGAAGGGAAGGACCCAGTCTGGCAGGATTAATCACCTGCTGACTGAAGAGCCCTTGGACATTGAATAATCAACAATGATAAATAGGCAGTACTCCTCCAGGGCCTTGGATGAGACTCAGAGATGTGCTTGCTTCATGTGTGACCCAGTACATGCCCAGCTTGGTGGCTATGGGGAGATCCCTTCTGCTTGAGAAAAGGAGAGGGAAGAGTAAAGGAGACTTTATATTGCAGCTTAGATACCAGCTTGGCAACAGTCGGGGAGAGTAGCAGTCCCAAACCTTTTTGGCACCAGTGACTAGTTTTGTGGAACACGGGTTTTCCACTGACTGGGGTAGTAGGGGGATGGTTTCTGGATGAAACTGTTCCAACACAGATCATCAGGCATTAGGTTCTCACAAAGAGTGCACAACCTAGATCCCTCACACATACAGTTGGCAATAGGGTTCACACTACTATGAGAATCTAATGCTGCTACTGATTTGACAGGAGGCAGAGCTCAGACTGTAATGTGCACTCACCTGCTGCTCACCTCCTGCTGTATGGCCCAGTTCCTAACAGTCCATGAACCAGTACCAGTCCATGACTCAGGGGTTGGGGACCCCTGAGGTAGAGCACCAAGTGAGATCTTGGGATCTCCAATTCCAGGTCTCGGCTCTTGGATGGCATTTCTGGACCTGTCCTGTGTCAGAGGATAGCCCACTGCCCTGAAGGGAGAGACTCAGTACTGTCAGCATTCACCACAAACTGACTGAAGAGTCCTTAGGCATTGAGAGAACATTGGCAGTAGCCAGGCAGTACTCGCTACAAGCCTGGGATGGTGGTGGCCACAGGGAGAGATTTCTTTGTTTGCGGAAAGAGCTGAAAAGAGTGGGAAGGGCTTTGTCTTGTGGTTTGGGTGCCAATTCAGCAAAGGTAGAATAGAGAATCAGGTAGACTCCTAAATGTTTCAACTCCAGGCCCTGGCTCCTGAACAGCATCTCTGGACCTGCCCTGGGACAGGAGGATCTTGCCACCCTGAAGAGGGCATAAGCCTGGCTGGCCTCACCACCTGCTAATTACAGAGCCCTGGGGCCTTGAGTGAATGTAGGCAGTAGCCAGACAGTGGTTACCACAGGTCTTGAGTGAGACCCAGTACTATGCTGGCTTCAGGTTTGACCCAGTGCAATCCCAGTGGTGATAGCCACAAAAGTGCTTATGTCACCCCTCCCCTAGCTCCAGGCAGCTCAGCAGAAAGAGATTCCATTTGTTTGGGAGAAAGGAAAGTGAATAAGACTCTCTCCTGGAGATTCTTAATCGAGGAAATTCTTCTGGATCTTACCCAAGACCACCAAGGTGGTACATTACAAGTGTACAACAGCCACAGTATTACTGGGCTTGGGGTACACCCTAATGCAGATATGGCTATAGTAATAATAATTTTTAAAAAACTTAGATCACAACACCAAAGCCTCTTTGAAGATCTGGATATGCCTTCTCAAAAAGGAAAGGTACAAACAAATCTCAGACTATAAAGACCACAGTAAAAACCTAACTCTTCAATACCCAGACACTGACAAACATCCACAAGCATCAAGACCATCCAGGAAAACATGACATCACCAATGAAATAAATAAGACACCAGGAACCAATCCTGCAGAGACAAAGATATATGACTTTTCAGACAGAATTCAAAAAAGCTGTTTTGA
This sequence comes from Papio anubis, assembly GCF_008728515.1. Classification (NCBI taxonomy): domain Eukaryota; kingdom Metazoa; phylum Chordata; class Mammalia; order Primates; family Cercopithecidae; genus Papio; species Papio anubis. The sequence goes on from NC_044979.1 coordinate 35,539,459, forward strand.
GGAAACTCGATGAAATTCAAGAAAACATAGATAATTAATCCAGAATTCTAGCAGATAACAAACAGATTTAAATAATTAAGCAGAATCAGGCAGAAATTCTGGAGTTGAAAAATGCAATTGACATAGTAACGAACACACCGGAGTCTCTTAACAGCAGAACTAATCAGGCAGAAGAAAGAATTAGTGAGCTTGAAGTCAGGCTGTTTGAAAATACACAGTCATAGGAGACCAAAAAAAAAAAAAAAAAGAATAAAAAACAATGAAGCATGTCCAGAAGATCTAGAAAATAGCCTTAAAATAGCAAATCTAAGAATTCTTGGCCTTGGCCAGGTGTGGTGGCTCATGTCTGTAACTTCAGTACTTTGGGAGGCCAAGTGGGGGCTGATCACTTGAGGTCAGGAGTTCAAGACCAGCCTGGCCAACATGGTGAAACCCTGTATCTACTAAAAATACAAGAATTAGCTGGGTGTGGTGGCACATGCCTGTAGTCCCAGCTACTCAGGAGACTGAGGCAGAAGAATTGCTTGAACCTGGAAGGCGAATGCTGCAGTAAGCTGAGATCATGCCACTGAACTGCAGCTTGGGTGAGAGAGCAAGACTCTGTCTCAAAAAAAAAAAAAAAAAACCCAGCAAAATAATAATAATAATAATAATAATAATAATAATAATAATAAACCTTAAAAGAGGTAGAGAAAGAGGAAGTTTATTTAAAGGGATAATAACAAAGAACTTCCCAAACCTAGAGAAAGATATCGATATTCAATTATAAGAAGGTTATAGAACACCAAGCAGATTTAACCGAAAGAAGACTACCTCAACACATATGATAATCACATTCCCGAATGTCAAAGATAAAGATCCTAAAGGCAGCAAGAGAAAATAAACAAATAACATACAATGGAGCTCCAATATGTCTGGTAGCAGACTTCTCAGTAGAAACTTTTACAGGCAAGGAGAGATTGGCATGACATATTTAAAGTACTGAAGAAAATAAATCCTTTGTCCTAGAATAGTGTATCTGGCAAAAATTTCCTTCATACACAAAGAAATAAAGACTTTCTCAGTGATATGGCTTGACTGCGTCCCCACCCAAATGTCATTTTGAATTGTAGCTCCCGTAATTCCCATGTGTTGTGGAAAAGACCTGGTGGAGAGATAACTGAATCATAGAGGTGGTTTCCCCCATACTGTTCTCATGGTAGTGAATAAGTCAAATGAAATTTGACGATTTTATAAGGGGAAACCCCTTTCACTTGGTTCTGACCCTTTCCTGTCTGCTGTCATGTAGACTCTCTCTCTCTTGCCTTCTGCCATGATTCTGAGGCCTCCCAGCCACGTGGAACTGTGAGTCCATTAAACCTGTTTTTCTTTATAAATTACCCAGTCTCAGGTATGCCTTTATCAGCAGCATGAAAATGAGCTAATATAGTAAATTGGTACCAGTAGAGTGGGGTGCTGCTGTAAAGATACTTAAAAATGTGGAAGCAATTTTAGAACTGGGTAACACACAAAGATTGGAACAGTTTGTAGAGCTCAGAAGAAGATAGAAAAATATAGGAAAGTTTAGAACTTCATAGACACTTGTTGAATGGCTTTGATCAAAATGCTGATAGCAATATGGACAATAAAGTCCAGGTTGACATGGTCTCAGATGGAGATGAAGAACTTGTTGACAAGTGGAGTAAATGTGACTCTTGTTATGTTTTAGCAAAGAGACTGGTGGCATTTTGCCCCTGCCCTAGAGATTTGTGGAACTGTGAACTCAAGGGAGATGATTAACAGCATCTGGCAGAAGAAATTTCTAAGCAGCAAAGCATTCAAGAGTGGACTTGGGTGCTGTTAAAATCATTCAGTTTTTAAAAGGAAACAGAACATAAAAGTTTAGAAAATTTGCAGCCTGATGATACAATAGGAAAGAAGAAACAATTTTCTGCAAAGAAATTCAAGTTGGCTGCAGAAATTTGCATAAGTAACAAGGAGCCAAATGTTAATCACCAAGACAATGGGCACAATGTCTCCAGAGCATGTCAGAGAACTTTGAAGTAGTCCCTCCCCATCACTGGCCGAGAGGACTAGGAGGAAAAAAATGGTTTCCTGAGCCAGGCCCAGGGCCCTCTGCTGTCTGTAGTCTAGGGACTTGGTGCCCTGTATCCCAGCCACTCTAGCCATGGCTAAAAGGGGCCACGGTATAGCTCAGGCCATGACTTCAGAGTGTACAAGCCCCAAGCCTTGGCAGCTTCCACATGGTGTTGCACCTGCAGGTGCACAGAAGAATTGAGGTTTGGGAACCTCTACCTAGATTTCAGAGGATATAGCAAACACCTGAACGTGCAGTCAGAAGTTTGCTGCAGGGGTGGGGCCCTCATTTAGAACCTCTGCTAGAGAAAAGTGTGGAAGGAAAATGTGGGGATAAAGCCCCCACACAGAGTCCTCAATAGGGCACTGCCTAGTGGAGCTGTGAGAAGAGGGCCACTGTCCTTCAGACCCCAGAATGGTAGATCCACTGACAGCTTGCACCATGCAACTAGAAAAGCCATTGACACTCAATGTCAACCTGTGAAAGCAGTCAGGAGGAAGGTTGTATCCTGCAAAGCCACAAGGGTGGAGTTCCCCCAAAGCTGTGGGAGCCTACCTTTTTTATCAGCATGAGATAGATGTGAGACATGGAGTCAAAGGAGATCATTTTGGAACTTTAAGATTTGGCTGCCCCACTGGATTTCAAACTTGCATGAAGCGTTTAGCCCCTTTGTTTTGGCCAGTTTCTCCTATTTGGAATGGCTGTATTTTACCCAATGCCTGTACCCCCACTGTATCTAGGAAGTAACTAACTTATCGATTTTACAGACTCATAGGTGGAAGAGACTTGCCTTGTCTCAGACGATACTTTGGACTGTGGACATTTCAATTAATGCTGAAATGAGTTAAGACTTAGGGGACTGTTGGGAAGGCATGACTGGTTCTGAAATGTGAGGACATAAGATTTGGGAGGGGCCAAGGGCAAAATTATATGGTTTGGTTATGTCCCTACCCAAATCTCATCTTGAGTTGTAGCTTCCATAATTCCCACATGTTGTAGGAGGGACCCAGTAGGAGTTAATTAAATCATAAGGGCAGTTTCCCTCATACTGTTCTCATGGTAGTGAATAAATCACATGAAATCTGATGATTTTATAAGGGGAAACCTCTTTCACTTGGCTCTCATTCTCTTCTGTCTGCTGCCATATATGATGTGCCTTTTGCCTTCTGCCATGATTGTGAGGCCTCCCAGGCCATGTAGAACTGTGACTCTGTTAAACCTCCTTTTCTTTACAAATTACCCACTCTCAGGTATGTTTTTATCAGCAGCATGAAAATGGACTAATACACAAAGACAAACAAAAGCTGAGGATTTCATCAACACCAGACCCATTTTACAAGAAATGCTAAAGGGAGTTCCTTAATCTCAAAGAAAAGAATGTTACTGAGAAACAAGAAATCATTTGAAGGTTCAAAACTCATTGGTAATAGTAAGTACATGGAAAAACACAGAATATTATAACACCATAATTGTGGTGTGTAAACTACTCATATCTTGAGTAGAAAGACTAAAAGATAAACCCATGAAAAATAATAACTAGAACAACTTTTCAATACATAGTACAAAAATATATAAATAGAAACAAAAACAGTACAAAAATATGTAAATAGAAACAAAAAAGTTAAAAAGTAGGAAGAAGTTAAGGTGCAGAGGTTTTATTGTTTTCTCTTTGCTTGTCTGTCTATGCATTCAGTGTTAATTTGTTGTCAGTTCAAAATAATGGGTTACAAGATATTATTTGCCAGCCTCATGGTAAAATAAAATAAAATAAAATAAAATAAAATAAAATAAAATAAATCAGCCTACTGGATACAGCAAAGGCAGTACTAAGAGGAAAGTTTGTAGCTCTAAGTGCCTACATCAAAAATGTAGAAAAACTTCAAGTAAACAATCTAATGATGTATCTTAAAACACTAGAAAAGGAAGAGTAAACCAAACCAAAGATTAGTACAAGAAAGGAAATAATAAAGATCAGAGCAGAAATAAATGAAATTAAAAAGAAGAAAACAATACAAAAGATCAGCAAAAACAAAGGTTGGTTTTTTGAAAAGACAAACAAAACTGATACACCTTTAGCCAGACTAAGAAAGAAAAAAGCAAGAAGACCCAAATAAATAAAATCAGAGATGAAAAAGGAGATATTACAATAATATCATAGAAATTCAAATGATATCAGAGGGTATCATTAACAACCTATACTAAAAAATTTGAAAACCTAGAAGAAATGAACAAATTCCTAGACACATACAACCTACAAAAATTGAACATGAAGAATCCAAACCTGAACAGACCAATAATAAAAGTAATAAAATTGAAGTCATAATAAAAAAGTATCTCAGCAAAGAAAAGCCTGGGACTTGATAGTTTCACTGCTGAATTTTACCAAACAGTTAAAGAACTAATACCAATCCTCAAATCATTCCAAAAAATAGAGGAAGAGGGAATACTTCCAAACTCATTCTATGAGGCCAGTATTACCCTGATACCAACGCCAGACAAAGCCACATTAAATAAAACTACAGACCAACCTCCCTGATGAACATTGATGCAAAAATCCTCAACACCATACTAGCAAACTGAATTTAACAATACATTAAAAAGATATTCATCATAATCAAGTGGGATTTATCCCAGGGATGCAAGGGTGGTTTAAAAGTTTAACACCCAATGAAGCAAAAATTGCTTTATTGACTGAGAAACAGTGATGCCTTTCATTGAGTTTAATAATAAAAGATAAGGAAAAAAAAAAACTGTGACAAGAATGAGTTGAATTGTAGAGTCCCTGCATATGAAATGCCAGTGGGACATATAAGATTATATGAAATGTCAGTAGAACTATAAAATATTATCATTGGATATATGAGTACTTAAAATTCATTGGTAGAAAGTATAGATCCTATAATTATACTGGTTTAGTTAGAAACACCCTGACTGTGAATAACAAATATGTGAAATGTAGATTTTAAAAGATAGGGATTTTTTGTTTTCCATGTAACATGACTAATTTGGATTTGGGTATTTCAGGGCTTGATGCTTCAGCTCCAGGATGTCATCAATGACACAAGCACCCTAGGCCTTTCCAGCCTTCTATCCTTTCTGGCAGTTTGTAATTTTAAGGTCACTACAAGGTCATAAAGTAGTTGTTTTATTTCTAACCAAAGCATCCACCTCCCATGAAGGAAGAAGGAGGAAGAGAGCAGGAAAAAGGTTACATGATAGTAGAGTGTAGTCCTTCTTTTAAGGAGATGTTCCAGAGATCTTATACAATAACTTCTATCCATACCTCTCTGGTCAAAACTATGAAATGTGGCTGCTTTTACCTGCAAAGGAGTCTTATGTTAGGCACATTGCTATTCCAACTAAATCAAAGTTCTTTTAGAGCAGAAAAGCAAGAAATCAAATGCTAGTTGCATTACTGGTAGTGCCTGCATCGTCCCCTATGTTCAACCTACATATATTAAAAAAAGAAAAATTCATTTGAAGGCTTATTTTAAGGACATGTTTTTCACCATTATATAATTTTTTGGCACTTTCCAAAGCAATTTTACCTATATTTTTTTCATTTGGTCTTCACAACAACCTCATGAAATCAGTGGACAGTAATGTTTTCCCAGTTATCTTAAAGAAACGACAGAAAAACCTGGATAGTAAGCAACTAAAACAAAACTGGAAGCCCAATTTTATAAGATCAGAGCTTTTGATAGTAAAAAGAAACAATTCCAATTTTTAACTGAATTGACAGGATGTTTTTAATATTACATAAGCACAGTTTTTTCACCCTTCAGAAAGTACAGAAATTATAGCAGCTTATTTCCAAATTGATATCAAAAAGGAGTCTACAATTTGCCTGTCACTCAAAAGTCAGTATTAGAAAGACATCCAAAGTCTCTTCAAGCAGATGCCAATCAAATATAATTTGGAGTAAGGGGATAGCAAGAGAATGGATAATCAGTTTCTCTGTTCCCCCTTACTCCTTTATTTCCATATATTCCTTACTGTGATGGGGAGGATCTTTGGTAAGACAGAGACTTCATTTGCTTCATCACATGTTGCCATGAGATGAAATTGAACATCTAGGGCCATGCGTGGTGGCTTATGCCTGTAATCCCAGCACTTTGGGAAGGAGAGGGGATGGATCACCTGAGGTCAGGCGTTCGAGACCAACCCAACCAACATGGTGAAACACTGTGTCTACTAAAAATACAAAAATTAGCTGGGTGTGGTGGCGGGTGTCTGAAATCCAAGCCTCCTGGGAGGCTGAGACAGGAGAATCACTTGAACCTGTCAGGCAGACCTGACAGTGAGCCGATATCAGCATCTATTCGCATTGCAGCCTAAGTAACAGAGTGAGTAGACTTTAATTCAAAAAGAAAGAAGGAAGGAAATACATAAAGGAAGAAAAGGAAGGAAGGAAGGAAGGAAGGAAGGAGAAGGGAAGGAAGAAGGAAGGGAAGGAAGGAAGGAAGGAAGGAAGGAAGGAAGGAAGGAAGGAAGGAAGGAAGGAAGGAAGGAAAGAAAAGGGGAAGGGGAAGGAAGAAGGAAGGGAAGGAAGGAAGGAAAGAAGGAAGGGAAGGAAGGAAGGAAGGGAGGGAGGAGGGAGGGAAGGAGAGAGAGAGGGAGGGAGGGGAGGGAGAGAGAGAAGGAAGGAAGGAATTGAACATGTATATTGTACATGGCCCATTCTGAAGAGACTAGAAAAAAGAAGCCTCTTTCTTTGAGGAATGATAAGAACCTATCAGTCTCTGACATGGCAATTGTCAGTAACCCTGACCTCAGAGAACCTGAAACTGCCTCCAGAATGAAGTGGACCCTATAAGAGTATCAGAAGGCTAGAGGAGAGAGATGACAATCTGGAGGAAAAGGAGGGCAGAAACTAGAGAAAGAGGATATCCTTATAGGAGACTGACTAACAGTAAGACAACTTGATGTAAAGTAATTTTACCCACCTATGCGGCTCCATTTGCATCTGTATCAGCTAGTCAAAAATTTGTTCTCTTTCTCATAATGGACTGTGCTCAAATTCATTTCTGGATGTTGTGAACAGGAACAAATTTATTTGTGACAATAAAATATTATTATTTTTGAAAAATATTTATGAAAATAGTTTTCATGTATTATTTGAATTATAAATTGCACTGTGGTCATACCTATCTAGTTATGCCTCCTTTTCATAGTTCTGCACACCAAAAGAAAATACAGGTATTGATGCAACCAATCCATATATATATGTGAATATATATATATATGGAGAGAGAGAGCGCGAGAGAGAGAGCGAGCATACACATTTCAGTTGAAGAAGGAAATTGAAAAAATGGAGTATTTCACCCTCTTTGCAGACCATAGGACCTGGATTCTTTTTGGTTTGTTACATGTTAGCAACATTAACCTCCAGGTCTAAGGTTATAGCCACCTTGTCATGCTACTTGCAGATCAGAGGTCCTTTCCAGCTGATGACTAATTTAAACATCTTAATACGACTTGGAGAGTTCTTTAAACAAATCAAGACACGAACTTATGACAACATAAGGAGACACAAGATGAGAAATAGAACTGGAATATTCTCCACTGTCTTTGTCAAATTAGAGCTCCAAAATTTTCTCCAAAATTTTTTCAGAAGTTCACCAGTATCCACAGAGGTGAGGTCAGAGAAAGTTAAAACGAAATATAAAATAGAGAAGTATTGATTGGAGGCCTTTTGGTTCTAGAAAAAAAAAGACGTAGGCCGGGCACGGTGGCTCAAGCCTGTAATCCCAGCACTTTGGGAGGCCGAAACGGGCGGATCACAACGTCAGGAGATCGAGACCATCCTGGCTAACCCGGTGAAACCCCGCCTCTACTAAAAAATACAAAAAAACTACTGGCGAGGTGGCGGCTTATAGTCCCAGCTACCAGGAGTCTGGAGGCAGGAGAATAGCGTGAACCTGGGAGGCTTAAGCTTGCATTGAGCGACCACTGCACTCCAGCCTATGACACAGCGAGACTCCGTCTCAAAAAGAAGAAAAAAGACGTGACTATGGATGAACCTCCTTCCTAGTGATCCTTCTTTACTTTTTATCCATTCCTTGAGCTTGTTGATACATATGCTTGTATAAGTCAATTATCTTGTTTATAGTTTTGTCATTCTCATGACTAAAATGTTAGTACAATGACAAAATTTGCTACATATTGCATTTCCATCCAGAAAACATTTTGATATTCCTGGCCAAAGCAATTGCCCATTATATAAAAGTCATTTATTACAATAATGATTATTATATAAACTGATCAACTTTTGAAATTTCTGCTTTAAAAACATCATTCCCACCAATCACAATACTCCTTTCAACGTTCTTCCTTTTGTGACTCATACATTTCCTTTTCAATTAACATTCAATTTACATTTTCAATTAATACTTACTGAAAAACATAAGTGCTATGACAATGTTATGAGAATAATCCCACACAAAACCTTTAAGAATCATATTTTCCATTAACCTCAATCATGAGAGTTGTTTTCGTTTTTTTGAGAAAGGCAAATTCATCAACCATGAATCACAGTGGTTTAGGAAATGGAACAATTTCTTGTATTTGTGTGTGTTATCCCACCTCAGAAACAACACAACTCAGACTTCTCTGAGCTGACCACATCTCAGTGGTCAGTTGAGTGCATCACACCCTTTGACTTTCTACAATCCTTTAATAATGATGATTGCATTTTTCAAGTGGCAAATAGTCTTGGCAACTCAGGTAACGTTTCATTCATTTATATATATGTACACACATATATATACACACACACATACACACACACACACACACATATATATATATTTGCTTCTTTTGGCTGGAATTGGATCATCTCTTTTGAGTTTATCTGTTCCTTCTGCCTTCTATTTTCTTCTCCTACTTCCTACAGCCAGGAATAATAGAATGTGTCTTTTACTTTCATTCCGAAAGTTTCAGTCTTTCACAAAAAGTAAAGAGAAAAATGTCTGAAGTTAATGAAAGGCAATTTTTTCCTTTACCCACTGTGAAAATTGAAAATATGACCTTTCCAAGAGACATACTGAGAGACAACTTAAAGTCTGATAAAAAATCTATGTCAAATTAAGTGATTCCCCATCCCATTATTGTTCACCAAGTAAGTTAGTGTGCTCAGTCAAGATTACTCAGGAGCTAGACTATCTTGTGCAATTTACAAATACTCTTTCCCTTGTCTCTGTGAAGTATACCTTAGTTTCAGCCCCATTACTACTTCTGTCATTTTTCAGCTTTCATCCATTAGCTGATCAAATTCCACATCAGACACTGGTAAACACGAACACCAATTTCAAGCACAGCAAGTTGAAATGAAGAAGCTCTTAGCAATGTATCCTTTACCTGAAAAGAGTATCTTCATTTCTATGCTAAGAAGAAAATTTGTGCCCTATTCTGAGTTTAGCTATGACTAATAATTTAAATTGCAGTTAGTCTAATTTTTATATTGTAAAGTAGGGATGAATAATACTTTTAGAGTAAATATGAGAATGGAGAAGTTTCCTATTATATTATCAATAAAACAGGTTAAAATAGAGATAATAATAACAGCAAGTAAATAACTGTCTAGGACTGTAAGTGATACAAAAGGGTTTCACATGCAGGTTTTTTATGCTTATTTTTTAATTTGACATTACAACACACTGAAAAATGTGATAAGTAATAAATAGTACAGTTAAGGAAACTTAGAGACTTAAAGTGACATAATCAAGGTCACATATTTAGGAGTAATAAAAACCTTTATTAAAATAAGGTCATCCAACACTACTCACCAAATGTCATTCCATAAATTAAAAATAATAGCTAAATACAATTAACATTATCTAAATATTTTTATCTTCATTCATAAAATACCGTTTCTTTAATCATTGAAAAATAGACCATTTAAACCTGAAATGTCTTATAGCCCAGTCTCTCACCCTAACTAAAGATCTTTTCTACAATGTATCAAATGGAGGGTCCTTTGACTTCCTCTTAAACTCCAATGTCAGGTAGCATTCCACTTTATATATGACAACCTGTTCCACTGTTAGTTTGAGTTACCCTAGTGGCTGTGGAAACAATATTTTCTTCTCTTTAGCTTCAAAGCACCTATAGCATTTGCACTCTCTGTATGGCACCCAGCCTAGTGTTATGTTTTCCAGACTTACTCTGGCCCACTGGAAAACACAGATCAATGATGGCTCTGCATATATTTTAAAACAGGTTTCCCTTTGGTTTTCTCTTCTCTTGGATAGATTTCTCCAAATCCTCTTTTGAGAGAGTTACTTCGTTTCTCTCTAGACTCAGCATCTCTTTCTTTCCTAATTGTAGAAAGAACTTCAGGTTGAAATTTCAGCTCTCTTCTCTGTGAGACACTTGAAGACTCCCGTACACATCTGAAACCTTCACAATCCTCTTCTGCTCTCCTTCCGGGATGAGAAAATTGAAGCCCAGAACTGTAAGTGACTTGTCTAAGAACACAAAAGTTGTGGTGCATGACTCCTGGATGAATTTCAGTGAATATCATCCTATTGTTATCATGTTAAAGATTATTCCTTCTTAAACTTGCAAATATGAAATGCTAAAAAGTCTGTAGAATGTTAACAATCACTGAAGGAATGTGCTCAGTTGATTCTGTAGTTAAATTGTCATTTGGGGTACCTATTTCTTGGGGCTATACCATGAAATTCTTGCCCTCTGTGGAAAATCACTACAAAGATGATTACCACTGTAACATCCTACAAGTTCATATTATTAGTCAAATGATATGCATTCTACTTCTGGGGAAAATAACTTGAAAGACCATTGTTGGAGCTCTGCTGCTGATCTATGGAATGAATTTAAGGAAACGCCTTGGATGTCTCCCGATTACTAAAATTAGGCTGTCTGGGAGTACTGTGAGAAACAGTATTATGTATTTACAGTGTACTTCTAGGGTTTTGGTACAAAGAAATATTAAATACACAAATATTTATTTAACTGGTATAATAGAGGAATAGGGTGTTTTGATTAATCCTCAAACTTTCTGGCAAATTAAGCATTCATTAGCTTATGTAATAACATTGCTGGAGTAATGCAAATATTTGACGCAGAAAACTTCTTTTATGTGTGTGTAATTGCATGGTTTATTTTTAAACAATGTGTTTTTAGAAATATGGTAATTACACAAACTAAAACCTGGCAGCATGATCGCTGATAAAATCAACATAGGTGAAAAGAGTTTAATTAAGTAGGTATACAAAACAATTAATCCTCCAGTTTTTCCATAAGCAAAAAGCTTAAGTAATTAGTAATAATAATATAAAAATAAAGGAATAAGAAGTCAGACATTTCTGAGTAATAACAGAGGTTTGAAAAGTATTTTTAATGGTTGCAATTAAATGATATTGTCCATCCATTCCTGCTTTATAATCTTAGAAGCTCTGATTAGTATACTTAATTAACATAATCAAAGCACCCCTCTAAAAAATTTTTATCCTTCAAGCATGAAGATCATTAAAATATCTAAGAACATTTTTTATTAGAACAATACATGTTCAACTTAGAAAATGAGAAATATAGGGAAGCATATCCACAAAAATTAAAATTACCCAAATTCCATTACTCAAATGTGAAGAGTTAGCATTTTGCTTTATATCCATTCTGTCTTTACCTGTGTCTATATATAAATGTAGTACGTTAATTTGAAAAACTGGGGTCATATTGACAAACTGGGGTATGTAATGAAGTATCACTTTTTTTCTCACTTAGGAAAATACTATAAAGACTTTTCAATTTCCATATTATTGAATAATATTGAATTATTGAATAAAAATGCTGAAAGATATCATTGGTACATTTATGCTCTAACAAGTCAAATGTGGTGTGCCTGGAATTTTTTTTACTCGTTGTTTTACTTTCCATCTGTTGTTAATATTAAGACTACTATGGTAGATAGGACAATAGTCCCCCAAAAATGTCCTTGTCCCAATTCCCAAGAGCTGTAAATATGTTACCTTGTAGGGCAAAAGAGACTTTGCAAATGTGGTTAAATTAAGGATCTGGAGATGAGAAAATCATCCTGGGTTATCCAGGTTTCCCCAATATAATCACAAGTGCTATTTTAAGAGGGAGCTCTTGTCCTTGCAGAGGGAGATGGGGTTATAGGCCAAGAAATGCAGGCAGCTTCTGAGATGCTCAAAAGGCCAGGAAATGGATTCTCCCATAAAGTTTCAGAAAGAATACAGCCCTGCAGACCCTTTATAGCCTTCTAACCTCCAGAACTGTAAGATAATAAGTTTGTGTGGCTTTAAACCACTAAGTTAGTTGTACTCTGTTAAAGCAGCAACAGAAAACTAATACAGCTACTTTGTGCTGTTGTTATTGCTAAATTATCATCATTTGTTTATATTTTCTGTTTTATTACTTGCCCAAAGCAAGAAATAGGTAACCTAAATCTGTTAGACTATAAATGCATTTGCTTTTTTACTTCTACATTCATGAACGTATAACAGTCTTGACAGCAGTCAGAGACCATCTGTGGTTATTACCCAAGCTAATAAAATCATAAGCCTTACATCAATAGAAGAAATAGATTTAAATACACATTTTGAGACACAGAGACTCAAAGATCTTTAGCTAAGGGAATTCAGAGACTATAGAATATAGGTACAACTAAGTTTTTTCATGAGAAATACTTTACATTTTTGAAGAACTGATGCACATTTAGGTGAAAGTTTCATTTCACTGAACTTTAATTCGGTTTTATGGAGAAGTTAAAAAAGGGCTTAACTAGCGGTATCACAGGTATGAAACAGAAAAGTTTAGTCATAGCATTTCCACTAGGACAGGTAGAAAAGCTGTCCATTACCTGGAGAAAAAAATGTCCCACAGAATAACTGATTGGAGGAAGGCACTCACCAGTTTTCCTCAAGTGGACTTTACAGGCTTGCTTCACGAAACAAATAACACGTGCGAAGAAAATGCCATACCTCACACAATGTATTAAGCCTGTATTTTACAGACTCCCAGTGCAGCATTCAGGCACTGAATCAATCCCGCTGCACAGCAGATGCTGCTTTGGAATCAATCAGTACGATGCCCTGCACCAATTTCTTTTAGGACCTTGTTAAAGTGAGAGTGACACCCTTCTTTGAAAGGGCCCCTAATGTAACTGCTTTCTTTAATAAACAATGAAATGGAAGATTATGGATACCAAGAAACAGAATTCTGTTAAACAGATTGTCTACTTACACCTTCAATACTTACTGAGACAATTCAAAATAACATTCAACCCAATTCTACTGGTGAGTCTTCTTTTCTCAAAATTTTGAACAAACATAGAGTGTTATGTTAGTGCAGGTTCTCTGAGATGCAGACATAAAGATAGGATTAAATGTACAAGAATTGTAATGGGGGACATGCCTACGTAAAAGAAACAAGCAGGGGAGCTGAAAAAGGCTGGGAGAAGCTAAAAGTCTGACCTTAAGTGAAGGAAAGAGTGAGAAAAGGCTGGGCGCGGTGGCTCATGCCTGTAATCCCAGCACTTTGGGAGGCCAAGGCGGGCGGATCACGAGGTCAGGAGATCGAGACCATCCTGGCTAACACGGTGAAACCCCGTCTCTACTAAAAAATACAAAATATTCGCCGGGCGTGATGGCGGGCGCCTGTATTCCCAGCTACTCGGGAGGCTGAGGCAGGAGAATGGCGTGAACCCGGGAGGCGGAGCTTGCAGTGAGCCGAGATGGCGCCACTGCACTCCAGCCTGGGAGACAGACTGAGACTCCGTCTCAAAACAAAACAAAACAAACAGTGAGAAGAGGTTTTGTGCAGGTATATCCCAGACTACAGTGCAGTTGAAGGCAGGTTTGACAAAGCTATAGGCACTCCTGGAACCAAAGTCAGCAAATAAAGGACTCCTTTGTATCCCAAGAATGGGTCTACCTTAGCATTCCACTGCACTTAGTCATTAGCTAGGAAGAGCATCAGCGTAAATGGGGTGATAGGTTCCTAATCACAACTTTTGGGGTGCTGGGTCAATCGTGCTCCCTGGAGTAGGAGTTCTGGAGCCACATGCTTGGGGCTGTCATAATCTATACCTCACACTGTACAAAGTACACTTCTCACAAGTTTGGGGAACAGTTCACCAGTTTTCCAAGAGCCATTCATCCCGAAGAAAAACTCAGAAGAAGAAAAGTGAGATGAACTAAAGCCACTGTCACTGCAAACTATCTTGGAACTCCTCCTCACCCTCCTGCACTTTCCACTCTAAATTCCTTCAGCTTTGCCTAAGATCTTAAAGGATTACCTGGTGGGGGGATACAAGTCTACACACCTGAAGATTCTGAATATTTGGCAGTAATATCTTTCTCAGTTCAGGGTTGCTGCCCACATCTATTCACAGTTACAGTGGGACAGGGTATAGCAGGAAGCATCCCAGGGAATCATTTGGGTTCCATGTGCATGCCTCCATGCCCACATTCAGTGCCTCCTCATGATGATTGGGGTCAATTGACCCAGGAATATGGTGACTCTTTCTTTCGCCTGATGGTCCCTGGGCACTAAGAGTCCAAAGCATCCTCAAAGAGGACATAACTTTTTTTTTTCTTTTTTTTTTTTTTGAGACAGAGCTTTTCTGTCACGGGCTGGAGGCATGCAATCTCAGCTCTCACTGCAGCCCACCTCCCGGGTTCACGCTTCATTCTCCTGCCTCAGCCTCCCGAGTAGCTGGGACTACAGGCGCCCGCCATCACGCCCGGCTGCTTTTTCTTTGTATTTTAGTGAGACGGGTTTCACCGTGTTAGCTGCTACAGGATAGTCTCGATCTCCTGACCTCGTGATCCGCCCGCCTTGGCCTCCCAAAGTGCTGGAATTACAGGCGTGAGCCACTGCACCCGGCCAAGAGGACATAACTTTTAATTCCATTGAGCCCTTGCTGTGAATCACTTTGTAAGAATGTGTCCTGTTTGGGGACTAAAATGTGCAATCCTGCAATTTAAGGGAACGAGAGCCACAAAGTACCCTGGCAAGTGATTTGAAGATGAGTTATAGACCATTCCTCCTTCTACTCCTCAGTTCCCAGACACATGTATCTTTCCTTTTAGGGAAATATTGCCCTATAGAGGTCCTTGATTTAATAAACTGCATTCTGAAGGGTAACATGCCATCTCCTCACAGTGTTGCCTCCAAACTTGCATTCCAATTGTGCCTTGGAAGACTGTCCCGGCATCTATGTAGTAGGTGATATGGCCAGTGGATTCCATGGTCATGAACTCACTAACATATCTTTTTCATTTTAAAGTAGGAGCACAAACGCTATACTGTATGGGATTTCATGCTTGTGGATCAGGAAGTCCATAAGTCCCTACATCACAGTGCTGGCTGAGGTGCTGCAAACAGAAAAGGCAAACCTATATCAAGAATAAATATCTATGTCTGTGAGAATAAATCACTAACACTTCTAGGATTGAAGGGGGGCAATTTAGTCAACTTACCACCAAATGCTAGTTGGTCTTCTCAAGAGACAGTGCTGTATCATGGGCTCAGTGGTTGTTTCTGTTTCTGACCAATTAGACATTCAGAGGCAACAGCAGCTGAAGCAGCCATGATAAGTGTGAATACATGCCTGTAGGTCTACTCCTAGCATCTGTCTCTGCCTCCATGGTCATTCCATTCATGTTCCCATCACAGACATTTTGAGCTGGCCAATGGTGAAGACTGGCTAACCTCAAATGGTAGAGTTATTCTGCATAATTGGTTATTCAGAACTTCTTCCATGGCAGATAATTTCTGGAGGGCATGAACATGTGATATGAAAATCTTCACATTTTCTATCTACATGCCTCTACCCTGAACTCCTTGTCTCCTACTTTTCAGTCATTTTCCTTTAGGGACCCCCTTCCAGATGGTCAGGCCATTGGCTACTTCCTAGGAATGTATCCATCTTCTCATCTTGAACCATTTCTCTTTTTTTCTGATGTTTTTGTTAAATTCAAGGGGTACATATGCAGGTTTTTTACATGGGTAAATTTCTTATCACTGAGGTTTGGTGTATGAATGATCCTGTCACCTAGGTAGTGAGCACAGTTAGTTTTTCAACTTTCTTTCCACTCCTACTCTTTTCTGTCTAGTAGTCCCCAGTGTCTATTGTTCCCATCTTTGAGTCTGTGTGTACTCAATGTTTACCTCCCACTTCTAAGTGAAAACACATGGTATTTTGTTTTCTATTCTTTTATTAATTTGCTTAAGATAATGGATTTCAGCTGCATCAATGTTGCTGCAAATAACATGATTTCATTCTTTCGCGTGGCTGCATAGTATTCCATGGTACATATGTACCACATTATCTTCATCCAGTCCACTGTTGATGGGCATTTTGGTTGAACCGTTTTTCCTTCCACACAAAGTGGATAATCAAGTGCACTCCTCACAGCTTCACCTATTTATAACCCAAACGTGGGATTTTTTGACCCTTTTCGGTTGGTAAGAGGAGACCCCACTAATGGCCATATGAACAAGCTGTGGAAAGGTCATTTGTGTCACAGGGCTGGGTGATGTGAAGATCTAGGCTGCCTCCTCATGAAGATTACTCATGCCCTCTGGATATCACCAGGCTTGATCTAAGATGTATAATTTCCAGCTTGCCTACCACTGGGATCATCCAGGCATATGGTCACATGATAGGTTAAGCATTTCATATCTAGCAGGGTCTAGTAAACTGCTGTATTAGTCCATTTTCATACTGCCATGAAGAAGTATCCAAGGCTGGATTTATAAAGAAAAGGAGGCTTAATGAACTCACAGTTCCAAATGGCTGGGGAGGCCTCACAATCATGGTGGAAGGTGAAGGAGAAGCAAAGACATGTCTTACATGGTGGCAGGCAGGAGAGCACATGCAGGGGAACTGCCCTCTGTTAAACCATTAAATGTCATGATACTTATTCACTATCAAGAGAACAGCATGGGAAAAACCCACCCCTGTGATTCAATTACCTCCCACTGGGTCCCTCCAACATGTGGGGATTGTGGGAGCTACAATTCAAGGTGAAATTTGGGTGTGGACATGACCAAACCATATCAAATGCCTAGAGCTCTTTTGCAAAGGACATACAACTCTTTGTCGGTGGAATGCATGACCTGAAGTCTAGAATCCCAGGGGTCTTTAATGTGATTGTCACACTAGATCATTCTATTTAGCTCCATACTGCATTTTTTCTCACCACTGATACTTCCATCAACATAGATGTGCTGTATTGTTTGGGCCAAGTAGTGGGGCTGATTGCACTGCAAAGTGGATATGCTACAGTACCTTTACTTCTCTTGGCCCCACTCAAAGATAGCAACCCTCTATGTCACCAGGTATATGTGCCAGAGCAATATTTGTAAGCATAGAAAGTGTTTTCTCCATAGCACTCTTGCTGGCCTTCCGTTTACTTGCTTCTAGGAATACCGGGCTATATTCACCATCTCCACAATGACTTTACCGATCATAGTGATTATTCTAGCTTTCTGGCTTGTGATAATTAAGCAACACCACCTGGCCTGTATTACTGTGGAGCCTGACCATTCCCATAGATGCTAATAAGCCCAGCTCTGTGGCTGCCCCTCCTACTGTCATCACTGGCCTATATACACTTCTTGGTGATGCTGATGCCTGTCTCACCAGCATATTCCTGATGACCTTAGTAAATGGTGTATTATCTGGGATCTCTCTTGGAGCCCAGACCTCTGGTGGGTCTTCTGGCCATACAAAATATATCCATACCATTATGCCCATTTCCCTCAATCTTTTTATTCTCTCACCTGCCATCTGCCATGCAGCATGTTAAATTTCATGTCCTAAGAAATGAACACTTGCTTATCTTGCTTTAGAATCCAGTCATCTAATCAAGTACCATCAAAATCCCAAAATACTCCCTTTATCTATTGCTCTATGCCAATGTCAGGGCTGATAAAAATGACCTCAACCAGTTCTTGTTATTCTTTAGGTTAATTATTCTCAACTGCAGACATCTTTTCCCTCGAGCAACATTTGGAAACATCTGGAGACATTTTTGTTTGTCACAACCAAGGATGTCACAACCGGCATCTCATGGGTAGAGACCAAGGATCATGCTAAACATCCTATAATACACAGGAAACCCCCCACAAGGAAAACAAAATATTCAATCTAAATTGTCACTAGTGCCATGTTTGAGAAGACCTGTTTTACATGTATAGTCTTTTACTTCCCTTTTCAGAGCCAGCATGTCCCAGTCAGGTGATGCTGGGATTTAACCCTAATTATCAGCCCAGCAGTCAAGAAAGGAAGTGACTGAAGGTTCTGAGAGGACACCTGTTTCCTTGTGTCAGAGGAAAAGGAGGCTTCTGCAGCATCTTTCAGCAAAGTAGAATTCCTAACCCTTCCTTACTAAAGGATGTTTGGTCAACTCTGCAAACATAGAAGGCACAAGGAGGTTTGTGGAGTCAACAACCTCAGCAGCATCTATCTGGCTCCTGTCCTAGTTTTCAAATCCCAGGGTCTTCCCTATCAGGTTCCTGAGTTTCACATAACAGAAATGCTTTGGCTGAGAGTTCAAACATCTCTGGAGCTCTGCTACTCTCACAATTAGGTCTTCACCCTGCCATTCGATTATGTCTGCCCTTCCACCACAGGTAATGACTTTCTGTTTAGACATTACTATCAAGGCTCTCTGGTTCTCACATTCAGATATTTAATTGTTTGTTAACAGCCCCTTGTGCCAATGTTAATACAACATAGTAGTAATCACCCAGCTCTGCTGTCTTTGTAAGCATTATTCTCCCCATGTTTTCAAAATGCCTGCATTCCATCAGTACCATTATCTAGTCATCACCAGTGAAAATTTAGAAACTGAACTACCCCCTCGTATCAAGGACTATTCATTCCCCACCTACCAAAACAAATCCCAATCTTCATCCAGGCATCATCTTCTTCACCTGTTTGGTGGTGGGTGTGATCCCCAATCCCCATCTTACTGTATATTTTATCAGACTTTGCTTGGTTCCACTAGTCTGGCTTCCCCAAAAAGCAGACATCAAGACGGGATTAAACATGAAATGGATTTCTTAGAGAAAATAACCACATAAAGGCAAATAGAAAGGGAGAAAAAGAATGGGAGAGCCCCTAGACCATGATGTGAATCTGCCTCCGTGTGTGGAAGAGAGGGAGGGGAGCCTGCAGTTTTCACAACGTTTGTGAATTTTTTTCAGGCCAAACTTGGCCAATAAAAGATTCACCTGTCTCCCAAAAAGAGGTCTCTGCCTTAGTATCCCTACCTCACTTGGTCATTGGGGTGGAGTCGTCCATGGGAGGCAGGCCTCTGCACAAATGCAATATTAGATTTTAATTTGCAGCTGCATCTAGGGCACTCAGCCAATTATACTTCCTGTGGTAGGATATCGATGAGGCCATTCTTGTGGGCTCCACAGTGGCCAAAACAAAGTTAGCATCTGCGGACACAATCATGCAACTACATCAAAGAAGGAAATGTTACACCCAATAAGAGAGAAATGACAGGCAGTGATTATAGCCAATCAGAACTTCGTTTCCTCATCTGATGTACTCAGGGGCTATTTCAATGGGCAGCACCCTGTGTGCCTTTGTCCTTTTGCTCTCTTGAATTGCAACTAAGTATCAGTAATTGAGGATAATTTCCAGAAAATGTGAAGGTTCCCAAAGGAATTCAGCAAAGATTACATAGTCCCTTTATGCATTGTGTTGCAATTTATAACTCTCAGACACAAGCACATAGACCTTGATATAACTAATTTAGTTAACATTATTTGTTAATTGTTAACTTTATTTTTCCAAGGGTAAGGAAAAAAGCTATTAATTATATTATAAATATCAAAGATTCTTTTTAGTTTATTAAATGGAATTTGTCCAAGAATCTTCAAAAACAAATCCCAATCTTCATCCAGCTAGACATACCAGGTATTAGAAACATGTGTTCTAAATTCCAACTCTACTCCACCATTTAGAAGTTGTGTGACTGAAGATGAGTGAAACTTCTCTAAGACTTAGTTTCTTCAGCAGTTGAATAGGAATACTAGTAGTATTCCCCTGCTATAGCTAAGGTGGAAAATGAAATAATGCATATAAGTCTAGCTAAGTGTTTGGCATATGCTTACCTCTCAATAAATCTAGCTATTGTAAATGTAACTTGATTAGCTCACTTCTCTTCTATCTCAAAAGAAAATGGTTGAGAAATATTTCTTTTTTGAGATGCAGTATAAAATAGTGAAGAATGGTACAAAGATATTTAAAAAGCATGGGCTTTACAATTCTAAAGACCAGAATTTGAATCACATTTCAACCCCCTGAAGTTCACTGACACATAGCAAATTAGTTAAACTATCTGATATTTTCCTCATCTGTAAAATAAAAGTAATAATAATATCTGTATGGCATGGTTGTTTCAATAATTAACTGAGATAATAAATGTATTTAAAATTCCTACCTCCAGTGCTTAGCACATAGCAAGCACTTAATACATATTAGTTATTATCATTTGCTATTCTTGATTGTATAATATGATATCTTCATGGTCAATGAGATGAGCAGGACCATCTATTCCTCAAGTGAATAAGTGTAAATTATTATACTCAAAGCTTTTATCGTTAAAAAACATACGTGGTTCAGCCTCTTCCCTTGTTGCTACTTGTAACTCAAGTATAGAGTAGTCACAGCTGTCATTCTCACCAGAGTCAATGTGCCTTTTGCTGTGGCTTCATTCCTTTCTTCTTAAATTTGACTTCCAATCTGCTAGGTGCTTGGTAACCAGATATTCAAATTTAATCCAACTGTACATACAATAAGAAGAAATACATTGTGAATGAGGATCTGAGAGACATTCCCTACACAGATGGATGAGCTGGAGTATCAAGATCATTTCACTCTCCAAAGGGCCTCTTTACCTACTTCCTGACTCTGCAATATTTCCCCATCAGAGAGTTGAGCCTCAGCTGGGATGTAGTTGCTAACTGCGGTCATGTGTATGTAGAAGATGCCAATAAAGTTAATTGAACACAGTGAAAAAGTTGAATTTAATTAACAATATGGTCCCTCCCCTTTCAGCATAACATAGGCCAAAACGTTTAGAAATGTCAACATTAGGCCGGGCGCGGTGGCTCATGCCTGTAATTCCACACTGTGGGAGGCCGAAGTGGGTGGATTGCCTGAGATTAGGAGTTCCAGACCAGCCTGGCCAACGTGGTGAAACCTCATCTCTACTAAAGATACAGAAAAAATTAATTAATAATTAATTTTTTAAAAATTAGCTGGGTGTGGTGGCAGGTGCCTGTAATTCCAGCTACTTGGGAGGCTGAGGCAGGAAAATTGCTTGAACCCGGGAGGCAGAGGTTGCAGTGAGCCGAGATCGCATCATTGCACTCCAACCTGTGCGACAAGAGCAAAACTCCATCTCAAAAAAACAAAAAGAAAAGAAAAGAAAAGAAAAAGTCAACATCATTTTATTTCCATCAGTCACTTCACATATCTGGTCATGTGTCTTTAGTAACTTTGATTTTCTGTACCAACAGAAAAATGAAAAGGTTTGCTAGTCCTGTTGCTTCCTTTATGAGGACACATTTCTGCATCTGCTTTGACAAGTATTGGCATATGAACCTGTCTTTAGTCAGGGCAAACATTCAATATCTCCATGCTTGTTTGGCTTTAAAAAGATTTGTGAAGTGCAAGTCTGGGTATTGTCTGCACTTCATTTTCCTTCTTTCTAAGTGGCATATAATACTAAACAAAAACTGATCAGAGGTTTAGAATTATCCTTGGCCTATTGTGTTTCCATGGTTACAGGTCTGTGTTGTTCATCTTCCAAATTCAGCCTCAATGACTTAACCTGCCTTTGTGACCCATGCTTATTAGTTCTTGATTACCATGTTCCATCTGCATTGGCTGCTTAGTCACACACCACAATCATCTCTGAAGAAGGCAGTCTTCTTATATTGTGATTGAAGCACCTGAACACAGACATCATTTTTTCAATATTTCTCCCCTCACATGACAAAATCCACCCTAAAATAACTGACCCCTTTTCAAGCTACTCTTGCAACATTTCTTAGCTTCTTTTACCAATGTTATTACTTTACACTTCTCTGCAATGTATGATCCACTTTTCTACCTTCTTATGTAACCAAAGTATGACTTGTTTGTTTGTCTTGCTACTGGGATGATGAATGGATTAATACAATAAGTAAAACAACGAGGTTGTGCTGCCAACTAAGTAGAATATTATAACACTAATTAATAGCAAATATTTTGAAAATAAAAATGTAATTCAACTCATTTGGAGTGCTTACTGACCTTTGTGCGTAAAACTTGGAAAATATTTAATAAGTATGTACATAAAGTAGATAAAATCGAATTCTCAAAGGAAGTTAACTGAAAAGCATTCAATGTCAGATAAGATTTGGCACCTTGCATGTAACTCTAGCAACAACAATAACAAGAAGGCCAGGCTCAGTGGCTCATGCCTGTAACGCTATCACTTTGGGAGGCAGAGGCAGGAGGATTGCTCGAGCCCTGGGAAAGGAGTCCCTCCTGGGCAATATAATGTGACCCCCATCTCTACAAAAAGTTTAAAAATTAGCCTAGCATAGCGGCATGTGCCTGTAGTCCCAGCTACTCAGGAGGCTGAGGCAGAAGGGTTGCTTGAGTCTAGAAGATTGAGGCTGCAGTGAGTTGTGATTATACCACTGCACTCCAGCCTAGGCAACAGAGTGAGATCCTGTCTTAAAAAAATTAATTAAAACAATAACAAGAAAAATAACAATATCTTAAGTAAAATAGCTTATTTCTCTCATTAAAGAAAACTAAAATTAGGCAGTCCACGAAGGGATGGCAGCTCCATTGTCCTCAGGCTTTTGGTACCTTGCTGCCACCAAATCCTTAGCAGACAAGTTCAAGATCCAGTATGGCTGCTGGAGCTCCAACTCTCATATCCACATTCCAGGCAACAAGAGAAAAAGGGTCTCCTTGTAACTTCATTCATTATGTGTGCTTACATATTGGCCAGAACTCAGTTGTATGATCACAAGTAATTGCAAAGCAGGCTGGAAAATGTCTCTTAAATGGGCTACAAGTGACTGATATAGTTTGGCTATGTCCCCACCCAAATGTCATCTCGAACTGTAGTCCCTATAATTCCCATGTGTCATGGGAGGGAACTGGTGGGAGGTCATTGAATCATGGGGGTGGTTCCGTCCATGCTGTTCTCATGATAGTGAGTGAGTTCTCATGAGATCTGGTGGTTTTATAAGAGGCTTTTCCCCCCACTTCACTCTGCACTTCTCCTTGATGCCACCATTTGAAGAAGGGCGTGTTTGCTTCCCCTTCCGCCATGCTTGTAAGTTTCCTGAGGCCTCCTAACCCTGTGGAACTGTGCATCAATTAAATCTCTCTCCTTCATAAATTACCCAGTCTCCGGTATGGCTTTATTAGCAGTGTGAGAATGGACTAATACAGTAAATTGGTACCTGTATAGTGGGGTGCTACTACACGGATACCGAAAAATGTGAAAGCAACTTTGGAACTGGGCAACAGGCAGAGGTTTGGAACAGTCTGGAGGGGTCAGAAGAAGACAAGAAAATGTGGGAAAACTTGGAACTTCCTAGAGACTTGGGGGGCTCAGAAGACAAGAAAATGTGGGAAAGTTTGGAACTTCCTAGAGACTTGTTGAATGGCTTTGACCAAAATGCTGATAGTGATATGGACAACAAAGTCCAGGTTGGGGTTATCTCAGATGGAGATTGGGAACTTAAGTAAAGGTCACTCTTGCTATATAAGCTAACCTTTTGAAATGGTTATAATTATATTCCCATTTTACAGAAAACTAATTTAATGAGGCAGATAACTTCACCAAAGTCATAGAACTATTAAGCTGTGAAGCCAGGATTCTAATTCTCACTCTGACGAGGAAGTTTCTGTTCTCACTATATCATTTAACTGCTTTACTTACTGTACTTGTTTTTTTTTTGTGCTATTTTTATATAAAATGCTTACCCCGTGCCTTATGCTTTTCTATCCAATTACATTTTTTTCTACCCATTTTCCAACCAACATTAAATAAATAACGTAGCCTTTCTACTTAGAAGCAATCTAGGGTTAGTTGGTGTGTTTATTGTCTTATTCTCCCTCTTCACTGCCTAATTTCCTTGCATAAAGTAGGTTTTCATGAAATAATTAAGGGAAGACTAAAGGAATGCTAGAAGAAGGTAATTGGTGATACACTGGCAAGTGGTTTCCTATGAGTGGTTTCAGGCACATGGGGAGAAATAATTTATAAAGTGTAAGCATAAATAAAAAGTATAAATGTTGAGCGAGTCTACACCCTTGAGTTCTACATTAAAAGATTAGCAGTTAAATAAAGACCATAAGGATTCTCAAGGCTTTGTGCAATTTTGGTTCTGATTGTTTGGTTTTGTTTTGATATGATCATTTGGGCCTACTGAACATACTTGAGGGTAGAAAAATCCTAAGGAGATAGAGAGAGAGAAATAATGTTTGCAAGGAAGAGGACAAAACATGAAAGTAATCCCAAAAGAAGTGGGACAGCATAAGATGAGAGTGGCAAATGTTGAACAGAATCTCAGCAAAAAAAAAATCCATTTTCCTGAACTATATGGAAAGAGAGATGCAGGAAGAATGATTAACCTTCTTCACAAAGACTTAGTTAGGCACTATTGTTAGTTGAGGCATTGAAGATCGGAGAGGAAATATAAATGAAAGTGAATGAAAGAGGAAAAAATGTTGGTGTCCAACCAAGATGTGACTCATGGCTGTGGACTAGACATGAGAAGCTAAGGTATAGAAAAAACATCAAGCATATTGTTGAAGGTGGGAAAGTCAGTATGGTAGCAAGAATAATATTGAAGTAGCTGATCAAGAAGTCACAAGGGTAAAGTGAGGCTACTAATGTGAAAGGGAGCAAAGAAAATGGATGAAGATAAAGGGTTACTGGAAGCAGAGTTAGGGTATCTGGAGAAGGAAACTGGAGTGAGTGGGAGAGACGAGAGGTAAGTAGACTTTTTTTCTGATAAACGGTCTTTAGTTAGGTCATTGCATTCCAAGGTAATTTTTTTAAATGTGCTATTTTAGTGATGACAACAGAAAAGAGAAAGAAGAACATCCTGTACAGATTTAATCTTTGAAGTTATTCAAAGCAACAGCATATCTTTATTATCATATTTCATAATCACAGAGTCATTATACCCAACTGACATTTTTCTCAAGTACTCCTTCTATTTTCCTCATCAGTACTACATTTACTTCCATGATGCTGTTTACAAACTTACCTCTTTGGTTAAATTAAATCTAGAAGTATTGCTTCAAAAAATAATGAGTTAGTCAGTATATACTCCAGACACAAAGCTAAACTGCCACCAGTGGCAACATTTAGTTGTGTTAATGCAGACGCTAGATTTCTCCATGAAGACATTCTTATATTTTCAGTATAATTATAGCATTTCTGTTGAATCATTTCCCCAAGACGGATGGATTTTCAATCATCTGTTCACATTCCCTTGTCTGGTCCTCTTTGTAGTAATGAGCACACATTTTTAAGAACTTAGAAATATCCCTAGGAAAGCCTAAGATAACATTATAAAACTTCAATAGATAATTCAATAAAATGTTCCCTAGGCTCTCATTATGATCTAGACACTTGAGGGCAGTGGAGATACAATAGTGCACAAAACAAAGTTTCTGTTCTTGTGACACTTCTATTCTGATATAGAGAACAGACACACTAAATAAATAAGTTAGTATATGGTATTTCAGATGATAATAGGTGTCATGAGCAAAGAGTAAGAAGAGAAAGATAGGTCCGGTGAGGTGGGAATGAGGACGGAGAAAATGATATCTTTTTTTCTAGACAATGTGAAGGCCTCCTTGTGAAGGTGATATTTGAACAAAGATTAGGAATCAAGACAATAAAGTAGATATCTGAAGGCGCAACTTAAGTGGAACTGGGAATAACAAATTAGACTCTAAGAGACCCTGAAGTTGGACTCCGCATAGTCAAAGAAATGATAGGATGCAAGAAAGGAAGCTCTTAAGATGGGAAGCTATTGGAGGATTTTGTGCAGAGAAGTAACATGTTTGAAGTACATTGTAAAAGGATTTCTCTGGACATTGTGTTGAGAAAATACAGCGGATGGGCAAGAGTGAAATCAGAGAGACAGTAGAAAGGCTACTGCAATACCCTTGAAGTGAGAAAGCATGGCAGCTTGTTCCAGAATAGTAGCAACAAAAGAGGTAGGAAGTGACAGATTTCTGGGTATAGTTTGAACATTCATATTTGCCAATAGGTGTAATGTGGAATATAAAAGAAACAAGAAGTCAGAAATTATGCCAATATTTTGGCATGAGCAACTGGAAAGTTGGAGTTGCCATTTGCAGCAATGAAGATGACTGCAGGAGAAGCAAGTTGATGCTTTTCTATTGATAGAAAATTACACTTTAAAAAAATCAATTTGAATGTTAAGAAACACCACATAATTTTTCCAGATGACTTGAGTTACTTAGAGGAATAAATACTCAAGGACAGTTTATCCTAGTCCAGTTAAATACACAGCAAAATTGAATACTCATCAAGCCCAAACTCTTGAAACAAAGGCCAATTCTTTGTTTTTTTGTTGTTGTTGTTGTTGTTTGAGTCGGAGTCTTGGTCTCTCACCCAGGATGGAGTGCAGTGGCACCACCTTGACTCACTGCAACCTCCACCTCCCAGGTTCAAGGGATTCTCCTGCCTCACCTTAGCCACCCAAGTAACTGGGATTACAGGTGCACACCACCATGCCCAGCTAATTATTGTATTTTCAGTAGAGACAGAGTTTCACCATGTTAGCTAGGCTGGTCTTGAACTCCTAACTACAAGTGATCTGACCACCTCGTCTCCCAAATTGCTGGGATTCCAGGCATGAGTCACTACTGCAAAGGCCAATTCTTTTTGTTCCAAAGAACAAAGTAGAAGAGAAAAGTCCCACTCCCCACTTCCTCTATCTGTCACTTGTGGTTTTCTGAGAGGTTTCTCTCTCAGCTAGGGTGTCTTCCCTCAGGCTGGGGGACAGAGGCAGTGGATATAAGGCTCATTGTTCCTCTTGGAGTAGGGTTTTATTATGATGCAGTCCAGTAACATTTTCATAGCAAGAGTAGATGGTGAGTAACCAAAAACTGGAGATGACTCTCAAATTTTTATTGAAACAAGGATTTTAGAATCTTTTTTCCTCCTGTTCAGCATCATAAATAAGGATGTGAACCTTGTTTGTCCCATCTACCATCACCTCCCATCCCAGGTTGTTCATTAGTAGCAGGAGTTCACTTCCAATTTGCATATTGATGTCTAAGAAAAATTAAATTCTGATAGAGAATTCTGAGAACATGGCAGAGTAGGAAGCATTAGAAATCTGTCTCCTTACTGAGACAACAATTTTCCTGGAAGAACCTCTCTGACATAACTATTTTGAAATTCTGGAGTCTATTAAAAGTTTGCAACTTCCAGGGGAAGACTGGGATGGTAAATTGTGGCTAATTTCAGTCCATTTTGACTCTAAATACCGTAGCAGCTACTCATTCTGCACCCCTCATCCACATGGCAGGCAGCTGTGTGTTCCTGGAGCAGCTTGCAAACAGCTTGCTGGAGCCAGAATGGGCAGAAAAAAAAAAAAAAAAAAAAAGGTACCCTTTTCTCCAAATATTTGGGATCTGTGCTCTCATTCCTAATTGCTGCTTCTGATCACAGAGGTGCAAAAAGGTAAGTGGCCATTGTTGCTGCACCTCCCCTCATTATTACAAGCTCTTTTCCCTTTCACTGAAGTGACTTCCAGGAGATTTACAAGGCTAGTGCTCTTTACCCCCCATCTATTTTTTTTTTCTTTATTGTCTTTTGAAAGCCAGACTAAAGACTAGGGAATTTTTAAAACACAACTTCATCTAGGGAAAATTAGAAATTGACCATGCATGCCCAGTGAAAGACTAAGGAAAGACCCAAGAGGACCTTAAGTTTATACCTCAGGACAATCCCTAACACAGAGATCACCAAAAAACAATTAAAAAATAAAAATAATCAATAAAACCATAACAAAACCCAGCAAACTTTAGGAAACCTGATTTCTGGAGTTGCCACATTATTAGATTCAGACATTCAGTTTTGACTAAAAAATGTTAAGGAACACAAAGAAATAGAAAAATATGGCCCAGGCAAAGGAGAAATAAAAAAGAAAGAAACAGAAGTAATCTCTGGAAAAGACCTGATAGTAGATATACCAGACAAAGAATTTAAAACAATTGCATTAAAGATACTCAAACAACTGAAGGAAGACATGAAGAAAGAAAAAAAAAGAGAGAAAAAACTCAACAATTTATAAACAAAAAATTGAAGTATCAATAAAGAGATAGAAAACTTAAAAAGAAATAAAAAAGAAATTCTGGAGCTGAAAAGTACAATAACTAAAATGAAAACTTCACTAGAGGGATTCAAAGGCAGATTTAATCAGGCAGAACAAAAGCAGAATTAGTGAACCTGAAGAGAAGACAATAAGAATTTTTTAGTCTGAGGAACAGAAAGAAAACAAATTGAATAAAAGTAAACAAAGCCTAAAGGACTTGTGGAACACCATTAAGTGAACCAATACACATTGGGGGAATACCAAAAGGCAAAAAGAGAGAAAGAGACAGAGAGAATTTTGAAGAATAATGACTGAAAACTTCCCAAAATTGATGAATTACACGAATTGATTAATTACATGAATGTAAACATCAAGAAGCTCAACAAACCTCAAGTAAGATGAACTCAAAGAGAATCTTAAAAGCAGCAAAATAGAAGCACCTCATCACGTATAAGAGATCCTTAATAAGATTATCAGCAGATTTCTCATCAGAAACTTTGGAGGCTAGAAAGCAGTAGCCAATATATTCAAAGTGCTAAAAGAAAAAAAAAACTTGCAAAACAAGAATCCTATATCTGGCAAAATTGTCCTTCAGAATGAGGGAGAAAGTAAGACATTTCCAGATGGAAAAAGGCTGAGGGAGTTTGTAACCACTAGACCTGCCCTGCAGGAAATGCTCAAGGGAGTCCTGCACAGCAAAAGGAAAAGACGCTGTACAGTCACGGAAAACTGTATGAAGAAAAAAAGTTCTTAATAAAGGTAAATACACTAGCAATTACAAAAGCTAATATTATTGTAAAAATGCTTTGTAACTCCGCTTTTTGTTTTCTAGGTAATTTCAGAAACTGGGGTATTTAAAATAATTATTAGCTTAAGTTTTTGGGTACACAGTGTGTAAATATATAATTTTGTGACATCAATAACAAAAAGCAGCGGTGAGGAAGCTATGAAGAAACAGAGTTTCTGTATGTTACTGAAGTTAACCTGGTAGAAATTCAAGTTAGAGTGCGAAAACTTTAGGATTTTAAATGTAATTCTCATGGTAACCAAAAAGAAAATAGTTACAAAATATACACAAAAGGAAATTTAAAACAACATATTATACCAAAAGAAAATCAATTAACTAAACACAAAAGGAAATGAGGGACAAAACAGCTATCTGGCATATAGAGGACAAACAGTAAAATAACCAAATCCCTTCTTATCAGTAGTTACTTGAAATGTAAATGGTTTAAACTCTGCATTCGAAAGACAGACATTGGAAGAATTAATAGAGATACATGATTCAACTATATGCTCTCTATAAGTGACTAACTTTAGATCCAAAGACACAAATAGACTGAAAATGAAAGGATGAGAAAAGATATTCCATGCAAATAGTAATCAAAACAGAGCAGCGAGGGCCATAATATTAGTCAACACACACTTTCAAACAAAAAAGTTTACAAGGGAGAAGGAACATTATATGCTAAGGTAAGTTTTAACATAGAAAGATGCTTATAAAAATTAATAGAAATGCATAGAAAATGCTTATAAAAATTATAAGCATTTACACACCCAATAACAGACCATCGAAATATATGAAGAGAAAACTGACAGAATTGAAAAGAGAAAAAAAAATTCTATAATAATAGTTGGAGACTTTATAGATCCATTCTCAATAATGGGTGGAACAGCCAGACAGAAGATAAAGGAAGCAGAGAACTTAAATAACACAATAAATCAACTAGATCTAACATAGAGATGCAGAACACTCCACCCAACAACAATGGTATACACATTCCTCTCAAATGCTCATGGAACATTTTTCAGAATAGACCATATGTTAGGCCACAATTTGTTCTCAACACATTTAAAAAGAGAGAAATAATACAAAGCATGGTTTTCTTATCAAAATAGGATAAAGTTACAAATCAAAAATAGAAGTAAAACTGAAAAATTCCTAAATATTTGGAAACTCAACAGCACACTATTAAATAGCAAAGGGATCAGAGAAAATATCAGAAGAGAAATGGAAAAATGCTTAGAGATCAATGATAATGAAAACACAACAAACCCAAAAGTATGGGGCAGAGCAAATGCTAAGAAAAGAGCATTTGACAAAATTCAACACCCTTTTATGATAAAAAGTACTCAGCTCAACAAACTAGGAATAGGAGAAAACATTTCTAAAAGGGAAATTTGAAAATATTTACATTAGAAAACAAGAAAGATATCAAATCAACAACCTAACTTTGCAGCTTAATAAACTATAAAAATCAGAACAAACGAAACCCAAAGCTAACATAAGGAAGGAAATAACAAAGATTACTACAGAGATAAATAAAACAATGAATGGCAAAAAAAAAAAAAAAAAAAAAAGGAGAAAATCAATGAAACCAGAAGTTGGTTCTTTGAAAAGATGAACAAATTTGACAAACCTTTAGCTAGATGAAGTAAGAAGAGAGAAGGTTCAAATTGGTAAAATTAGAAATAAAAATAGGGACTTTACTACCCATTCCATAGAAACTGAAAGAATTACAAGTGACTACTATAAACAATTGTATCCCAAGAAGTTGGATAATCTAAATAAAATGGACAAATTCCTAGAAATATAAAATGTAAATCACAAATAAATAAATCTCTGAATAGACTTAAAATAGTAAGGAGATTGAATCAGGAACAAAAAAAAATCTCCTAACAAAGAAAAGCACTGGATGGCCTCAAAGGGAATTCTACCAAACCTTTAAGGAATATCTAATACCAACCATTCTCAATCTTTTCTCAAAAATTAAAGAGGAGGGTAGAGTTCCTGGCAAATTCTATGAGGCCAGCATTACTTTATAGAATACCAAAGCCACACAAAGACACCATAAGAAAACTACAGACCAATGTCTCTTATGAGCACTGATGCAAAAGTCCTCAATAAAATATTACTAAAGCAAATTTGGCAGCATATTAAATGATAATACACAATGATCAAGTGGTATATTTTGTCTTAGATGCAAGGATAGCTCAACGTTTGAAAATCAGCTAATGTAATACACCAAATTAACAGAAAGAGGGGGAGAAGATAACCACATGATCTAAGAAAAAAGTATTTAACAAAATTCAACACCCACTATGATGAAAAATACTAAATAAACTAGGAATAGAAGGAAACAATCTCAATATAATAAAATCCATGTTTTGGCTGAAACTGGTGGCTCAGCCTGTAATCCCAGCACTTTGGGAGGCCAAGGAGGGTGGATCACCTGAGGTCAGGAGCTCGAGACCAGCCGGCCAAAACAGCAAAACCTCGTCTCTACTAAAGATACAAAATTAGCCGGGTGTGGTGGCAGGCACCTGTAATCCCATCTACTCGGGAGACAGAAGCACGAGAATTACTTGAACTGGGAGGTGGAGGTTGCAGTGAGCTGAGATCGTGCCACTGTACTCCAACCTGGGTGACAGAGTCAGACTCTGTCTCAAAGATAAATAAATAAATATAAAAGACACGTTTGAAAAATTCACAAGAAATATCACACTCAATGGTGAAAGACTGAAAGCTTTTATTTTAAAATCAGGAAGAAAACAAGGATGCCCTCTTTCACCACTTCTATTCAACAAAGCACTGGAAATTTTAAACAGAGGATTAGACTAGAAAAAGAAATAAAAAGACATCCAAATTGTAAAGAAAGAAGTAATATAATCTCTGTTCACAAATATTATGATCTTATAAATAGAAAGCCCTAAATATTCCACACAAAAATGTTAGTGTTAATAAATGAATTTAGCCAAGGAACAAGAAACAAAGCCAACACACAAAATCAGTTTTATTTCTATACACAATGAACAATCTGAAAAGGAAGTTATGAAAGCAATTCCACTTGTAATAGCATCCAAAAAATAAAATAGTAAGAGTAACCAAGCCGATAAAACATATGTGTAATGAAAGCTGCAAAACATTCTGAAAGTCATTAAAGAAGACATAAATAAATGAAAACACATTTTATGTTCATGGATTGGAAGACTTAATATTGTTAAGCTGTCAATACTACTCCAAATGACCTACAGATCCAATGCAATCCCTATCAAAATCCCAATGATGTTTTTTGCAGAAATAGAAAAGCCTATCCTAAAATTTATATCAAATCTCAAGTGACTTCAAATAACCAAAATAATGTTGAAAGAGAAACTATAGCTGGAGGATGTATACTTCCTGATTTTAAACTTACTACAAATATGGAGTAATCAGAACAGTGTGGTACTAGCATAAAGACAGACATACAGGCCACACACACACAGAGCCTAGAAATAAACCATCACATATACAGTCAAATGATTTTTTTTGGAAAAGTGCCAAGAGGAAAGGACAAAGGGCAATCTTTTCAACAGATGCTGCTGGGAAAACTGGAAATCTGCTTGTAAAAGACTACAGTTGGACCCTCACCTAACATCATAAACTAACTCAAAATGGGTAAATGACCTAAGTGGAAGACCTAAAACTATACAACTCTTAAAAGAAAACATAGTACAAAAGCTATTTTGGACAAATTAGACAAACTGGACTTCATAACAAATTTTAAAATGACAACAAAAGACAATTTTAACAGAATAAAAAGGCATCCCAGAGAATAGGAGAAAATATTTGCAAATCGTATATCTGATAAGATATTAATATCCAGAAAGTGTAAAGAACTCCTGACTCAATAACAGCAAAAAACAAAAACAAAAACAAAAAAAAAACACGAATAAAAATGGGCAAATCCATATAGCCAAGACAATCCTCAGCAAAAACAACAAAGCTGGAGGCATCATGCTACCTGACTTCAAACTATACTACAAGGCTACAGTAACCAAAACAGCATGGTACTGGTACCAAAACAGATATATAGACCAATGGAACAGAACAGAGCCCTCAGAAATAACACCACACATCTACAACCATTTGATCTTTGACAAACCTGACAAAAACAAGAAATGGGGAAAGGATTCCCTATTTAATAAATGGTGCTGAGAAAACTGGCTAGCCATATGTAGAAAGCTGAAACTGGATCCCTTCCTTATACCCTATACAAAAATTAATTCAAGAGGGATTAAAGACTTAAATGTTAGACCTAAAACCATAAAAACCCTAGAAGAAAACCTAGGCAATACCATTCAGGACATTGGCATGGGCAAGGACTTCATGACTAAAACACTAAAAGCAATGGCAACAAAAGCCAAAATAGACAAATGGGATCTAATTAAACTAAAGAAGTTCTGCACAGCAAAATAAACTACCATCAGGGTGAACATGCAAGTTACAGACTGGGAGAAAATTTTTGCAATCTACCCATTTAACAAAAGGCTAATATCCAGAATCTACAAAGAACTGAAACAAATTTACAAGAAAAAATGAAACAACCCCATCAAAAGTTGGGCAAAGGATATGAACAGACACTTCTCAAAAGAAGACATTTATGCAGCCAACAGACACATGAAAAAATGCTCATCGATACTGGTCATCAGAGAAACGCAAATCAAAACCACAATGAGATACCATCTCACACTAGTTAGAATGGCAATCATTAAAAAGTCAGGAAACAACAGGTGCCAAAGAGGATATGGAGAAACTGGAACACTTTTACACTGTTGATAGGAGTGTAAACTAGTTCAACCATTGTAGAAGACAGTGTAGCAATTCTTCAACTAGAAACTAGAAATACCGTTTGACCCAGCAATCCCAAAGGATTATAAATCATGCGACTATAAAGACACATGCACACGTATGTCTATTGCGGCACTGTTCACAATAGCAAAGACTTGGAACCAACCCAAATGTCCATCAATAATAGACTGATTAAGAAAATGTGGCACATATACACCATGGAATACTATGCAGTCATAAAAAAAGGATGAATTCATGTCCTTTGTAGGGACATGGATGCAGCTGGAAACCATCATTCTGAGCAAACTATCACAAGGACAGAAAACCAAACATTGCATGTTCTCACTCATAGGTGGGAATTGAACAACGAGAACACTTGGACACAGCGCGGGGAACATCACACACCAGGGCTTGTTGTGGGGTAGGGGGATGGGGGAGGGATAGCATTAGGAGAAATATCTAATGTAAATAACGAGTTAATGGGTGCAGCAAAACAACATGGCACATGTATACATATGTAACAAATCTGCACATTGTGCACATGTACCCTAGAACTTAAAGTATAATTTTAAAAAATGGGCAAAGAACCTAAATAGACATTTCTGTAAAGAAGATATTCGAATGACCAATAAGTACATGAAAATGTGCTCAATACCACTAATCATTAGGAAAATGCAAATCAAAACTATAATGAGATACCACCTTACACCAATTAGTATTGCTATTATTTTTTAAAACTGACAAAATAACAAGTGTTGGAAAGGATGTGGAAAAACTGAAACCCTTGTGCACTGTTGGTGGGAATTTAAAATGCACCACTGTGAAAAACAGTATGGCAGTTTCTTAAAAAATTACAAATAGAATTACCATATAATCCAACAATTCCACTTCTGGGTATATACCCAAAAGATCTGAAAGCAGGATTGCAGAGATATTGTATACCAGCTTGATAGAAGGTTTATTTACAATAGCTAAAACATGAAAGTAACCTAAGTATCCACTGACTGAGGAACAAAGAAGCAAAATATATATAAACAATGAGATATTTTTCAGTTTTAAAATAGGAAGTAAATTCTGACATATGCTACAACATAAATGAACCTTGAGGACATTATGCTAAGGGAAATAAGCCAGTCACAAAAACACAAATATTACTCTCACTTCCATGACATAGAGTATTTAAAATTGTAGAGATAGAAAATGGAAAGGTGACTGTCAGGGGGCTGGGGGAGAAAGGAATGGGGAGTTATTGTTTAATGGGTACAAAGTTTCAGTTTTACAAGCTGGAAAGAGTTACAGAGAGATGGATGGTGGTGATGATTGCACAACATTATAAATTTACTTAATACCACTGAACTGTACACTTTAAATGGATAAAGTGGCAAATTTTATGTTATGTATAGTTTACCATAATAAGAAACTTTGAAAAACTCCAATACTAATGGATAACTTTTTCTTATTATCTCAACTGGCTTACCTAATAAAGCAAAGTTAAGTGATTCAGAAAGTAAAACTGCCGCTACATAAAACGTGTACATGCTTTTCTTCACATCAAATACTGTATTACTAACCTAAAGATCTTTCATTCCTCCTGTTCTATTTCCCTCTTTTCCAAGAAAGACTGTCTTTAAAATATTTAATAAAAAAAAAAAAAATCCCCAAGTTAGAAATGCTCAGTCTTAGCTCAACTAGTCAAGGTAATATTAAGCAAAAAGAACAAATCTGGAGGCATCAGGTTACTAGGCTTCAAACTGTACTAAAAGCCTACCGGATCTAGAACAGCATGGTACTGATACAAAAACAGACATATAGACAAACAGAACAGAATAGAGAGCTGAGAAACAATACCACATACCTACAACCATCTGATCTTTGACATAGTCAGCAAAAACAAGCAATGGGGAAAGGCTTCCCCATTTAATAAATGGTACTGGGATAACTGGCTAGCCATATGCAAAAGATTGAAACTGGACCCCTTCTTTATATCATATACAAAAATCAACTCAAAATGCATTAAAAGTGAAACCTAAAACTATAAAAAAATCCTGGAAGATAACCTAGGCAATATCATTCTGGACAAAGGACCTGGAAAAAATTTCATGACAAAGATGCCAAAAGCAATTGCAACAAAAACAAATATTGACCAAATGGGACCAAATTAAACTAAAGAGCTTCTGCACAGCAAAACAAATTATCAGCCAAGTAAACAGACAACCCACAGAATGGGAGAAAAAATCTGCATCCAACAAAGGTCTAATAACCAGAATCTATAAGGAACTTAAATCAACAAGCAAACAAACAAACAAAAAAAAATTAAAAATGGGTAAAGGACGTGAACAGATACTTTTTAAAAGAGAAGACACATAGACATACGCATGGCCAAGAAGCATATGAAAAAATGCTCAACATCACTAATCATTAGAGAAATGCAAATCAAAACCACAATGAGATACCCTTTCACTCCAGTCAGTATGGCTATTATTAAAAAGTCTAAAAATGGGTCAGGTGTGGTGGCTCACGCCTGTAATCCCAGCACTTTGGGAGGCCGAGGCGGGTGGATCACAAGGTCAGGAGATCGAGACCATCCTGGCTAACATGGTGAAACCCCATCTCTACTAAAAATACAAAATATTAGCCAGGCATGGTGGCAGGCGCCTGTAGTTCCAGCTACTCACGAGGCTGAGGTAGGAGAATGGCGTGAACCCGGGAGGCAGAGCTTGTAGTGAGCCGAGATGGCGCCACTGCACTCCAGCCTGGGCGACAGACGGAGACTCCGTCTCAAACAAAAAAATAAAAGGAAAAAAATAACACATGCTGGCAAGGTTGTGGAGAAAAGGGTATGCTTGTATGCTGCTGGTGGGATGTAAATTAGTTCAGTCATTGTGGAAAGCAGTTTGGCGATTTCTGAGAACTCAAAGTAGAATTACCATTCCGCCCAGAAATCCCATTTAGGGGTATATAGCCGAAAGAATATAAGTTGTTCTACCATAAAGACACGTGCATGTGTATGTTTATCACAGCACTATTCACAATAGCAAAGACATGGAATCAATCTAAATGTCCATCAACTGAATAAAGAAAATGTGGAACATACACCTCTTGGAATACTATGCAGTCATAAAAAAGAATGAGATCATGTCCTTTGCAGTAACATGGACGGAGCTGGAGGCCATTATCCTAAGTGAACTAACACAGGAACAGAAAATCAAATACAGCGTGTTCTCACTTATAAGTGGGAGCTAAACATCAAGTACATATGGACACAAAGAAGGGAACAACAGACACTAGGGCCTACCTGTGGGTGAAGAGAGGGAAAAAGGTGAGGATTGAAAAACTGCCTATCAGGTACTATGCGTGTTACCTGGGTGGTGAAATAATCTGTACAACAAACCCCCATGACATGCAATTTACCTATACACCAAACCTGCACATGCAACCCTGAACCTAAAATAAAAGTTTACTAAAAAAATAAATAAATAAAAGCTCAGCCTTCACAGTCACTCCCTGTTTCCTTTTTTTCTCACTTTGACTTGAGTTGTGGAGCATCTTAAAGGAGGACAGTGTGGGTCAGGCAGAAACCTGGAGATCCTGGTCTGGATACTGATTCCTCAGAAACCCTGTTCATGCTGCCGTGGGAATAAAATTTAATTTATAAACTATTAAGTGACCAGCTATTTCATCTAAGCTATGCATCCTTACTCCTCATTGGGTAGGAGGGTACTTTCTCCTGTTTACCTAGATGCAAATAAAAAAAATAAGCTGATGAATCATACTCAAAATAACAGATCAGTCATGAAAACCTGGAAAGGGATATTGAAACTGTCACGCTGTAGTTTTAACATAATTTGATTGAATCACATACATATGATAATATTTCAATTAATTTGTATCTTTTTGCACCCAATATCTTTCTCCAGGAGGAGATTAAAGGTAGGTATAAGAGACTAAATTTCAAATATCCATATATATATATGAAAAAAAGGAGCGAATACAAAACAAGTGAAAGTTTATGCTAACTGATAGTCAAAATATGTCACTAGTTTGATATAGTCTCCAAGGACTATATGATCTGTTAATAGAAATATTGTAGTATTTATAAGCAAATGAAAGATTGCAAATTACAGGTGGGAAAACTTTTCTTCAGAATTTTATTAGATGTTATACAAAGTCTTTGCTTTTACTAACATAATAAAAAGCATTATTTTTTTTTCACCATGTATATTTTCTAACAAAACTATACAGAAACTCTTAGATTTACAGTCTAAAATCAATAAAAAATATTTCACATTTTAGAGACTTATTTTTATGCTTCTTTTTGTTACACCTCATACTTACTTTTGAAGAGGATTTTTGGCAGAAGAATGGGTATTTCAATAATTTCAATAACTTGCATCATATTCTTAATACTTGTGGGTCATAGGCTACAATAGGAAAGAGCAGAGGCTCTGAGCCCGAATCCCCTCACCTCTACTAGCTGTGCAGCAGGTTCCTCACTGGTAATATAGAGTTAATGACAGTACCTATCTCATAAGATGATTTGCAAGTTAAGTGAAAATACTTATAAAGTAATTAAAAGAGTCGCTGGCACATAGTAAAGCATTCCTTTTGTTAGATTTTATTTTTGATGTGATATTTACACAGAGTAATAAAGATTTCTGTCTCTTCCAGGCAAGTCAAATGGACAATGACTAATCATGACTGGATAGGCTGAATAATGGTTCTGCACTGAGTGTATAAAATATTAAATTTGTGCTTTGTTCTTAAATCTTTAAGTTGTGATAATGAGGTAGGCAACCACTTATATAAAAATAGCCTAGAGAAAATGACCATAAAGAAAACCTAATATGGCAAGATTTTTCCACAAAATAGGAAATACCTTAATCCATCAAATGATCATATCTAAGCTGGGGAGAAAACTGAGAAAATATATTTTTTCCTCAAGGTGGGCAAATATCAAAACTCACATGACATCTTAATCATTATTTCTCTTTAATATTAAAAAAGAATTATTAAATATTCAGAGAATCCCAGAAAAAAACCATAAAGTCTTCCATATCTTAAGCTCATTCCACTCAAGGCTACAACAAGGGGAAAGAAGAGCATGTCTAAAAACATAAAAAAACGAAAGCTCATCTGTCAGAAATAGATCTCATTTCATACAACAGTTATTAGTGGTATGTCAACAAACAAGTATTCTCTAGACAAGTAGAACTAAGTGATAATTAATAGGAAGTTATTCCCTTATTCTTCCTTTGATTGATATAAGACTTAAGACTATGGTTAACGGAACATTTTATTTTTGCTGACAGTGTCTTTCCCTAGTAAGTTGACTAAATAATGTCCTGTTCCTCCCCTAAATCACTCAAAAAAGATTTAGGTAACCATATGTATTTGACGTATTTTCTTATTTCTATTATGCTAGCATCTATACACATTTTAGACTTTTAATTACAGTTGTAATCTCTAACCTGCAACTGAGATTCTCTATGTATTCCCTCCTGCCACATAGCGTAAATTCAGCCTTACAGCCTCCTGATTATCAGAGTCAATTACTCTGGCCATGATGATGATGCCTCAGCTGCTGGTTCTCAACACAAGCAGTATAAAGTGCCCTAGTGGTAGCTATATATTATAGTTCAATGGGACCCTGATCAGTCCCTTTGCAAAAACATGCCCTTATTGGGATTCGGCCCTCCAACCCTGAAGAACCCAGAGTTGCAGGTATATGAAGCAAATAATCTCCGGTAGATTTTTGGGAATAATACTGAGATCATTCCTACTTTGGCTCCCAGATCCATATATTCTTCCTATTTGTGCAATTATGCCATAGATAAGTCTCTAACTTCATGTATATACTACATCCCAAAGGATGGCATTCCATCCTTTTAAATTCTTGCCTCTGAGCTGACTCTGTCACTCTATCTTTAGAAGTATATTTTTTTCTAGATGTTGTGATATGTGATCAGTGGATCCCATGGTCATGGGTCGATTTCTATACCACCTTTGCTGTGATGTGCAACCTCCCACTTGATTTAAATCTGTGCTCTACAAGATTCTGTACATGTGGATCAGGCATTCCATTGTTTCCTACCAGAAAACTTTATCATTCCTTTCTTTTTCTGGTCTATACTTAATGTACCCTTTTTCTCTGGCTAGTTTTAAGAGTTTCCCTTTATCACTGATGTTAAGAAATTTCATTATACTTTGGTATAATTATCTTCATGTTTCTTGTGTTTAAGATTCATTGTGCTTCTTAGACCCATGAGTTGATAATTTTCACAAAATTTGTAAATTTTTTCTACTATTATTTTTAAGTGGATTTTATGTTTTAGAGTAGTTTTAGTTTCACAGGAAAATTTAACAGAAATTAGAGTTCTCTTATACCTCCTGTCACCAAACGTGCACAGCCTTCCCCATTGTCAACATCCTCCACCAGAGCAATACATTTGTTACAATTCATTAATTTACATTAAAACATGATTATTACCCCAAATCCATAGGTTACATTAGATTCGCTCTTGACATTGCACGTCCTATGGGTTTTAACCAAATGCATAATAACATATATCTAGCCTTATAGTATCATACATAACAGTTTCATTGCCCTAAAAATCTTGCCCCTGGTACCCACTGATCTCTTCATTGTCTCTATAGTTTTCCTTTTCCAAAAGGTCATATAGTTGGAATCACAGTGTATAGCCTTTTCAGATTGGTTTCCTTCACATAGAAATATGCATTTAGGGCTTCTTCATGTCTTTTTTTGGCTTGATAGCTCATTTCTTTTTAGTACTGAATAATATTTCATTGTATGGATGTACCACAATTTATTTATTCATTTACCAACTGAATACATAATTATTTTTTAAAATATCTTAAATTTATTTTCTGTTCCTTCCCCTCATCTTATCTCCTTCAAGTACTCCAATAATACATATATTACACTACTTGAATTTGCTCTACAGTTTTGTTCTCTTTTTTCTCAGCTCTTATTTACTCTGAGTCTTATTTTGGACAGTTTCCATTGTTAATTCCTCAAGTTTATTAATCTTTTCATCCATAGATCTAATCTGCTATTAATCCATTTAACTAATTTATGTAGTTTCTTTCATGATTGATCCCTTTTCTTTTTTATCAGGCCTGTCATGTCTGCATCTAGATCTTGCTGGGATTTAACCTTTGTTATCAGCCTGCCACCCAGGGGAGGAGATGGGGCAGCTGCTGTGGGCTGCATTTGTTGCTTTTTAGGGAGAGTATTCTGTAGCATCTTTTAGCATGGAAGATGAGCTAGCTCTTACCGGTGGAATACCTTTGAAATTTCTGAGTGTTCAGTCGTGTTTGTATAACCAAAATTTTCAGGAGCAGACATTCAGATATCTTCTATCCCATGTTTAAGTATCCCAGGTTTTTCAACAAGGGCCCTGACTTTATACTAATAGACCTGCCTTGGTCAGATATTTAAATGGCTCAGAGTCTCAGCAACACCACTAGCTATCAAAATTTCTTTTCATTGCTCAGTTATGTCTACTCTTTGTTCTTTCACTATAAGAGATAAGGGCCTCATTGTAAGCTGCCAAACATGCCTCTTACACTTAGCCTTCAACTGCTTATCAATGGCCCTCAGTATCTTTTTATTTATCTACAACTTAGTAGTAACTAACCAACTCTTTGTAGGTATTGTTCCTTCTGTATCTTTGAAATGACTGAATCATTCTAACTGCACGGACAGTTCATTCAACTGGGATGTTTTCCCGGGCCACCACTTGTAGTATCTTTAGCGACTAGGCCACAAAATTGTGTAAGAGACTATTTCTGCACCAAATAGTACTCACATTGAGGTCTTCTTTGCCTGATAGGATGAGTAAGTCCTAAACCCTAAATCCCATCTTATCATCTGTTTTTTGGACCACTCCTGGTACAACCTGGAAGTACAGACTTCCAAGAAGCAGACATCAGAACAGTATTAGATGTGCAAGAGGTTTATTAGGGAAAGTCATGCAAAACAAAATGGGGAAGAAGCTATAAAAGGCAGAGATAGAATTCAGACTAAGGTGCAAACCTGACATCTACAAAGGAGAAGTGGAGGAAAAAGAGTAGGTAGAAAAATTCTTAAACTACAGTTTTAAGAAAGTTTCGCCAGGGCTTGATAAGATTGTCCTACAGCCAAACTCACACAATCGAGGAGTCCCCCATCTCCCAGGAATGGACCTGCATTAATTCTCCTTCTACTCTTTGTGCTTAGTCGCTAAGTGAGAGCAGTCCATGGGGAGCATGGCTTTTGGTGCAAATGTGTTTGTGAATCTAGGATGGCAGAAGCTGAGGGCACTAGTCAATCAAGTTTCCAACAGCAGGGAATCTGACCAGCACATGTTCATACGCAGAGCTGCCACCACTTCCTTGCTGACTAGTCTATGTAAATGCCTCCCTCTAGAGTTCTGCAAGACACAACCCTCTAGGCATCCCTGACCCCTGAATATCTATGACACAAATTAATCTCTCTTCAACACTTCAAGTTTCATCCCTTCCTCAATCTCAGTGGGATCTCGCTTCCTATGGTAGAGAGAAAATAGGCACAATAAGAAAAGAACTTCTACATGCTATCACCATGTGTATACATCTTTTTCTTGCTGTTAGGGGAAGAACAGGATTTTATACAACAAAAGCCAACTCCTTCTCTTGCCTACTCAAGGTCAAAGTCTCTCTCTCTCTCTCTCCTTGTCCCCCTTGCATCATCAATCCCCCCACACACACTAGATCTAGATCACTTCCATCATATACAAATATGCTGTTGTTAGTCTTCAAAAAAGTTTACCCCCTTTCCCTTCCAGGAAAAAATCAATATATCTGTTTCCCTATACTTTTTTCCATTTCCTATCCTTATATTCTCTCTTGAACCAATCAGACTATTATTCCAGTCAGACTACTATTCCCACAATTCTTTCAAGACAGCTTTTCACATGACGTATTAGTTATCTAGGGCTGCCTTATAAAGTACCACAGACTGGGTAGCTCAAAAACAGAAACTTACTTTCTCATCACCCTGGAGGCTAAAAAAGTCCAAAATCAACACATCATCAGGATAGGTTTCTTCTAAGGCCTCTCTCCTAGGCTTACAGATGGCCATCTTTTTTGATAGGTTTCTCAAATATGGGTGCATGTTTGTGTCCCAATTTCCTCTTTTTATAAGGATACTAGTCATATTGGATTGGGGCCACCCTAATGAACCTATTTTAAGTTAGTTACCTCTTCAAAGACCCTATCTATAATACAATGCAGTTACATTCTGAGGTACTGGGTGGTTAGAGCCTCAGCACATGAATTTTGGGAAGCTCTAATTCAGTCCATAACACATGGTTACCAATAACTTTCATGTTGCTAAAATCCAATGGTCAATTCTCAGGGGTCACCTTACTTCATCAATCAACTACATTTCATATAGCTGACAACTCAGACCCCTGTGACACACTCTTTTCTTCTGCCTTACTGGGCATGCCTTATTGGTCTCCTTTGTTGGTTCTTCATCAGCTTGATCACTAAAGATTGAAGTATGCATGGGCTCAGTTCTCAGAATGCTTATTTATCTACAGTCATTCACTAGGTGATACCATGCAATCCCACAATTTTAAAGAACATCTAGATGTGTAGAGGAGTCCCAAATTTATATCTTCAACCCAAATCTTATCCTTGAACTCTGGATCTATATACTCAACTGCCCACTCATTATTTCCAAAATAATATCTAAAATAGGTATCTCTAATTTAACATCCACAAACTCCTTCTCCTTTCCCTTCCCCAGAGCCCAGAAGAGAGCCAGAATCATGATATTAATCAGATGCTTGATAAATATTTGCTGAATGAATAAATGAACACAATTATAACTCACATAGATTTCTCTTTCCG
Source organism: Papio anubis (assembly GCF_008728515.1). Taxonomy (NCBI): domain Eukaryota; kingdom Metazoa; phylum Chordata; class Mammalia; order Primates; family Cercopithecidae; genus Papio; species Papio anubis. Next base: position 35,583,441 of record NC_044979.1, read on the forward strand.
GAGGAAATTATCAGACTTGTGAAGTATATTAAGACCAGCTAAATGGTGTTTGCTTCCTTTTCTAGTTTGTGAAATTGAAATAGCAAGAAGAAACAGGATGCTCTTTGTTCCCAGTGACATTGCCTGTATGGATCCCATTGTTATATTTAGAATTTGTCTTTTATTTAAGAATAACTTTTTGAAAATTGTGCCTCATGTTTGCATTTTAGAATTTTCTCATTGTTTTCATGAAAAGGCTTACATGAGTATGTTCTAATTCTTTCTAAACCTATTCACAAGCTTCTACCTAATGCATATTCCCTTGTCAAATTGTTGGAGTGTTTTTGTGTGTTTTTTTTTTGGAGGGGAGTGTTGATTGTTTTTTATTATTGGCTTAAGTTATGTCATGGGTGGGGTGACTTGACTTAAAAACATTGGGTTAGACGAGATATTCACCTGATAATTTTCAGCCTTTGAATTTTTGAGAAAAGAAGTGACACATATTTATCAGGTATGTTTTGATTAAAGGCAGTTTACACTATTATACCCTCTTTTCCTGCTGTGAAATTATTAGCAGCTTCTATTCTTCTGTTCTTTGTGTGTTTGGGTACTAAGGTTTGGGGAGTGGGGGATGGGTCTAGCAGGAAAATGGCAGATGCATGGCATTTTTACCCTAGAGAAATTATCATTTTCAAACTCCATTTTTCCAGAAGCATCATCCCAACAGAGCCTTCCCTGCCTCTGCAAAGAGGTTGAGGCAGCCTGTGAAGGACTCTGAATAACTAGGGTGGCATAAAGGCGAGGAGGCTTGGGGACTCTTGTCCTTTCTCTTTTTAATTCTTACTCTTTCCCTTTTCTTCATTTTTCTTTCTCTCCTTCTTGCTATTCTCATTTCCCCATTCCTTTTTACCCATGCATATCTTTTGGGTCACACCAGGGTTCCAATGCATCCAAGGTATCCATGAGGGCTGGCATCCAGGGTTGACGAGACATCAACCTGTAATTGAGGAAGAGCCCGAAGATGACCAGGGGAAGATTTCTCACCGCTCCTAAGCAGCCCAGCTCCCTCTCATTCTTCTTTACCATGTATTACCAGGTAGGTATTTATTCAAAAGCCTCTCTCTAAGGCAGTTGAGTTCTGAGAATGTCATATTTCCTCAAAATAAGAACAAGGATATTTTCACAGTGGGGAATCATTTTTTAAAAAATGACTCACTTCAGCCAGGCATAGTGGCTCATACCTGTAATCCCAGCACTTTGGGAGGCCAAGGCAGGCAGATCACTTGAGGTCAGGAGTTGGAGACCAGCCTGGACAACATAATAAAACCCCGTCTCTACTAAAAATACAAAAAATTGCTGGGCACATGACTGTAATCCCAGCTTGATAGGAGTCTGAGGCAAGAGAATCGCTTGAACCTGGTAGTTGGAGGTTGCTGTGAGCTGAGATGATGAGACAGCATTCCAGCCTGGGCAACAGAGCCAGACTCCTGAAAAAAACAAAACAAGCAAACAAAAACAAAAAAACAAAAAAACACCTCACTTCACTTCTTTTATGTTTGGGCCCCTTTTATCTTCCACTGGAGACAGACAAATCTATTTATAACAAGAACCTCCTGAGGAATAGCCTGAATGTGCAAGAACTGAGTCATCCCAAGTCTAGAAGGAACTAAATGGTGTGTTTATATCCATGATTCTCAAACTTTATCAAGCATAAAAATCACCTGGAAGGTTGTTAAAATTCAGATTGTTGGGTCCAATCCCCAGAACTTCTAATTCAGTACATCTGAGATAGGACCCAGGAATTTGCACTTCTATCCATTTTTTTTTAGGTGATACTAATGCTGTTAATCCACGGAAAGCACTGCTTTAGGCCTTAAACAAGAGAGATGTTTCTGAGGTTATCGTTCTGCCCTAACCTCTCCCAGCCTCACAGATTTGTAGTATATCCCTGGAGAGAGAGGCAAAGTAAGTAAAACCTCTCTGAAGCTTGGGAGTGTGTGCTGAGCATTGGTAACCCTCTAATAGAATATAACCAGGAGAGGAAGGAGAGTTATTCTCTGCCACCTTCCTACAGATCACCAAAAGCTCTGCACTTTAAGTGTTCAGAGGTTCCAGGCAATCATGGATAGTGCTTGGTAAGAATTATAAAAGCAGGGGTAATGCCCATTGGGGTTACATACATCACCTGAATCTTAGATGCTTAGTTGGTAGTGGTGGTGGTTTTTAGCTCCTTTTGGTCAGAATTTACCTAAGGCCTGTGGATGGCTTCATTTAGTATTAAGTTACAGTTCTTGTATTTTCTATAATTTGCAATCTGCCATTTGACTAGGTACCTGCTCCCAGGGTTTCGGTAATGCGTACATTCAATAAATTGGAGACTAAACAAATTAGTGCCATGATGCTTATTTAAAGAATGAGATAAAAGGCAAAGAAAAAAATGACTTGCTTCAGGCCACACAGGTTGGTGGTAAAATCAGAAATATAAGAAAGGATGTTCTTTAACCTCATACTTGGACAACCTTGCCTTTTAGTTACTATTAGATATTCTTATAAAATGCAGATCATTTGGGAGCCATTGCCACATGAAAAAAATATCAATTCTGATTGTTATTGAATGTTAGTAACACAGGAAAAAAATGTGTTTGGCTAATTGGAAAATATCTGAATCTACTGTTTTGTTTTATAAATCTGTGATCGCTTTAACAAGGGTCAAAAGCACAAAACTGCATGACAGGCCTGTGGGGTAAGGAGTTCCAATTTTCAGGAAGGGGGTGTAAAAAGGGGAAGGCGGATAAACAAAATGTGCTGTTCCTTCTGAGGTGAGGATGAAATAGTTTTTTCCACAGTCTTGAAGGATGGTTGCAATCTTCTTCCACAGAACAGAAATATGTACTGGGAAAAATGAGTCTGAGTCACAGGCTGAAAAGAAGCTTCTCATACTATATGTAGAAGCAAGAGTAGATTTAATTACCTCTAAAGCTGAATTATCTCTGGATTTATGTAACATGGGGTGGTTAAAAGAGACATACAGAGTGTAAATTTTCATAGGATCTTTAGAGAAGGCTTTGTTTAGAAACCATGGTCCTTCATTTGCATAATGTGCAGGCTCTAATGCTCAGATAATTAAAGCACACATGGAGTTCATGAATGCTTTGAAAAGATTGAAGTACAGTATAGAGCATTAAACATTTCATTTGAAGTCACAGAAAAAGTGTAGCTTTTCTAGAATAATTAAGATATGCGATTTGGAGATGACATCAGAAGATTCTGATGTATCTTCAAAAAATTGGAGTGAGATTCACATTGCATGTATGAACTTAGGGATAAAATTGTATTTAAAGAGGGTCATCTTCAAAGTATGGATCAACAACAACAAAAAAACATTTTCCAGAGAATTTGACACCCCTGTATTTCTTCCAACTGCTGAAGTTACAAAATTAAGAACTCACTCTTCCCTACAGATTATTTTCAAGGTAAAAGTACATGTAGCAGGGTTTTTTTTTATTTTCACCACCCATGTAGGATATTTTTTTCTACAAAGGTAGCTCTAAAGCAGTGGATCTGAAACTGAGCCACCCTTTAGAATCAAGTAGAGAGAAAAAGGAACACTTATACACTGTTGGTGGGAGTATAAATTAGTTCAGCCATTATGGAAGACAGTGTGGTGATTACGCAAAGACCTAAGACAGAAATACCATTCGACCCAGCAATCCTATTACTGAGCATATTCCCAAAGGAATATAAATAATTCTATTATGAAGACAGATGTACATGTGTATTCACTGTAGCAGTATTCACAATAGCAAAGACATGGAATCTAAGTTCATCAATGATAGACTGGATAAAGAAAATGTGATACATATACATCATGTAATACTATGCATCCATAAAAAAGAACAAGATCGTGTCCTTTGCAGGGACATGGATGGAGCTAGAGGCCATTATCATTAGCAAACTAACACAGGAACAGAAAACTAAATACCATATGTTCTCATTTATATGTGGGAGCTAAATGATGAGAATATATGAACACATATAGGGGAACAACAAAACAACACACACTGAGGTCTTTCAGAGAGTAGAGGGTGAGAGTAGAAAAAGGATAAGGAAAAATAACTAATGGGTACTAGGTTTAATACCTGGGTGATGAATAATCTGTACAACAAACCCCATGACAGAAGTTTACCTATGTAACAAACCTGCAATTGTACCCTTGAACTTAGAATAAAAGTTAAAAAAAAGAAAAATTTAAAAAAAGAATCAGGTGAGGTGATTTTTAAAATCCTGACACCTACTTATACCCCAGACAAATCAGAATATAGAGATTGGACCCATGCCTTAGTTATTGCTTTTGAAACTTCCCAGTTGACTTCAAAGTGCAACTCTGATACTTATAGGCCTTTCCGGTGAAACTCAAGTATACAATAAATAGTTCCTAAATGACCTATCTTTTTGTATAACCCAATTTATCTCAGTAGTCTCAGTCTCTTCTGTCTGTTGTCTTTTCCCTTGTGTATAAACTCATTATTTTCCTAGTTACTAAGTATAGGTGCCTTTACATTACAAGTAAAGTAACACCAGTGTTTGGTTACCTGGCTCTTATAGTTGCTGTGTGTATTACTTTCCTATTGCCACTACAACAAATTACCACCAACTTAATGGCTGAAAACAATATAAATGTATTATTTTACAGTTTACAACTGCAAAGTTCCACTTGTCATATATGCTAATGTATTCACAGGTTTGGGGGATTAGGATATAAACATTTAGAGGAACCATTATTTTGTCTATATAACAATATAAGGAAACTAACATGTAATGGGGGCAAGACCAGAAAGAATGAATTCAGGTTGTGTTGACTTGTCACATCCATTTTACCAATCTCATTGGTCAAAACACTGCTTACCAATATACATTTCACAGTAGATCATGAGAACGACTCTTATCATAATGTTCATGATTATATATGATGTAGAAGAACTTATAATCACCATTTGCCTTATTTAGTTTTAATGTATTGTTTTCAGGTGAAAAGGCCCAAGACATAAGTTTCTCTCTAAAAAGTAGCCAATTTGGGCACACTTATGTTTTGGCATCTTTGCCAATTCCAGTTATTTGAATGAGTTAGGAATGTAATAACAGATAATAACAGTGTGTATTTCTCTACTATGTTAGGAAATTTGTTATATGATTTTATAGGCCCTTGCACTTGTAATATAGTAGAAAATAGAGTTGTCTAGTCTATTCTCCTTGTACTCATCACTCATTCAACAGATAATCTCTAAGTACCTACTCCATGCTACCATGTCCTAGTTGCTGAATCAAGGGACCTATGAACACCCATTTTATGTAGCATTTTACCTTCAAACCAAAAATTAAACCCGATTGTCAGTGTTCCCACTAAAAGCCATTGGTCTCTTATCATTGATTGACCTAAGTAAATATTTTAATTTCTATATAAGTAATACATAATTTATAATTATATATTATAATTATATAATTTATATATAAGTAATAAAGGTAAATTTATATAGCTAACAATTAGTTAAATGTAAGAATATGTGTGTGCACATGCACATACATCTTGTTTTGTTTTGTTTTTCGCTGATCTCAAGAGGTTTTTCTGCCCTCATATACCTAAAAGGACTATATGGACTTAAATATGGGGATTCTATCTCATCTTCTCCTGTGAAGTCATAGTTCTCTGTATTGGACCTTATTTTCCCTAGTGCAATCATTCAGGGATGCCCTTGGGTTACCATGTTAATATAGAGTCTGGGGGCTAAATACTGTATAACACTAGGAATTTAAAGATTGTTGAAGAAATGAGTGGAATTTCCAACCTAGGCTTTTTCTAAGACATTCTCCACTTCTGAATCAGTACTCCTCCCTCAGGAATCTCATGCCTACCCATGAGGAAGCAGCATTTTCAGGAAAATAGGCCACTCATTTCACCCCCTCCTCCCAGGTTCTTAGCTCCTGAAAGGAAGGAAAGTTGAATTAGTGGGTCCACTGACCTTATTGCTTATGGATATGAAAGTGTTTATCACTCCAGTTTATCACTAATTTCTCTACCAAGTCCCTGGACTTTCTGAATCTGGGGGGATTCAGAAAGAAATAATAAGCAATAATCATTACTTATTATAAATAATAAGCAATTTTATAATTACTTATTAAAACAATAAGTATTTGAAGTAATAAGTAGCTCTTTCTGGAGATAAATAATAAGTATTTGAAATAATACTTATTTCAAAGTATTATTGAAATAATACTTATTTCAAAGTATTATTGAAATAAGTATTTGAAATATACAAGTAAGTATTTGAAATATACAAAATAAGCATTTGAAGTGATGGATATTTTAATTAGTTTTATTTGATCATCCCACAAAGTAAATATGTATTAAAACATCCCATTGTACCTTACAGATATATCCAATTATTTTTAATTAATTAAAAATAAAATGGGACATGAAAAAAATCTTAAATTCTTCTAGCTTTGTCTGAAATACCCTAAAAATCCAAACCAATGCCTCTCTCATCCTGTAACGTTGTCTCAGCATGTCTGTTCATGTTGTATGACTCTGGAATAGAATTCTAAGAAACATTCTGGCATGGTTCGACTTGGCTTCCACTCCTTTGCACGAGTTTGTCAGAAATCAGAAATGCTTAATGCTGCACTTTGGGTCATCCATCCTAGGATAATTTAATCCCGGATATTGTTGGTTACCCTTGTAAAGAAACCAAAAATATAGCTCAATCATCACGTGAGCCTTTGAGATCCAGGTAAAGTTTGACTGAAATCCCAATTCTAGACTTGGGGCAGTCTGAGCTTTTCCAACAAGACCCGCACCTCACTTTCTCAGCTTTTCAAGACTGTACTCCTGAGTCCACAGGCATTTCTCAATCACTTCTCTCCTCAGAACCAGATTCAGAGTCCCTTCCCTATGCAACTCAAAAGTACTCATATTTGTGTTAGGCTCTTTCCTGTAAGTTTCTTGAGTTGAGCAGAAGAATCACATGACATAAGGCACATTTCTATTTCTTGCTGGGAAAACTTTCTCTGGCCTCTCTACTCAGTACCCGGTGCTCCCTCTGTGATGTCTTCCATCCACCTAGTGCAGGAGGGTAAAGTGTGGTCCTGTTCCTTGCTCTGGCTGCTTCACTTCCTGGGAATAACCAGACACATTGATCTGCTTTCCCCCACATAAGTTAGAATGCTGGTGAATAAATTTCTCTTTATACTATTTTCAATTTATATTTTTATGGAACACATGATTTATGTATGAACATAGGAACACACTTACTGCCTTATCTGCATATTATAATCTATGTTTTTATTGGATCTTGGTGATCATTTTTATCATTCCTTATGTTTTACTTGTGGAACTGAGGTACATGGAAATAAGTTTATTCAATTAATTATACTCCTGTGTGAGGGGAAAATATTATCAAATAAAGCACTTTCTCTTTCTCCCTTTCAGTGTGATCCCACCTGCTCAGTCCCACATGCTAGTTGTAAGTGGTTTAATCTATCAGAGTATATTCTGCTCACATAACAGGATATCAGAGGTACTTCGGCCCAGTACTAATAAGCATTACACAAAATCAGGCTCTGTGTTAGTTTCTTTGCAGTTTCCCCTGTTTTCCCTTCAGGGTCACAAAATGTCTACAACAGCTCCTAGCGTCATGCACAATACAGAATAACACCTAACACAGGATGAAGAGGGAAGAACCTCTCTTCATGAATCTCTCTGTTCTTATCAGAGAGGAGGTCTCAGCAGGCTTCTCCTCTATTCCCAGTGCCCAGAATCGATTCGTGTGCCCAAACTTAACAGGCAAAGAAGACATTAAACGAAGAGTCTGGCATTTAAAACCTCTCCAGAAAGAGACAGGTTCTGCCTATAAGGGAAAAATGTAGCAAATTAGCTTGTGGGGAGGCAAACATCTACATGTGTTTAAGGCATCATATGATTACACCACATTTTATCTATTATTTAACTGATGGTCAGGTACATAGTTTTCAGTCTTTGGTATTACCACAGTTCTGAAATAAACAGACTAGAAAATTTCTCCTTTTGTTATATATGTGTAAGGATTTCTCTGTAATATACAATATATACCTAGAAGTAGAATGTCTGCAAAGTAAGTCTGTACATTTTCTATTAAATATGACCAAACTGTTTTCCAATGTAACTATCTTAATTCATATTCCTTCTAGTGGTTCATAAAGACTCTGATTTTTTCATATCTTCTTTTAGAGTTGATATTCAAATTTTATTTTGTTTTTGCAATGAGAAAAATGAAAAGTGTCTACTCAGTATTATTTGTATTTTTCTTATTACTAGTGAGGTTAAGCATCTTTTTATGAACTTATTGGTATTGTTGTCTACTCTTTGGTGAATTGCCTGCTCTTTTATTTTCCTATTTTTAAAGTTTTTTAATGAAACAAACACATACATCAAGAAAGATTAATATCTAGAAACACCCTTAATTTATTATATATGTGTGTATATATACATATACACATATATACTGCATATTATCATCTATGTTTTTATTGGATCTTGGTGATCAGTTTTATCATTATCATTTATCATTAATATATATGTGTATATATACACACATGTATACACATATATAATAAATTAAGGGTGTTTCTAGATATTAATCTTTTATATATAAATATATGTGTGTACATACGTGTGTGTGTGTATATGTGTGTGTGTATATCTATAAAATATTTGCCTGACAATAGTAAAATCTAGAATCGAGCAAGTTATTCCTACCAAATTTGCAAATAAGATACAACAGTCTGCCTCCATCAGGCAGAAGTAAATAAAGTATTAGAGGAAACTAGGAGTATGCTCAGGGATAAGAAAAAGACAAAATCTCTAACAGTGAAGATTGTAGATGCCTACAAACATAAACTGGCATTCCTTTTCCCAGTGGGACATTAAGAAAAAAACTGGTGGGCCTTCCCTCATGTCTGTCTGAGAAGGGCGAAAGAGAACTGTAGAAATGACAGAGTAGAGAGGGGAAACAGCATGGGCCAACCTGCCATTGATCATTTTTACTGAAAAGAATGCCTGAGTTTGCCATAGATCAAGTGTATACTGCAGAAGGCAGCTGAGCTTCAGTCACCTTGCCAGCACCTGACCAACCAGGACTAGTTAATGAGCAACAATTCCCTGTCTGATAAGGGAAAGGGTATGAGCTAAAGGAGAGTGGAAGAAGGCAAACCAGAATCGGGATCATTGCAATGAGGAGACCCCAGGGGTGGCCCCAGAAGGTTCACATGCGCACATGGTAAAAGAGCCAGACTCTCAACTCTGAACCCCAGGGAAGATCAATCACCAGTCTAAGGACACTCTGTATGTCTCACCTTCAAACTTTCCCAAAAAGAGTATCTGGGTTATTTAATCAGCCACTATCACATAGAAAACACTCCAGTGGAATAGAGTAGTGCCAGGCCATCTCTCACACTGCAGGCCAGTCTATGAGGGGCTGCTTTGGACAGAAACTCATTCCTGTTCATGCTGTTGTGGCTGGAATCCAGTCATGAGGGGTGTAGTATGGTTGCCACACTTTCGGAACCCCTCAGACAGTGATTGAGAGCATCACAGTCCTTCCGAGTTTACTCAGAATGGGGCAGTGTATACAGCTGGCAACATGCTCAGTGTATTCAGGACATAAGGCAGAGGTTAATGCTATTATTGCATGTTTCACATACCAACATTTAATATCTCATCTTTCTCTCTTCTTATGTCTGGATACATCTCAACCAATTCACCTTTTAATAATATTGTTTTGTCATCTCAGTTTTTTATTTCCTGTTTCTTGCATTTTATTGAGAATGCAAAGCAGATGCTTCTTACACTTAATGCTGTTTTCTGGTGTAATTTTTTAAGCTATTGCTTACCTTTGCATCATGAGTTCAGTAGTGTCTTGTTTTGTGTTCAAGAATTGTAAGCTTCATGTTTGCTTGCTTCTGTGTTATCTTCCTTGAATAACTAAAAGTCCATACAGACTCCAAATTTATTATACATAAGGTCAATGACTTTCACTTTGTCTCTGTCACCAACTAGCAATTATTAGAATAACCTCTCATTTCTGAAGTCACTTATTACATGTTTGGTGTCTATTTGGAAGAGTTGTCCTGAACTGAAGGAAAATATATTCCTTTTATAGCCTTCTTGTAGAGCTATGAAATGATTCCTGCACATTTGGAAGTAATATGCTTTACTAGTGGTAAGAGGGTCCTCTTTCAATTCTTCCTGAGCAATGAGAGCAGTGACAAAAAGAACCTAGCCATGTAAGAGAGAAAAAAAAAACAAAAAAAACCCCACAAAAAACCACTGATGTTAATGGGACAAGAACAATTCCTGAAAATACATAAGGTATATGCTCAAAGCATTGGAACTGGCAGAAGAACAATAGCTAAGAGGGGCTGTGTGCGGTGTTTTATCTGCAGTTTGATTTCTCTGGGTGGGGGAATTCAATTGACAGTTATGCGAGTGGCCTGCATTGGATGGAAATACTTGAAGGTCTGGAGTTCAGCAATTTTGTGGAATTTCAGAGGAAATTCCCTCTGAATTTTTATTTACCCTCACACTTTGGTTGTAGCATCCACCACTAGCTGCCATGAGAACTGGGAAGATAGGGCTTCTGAGGTTCGCTTTGGTACTGCACTCAACAGAGCAAAAACATCATGCAGGACATGAACGAACAGGGAAGGATTCATCTTTCCTGTGGCTCAAATTTTAGGTTAAAAGAGTAAAGATGTCATTTAACAATGATAAGGAAGTAAGCTAAGTGCACCTCAGAAAAAAAGGAAATAAACATGGTTAGGAAATACGTATGCCTTTTTGGAATAATCAAATCCATCTCAGGAGCAGGAATCCACATTTAAACAATATTTCCCTACATTCAGATGTGATAGCAACCAGCAAGCAAAGCATAAACAAATTCTATGGATAGGAAAATGACAAAATTAAAAATGAGCTTGGGAAAATTTGCTTCCAGAGGGAGGGGTTTTCTTGCACCAGACAGTGGTGGAATCGGGAACCCATTCTCTACCTGGAAATTGGTACAGAGATTCAGTCTTTGTCCAGGAAGACACTTTGGAGTAGAAGAATGATACCCATCCAACTCAGTGTCTTCTTCATGATCATCTACGTGCTTGAGTCCTTGACAATTATTGTGCAGAGCAGCTTAATTGTTGCAGTGCTGGGCAGAGAATGGCTGCAAATCAGAAGGCTGATGCCTGTGGACATGATTCTCATCAGCCTGGGCATCTCTCGTTTCTGTCTACAGTGGACATCAATGCTGAACGATTTTTGCTTCTATTTTAATTTTAATTATGTACTTTGCAACTTAACAATCACCTGGACATTTTTTAATGTCCTTACATTCTGGTTAAACAGCTTGCTTACCGTCTTCTACTGCATCAAGGTCTCTTCTTTCACCCATCCCATCGTTCTCTGGCTGAGGTGGAGAATTTTGAGGTGGCTTCCCTGGCTATTACTGGGTTGTCTGATGATTACTTGTGTGACAATCATCCCTTCAGCTATTGGGAATTACATTCAAATTCAGTTTCTCACCATGGAGCATCCACCCAGAAACAGCACTGTAATTGACAGACTTCAAAAGTTTCATCAGTATCTGCACCAGGCTCATACAGTCGCGTTGGTTATTCCTTTCATCCTGTTCCTGGCCTCCACCATCTTGCTCATGGCATCATTGACCAAGCAGATACAACATCATGGCACTGGTCACTGCAATCCAAGCATGAAAGCGCACTTCACTGCCCTGAGGTCCCTTGCCATCTTGTTTATCGTGTTTACCTCTTACTTTCTAACCATACTTATCACCATGATAGGTACTCTATTTGATAAGAGATGTTGGTTATGGGTCTGGGAAGCTTTTGTCTATGCTTTCATCTTTATGCATTCCACTTCACTGATGCTCAGCAGCCCTACATTGAAAAGGATTCTAAATGGAAAATGCTAGGCCTAGAAGTTGCCTGAGGCACAAGGTACAAGACTCCCGGGCAATTGATATAATTAATACCAGTAAAGAGTATTGCTCTTATCAATCAATTCATTGTGAATCACCATGAATGCAAGCCTCATTCTCTTCCATCTTCGCAGCCATCTATTTCTAAATAATCAACCCTTTCTCCATCCTTTTCCACTGGTTTCCTTTCCCTTTCACAATCCTCAGGTTGGTTCCAACTTGCTCAAGACTGCCCCATCTCTCCTTAGTCCTTGCCAACTCTGGAATCGTACACCTGGTATATTCTACACAAGACAGTCAAAATCATGGTGTCCACACATTAATTTAACTTTCCCATGACTGCCAGTTACTTCACACATGAATATGAATACCATCCCACAAAAACGTATTGCTTGTACCCTGAATGCTTCCCATACTAAGCCTTCAATTGACTTTCTTTAGTCAAGGGGTCTCTTTCTCTCTCTCTCTCTCTCTCTCTCTCTCTCTCTCTGTCTGTCTGTCTCTCTCTCTCTCCCCCTCTCCATCTCTCTCTCTCTATCCCCTGGCTGTTTCTGGACTTTTATCTAATGATACAAATTTTCTTATTTGCTTCTCTTCCAAATGTCATGTCTTTATCTCTTCAAAACTCAAGTCAAAATTTAACTCTTTCTTCATTTCCATTAACCAAAACATTATACTCTTCCCCAGAATAGCAGACAATTTGCCCAATCCAGATTCATCCTTAATACCGCCCCAAATATTGACAATTTAATTGTGTCAACTATAAAACTATAAATGGTCTCCATTGGCTCAATTCTTGCCTCTCTATTGCATTATAAGTTGGAGTTAACTTGATGGAACATCTCTATATTGAGACATAGTTGATTTTTTCCCATATACAACCCAGATGTCAGCTAAGAACCACTCTTAGCTCATAACATCTGAATGGCATTGGCTTACATTTTCTACACTTTTTTATTCTGTGCAAAGCCCTCCCAAAATGAATAAGAATATAGAAATCACACAGTAATCAGTGAAAAATCACCTATAAGACATACTCATTCTTTAGATGTTCTTTCTGCCTCCCTGACAGCTTTCTCTCATACCTTCTTCCCTTGCAGGACCCCATGTTGCCTTATCTCGAAGGCATCTCACTCCTCATTTATGTCCTCTTCACCCTTACCTACCAGCAGCTATGTGTCTTGGTAATGTCCAACCACTAGGCCTTTGGGTCTCAGCCTCTGTCCACCCCAGATAGTTATTAAGGTATTCTTCTTAAAGTCAGTTGCATCTCTTACACCCTTCTGGTATCAAGTGTTAATAATATGATATTTTCTACACTTTGTATATATTGGGCATGTCTGGTGAACTTCTAGCTCTGCCATTAAAAGATTGAAACACCTCCTGAAAGCAAATTATCCTATGGGGAAAAGGATGCAAGTATCTCAGGCTTGACTGAAAGAATGGCTTAGTCCTGGAAAGGAATGGAAATTCTGATCTGCTTGTGGGTTTATCACTCTGATTTGTCTCTGAGTCAAATTCATATTTGAAACTGAGGGTGTGAAACATAAGTGAAAACTGAAAGACCACTTTTACCAAAGACTCTGTGCCATTTGGCATATCTCAGCAGCATTCCTACTGTTGTTCAGAGAAGGGAGTGAAGCATGCTGTCCCACTCCACAGAAGCACCCTGTCAGCCTTGGCATCTCCTTAGGGCCAATGGTTTCACTGCAGTAGAAGGTGGAACAAAACCTGGTGGATGCAGTAATGGCTGGGGAGCAGAGTCCTAACCATGGGTCTGAGAAGAAAAAAGGGGGAAAAAAAAAAAAAAAAAAAGGTAGATATTGGCATTGAGTTGACTCCCAGGAATGCTTAGGAGGCTGGTGGGGAGGTGGGTTACAGGGTTTGGGATCCTGCTGGAATAGATTGAACAAGAGCCAGTGAAATTAGGATTCTGTTGCTATTTGTCACTTGTATCCACAGCCAGATGAGGTCTTGCATGTTCAAAAACCTCAGATAGCTGAAATAAATAGAAACCGTTCTTCTCATATGTGTATAAATAGAGAACAGGAAAAAAAGAACACCCCCTCTCCCCACAATCACACACACAGACACTATTCCAGAAGCTGTTAAATATTTTTAGTACTCTCACTGTCTTCTTTTGAGAAAAGTGCAATGGAAAACTTATCCAGGATATGCATAATGTGGGAGTGTTAGAAGCAGTTGAAGGGATCCAGAAATCAGAAAAACATAAAATACAAACAGACATAATAACTAACCTTTATATTAATGGCACCTAATAGTTCACAAAAATATTTTACTTACATTTTCCTATTTTGGACTAAAAGACAAATCAAGGTCACTTAATCCAAACTAGTTGGAAAATAAACCTAATAAGGTCAAGTGATTCACTTAAATTAACACTGCTGGTTAATGCCAAATCTGAAGTCAATGGAAGAGGAGAGGGAACCAAGAGATAAATTTTAAAGGAGCAAAAAATTTAATTTGGAAAAACATATGATTTAAAAAGCAGATGCTGGCCAGGCACAGTGGCTCATGCCTGTAATCCCAGCACTTTGGGAGGCCGAGGAGGGTAGATCACCTGAGGCAGGAGTCTGGGACCAGCCTGATCAACATAGTGAGACCCCATCTCTACTAAAAATACAAAAAAAAAAAAAAAAAAAAATTAGCCAGGCATGGTGGCAGAAGCCTGTAATCCCAGCTACTTGGGAGGCTGAGACATGAGAATCGCTTGAACCTGGGAGGTGGAGGTTGCAGTGAGCCAAGATAGTGCCATTGCACTCCAGCCTGGGAAACAAGAGGGAAATTCTATCTCAAAAAAAAATAAATAAAAAGGAGATGTTTTGAAAAGAATTAGAAAGATTGTGACCAAAAGCTAGGAAATTTTTTTGACAGCTTCCTTTAGCTAGATATGAAATTAAGATACCCAGGAGCCAATGCACCTGTGTTGTTCAATTTGTAAATACTTTATCCTATATTATGCTTTTTATTCATAGTATAGTGTGTTGGTTGATAACTCACAAACACACACACACACAGAAAAAAAAAAAAAAAACAAGAAGGGAGAGGATGTGATAGGGGAGTAAAATAATTTACCCCGCTTTCTTCCCTGCTGTTCTCTAGCCTCTATACCACGCCTAAGATAGGAGAAGAGAAGAAGCCATTAATTGGGTATGAGATTAGTGTTTGATTTAGAATCTTTAAAGTCTAAACAGGAGAAAATTCTTAGAAAGCTATGGAATCTATAATGCCATCAAGGATTGGGAAAGGGTCATTTTAGGAATATTTTTGAACACAGAAGTCAGAGAAAAATTTGTTTCTTTGGAGCACAACCTATTCAATAACTTTGTTACAGGAGACAAAAAAGTCAGTAAAATGTGAAATGCCTCTACATTTTCTCTGAGATTGCTTGTCAGGTATTGTGCATTGCATTCCACTTATTAAACAGACAAATTTCCTTTCTCAAAAAGAGCTAAACCAGATGAGATCAGGCACATTCAGGGTGGTATGGCCAGTTGCAGTGGCTCAAGCCTGTAATCTCAGCACTTTGGGAGGCCATGAGGGCAGATCACATGAAGTCAGGAGTTCCAGACCAGCGTGGCCAACATGGCGAAACCCTGTCTCTGCTTAAAAAACAAAAGTTAGCTAGGCATGATGGTGGCGCCTGTAATCCCAGCTATGCAGGAGGCTGAGGCGGGAGAATCACTTGAACCTGGGAGGTGGAGGTTGCATTGAGGTGAGATTGCGCCACTGCACTCCAACCTGGTAAACAGAGCAAGACTTTGTCTCAAAAGAAAGGGAAGAAGGGAGGGAGGGAGGGAGGGAGGGAGGGAGGAAGGAAGGAAGGAAGGAAGGAAGGAAGGAAGGAAGGAAGGAAGGAAGGAAGGAAGGAAGGAAGGAAGGAAGGGTTAAGTCAAAGGCCAAAGAATTTAGACAGTGCAACATTAAATTTGGGGATTCATCACAATATCTTTCCATACCTAAGAAATTTTAACACAAAGTTCCACTCTCTTTCCATTCTGGCATTTGAGTTTATATTTTGTTAATGATGTTGGTTCTTATTGTTCTTGTATTTGTATTGTAAATTACGGCAAATTCTTTTTGTACTTGATCTTGCTGCTTTAAAAAGGAGATGAAGAAAGAGCAAAAGAAGACTACCAAGGATAATGATATGAGTAGCACTGCAGCAATAAAACAATAATGGCATAACTAAATGATAAACTAATGTTTTAAATTATCCAGATTTACTTTTGTTCCAGAAATGCATATTAAAGACCAGAATTTTGGAAATACTTATAAAGTCTAGAGGAGCATGTACTTTCAATTGGTATAATTCAATGATTTCTGTGTCTATTAATAATGTCAAAATTCTTCCTAATAGAAGGGAAAATGCAGCTTCTTTGGTCTTTCCACACAGATATTTTAATACAATCCCTGAGACTTATTTACAATCCATTAGCCGTGTCTGAAACTCCCAAAGTAACATTTATTTGAGACCATTTTTTCTATTTTTAATAAAACTTACAAAACTGATGCTAAGTGTAAACTGGTTTTTGCTAGTTTTGATAGCAAATATATAGTAGGATAAACTCAATTGCCAAGTTGCTTCAAATCATTTGTGGGATAAAATTTATAAAAAGTGACAGGCTATACTGGTTGAATAAAAGATAAATTTCTTATCATAAATTTTTTTCTTCAAATTTTAATCTAAATGCAGGATTTTCAAAAAAAATGAACTTTTATTTTTAAAATATGCTATATGCAAGTAATTCAAACACAGCCAAAGTGCAGTCAAAATGACTGAGAATAATCATTCGCATTTGCAGGGGAAAATAGATCTTAAAATTTAAGTTTAAAATTAGAGGCAAGATAAATTTCACAAGCTTCATTCTTATAGCCTAAAGATAGACTGTGTAGGTAGATATTTCTTGAGAATCTTGGCAGATCAGTGTTGTCAGTACTTGAGGGATTGAATCAGGCTCACTCCAAGAACTTGGAAATAAGATTGTCTTTTGATGGGTAAATCAAGAAATCAACTTCCCTTCCTACTTCTGCCCTAAATGAATCAATCTAAGAATTAACCAGAAAATGGGTGGCTAGGAGGTTTTCCAGTTAAATCTCAGGATTTAGGTCAAAGCAGAGTCCAGAGTAAATTACCTAGAAAGAGAAGTAAAACAGGTCTCAAAATAAACTTTAACGAGCAGATGGAAAGGTTATAAATTTGAACTCCATTATGTTCATCCAGACCTGCCCAGGGTAGGGGGCTGTTGGGTCAACCAACTTGAAGCTTTCTAGTCCTAGTGACAAGTCCTTCAAGCTGTTATCTGAAGAATTCATCACAAGGTCATATAAATTCCTTCATCTCTTATGCTGTCTGCCCTTGCCCACTCATTTGATTATGATTTGGCATTTCATGTTGTGATTGTGTGTCCAGGCAAATGGAAGATGCAAAACACACGTTCATATGTGAGGATGGCACAAGACTTTCAGGGCCCAATTCAGGATGTTAGGGCTGGTGGCTGATCCCCACACGGACTGCTTTGCCACCTTTGTCCCCATGCTGAGAGCATCCTGTGAAAAACAGAAGGTCCACACTGCAAAGCTGCACTCACTCTGTGCCTCCTGTTATGTTTTTGATCCTAGTATACATTGCTATATTGGTGCCCGTGAGATTCATTTTTGCCATCTTCACACTCAGTCCCAGTTTTCTTGACCTAGGCTATGATCACGTAGGTTGAATTGAGGCAGAAATTTCCCTGACATCTTGACCATTTAATTAATTCACGCTTGTGTCCACTTCAGTCTCATTTTTTCAGCTTCAGTTTCAGGTGTATGCATGTTTCTAAACCTGACCATCTTGGAGAACTAATAAGAACGGGTTTCTAGGCCCACAAAGCAAAGGAGCAGCCCTAGCATGGGGTAGCATCATTTTGGTACTCATCAATATATTATTTTGAGAATAATTCTGCTGGCATTTAGGATTATTATTCTCATTACCAAGGTCGCTCTTCTTAGTTGTAGGCAATGAAATATGGTCTAGATCATCTGAGGATGGAGAATCTACTACACATTTTTGTGCAGCATATACAGTTTCAGGGAGTAGTAGGAAAATGGCAGAAGCAGGGCAACCAGAAGAAATGTCCAACCATACCACTGTCTGCCAGTAGCACCATCTGCCACTTGGCTTCCATAACATTAGGGAACAGGCTGCAGAACTTGTGTCACAGCTGCCCCAGGGGCATCAAATACCTCCGACCCAGGATCACACCTCACCTATGCAGCCAGTACCCTACATTGCTCACTTCCTCTGTGACTCTAATGGGTGCTTCTGCTTGGCTGAACCTGAGTCACATATAGAACCTTAGCTGCTCTGTGTGTCTGAAGAACATCATGTTATCTTTCCAGCTTCCACGAAGGCTCACAGGATTGGGGCAAAGAGGGAGCAAAGTGAGACAAAGACCAATCTCTCCACAACTTTCTTATGCAAATACTCACAATCTGTAAATTACACGCTCTGGTGTACATCCCACATCTATCACCATTGTTCACTAACTTAATAATTAGGTATCATAAACATGTTTTTATACCTAAAATGCACATGAAAATAAATCGTAGACATTCTCAAGCAATTAATACTGGGGAAAAAACCTAAAAGAAACAAGGGTAACTAAATATGGCTACCTTGGTATTTGCTAAAATGAAGGGTCCTGAACTCTAATTTCAGGACTGGTAACATAAATGCAGAAATGACCAGTAAGAAAATGGTGAGCTTGACAGTACATGTTGCATGACAAGCTGTGTCACCCATGCTGTTTGCAGTCTATTTCAATGGAAAAATAAAACCCAAAAATTAATGGTAAGGAACAAAAGAAGAGATTATTAGCTGTAGAATATGGTCTTCATTTCTCTCCCTAATCCACTTTACCAAGTCAGTGTACTTATTTTCCAGCTGTTGTCAGTGCTGACTCCTAACAGTTCCCAGGTACCCCTTCTTTTGAGAGAACTGTCAACAAGAACAGGCTTACTTGGGAGATTATTCCCAGCCCACAATGCTGCAGCCTGAAGCTAGCTAATGGTTGGATGATATGGAGGTATAATAGGCCATTCCCCTTGAAACAGACTAACTCTATGGTGCAGTTCATGCTCAGAACACCCCTTTGGCTCAGTTCAAAACTGGTCTTCAGCCGAGGCCACATCCTTGCGTAGCTTTTTTCCCCTTGTTTTACCCAGCTTACTTCATTCATTTTCTCCTGATAATATTCCCCCATACATAACTTAAATAGGAATCTGCTTGGGTTTGTTTCCAAAGAATATAAATTAAGAAACTAGCTAATCTCAACATTGTTTAGTAGAAAACAAATAGAAAATAGCAAGAAAAAAATTATGTAGTTACTCCCCTGTCAAGGAAGGGGAGCTTAACTCGCCATACCTTCACTGTGGCTGTACTTAACAGCTCTCTTCTAAAGAGCAGAGTATAAAAAGGGAGAAAAAAACTACAGTGGAGAGCCTTGGCAAATATTACTTAGGCCAGGTGATCAAAGTTAATCTTATCAGTAATATGTCATGCTGATGGAATATACCATTGGTACGATGTAATGAGGATGACACTTTGCTTCTGTTGTCTTCCCCCTAAAAACCCAGTCTAGCCATGAGAAAAACATCAGACAAACCCACATTGAAGGACATTCTACAAAATATCTGATGAGTACTCTTCAAAATTATCCAGTTTATTGGAAAGTCTAAAACTCTTTCACAAACCAGTGGAGGCTAAGGAAGCATACTGACCTAATGCAATGTGATAACTAGGGAAGTTTCCTGGAAGAGAAAAAGGATATTGAGGAAACACTAGTAAAATATGAATAAATTTTATAGATTAGCTAATAGTAACATACCAATGTTGGTGCCTTAGTTGTGACAAATGTACTATATATACTCTCCCTCTCTTTCTCTCTCCCTCTTTCTCTCTCTCTCTCTCTATATATATACACACACACACATATATAGTACATATATATACACACACATATAGTACATATATATACACACATGTATAGTACATATATATGTATCCTAATTAACAGTAAAAGAACCAGGTGTTAGTGCTCTTTGTATTATCTTCACAACTCTACTTTAAATCCAAAACTATTCTAAAATGTAAAGCTTATTTCATAAAAAAATTAAATTCCCTAATATTACAGACATGTGGACATTTTTTATTTTTTGTCTCTATATATATTCTCTCTCTATATATATATATACACACACACACATATAGTACATGTATATATACACACACATATAGAGTACATGTATATATATCCTAATTAACCCTAAGAGAGCCAGGTGTTAGTACTCTTTGTATTATTTTTACAACTCTATTTTAAATCCAAAACTATTCTAAAATGTAAAGTTTATTTTATAAAAAAAAAGTAAATTCCCTAATATTTCAAACGTGGACATTTTTTTTAATCTCTTGAGAGTAAGTTTATTTTTCTTACTTCTGTGTCACATAATTTTTGGTTCAATGCCAAACATCTTGTGTAGACTAGTAGAGGCTAAAATAAAAGATATTTGTGGCCAGAGATCAGCAAGCTGTTTCTCTGTCAGGGTGTATGTATGGTGGCTGATAATTCTTCCCCTCCTGCTCTGCCATAGGTGATGAGTTCTACTCATCTCTTCCTCTCTTGAAGGAGGTTGTTCCTCCATGGATTTCAGACTGCTCAGTGCCCCGTGTCCTCAGGTACCTGATGAGTTCCAGAAAAGTTAAAATTTTTGTCATTTATTCATCTCTCTCTCATTTAGAGATAAGAGCAAATTCTTTTTAGCTTTCTACATTCTAAGAGCAAGCAGAATGCCAGAGATGCTTTTCTCCTTAATTTGGTATACACAACTATCATGTAGGAGGAACGAAAATAATTACAATAATGTATTTTAAAACAAGATATTTTAAATGTTTGAAAGCTCACAGGATCTTAAAGTTGGAAGAAATATTAGAAGACATCTATCTTAGTTTTAAAATATTTAAACCATGTCCTCTTTTGTTAAAATTAAATTTTACTCCTCATCTTCCCTTCAGGAGGAGATCACTTCTAGTTAAAAATAAGCATATCTTCTGCATATGTCCACTAATCAAAAAAATATTTGTTTTACTTTACCTTCAGCTGAAATCATGAAAAGCATAGAAATAATTGTTTCATTTTACAAATAAAAAATTATAATATTGAGAATGTTTTCAAACTATACACTCCTTTCCTGATTCTGGTTAAAAACACCATATGGAATCTTCTTCCTCCTCAGTTTGAAAATATTTCACCTATTCCAAACACCCACCAACCAGATTTTTTTGGTCTATATATGTACCTATAGAGAGAAGTTTATTATACATCAAATTCTTTATATAGACACTGCATATAAATATAGTAATCACAAGGATGAGGACATACAAAATGGGCAGAATGGGGGAGGTTAGAGTTAACCTTTTTTGCAAGGGGAAGGTTAAAAGATGGATGGTATAAAACAGAGCTAGGCCCCCTCTAAGAACTCTGTGCATCTGAGCCGAATGTTGCAAACACCAAACAACACAAGTACTGAGGTGATGGCACAGATTCAAATAAAACATCTGTATTCTCTTGCCAGAGGCAAAAAGCTATGTGAAGGAGAAATGACGAGCATCTACAACAAGATGCAAGAAGAATACAGCCCACCTTGTTTTTCTGTAATTCTCAAAGGTCAGAGAAAAAAGCCTGCAATGATTATCATTGAGTAGTAAGGTCAAAACTTCTAATAGTGTTTTCTAAACTTTCCTTATCATAAGAGTCATCTGACTTTTTATTAAAAATACAGATTCTTGGAATCCATTCCAGATTAACAAATCAGACTCTGGGAGAATTGCCTCAGAATGTGCATTCTTAAGCAAAGCCCATGGTATTCCTTTAATCAAAATCATTTGAGAAAAAGTCTTAGAACACAGTCTCTTCACAATTTCTTGTCCTGAACAGCATTTTCTTATTAGTAGCTAATCATTTCTGATGATCAAGGCATGCTAATACTGGTGCTTAACACTAAAATATTAAATACTAGGAACTGCTTGTGTGTTTGTTAAACTGTAATTTCCTTTCTGGAGGTATGAGCAGAAGAAACTCAACATTGAATTCACCTTATGGTAAGTAAATTTTAGGGAAAAGCTGATAGCAAACTAAACAATTACTCTATTTATTTTTGCTAGAGTAATTTTCAAGGAAAGAGATAAGCTTTAAAAACAAATTATTCTAGTGCATGTTAAATTATGTAAGCAGGAATAAATCAAAATTTATTCATGAACACATGACTGACGAATAGTGAAATCATTGCTCCAAACCTCTTGAGAGTATGTCTCAAACTGAATCTAGTTTGAGAGCCTCTTTGTGAAATTTACAGGGCTATACTTCAATGGAAATACATGTGTTTTAGATGAAAGGGAGGGTGTCTAATGAGGAGAACTTTGTCTTTTGTAGGAAAGACAAAAAGGTACTGAGTTTTGGTTTTAATTTGGGAAAAAGGGATGAAAATACTACATAGAGCTCTTTGAATTTTCCTACAAACTACCTCTTAAGCTTTCATTCTTGACTCTTAGGCAGTGTTAATGTTTGGCTCAGGATTATCTGATTACATGAATTGTTTAAAATGCTAAATGCTAGGCCTCCATGTTCTTATCGAGATTAATATTTCAAAAAAACATTTCCTGGGTTTCAAAAAAAAAAAAAACAAAAACCAGAAGGCTAAATTTTTAGAAAGGATTTAGATAAAGTTGGAAAATGAGTGCCAAAAGGACAGGTCACCAAATGTCTTCTGGAAAAGGCCAAATAGTAAGCATTTTAGCTTTTTGGGACCATACAGTCTCAGTCACAACTACTGAAATCTACTGCTATAACACAAAGCAGCCATAGACAATACATAAACTAACAAAAATGATTCTCTTCTAGTAAACCTTTATTTACGAAAATAAGCAACCAGCTAGATCTGGCCTTCTGGCCATAGTTTTCCAACCCTTTCCCTAAAGGATGAATCTTTGCTCTTTCTCACACCAAAGTCTGATAAAAGGAAAAGTAAGAAGAGAGATGAGTTAGGGTTGTTGAAGGAATGGGGGAAATGGAACCATTATAATCCCCTTCACTTTCTTTCTTGATCACTTAGAATGAGTTCTAACTCTGGTATAGCTATCTAGTGGAAGAGGTCTTCCTTATGGATATAATCAGCTGTCATTTAAGTCTCTTTATAATGAAAAAAGAGTCACTCAGCATTCTCTACCAATCTGTTTCCTGTCTTTCCAAGCAGCAAATAATAGGAGAAGGAGACAAAGAAACCAAATATCAACTACACTCCCCCACAACAAAAGTCTATACAGGTAAATAATGATCAAAAGAATAACACAATTACAGTTAGTTTTATGTTTATTTTCTTCCATGCAATAAAAAATAATTTCAAATTTCTGTTTTTAGGAAGACAGGGTAAAAATGACTACTTCTCTTCTCTCTATTAAACTATGCCAAAACATCATAGAGAATAAGAAGTTGAAATTGAACCTTCATATTTGATAAAATTAGGATTAAATTAAACTTTTTAAAACTTAAAAAATTAATATATATAATACATATATATGTGCACACACATACATAAAGATATATATATGGAAAGGTTGAAAAGCGCAATAAAAATTCAACCAAGATAAGTTTAGATTTCCAGACACCACATGTATCTCAGCAAAAGCTCACAGAATTGAGTGCAGTATCCTATGAAATAAACACTTACGATGACAAAGGCAATAAAATTGGAGTATATGGGCGACTTATAGAAGCCTCCCTGGTAAACACCTCTAAATATCTCATCTTTTTTCAATTTAATAAAAAGACTAAACAAGCTCATCTATGCAGAGAGTCACCAAATCTATAACGTGAAATCCATTTTATGAGCTAGATAAAACATTTGCTAGCTCAGAGCACCAAACTTGTTCCTCTCACACACAAATCTCCTATAAATAGTTCATCCAGGTAGAACTCGCAGTATTCAGCAATGAAAAACAATTCAATAGAAACAAATATCTAACATATACAAAACACACAAAAAGAAAGGAAAGAACAAGAATGCAGATGAAGATTACACTACTGCAAATGTCTCAATGCAGGAGATTAAAATTATGATAAAACAGATTTAAAAAAACTCAAAGAAACCCATGAAAATATCCTTTCTATAAAACAAAAACTCAATAAGAGATATGAAACTTTTGAGAAAGAAATAAGAAAAAATAAACTTGTGAAGTGAACGAGGGCAATAAAATCATTACAGCTAAAAGGAAAAATAAAAGAAACTGCTGAATACAAACTAAGAAATATGGCAAACAGAGTTGAGATAAGAAAGCAAAATGAAATTGAAAAGAGCAAAGAGTTTAAGTTAGGATGGCCATTACTTTTGGAAAAGTAGGAGGATTTGGAGTGTTGAGTAATGTTTCGTTTTTTGAAAAAATACAAAAGACAGTAGTTAAACAGATACGTCCACTCCCATGACTCATTGAATATGCATTTATGATTTGTTCACTTTTATATGGATACTATACTTCAAGAAAAATTGAGTTAAAAAAGAGAAGAAGTAGCATCATAAATATGGAAGGAGATCCAACATAATCATTATTGGTACTTTCTGAGAAAGAGAAAAATTGCCACTGGAAAAAATTTAACAATATAATTTAAGAAAATTGTTCTGAAACTAGAGAGATCTGAAACTACAGAATGAAAAACTACTCCAATTTTGAGGAAAATGAACACAAAACTTTCAACAAAGAGGCATATTCCAGTAAAATTAATAAATTTTTGCCAGGCACAGTGGCTCACACCTGTAATCCTAGCAGTTTAGGTGGCCAAGGCAAGTGGATCACATGAGGCCAGGAGTTCAAGACCTGCCTGGGCAACATGGCAAAATCCCCTCTTTACTAAAAGTACAAAAATTAGCCAGGCATGGTGGCGCACACCTGTAATCCCAGTATTCAGGTGGCTGAGGCAGGAGAATCACTTGAACCCGGGAGGTGGAGGTCGCAGTGAGCCAGGATCACGCCATTGCATACCAGCCTGTGTGACAGAGTGAGACCTTGCCTCAAAATAATAATAATAATAATAATAATACATTTCATGTAAAAAGAAAATAACAAAAAGAGAGCATTGAATCCCCAAAATATTAGTTGAAAAATAAAACAACCCGGAGAAAAATGGTTGAACAATTACATTTGTGTTTTAAACTATACTGATATAGAAACAATACTATAACTAACACATTTCTGTAGTTAATGGTGGGGTAAGGTTTTATGTATTACATAAAATTAGTTACAATGGTAAACATTAAGTATGTACATGTAATAAGCTTTTCAAATTGTCAGAATATAAATGCATTTACAAAAGTCAAGCAATGTAGGTCATATATCAAAAGATAAAAAGCAAAAGACCTATTAAAATATAATGTTTGACCAAAATATATCAGAAATAAAGTCAAATGTATGTGTTACATCAATGAATTTGAATAATCATCTACTAAAAGAAAAAGTTTATCAGATTTGACTATAAAGCAAAACACAATTATATGCTAAAATCAAGAGAAACACTTAAAATTAAGTTACTCATAAAGTTAAAGTGAAAAGAAGGGTAAAGTATGTTTGCAGTAAAATTCTGTAATTTGCCTTTCCAATTTAACAATAAATTAAACAGTTGACAAACAGTAAAAATTAATAACATAAAATAGATCTGATGGCCTTATGTCTAAGTCTGCACCAAGAAAACAGAAACAAAACCTTCTTTTCAAGTTTCCATGGGTCATTCACAAAAAGTGATCACATATTAAGCCACCAAAAAAGCTTCTGCAAATTTCAAAAAAATATAGCGCAAACAGCATTCTCTTTTCTAGTATGGTAATGCTAGAAATTAATATTAAAAGCACAAACAGTCCTATGAGATGGTGAAATTTTACTAATCTCTTCAATAATTTTTATTATAAAAGGAAAAGCAATCTAAAATTCTACAGTAGAGAAAATAGTAACAATAAAATACTAAACATCAAAAACCAGGATATGCCTAAAGTGCACAAATGTAATCATAAATATAAACACTTATATTAATAAGAAAAAATCAGTATATAATTAAGTGTCCAACTCATTAAATTGAAGAGATTAAATACTAAGGAAATTATAAGGGAAAAATAAAAATAAAGTGAAATTAATGAATTTAATAAAATGTTTTTAATAGACAAAAATAAAGATCTATTTACTTCAAAAATAGAATACAAACATCATGAAGTAACTGAATCAAAATATAAGGGAGAAAGTACACATAAGTTTTACATGAGTAGTCTTTAAAATGCTACTGAAAAACACAAAAGAAGACTTAAATGAAGGCAAGAGCGTTTTTAAATCTTGGACAAAATTACTCATAGAGATGTCAATTCTCAAATCAATAAATGTAAAGATTTTTCTTTAAGAATGTTCTCAACTTTTTAAAATAAACATTTTCTAAAATTTATATGGAAAAGTAATATGAAAAATAGGTTCTAATAAATTCTGAGAGTGGGAGAAGTAATAAGAGGAGGTAGTCCTCCAGATTAAAAAAAAAAAGTACTATAAAGCAATAGCAATAAAAAAAATGTGGTACTGATACATCAATATACCATAAGAAACAACCCCCGAGATCATTTAAATGAAAAAAAATAGAGTTCAGTGAGTGTCTTATAATATATTCTCCTGCATCTAAAACACTTAAGGCTATGTGATTCTATCTTTGACTACGCAGAAACTACCTCTGGAAGATAGCACAGATTGTTTCTGGGAAGATAATGGAAGATTAAGGCATTGGAGTGAGGGTGAAGTGATATACTTTTCACTATATATCTCATTGCTTGTTTCTTTTACACTTTGTGTTATCATTACACATTATTTTAAAATTTAAAGTAAATGAAATAAATTATTTAAAAAGTTACAATTACAAATGTTCACTCCAGAAAATTATAAAATTTAAGAAAACTTAAAAATTAAAACCAAAATTAATTACAAATTTTGTTAACTGTGGAACATATCTGCAGCACCAAAGTATGTTACAGTGGCGAATCCATACAGGTCTGCAGCGAACTCCATTCTTGCCTTCTCAGAAGAAGGAATTCGACAAAGGGGCATAAGGCAGAAGGAGAGATGGAGGCACGTTTTACAGCGGGAGTGAAAGTTTATTAAAAAGCTTTAAAGCAAGAAGGAAAAGAAGTAAAATACACGTGGAAGATGGCCTAGCAGGTAACTTGATCAGCCTGCATAAGGAGTCATGATCAAGTGCACAGTTTGACCTTTTGACTTGGGGGTTATACACTGACATTCTTCCAGGGTCTTCTATTCTTCTCCCCTGATTTTTCCCTTAGGGTAGGAGGACTCATGCTCTCTGATCAGCTAGCACCTAGGAGGGAAGCATGCACAGTGTGTTTATTGGAGTTGTATGCAAGCTTACTTCAGTCATTTCATCTTGCCCCTCAGTGCACATGCTTGAGCCCAGGGGCCCAACTCCTGAGATCTTATTGGGAAGCTACGATCACAAGTTTCAAGTGTTTTCATTTATTAGGAGACTGCCTTTCCCTGGTGCCAGCTGCGACCCATTATTATTTTAGAGAGACCGTTAACAACCACCTGACCGTCACCTGATGGTTGCCTGACATTCCTGGTGTTGTGGCAGGGAGCTGGGGTGGACCCCTCTCCTGCCCTGCTCGTGTCTGACTTGCTACCTACTGTAACAATTTCATCACAAGAAGTTAACTACTGTAAAGATTTTCATTTGTTCCTCTTTACTCTTTTGTTTATGTGTATTTAATATAGACAATATTTCCTATGCATGAGTGTGCCAAAGAGGCAGAAGGAGATAAGCATTGAGAAACTGGCTCTATATAATAAACAGCTAGGAATGAGGGAGAATGAGAGGGAGACAAGCCTCTCTGGCCACAACTTGAGGAGAAATTTGAAGGTTTGGAATATGTGAGACTGGAGTACCTCCAGAGTACAAGAGAATTGAAGGAAATAAAGATTTATGGGCTAGCAGTGGTGTCTCATGCCTGCAATCCCAGCACTTTGGGAGACTAATGTGAGTGGATTGCTTGAGCTCAAAAGTTCAAGACCAGCCTGGGCAATACGATGAGACCCTATTTCTACAAAAAAAAAATACAAACATGAACTGGGAATGGTGATGCATGCCTGTAGTCCCAGATACTCAGGAGGCTGAGGTGGGAGGATCGCTTGAGCCCAGGAAGTCAAGGTGGCAGTGAGTTGAGATAACACCATTGCACTTCAGCCTGGGTAACAGAGTGAGACCCTTCTCAAAAAAAAAAAAAAAAAAAAAAAAAGAATTTATGAGAAGGAATGCTATTGGCTATCTGTTGGGACCACTGTATATCCTTTAAGAAATATAGGGAATTATTACAGTTGCCTTTTTAGTAAGTTGAGGTTCAAGGTCATTCTTCCTTTAAAATGACTCCTTATGCAGGCTGAGCCATGTGGAGCCCTGCCATTAATCAGTTATTTAATGTAAAGTGTGTATGTGTACATATAGGAATCTCTTCCTTAATAAACATTTATATAACTTTTTTATTTTTAATAGTGTCTTAGAAGTATGTATGTCTTTGCTCTTCCCACAATTAAAAAATAATTTTATAAAATCACAAAGAAATGAAACCCTTAATGGATCTAATATTGCCCACCAGGGAAAATGTCCTATCTCAAAGAAAAACATGGAGTTAGCACTGATGCTTAGCAAGACTTCTTGCAGCAAGACCCAAGCAATACTAATGTTTACGCATAGGAAAAGGGTTACTCTTTGTGAGGTGCTACCAATGTGCCATTCTAAAAGCTTTTCACCTACTCCAGCCAGCAAACCACAATCCTCCCACTCAACCATTTGGGCATCTGAGCCATTTACACATCTACACATATCTGGTGACACTTTAGAATCAGAATTGGAGTGCAGTCATAAACCTATGACTCGGAGCCATAGTCATTCATCTCTTCCGAACTTCCTTCTTTGTTGCCTTCTCTCACATTGTTATGATAATTTTCTGTTCCATCCAGCTTCAACCCACCACTCAATCTCTAGTAAGTGCAAGTTGCCAAAACTAAAATATTTTGGCTCTTGGTTGCTTTAGAAAGTACGTGAGTGTCACATAGAGCTAGTAAGAAAACGTTGGAGCATTTTATTTTTTGCTGCCTTTTATAGCTAGAAAAAAATGTACTGTAGAATGCAATTAGCTAGAGGGATAAACAAAATTGTACTTCTATCCAGAACATTTTTGTGTTGCTTACCTTTAAAAACTTTATTCTAATTACATTTTTTAGTAAGAAAAATCAGAAAATCTAGTTATATTGTGTTCATTTTAGTTTATTTAGAAAATGGCTATGACTTTTGAAATTCTGGTGACAAAATATAATGTTCCCCATTAAAATCTCCACTCGAAGCCTTTTGGCCTAATGTCATTTCACCTTATGACTTTAATATTGTTAAGCAGGAAATTGATAAATGTACTTTTACCTTTTTAAAAAAATTATTTTATAACAAATACAAAGTTTTAGAGTTTTGTATGATTTTTTTTTTACATAATGTTGTAAGTGCTTTCTAACACCATTAAAATGCTAAAAACTATGATTTTTGATAACCACTATTACACAAAATAAGGTTCTTCTTGTATCTCCCCCGCCCCCAACATTAACCAAGTTTCAGGACAAATTCCACAAAGTCACAGAGCATAGGGAAGAAATAGGCTTTTTTCTGAAGAGAAGGGGAACTTACATAGGCTATGGATCAGTAAGAGGAAGGAAGGAACAGGGCACCCAATCCTCCCATCATTTCTCAAAGACTCCTGCTGGGGCTGGTGTACCAGGGTAAGTGTGCATTCCAATGGAGCACACCCTCATGGAAGTTCTTTTTTTTTCTGGAAAAAGGATGAGAAAGTAGCCTCTGGGCGTGAACATAAGCTGCATGCCAGCCATTCACAGGCATTGTCTGAGAATGACAGCAGTCAGGCACCTTGAGACCTGGAGACCATGGGAAACTGCAGTTCTGACTGCCAGGGGAAAAAGCCACCATCCAGTCCTGGGGGAATGTGAGCTTGGCTGCAGCCTCTCCTTCTGGGAGGAGAATGGGAATCCCAGGTACCAGCTGGTTAGTTGTCTAGACAACCCAGAGTGACTCTCTAGGACTATTTTCAGCTATCTTATTCATTACATTACAAATGCATAAATTCATCACATGTAACTATCATAGTTTTATTTAACCTTTCTTCTGGTTGTTGCTATTTAGACTATTTTTCTATTTTTTACTTTTGTTAATAATGTTAAAATGAACAACTTCTGCATAAATCTTTGTATGCATTTCCAATTATCCTTTAGGCTAAATTCATAGAAGTAACATTGCAAGGTCAAACGGCAACAATTTCTTTAAGATTATTTATATCTCCTGCCAACTTGCTTTCTAGAAAGATTATGCTAATTTACAATTTCATAAGCAGTATATGAAAGTGTCTGTTTCACCAATTCTTCCCCAATGGGGTATTATCTTTTTAAATGTATTCTCTATTTTGATAGATGAAATATAGTATCCTGCTAATATTTAATTAGCATTTCTTTCATTACTAGTGTGAAATGAATGTGGTTTTTAAAAATTGTTTGCTTACTAATTATGTAAGTTCAAATTTCCTGTTCTTGATCTTAGTTTATTGTTTTATTTGGGTATCAGTGTTCTATTATTGATGTTGAAGAGTTCTTTGTACATTAAGATATTAAACATTTTTCTATTACATCTGTAGCAGATATTTTCCCAGTTAATTTACATTTTAATTAAAGATATAATTTCTATTATTCCTTTGAGAACTACACATTTACTCACTGACTTCTGATCAATTATTCCTCATTTCAGACATGTTTGATATTATGAGGAATTTGAGGAAGGGGGTGTGTATTTTTATTTGAAAATGATTTGTTGTGTGTGTGCATATAACTAATAGTAAAATCAAATGCAGCCTTTGAAGAAAAAGAAAATTAGAGAAAGACATTTTAATTCATTTACTAACATTTCTAGGAAAATATTTTGCCAATGTCAAAAACAGTCTTTCTAATTAAATTTCATCTGGTTTCCAAATATATACTATGATTTTCTAGTTTGAAAGGTATATAGTGTGAAGCTTATTTTTATTTCTTGAACACGAACTGCATATGTAGTAACAGTAGATAGAGGAAGTATTAAGGAAAGGCATACATTGTGGATTATCAACCAAACAGTACAAACACAACACTTCTCAGAACATAACAATCAAATTGAGGCAATTTTTCTCACATTCATTTACCTTAAGCCTGAATTGCTATCTCTGATATTTGAGACCTGTCAAATGACTCAATTGGTAATTCTGTCAAAATCTTTTAAAGCTGACTTCCTGATTTACTTTTTTCTCCCAGAAGATGAGAAGGAGAAGTAAATTGCCACTTATGTAGTTAAACAAACTATAACTTTTCTCTTTCCACCTATTCTTTGTCAAGAGTTTGCATTTCTGAATTACCTATCCTAAACAAAGTCAGAGGCTTAATTATATTCTACTGTATAGAGAGTCAGCTGCCTATAACTTTCTATATCTAATATCAAAACGCTAGGCTAGCAGCATCAACTTTACTTTTATTTCATACTGAAAAAGTAGGCTGGGCACGGTGACTCACACTTGTCACCCCAGAACTTTGGGAGGTTAAGGTGGGCAGATCACTTGAGCCCAGGAGTTCAAGACTAGCCTTGGCAACATAGTGAGATCTCCGTCTCTACAAAAACATACAAAAATTAGCCAGGCATGGTAGTGCACTCCTGTGGTCCTGGCTACTTGGGAGGCCAAAAGTGGGAGAATCACTTGAGCCCTGGAGGTTGAGGCTGTAGTGACCCATGTTCACGCCACTGCACTCCAGCCTGGATTACAGAGAAGGTTCTGTCTCAAAAAATAAACAACAAAGCACTATGTCCAAGGAGCCTAAAATGCTTTTCAAAGGCAAGCTTTTTCCTACTAAAGGTGTTCCTAAATACCAATGGTTCCTAAGCATTGTATATTCCCTTTTTGCCTTTGCTATTCCCATTCTTCAGTCATCTCCATATCAACCACATACATGTAGATAAACTCACACTGATAGACACTGCAGAGTCTCTCTTTTTTCACAGACACCTAAACATTGTTACTTGGATTTTGCCTACTTCATAACAAAGGTTTGCAAAGGAGAAAATTTAACCGATAATAAATAACAGGGAAATAGCAAGGAAATTTAAAAGAATGTAAAAAGTATTACTTGAGGAAAGCAATGAATGAAGTAACCGCATAAGGAAGGCAGCTGCATATAAATCTCTGCTCTCGTGATCTTGAAAGAATCTGACAACGTGAATGTGTTGACACAGATTTGAGAGCTAGGAGAGATGTTTGAGTCCTTTAGTCCAAAGGCTTTAGTTAGAAGATAAAGGAAAAATAGGATCAGAAAGTAGATGACTTGCTTCAGTAACTCAAGTAGTTGTTGGTAAAACTAAAATTAGTACCTATATCTGTCAGTTTTCAATTAAGATGTTATTTTTTTTCTATGCATATGGCCTTAACAGAGTTTATTAATCCTAACCCATTGTATTAGGGTTCTCCAGAGGGACAGAACCAATAGGATATATGTATAGACATAAAGAAGGAGTTTATTAGGGATAATTGGCTCACATTATTACAAAGCAAAGTCCCACAAAAGATTGTTTGCAAGCTAGGAAAGAGAAGCCAGTAGGGGTTCCGTCCAAGTTCAAAAGCCTCAAAACCATGGAAGCCAACAGTGCAGTCTTCAGTCTGCAGCCAAACGCCTGAGAGCTCCAGGGAAGCCACTCATGCAAGTTCAAGAGTGCAAAGACTGAAGAACCTGAAGTCTAATGTCCAAGCACAGGAGGAGTGGAAGCAAGTGTCCAGCTCAGGAAGAAGGAAGAGAGCCAGAAGACTCAGCAAGCAATGTTATCCCCCTTCCTCTGCCTGCTCTATTCTAACCATGCTGGCAACCAGTTGGATGGTGCTCACCAACATTGAGGGTGGGTCTTACTGTCTCTTCCAGTCTACCAACTCAAATGCCAGTCTCCTCTGTTAACAGCCTCACAGACACACCTACAGACAATACTTTACCAGCCATCTGGGCATCCCTCAATCCAATCAAGTTGTTACATAATATTAACCATCACACCCTTGAAAGACAAGACTGATATTTTCATGTCCCTTCTTCCAAGATCATTATAAGCACAGTATTAGTGGCAATGAAGTCACCATTACTCAGGGTTATAGGAACTTCATTATATTCAGATTACACAAGGAACAGAACTATGGTTAGTTTATGCTAATTAATCTGGGCTTATTGAATGGATTTACAGGAAAGAAAATAGAATAGTGAACAGTATAGACACCCTACAGTACCTCACAGAGCACTGGAAGGTTAGTAGAAAGAAATTCTAGTAACTCAATTTTTTCTAGTACTCAATTTTTTCATTTCTATTCTGCCACAGGTATCCCTTATTCCCTATTCCAGTGTTTCAGTATGATGTTGACTCAGCTAATCTCTAAATATGATGCTCTTGTTTTTACTAAAAGTAGATTGCTTTCTCTTTCTATGTGTGTAAGTGTCTAATACCAACTTCCTTAGAAAAATAACAGTCGCCATTCAATATGGAATAACCCAAACAGGACAGAACATTTGTGTGTGGCCATTTCAAAGGCAATAACTTACCCCACAGAATTCCTTTGAGCTGGATGCTCATCTCTGCTCAATCATGTGGGGCCAGGGTGTTGGCACAAAACATGGCATCATGTGACCTATAGATTCTTCAATTCTTCAGTAGTGCTGCTATAGATATGGCAGCACTACAGTTTTCTGAAGAGTTGTAACTGCAAGCACTTCACATGGCCTACTCAGTGCAGAAACAAACTTTGAAAAAATAAACACAGTGAATCTGTAGCTAGTATATATGTGTAATATGCATAAAGCACAAAGTTCTGGCTGAAATTGAATGTGCATAGCAGTCACTGCTTCCTCTTTAAACCGCACTAAAATGATAATAAAGGTGGGGAGCATAAGCCTATACAAGCAAAGAGGAAGAAAGAAAAGATAACAAAAACAAGATTTTGGAAGTTGGAAAGCAGATGTTTGGTAACTGACTTAGCATTATCTAGAAAGTTGAATCCTAAATTGGCAATATGAAAAGCCAAGAAACAGGCTTTTCATACCCCATGAAAGAAATGAAGAACCAGACACCCCTGGGAGTGAAAGTGAAGTCAGAACAAGTGATTTTGCTAAAGTCTATTTAAGCAATGGAATCTACAGTTCCCCTGCCTCCACCGGCAGAACCTGGAGGTCTCTAGGGAGGATCAAACAGAGGGTTCCTGAAATGGAGAACACTGGTATAGCTGAGACAGAGTACGATACTGAAATCCGCCTCTATCAGGACTCAGCCTAGAGAATCCTAGCAGCCATGTTTATGCCTTCCAGACAGGACATTTCCTGAAGAATTTGACAAAAACAAATGGCCCAGCCAGATAGCTCTGCAGCTAATCTCACCTTTAACAAGCCCCAAACTGTGCCCAGAGCTTCTAATCAGCCTCCTAATGCTACAGCTTTTCATACTATTAACCAGCATCTCCAGATATTTGAAGGATCTCCAGATATTTGAAGTAGGCTTCTAACAGGAAAGGCAAAGAAACAAGAACACAGTAAATAGGAACTTAGTAGAAACAAAAATTAAAAATAACTTCTCAGTAAGTACGTCCCTAAGAAATTGTATTTTCCAGGGTATATTGCTGCTTCTCCCATCAACCGTCCATTTCTTCACTCCCTTGAATCTAATCTGGCTTGAGTGCTTCTACAAGTGGACCAATGTTGGAATGAGAGTTTGTCTACGAAGCCTGTCAGCCTCTGCTCCTGCATTCTTACAGCCCAGGGGCTGCCCAGCCAACCCACAGAATCATGAAAAACAGTGAACAGTTTTTTTAACCCACTAATTTTGTCATGTGTTCATTTTAAGGTTGCATGACAGTCATTATATTACCTTTTTTAAAACTCTACTATAGCAATAGCCAAATCTTCGTCTTTCTCTAATCAAGGGATAATGCCTAAACTTATTTATTTATTTATTTATTTATTTATTTATTTATTTACTGAGATAGGGTCTCACTCTGTCACCCAGGCTGGAGTGCAGTGGTACGATCTCAGCTTACTGCAACTTCTGCCTCTCCCCAGTCCCTGACTCAAGCAATCCTCCCAACCTCAGATTCCTGAGTAGCTGGAACCACAGGAATGCACCATCACGCAGGGCTATTTTTGGGGGGGGGGAGGGGTTTCTTTTTTTTTTTTTTTTTTCCACCGCCATGCCCGGCTATTTTTATGGGGGTTTTTCTTTTTTCTTTTTTTCTTTTTTTTTCAGTAGAGATGGGGTCTCACCATTTTGCCCAGGCTGGTCATGAACTCCTGAGATCAAGCAATCTGCCAGCCTCAGCCTCCCAAAATGCTGGGATTACAGGCGTGAGCCACAACAAAAATTTCTTTAAAGGCAAAAATAAGAATGTTACTTAGAATAATGGGGTTAATATCAAGAGAATCCGTTGAAACTTGAAAGTACCATTTATCTTAATAAATTTTGCAGAACTCTTGTTCTTTTAAAGCCTTGTGCATGTATAATGTGGATAAAAACTAAAACTAAGCTACATTTTGAGATACAAAAGCCAAAGAAAAAAGATTAAGAAGAAAATACATCAAAATGTTGATGATATTATTGGTTGTCTTAATGGTAGGTTGCAATTGATTTTTGCTTATCTTGCCATTTCTCTATTTTCCAAGTTTTCAACAATAAATACATATTACTTACATCATCAGAAGGTGGGGGGAGGAGAACTTGGAGAAACAGATAAAAATATATGAAAAGAAAGCTCTCTTAACCAGTTTTAATTCCCAGGCTCTCTAATGCCTCACATCCTTTCCCATTAATTTTTAGTCATTCGAAATGTTTTCATGCCTCTCTTGACAACACAATCAGCTACTCTACAATAGTCCAATTTACTCTAGGTTCTAGGTTATTCCTGAACACAAAGTTTCTCTAAAAAATAAACTGGCCTATATATTTCAACTTTCTTTGATTTCTTAAAAAAATCTCTGTGTTTCTCCATAACTTTTTGCCGCTAGCCTATCCTAACCTAAAGCTACCCAGTTTTGCCTACCTTTTCTATCCTCCTCTTCCCCTACCAGGAGATACAAACCTCAGATCCTCAATGTTCATGATTTGAAAAGCAGGTTAAATCATGATTCAACATATCTGTGTGGAATTACAATCTACTTTCCCAGGCTGTTTTCCTCACAGTCTAGCTGATGTCGGTCAGAGGAGTGACAGAAATTCCACTGTCTCTGGTTAAGGGGAATGTGACATTGAATGTCATTGTTCACCCTGTAATAGTATAGCCCAGGCCCTCATCACTGTTGCCCAGGTTACAAGTTGATCTGCATAAAACATATAATCTCCATGAAACTAAGGATCCTGAAGAGCCAATCATTTAAGGAGACAAATCATATAAGAAAAGAAAGCTGTTTGTAGAGTGTTTGTGCTTTCATTCTTAGAAGAAAGGCTACTTTCAAAACTACAACCTCGTGGAGACAGGGAAGGTGGCAGGAAAGGGCAGATAATGATTTGCTATTTACTAAAACATAAATATTTTATATGTGAAAACTGAAACCAGCTTCTGTTCTGGTGTTTGGGTTTTATTCTCTAGCTAACATTTGCTTTTTCAAATTTTAGCAGTAATATTATAACACAACAGCATTACCTAATATTGTTACTATGCCTCACTCAGCCATCATGGATCACCTCTTTAAATGTTGCTTCAGTTACATATATAGTCATTATTAATATTTCAGGCATATGCTTTAAAAATTATTTCCCATATTTAAATTCTTAGTGGAACAAAATACTGCCTGATCCTCTTTTCCTATTTATATGGGGGAAGGGTGGGGATCAGAGAGAGAAAATTATTATCAGCTAAGGTCAGGGTCACAAGTAAAGTATTCATTCCCACCTGAAAAATATTTTTCAGTCAATTGTTTGGTTAAATAATTCTAAGAGCATAAAAAGGTCCTTGTATTTACATGCAGCACAGCTTGTATTTACATACAGTTTAAGGTCTTGACGTGTAAACACGAGAAGCTGATGAAGTCTCTCCCTCAGGAAATAACACCTACTTCCTTTGTGCTGAAGAACTGGGAAGCTCTCTAGTGTGCAAGGAAAAAAATCATTCAAGGGAAGTGTATTAGGTCGTTCTTGTGTTGCTATAAATAAATGCTTGGGTCTAGGTGATTTATAAAGAAAAGAGATTTAATTGGCTCACGGTTCTGCAGACAGGACAAGTATGGTGCGGGCACTGGCTTCCGATGACGGCCTCAGGAAGGTTATAATCACAGTGGAAGGTAGAGAGGAGCAGGCAGCTCGCAAGGCAAGAGCAGTGGCAAGATGAGGGGAGATGCCATACACTTTTAAACAATCTCATCTCACAATACCACACTCACTATCACGAGGACATCACCAAGCCATGAGAGATCCACCCCATGACCCAAATACCTCCCATCAGGCCCCACCTCCAGCCTTGGGGATCACATTTCAACATAAGATTTGGACGGGACAAATACCCAAAGGAATGAAGGAAGAAAGGAAGCGAGGGAGGAGGGAGGGAAAAGAAAGAGGAAAGAAAGAAAGAACGGGGAGGCCGAGACGGCCGTATCACGAGGTCAGGAGATCGAGACCAACCTGGCTAACACGGTGAAACCCCGTCTCTACTAAAAAAATACAAAAAAACTAGCCGGGCGAGATGGTGGGCGCCTGTAGTCCCAGCTACTCGGGAGGCTGAGGCAGGAGAATGGCGTAAACCCGAGAGGCGAGCTTGCAGTGAGCTGAGATCCGGCCACTGCACTCCAGCCTGGGCGACAGAGCGAGACTCCGTCTCAAAAAAAAGAAAAGAAAAAGAACGAACGAACGAACGAGAGAGAAGGGGAAGGAAGGAAGGAAGGAAGGAAGGAAGGAAGGAAGGAAGGAAGGAAGGAAGGAAGGAGGGAGGTGGAGTGGTGGAGGGAGGGAGGGAGGGAGGGAGTGGAAGGAAGGAAGGAAGGGAAGGAAGGAAGGAAGGAAGGAAGGAAGGAAAGAAAGGGAAGGAAGGAAGGAAGGAATGAATGGTAGGTAGATAGGGTGGATCAACTTGAATCAAGAAGAAATGGAGAATGGACAAGAAAGATGCATTTATTTATGTGTATATGGGGAGCAAATATTGGATGTGTGTCATATCAAAAAAGAATATTAAATTCTACCTTATAAAGCTGTGAGCAATCACAATATGTAGTTCAGACTTTTTAAAAAAGGCACAAAAGACAATAAAAGACTGAAAAGAAAATTAAATTGATATATCTCCTGAGTCTGTGGACATGGCCAACAGTGCATGGTGCAGCAGGAGCTGGAGTGGATGGGCACTGGGTCAGCATCGGAGAGGCTGGTTACAGCACACTTGGCTTTAGAGAGCTTTTGGAAGATGACAATCCGGTTTGGTTTTTTTTGTTTTTTTTTTTTTTTTTTTTTTTAATTTGTCAGAGTGTATTAAATGTTTTTAATTTTATAAAATAAAGAAAAAAGTTAGACAAAGAAAACTGAATGTGATAGAGTTTAAGATACTAAAAGAATATCTACAAAGACTGGGAGTGGGATGGGGAAGTTAATTACCAAAATTCATTCTGATTCTTCTACCTATATTTTATCAGAGCTTTTGGATCTCATTTTAAACACCTTTTCTTTTCCTTGTAACATCACTCCAAATTTTCCTTATTTCCCTTCCAACTTCTAATATTTTCCCCTCCACTTCTTTTCATCCTTGTTTTCCTCTAATTCCAATTTTTCTTTCTTTAATGCAAGAGATATGCAAAGTATAGAACAAAATGAAAGGATCATTTTAAAATTAGATGAGGAAAAATTTGCAGCAACATAGCAGAACATTTGGGGTATCAATTCAATTCTGTTCCTCCTCTCCTTTGCAAAAACAGGACCAAAAAGAAGGATAAAGAGGAGAGAAGAAGGTGGAGAAGAGAAAGAAATGAAGAGGAGGAATGGAGAGAAGGAATAGAAGGAAGGAGAAGGAGAACAAGAAAGAAGAAAGAAGGGAATTTCCACAAATAGTATCCAGTAACCTGAGCTTGAAACACTCAGGAATAACCCGGCCAAATTGTTCTCCCTGGGAGTCAAGGGAGAAGTATAAGAAAGAGTGGCAATGAGGAAGGCAGGGTATAGTATTACTGTTGAATATAAAACAAAGAGGACAATGTGTAAGTTGGACTGTTAAAATATATAGTCAGTGCTTTTACTGATGAAAGCAAAAGTATGATAATCTATTATAAAAGTTCTTTCTTTGCCCATTGCTATCAAATGGCATACTAATTAGAAAGCAAAATCATGGTGAAGTGCATTGTTTACAAAACATGTTTCTAACAATTTAAATTATAGTACATATAAATTCTTAAATACTGCCCACACAACTTTTAATAATTCAGTTTAGTATGTAGTTGCTAGTTCAGATAAATGGTTTCAGCATAGTTATTTATTAAATAATGAAAGATCATTTATTAAGAAGGCTGGAAGTGGCTAGAAAAATATTCAAGTTGGTTTCTTTTTATATGTTCTTATAATAAATGTGAAAATACTGTAAGTTTAAGCAAAGATCAGATTTGCAACCTATTGGAACACCAAAAATTAAGGGCTGTAATATTGCCAAACATTTATTTTTACTCCATATAATACCATACTATAAGGCTTCACATTTTTAAAAATTTGATGATTATACCCCCACTGATTTTATGATCATAATGAGTCCAATTGTCCTGTGGAATTTCTAAAGAATAAATTTTTAGAGACTTGGAAATATAATCATTAAATAAAACATATTTTAGAATACATAGTGAAGCTATCAGTAAACTCAGTTTCTATTAGTAAGACAACTGTGCTAGGGCAAAGTGGTTTGTAAAAAATAAATGTCTTTTTAAAATATATTCTCTAATTCAATCAAAATTGCTAACAGCCATTCTTTATTCAAGACTCTGTATTAGGTATTAAGGTAGATTAAATGTAATAGGTGAGAAACACATACAAATAATTACAAAACAAAACTTGCTTTTATGAATGTTTTAATAGTTCAATAGTGCAAAGAGAGAATGGGTGTGGGTAAGATGAAAATAATATTGGCATAATCTGGAAAATCCCTATGGAGAAGCGAGAAACATGCATTGCTTTCCATAGACATTACAGGAAAAGGAAGTTTCAAGAAGATGGAAAGTAAGGGCAAAGTCCCCTAAGTAGAAATGCTTTTACTTTCAAAGTTTCTTCACTGTATCAATTTGAAATTTGTTCCCCTGTGATCTCAA
The DNA here is from genome assembly GCF_008728515.1 of Papio anubis. NCBI lineage: Eukaryota > Metazoa > Chordata > Mammalia > Primates > Cercopithecidae > Papio > Papio anubis. The sequence continues at coordinate 35,623,929 of NC_044979.1, forward strand.
GTCACTGATATTTCTCCTCTCTCTGGGATCACATGCACTAAAACTATTCATTGCTTTAAAAGAAAAAGCCATTGTGACATCTTGAGCAATTTACTAAACCTTTCTGTTCCTCACTTTATCAATAAAATCAAGATAATAATAGTATTTACCTCATAGGTTTATTTTGAGGTTTGGATTATTTTATTCATGTTGCATACTCAATATAGTTCTTGGCACATGTACTGAGTTCATTGTTATGTGCTCTGAACAGTGTCTGGTTCAGTAATGTTAGCTGTCATTATTATCATCATCATGTCTGTCATCAAATATAATAAAAAGCCTGTTAAATAAGAAAGCCTTTAATAATTGCTGATTGTATCACTGGGTCTTCTGTAAATACACATCCTCTATTCTTAAGTTATAATTTTTAAAAATTACACCTATTTTTTCCTTTTATTTTTATTTATTATTATTATTATTATACTTTAAGTTCTAGGGTACATGTGCATAACATGCAGGTTTGTTACATATGTATACTTGTGCCATGTTGCTGTGCTGCACCCATCAACTCGTCAGCACCCATCAACTCGTCATTTACATCAGGTATAACTCCCAATGCAATCCCTCCCCCATTCCCCCTCCCCATGATAGGCCCCGGTGTGTGATGTTCCCCTTCCCGAGTCCAAGTGATCTCATTGTTCAGTTCCCACCTATGAGTGAGAACATGCGGTGTTTGGTTTTCTGTTCTTGTGATAGTTTGCTAAGAATGATGGTTTCCAGCTGCATCCATGTCCCTACAAAGGACACAAACTCATCCTTTTTTATGGCTGCATAGTATTCCATGGTGTATATGTGCCACATTTTCTTAATCCAGTCTGTCACTGATGGACATTTGGGTTGATTCCAAGTCTTTGCTATTGTGAATAGTGCCGCAATAAACATACGTGTGCATGTGTCTTTATAGCAGCATGATTTATAATCCTTTGGGTATACACCCAGTAATGGGATGGCTGGGTCATATGGTACATCTAGTTCTAGATCCTTGAGGAATCGCCATACTGTTTTCCATAATGGTTGAACTAGTTTACAATCCCACCAACAGTGTAAAAGTGTTCCTATTTCTCCACATCCTCTCCAGTACCTGTTGTTTCCTGACTTTTTAATGATCGCCATTCTAACTGGTGTAAGATGGTATCTCATTGTGGTTTTGATTTGCATTTCTCTGATGGCCAGTGATGATGAGCATTTTTTCATATGTCTGTTGGCTGTATGAATGTCCTCTTTTGAGAAATGTCTGTTCATATCCTTTGCCCACTTTTTGATGGGGTTGTTTGTTTTTTTCTTGTAAATTTGTTTGAGTTCTTTGTAGGTTCTGGATATTAGCCCTGTGTCAGATGAGTAGATTGCAAAAATTTTCTCCCATTCTGTAGGTTGCCTGTTCACTCTGATGGTAGTTTCTTTTGCTGTGCAGAAGCTCTTTAGTTTAATGAGATCCCATTTGTCAATTTTGGCTTTTGCTGCCGTTGCTTTTGGTGTTTTAGACATGAAGTCTTTGCCCATGCCTATGTCCTGAATGGTACTACCTAGGTTTTCCTCTAGGATTTTTATGGTATTAGGTCTAACATTTAAGTCTCTAATCCATCTTGAATTAATTTTCGTATAAGGAGTAAGGAAAGGATCCAGTTTCAGCTTTCTACTTATGGCTAGCCAATTTTCCCAGCACCATTTATTAAATAGGGAATCCTTTCCCCATTTCTTGTTTCTCTCAGGTTTGTCAAAGATCAGATGGCTGTAGATGTGTGGTATTATTTCTGAGGACTCTGTTCTGTTCCATTGGTCTATATCTCTGTTTCAAACTACCATCAGAGAATACTATAAACACCTCTATGCAAATAAACTAGAAAATCTAGAAGAAATGGATAATTTCCTGGACACTTACACTCTTCCAAGTCTAAACCAGGAAGAAGTTGAATCCCTGAATAGACCAATAGCAGGCTCTGAAATTGAGGCAATAATTAATAGCCTACCAACCAAAAAAAGTCCAGGACCAGATAGATTCACAGCTGAATTCTACCAGAGGTACAAGGAGGAGCTGGTACCATTCCTTCTGAAACTATTCCAATCAATAGAAAAAGAGGGAATCCTCCTTTAACTCATTTTATGAGGCCAACATCATCCTGATACCAAAGCCTGGCAGAGACACAACCAAAAAAGAGAATTTTAGACCAATATCCCTGATGAACATCGATGCAAAAATCCTCAGTAAAATACTGGCAAACCGGATTCAGCAGCACATCAAAAAGCTTATCCACCATGATCAAGTGGGCTTCATCCCTGGGATGCAAGGCTGGTTCAACATTCACAAATCAATAAACATAATCCAGCATATAAACAGAACCAAAGACAAGAACCACATGATTATCTCAATAGATGCAGAAAAGGCTTTTGACAAAATTCAACAGCCCTTCATGCTAAAAACGCTCAATAAATTCGGTATTGATGGAACGTACCTCAAAATCATAAGAGCTATTTATGACAAACCCACAGCCAATATCATACTGAATGGGCAAAAACTGGAAAAATTCCCTTTGAAAACTGGCACAAGACAGGGATGCCCTCTCTCACCACTCCTATTCAACATAGTGTTGGAAGTTCTGGCTAGGGCAATCAGGCAAGAGAAAGAAATCAAGGGTATTCAGTTAGGAAAAGAAGAAGTCAAATTGTCCCTCTTTGCAGATGACATGATTATATATTTAGAAAACCCCATTGTCTCAGCCAAAAATCTCCTTAAGCTGATAAGCAACTTCAGCAAAGTCTCAGGATACAAAATTAATGTGCAAAAATCACAAGCATTCTTATATACCAGTAACAGACAAACAGAGAGCCAAATCATGAATGAACTTCCATTCACAATCGCGTCAAAGACAATAAAATATCTAGGAATCCAACTTACAAGGGATGTAAAGGACCTCTTCAAGGAGAACTACAAACCACTGCTCAGTGAAATAAAAGAGGACACAAACAAATGGAAGAACATACCATGCTCATGGATAGGAAGAATTAATGTTGTGAAAATGTCCATACTGCCCAAGGTTATTTATAGATTCAATGCCATCCCCATCAAGCTACCAATGAGTTTCTTCACAGAATTGGAAAAAACTGCTTTAAAGTTCATATGGAACCAAAAAAGAGCCCGCATCTCCAAGACAATCCTAAGTCAAAAGAACAAAGCTGGAGGCATCACGCTACCTGACTTCAAACTATACTACAAGGCTACAGTAACCAAAACAGCATGGTACTGGTACCTTTTATTTTTATTTGATACATAAGTATACATATTTATGGGATACAGAATGATATTTCAATACATGTATGTAACGTGTAATGATCAAATCAGGGTAATCAGCACATCCATCATCTCAAACATTTTTCATTTTTTAATGTTACGAGCATTCAAAATCCTCTCTTCTGGCTTTTTGAAAATATACTTTAAATTATTGTTAATCATATTCACCCCACAGTGCTACAGAACTCTAGAACTATTCCTCCCATCTAGCTGTAACTTTATATCTTTTAGCCAACCCTTCCTATCTTTCCCTCCCTCCACCCTTCCCAGCCTCTAATAACCACAATCCTACTATTTGCTTCTATGAGCTGAATTATTTAGCTTCCACATATAAGCAAGAACATATGGTATTTATCTTTCTGTGCCTGACTTATTTCACTTAATATTGTGTTCTCTAGGCTCATCTATGTTGCTGCAAATGGCAGTATTTTATTCTTTTATGCTGAATACCATTTCAGTGTATATGTGTGTATCTCATATTAAATTAAACCTTTTTTTAATTATACTTTAAGTTCTAGGGTACATGTACACAACACGCAGGTTTGATACATAGGTATACATGTGCCATGTTGGTTTGCTGCACCCATCAACTCGTCATTTACATTAGGCATTTCTCCTAATGCTATCCCTCCCCCAGCCCCCCACCACCTGACAGGTCCCGATGTGTGATGTTCCTCGCCCTGTGTCCAAGTGATCTCATATGCAGCCATGAAAAAGGATGAGTTCATGTCCTCTGCAGGACATGGATGAAGCTGGAAACCATCATTCTCAGCAAACTATCACAAGGACAGAAAACTAAATTTTTTTCTTAGCTGTTTTTTCTTAGTGTTTCTTAGCTGTCAAAGTTTTGAATCACTTTATTATCTCCATTATTTTCTTCCAAGTCTGTTCATCGATCATAGTAGTTCAAAGAGGGTTTGCAAAAGTCATTTTAAAGATGGTAAAGCAAAACTGGATTGCAACACCTCCTGCTCCCAAGTGCAAATTAAATAAACAACAATTAAAAATGACAAATTTATTTAAAACAAAGAGAAAAACAGAACATTCTGGGGCTTCAGACTCCCAAGAAGTGTCACTGAAGGAGAAAGTAAATTGATGAAATCCTAAGGATTTTCACTAATACTGTCACTGAGAAGACAAATGCACTATAGGGTGAATAGAGAGGAGAAAAGGAGAGGGAAAAGCTTGAAGCCAATAGGACTTACTCATTTTTAGTCTGCCACAGATACTCACTTGCCTACAATCCAGAACTTTCTACCTGATAGTTATCCCAATGTACTTCAAAACAGAACTGCTTTTAATACCCTGTAAATATGAATCACCAGGACTACAAGTTAGGGGACTTTGTCCATAGATTTAATGATTAAGTAAATCAATGATCTTGGACAAATCATTTGAACTCTCCAAGCCTCCAGTTTTTCATCTGTAAAACAGATTTTAGATTATTTTTATTAAGAGGCATGTCTTTTTTCTTTAAGTTTGGAGCACTCAGCCTGAAGAGATGTTGATCCTAAAGTCCTGGAGCAGATGGTGGAGAGGGCATGACTCTCCTTCCTGCTTGTTGTGTATTGAAGGTAGGCAGTGATGTGCTGCACGGGCTGCAGACAGATCTGTCAAGTAAATGCCTGGTTTAGACAATCTTTGGTTCTGTTTCAGCCTTTAAAACTATCACCTGTAACCTGATACTTTTGATCATTCTGCATTCGTTTAGGGACAACCTCAAAGTATCAGTGGATCAACACGATAAAAGTTTATTTCTTGCTCACATGAAGTCCAATTAGTGAGAGGAAGAGGCGATGTTTATGTTCTGTAGTCCCACCGTCTCCTCAGAACTCCCAGTCCTTGGCTGAATTCTTCGACATTAGAGGACTGACAGAGGAAGAGAGAGACAGCAGAAAAGATCATGCAGTTGCCCTTATGGGCTAGACCAGGTTGTCCAATCTTTTAGCTTCCCTGGGCCACATTGGTAGAAGAAGAATTGTCTTGAACAAAACATAAAATACACTAACGATAGTTGATGAGCTGAAAAAGAAATAAAAAATCGCAAAAAAAAAAAAAAAAAAAAAAAATCTCTTAACATTTCCAGAGAGTTCATAAATTAGTGTTTGGCCACATTCAAAGCTGTCCTGGGCCACATGCAGCCTGTGGGCTGTGGGTTGGACAGGCTTGAACTAGACGGAAAGTGGCATATAACTCTTTTGCATTCCATTTACTAGACCTCAGTTATATAACAACACTTAAGGGTGAGCAACGTCTCTCTGCGAGCCCAGGAGCACAAGGAAATAGATTACTGTGAATACACAGCTATCTGGCACATAGGATAATCTTTAAATCATGGTTTTGTGCAAATCCAGATGAAATCTAAAATGAAAACAGATAAGAAAATTCTTTAATGTTTCTTCTGTGAGGGATGCATAATATAAAGTGCTAAATGGAGAACCTGAACAAATGAAAGTCACACTCCTCTGGTAAGCACTATGAAAAAAGACTATTTTGTGAATGCAGAACTTTAAATGACAAGCAGAAACATTCATAAGTGTATTATGGATGTTAAAATCCTTCAAAACATGCTAAAGTTCCCTGTTAATGACAAATCTATGTCAATAAAATTATCAGACCTTTTTTGATGACCCTGTGTGTAAGAGAAGCCCTGTAGGGAGGCTCATACAACATCTGCCCACGTCATATTCCTTTTTATAGAAAGCACTCTTATGCCTGCACTTTTGTAGGCATCACATTTACAGACCATTTCAGCAGTAGCACATCATTGTATTCTCGCAGTTTCCAAACAAGAATTACTCAAAGGTTTGGAAAGTGCTCTGTAATCAGAATCCATTCAAATTAAATCTGTACTTGCTTGTAAAATGACCCACTCTCTTTTCCTCTTCCTCTTTAATGACGCTTATTATTTTCATGTACAAGGTTAAATGTCCATTCATGCTTAGCCAGTTTGCTCCTGGCATTCATTTCAGGCTTATGCCACAATGATGTCGGGATTTTACTCTAGGGATCACAAATTGGTTAGGTGAAGTTACTTATTAAAATTATGTAATGTCTAGTTCAAAGGCAAAAATTTGAGAAAATATAACAAGTAGCAAGGACTGCTAATGTTTAGGTAGTTGACTGCCTTCCCATTTACTTTCAGAGGGATGGATTATATAGGGAGGGAGTAAAACAACACTACATGCTAGAGCTGTAATAAGGCTGATACATCCTTCCCCAACATTTTTTCTGATCATTACTGTCTCTTGTTTATGAAAAAAAAAAAAAAAAAGAATCAAAGAGCAGAATTTTCTGAAGTGCACAATGTGTACTCTTGAATGATTTTAGGTTTCATGAGGCATTATATAAAACTGAATCACATACATATAAAGATTTTTCCTCTTAATTATCTTTCAATTGATTACACCAAAAAGAAAGTTTCAACTTCTTGCTAGCATGTCTTAAATACGCCTCTAAATCTTTTTTTTTTTTTTTTTTTTTTTTTTGAGACAGAGTCTCACTCTATCACTCAGGCTGGAGTGCAGTGGTGCAATCTTGGCTCACTGTAACCTCTGTCTCCCAGGTTCAAGCAATTCTCCTGCCTCAGCCTCCTGAGTAGCTGGGATTACAGGCATGCGCCACCACACCCAGCTAATTTTTTTGTATTTTTGGTAGAGACGGGGTTTCACCATGTTGGCCAGGCTGGGCTCGAACTCCCGACCTCAAATGATCCACCGGCCTTGGCCTCCCAGAGTGCTGAGATTACAGGCATGAGCCACTGCACCCAGCCCAATAATGCCTCTAAATCTAATTGATCTCTTCAAATAAACAGAGATAAAGTCTCAGGCCCAAGGCCTTTGGCAGGCAATAGCATTTTGTTTTAATTATTGTGTGATTTCAATACATTATTTTTATAAAGACTGTCTACTCCAAGTCATCTAAGTTATTTAAATTAGTTGTATTCGGCCAGAGTGGTGGCTCACACCTGTAATCCCAGCACTCTGGGGAGCCAAGACCAAAGGATCGTTTGAGGCCAGGAGTTCAAGACCAGCCTGGGCAACATAGCAAGACCCTGTCTCTACAAAACTTTTTAAATTAGCTGGACATTGTGGCATATGCTTATAGTCTCAGCCACTTAGGAGGCTGAGGTGAGAGGATCACTTGAGCCCTGGAGTTTGAGTCTGCAGTGAACTTTGATCATGCCACTACACTCCAACCTGGACAACAGAGTGAGACTCTGTCTCTAAAAAAAAAAAAAAAAAAGAAAAAGAAATAGTTATATAAAGTCAATTTTTAAAAAATATTAAATCAATAATATTAAAAGCAGCCATGGATATAACAAGTATTACGAAGGCAGTATAAGACTGAATGAACTTTGGAAAATAGTGCAAGGGGAAATTATACACTATAGACCTATTCACCATGTGGTTGTCATTACCATGAATAATATACAGAAAGGCAATACCATTGGATGTCTTTTTTTTTTTTTTTTAACTAAAGCTACTGTATTTATATTTTACATTGTTCTTCACAGGAATATTTTATCCTAAAGAATAGCTATTTACATGTGTAAAACCAGATTGCATTATAATACAGGTTGAGCTGCTATTACTAGTAACTAAATTTTAAAATGGCTCAGATATGATAGAAGTTTTTTTCTTTCTCCTGTAATGGTCATACAGCAAGTGGTCCAGAAAATTCCCATTTTTCTTGTTGTTCCTCTCTCATCCCTGGAGCATCTACAGATTCAAAGATATATTAGTATCCTGTCCACATCCCAGGTAGCAGCTGAGTGAAGGAGGAGTTCAAAAGAGAGAAAGCTCCCTCCCTTTAAATGACAATTCTTGACAAGAAATAATTCATATGGCCATATTTAAATATGATGGAGGTTGGTTGGTCAAATGATTTACTGAAGATTTCATTAACATAGAAAAAGAAGGAAATACATATTGATGAACAAATAGCAGTCTGCTTAAAGCTCCAAGGGACTTCTCAACCACAGAAACAATGAAATTATATTTAGTATACTGTTATCATTACAGCATTTTATATCTTTGTTCCATTTCATACCAAATTAAATACAAATCCCTTGACCTAATGTTCAAGTCCCTTCACTATTGTCCACAATATAAAAATATGACACTGAGCTGCAAAGACAGTTTGAAATGACTAGAGATGTTTCTTTTAAAAACCTGCACAATGTGACTGACTTTATCTAGGTAAGTCTGAGAGTTAAGCCAGATGGCAATTTGAGCAATTAAAAGCTTGTGTTTAGGATTTGTTTCCTGAAGATATTAACTGACACTAAAGCCTAGGAAGGTATTCTTATACTTTTAGCTCTGCTAAATGACCAGGTCACAGAAAGTAAACATAAGATTCCCACAGAAGATGCTGACGCTGACAAATGAAAATGAGGTTAAACAGAGTCATTATAAAAATCCCTCTGGTAAAACTTCAGAAAAACAGAAGTTAAAGCCAGATGCTTCTATTACCCAGCTCATCCAATTTAAGTCTACTCAAGAATCGATAAAGCTCTATTCTGAGATTTCATAGCAACTGTTCAAGGTTTTGGGAGTTGCAGGAGGCTTGATTAGCATTTGCCAGTGCTGGGACATTTTTTAGGAGATACCCCAAATCATATAACTTCAGTTATGAGAAGTCCATGAAATATGTCCTAGATATAAGAATCTTAAATAACATCCATCAGGATATCACCACTGGGAAAATAACATCATACGTTTCAATAACCTGGAAGCAACTGTGAGGTGTAACAAGCAGAAAGTTGAGTGAGATTCCCCCCTCACCAAGAAAGTAACATAAATACAATTTCAATATGAAAATGAAAACAGAGTGAAAACAATGATTAAATAACTGGAGTAACAGTACTTATTACTCAAATGCTATCAGAATATAAGAATTCACTTATATTTCAGGACAGAGCATGTTCTCATTCAAATATATTTGACCCAATACCATTTCTTTTTCAAATACTGGAATATTTTTAAGTGTGAAAAAATGTTTCTATCGATTCTTCAAAATTAGTGCTGAGGCTGGGCCCTGTAATCCTAGCACTTTGGGAGGCTGAGGCGGGCAGATCACTTGAGGTCAGTTCGAGACCAGCCCGACCAACATGGAGAAACCCCATCTCTACTAAAAATACAAAAATTAGCCGGGGATAGTGGTACATGACTGTAATTCCAGCTACTCAGGAGGCTGAGGAAGGAGAATTGCTTGAACCCAGGAGGCAGAGTTTGCAGAGAGCCAAGATTGTGCCACTACACTCCAGCCTGGGCGTTTAGTGCTGGATATGAGGACATCTGCTCAATTGTTATTGGATATAGTTCTAAGCAAAATTGTAAAGTAGGCAGAGCCTACAGCTCCACTTCTAATCTAGTCATACTGTAATTTCATCTTTTTTGGCCTCTTCTCCTAATCATTCAAGAACCTTGTCTCCTTATGTTCTCTTCTACTGTGTTCTTCTACCTCTTTACCCTGTCCTAGCCTTGAACCTGCACCATTCTAGTCTAGTCCTCAGAAAAGGAGCTTATAGATAATGGTAACATATGTTATATTTAATTTTGGAGAGAAAAGACTGACTATGGACAGGGCAACTGGATATGTGTTTGTCATCTCATTCCCAGCTTTTCCACCAACAGTACCCTGGTTCCCCATGAAAGAGTTTGCTTCCCACTCATTATTGGTCATGTAATTTTTGTTGGATGGAACCCCATCCCCAGCTCTAGGGATGAGCTATAATATCACTTTTTGCTATCTGGAATCAAGTGTCTATGGAAGGCCAGAGTTTTAGTGGAAATAAGAGTATAGGAATTATGAGATTGGTTGGTTGCTTTCAAGCACACAACAACAACAACAAAAAAAAAAAAACAAAAAAAAAAAAAGGAAAAGAAAGAAAGAAAGAAAATGATGAGGTTTGGGGTATGACTGATCTCTGATCTCGTCACCCAGGTACTGAGCATAGTACCCAAAAGGTAGTTTTTCTAGCCCTTGCCCTCCTCACTGCCTCCCCTTCTAATAGTCCCCAGTGTCTATTGTTCTCATCTTTGTGTCCATTTGAACAACTGAAAAAAAAAGTGATGAGTTTGGAACTTTCGAGTCCCAGCTCAAGGTATGGGGAATGAACCAGAAAGCTTCTGTGCCTCCCTTCAAAAAGTCCTGTATCCTATAGCTAAAGGGTTGAGGTTTTTGTTATCAAACTCAAAGTCCAATCATTCAGGTGGCTAAATTATATTGTACACAGAGTTCACAGCCACAGACTCTCTTATGTTAAAGTGACAGCATTACTTGGAAAAAAGTAAAAACCAAGAAAATTGCCATGAGGGCATCTGGGCACATTCCAGAGAAGCTAGGGACCTTGAACCTCCAAATTCTACTATGACTTCCTTGCCATAGAAGCATCCCATTCTTGCAATCTAAGGAGATTAGACTCCTCTTGCCTAAATAACCTGCAATGACCTTTCCAAGAGAGTTGCCTTGCATGAAAATCTTAATCTTCCTCTTCTCATTACTCCTAGTAGATAATTATATTCAAATGTAAGGTATTGAGCACAAAATATGATCTGGGAGAAGGTAGCATACATACCAATTGCAAGATTTTGCCAACATACATTAATTAAAACTTGGAGAATATTTATCATAATGGATTCTAAGAGTTTCAAATCAGCTAGAATAAATGGCCAAATTGAATGACACAGTAGAATTAACCAGATTTAATTTAATGTGTTAACTAAAGTAGCTTGGAGTGGCTCTGGGGGTTCAATTGCTTGGCTGAAACTCAGAACCAAAAGTGGTCTATGCTGATGGAAATTGAGATATCAGAATTACCTTGGTATTTTGTAGAAACAGTTATCAAATATTTAGGGAAATTGAATGCTATAATGACTTTATTATGTGTGACCTCCTTACTCATCTTCTAATTCCCAGGAAGTATACTTACACTGGAAGGGGAATACCAGCACCCTGGAAGTCCTCTGTCATAGCTATTCTCTAGAGGCCAGAAGTAACAGTGGGAAATGCTGCTATTAAAATAACTTATCTGAATTCAGTCTGGGATGATGCAATCCCAGTATAATAAGAGCCACGTTGCAGGTCTTAATTGCCAGAGTCAAAGTAGGTCTGGTTATTATAATGGGAAGCAGACTAGTTTGAACAGCAATGATCTTTGGTACTGGTTTATTGATTATGGTCATCCTAGTTCTAAAATATATGGCAGGGAGAATCACTGGAACCCGGGTGGCGGAGGTTGCAGTGAGTGGAGATCACGCCACTGCACTCTAGCCTTGGTGACAGAATGAGACTCTGTTTCAAAAAAATAATAATAAAATAAAAATAAAATAAAATATATGAGGACTGGGCGCAGTGGCTCAAGTCTGTAATCCCAGCACTTTGGGAGGCCGAGGCGGGAGGATCACGAGGTCAGGAGATCAAGACTATCCTGGCTAACACGGTGAAACCCTGTCTCTACTAAAAAAAAATACAAAAATTAGCCAGGCGCAGTGATGGGCGCCTGTAGTCCCAGCTACTCGGGAGGCTGAGGGAGGAGAATGGCATGAACCCAGGAGGTTTGCAGTGAACCGAGATCATGCCACTGTGCTCCAGCCTGGGCGACAGAGCAAGACTCTATCTCAAATAAATAAATAAATAAATAAATAAATAAATAAATAAATAAAATATATGGCAGGCTACACACGTTGTACTTTATTTGAATAATCAGAACAACTCTTAGCATAGTAAACAGAAATCTAACTTAAACCACCTCCATAGAGAGTCCTGGTCCCTCAACCAATTCCCAGACTTGAGCCAGTTTACAGACACCACATCCCTTAAATGAAAGAATGCCTAGGTTCCTTGAGGAGCGACCTTCTTACATTGTCTAAATTTACCTTGTAACTTTTCTTCCTAGCCTTCCCCAAAGGGACTATGGACATTTACCAAAGTTACTATGCATTGAGGAAAGGAAAACACCAAACTTTGAGGGAATTTTTGGACCTTAACTCTAAATTAAATATAGTGTGGGGGAGTAAAAGCTCACTTCTTCTCTACCAGTCCAGACAGAGGCTTATGGAAGACAGATGATAAAGCTTTGATGTACATCTGTCTGACAGTGGCCCCAGTAGGTCTTCTACTCACCCTGCAATGTCTTCAGCCCCAGAAAGCAGATTTGAAACAGACATATTTAACAATTGGTAGAATCCTCAAAGCAGTTTTCTGACTCATTAAGTGAGGGCTATTATAGTAGGAAAGGCCAAATAGAAGCCACTAGAAATGTGAATGCACTGAATTATGATAAATTTAATTAGATGGTAACTCTAGTTGCAGTGACTATTCTAGATGTAGTTTCTTGATGAGAACAAATCAACATAGCCCTTGGTACCTGGTATGCAGCAATTGAACTAATGGGTGAATTTTTTTTTCTTTAAACTTGCTTGTAAAGATCACTAGGAGTTGTTTGTTTTCAACTCTTCATCCCTCTGTCATATTTCCTTTTCAAGCACTTTGATAACCTCTTCATCCCATAGGACATCATGCTGGTCTAGCACAATATCACATTGATTAGAACTTCTGGTGAGAAGGAAATGGAGGCATCAGTATGACACATGTAGACCAAAGGGTGGGAAAGAACTTGCATTAAAATTCAGGGATCTCACACCTTAGTGAAATTGCTAGGAGTCCAGTGATGTGGGGTACAGTGAATTGGCCCTTATGGTGAAAAAGCCTCTCCTACCATGAAGAAAGAGACCTAGAGGCTTCTTTGTAATTTGGGGGCATCACCTAATTTATTTGAGTGTGTTCTTTCAAACCATTTACTAAGAAATGTGAAAGGCTGCAAGTTTTGAGTGGGCCCAAAGCAAAAAACAACTCTGCAACAGTTCCAGGCTGCTCTACAAGTTTTTCTGAAGTTGGGTCATATGACCCAGAAGATTCCCCAGTGTTTGAAGTGTCTGTGGCAGATAGGGATGCTGAATGGACTCTTTGACCAGCCACTACAGGTGAAATACAGCATAGACCTGTAAGATTTTAGCACAAAGTATCCACTGTAGACAACTATTTCTCTTTCGAAAAATGGGAATGGCTTACCAGTGGGGCCAAATAGAGATGAATTGTTTATCATTGGCCCTAAAGTTTCTGAGCTGCCCATGATGAACTGGAAGTTATCTGGCCTCCAAGCTATAAAGCTGAATGGGAACAGCAATACTTCTTCATCAGGAAAAAGCAGTATAGATGAGATCAGGACTGAGTAGGTCCTGAGGTATGAGTTTAAGCAAATGGCTCCAACTGCTGTAGCTCCTACTAGAGATACATTTCCTCTTTCTCAGTCTACACCAATCAGCTTATGAGACTTTCACTGTGACCAGTTGAATGATAAAGAAAATATTCAGATGAAGAAATTGTATTCTACATAATATTCTGGCATGACCCAAAAGTGAGGAGCCACAATGTTACAGCCTCACTTCAGGGGTGGCCCTAAAGGATGAAAGGAAATCCTCCCAGTTGGCAGACTTTAGAACAATACTCCTGATTTTTCATCTTGCATGAAAAAAAAAGATGTTTCAGTATGTGGATCTACACAGATTCATGAGCATTGATAATGGTTTGGCTTGATGTCAAAAATTTGGAATGAACACTGTTAGAAAATTTATGACAGGCAGGTTTGGGGATGAGATATGTGACATCTCTGAATGGGCACAGAGAGTAGGAATGTTTATATCATAAGTAAATACTCACTAATGAGCAATCTCAGCAAAAGAGGAACTTGATGATCAAATGGCCCAGATACCTCATTTTTAGCTGTCACTCAGCCTCTTTGCACAGCCAACTCCATCCTTGGCAATGTGTTCATGAACACAGGGGTCATGGCAGCAGGGACAGAGGTTTTGCTTTCACTTAGTATCACGGACTTCCAATCACCGAGACTTTACTACTTCTGAGTGCCCAGTTGGCCAACACAAGAGAACAACACTGATTCTCTAAAATAACTCTCCAGGACATAAATGGCACTACTCCCCTATGAAAAAGAAAGCATTATGTTCTCTTTGGAACAGGCACTTACTCTGGATATGTATTTGTCTTCCTTACCTTTAATGCTTCTAACAAAAATCACCATTTTTGGATTTATGGAAAACCTATTCATCATTAAGCTAGAGAGCATGGCTCTCTACCAAGGAACTTGTTTTAGAACAAATAAACTTCATCATTGGACTTATGCTAATAAAATCCACTGAGCTGGCCTGATACTATGGTATAATGGACTTTTGAAAGTGCAGTTACAGTGTCAGCTAGTTAACACATTGTGAGGATGGCTGATATCCTCCAGAGTGGGCTATATGCTCCAAATCAGAAATTAATATATGGTGGTGATTCTCATGTGGTAAGGATTACTGGGTCCAGACACCACCAGATGAAAACAAGAGTGGTTCCTCCTATTAGTACTCCTAGGAATCCCCTAGCAAATATTTTCCTTTTTGTCACTACAACTTTAAACTCTAAAAACTCTACTGGTTTAAGTCCCAAGGGACGAATATTTTGACAAGGGAACACAACAATTGTTTCCTTAATTTTGAAGCTGACAATGTGACCTGGCTATTTTTAACTAATTATACAACTGAACCAACAGGCAAAAAACAAAGAGAGAGAGATTACATCATTAACTGGGATTTTAAAATTCTATCTATCAAAGAGAATTTGAGTTTTTATTACATAATGAAATAGGTAGGGATGCAGGGGATCTTTGGGAGTATGGGTCAGTTTTGATCATGCAGAAACAGATGCTAAGTCCCAGAAGGATGAAAGAATTAATGAGGTATTGCTTGAGAAAAACTAAAGAGAGAGGAAGCAGAAACATACAGCAAAAGCCTTCAGACCGTCTTGACTTACCTGGGGAATGTATTTAGTGGGTGGAATAGAGAAAAGTACATCTGGTCCATCTTTCTGGAAGAGAAAGTCCAGTTTGTGCCCTTTTAAAATGTAACTGCTATCATTGCATCCCATACATTAAGCTCTTCAATGATCTCCCTTGATATCTAAAGTAAAACTCTGACAATGGTGAACAACATCCTACATGAATTAGCTACCTTCTTGCCTAACATTTTCCTCCTCACTCAATCTTTAGTACCTAGAAGAGGGCTGGCCCAAAATACATAATCAATAAATACTCTTCAATTAATAAACTGAGCAAGTTATCTCTTTTTAATATTGAAATCAAACACTTGATCTAATATCAGGAACTGTATGATATATGCCCATGAATATGGCCCATTGCATGGTAAGTGGGACCTTGTAGATGTAATTAGGGTTACTAATCAGTTGATGCTAAAATGGGAGACTGTTGTGGATTATCCAGGTAGACCTAATGTAATCACATCAGCCCAAGCAGAAGAAGAAAGCAGAAGAGAAAGAAAGAAATGTGAAGCATGAGAAAGACTTGACATGCTGGCTAATATGGAGCGGGCCACATTCAAAAGAGAGTGAATTAAGAAGTCGAAAAAGGTCCCCTGGTCAAAAGCCAGGAAGAAAACAATGACCTCAGAGACTTGCAGTTGAAGTAAAGCTTCTACTTCTTGAACATTTTCCTTCCACTTCATTCTTCTTATTTGCAACCTAACAATTCCATATACCATTAACATACTTAGAGTTTATTAGTTTCACTCATTTTTAAGAATTCCAAGAGACAGTAGAAGAGAAGTACTCTTCAAACTTCTACACTCATGCTGTCTTCATTGAACCACATTCAACTAGGAAGCACCTAAGCCACTTACCTATGTGCATCTTCCTGGAAAAAAAATTAAATTATAAAGAAATGTTCCATAAACATGCTCAGTGCAAGATATCCAAGTGTTGACTTTCAAGACTATTTTTTTCACACGAATTAGAATTCTGGTTTTGTAATTTTTCTCTGTTACTATTAAAAGAGAGCAGAAATAAACAAAACTGGTCATTAGAGACTTTGATGTTTTTATAAAATGAAAATAGCTTTGTTTCTATTACTGACGGTCTCTTTCCTTTTGCTGGTCCTGAATAGCAACTATTAAATTAGTTTTTATGCAATTCTTTGTTGAGCTCTCTGAAGTTGCAAGGAAAAACCAAGCCTAATGAGATGGTAGCAGGTTATTGGAAGGATGCGTTGGAAAGTAAAACATGAGAACCATCTCAGCGGCTTGACTCCTGTTCGAAGGTGCATCACTCAAATCAAAACCACAATGAGATACCATCTCACACCAGTTAGAATGGTGATTGTTAAAAAGTTAAGAAACAACAGATGCTGACAAGGTTGTGGAGAAAAAAGGAATGCTTTTACACTGTTGGTGGGGGTGTAAATTAATTCAACCACTGTGGAAGACAGTGTGGTATTCCTCAAAGATCTAGAGGGAGAAATATCATTTAACCCAGCAAGCCCACTACTGGATATATACCCAGAGGAATATAAATCATTCTGTTACAAAGATACATGCACACTTATACGTTCATTGAAGCACTATTCACAATAGCAAGGGCATGGAATCAACCCAAATGCTCATCAACGATAGACTGGATAAAGAAAATGTGTTACATATACACCATGGAATACTGTGCAGCCATAAAAAGAAATGAGATCATGTCCTTTGTAGGGACATGAATGGAGCTGGAAGCTGTTATCCTCAGCAAACTAACACAGGAACAGAAAACCATACACTGCATGTTCTCACTTATAAGTGAGAGCTGAATGATGAGAACACATGGATACATGAGAGAGAACAACACACACTGGGGCCTGCGGCAAGGGGTTGGGGGATGGGGGAGGGAGAGCATCAGGAAGAACAGCAAATGGATACTGGGCTTAATACTTAGGTGGTGGGTTCGTCTGTGCAGCAAACCACCGTGGCACATGTTTACCCATGTAACAAACCTGCACATCCTGCACATGTACCCCAGAACTTAAAGTAAAAGTCGAAGAAAAAACAACTACAACAAAGGTGCATCACCTCCAGGACTAGGATTGCACTGAACTCTATGAAGAACCAGAACAGGTGCCAATTTTTAGCCAGGATACTTCAAACTAGGAATTGATTTATTATTGGGGCAGTCTCACATTGATGAGATCACCCATTATGGAACATTCCAATTGGGCCGAATTTTGCACCAGGTTGTCTCAGTAGCAGATGGCATTCTTTTAAGTCCATCCCCTAGAAGTTTACTTTATGCAGGGCACCTATCCTTCACTGGATCCATGGGTAGCTGTATTAGTATAATTTTCTGCACCTGAAATAAACCACAGAAACTTAAAGCATAAGCTCATTTTTTAAAATGCATATAGATTAAAACTTTATTTATTATACTCTAAGTTCTAGGGTACATGCGCACAACATGCAGGTTTGTTATATATGTATTAAGAAAATGTGGCACATACACACTATGGAATACTATGCAGCCATAAAAAAAGGATGAGTTCATGTCCTTTTTAGGGACAAGAATGAAGCTGGAAACTATCATTCTGAGCAAACTATCGCAAGGACAGAAAACCAAACACTGCATGTTCTCACTCATAGGTGGGAACTGAACAATGAGAACACTTGGACACAGGGTGGGGAACAGCATAAGCTCATTTTAAAATTTATTATTATTATTATTGTGAGACAGAGTCTCGCTCCGTCGCCCACGCTAGAGTGTAGTGGCACGATCTCTGCTCACTGCAAACTCCGCCTCCCGGGTTCTTGCCATTCTCCTGCCTCAGCCTCCCAAGTAGCTGGGACTACAGGCGCCCGCCACCACCATGCCCAGCTAATTTTTTTGTATTTTTAGTAGACACGGGGTTTCATCCATTAGCCAGGATAGTCTTGATATCCTGACCTCGTGATCTGCCTGCATCAGCCTCCCAAAGTGCTGGGATTATAGGCATGAGCCACCACATCCAGCCTATAAGCTCATTTTTAAAGAAAGTGTCTAAAGGATGCACTTGTCCACAATTCCTCTACGGTATCACTACTTCTGTAGGTAGGTATTTTCTAAACAAAACATCAATTCCCAAACAAGGGTAAGATTGACCTGTGATGCTTATTTATCATTTTATTGAGATGGAGTCTCACTCTGTCATCCAGGCTGGAGTGCAGTGGCATGATCTCGGCTCACTGCAACCTCTGCCTCTCGGGTTCAAGTGATTCTCCTGCCCCAACCTCCTGAGTAGTTGGGACTACAGGTGCCTGCCACCACACCCGGCTAGTTGTTTTCTTCTGTTGTTGTTGTTGTTTCATTTTTGGTTTTGTTTTTGTATTTTTAGTAGAGACGGGGTTTTGCCATATTGGCTAGGCTGGTCTCGAACTCCTGACCTAAAGTGATCTGCCTGCCTCAGCCTCCCAAAGTGCTGGGATTACAGGTGTGAGCCACCACACCCATCTTGTGATGGTTATTTGAAGTGCAGGTTTCAATCCGCAGTGCCTAGATGTTTTGATTGAACAGAATTAGAGATTCTGGTTTTTTGCCTTCATTTTTATAAACCACCTTTAATCTTCTGATGAAGGTGGCAGAGGATCATTCATTGAGAAATTCTGTATAGAGAACATTAAGAAATTGATGTTTTCTCAGGGTGCTGTGCTTTATCCAGAGTTACTTGAAACTATTTAGAGTTTTACCTGGCCACATAATACTGCACTAAGGTTCTTCAAAGTCTGCTTTAGTATAGAACCAAGACACCCATAGAGAAGAGAACTCATTAGACAGAAAAGGCAGTTTTAGACGTTACCTATCACATTAAATCAGGAAGAAATGCTGTATCAGAGATTACTTTATGCAAAGTGGCTGTAATTCACCACCATCATCATTTCTGTGCTGTTAGATGCTGTCAAAATAAGGGTCATTAGAAGGCCCCACTCAGCTGGGCTTGGAAACCTGATGAGATCATAGCCCAATAGCAGATGGAAGCAGGGAAAATGGAGCAAAGTACAACTCATCATAGCAGGAAATGAGGATTCATACTGGGAGGCAGTGCACCATAATCTTTAGCTAACCAATGAGAAACTAAGTTTAGTTAACTAAGATTATCTAAGTTTTCAGTATTATACAAAGTTGACCCTTGAATACTACAGGTCTGAAACATGTGTATCCACTTATATGTGGATTTTTTTCAAAAAGTTATATTGAGTGTGCCTGCCTCTCCTGCCTCTCCTGCCTCCTTCTCCACCTCTTCCGCCTCTGCTACTCCTGAGACAGCAAGACCAACCCCTCTTCTTCTACCTCGTCCTCAGCCCAATCAACATGAAGACAACACGCATAAAGACCTTTATGATGACCCACTTCCACTTAATAGTAGATATATTTTCTCTTTCTTATGGTTTTCTTAATAATAGTTCCCTTTCTCTAGTTTACTTTATTGTAGGAATACAGTATATGATACATACAACATACAAAATGTGTTACCAATTGTTTATGTTATTGGTAAGGCTTCTGATCAACAGTAGGCTATTAGTACTTAAGTTTTAGGGGAATTAAAAATTATATGTGGATTTTCGACTGTGAGGGGTTCAGTACCCCTAACTCCCACATCATTCCAATGTCAACTGTAATATGAGATTTTAGAATTTTTGCCAAAAAAAGATCACTTATTTAATAGAGAATTTAAACAAACCATGTGTCTTCCTATATTGTTAGAGATTTTTATTTCCAAACCTTTCGTCAAATAATTTTTAATTGACTAGTTCTGTAATTAATAGGTAAGCGTTTATAAATAAGATTAGAAAGATACATAAAACATCACTGGAAAATTTTGCTGCTACGTAACCATGTGAAATTTATGAACTACTTTATTAGAAAGCAGTAGAGGTGAACTCCTCCCAGCATGTACCTCCCCAGGAAAGATTAAATGGGTAATACTTCTAAGACACTATGGGAGAGTTAATTAAAACTACATGATTCAGCGTATAGGATTTGGAGAAGCTGCTTATAAGCAAGCTTCTCCAATAAGCAAGAATGAGAAGATGCGCTCTGTAGGAAAGATAAGAAAAGTTAAGCATGAAAGATGCTGGGGTAAGTGAGGAACCATGGCAGCATAGGGTGAGGTGCCAGAAATGCAGTGGTTGAGAGCATGGAACTTCTTCCTTTTCCCTTTTGTTGCCTGAATTTGTAATCCTAACTCTTCCATTCACTAACAGCAAGTTTCGGGGCTTAACTTCTTGATGCTTCAGCTTCTTTATCTGTAAGTCGGGATAATGATAATACAGTAATATCAGTTACCAACTATTTCACTTTCTGCAATTTCAGTTACCTGCTGTCGACTACAATCCAAAAATATTACATGGAAAATTCCAGAAACAAACAATTCATGTTTTAAATTGCATGCCATCCTTAGTAGTGTGATGAAATCTCATGCCCTCCTGCTCTGTCCCACCTAGGACATGAATCATCCATTTGTACAGTGGCAGCCTAGCCACATTGCACACTATTTTACCTGCCCATTAGTCACTCAGTAGCTACCTGGGTTATCAGATCAATAGATCACAGGAAGAAGAAGGGTGAGTACAGTGCAACCAGATATTTTGATGGCGAGTGAAAAAGATCATATTTACATAACTTTTATTATAGTATATTGTTACATTTGTTCATTAGTTACTGTTGCTATTGTCTCGTTATGCCTAATTTATAAATTAAACATTATCACAGATATGTATGTATAGAAAAAATATAGTGTATATCAAGTCCAGTTCTATCTGCAGTCTCAGGCATTCTCTGGTAGGCTTGGAACACATCCCCCATGGATAAAAGGGGACTACTGTATCTGTTTTACAGGACGACTGCAAAGAGTCAATGAGTTAACATAGGTAAGAGGCTTAAGGCAATCCCTGACACATAGTAAGTTCCAAGTAGCTCTTAGCTCTTATTAACTACAGGAGGTTCATGCTGCTCTAAGATAGAAGGGTTTAAATAATAAAACCTTCCCTATGGGTAAGCCAAATCCCTTCTTCTCTTTCAATTTAAACTCATATTATCTTATTCTGTCATTCATGGCAATAGGGAAAAGTCAGACACTCTTCTCTGCATGATGACCCTTCACATGCTGAAGGCTTTCATGTAATCGGAAACATTTGTGGATGTAGAGCTCTTCAGGGAAAAGTATGTCCCAATCTAATTTCACAAAGTCATATCAGGAAGGAAACAATCAATGAGGTTACTCCAAATCAGCTCTTAGAGAAAGTCTTTTAATCCATCTTTAGTCCAGCAAAGCATGGAGAATCACTGATGTCCAAAAGACGTGTAGGGAAGGATGTTTTACTTCTATACTTCTTACTATGTTTTGAAGTTAAAATCAAAGGTTTTGGAAAGGTCTAATCTACTAAATCAGAAAAATTTAGAGTCAATTTCTACATTAAGATATCACAGTATTTATAGTGATTCTTGAGTTTTATAGCACACACAGTTTATTCTAATTTTGGTTTAACTTTTAATACCACCTTGAAGGCAGTAATATCACCTACATATATTTGGACTCTTACAAAACCTAGCAAGCATTTTACCTATTATAGGTATTCAGTAACATTATTGCTCAATGAGTTCATAGTAGTCCAATTAGAAATTTAGGAACAATAATGTCTAAATGTTTATTGGAAATTTCTGCAATTGGCGAACATCAGACAGTAATATAAGCATCATATATATATACGTCTCTTCAAACGTTGAAAACAAATAGGAAATAAAATGTAACTTTCATCTTCTTTTATGTTATTTTAGGATAATTTTCAAAGGTAAAAATTTGACTTCTGTTAACTTCTTCTCCAGCTTAAGAGAATATGGTGAAGATTTTCCAAAACAGGACAAAAATCAGGACACACGGTATAATTTTAAAAATTATTTTCTGGTTTGGACGTATATTTTTAGTGTTTTCTAAAATTGTTTTTTAAGCCACACTCAAAAAGTTGACTATTAGCATTTAAAGTTAAATGTTAATTAATCGTTTTAAAGAATAAAGTTATATGAAACTGCTTGCCCACAGTATGGTTATAACTCCTACACGATCACCTTTTATTTTTAGCTCTACTGGCCACATTTACTTTAGAGGATTTCTGCTGCCCTGGACATGTTACAGTAGGGAAAGCCAAGAACCAAGTGGTGAGTGAAGAATCTGGTTAGGTATGACCTAGGACACTGTCAGCTGTGAACTGCTGCTAGTCTCCCCTGGCATGGGAATGAAGAGGCCAGGAAGAAAAGTCAGGTCAAGTATCCATTCCCCTCCCCTCCCCAGCTGCTGAGTGAATACACTTGTAAAGTCGATTCTGGCATCCAAAGTTTTTCCAGAACATATCATAGGCAAGATATTTTCCCATCTTGTCTATGTATAAGCCTATGCTCTTAGACTTATCTAAGTTACACTAAAACCAAATTATTATTTTTCAACTATCTTTAAATATATTTAGAAAGCATATTTTTCATCTTAACTAATACAGCATAGTTGGGTGTGGGTTATTCACTCCACAAAAATTTAGGTAACTCTTTCTTTAATATAAAACATCCAGAGAACAAGAGGGAGAGGGAGGGAGGGAGAGAGATAGCTTAGTGAAATTTCAGAACACCAAACACAAAGTCTTAAAAACTAGCAGGTATAATACAGTATGTCATCATATGACCATACCATAATTTATTTAACAGATATCCTAATTTAAGATATTTAGTTTCTGATTTTCTACTGTTGTGCAAAGTGATCTTATGACGTTTGTTGTAAATAAAGCTTTATGTATGTTTCTTATTATTTCCTTGTAATAAATCATGTAAATTATATTGCTGGGTCAAAATGTATGTATTTTCATACATACATATAGCCTTCATACATATAGCCAAATTGTCTTCTAGAAATCAATTTATACTTACTGTGTATGATCATTCTTATCTCTCAAAAAAATTGCAAAACATATTTTAAATTGTTACATATTCCTTCATTATTACATATCCAATGTCAATCAATGTAACAATTATTTATATTAACAATTTCACAAACACTTACGTGGTCAACATTTACACCAAATTCAGAACATATTTTGTAGCATCTTTTAAATGTATCTTCCATTAAGTATATGACAATTAATATAGATCTATTTTAGTTTTTATTACCTTGCCTTGTCTTTCTCCCTCTCCTCTTTGTCCTTCAGAAGAATCTCCCCCAATAAATATTTTCCATGTTTATTTTGTATATTTTGTGATATTTTTGTATATATGAAAAATGTTACCCTCATATATGTTACTGTTTTTCCTTGATACTTTATTGTGGAGTTTGTTTTGAGGTTTATGTTGATTATCACTTGCTCCAACAATTTATTATATATTTTTTTATTTTTATTTTCTGCCAAACAGTCAAAGGCACCACAGGTAATGAATATTTGGGCTACAAATCCACCTTGGGACCACATGATGGCTATCAATTTTCTGAGGTGATATCCCTGCCCACTCAACCTAGAGCCAAGTTTTGTTACAATAAATTTTTCTCAGCAGTCCTATTTCTGAGTTTCCATCTTGGCTTCGTTTTGGTCTAAGCTCAATAATCCATTTAAAAATTACAAATAAAGGGGCTGGGCGCGGTTGCTCACACCTGTAATCCCAGTACTTTGTAAGGCCGAGGCGGGTGGATCACCTGAGGTCAGGAGTTTGAGACCAGCCTGGCCAACATGGTGAAACCCTGTTTCTACTAAAAATACAAAAATTAGCTGGGCATGGTGATGTGCACCTGTAATCTCAGCTACTGGGGAGGCTAAGGCAGGAGAATCACTTGAATCCAGGAGGCGGAAGTTGAAGTGAGCCGAGATCGTACCACTGCACTCCAGCCTGGGAGACAGAGCGAGACTCTATCTCAAATAAATAAATAAATAGATAGATAAATAGATAAATAAAATAAAAATATACAAATACACAAATAAATATCACTAATATAAGTAGCAGTTTACCCAGAATTTTAACTGCTTTGGTGAACTATCAATCAGGGTTCTAGCCTCCCATATTGCCAAAAATAAAAGTCACATTTTATTTAATAATTCAATTTTGTTGCAATAATTATGACATGAAAATTATGCACAGTATATTTGAAGTACAAAAAGTAGTATGATGTCAATTATGTAAAGTGTACAAACTATAGTAGAGAGTTGTAATATCACAGGTTTGGGAAATAAATAAAATTCTAACTCTGATACTCTTCAGTTTGTGACTTGTGGCTAGTGTGGGAGTCATGATGTATTGCTCAGACTTGCTTTCAAGGGAATTTGCTGTGAGGTATGAAGTTGGCTGACAGCTGCCCCATCATTAGATCTATCCCCAAGTTTACCATGACCACAGTTTCCCTAGGTGTGCCCCAGACAGTATAAATGCTTGTTGTAGTGATTGGCATTGGACATGTAATAATGAAGTACATCTGTAACAACTGAGTATGGCTAGAGAATGAGAGCCAAGCCATTTCTCCTAAAGGCAGAATTCTCCTATAAGAGGCAAACTTTGCCCCAGAAGACATCTCTACACCACCTCCACCTACCTAGAGCCAAGGTTTGTGACAACCTGGCTGAGATTTTCCGAGAGCTGCACTGTGGTCTGAGTTTCTTCCTACACAACTGTCCTTCCTTCCCCTCCCTTTTCACAAGTACCTGAAGGCTCTCCATGCCTTCCCCCTTCCCCTCTTCTCTGGATCCTTCACAAAAATCTCCCCCGATAAATCTTTTGCATGTCTAATTCCATCCCAACAGACCCAAATTAACACAATAATTTACCTGATTTCTTTGCTTTTCAGATCCATTATGTATAACTGAGGATAATAATACTTATATAACTGAGGTTTTTAAAGATTAAAATAAATAATTTAGTTAAAGCACTTATAACTGGGCCAAGGACACAGAAAGTACTTAAGAAAGGATGCTGCTATCATAATTTATCATTTTAAAAAAACCAAAAATATAAATTAGATTAGAGGTGATTTTTGTTTTCCCTCTACTTACTTCTTCCCATATTATTTAAAATTTTTTCAATAATTTTTTTAAAAAAATAAATGTAGACTCACATATTAGATTTGGGTGACCTTAAGCTCAGAAATTTTTTTGTTAAATAATTTAGTAAAATCTTCAACTAACTGTTACTGACATGATAGATTAAATATTTGGAAATTTTCTCTGGCAAAAATTTCCATTTGTATTCATACCCCAAAATAGCCTTTTAAATTAAAACAAAATAAAACACTATCAGGAAAACGATGCTTCGTAAGTAAAACACATTTGAAATTTTACCCAAAGTCATTATGTTGAAAATTTTATACCTAAAGTAACAAAGAAGCTTTAAAAACTACATAGACTGTAACTCCTTTAAGGATTTTTCATAATGTTTGTGTTTAATGTATTTGCTTCAAAGGTTATGTCTTTCTATTAGTAAATCATGTTCTTAGAATTCAGGCGATTACACTTTTGATCCTCATTAGAAAAATGCACATACCTTTAAGTTTTGAGATCTGTATCGATTTTTTCTTTCATTTGGAGCCTACCACATATTATTATCTTCAGAAAATAGTTTTATTTTTAAAACGTCAAACTATTTTGTAATTTTTGTGAAATTGTTAAGCTTCAATAGTCATATATTTGCCAGTGGAAACTAAAAAGAAAACAGAACTCTAACAAATAGTCATATGAAGATCGCTGCTAATGAATTTTCATTTTTCAAGATGCCTCATAGTATGAGGCAATGCTAGTAGTTGCTAACTACTTATCTTTCTCCCTCTTTTTCTTTGCCAACAGACACCTAATTTTATTGGTGAAGTCAATGTGCTCAGGTGAAAACTCACTTCCCATACTCCTTTGCATCTAATTGTGTTCATGTGACTGGGTCCTAATCAGTGAGATGAAAGCAAAAATCTGCAGGGGGAGAAAAGAGGTGGCCTAGGAAAGTTTAAGCTTTCTTGAGAACAGGGTGACAAACAAATACAGCTGGTGGTATTCATCTTCTCCACTTCCTAGAACTTAGATGTAATACTTTGAGCTGCAGCAGCCATTTGTGACATGAGGTAAGAAGCATAAGGAGGAAAATAAACCCACAACATAAAAATGGAAAGATCCTTGTGTCTTGATGGCATGTTAAACAACTGACAATAATCTCTATTTTTTGAGACAGAGTCTCGCTCTGTCATCCAGGCTGGAGCACAGTGGCACAATCATGGCTCCCTGCAGCTTTGACCTTCTGATCTCAAGCAATCCTTGCACGTCGGCATTCCCAGTAGCTGGGACTACAGGTGCATGACACCACACCCAACTAATTTTTTAATTTTTTGTTTTGTTTTTTTGTTTGTTTGTTTTTTGTATAGATGAAATCTCACCATGTTGCCCAGGCTAATCTCAAATTCCTAGGCTCAACTGATCCTCCTGCCTCCGCCTCCCAAAGTGCTGAGATTACAGGTGTAAGCTACTGCACCCAGCCTGAGCATATTCTGACCTGATACAGATGCCTCCCTAATTGAGAATTATAATTTGTACTGATAAAGATTCCTCCTTAAATGAGCACTATACATTGTTCCCTATGTTCTATCATCACCCGTCTGCATTGAACCACTACCAGTCTCAGGCCTTCCCAGACTTAATTCTCATCAAGTCTGAGGTTGCTTCATTAGACTACTCTTAATTCCTATAAGATAAATCAGAGTCTTTGGCAATAGCAAGAGTTCTTTCTTTCAAATAGTGCCAGGATAAACATTAACATGTGTGATTAATTTGTTGTTTCCCACAAGACAGAATTGGAAGATACATAACAAAAGAGAATCGGAATGTTTCGGAGTGATTTTTTCCTAAGAAGCCTAACATATTTTTGAATGTTTTGTATTGTTGATACCATCTCTGACACATGTACTAGGAAAATGGGCAAAGAGCTTTAAATTACTTAAGACTATGCAATGTGAATCTGAAAATTAGAATACAATGACTACAAACTATTTGAATTACAGGCTTGCAATAATCTTCCAGTAATTGCACGGGCTTAAAATGTTTCCCTTGCATTTTGAATCTTTTAAATATAAACTTATTTTATATTGTGTTCTACAGGATTTTACTTTGCTTTTACTTATGCTTTTCATTTTCTGTATTTAAAGTTTAGCCAGTTCTTTACTGAATTGTCATCTCCTGATGAGCTTGGTGAGTGACTACCGATGACATTTGAATGGTGGAGAACATACAAGTGCCCAAAATATGTCTTACTTGCATGAACTTTATGAATTTTTATATTAAAATATTTAGTCTCCAGAAATCTCCTGTTAAATTTAAATGTGGTTCTTGGAATAAATTATCTTAAGCCATTATCATCCACTAACACGTCTTGTAATCAAATTAGTTAATACACATAGTTCATTGAGTCTTAAGTAGATAAGCTTTAAAATTAATTCAATTCCTCTGGTCGTGAATTTATTATTTTTGACTGTTGTTTATTAAATGATCTGTGTTTCAGCTTTTGACCACAGTTACAGCAGGTTAATGTACAATTCCCGATAGGGTAATGAACATTTCTTTCAGTGACAGAAATTTTTTTAAATAAAATAGGAGATTAAGAGGTCAAGGCAGAGAAATTAGCTTAAACCTCAGTTGTACTTACAAAGTTAATATATGAACTTTAAAAGTTGATGGTTTCAAAGATCAAACACTATAGCTTAAAATGAAAATTGAACATCTTCTCTTCAACTGCTATGAATTACACAAGAACAACTCTAGAGGAAGGGGGCGACTCATGAAACAAAAACTATGGCTAACAAAGATTAATAATTCATGACTAAATATTTAAAAATAAAAAATATATGAAAATAGCAACAGGACATTAGGGTTGTTTACCTCCCAAGTTGCCATATATTAAAAATTGATGGCCGGGCGCGGTGGTTCAAGCCTGTAATCCCAGCACTTTGGGAGGCCGAGGCAGGCAGATCACGAAGTCAGGAGATCGTGACCATCCTGGCTAACCCGGTGAAACCCCGTCTCTACTAAAAAATACAAAAATCTAGCCGGGCGTGGTGGTGCGCGCCTGTAGTCCCAGCTACTCTGAGGCTGAGGCAGGAGAATGGCGTGAACCCGGGAGGCGGAGCTTGCAGTGAGCCAAGATGGCGCCACTGCACTCCAGCCTGGGCGGCAGAGCAAGACTCCGTCTTAAAAAAAAAAAAAAAATTGATAACAGATATTGTGTTGAAACCAAAAAAACAAATAAACACAGATAGTCCCTTATATTGATGGAGGCAATGTTAAGTGATATTGCCTTCCTGGCAACTGGGTGATATGTAAACAAACTTTCTGGCAATTAAAAAATATATACCAAATATCTTGAAGTATATATTTATAGATTCCTAAAATTTTTTCACTGAGGAAATAATTAATGGTATCTGTAAAAATTTAGCTACATTATTAAGGGACTGAAAATGTACAATAATCCAGGATTGGTTAATAAAGTAACTGTGTTTTATAAATTATTAGGTAGTCTTTTACGATGAAGTTCTTAATACATGTTTGTTGACATGTAAAGTTATTCAAAATTATTGCTAATAGGAAAACCCATTTTGTAAAGAATTTTTAAAAACAGGGAGATTTACATATGAATCAGTGTAATTTTGGTAATATATATCAGTGTGGTTGGAGTTTGTATCTTTTTTTTATTTCAACTAATCTATATTTATACTTTTGTGCAGTGAACATGTGCTTAACAAAGCTTTTTTAAGCGATCTAATAACTATTATACACAATGGATTATGGCTCAAATATATCCTCCAAAAAATCTTCCTAAGGTTTGATCCCTTTCAATGAAAAAAAAAAAAGAAAAAAGAAAAACAGAAACTCTTTGAACTGTACACACAGCACAAAGTCCCTCTCTCTGACCACTGCCCTTCTGTACCCCAGTAAAGGAGACCAACAGCTGTATTTGTAACAGCTATAAGTGGTGAGGCCAGGTGAGACATTTATGCAAACAAGAGCACTCAGGGTCTCTTTCCTCCTATCTGAAACTGGACTGCCAATTAACTAGGAAGCATCATTTGACCTGAAAACAAACCCAGAGCAATGGCGTGTTATGATATAAAGGTGGAGAAACTTGGTCTACTAAGAGAGATTTTTTTTTAAGGTGAGGAAATAATAGAAAAGATGGGAGGCCATAGTTCCAGAGAAGCCAAAAGGAATAACCTTAGTTACAGGCTCTTTTCCAAAGCTTACAAAGCCAGATTGTACTCCCTGTCCCAGGATTCCAGGGGAAACCTGTATTTTTATGATAAGTCTGTTTTCTTCTTAACCTAGTTTAAGTAAGTTTCTGTTATTTGCAAAGAAAAAGCATAGATTAAAAAATGTTGTATCAGTCAGAAAAGCAGAAATCACACTAAATAAGAGAATTTAATAGAAGAAGTATGTATAACAGGCACCAGAGGATGAAAAAACAAAACAAAAAAGAAACACTGAAGTATCATAAAAGAGGCAACTACAGTAAGCAAGTTACCACTTCTAAAGCTAGGGTAATAAATGGTTGAGTGGGGGAATACTAAAAACTAGTACTTTGAGGAGAGATTGCCTGGCAGTGCTTGTAATTCATGATCTTAGAGAGGTCTCAGGGAGCCAGGATTCTGAAGACAGGATGTCGGCCAACTGGTGCTAGTCTCTCTAAGAAGGCAAAATAAGGCTGGTTGTAGGAATTTGGGGAAAATAACTGAAACTAACTGCTATTGTTACTACCATTTCCAGGATGAAAAACCATTGCTCAGGTGATACTGACAGTCAAAGGAAGAAAAACAGGAGCATATGTCATTTTTAATTCCTCCAGGCCTCCAGTCTTCCTTTAAAATTCACTATTGTGGAAGCCTAACAGGAAGCCAGCTGAAAAAGTGAAAATGTAGTTTGCAGAGCCCCAGACCTACTAAGACAAGGCAAAATACAGGGGTGTGTTTGAAACTAAGTGACAATGGCTTAAAAACAAGCACATATGATAAAAGTAAGTTTTGTTTTACTTCTTAATTTCATGTTTTACACAGTGCAAAAATAATTGCAAAATGAATAAATAATATTGTAGAGAAACCATAGGAACCTCTCCATAGATAAGTTAAATTCAGGGGATGTTTGCTATTTTGGCAGCCTGTGTCATACTAAAAGAAAAGTCTTTTAATTAGCTTTGCTTAGTTCTAAATACAATTAAGTTTGTGAATTTAAAAGGAATTTTATGTTTTGGTTGAAGAAAAAATGAAAAATTAAGTTAGTGCATTTCTTTGTTCAAACATCAAATTTTGATAGTATTTGTAGGTTAACATATTCTATCAATTGAGATATACCAATTAAGCTATTCTATTATCTTATTAAATTCCAAAAATAAACATACAATAACACTTAAATAGTATCAGGTTTGTAGCTGTGTGTGGAGTTCTTGCTACAATAGCAGGCCTTGCTATAGTAGATAGCAGTAGGCCCAGGAGTCACCACCAAAACATCTAAATGAAAAAACAAATGAATTTCAAGAATTATACTTTTAAGAATGTTCCATGCTCTGACAGGAAGAACATAAACTCTAGTGTTGTTGGGTAGGATGTTCTGTAAACATCTGCTAGGTCCATTTAATCTAAAGTCCAATTTGAGTTTGGGGGGTTTTTGTGTTGATTTTCAGTCTCCAGGATCTGTCTAATGCTGTGAGTTGGGTGTTAAAGGCCCCTATTATGCTGGGCCACAAAGCAAGTCTCAATAAATTTTAAATAACTGAAATAATACCAAGTATCTTTTCAAACAGCAGAATAAAACTAGAAATAAATCAAGAGGAATTCTCAAAACTAAAAATACATGGAAATTAAACAACAGGCTTCTGAAAAGTCTCTGGGTTAATGAAGAAATTAAGATGTAAATTGTTTAAATGTTTGAAATGAATAAAAATAGAAACAACATATCAAAACCTCTGGGCACAGAAAAAGCAGTGCTAAGAGAGAGAAGTTTATAGTGCTAAATGCCTACCTCAAAAAATAAAAATCACAAATCAGTAACATAATGTCACACCTCAAGGAACTAGAAAAACAAGAACAAACCAAACCCAAAGCTAGCAGAAGAAAATAAATAACAAAAATCACAGCAGAACTAAATGAAATTGCGGCCAAAAAAATAAAAATAGATTGCTAGATGCAGTGTTTGATGCCTGTAATCCCAGCTCTTTGGGAGACCAAGGTGAGAGGTGAGAGGACTGTTTGGGTCCAGGAGTTTGAGAACAGCCTGGGCAACATAGTGAGACCCTGTCTCTACAAAAAAAATTTTAAAAATTAGCCACGTATGGTGGTGCATGCCTATAATCCTAGCTACTCAGGAGGCTGAGGTGGGAGGATTACTTGAACCCAGAAAGTCAAGGCTGCAGTGAGCCATAATTGCACCACTGCACTCCAGCCTAGGTGACACAGCAAGATCCCATCTCGGAAAAGAAAAGGATCAGCAAAACAAAAAGTTTGTACATTAAAAATATAAACAAAATTGATACACCACTAGCTAGACTACTCAATATAAGATCCAAAAAAATATAAGTAATTAAAAAGGAGACATTATAACAGATATCACATAAATACAGAAGATCGCCAGAGGCTACTATGAACAACTCTACATTCACAAACTAGAAAACCTAGAGAAAATGGATAAATTCCTGGAAACATACAATGTCTCAAGATTGGGCCAGGAAGAAACGGAATCCCGAATAGACCAATAACAAGTAGTGAAATTGAATCAATAATTTAAAAATCTCTCAATTAAAAAAACCCAGGATCACATAGATGCACAGCCAAATTCCACCAAATGTACAAAGAAAAACTGGTACCAATCCTCTTCATACTGTTTCAAAAAATTGAGGAGGAGGGAATCCTTCCTAACTCATTCTACAAAGCCAGTATCACCTGGACACCAAAGTCAGACAAGGACACAGTAGAAAAAGAAAACTGCAGACCAATATCCCTGATAAACACAGATGCAAACCTGCTCAACAAAATATTAAAATACTAGACAACCAAATCCTATGGCATATAAAAAAAAATACACCATAATTAAGCAGATTTTATTCCAAGGATGCAAAGATGGTTCAACATATGAAAATCAATAAATAGGATTCATCACATAAACAGAATTGAAAAATATATATGCACACACACATATATGTATATATATTATATATAATCATCTCAATAGATGCAGAAAAAGCATTTTATAAAGTCCAACATCACTTCATGATAAAAGCCCTCAACAAACTAGGCATCAAAGAAACATGCCTCAAAATAATAAAGGCCATATATGACAGACCCACAGGCAACATTATACTGAGTAGAGAAAAGTTAAAAGTATTCCCCCTAAGAACTAGAACAAGAGAAGAATGCCCACTTTCACCACTCCTATTTAACATAGTGCTGGAAGTCCTAGCCAGAGCAATGAGGCAAGAGAAAGAAATAAGTTATCCAAATTGGAAAAGAGGAAGTTATTTCTGTTTGTTGATGATATGATCTTTTGTCTATAAAATCCTAAAGACTCTTCCAAAAATCACTTAGATTTGATAAATGAATTCAGTAGAGTTTCAGGATACAAAATTAACATACGAAAATTAGGAGCATTTCTTTTCTTTTTCTTTTTTTTTTTTCCAGATGGTGTTTCACTCTGTCTCACTCTTTCACCCAGGCTAGAGTACAGGGTGCAATTACAGATTACTGCAGCCTTGACCTCCTGGGCTGAAGCAATACTCCACCTCAGCCTCTTGAGTAGCTAGGACAACAGTCATACACCACAATGCCCAGCTAATTTTTTTTTTTTTTTTTTTTTAAGAGACTGGGTCTCCCTATGTTGCTCAGGCAAGACTCGAACTCCTGGGCTCAAGTGATCCTCCCATGCTGGCCTCCAGAAGTGCTGGAATTACAGATATGAGCCACTGTGCCCAGCCAATAATAGGATTTCTAAATACCAATAACAATCAAGCTTAGAACCAAATCAAGACCCCAATCTTATTTATGGTAGTTATAGAAAAATAAAATAAAATACCTAAGAATATATTTAACTAAGACGGTAAAAGATCTCTACATGGAAAACTGTAAAACACAGACAAAAGAAATTAGAGATGATACAAATGGAAAAGCATCCATGTTCATGGTGGGAAAAAGTCAATATTCTTAAGATGACCATACTACCCAAGCAATCTACAGATTCAACAGTTTCTATCAAAATATCAATGTCATTTTTCACAGAATCAGGGAAAACAAATCCTGAAGTTCAAATAGTATCAAAAAAGAGCCAAAATAGCTAAAGCAATTCCAAGCAAAAAAAAAAAACAAAGCTGGAGGCATCACATTATCTGACTTCAAATCACTCTACAAGTCTATGGTAACCAAAACAGCATGGTACTAGTATAAAATTAGACATACAGACCAATGGAACAGAAAAGAACACCCCGAAATAAAGCCAGATATCTGCAACAAACTGATCTTTGACAAAGCCAATTAAAACAAAAACTGGGGAAAGGACACTCTTTTCAATAAATGGTGCTGGAAATATGAATTGCCATATGCAAAAAAAAAAAAAAAAAGTAAAACTGGACATCTATCTCTCATCATATGCAAAAAATCAACCTAAGATGGATTTAACACTTAAATGTAAGACATGAAACTCCAAAAAATTGCTAGAATAAAACTAGGGAAAACTCTTCTGCCCATTGGCCTAGGCAAAGAATTCATGACTAAGACTTCAAAAGCACAAGTAACAAGAATAAAAATGGACAAATGGGACTTAATTAAACTAAAAAGGCTCTGCATAGCAATAAAAATAATAAACAGAATGAACAGACAATCTGAAGAATGGATTATAATTGTAAAGCATGCATCCCTCAAAGGACTAACACCCAGACTCTACAAGGAACTCAAACAACACAACTACAACAAATAAATAACCCTATTAAAATTGGGGTAAAGGACATGAGTAAACATTTTCCAAAAGAAGACACACAAATGACCAATAGGCACATGAAAAAATGCTCAACATCACTAATCTTCAGAAAAATGCAAATTAAAACAATGAGATCATCTAACACCAGTCCAGAATGGCTATCATTAAATAGTCAAAAATGGATGTTGGCAAGGATATGGAGAAAAGGAAACACTTATGTACTGTTGGTGAGAATGTAAATTAGTACAACCTCTATAGAAATCAGTATGGATATTTCTCAAAGAACTAGAAATAGAACTACAATTTGATCTGGCAATTCCATTACCAAGTTTCTACCCAAAGGAAAATAAATCATTATATCAAAAAAATACTTGCACTTGTATATTTGTTACAGCAGTATTCATAATAGCAAAGATATGAAACCAACCTAAATGTTCATCAATTGATGACTGGATAAATAAAATGTAGCATATATACACAATAGAATACTATTCAGCCAAGAAAAAAAAAAGAATGAAATCATCTTTTGCAGCAACATGGATGGAACTGGAGGCCATTATATTAAGTTAAATAATTCAGAAAGGGAAAGTCAAATACCACCTTTTTCTTGTAAGTGGGAGCTAAGTAATATGTACACATGGAAATAGAGTGTGGAATAATAGACACTGGAGATTCAAAAGGGTTGGAAGGTGGAGGTTGGTGAGAAATGAGAAATAACTTAATGGGTACAATGTATATTTTTCAGGTGATGGCTACACTAAAAGCCCAGACTTCACCACTGCAATATATCCAAACTGCACTTGTACCTCTTAAATTTATACAAATCCAAATAAAAAGAACATATTTTTAAGAACACTGTTGAATCAGTGAAGACCATTTGATTTAAAATACCAGAATAAAAATCTCCCTTCTTTAGTAAGCTGAGAGTCACCAGATATTTTCTCCCCAAAAGACATTCGCCAATTCTGGGAATGAGTTGCAGATTGCTTGCAAAAATTGTCATGATAATGCATCCCATTCATGTACGCATGCCCTTGGCAATGTGACATTGACACTTCTTCCATCAAGAAGTAGAATCTTTTTCTCCATTCCTTGAATAAGGGCTGGCTTTGTGAGTTCTTTTGAACAGTATATTGTGACAGAACTCAAGTTGTGAGTTCTGGAGCCTAAGACTCAAGAAGTCTTTTTTTCTTAGAACAAAGACCTGAGACTGCAATGTAACAATGTCTAGTCTATCCTACTAGATTATGATAAGCCAAATAAAGGAGAATGGAGATACCCAAGACTAGAATCAACACCATGTACCAAATATGGGAATGAGGCCCTCTTGGACCATCCAGTCCCAGAGATGGCCATAGCTGCATGAGGATCCTAGGTGAGGCCAGTCAATAAATCACCTAGCTGATTGGAGCCCAAATTGCTGACCCACAGAATTATAATCAAATAAATAATTGGGATGGGTTGTTAAATAGTAACAGATAACCGATAAAATTGTGTGTGACCTAGGCAGAGGGACTCTACTGGAAGACAGAGTAACAAATGAGCTTTTGATGTCTGTGGAAGCTGGCATGATGGATTAGAATCTCAAAGATCCCTAAATATATTCCCATGTTTCCTTATGGGAACTTTTGGAGGAATGGGTCAAACAGGAAGGTTGGGTGTGCCTAAGCCAGACACCTCTAAGAAGCAGAAAGGAAATTCTCACAATCTTCCAGTGATTAGAAAACAAAGTCTTGCTAGTGTGAGAGAGTTTGTGTCAAACATATGTACAGTATCATACTCAAGATTTTGAAGCTACATAATGTGGAAGGATACAAATTTAAACTTCTGAAAGTCCAAACATACATTAAACTTCTGAAAAGCAAACTGCATCTTTCATATGCTTCATATCTGAGGTCACAGATGACTGCCAGGCTCTTCATCAAAAACCCAGAGGCCCTATGCTCAATAAAACAGATAAATCAGAAGTAAACTGAGGCCCAATAAACGGCAACTCAATTCAATCTTTGATTAGATTGAGGCTATCAGTCCCTCACAATTTCTACCTAACAAAAAAAAAGAACAAAATCTCCCTGGGAAAAAATAATATCAACTGTAACACTGTCATTATTTTCTACATACTGTCTAACATGAAATAAAGACTATCAAGACTTGCAAAGAGTCAGAATAACAAGACCAATAATAAAAAAGATATAGCAGAGAACAGAGGCACACCAAGAGGTAATCCAGATATTGAAGTTAGTAAATGACAATTTAAAAATAATTATTTTAAATAAAACATTCTGTAACATGGACAAAAAGTTTGAAATTTTTCAAAAGAGAATTGAAATTTATAAAAATAATTAATAGAAAAATCAAGGATAATAAAACATAATATCTATCATTAAGAATTTACTGAGTGTGCATAACAGTAAACTAGACACAGCAAAAGGACAACAGAAAATATCTAATCAGAAACACAAAGAAAAAAGAATGGAAATAATAAAATGCATTTATAATAAACATATGGGAGGCACATTGTCTAAATCTGGGTAACAGTAGAGCCAGAAGGGAAAGAAGAGGATAGAAATTAGGTAACATTTAAAGATAATGGCTGAAAATCAGCAGGGCATGGTGGCTCATACCTGTAATCCCAGCACTTTGGGAGACTGAGGTGGGTGGATCACCTGAGATCAGGAATTTGAGACTAGCCTGGCCAACATGGTGAAACCCTGTTTCTACTAAAAATACAAAAATTAGCCAGACGTGGTGGGTGGGCACCTGTAATCCCAGCTACTTGGGAGGGTGAGGCAGGAGAATCACTTGAACCCAGGAGTCAGAGGTTGCAGTGAGTTGAGATCTTGCCATTGCACACCAGCCTGGGCAACAGAGTGAGACTACATCTCAAAAAAAAAAAAAAAAAAGGGCTGAAAATCTTTCAATGAATGATGTGAGTTCACAGATTAAAGATGCTTTGCAAAACCTTCGCAGGATATTACAAAGAAAACCACACATAGGCACATAATAATCAAACTGCTAAAAACCAAAGATAAGAGGAAAATGTATATGCAGATAGAAAAAGATTATGTATTTATTTCAGAGAAACAATAAGAATGATGGTTGACTTTTCAACAGAATTGCAGAAAGCCAGAAGATAACAGAATGCCATCTTTAAACTGACAAAAGAAAAAACAAATTTGTAAAATGTAATCAAGTGACCCTTTTAAAACTGGAAAAAAAAGAGCATCTAAAATTAGAAATTTGTTTTAAAAATTTCACAGCAGACTAGACACAATATAAATTATTATAGGTCAATCTGAAAATTGAACAAAAAAACCCATATAACCTAAAGCACAAATAAATAACATAATGGAAAACACAGAAAAGTGTTTAAGAAGCATTGGGAAACAGTTAAAGGCCTAAGATACGTATAATCAAATTTCCTGTAGGAATGGAGATGGAAAAGAGACAGAAACAATATTTGTAGAGCTAACAAGAAATAATTCCTCAAAATAGACAAAAGAAAGTAACTCACAGATTCAAAAATCTCTCTACACGCCAAATAGAATAAATACAAAGAAGAACTCATTTAGGCATGACAGAAAAAGAACAGAGAAAACCTGGAAAGAATCTAGAAGGAAAAGGCACACTATATTTAGAAATATCACAATATGGTGACAAGTGCCTATAGTCCTGCTATTCTAGAGGTTGAGGTTGGAAGATTGCTTGAATCTAGGAGGTCGAAGCTACGATGGGCCATGATTGCACCACTGCACTCCAGCCGGCGTGAGAGAACAAGACCCTGTCTCAAAAAAAAAAAAAAAGTATAACACTAAGACTGACAATACACTCTTATCAGAATGATAGAAGCCAAATGACAATGGAACATAACATTTAAAGCTCAGGGAATAGAAGAGGATGGCCAACATACTGCCCAAGGTAATTTATAGATTCAATGCCATTCCCATCAAGCTACCAATGACTTTCTTCACAGAATTGGAAAAAACTACTTTAAAGTTCATATGGAACCAAAAAAGAGCCCACATTGCCAAGACAATCCTAAGTCAAAAGAAAAAAGCTGGAGGCATCACACTACCTGCCTTCAAACTATACTACAAGGCTACAGTAACCAAAACAGCATGGTACTGGTACCAAAACAGAGATATAGACCAATGGAACAGAACAGAGCCCTCAGAAATAATACCACACATCTACAGCCATCTGATCTTTGACAAACCTGACAAAAACAAGAAATGGGGAAAGGATTTCCTATTTAATAAATGGTGCTGGGAAAACTGGCTAGCCAAAAGTAGAAAGCTGAAACTGGATCCTTTCCTTACTCCTTACACGAAAATTAATTCAAGATGGATTAGAGACTTAAATGTTAGACGTAAAACCATAAAAACCCTAGAAGAAAACCTAGGTAATACCATTCAGGACATAAGCATGGGCAAGGACTTCATGTCTAAAACACCAAAAGCAATGGCAACAAAAGCCAAAATTGACATATGGGATCTAATTAAACTAAAGAGCTTCTGCACAGCAAAAGAAACTACCATCGGAGTGAACAGGCAACCTACAGAATGGGAGAAAATTTTTGCAATCTATCCATCTGACAAAGGGCTAATAATCCAGAACCTACAAAGAACTCAAACAAATTTACAAGAAAAAAACAACCCCATCAAAAAGTGGGCAAAGGATATGAACAGACCTTTCTCAAAAGAAGACATGCATACAGCCAACAGGCACATGAAAAAATGTTCATCATCACTTGCCATCAGAGAAATGCAAATCAAAACCACAATGAGATACCATCTCACACCAGTTAGAATGGCAATCATTAAAAAGTCAGGAAACAACAGGTGCTGGAGAGGATGTGGAGAAATAGGAACACTTTTACACTGTTGGTGGGATTGTAAACTGGTTCAACCATTGTGCAAAACAGTATGGCGATCCCTCAAGGATCTAGAACTAGAAATACCATATGACCCAGCCATCCCATTACTGGGTATATACCCAAAGGATTATAAATCATGCTGCTATAAAGACACATACACACATATGTTTATTGCAGCACTATTCACAATAGCAAAGACTTGGAATCAACCCAAATGTCCATCAGTGACAGACTGGATTGAGAAAATGTGGCACATATACATCATAGAATA
The DNA here is from genome assembly GCF_008728515.1 of Papio anubis. Lineage (NCBI taxonomy): Eukaryota > Metazoa > Chordata > Mammalia > Primates > Cercopithecidae > Papio > Papio anubis. The sequence continues at coordinate 35,663,249 of NC_044979.1, forward strand.
CTATGCACCCATAAAAAAGGATGAGTTCATGTCCTTTGCAGGGACATGGATGCAGCTGGAAACCATCATTCTCAGCAAACTATCGCAAGAACAGAAAACCAAACACTGCATGTTCTCACTCATAGGTGGGAATTGAACAATGAGATCACTCGGACTCTGGAAGGGGAACATCACACACCGGAGTCTATTGGTGGGGGGGGGAGGGATGGCACTGGGAGTTATACCTGATGTAAATGATGAGTTGATGGGTGCTGACGAGTTGATGGGTGCAGCACACCAACATGGCACAAGTATACATATGTAACAAACCTGCATGTTGTGCGCATGTACCCTAGAACTTAAAGTATTAAAAAAAAAAAGAAGAAGAGGATGGCCAAAGTAGAATTCTATATGCAGCAAAAATACTTTTCAAAGATTAAAACAAAATAATCCAGACTTCATTACGAACCTAAAATAAAAGAAATAGTTATTTAGATAGAAGAAAAATTATTCTAGAGAGAAAAAAACCAGAGGAAGGCATAAAGGATAACACTAGTGGAAATTGGGGGATAGGGCATAAATAGAAATTACTCCTTCACAAAACAATACTAGTAATGTCACTGGGGTTTTAAATACATGTAGAATTTAAATTTATGGCAACAATGATTCTAAAAGCATCATTATAAAAATTATCAATTTTAGAAATAAAAGAGCCCTAACAGAACTGAAAACATAAAAGAATATGAGAAAAATTTTACATTAATGAATCTGACAACTTAGAAGCAATGAACAAATTCCTTGGAAAATACAATGCACCAAAATTAGTATAAGAAAAAATATAAATAAATACTCTGAAATCTGTTGAAGAAATTAATCAATTATTTTTTAAAAAACAAAGAAAACTATTTTCCCCAAAAGCTTCACTAGTGAAAATTTTCAAATATTTACAGAAGGAAATAGCAATCTTAGGCAAACTCTTTCCCAAGAATTAGAGAAGTGAATAGTTCCCATTTTATTTTATACAAACATGAATATTACAAGAAAGAGAAATTACAGGTCACCATCTCTTGTAAATATATACATGTATGCAAAGATCCTTTTAAATTTTATCAAATTAAGTATAGCAACACATTAAAAGGATAATAAATGCATTATTACTTACTGGGGTTTATCTCCGGAATGCAGGGTTGCGTAGCCATGCAAAATCAATAAGTATAATTTGTTATATTAACAGACTAAAGGAGAAAAGACATATGATTTTAATAAATGTGAGAAAAAGTGTTTGGTGAGATTCAACACCTACTCATGATTTTTAAATAAAAATTATTAGCATACTGGGGCCAGAAAGGAACACACTTGCTCTTACACTGTTGTCTGTGAAAAATCCATAGCTAACAGTATACTAAATAATGAATGAGTAAATGTTTTCACCCTGAAGTCAGGAACAAAACTCTCATGAATTCTATTCAACATTGTATTAGATGTCCTAGCATGTGTAATAAAACAAGAAAAAGAAATAATGGGTAAAAAGATTAGAAAGAAGTAAGCAAACTGTTTATTTGCAAATAACATGGATATGTACATATTTTGAAATCCAGAAACCACACAAGAAAACTAAAACCAATAAATGGGTTTGTCAGTGGTGCAGGATTAACAAGGTTAATATAAAATATCAATTGTTTTTCTGTATGCTGGCAATGAATAGTTGCACTTGAAATGGCCTGTGGTCCTGTCTTCAGAACCCCTGGTGGTGCAGAAGGGGCCCTGGCCATGGTCGGCAGGGGCAGAGTGATGCCCAGGCTCCTGATGGATGGCTTAGGTGAGAGTAATTTTGGCTATGCTGTAGTCCTCCTGCTGGGTGGGCTGGGTTGCTGCCAGTGGCTGGGACTTCAGTCACATGGCAGCAGCAGCCTGCAACCATGGCAGATGCGGGTGAGGTAGACTTTCCTTAGAGCACCCTGAAAACGTACAGCCACCCTGCTGCTGAGGTGACAGGGGTTACTGCCAGTGGCTCTGGCTTTGGCCCTAGCAATAGCAGCCAACAGGGACAGTGGTTACTAATAGCTCTACTGAGTGACAGTGGCTCTACTAAGGATGTCAGTGGGGCTCCAGGAATGTGGAGATGCAGGGGCTGTTGGACCTCAGGGGAGGATGCAGTCTGGAGGGGACTGGACTTTCAAAATGGTGCTGTGCTAACTAGGGGTTAGGGAGATACTCAAAGATCCTTTTAAATTTTATCAAATTAAGTATAGCAACATATTAAAAGGATAATGAATGCCTTATTGTGCACTGTGATCTCCCTCTCTGGAGCAAGGCCCTTGTGCTGTTTTCAGGCAACTCCTTAAGTCAGTCTCAGTGGCCCAGAGGGTGGAAAGGCTCTCCTGTATCTAGCATGGCAGGAGTCCACCCTGAGAATCCGGACCTCTGGAAGATCTCTCACTTACCTTTTTTGCCACACTGGGGACCCTCTCTGGGCTCCCAGCCAATCCTGGCCCAGTAAGCTACCTTATTTTCCTCTCCTTCCTTGCTTCAGGTGTTTTCTGTCACTTCTCTGTTGAATTCCAGTGTTCTCTTTTAGATGATCTATTAGACGTATGATTATGTACTCACTATTTGGGTTCTTCTTTGTGGAGGAAGCAAATGACAGTTGGCCCTCGAGTTAGCCATCTTGATGTCTCTAAATTTGTGTTTCTATTGTTTTATTAATTAATATTTTTGATTCATGGTTGGTTGACTCCACAGATTTGGAACTCACAAATATGGATAGCCAATTATGCTTTAAATACCATTCGCATTTCTCCAAACAAGTCAAAAAAAACTATAGTTGGTATTTATGATTTCTTTCCTTCATTATCTCTTCAATGTTGCCTTTGCCCTTAGTCACCAACTCAGCTGATCAAGGTTTTTTTGACAGGGAAGGAGAACCAAATTTTATTCCTTAATGAAGTGAACCCTTGATGACCCTGCCTGAATGGATTTGCTTTAGTATGCCATTAACTCTAGTGAACATGATAGTACAAGAGGGCAATAGGGGATCACCAGGTTTCAGCTATACTCATCTCAGCCCTTATTATTTATTTTGCTATGATATACTCTGAAAATGCCTTCTGCTGCTTTTTATAATCTTGAGAAGGAACCAAAAATACATATATGAACACAAAATTGTCTTTAGATAACATAAATAATATTACTTCCCTATCGATACATTGCTATTTTTCAAAAATGTGCAGATGCACTTCTGATTAATAACATGAAGTTTTGTTCTCACATATAAGTAGGCTAAATAATAGGTACATGAAATAATAGACATTGTAGACTCCAAAAAGTGGGAAGATAAAAGAGTGGGGTAAGGGATGAAAAATTACCTATTGCGTACAATGTACACTATCTGGGTGATGAGTACACTAAGAGCCCAGACTTTGCTGCTGTGCAATATACCCATGTAACAAAACTGCACTTGTACCCCTAAATCTACAAAAATAAAAAAGTTCAAGGAAGTTTATTTTATTATTTCACTCATTTAACAGTTATTTATTAAGTGCACACATGTGACATGTGCTATTTTAGGCACAGGTGTTCCAGGAGTATATGTACACAAAACTTTTCCTGATCCAGCCTAGGAACCCTTTTCAACAGTTTGCTGTTGTCACATGTGCCATTCTTATCTAATTTCACATCTCCCACCATGAGGTAAAAGCAACAACTCTTCATTATTCACAGGGCTTAGAATTTATTAGATTGAAACAATATAGATTTTCATGCCTCTGCAATCTCCTAATATCTCTTATTAGGGATGGTTATATGATGACCTATGACACTGTGTTATTCATTTAGCTATCCCTGAATGCAGACTCCCAATAATTTTCTTAAAAATTGTTATTGTGGTTCACTGATAATGACCACAAATGCAGGTATTAACCACAGCATGTGGGGAAATATGAACAATAATTTGCTTTCTGATTATGTTAAATTTGCTATTCAGGATTTTATAATTATATGTTTATATAAACATATAACAACATATTTTACAACAATTTCTTCTTTTGAACTCCTTAAGCTATAATTGCTGCATTCCTAGAAAACTTTATATTTTGATACTGATCTCATTTTTACCTTTCATAAATCAACAGTGAGGAAAGATACATAAAGAGACCTTGGGCAGAGTGAGAAGAATGTTCCTTCTTCACAAGGACTGTCCATCTTTCATCTGGCATGGCCTAAGATTGACTGCATGAATACGACTTTACCACACTGATCAGCGGTGAAAAAGACATCAGCTGAACGGGCCTGTGGAAGTTGCAAAGAAATAGCCTTGGAAGACCTCAGGGGAGACAGATGTAGTCACTTGCAGAGGACTGCCTAACACATGGTACAGAGCCCTAGGAGGAATTGGGTGACTTCCCCGAGTGCCAGTGGCAGGGGAGGGGGAGAAAAGGAAAGTACATAAAGAATGCCTGCCATCACTCTTACTACCCTTGCATGCAACAGACCACAGACAGTACCACATCAGTGCAGAAATTGGTGAGAGGCAACACATGGGCACAGATACGCAGCTCAAGAAACAGCAGTGGACTGTCAGTAGTCCAGACCCCTGCAGTTGTTCTCTGTCCAAAATGAAGCCCAAATCAGCACATCAGCCTGTTCTGTCATCAATCTAATCTTAAGGGGTCTCATGAAAGAAACAATGCATCAGGTGGTAGGAATGACTTGCTCACAAAGGCACCTTCCTGTAACCAGAACCTGGCTACAGGACCATAGCATGAATTTGGAGCTTCTCGGGGCATCTGGTAGATGTGGGGCAGAGGATTGTGAAGCATACCAAAGAAAAACAGGAAATGGAAAACAAAAATCCCTGTCCAGACTGGAAGCATACCACCCAGATAGCACTACATGCTCTGGCTAATTACAGACAACACAGGGGCACTTAGAAAATGTCAAGAAAGGCAGTCCAAAATGTGGCCTGAGGTTAAGGGCCCAGCACAGGGACCCTGCTTGCCTAGATCTAGGAGAAGCATGCTCCTGGAGTCCTGTGATCCAACCTTGGTCTTTATCAGAAGCCAGCAACAAGTGAGAAGCTGTTTCTTAAAAGAAAGATATTTTCTTTCCAAAGACAACATAAAATATACTGTTTGTTTTACAGCAAAATAGTTGTAAAAAGGTAGAGGCTTGTGCATTATTTTCTTACATCATAGGTTTCATAAGTTTGCCAAAGTCAGTTTAAGTGCCAGTGCATCTGCTGGGTCATGTGTGTCGAGAGAGTAATTTGCACTCCATTTTCAACCAGCTAAAGAGACTTGTTGCTCCACATCCCACCCAAAGCAGATGTCTTATGGGATATCTGCTGAAGACATTAGAGTAACTTACTCAAATAAGATACCAATGGTTTCCAAACCTCAAAGAGGTTCACTAAGCATTGTGCCTCTTTCTTAAAACAGTAAGGAGTGCAAATTATAGCAACTTTTAACTTTAGAGGGGCTATTTCAACTTATTTGAGATTACTGGACACCAGGAACTTCACTGAGGTGGCAGGCTACCCTACTTTTACAGGCTTTGTTTACTATTCCTTGCATGCATGTGTGTATCCATGATATCTGCAATACCTGATACCTGCTCTGATTATATCAGCAATATAGTGGCCTAGTATGCTATCTTGTAGGATGATGAGATGATTGAGGTTCTTGTGGATTAAACTGTAGCTTAAATCAAGGGAGTCAATATTGTTTTTAGGTAGGATAACAATGCTATGTTGCTATCCCTCCTAGATAAAAGTAAACTGCTTTTGATATTCTCTCTTTGCTGGATATAGAGAGCAATTGTTACCAGCTAAATTGTTTCACAGTAGGCTTTGTTGATTTGGTCACATAAAGAGAATATATCTACAACATCAGCTGTTGTTGAAGTCATCACCTGATGAAATTTACAATTATATTCTACCATTCTCTAAGACCCTGCTGTTTTCTAAACAAACCAAATAGACAAATTGAATAGGGATATGATAGGAATCACCATCCCTGCATATTTCAACTTGTACATGGTAGAACTAATCTTTGCAGTTCTCCTAGAATGAGTTTGATTTTGGATTCAAATTTTGGTAAGGGGAAGGAGTCCCAGAGGCTTCTATTTAGCCCTTCCTCTAATAGTCATAATAGTCATGACTTCATGTGCTAGGCAGCCAACACAGCAATTCCACCAGGTGTTAAGTATATCTATTTGAAATACACACATATACATGCAAAGACACATGGAAGCACTTAGAAAAAAATACAGGATATTTCTGGGAACCACTAGGCCCACTGTGAGACAGTCATGAACCAAAATTCCTTTTATCACCTGTGGTCTAGTTGAGAAAGACATTCTGGGTCCCCAAGAATTGGAACTAGCTCATTGTTAGTATCTAATTACCTTTCCCAACAAAGTTTATGTGTTTCTCTTTCCCAATGCATACATTTTTTTTTTTTTCCTTTTAGTAAATGTTATTGATTCCCTTGGAGTGGGCTAGGGGAATTTTCTGGTACATGTTTATAATGTTATTTTGCCTATCCTTCAGTTAATGTGTTTTGGGTCTATGAAATGAATTAAGTCTGTGAACTACCTTGAATCTGGTAATAAGATGAGGGACAAGGCTGGGACTGGGGTGAGGCAAGCGACGTGCCTAGAGCACAAAATTTCACTCTGGTTCGTGCAAGTGTTGTTACTGCATCAAACCTTGTATCTTAGATGATTTTCTTGCCTCATCCTATTCCCAGCTTTTCAAGGGAGAATGGTTGCTGTGGTCTGAATGTGCCCCTGAAAAATTCATATGTTGAAATCCTAACCACCAAGGTGATGGTTTTACGACATGCGGTATTTAGGAGGTGATTAGGCTATAAGGGCAGACCCCTTATGAATGAAATTACTTTCCTTATAATAAGGCCTCAGCAAGACCCTCACCCTTTTTGCTATGTTAAGACACAGCAACAAAACGCAATTTGTGAACTAGAAAATGGGCCCTCACCAGGCACCAAATCCGCCAGTGCCATGTTCTTAGACTTTCCACCCTTCAGAACTGTAAGAAACAAATTGTTCTTGTTTATAAGCCACCTAGTCTACGATATTTTGTTATAGCAGCCTAAATGGACTAAGACGACGATTCTTTTGTTATTTTTTTTAATTCAAGCCTTTTTTTTTTTTGACAGACCTAGAGTGTTGTTTTTGTTGTTATATAGTTCAAATGAAATGTTAATAGATTGTCCATACAATTTGGTCTTAAAGATCTCATCATCAATAAACCCTATGTGTCAGATCATGTTGATTATCTCCACAACTATTGTCTTAGATTGGAGAAATGCCAGGTCTTTTTCAGGTATGATCCTATAACCTTCACGGAAGAGACTTACTGAGGCTATAAATTCAAATCAAATTACAGGCCAGGCGTGGTGCCTCATGCCTGTGATCCCAGCATTTTGGGAGGCCGAGGTGGGTATATCACTTGAGGTCAGGAGTTAGAGACCAGTCTGGCCAAAATGGTGAAATCCTATCTCTATAAAAAAACACAAAAGTTAGCAGATATGCTTGCTTGTACCCAGGAGACAGAGGTGGCAGTGAGCTGAGATTGTGCCACTGCACTCCAGCCTTGGCGACAGAGCAAGACTGCATCTAAAAAAAAAATTATAATCTTAATAGGTTTTAGGATCTGATTTTTCTGCTATGCCAATTAAATTAGAAGAAATCCTTTTAGAGCAGTCACAGAAAAATCCCTGATACTTTGACCAAATCTTAAACAAAAATTTAACATGTGACTTTGTTGTTTTCTTTTTTTTCATTTTACTTATGCACTACAGTTAGAAGCAGCCTTACATTCTCTCCACCCTTTATAATAGTCAATGGGCACAGACTCTTCTGTCTGCAACCTTACCTTCAGTAGGCACTTTTCTGTTGAGCACAGATAGTACTATAACTTTTCATAACAGAAGGTCATGGACTTCTGGAGCCTCTTCATGGTCACTGTGTCCTCGTTACCTTAAAATTTAACCAAAAAGATAAACAGTCTCCACTTCCTTGAGGGTCCATTTCCTGCAGTCATTTCTGGTAGCAGTAAATGTATCAGTCAGGGCCCCCAGTCATAAACAACACAATCTACTATCATGAGTCTAAGCAAAAAATGAATTTATCAAAAGACATAAGCTAATTCACAAACTCTCTGGAAGGGCCAGGGAGCTACACCCTGAAATCACGCAGCTAGAAACAAATGCCCATTCACGCTGTGCAGGCTGCTCTAGTCTTGGTGCATGTGAAGCTGAGGAAGCAATGCTGAAAGCTCCCCCAGTACCACACCATAGAATACAACATAATTCCCCCACATCTGGCCATTTCCTCACATTATCCACATATATACATCTAATTGCAGAATCTAGTCAAAATCAACACCTTTTTGCAAGGGAGTCTAAGATTAGGAGTTTTCTTTTTCTGTCTTGGGAAAACACAACTCATGATAGACGGAAGCTATCAAAATGGAAGGATAGTATCTTAAGAAGTTGGGCAATCACTGCCTTTTAAGGCTACTATACACTATTGCCCAAGGAAAGCTGCCTTTCACCTCCTTAGTCTGAGAGAAAGCCCACATTTAAAGGCGTATTCTGAAATTAACTCTCGTTTCAGTAGTGAAAATATGCTAAATATCCTTTTTATCATTGAATTATTTTGGAAAAGGCATTGTTAATCTTGTTTGCTTTTTAGATGCACATGTAAAGTAGGAGAGAAGCTGACATATAAGGGCAAAAGTTTTATACACATATAATGAATAGCATAAAATAAGTACATATTTATTTGGAGAGATCTAGGTCTCAGTCATTTTCTGATTTAAGCTTAAAATTCCCAGTTTAAGTGTACAAATGATATGCAACTTGTGTTGTTTCCCTAATTAACTAAGAACTTTTGTACACGTTTAAGCTATTATTAAAAAGTGTTTGCAAAATGGTCAAGATTATAATATTGCTGAATTATATAAAAGTCCTTTTCAGGTTGAGCTAACATTTTACTTTAGCACAAAAAAGAGATATTTTAGAACACATGAAACAATATTTTTAGTTTTTCTCATTTTGTTACCAAATTTCAAACCTTACATGGAGGTTATTATATTTGACACCCTATATTCCTGTGATTAGAGATGTGTATATATATATGAGGGCTAGGCATGCTGTGTGTCTGCGCTTTGTCTAAATATTATGCAGAAGTTTGTAGAGTTAAATGTACATAGGTTTAATTCATGCAAGGTAAACAATAAGTGCTCTCTTTTATACAATATGCATTGCATCTGGACCTTAAACATATAAAAATGGTCAGTGAAACTTCTGTGAACATGAAGAAATTATTTTAAAAGGCATTGAAACAAAAAAAAGAAGCTGGGCAATCATAACTAACAATTGTCTGGTAGTTTCAGAAGCTAATGATAAAGTAACAGTTCATCCCAACATTATGCACATTTTCTTTATTTTCCAGAGGATATTTCAAACTCTTTTTTGAAGCTAGTTTCTGTATCTATTTATCTATCTATCTAGCTAGCTAGCTAGCTAGCTATCTACCTATCTACCTAACTATCTACCTATCTCTGTACATATCTTGTATACTTCTTAAAAGCAGAAAATATATTTTTCCCTTTTGTGTCTAACATAGCTCCAACAATTGCACCTGGCTCATAATAGACTGTCAATACCTGCTTGCAGAAAGAATGAGTGGATGGAACTATGTCAGATTTATCAGACTCACAGCATAAAAGCCATTCTAAAGCATAGGGATTATTTTTTGCTTCAAATTATGCCATTTTCTGTACCTCCAATTATCCCCATTACAGTCCTTTGCATTTTTTGGGAAAATTATTTAAAACTATAAGAGGTTTTATCACATTATTGCTTATAATAAAGAAACATTAGAGACAAGCTAAATGTCCAATGATAATGCCCCAATTTAATATGTTTATGTATATTATCTTAAATAACTGACTACCCTCTAGTTATTAAAAATTGTCACAGTGTACATCTCCTATTTTAACTGCCAAGAATTTATTCTTCTTTCATTTAATAGTAGCATCCAAATTTTTCTTTGGGATATATCCCTGCCAACATTGGACATAACCTTGATGGTGACCACCTTCTCTTGGACCAATGGTAAGCATGTGAGCTAGGACTGGACAGATGTTCTGGGCATACAATTTGAAAGGCAAGAGCTCTGAAGTTGAAATTTATTCATCTTATTTTGAATAAATTATGCATTGCATTCTTCTCTCTCAATTCATGAAGCAAGATGATTCCTTGAAACTCTTCTTTATATTTTCTTAAATTTTGCAACTTTCCCTGCATTGTGCACATAAGTTATTTTTCTGTTTAAGATAACTAGATCTCGTCTTTTGTAAACAAAAACCCTAAATGATAAAATTGGGTTTTAGAAGAATGTTTTGTTGACCTGGAGAAAGAGTTACAACAAATTACTCCATGAAAAAAGTAACTTGCAAAGCCATGTAATATGTTCAATACAAATTATACATGAATACATGTATATAAAAAACATTATAAATGCATATATTAAAATATAATTAGTTTTTCTAGGAGATGGTGCCATTAATTTTTATTGTATTGTCTTTGTTAATTCTTCTTTTTCAAATATTTTAGAATACCTATATATTATTTTGTCAATCAGAAACATACTTCAAAACAGAAAAAACTTTCATTCTTGATTTTAAATATCAATTACTTAATTAAAAAACTTATGAAGAATGCTAAATTAATTTGAGAACCAAAGGAAAGAATAAATCTGAGTTTATTTACCCAAATAAGAACCTGAAGCTTCAACATAGAGAGACAAATTGACCATAGCCAGTGTACTTGGTTTATGACTTAGACAGGCATCAGTTAAGTAGGGAAGATGACTAGCTCTTTTGGAGGATTTAATTCTACTATTAACTTTGGCCATGGCTGATGAAACTAGAATATTTCTCCCAATAGCCCCCTAAATCCTTTCTATCTCTTCAACTCTCATAGCTTCTCTTTTTTGTATTGCTTCATTACAACTTGTAATAAACCAAATTCGAATCTCCTTAAGCAAAAAAAAAAAAAAAGAAAGAAAGAAAAAGAAAAGAAAGAAAAAAAATGATTTATAAACTTCAGTAATAAAAATGTCCAAGGATAGAAGTAACTTCATACCTGGCATTCAAATAATATATTCAGGAGTCAATCTCCCGATATTAATTCTGTTTTCATCTGTATTGGCTTAAAATTTATAAAGGCTCTCTTGGTGATGCCCCAAAAGCTCCAAATCTCTGTCTTTTCTGATTAAGTGTAACATAAAAAATATTTTTGTTTTCAACAACTCAAAGTACCAAACTGAGTCTTCTGGGACAATGAGTCATGTGCCCATCTACGAACAAATCACTGTTGACCAAGGGATTCTGATTGGCCAGGCCAGACTCACCCACCCATGGGGCCAGAAGGGCGTCAGTCTATCCCATCATGTGAAGTAAAAGCAGGGGTGGAATGGATGCCCAAGGGCAACATTAGTTCTGTCACCAGAAGGGTAATCCATTTGAAGCAGGCAAAACTAGCAAATATTTACCTCACCATTTCTTTTTAAAATCTATACAAGCATGAAAAGATGAGAGTGAGGATTGAAGTTTTGAAACTTGACAGTTCTTTTCTCTTTGAAGCTCTGTGTACAAAGAAAATGACCACCATGAAACAAATGGAATGTCAGAAAATCTGAGCTTTGCTCTTAGTAATATCAAAACAAGATTATTTAATATCTCTGAGCATCAGTTTTATCATTTGAAAACTGTGGGAGGGAGAGAAGAGTGTGAGAGAACTGATTAAGATGTCCTCTAAAGGCCCCTTGTAACTGAGTTGTTTGGCTTTAAAATGCATTTTAAAACTTTTTTGTCTTCTCTCTCATATTAGCCTCGAAATACACTTTGAAACTCTTTGTGTCCCTCCTTTCCCACCAGGAACTCCTCTGTACTGTGCTTGCTTATCTAATTATGTGCTTGCTTAAAATTTCCAGGGGCTAATCTTAAAATAAAACAGGCGTGGAGACCCAGCTATGCAATTCTTCCCATGTAGAGATCGCCCCAAGGCTGTTAATCTACGACCAGCCATTGTCAACATGGTGTCAGCACATACTCCAGGTGGACAATAACTCAAGACAGCCATTGGAACAAGACACACAGATGCTGCACTCTGCCCCACTCCTGTATGTTTCTCACACCAGTTTTCCCTTTTTAAACCCCTTCATTCAGCCTAAACTTTTGAGATGATTCTTTTGAGGCCTGAGCCCAGCCATCTCCCAAGTGCTATTATCTGAATAGAATTGTTTTCCTTTCATCGTACCTCAACTGTCCTATTTTGGCTTTTGAATAGTGAGCAGCCAGACCTGAGTTCAGTTACACCATCAGTACCAAAATTCTATCTTTCTTGATCTTTTAAGATTATTGATTAGATAAAATTTTGGGGTTTTTTCCCCCTTTAAGAAAGTGTTATTTCTAATACATCATGCCTTATTTAAAAAAAAAAAAATACACCATGGGAATAAGGTTATTGCTTGATGATCAGGTGTTGAGTAAAAACAAAACTGTAATATCTGATGACAAATATGTAAGGAACATTTTTTCTAAAAGCGTGAATACATATTTTGATGGGATTGTTTTTCAGACCTGACAGACTAACACATGATTTGGATGCTTTTGCAGGAAAAGGATAATGTGTTAGGAACGAATTAGAGCTCATTATGAAAACATGGTGCACTAATACCAGGTACAGAAATTATGCCATCAGAGTCCAAAGAGTGACCAGCAAATTATAATTTTCATTTTTCAGTGCTCTCTAAAGAGGATGCTATAGAACCTTTGATAGGAAAATTATAAGAGCTATCCTTTATTGAACATCTGCTATATGTCAGCTGTTTTGTGTGTTCTTCTTTACACTCTATTATAAACCATGTTATGCTGTAATCCCAGCACTTTGGGAGGCCGAGACGGGCGGATCACGAGGTCAGGAGTTTGAGACCATCCTGGCTAACACGGTGAAACCCCGTCTCTACTAAAAATACAAAAACTAGCCAGGGCGAGGTGGTGGGCGCCTGTAGTCCCAGCTACTCGGGAGGCTGAAAGGCAGGAGGAATAGGCGTAAAAACCGGGAAGTGAGCTTGCAATGAGCTGAGATCCGGCCACTGCACTCCAGCCTGGGCGACACAGCGAGACTCCGTCTCAAAAAAAAAAACAAAAAACCATGTTATGGTATTATGTATAGTGACTATAAGGTAAAATACACATATGAGAAAATTAAGGCTCAAAGAGATTAATAACTTACGCAGCTCACAAATCTGGTAATTAGCAGAGATGGATCTGTTCTCAGGTCTCTTGCATCTTATGAGTATGTTGTTGTTTTCACTTTGAGACCATTCCTTTTTGTAATCTCCAAAGAGAGAGTGTCTCACAATCTTGCCTTGTATTTGGAAAATTGTTCCCTAGAAATATCTTTGGCACATTTGAATTTCAGGCAAATGTATACCAATTGATGGACAGTCTATAATAATGCAGGAGGAGTCACAGCTTTTTTATAAATTGCTATTATCTGGCAGAGAATACAAAACATTGACCTTAAAACGAGTGAATTGTTCGTAAGTGGGAGCTGAACAACGAGAACACATGGACACAGGGAGGGGAACATCATACACCGGGCCTGGTGGGAGATGGGGGACTAGGGGAGGGATAACATTAGGAGAAATACCTAATGTAGGTGACAGGTTGATGGGTACAACAAACCACCATGGCATGTGTACACCTATGTAACAAACCTGCACATTCTGCACATGTAACCCAGACCTTAAAGTATAATAATAATTTTTTAAAAAGAGTAAATTGGCTCTTATTTCTAAACCCAGACATGCAGTTAGTAGTGATCTTGCAGAAACTGTGTTACTAGAACGTCTTGCAGAAACATTACATTTGGTTACTAATATAGGATATGTTTAAACATAGCAGTATTAATTTCTCTTTGTTTTTCATGTTATCCATGGCAATACAAAACAAAACAAAACAAACACACACACCCCTTATTTGAAGGAACATGCCTCTGAAGCAAGAAGCACAAACTAACTTAGCAGCTGAAAGTCTCCTACTCTTAGGAATGGTGAATTTTTCTTATTAAATCAGTGGACATAGGTCAGCAGAGCTGCCTCCAATGGTAATTTTGGATGAATCGAGCCCAAAGGCAATCAAGGCAAAGGTTCCCTATGTGCATGTTAATTTGAGTGTCTCACAGTGCCAAAGGCAGTAGCAGAACCCACAGCAATGAACATGCTAATAAAGTAGCTGGATAGCCGAACAGGGAAACAGAAGCTGAATAGGTCACTAGTCTTAGTTCAGCTGCAAGGTTGCTTTCTATTCTAAATTTTCACAGCAAAGTATTATACAAGCTCAGGTAAATCTCAAGAGGTTAAATAATGATTCACAAGCCAATTAGAATGTTTCCATTTTAGATGTAGTCATTATTTTGGTAATGTCATTGATTGCTTAATTCTGCTAGTTTCTTTAACAGCAAAGGGAAATGGAAACCATTCCTGTAATTGCCAATATACAGCTTTACACAGAAACTAGTTGAACTGGAATGAAACCTATGCCAGGCTTTCAGTTAATGAGGTTTCTCAATCAATCCTCAACAGTTGCTGAGTGCCCGCTCTAGGGTACTCCAGGTAAACTGTGTCGTTAGATTTTTTTATGTAGTACCACATAAGAACTTGGAAGAAAAGGAAATGAGTTTGCCTTAAGAGACAAACTTTGAAAATCAATGTAAGCAAATTTGCCTCAGATTGAATAGCTCCCCTGGCTAATGGTAATCTGATTGAATGAAACATATTAAAGGAAGAATGTGTTAATGGCTGGAAAAGTGAGTTTGCTGATGGTGGATGCGGAGTGGTTGTGAGAGACTGAAAAGCAAAGGTAGAAAGCAAATTCCCAACATCTAGAAGGACAGCCAACTCAAGCATGATGCAAATTCAGCATTGGAATATCCCAATTCTGAGGGCAAATACAAATTAAAAGTAAGAGGCTTAATTCTCCCTGTTAAAAATAAGGGAGGAGACTATTCTCCCCTTCTCTTTCCTTCAAGCATTTACTTTTAAAAGCTTGTAAACTCTTTCTCTTCTTTTTAAAATATATGTGATTCCTTTTACAAATTTAATAAGCCTCTTGCCAGCCTAATGACCCAAAAATGTCCTTCTCAAGGACCTTAGAACCACCTCTTTGAAATATAATCATCAAGGAACATAGCACTCTATCTCCCAGTTTCTGTAGGAGAATGGGAGCTAACATCAGTGGAAGCCTCATTCCAAGTTGCAAAATTATCTCCTGTCATAAATATGTGAGAAATTGATTTTTCTTTTGAATAAAGCCAATAAACTGACACAGAGTCACCCCAATTACCAAGTGAAATGAGGACAAACTAGGTGTGACAAATGGTGCTGTTAAGTTCTCCCACTGGAAACCTACTTATTCTTCATCTTGAGAACATGTATGAAATGGACTGTATCTGTTGGCTACAAGAGGGTGAGATCTCTTTTTGCCTTTGCAGTCTCTTTAATAGATTGCCTGTGATTCACATCACATTGTGGTTTAATGCATTTTCAATAATAAAACTGTTTTATTTCTCTTTTCATCTTTGCAGTAAGGTTTTCTGGATTGGGCAGAGGTTTTGTTTCTAATTATATTTTACCAACACAACTTCCTTTGCTATGGTTCCATGTTTATTCCAAACTCCTGACTATAAGTGATTTTTCCAAAAACGATTGTGTCCAATGCATTAAACAGGTGCAAAGATGTTGATTTGTATGATTATTCTTTTCATTGGACAATAATAAGCATTTGATTATACAGATCGGCCTCAATGAGTTTGATTATTAGTAATCCATTCTTAAAGAAGAGTTTGTTCTTGATATGCTATCAAGTTTCTACGTTTATGGGTCTGAGAACCAACTTCCAGTCTCTGATGAATTGCCAAGATTAATGCTATTCTGTGAGGAATAAACAGCCAACAGGCCTTCCCTAGTGAATTTAGACATGCACATTTTCATACAAAATTTCTTCAGAAACAAGAAGATATGAGATTGGAAAAATGGTCTCCCTATCAAGAATTGATAAATGTTCAAAGAAATGTTGTCTGTTCAGGTGTTGCTCTTAGCTTTGGACTGAAAAAAGGTAAATATTCGTGAGCCTTCGAATTTCAATCTGGGATATCCAGCTGAATTCATCAAGGTAGAAAGAAACAGGTATTATACTAAGGAATAAAGAAAAAATAAACTCATTATTGTACAGTGTCCCCTTCCTAACATCTCAGACACAGGGATTGGTAGACAGCAGATGGAGGATACCACTTTATTTTGACCTTAGCATTAGTGTCCACTGTTTCACGTGTACAACAGCGTAGTGCTTTTGGTTTTGTTCTTTAACTTAACAACCTCATCACTAGCAGAATATGATAATCTATAATTTACAGAGATTTATGTTATGTACCTATGGAAATTCCTGAAAAGTATGCTTGAGTATCCAGACTCTTATGTAGCATTGAAAGAGAAAAGAAACATCAATTTTCTGAGAGATTTCAAGACCCATTCATTATCCAGAGCTGACCTTTTAACTTGATCACATACTTGGGTCATTGCTCCTTCACTTGAAGCCCTAATGAAAAGCTCTCGACTCCATTTATTCTATGCTCATTTTGTCATCTAGCCTCTTAAAATAGTAGCATGCCTTTTCCCAGAGCAACTTGACCTTAATATAACAGCTTTTCTCTGTTGACCAAAAAAAGCAAACTCTGTAAATATTTATAGAGGTTTATTCTGAGCCAGGCCTGAGTGACCATGGCCCAAGGCACAGTCTCAGGAGGTCCTGAGAACATGTACCCAAGGTGGTGGGGTTACAGCCTGGTTTTGTACATTTTTTAGGGAGACATAAGACATCAATCAGTATATGTGAGGTATACATTGGTTTGGTTCAGAAAGGCAGGACATCTCAAAGGATGGAGGTGTTTCTAGGCCATAGGTGGACCCAAAGATTTTCTGAATGGCAATTGATTGAAAATGTTAAGTTAATTTCTAAAGACCTGGAATCAATAAGAAAGGAGTGTCAGGGTTAAGATAAGGGGTGTGGAGACCAATATTCTTGTGAAGTCTCTTAGGTAGCCACCCTTAGAGACAATAGATGGCAAATGTTTCCTATTCATACCTTTAAAAGGTGCTAGATGCTAGACTCTCAGTTCATCTCTTCAGGATTGGGAGGTCCTGATGGGGAAGCATCTAGTTATGTTAATAGAGATCTTTACAGATGCAAATTTCCCCCCAGGAAAGATGACTTTGCAAAGCTATTTCAAAATACGGTCAAAAAACATATTTTGGGGTAAAATATATTGATTTCCTTCATTATCTGTCATGTGATGTTATATCAGAGTAATGCTGGAAAGTAAGACATGCTACATAGGGATAAATAAAACCCATCTAATAAGATTTCTTTTTTTTTTTTTTTTTGAGATAGATCCTTGCTCTGTCGCCCAGGCTGGAGTACAGTGGCTTGATCTTGGCTCACTGCGACCTCCACCTCCCGGGTTCAAGCAGTTCTCCTGCCTCAGCCTCCCAAGTAACTGGAATTACAGGCATGTGCCACCATGCCCAGCAAATTGTTTTGTATTTCTTTTAGTAGGGGGTTTCACCATGTTGGCCAGGCTGGTTTCGAACTCCTAACCTCAAGTGATCCGCCTGTCTTGGCCTCCCAAATTGCTGGGATTACAGGTGTGAGCCACCACACCTGGCCTATCTGATAAGATTTTATGGTTTATAGAGCATGACTCCCCAGTCCCCTTAAGAATGTGGGCAAGAGAGAAAAAAGGTTCTGAGTTTAGGCCTCATTTCTATACTATATATAACCTAAACCTATGGATATAACCTCACCTAGGCACACCCAGGCTGGACACCTATATATTGCTTAAGATACAAAACCACTAAAATTTATTTTCATTTGAAGTTTGAGGTACTTAATTTAGATTCTACAGTCTCTTACCCTCCAGCTTTTCAATTACAGCGTTCTTTTTTAACTAAGAAATCTTTTAGTTTGTGAATTCTTGGTTTTACATTAGGTTAAATTCTGGTTATGAAACATTTTGGTGGTGTGCCATGGACTAAATTGTATTCTCAAAATTATTATCCATTTGAACTTTATCCAGAAACTAAAAATATTAATGAATACAGTGGCTGGTTTCACTTTAGTCTCATCCCTAGTTTCCATGCTTTGTAAGAAAAAAGGGAGTAGATGACTAGGATAATAATCTCTAAGACTTACCCCAACTTCAGTCCCCAAATGCATAACATATATAATCATTGTCCATCATACTCATCAAAGATGAAAAACAACAAATATAGAGAAAATGGGCATTTGGCAATGGGAAGAATAGTCTATACACTTTCTTCAATCTACCATATGATTTTAAAATGGAAATTAGTTGGGCAGTGGGGAGAATGAATGAGAATGGGGAATGTTAAAAACTCATTATTTTCAGATTTAATTAAACAGTGCTTCTGAACTTCACCATAATACCTGTTTATCCATCTATTTCTATATATAATCACATGAAAATACATACAACATATATATGCACACATACACACACTCACATACACAATATTTCTTTCTTTTCTGAATTACCCATAATATTTTTACCTTGCTTGTGATTGAGATCCATATTTGAAGTTTCCTTCTTAGAGCTTTTTATAAATTCTTAATCTTTTCAAAAACTTGTTTTTAAAATGCTCTATTTTATATGTTGATACAGGAGTTAAGAAGAAATTACTGGCCCAGCATGGTGGCTCTCGCCTGTAATCCCAGCACTTTGAGAGGCCGAGGCAGGCAGATCACGAGGCCAAGAGATCAAAACCATTCTGGCCAGCATGGTGAAACCCCATCTCTACTAAAAATACAAAAATTAGCTGGGTGTGGTGGTGTGTGCTTGTAGTCCCAGCTACTCGGGAGGCTGAGGCAGGAGAATCGCTTGAATCTGGAAGGCAGAGGTTGCAGTGAGTGCTACTGCACTCCAACCTGGAGACAGAGAAGACTCCGTCTCAAAAAAAAAAAAAAAGAAAAAACAGAAATTACTTAGGCAGATAGTGAGGGTACAGAAGTCCTCAGTCAAGTTTTCCTTTTAATGAAAAGCAGCCCCGAATCATTTTCTTTTCTAACAATGAGCAGCCTATAAAATCAAGCTGCAGACATATATGCTGGCATTTGTGCCAACCATGCTCAAAATGGGAGCCCCATCTTCCCTTCTCTTTATCAGCTACGTGTAGTCAGGAGCAGACAAGATGGCGCCAGTCAACGGGCGAGTTCATTTGCATAATAAGATTAAGATGGGGTAGCCAGTCTTCCCGCCCCCTCACCGCACCACCCCCTCCAGCTATATAAAGGTCACACGGTGGACCCTACCAAATCGGCCCCCTCCTCTAGCCGGCTTATAAAATCTGCTGCTGTCGGTACCCTTCCCTCTTTTTCTGACGTCTCTCGTTCTGGTAAGGAGCTGCTCTCCCCTCTGCTATATTAAACTTTCCGCTCCTTTGACCTACCCACATGTGTCCCTGTCCTAAATTCTTTCTCGCAGCAAGGCAAGGAACCCCAGGATTTATAGCCCAGACAACGTAGCCGTTCCAGTGTTGTTGGTTACTAAGGCGCCCTTTTGCTTCACTGTAAAAGGTCACAAATCTCATGTAAAATTTTTTTGAAAAGTGTATCCCCGTCTCCACTTTCCAACAAACCCACCTGAATTTTAGTTACACTTCAATTGCAAGAACTTTTAATAGCAGCCTTGTCTATTTTGTCTTTTCAGTGCTAATCAAGCAAATTATACATAGAAAATGTAGCTATTACAATTAAAATATGATCTTCATACTATTACATCATAAGGATGGTGATTTATTCAAGAAGTATACAATTTGTGATTTAAATAAATTTAGCAGTATACAATTTGTGATTTAAATAAATTTAGCAGTTAAAATGTCATTTCATCTCATTCTAAAGTGTTGGAATGCTGCATTTTATCAAAACCGGAAGAAAAATGGGGGATTAAATTGAATTCTGGTAAACAATAAGGTTCACTGACATTCATTAATACCTAAGGTGCCATGAAAACTAAAAGATCAATTTTTAAAATGTTATCTTTGTCAGGCCTCTGAGCCCAAGCTAAGCCATCGCATCCCCTGTGACTTGCACGTATACTCCCAGATGGCCTGAAGTAACTGAAGAATCACCAAAGAAGTGTAAATGCCCTGCCTCGCCTCAACTGATGACATTCCACCACAAAAGAAGTGAAAATGGCCGGTCCTTGCCTTAAGAGATGATATTATCTTGTGAAATTCCTTTTCCTGGCTCAAAAAGCTCCCCCACTGAGCACCTTGTGACCCCTACTCCTGCCCGCCAGAGAACAATCCCCCTTTGACTGTAATTTTCCTTTACCTATCCAAATCCTATACAACGGCTCCACCCTTATATCCCGCTGACTCTCTTTTCGGACTCAGCCCGCCTGCGCCCAGGTGATTAAAAAGCTTTATTGCTCACACAAAGCCTGTTTGGTGGTCTCTTCACACGGACGCGCATGACAATCTTTGTATACCTGGGGCTCAGTTGCAAAGAGTTAAAATAGTCATGTCTGATTACTTGAGCTCGTTTCCGTGCTGGCTGAGTAATGTCACAAGAAGTTACTGAAATTGGAGTATGTTAAGGTCTTCCTTAGGACCAGGGCGGGTGCTTGATTATGCACAGCTCTGAGGGGATGCCCTTCACATTCACAGTTCTCCTGGACTTGTGTATTTATTACTGATAGAGACAGGAGACAATCAAAGGTCTGTGGCGAAATTCGGCTTTCAAGCCTAAAACAGCCTGAAGGCTGAAAAACCGGACTGCTGGATGAAACCCGTCCCCTTTCCTGACCGAGTCTCTTGAACAGTGCCCACCTGTGCGCTGTGAAGACGGGGTGGAGCTTCGGCAAGTTCGCGCCTTTTGCAAGGGGGAGGAGCCCGGCCTCTTCAGTTCCCGGGTGGTGACCTGCGATTCAATCGGTGAGGCGGGAAACCTGCTAGCAGGACTCTCTCTTTGCTGAGAATTATTTTTCCTTTTTTCCTTTCACCCAATAAATTCCGTTCCCCACACCCTTCAGTGTGTCTGCGTGCCTAATTTTTCTGGTCGTGACACAAGAACCCAGATTTAGCTGAACTAAAGGGCAGGAATTCTGCAACATTACCATCAGCTGTACCTGTCTTGAGGCAAAGGAGGCTGTCTCCTAATATGAAGAAAAGCACTGTTCAGGCAACAGCAGGGCTAGACTCTGACTCTGGATACCCATAGAAAGGAGATAATACAACAAACTGGAATCTCTACTTGACTACATTACAGTTTCAATTAAGCCTCTATTCTTTGTGAAAATATGTGGAAATTCAAATGTGATCTTTCCTCAGGAAAACTAGTAACAATCAATGAGGGTACCGTATTCGGAAATAAAATAATAAGAATCGCATAGCTTTTATAGTTAAAAAAAAAAAAAGTAGAAATCTAATGAATTTATTATTTGTTCTCTGTTACAGTCAGTAGTTCTCATACATTGAACACCATGGCCAAGAACTTTGAACATTATAATATTAAATGGAATACAATTAGGTAAAGTACTAAAAAACTTTTAATGAGTTATATATTCAAAAAATAATATAAGAAATAAGGTGAAAATAAAAGTACAACTAGAAAAATAATAGTATATTGAAATAAATATTACAGAGAAAAATAATTGTCTATTAAGTGCTTTTAAAAAGAATTATATATAACAAATAGCATGAACTCAATATGTTAATAAAAAGCTACGAGGGAAGGTAAAATCCATACCTTCACACATATTCTGTGATTTAGGATATATAAAAATAAAATGAATGTAATAAACTCCCCCAAACAGAAAAAGGGCAGTTATAAGTGGAAGGACAGTAGTAGATGTTTATAATAGAACAAAATATGTGGTAAACAGACCTTGAATAACAGGAAACCGGTGGAAAACTGTCCTGTGGTCATGTGCTCTTTGGGGAGCTCACTGCAAAAGACAGACAATGATGAAGGCATCAGAATAAACCCCAGAAGTAAGAAGTAAGGATATAGCGGACAGGAAGGAGAAAAGTATAGTCCCCAAAGTGAGAAGGAAAGTACTCTGTGAGTTAGTAACGCATAGTTTGGAATAAGAGTATAGTCTTCACATCTTAGTTCACTATTCAGCCACCTATGTGACCTTGGGCAACCTACTAACTTCTAAGGATTAAATGTATATATATAAAATTATTTATTTATATGTATTTATAAATTATCATTATTATTATTAATTCACTGTGTGGTAAGAAAAATAATGGCCTCCTAAAGATGTCTACATGCTAACTGCTGGAATCTGTGCATATATTATGTACGTAAAGGGGAATCAAGGTTGCCAATCAAATGATGTTAAAATACAGGATATTATCCTAGATTATCCAGGTAGACCCACTATAATAAAAAAAGGTCCTAAAATGTGGATGAGGAAAGCTTAACAGTGAGTGTCAGAGTGATTTGATGTGAGAAAGATTATATATATATATATATGTGTGTGTGTGTGTGTGTGTGTATATAGACACACATACACACAAAGGGGAGTTTACTAAGTATTAACTTACAGGATCACAAGGTCCCACAGTAGGCTGTTTGCAAGCTTGAGGAGCAAAGAGAGCCAATCCAAGTATCTAAACTGAGGAAATTGGAGTACAATGTTTGAAGGCAGGAAGCATCCAACACAGGAGAAAGATGTAGGCTGGGAGGCTAGGCCAGTCTCGTCTTTTCAGGTTTTTCTGCCTGCTTTATATTTGCTGGTAGCTGAATAGATTGTGCCCACCAGATTAAGGGTGGGTCTACCTTCCCCACCCCAGCCCACTGACTCAAATTTTAATCTCCCTTGGCAACACCCTCACAGACACACCCAGGATCAATACATTGCATCCTTCAATCCAATCAAGTTGACACCTAGTATTAGCCATCACAGACCCCCTTCGCTGCTTAAAGTCCATGATGGCCTGTAAATTACAGGCATACTCTGGAAGCTAAAAAAGTTAAGAAAATGGATCCCCTTCCTAGATCTTCCAAAAAGGAATGCAGCCCTCCTGACACCTTGATTTTAGCTCATTGAGATACATTTAGGACTTTAGATCTACGAAGCTGTAAGATAATAAATTTATATTGTTTTAAGCCACTAAGTTTGTGATAATTTATTACAGTAGCAATAGAAAGCTAATACAACCATGTTGAAGTCAGTACAGTATAGTAAATGGGAATTTTAAAAGGGGACAGTAGAAAAGTAAGATATGGTAGTGTTCCTCTATTACTATTAGGGAGAAATATATTCTTTTGGTTAACCAGTATATCTCATGTACTTATAAAGAACATTTGTAGGAAAAAATTTCATTAACTTAACACAACTAGATGAAAATGTCATTTGTTTGATATCCACATATATCTGAAATATTTCTGTTTTTATTTTATTTCTAAAGTAGGTTTCAGTATAAAGAAGACACTGAATAACTGTCTCACAGTTAATTTTTCCAGGAATTTTAGAAACTAACTCTACAACTTACGAATCAATGTATTACAAATCAATGTATATGGATTTCTTACTCGGTACACATCTGTCCTTTGATAATTTCTGTCTTGCCTGACAAAATAGTTTCTGAACTTATATAAAATTGTTCCATGAAAGTACACTAAACCTTTGAGGAACAGCCCTTTACTCATGGTGAGATGGATGGACATACTGCACGTGATTATAGAAAATTCCAATAGGAGGGAAGATTAATGTAGAAACCAAGAAGAGTGTTTAGAGGAATTTGAATCTGAGCCCGTAAAGCCCTAGATGCAGAGGAAACAGGATGATAGATATGCCTTATCATATGGTTCATAATTTGACTGATCGATTGGTCGAGATGGGATTTCACTCTGCAGTTCAGGCTGGAGTGTACCAGTGCAATCATAACTCACTGCAGCCTGGAATTCCTGGGCTCAAGAAATTCTTCTGCCTCAGCCTCTAAAGTAACTAGGACCACAGGCGTGTGCCAGCACACCTGGCA
The DNA here is from genome assembly GCF_008728515.1 of Papio anubis. NCBI lineage: Eukaryota > Metazoa > Chordata > Mammalia > Primates > Cercopithecidae > Papio > Papio anubis. The sequence continues at coordinate 35,687,396 of NC_044979.1, forward strand.
AGAATATTATTGTGATTCTTTTTCATCTCTATGTAGGTTAGAAAGGGAGTCATTCAGACTGTTGGCTATACCTAACACTTTGCCTTCTTGGGAGTTCCTTTTCCCACCAATTTCCTCAAAATTCCATTGAATATTTAGCATAGGAAATGGACAGTTTCATGGTTGATAATTATTGTCTCTATCGTCCAGCCCTTTCTAACAGAACCCCGTCATATACTATCCCTTCTGCCAGACCAAGTACCTTAGAAGAAGCTGACTTTTCCCCAAGCTCTAGGGGTTTAGTGATTGGTTTAAGAAGGAAAGTGAATTCCAGTGATTGGTTCAGAGATCCAGGCCTAACCCTATCAGCACCTGGCATGTCTCTGGCTACAAAATTCAGTCAGAAATGGCTATGTAGCCAAATTCTGGATAATTGGAGACGTTTGTTGAAAGCTTCTGGAGAAAAAACATCCTTGATCTCATAAAATGGCTCCCTGAATCCTTACTTTTGTTCTCTGGTGTAGGGTTAGGTGATGTGCTATTGCATTTTTACTACCATGAAGGGTGTAGACTGAGGAAAAATACAACACTCAGAGGAAGGCACAAAGACAGGAAACTGAAGAAACAGAACCAGAGTTACTGAATTAAATGGGACTAAAGTCTGTCTGACCTCTGGACTTCAGCCACATAACACATTAAATAGTCTTACTGTTTAAGCCATTAAAATTGGATTTTGAGATATTTGTGTGTGTTACTTGGGGTTACATATTTTTAAAAAGCTTTGGTTCAATTTCAGAACAGACTGCCCTTGATTCAGTTTGCTTCACCTTATAAAATAGTGTACTTTAGCCATGAGGATTATTGGTCATAAAATCCTGCGGGCTCTTCAGATCAATCACAGTTTTACAGTGATGGGTTAAAAAAATTAAAAATTTCTTAGATGCTATATTAGTCCATTTTCACACTGCTGATAAAGACATGCTCAAGACTGGGCAATTTACAAAAGAAAGACATTTAATGACTCACATTTTCACATGGCTGGGGAGGCCTCACAATCATGGCAGAAGGTTAAAGGCACAATTCAAGATGGGATTTGAGTGGGGACACAGCCAAACCATATCAGATGCCATTCTTTAAAAAAATAAAAATAAAAATAAAAATAATTACACTTGTTTGCATTAATGTGTTCCTTTTGTTCCAAATTGACAATAAAACAATGGGTTTATTTCTCATGCTGTCTTTTGCTAATGTAAGAGGAGCTTGAAAGTGATGCAAAGCAAAAAGTTGTACCTAGTGGTTTTCTTGAGTCCTTCCTCTTTTAGATTAGTATATGGCTAACATAGGGCTTCTATATTCAGGACTGTCATTCGTAGAAAGCAAGCTGCTGGGAGAGAAAAAGCAAATGATTCAAACCTTAAAAAGCTTTGCTTAAATTAAAAAGCAAAATAAATATAAATTAAGTTAAAATGAATAGATTACAAAATTTACGTTGCATTTTAGAGTGAATAAGAATGTATACTTTGCATGTCACATTAAATATTTTGAAATTATTGCCAAATTAATAAAACAGAGTATTTCAAATTAAAGAAATATATACTAGAGGAAAAACAATTCAGAATTAGTGTCTCTGTTTTCAAGAGTCAAATACTTTTTTTTTCACTTGGATCTTCAAACCACTATTCTTTCAAAATGCTTTTGATTTCCAATCCATGTAAATGTTACTCCATTTCTTTAATTTTAGTGGCATTTTTTCTTATTATTTATTACTCAATACTTAGTCAATTTACTCTCCAGAAATAAACTGTAGGGGAAAATATTAACAAATTCTAGACTACGAAGAATTTATTTAGTTGCTATTGTCAGAGGCATGTGAACCAGAACAACTCCATCTTGAATAGGGGCTGGGTAAAATGAAGCTGAAATCTACTGGGCTGCATTCCCAGATGGTTAAGGCATTCTAAATCACAGAATGAGATAGGAGGTGAGCACAAAATACAGGTCATAAAGACCTTGCAATAAAATGGGTTACAGTAAAGAAGCCAGCTAAATGCCACCAAAGCCAAGATGGCCACGAGAGTGACCTCTGGTCATCCTCACTGCTAGCCTCCCATCAGCCTCATGACAGTTTACAAATGCCATGGCAACATCAGGAAGTTACCCTATATGGTCTAAAAAGGGGAGGCACCAATAATCCACCCCTTGTTTAGCATATCATCAAGAAATAACCATAAAAATGGGCAACCAGCAGCCCTGAAGACTGCTATGTCTATGGAGTAGCCATTCTTTATTCCTTTACTTTCTTAACAAACTTGTTTTTGCTTTGCACTGCTGACTTGCCCTGAATTCTTTCTTGTGTGAGATCCAAGAACCCTCTCTTGGTGTCTGGATTGGGATCCCTCTCCTGTAACACTATGACACAATATTATAAGCTTGATATTAGTACTCTGCTGTTAGTATGTAATCTTTTGCATCTTATATCTTGCTTTACAGGTGTCTGGGTCACATTTGTTAGATGATTTGCCAAGAAAATAACTCATTGATTAGTTCAGATATCACCTCCTCTGGAAGGCAGTATGGATTCTGCTAAAGCCCTTCAATTCCCACTTCCTCTGTGCTTCTCTAGTACTGTCTTCGTACCTCTATAGTATAAATTTAACTCATTTTTTTATTTAACTTTTTATATAACTGTCTCCTTCATTAGCCTGTGATATCTTTGACGGTAGACTGCCAGCCTTATGAAATTTTGGACCTCAGTGAGTGGCACAAAATCTGACACAGGTGCCATCAATACAAATTTCTTGCACACCTGGTTAAATTAAAGTCTTTTAAAAAATGTGCCTCATTTCTGACATTCTTTACCTAAAGTTCAGAGACAGTTACCTTTCACTCCTTCTATATATTGCAAATATTTGCAATTCATAGTGGTAAAAAGACTGCATTCCAGAGTTCGAATATCTGCATTCAAATTTCAGCTCTGCAGCTGAGTAACCTTGAAGAAGTTTACTAAACATCTCTCCAAGTCTCAATTTCTTCGTCTGTAAAGTTTGGAGCTAATAGAACTTACTTCATGGGGGGTTTGTAAGAATCAAATAAAAAAATTTATGTAAAGCTCTTAGTAGGGTGCCTGGCATGTAATACTCATTTTCACCTTTATGTAGATGACAATGTTTCTGTGTTTAACATAAGCTGTCATTATTACTGTTGTTCCTATTAGCTACTGAAATATTTTTCTTTCTGTGTAATTACATATTAAATTTTAAATAACAATGCAATTGTATTATGGGAGGAAGGCTGTGAACTTAAGGTAGCTTTGGAAAAATTCCAGGTAATTTTACAGCTGAAAATTAACAATATCAACAAGAAGAAGTCATGCCAGGATTGTATTTTTATTGTTCAAATGATTTTATTATTTATTTTTATTTTTTTTTTGCAAGAAAGCAAGTTTTATATTTCCCGTCAGTCTTGGACCCGTCATTTGAATTCACTGGTGGCTGTCTGCAGGGTGTTAGCATGTGGATATCTTATTGCACTAACTCTAGAATTCAAATAAGCTGTTGATAGTGATGGGAAAGAATATTAATAGAGTTTTGCTGTATATTCAAAATGTTGCAAACTTTCCCATATTTCCATGCATGATATATCATTGTGGATAAGACTGGATGGTGAAAAATGTAAATAAAGGACTATTAAATTGGTCCACTAAAAATGCTGTTAAAACTTGCTGGTTACTTAGTATTGTCCCATAATTTTTTTCTTCCCAATTCCAGCTCTTGAAAATTTATGGGTGTGGCAGGCATGTGTATAGGTACATGTGTGCCAGAGGAAGATTTGTTTACATATGTCAATGTTTCTGAAATCTTTAGATATGCAGATTCTAGTACAATTCCAAAGAATCTCATGTGACTGTGTTTACAATGGTCCTTTAATATTAGTCGTTTGAAATATTCAATTTGAAAAAATTAAATTAGCTAGAATTCATAGGGACTGTCTTGTTAAAATGGTTAATGGTGTCTTTTGGTTGTACTGCAGAAACATCTGAGTTTATTTTAGAAATAGACATTTAAACTCTGCTCTGCTCTTTGTAAACTTCCTAAGCAGTAAAGAAAGAAAGAAAGAAAAGCAAATATGAGATCAACTTTCGATTAAAATGTACCAATTATAAGGGAAAGCAACTAGAAATCAGCAATGGTCTCCTCGGAGATATACTAAGTTAGCTCTGAACTTCATGAGCTCTTGAAAGCACTTATGTTTTACCATGACCTTGGGAGTACTTTCTCTGAATTCTGGAGATTGTACATGCAATGCTTAATTCATTTTTTTGCCAGTACTTCAATTGTTTTAATGAGATTACATGTACTACTTCTAGTATTTTAACTTTATATCTGAACATTCTCTCCCAAATTAAAAAATAAAACCCTTTTATCTAATCAGCAGTGCCTAAAATGATAGTTTTTTGTTTTTTGTTTTTTGGTTTTTTTTTTTTCCCAATGTGTGGAGGGGTGGGAAATAAAGAGAGATGGGAAAAGAGAAAGAGAAAGCAATGGAAAGCAATGTCCATCTGTTCACTTAAGGAAATAGGGGAAGAAAAGGTGAGGCAGGAGTAAGAATTGTATGGGACCAGAAAGTAAGACTATTTTTAAAAATTATATTTGCTAACTCCATCTTTGTACAGTGTTAATTTTTAAGCACTAAATAAAGTATATTTTTATAAATGTTCAGCAATATTTTTTTTTTCTATATTGTAATGTTGTGGGAAGTCAGGGACCCTGAACGGAGGGACCAGCTGAAGCCATGGCAGAAGAACATAAATTGTGAAGATTTCATGGACATTTATTAGTTCCCCAAATTAACACTTTTATAATTTCTTACGCCTGTCTTTACTGCAATCTCTGAACATAAATTGTGAAGATTTCATGGACACTTATCAATACCCTTGTGATTTCCTACGCCTGTCTTTAATCTCTTAATCCCGTCATCTTCGTAAGCTGAGGAGGATGTATGTCACGTCAGGACCCTGTGATGATTGCGTTAACTGCACAAATTGCTTGTAGAGCAAGTGTGCTTGAACAATATGAAATCTGGGCATCTTGAGAAAAGAACAGGATAACAGCAATTTTCAGGGAACAATGGAGATAACTTTAAAGTCTGACTGTTTGTGGGCCAGGCGGAACAGAGCCACATTTCTCTTATTATCAAAAATGGGTAAGATAAATATCACTGAATTCTTTCCCCAGTAAGGAATATGAATAATTAACAGCCCTGGGAAAAGAATGCATTCCCAGGATGCGGCTTCTAAAATGGCTGCCCTGGGAGTGTCTGCCTTTATGCACATGTAGATAGGGATGAAACATGCCCTAGTCTCCTGTAGCACTCCCAGGCTTGCTAGGATTAGGAAATTCCAGCCTGGCAAATTATAGTCAGACCAGTTCTCTGCTCTTGAACCTTGTTTATCAATGACAATGCATGCATAGCTGGACATGGAAGTTCATTAGTGACTCTAGTTTCACCCTGACCTTGTGATCTCGCCCTGACCTCCTGCCTTGTGATCTTTTGTTACCCCTGAAGCATGTGATCTCTGTGACCCACGCCCTATTCGTGTACTCCCTCCCCTTTGAAAATTGCTAATAAAGGGCTGGGCGCGGTGGCTCAAGCCTGTAATCCCAGCACTTTGGGAGGCCGAGACGGGCGGATCACGAGGTCAGGAGATCGAGACCATCCTGGCTAACACGGTGAAACCCCATCTCTACTAAAATACAAAAAAAATTAGCCAGGCGAGGTGGCGGGTGCCTGTACTCCCAGCTACTCGGGAGGCTGAGGCAGGAGAATGGCGTGAACCCGGGAGACGGGGCTTGCAGTGAGCTGAGATCCGGCCACTGCACTCCAGCCTGGGCAACAGAGCCAGACTCCGTCTCAAAAAAAAAAAAAAAAGAAAATTGCTAATAAAAACTTGCTGATTTTACGGCTCAGGGAGCATCATGGAAGCTGCCGACATGTGATGTCTCCTTCGGACACCCAGCTTTAAAATCTCTCTCTTTTGTACTCTTTCCCTTTATTTCTCAGACCAGCTGACACTTAGAGAAATAGAAAAGAACCCACGTTGAGTATCAGAGGTGGCGTTTTCCCCGATATTGTAATAAATATTATCTGCTAATAAAATGTCTATTCTTTTTATTTTGTAAGTCAACTTTTTTGGGTATAATTTACAAATGGTGAACTGCACCCATATGAACTATACAATTTTCTGAGTTTTGACAAATACATGCATCTATGAAACTACTGTTAGAAATCAAGACACAGAATGTTTTCATAATCCCCCAAATATTTCTTATGACCCCTATTAATTAATCTATTCCTCTACCTTTTGCCTCAAGCAAACATTGACCTGCCTTCTGTCATAACAGGCTAGTTTGCAATTTCTAAAATTTTATGTAAATAGAGTATCTGTATGTACATATAGATGTACTTTTTAATTCTAGCTTCTTTCACTCATCATGACATTTTCATGTATGTTGCACGTATCAGTAGTTCATTCCTTTTTGTTGTTGAATAGCAGTCCATTGTACATACATATGTATACTCCTTTTTTAATGTATCCATCTGTTGATGAATGTTTACATAACTTCTAACGTTTGGTTAAATACAAATAATTTTGATCTAAGCATTCATATACAAGTCTGTATATGAACACTGTGTTTCATTTTCTTTGGTAAATACTTAGGATAATTGATGGATCATATGGTAATTATATGTTTAACTGTATAATAAACTGCCAAATGGTTTTGCAAAGTGGTTGTGCCATTTTACATGCCCTTGGGTAGACTGTATGTTCTAGTTGCACCCCCATTTTCACCAATACTTGGTACTATTAGTCTTGTTAAAATTTTAGTTTAAATAGATATATAGTACTCTCTCATGGTTTTAATCTGCATTACCTCTAAAGGTGAATGATGTTGAGCATATTTTCATGGGTGTATGTGCTATTTGTATATTTTCTTTTGTGACATAACTGTTTAAATACATCTGCCTATATTTAAATTGGGTAATTTGACTTGGTATTAATGAATTGTAATTGTTCATTGTATATGCTAAGTGTTTTGTCAAATATATGTGTTATGAATATTTTCTTTCAATTTGTAAGTCTTTTTATTTCCTTAATAGTGTCCTCTTAGGAAAAATTATTTTTAATTTTGATAAAGATATTTATCAGTTTTCTATTTTATGTTTCATTTGTTCATGCATATTATCTAAAATCTTCGCATAACCCAAGGTCAGAAAGATTTTTCTCCTATGTTTTCTTCCAGAAATCTGATCGATTTAGCTTTGCTTTAGGCCTATCATCCATTTTATGTTAATTTTTGTATATGGTGTGAGAGGATGGCTGTTCATTTGTTATATGGACATCCAGTTGTTCCAGCAGCATTTGTTGAAAAGGCTATTTTATGGCTACCTTCCAAATTCTTCTATACAATGTGAATTTTCTAGTACTAGTCAAAATTTATTTTTAAAAAGTGTTCAGCAATATTATTAATAATTTATATCCATTTTGCAATAAATATCATATTCTGTTAGCAAAAAGCATTCATCCCTTGCCTTTTGGGAGCCTCTTTTTAAAACCCAAATTTATTGAGGCATAATTTACGAAGAATGAATTGTATCTTTTAGTGAGCATCATTGTTAGAAGTAGAGAAAAAGTGAAATCCAATGATTATTTACTAGGTTCCATCTCTGTCTTGTCCCTATTTCTAGCTAATGAATGTTATTGATCACCTACTTTGTGTCATGTGCTGTGTTAGGAATGAGACAGAAATAAGAAACTATTTCTTAGAAGTTTTCACTTAGGAAGAAAGGCATAAAATCACATCATGTATAATCTAGTCAATGCTGTAATAAAAGTTTTGAAAAAATATATTGGCAATTAAAGAGGTAGGAAGTTAACTTCCTAGGGAAGTTGGAGAACACTTCACAAACATGGTGCCATTTGAATTAGGTTATCTTTATTACAATCCCTTTTGTCTTCTTTTAAAAAAGAAACTCATTCATTGCAGATATAAATATTTACTTTATTAAGTAGAACACTTGAGTGCTTGCAATCTCTGGATCACAAAGTGTAATGAAGATATATGCCTTAAATAAAAGGGGAAATGTGTATGATTTACCTAAGAGAACTTCCCTTATAGATGAGTCATTTTACCGATACATTCACTAGAGGTAGCCTCACCTAAGTGTAAACATTTCGTCTTGGGCCAAACAAATGTGCTTCCCGTGACAAAGGGATTGGATATGAAAGGAAACAGGATGGATCTGAGAGGCCTGGAGCTGGGGATCCCATTTAATGAGCAGAGATACATAGAAATAGTAATGCCTACTATTTACTTAGCATTCACCAGGTGCCAAGCATCCTAAATGCTTTGCTGAATTCTCACAGCAACCTTATAAGAGTTTTGCACAGGGATAAACTGAGGCAAGAAATGTTAAGGCCCCTATGGGAGATTATTCTTCAAAAATATCCACTTTCTCTTCCTCTCACTTCCCCATCCCAGTGATGCTTAGTTTGGTCATGTGACCGACTTTGGCCTCCTAGCGGACAGAGTGTACTTTTCTATCCCTTTATTGAGAAAGACTTTGGGCTTGCCCATGTGATTTGCTTTGTCCAATAGGATGTTAGTGCAGATGACACAAGCAGCCTTGAAATAATGCATGCAGCAATGGGTTCTCCTCTTTGGCATCTGCCATAACCAAGAGAAGAACCTGCCCTATATAACCTACTGGTCAAAAGAGATGAAAGACAGGTGGAGCAGATCTGGAGCTACCTTGTAACTTAGAGCACAGCCTGGCCTCGTTACCCACAAACAAGAGAGAGAGAATACACCGTTGATTGTTCTTTATTCCACTGAGTTTTAGGGTGCTGTATTATTCAACCACCTAAGTGGCAGAAAGGATTTGAGCTCTGGCAATATAGGTACAACTTCTGTACCACATTGCTACTAATACCAGAGATAATTAGCTATATTCAGACAACCAAGTAAAACTAATCAGTTGATGAATGAAGTACAGGTCTATAGCTCAGAAGAAAGTTATAGGTCTGGAATTAAGAGATTGTCTATGAACTAATGCCAAATCATTTTAATCTCTCTGTGCTTTCTTTACAAGAGTATTGTAAAAAAATATATATAATAAAGTGATGGCCATAGAAGTTCTTTGAAAATGTCAAAAGTGTTATACATATGCAAGATTTTTTAAAAGTCTGTTTTGTTTTCTGCTGTATCCTCAGTGCCTAGAACTGTGTGGGCCATGTAGCAGGTGTTCAGTAAACATTTGTGAAATTAAATTGAAATTAATTTTTTAAAAATAGTATCTTCAGCTCATAAATAACAAAACACAAAGTATGTTTATAACTAGGGAAGTAATTGACTTTCATTCTTGACAATAATTGGGAAAAAAGCCCAGGAATTTGTTTCCTCTTACTTTTGTGTTTGACAGAGAGAGGCTGTGTGTTTCCCACCTTTACTATCCAAACTAATGTTCTGTAAATCCTAACATTAAATGAGACAGTTGTTGCAGTATTACATTAGGAGGCTTCTGGTCTAGAGTGTTTTATTAGTGGGCAGCTATTTGATTTTAATATTTGTTCTGCAGTTTTAAAAAATTGAGCTTCATTTATAAAACTCCAGATAGTTCAGAATATGGTCAAATGATCATCTGGATTGGAAAGTTGGTCACTGTATTAGGAAGAAAAGATCCATTTATCGTTTTTCCTTCTTTGTTTACCATAAAGCAAGATATACTCTAATGAGATGTGTCACTTTTAAGACATTTGCATTTAATTCACTAGGATTCAGGTCAGGGCTATGGTTAGAGTTTTGCTCCTACATAAGATAAACATCAAATTGCAGAAAAAAAATCACAGTAGAGATGTTATCTAACTTATTCTACTTTCTGTTATAACATAGGCTGCCTTTTTATGTCAAAACGTCTCTGATGATTTCCTGAGAACATTTTCAGTGGTGTAGTTAAAGGGTTATTTCAGCTCCAAACTTTCTTGTTAAAATGCTAAACTGAACATTTGAACAGTATTGCATCACTGACATAAAACTGACTAACGATCTGGAAGCAATAAATTTTACTTAAGTATCCTTCATTGTCGTGAGTGCCTCATCCTGTGACAGATATTCTCTAGTGAGAGTTTCGGGTAAAACTCCTTCTGTCTCAGCTAAAATTTTAAAATAGCTACTGAACCATTTCTGGCCTCTAGTTAATATGTGCTAGTAATACAATCTATCAGTGTCATGAGTATATTAAAAATTATAGACTAAACACACAATATTGAAAGAATAAAAGGAAAAGATCAATCATCTCATTTTTGTTATAGATTTTCATAATGATTTATTTCTTGAATATATATTTTATCTGCCAAATGACCATATGTTTGCAACTCTTGACTTAGAAAATATATAGATAATAGAAGAGAAATAAATAACAGAAATATAAATATAATTCATATCTTGGATTTCTTAGCAGGATCTACAGTATTATTATTTTTCTTTCTTTTATATAAAGATGGGGTCTCACCATGTAACTATGTTCCCCAAGCTGGTCTCAAACTCCTGGGCTCAAGGGATTATTCCACTCCCCTATCCTCCACACACACCACCTCACCTCACCTCAGCCTCCCAAAGTTTTAGGATTACAGGAGGCAAGAGCCACTGCACCTGGACAGGATCCAGAGTACTAAAGCTCATTTTACCCTATTAATCAAAGCTTACCTAATTTTATGTCCCTCAGACTCCAGATGAAACTGAAGCTAAATGGGAAAAATTTAGCACTATAGTAGGTGAATACATCTTTTAAACAAGAAAAAAAATGAATTGGTCAAGTTTTTATAATATGAGAAAGATACCAAGATTAAAGAGGTTTTTTTTTTTTTTTTGAAATCTAATAAAAACAAATGTTTTAATTTAAAACAAGTCCAAAGTTGCAGAAACTCAAACATTTGGGACACATTCTTAATATCTTCCTCTCGTTTTTGCCTAATATCAATTTCTTCATCAAGTTACTTCAATTGTATACCCTATATTTCTTTCCAGTCATTTCATTTCCTCCATTTATATTGCTTTTACCTATTCTTGTATTCTTCTAATCTCTACAGTACAACCTGAATGATTTTCATTATAAAAAATGAAACATACGAATATAACTCTGAAGCCTAACACCAATCATTGCTCTTAGGATAAAGGCCAAAGCCTTTAGTATGGTCTGTAAGCCCTACAATGTCTGCATTAAGTCCTCTGTTTTCCAGTCACTCTGGTTTTCTTTCAGAAACTTAGAACAAACCAAGTTTCTTCTTGCCTCAGGGCCTTCAAGCATGTCTCACCTGGCTGGGCAGGGTGGCTCACGTCTGTAATCCCAGCACTTTGGGAGGCCAAGGTAGGCAGATCATCTGAGGTCAGGAGTTTGAGACTAGCCTGGCTAACATGGCAAAACCCTGTCTCTACTAAAAATACAAAAATTAGTCGGATGTGGTGGCACAAGTCTGTAATCCCAGCTACTCTGGAGGCTGAGGCATGAGAATGACTTGAACCTGGGAGGTGGAGGTTGCAGTAAGCCAAGATCGTGCCATTGCACTCCAGCCTGGACAACAGAGTGAAACTCTGTCTCAAAACAAACAAAAGCAAAAACAAAAAACAAAATTCATGTCCCACCGTCTGTCTAAAAGACTATATGGCCCAGGCGCGGTGGCTCACACCTATAATCCTAGCACTTTGGGAGGCCAAGGCGGGTAGATCACCTGAGGTCAGGAGTTCCAGACCAGCCTGACCAATATGGTGAAACCCTGTCTCTACTAAAAATACAAAAATTAGCTGGGCGTGGTGGCAGGTGCCTGTAATCACAGCTACTCGGGAAGCTGAGGCAGGAGAACCACTTGAATCCGGGAGGCAAAGCATGCACGGAGCCGAAATCATGCCACTGCACTTCAGGCTCGGCGGCAGAGTAAGACTCCATCTCAAAAAAAAAGAAAGAAAAAAAGACTGTGTGTGTGTGCATATATATACACACATATGTATAGAGAGAGTATTAATATGTATATATTATATATTTAAAGTATTTATTAAAATTATCAAACATATATTAACAATATATGTGAAACCTTATTCCATCTATAGCACCAACAATCCCACCCCAACCCTAAATAATTTTGATGCCAATCCCAGACATACTGTGAAATACTCTCCAACTCATGCTGATCTTTTTTTTTTTTTTTTTTTTTTTTTGAGAAGAGTCTTGCTCTGTCACCCAGGCTGGAGTTCAGTGGCGTGATCTCCGCTCACTGCAACTCCACCTCCCAGGTTCACGCCATTCTCCTGCCTCAGCCTCCCGAGTAGCTGGGACTACAGGTGCCCGCCACCATGCCCTGCCCGGCTAATTTTTTTTTTTTTTTTGTATTTTTAGTAGAGACGGGGTTTCACCATGTTGGCCAGGATAATCTTGATCTCCTGACCTCGTGATCCACCTGCCTCAGCCTCATGCTGATCTTTAAAATGTCTGCTCAAGCTCTATTTGCTTCTCTCCTCCCTCTGCCAAACTAGGTCATATTGGCACCCTAAAACTTTTACTTTATAACAATTATTTCAGCATGGATTATATGTTCCTTTGTGTGGTTTTTAGGTTAATATTTATCTTCTTCCCTAAACTTCATGTTCCATGAGGGAGAAATTTTGTCTATTTTGCCTTATCATTCTGTCCCTCCACATATCAATGTGCCTGGCTCAGAGTGAATTCTTAATAAATATCTGATGAATTAAGCTGTGGGGATTTCCTTATATGAAATCCTTAATAGAATTCCTTATATGTTGCTGCTTTCTTACATTCTTCATGGTCTTTTAGCTGGTATCAGAATACTTACTGAACACAGCCCCTGCCCTATGGTACCTTCAGTCTCTCCAAAAAGAGACTCACATCATCTTTTTGATTTCCTCTGAAGCATCTGATAAGGTATTATTTTTCCAGCAGATGCTCTTGGTCTATGTTTTTATTTTTTATTTTTGAGACGGAGTCTTGCTCTATTGCCCAGGCTGGAGTGCAGTGGTGCCGTGTCGGCTCACTACAACCTCTGCCTCCCGGGTTCAAGTTATTCTCCTGCCTCAGCCTCCTGAGTAGCTGGGATTACAGACGACTGCTACCGTGCCTGGCTAATTTTTATATTTTTAGTAGAGATGATGTTTCACCATGTTGACCAGGTTGGTCTCAAACTCCTGACCTCAGGTGATCCACCCACCTCAGTCTCCCAAAGTGCTGGGATTACAGATGTGAGGAACCACACCCCACTTGTTTGTCTATTTTTTAAATGAATGGGCAAACAAAGCTTATCAGTAATGTTCATCTTCTTAATCTGTTTAATTATCATTGGCTATTTCTTATATATCATAAAACTATTTTCCTCCACTGAATATAGAATGACTTTGTCAAAGAAAGTAGTCTGTGGGAAGGCACTATTGATGTAAATGTTTATTATGTGTCATGGGATACTAACTTTATGATCAAAGGAGTCTAAAAATAATTAGTCAAAAAGTTGATGGATCATCTTAATTAAAATGGTTAATGAAATTACTTAATTTTAGTTTCTTAATTTTCATTTTTTACTCTAAATTTAATGAATCTGATTTTTGCTGTATAGTTTTATTTGCATAAACCCCAATATTATTTAAACTTGCTTTTATTTCTTATTTAATTTTTTTAAAAGACCAGTATATTTTGCTGACAGAAAATGTAGCTTAAACATAGAAAGTTCTTGACAATAACTACTCATTAGGTTTTGCAATCTACAGTATAATGCTATACAGAAGTCTCTTACTAGTACTCCATAATGCCTACTAATTGATTCAAATTTTTCTGCAAAATTGGATAGCATCATTTTGGATTAAGAGATACATTGATTGTGCCATTCAGAAAGTGGCTCTGTTCACAGGGAGAAAACATTCTAAGTAACTGAAAGACAAATGTATAAAATTAAATATGTCTCAAAATCACAGCAGTAAATATTTCATTGGAGATTTTCATGCGGTTATGTGATGAAGATTTGGCTCCTGTCTTGGATACATCCATCTAGATATCATTGCCTTTCATGACTCTAAATATTTTCTTTCATGATCGTGCTTTTCCTTGTCACCTACATTACAAAATGTTTCTATTCCTTTGACATAGATTGTTCATCTTAAAAATAAAGGGTTATATAACCAGGTTTTAAGCACTCTACTTATTAGATCCGTTTATGAAGAATAATCAAAAAGGAAATGAAATATTGCTTCTCCTGACTGCATCACCCTATATTAGAAATATATAATTAGCATATCTTAAATTACCTTTCCCTCACTGGATAAATAACTTTGCTAGGCACAAAAATTATTGAGTTAATTCCTCTACAGTCATTCGACATTTGAAAGGAAATGCTTGCATGTAATGTCATTTCTAATTTCCATGAAATTGGATGTTTTGAAGGACTTTTAAAGAGTACTATTGACCTTGGTAAAAATTGATACTGTATATAATTCAATTGCTTCATTTGTCTAATATGGTATGTGCAAAATGGCTCTTCTTCAGAAAATGTCACTTGAAATGAGAATTTTAATTATTTTTTTTGCCTATACTTGGCAACTAGATCTGGAACAAAGAGACTTTAACAATTGTATGATATGTGAGGAAAAGTTTCTTAAAGAGTTTCTGATTAAACTTACATTGTCAGCTGCCCGACATAAGACTTATTAAAGATTAAACTCTAACCCATTCTTTTAACCACATTTGTAATAGATGTACCATAGCACCAAGTATCTGACCAGATTAAATTAAAGATACAGCACCATCTTATGGATATGTCTATATTTGTAAAATTTGGAAATACAAAAATTGTTTTGAGTTTGGGAATGGAAAACTATCAGCAAAAAATGTTGTGGGAGGAGAATATTTTAATAAATAAGGGAAAAATTGTGCAGTATTAAATAACTCCTGTGTGTGTATGTGCATGTATGTGTGTGTACATGTGTGTTTGTGATAGCATGGTAAGTAAAGGCACAGAGATTTGTAATTATTTTTTCATTTGAAAATTAAGAATTCTACTAACGAGGAAAATAAACTTTTATTACAATACAAATTTATAATTTTGTGAAATAAGACATTTGGCCAAGAATACTATCAATCTCTATAGGACAATGGGACATCACTATGTATCACCTTGCAAGGATGATCAGGGAAATACTGATAAGTAGAAATGTTCTTAGTAGCCATGGGGCACTTCCCAAAGAGTGCTAAGACGTTTAGATATGATAATAAACCTATTTAATTATCTACTGAAACTGTGTAACTGGTAATAAAGTCTCCTTATATTCAATCTAGTATTCAATTATTTTTATAAGTGATTTATGCTCATTATTGCTTATTTTATACAAAGATATTTTAAAACAAAAACTTCCCTAACAATCTCTGTTATTTTAATGTAGAACACATAGACAGTTTAGATTTTTTAGAAAAATTTAAGAAAAACTTTAAAGAAAAATTGATGGGGCCGGGCGCGGTGGCTCACGTCTGTAATCCCAGCACTTTGGGAGGCCGAGTTGGGCAAATCACAAAGTCAGGAGTTCAAGACCAGACTGGCCAACATGGTGAAACCTCATCTCTACTAAAAAAAATACAAAAAATTAGCTAGACATGGTGGTGTGCGCCTATAATCCCAGCTACTCGGGAGGTTGAGGCAGGAGAATTGCTTGAACCCGGAAGGGGAAGGTTGCAGTGAGTCAAGATCTCGCCACTGCACTCTAGCCTGGGTGACAAAGCAAGACTCCGTCTCAAAAAAAAAAAAAAAAAAAAAGGAAAAATTGATGGACAAAACTCCTCAGTGAATTCTTAAGGCGTAGTTATGTATGTATGTTTAATATCCTTAATCTTTAGTTCACCTTAATTGTCAGATATGGACCTCGGGAATCACATGATTTATCTAGGTCATATAGTGTAGATTGCCTCATTCTAACTAAAATGCATATACCGTGGCTCCTATCTTTTTGATGTTTTGGACCCCATGATACAGATTTTGAATCCTTTATTTAGAAAAAAGGCCATCGGTATGACGTATTTCACATAGGAGTTTCCCCCAACCCCCAGGCCTCAGATACTTACTAATCGGTGGCGTGTTAGGAACCGAGCTGCACAGCAGGAGGTGAGTGGCAAGTGAGCAAGTGAAACTTCAACTGTATTTACAGCCATTCCCCATTGACTGCATTAGCACCTGAGCTCTGCCTCCTGTCAGATCAGCGGCAGCATTACATTCTCATAGGGGGTAAACCCTATTGTGAGCTGCACATGTGAGAGATCTAGACTGCGCACTCCTTATGAGAATCTAATGCCTGATGATCTGTCATTGTGTCCCATCACCCCTAGATGGGACCATCTAGTTGTATGAAGGCAAGCTCAGGGCTCCACTAATTCTACATTATGGTGAGTTGTATAATTATTTCATTATATATTACAATGTAATAATAATAGAAATAAAGTGTACAATAAATATAATGTGCTTGAATCATCCACAAACCATCCCTGCCCCCACCATCTGTAGAAAAATTGTCTTCCATAAAGCTGGTCCCTGGTGCCAAAAAAAGGTTGGGGACTACTGGACTAGAGTTCATCCATGCTTTATGGTTTTAAATAGTATTTTCTTTTTTTGTTCAACTATATTTCCTCTGGTCATAATTTTTTTTTTTTTTTTTTTTTTTTGAGACGGAGTTTCGCTCTGTTGCCCAGGCTGGAGTGCAGTGGCCGGATCTCAGCTCACTGCAAGCTCCGCCTCTCGGGTTCACGCCATTCTCCTGCCTCAGCCTCCAGAGTAGCTGAAACTACAGGCGCCCGCCACCTCGCCCGGCTAGTTTTTTGTATTTTTTTAGTAGAGACAGGGTTTCACCGGGTTAGCCAGGATGGTCTCGATCTCCTGACCTCGTGATCCGCCCGTCTCGGCCTCCCAAAGTGCTGGGATTACAGGCTTGAGCCACCGCGCCCGGCCCATAATTTTGATGAATAGAAGCTGAGGGCTTAATTATAATGATATGAACAGTCTTCTTGGGATGGAAAGGACCTGTCATTTTTTTCAAATACACACTCTTTCTCATACACACACACACACACACACACACACACACACACACATCCCTACTTGGTTTTGACTCATTTTCCCCCAAAACTAAATTATATATTAGTAAAAAAGAGCAGTACAAATAAAAGTGTTCTTACAGATTTATTTTTATATAGATTATTTTTATGATACTATAGAGGGAGATGTAAAAATATGATGTTTACTATAACAATATAGATTTTTTGGCTTTATCCTCACATGATAATACAGGTTCTAATCATGTTTCATTAGGAGTCATGTTCTATATAATGTAAATTTGACTCCAAATTTCTAAATTTTGTTTCAAATATAAAATTGTCACAAATTTAATCAAATTAAGTACTTCCCAGATATCCATATTAAAAGGAAAAAAATAAAGTTGAAAAATTCTAATTATGCCATATATGTATTTTTATGTTCAGTTCTCAGATGTAGATAGGCGATTTTTAGCTAATGAGAAATTTAGGGAAATTTCAGATATATGATAAAAGCATAATGTTTAAATTCAGATCCAAGGCACTATATTATTAAATGAAAAATTTCAGATTATCAGATGTAGAACTATAGGTAAAATTTTTGTTCATTAATATTGTAAAATAATATTGTGAATTGAATCAATGCTTTTATAATAAAGAGCAGAATACATTAAAATTCATTTAAAAATTAGATACCTGGTCATTTAAACTAGGAATGAAAACATTTTCAGAGTTTGAATCTTTAAGTGTAATAGGATCCACTAGCTTTATTTGCTCAACATAGTATAATACCTACTTTATCCTTAAATCAGGCTGAGAGAATATTTAAGAGTAAATATTTGCTCAGTAATAACAATGTGTTCATTGTTCAATGGCAAGATTAAAGACGTAACTCTGAAGACTGGGTTTCTCAAAACGTCGTCCTCAAATCCGTGGGGGTCACTGAGACCCTTTCAGGGAAATCTACAAAGTTAAACTGTTTTCATAAGAATATTAAGACATTATTGTCTTTTTGCTGTGTTGACATTGTATTGATGGCACAAAGGCATTGGTGGTAAAACTGCTGGTGCCTTAGAATGAATCAAGACAGTGGCACAAAAATGTGCTAGTCATCATGTGTTATTCACTGGTACACACTCACAGGAAACACAAATGTAAGTTTCACTTAGGAAAGTTCCTGGTTTAGCAGGAAAAATTATTAATTTTGTTAAATCTCAATGCTTGGGTATATTTTATTTTATTTTGAAACAGGGTCTCACTCTGTCACCCAGGCTGGAGAGCAGTGGTGCTATCAGGCTCACTTTTCCACCTCCTGGGCTCAGGTAATTCTCCCACCTCAGCCTTCCGAGCAGCTGGGACTACAAGTGCACATCACCACACCTGGCTAATTTTTTGTATTTTTTTTTAATAGAGATGGAGTTTCATCATGTTGCCCAGTCTGATTAAAAGTTAAAAAAAATATTTTGTGAGGCAAAAATGGGAAGTATGGATAAAGCCCTTCTTGTCACCTAATGAAGTACAATGGTTGTATCAAGGAGAAGTACCTATTTGAGTTGCAAGCTGAACTGGCTGTTTCTTTGTGGAACCCCATTTTTACTTGAGAAAACAACTGACAGACAAATTATAATTATTCAGACTTGGATATTCTGCAGAATTTTTCTCAAAAGCGCATGCATAAAGCAAGGTTGTCACTTTAAGGAAAATAACTGGCAGTATTGTTGCCAGTGACAAAATTCAAGCTATCAAGCAAAAATTAAAATTTTGTAAAACTTGTATGTGCCACAGTGAGCTTGATAGTCTTCCAATAGACTATTCTCAAGAGATTAGTGTTATTGACAAATGTGATTTTTGACACTATTTAATAAAATGTGTCAAACTTTGAAAGATCTATAAAACTCATTTTTTATAAAACTCAGTATTTTCCAAATGACCAATAAATAGTATTACAAAATAATGCATAGATAAAAAAATCAATTCAAGATAGACTAGTAGATTTTTTAAAAATCACAGAATAAGAAGAGTTTATTGATATGGTTTTCCATTCTACATTATACCTAACATTTAAGAAACTACCACTTGTTGACTTTTGGTATAAAACCAAAGAAGAAAGTCCACAATTATATTAAAAGACTATTAAAATACTCCTCCATTTTTCAACTATATATCTATGTGATGTCAAGTTTTCTACATCTATTTTAGTCAAAATAATATATTAAAACAGATTGAATGTAGGAGCAGATATGAGAATCCAGATGAATTCTATTAAACCAGACACTAAAGAGATTTTTAGAGTGTAAAAATAGTACCAATCTTCTCACCCAAGTTTTAATTTTGGAAATATAATAGGTTTTTTCATAAAAATATATAATTTATATTATATAATAAGTGTTATTTTAAAATAAACTAATAAATAGCTATTTCTAACTTTTTTTTAAAATTTATTTATTGTTATTATACTTTAAGTTGTAGGGTACATGTGCATAACGTGCAGGTTTGTTACATATGTATACTTGTGCCATGTTGGTCTGCTGCACCCATCAACTCGTCATTTACATCAGGTATAACTCCCAATGCAATCCCTCCCCCCTCCCCCCTCCCCATGATAGGCCCCGGTGTGTGATGTTTGCATCTTTGTAGGGACATGGATGCAGCTGGAAACCATCATTCTTAGCAAACTATCACAAGAACAGAAAACCAAACACCGCATGTTCTCACTCATAGGTGGGAACTGAACAATGAGATTACTTGGACTCAGGAAGGGGAACATCACACACCGGGGCCTATTTCTAACTTTTTTTAGCTTTATTTTCTAATATGAGAAACACTGATAAATATAACCACACCAAAAGAGTTATCTGGGGTCATTAATAACTTTTAAGGGTGAAAATGGGTCCAAAGAACAAAACATTTGATAGTAATTATAGCCTAGAGTAACAGCAAATAGTTAATAAAGACACATCTTTCTTTTTTCCATCTAATATCATTTTTACTAGTCTTATAATTTTTCCATAAAAACTCTACTTCACTGTAGTTGAATTTTCTTGAGCATTATTGTTAAAATGGTGTAAATTATTTACAGTAGTAGAATTTTCATTTCTTAAGTGAGACATTGGTTGAATTCCTAGTCAATCAATGCAATTCTCTCTTTACAACGACCTAGTGTAGTGCTTAATTTAGATTAGGCACTCAATACATGTTATTGACCGGCAGAAAATGTGTTTAACGACAAAGTCCATATAAGTATAAAAATCTATGAAAGCTGGAGAGAAAAAAGCCTCTGGCTATTTATTTCTTCATCCAAGTATAAGCATAATTTCTATGTTTTATCCATTGCCATAAAAATCTCACATAGTTTATGGATTTATCAACATTTTAAAAACCCAAACATTCTCTTCTGGGCTAAATATTTGCTTCTCTAGTGATCATAATAACTACTGAATACATATCTTGAATTGATGCAAGAGTTTTCTTGTGACACTTTGAACACAGACCACAATGTGCTTCTACATTCCCTTCCTCCCTGAACTTTACAAGTCAACTCATTTCTGTTCATTTCCTTCAAATTTCTCATAACATAGAAAATTAAAAGACAATAGAACTGTAATCAGTCTCTAATGAATGCCCATAGATTGAACAGGAACAAAAGGATGGTAGCTTCTTATTTGGGGTCAAGCTTTCTTACAAAAATTATGAAATCTCTGAGATCAAGATACTGTAACATCTGGGAGTTAGTCTGATTCTTTACAGGTTAATGATAATAGCAATACAGATTCTGCGTTATAAAAATCCAATAAATAAATGCATAGAACAATTTGCAACTTTATCTACATTTTGTTTCTATAGCTCTATGGCCAAAAGTGAGCTTAATAATAAAGTGATTACTGTATAATAGTAAAATACCTGGCATGAACTGACAACTTACTATATACCAGTACTTTGCACGCATTATTAAGTACTTTACGTACTTTGTATGCATTATTTTATTTATTCTTCACAATAACCCTTTGAATGTAGTGTGTGTGTGTGTGTATGTGCATGTGAACTGGGAACTACTAATTTATTTGTCAATTTATGCTTATCATCTGCAAATATTTTCACCCATTACCTGTAAAATGTGTGGTCCCAGAACAGTTCTTCATTACTGACTCAGATTCTAACTGGAGAGGAAAAAAGGCAAAAGCAGAGTAAAGGGAGAGAAGGGATTTAAATGTGGTTTCCAAGAGGATTATTGCCTCATAAGATATAAATATTCATCATAAAATTTCAAAAAATATTGTTTTTATTTTATTTTTGTAAGTGCATATTTCTTTGTGAGCTGACAGTTTTCTCATAGATGTTGCAAAACTGATTCTTCCATTTGTCCTAAAAACAATTCCTCTTTCTGTTGTACAATAATTTTAGTTATAACTACACTATAAAAGATAATAGACTGTCCACTTTCAGGACACTTACAGGATATTTTGAGAATTTTTCTCTAACAACACATGAGCATATATTATCATAATTGTTTAATTTGTTCTCATGTCTATTTCATATGCATTCTCCCAGTGGGTAAATTATTAGCTTTTATGTATTGAGAATAATGCATAACCTAAAGTGGGAACCCAAAAAATATCTGTTCTATGAAGAAAATTATTTCATCTATGAGTTGAAAGAGTTAACATTTTACTTTGAGGCCAAATGCACAAACTGATTCTCAATCCGAAAACAGCCCACCTATGATATTCAGGTCACACACGTGTTTCCTTAAATATTATTGTCAAAAACACATTTTATATTCCATGTTATTACTGTGCATCCATCTTTCCTTAGCATTAGAGATGTTTCATTAAAAAGCAGTATAAATTCAATTTGTTTTTATGCTCACCTTGACAAAAGTAAAAATGAATCATCGAATAAGTTTAAGTGTATTGTGTGCATTTATGCTGTGTGCCCAATATAGCCTTATGTTGGGCCTCATTTAATCAATTATTCCAGAGCATCAACCAAAGTTATAACGACTTGAAAAGCTAATATGTAAGTTAGAAATTTGGCAAAAACATTAGCGCAAGCACAAAATTAAAAACTTTAAAATTATATGGGTACAATTAACTAATAATCAGGTCTTCTTTTCAGGTTCCTTTTCTTCAAACCATCCCTTAAGTAGAGGAGAGGCAAGGAAGTTTCATTGGCCCTCTTCTCACTCCGAACATATCATTTCTGGACCTTATCAACCATATGTGGATTTTAAGCTCCTCAAAGACCTGATGTTTCTCCAAACCTATTTGTCTTCTAGAAGACCATATTTCATCCATTATTAACCAAGTTACCCTATTCTGACAAGCATCTTCTATGCTTGACTCTCTTCCTCAGCACCTCATACATATTCTATTAATTCCTTTGTCCATCTCATCAGCTTTCCTCCTCCTCTTATCCTCTCTCTTAAGTTCAAGGCCCCATTGTTTTTCTCTGAGACGTCCCTAGTAATCTCCTCTTCATAGCTTGTTTCTGGTTTCACTGCCCTTATATTGCTCTAGATTGACTCTTAAGAGTTATGGATCACAGTATGTCTTACCTTACTTAAAACGCCTTCTGTATTTACCCATTTTCTTCAGGATATGTTTAAATTCCAAAGCATGGCACACAGACGCAATCCTGAATTTGCCTCTGCTTATGTTCTAGTCTCATTTTCCACATCTTCATATTACATACATTCTTCACTTCAGGCAAGCCAGTTTACTTGTAATTCTCCAAAGTGGCAAACAATTTCACATCTTTGCAAATACTGCTCTTCCTGTCTACAGTGCCCTCATCTCAACAGCTCTAAATTATTCTTCAAGATATATGTCAAGCATCCTGGAAGTCTTCTCTTACTGTATTAGTCTGTTTCCACACTGCTATAAAGAGAATACCTAAGGCAGGGTAATTTATAAACAACAGAGGTTTACTTGACTCAGAGTTCTGAATGGCTGGGGAGGCCTCAGGAAACTTACAATCATGGCAGAAAGCAAAGGAGAACCAGGCACCTTCTTCACAAGGCAGCAAGAGAGAGAGAGAGAGAGAGAGAGAAAGAAAGAGAGAGAGCGAGCGAGCTGGGGAAACTGCCACTTTTAAACCATGAACATCTTGTGAGAACGCCCTCGCTATCACAGAACAGCATGGTGGAAACCGCCCTCCCCCCACCATGATTTAATCACCTCCCACCAAGTCCCTCCTTCCACACGTGGGGATTACAATTAGAGATGAGATTTGGGTGGGGACATAGAGTCAAACCATATCACTTACTATCTTCTGAATGAAGTGTTTCTTCTCTGTATTGCCATTATCTTCTAGGTTATTGGAACACTCATCAAATTGCAATCCAAATACTGATTTTTTAAAATAAATGTTTTTTTCATTTGTCATTCCTTAACTGATAAACTTCTTAAGGCCTATGTCTTGTTTTTCTAAATATATCCAGTATAGCTTTAGCATATGTTAGTTTCCTAATCAATGTGTGTTTAATGAAATGTTTATTCTCTTTGTTGTCTTTTAGATATTTCTTTAATTTATGCCTCTTAAGTCATTTTCATCTTCATGGAGAAAACATTGTATATCCTGTTATAAAAATTATTAGATGTTTTCCTGTGGGATCCTCAAAGCTTGGAGATCTTTGATTTAATAACCAACTTTAATGGGAAAAGAATAAGTGGTCACATCAAGTCATATTAATTAATAAAAGAAACTGAAAAATATACCTATGGTTGGCAAGAGCAGTAAAATTGCTATATTTAAATCATACATTTATGTCCCTAGAAATTTTTATTTATTAGTTTAGTAAACCTCATACATTTAATATACTGACTTATTATCAAGGCAAATTGCAGTAGAAAATGACACTATTTGAAACTAGAAAACTGTTTTGAGTCCTTATTGCATTAGGTGCTAGTTCTGTACCCTAAGGAAAGGATTCTTCAACTCTCAGGTTCCTTATCTGAACAATGGAAACTAAAATAAATAAGTGAGATAATGTATGTAAAGAGCTGAGTGCAATATCTGGTTCAAAGGGCAGTCAATAATAATATCACCTGCCTCAGAAAGCTATTACTTTGATGAGGGTATTAGATAAACAATTTCACAGATCTTTGCAAAGTGCTAGATAAGCACCAGATATTATGACAAATAAGATTGCTATTTGCTTGCCTTGCTGAAAATAAAACATTGCCTTTAAATACATCGGTGTTTGAGATTTTTTATTTCTTGGCAGTTTGTGATCATCCCAACAGCCATGCTCTTACTGAAGACCTTTTATTACAAAGGGGCCTGCTATGGATTAGGCAAAGACAAATAGGTAAGACTCCTCAGGAGTAAATGCCTCCTTGTCTTTTACTCCATCTAGAGAGAAAGTCAGTAAATGCAGAAGTCTCTCTTGTGTCCCTAACTATATGAAAGTGGCCTGAAAAAGCTAAAACTGCTGTTTGACCATGGTGGTAGAGGAGCTCAGAGCTGGTAGTTAATTTGCCCTTGTCATTTCCACTGATCTTCATCACCTCCCTGCCCAACTGGTCGCTGCACACTCCACCTGGTGTTGAATGCATTGTTTTGCCTATTTCCCCCTCTGTCAAGACTCAGGACACAGAATTACTGCAAGAAACTCCTAGGTGGTTCCAGCACTAGGACTGAGAAATCTGCGCAGATAAGGCAGGCTTTGGTGCAGCTACAAGACGCCCACTTGAGGCCAGAACCATCAGCGACTGAGTGTGTTACGTGCCTTAGTACACCGTGGGCTCCGCAAAAGGCGAATTAATAGTGCTGGACACCGGGAGGGCGCTCAAATATTTGCTGAATAAATGTCTACACTACACAACCTGTTTTGAGTCAACTGCATCCCAACCCAGAAAATAATTGAGATATGTTTGAGCTGAATCAGAGTGTCATTTTGCACATGTAAAATCTCTCTTGCCGTGAGTCTGCAGGAATAGAACAGTTTAAAAAGTAAGCCTCGTTGGTTTTTTTTTTTTTTTTTTAATTACTTCGACGTTTATAATTTGGGCTTCAGCATGAGGATCAAAACGGCAGCAGAGCAGAGCAAGACAGACTTTCCAAAGTCTTGTCGCAAAGATATTTCGTGGTGAAGGACTCCAGTCCCGCTTTTCCGTGCTGGGGTTCAATCCCGGGCAGCAGGTTCGGGTTGGGGAGATGTCTCGGCCGCTCCTCGTCACCTCTTGTTAGGGGACAGTCCCTCTCCGCTCCCCATTCCACCTCCACCTGCTGGAGAAAAGATCATAGGTGGTAGGGTGAGGGTAGCCCGAGCAGCCCCGGTGGGCGCTTACGCGGGCCACAGCGCTCGGCCGCTCCCCGCCTTTGCAAACTGTGTGCTAGGGCACCAGGCGCCCGGGCAGCAACGGCGGCGCGCGCACGCGCACGCGCACTCCGCGGCCCCGCGCGGCTCCTCGACATTCAATTCCACGTGTTGCTTGTAGTAAGCGCTACAGGTTCCCCACCTGCGTCCAGGCGCTCGGGCCGCTCTGCCTCTGCTGGCGGGCTCTGGGGAACCGCTGGGTCGGCGCGCCCCGGGCTGGCGGAGCAATTCCTGAGGCGCTCAAGCTCACCCCCAACGCTAACTCCGCCTATTCAATCCCGGCGGCTCCCCCTCTCCCCCCTCCCAGTCCTCCTCCCGGCTCCTGCCCGCCCCTTTCGCCCTGGTGGTAGGAAACACTCCTGAATCTAACTCGACGTGTCCGGAAAGCCCTGGCCAGTTTTCCTTTCGTTCTGGGGCCGCTGCAGCCAGCTCCGCGGCTCCCTCAGACCCGCGGGCGCAGCTGCCGGGGGTGAGGCGCCTGGGGACCGCGGGCCGAGCGGCGGGGATTCCGGAGCACCATGCTGGACCCGTCTTCCAGCGAAGAGGAGTCGGACGAGGGGCTGGAAGAGGAGAGCCGCGATGTGCTGGTGGCGGCCGGCGGCTCGCAGCGAGCTCCGCCGGCCCCGACTCGGGAAGGGCGGCGGGACGCGCCGGGGCGCGCGGGCGGCGGCGGCGGCGCGGCCAGATCCGTGAGCCCGAGCCCCTCTGTGCTCAGCGAGGGGCGAGACGAGCCCGAGCGGCAGCTGGACGATGAGCAGGAGCGGAGGATCCGCCTGCAGCTCTACGTCTTCGTCGTGAGGTGCATCGCGTACCCCTTCAACGCCAAACAGCCCACCGACATGGCCCGGAGGCAGCAGAAGGTGAGTTGCGGGACCGGGCGCCTCCTGCCACCACTTCTCCCTGGGGTTTTCTCCCGGGAGAGCTCTGGACGCCTCCCGTCCTTCTGCGAAACGCAGGACACCGTATTTTTGTTAGTCTTTGAGGGCAGAGGAATCTTTGGGGACAAGACGGTGCTTTCACCCGCCGGGTATGGGGCTGCAGCGGACACCTCTTCTCCTCCTCCCCGCCTGGGCTGGCAGGAGCTGTCAGCTCACCATCCATGAGACAGAGACCAACAGCGCCGGCCGTGCCGCGGTTGCACCCGGCAGGCGCAGCTCTGGCCGGATTAGAATGCGACTCCCACCAACTTTAATTTCCAACAGCACTGGTGCATTCCTGTCCACCTAGCCTGGCGTGATATTGCTAGAGCTGGGTTTGCCGAGGGTCTGAATGAGTGGTGTAGCTAGGCGAAACAGGTGGAGCCTGAGTACTTTTCTTATCTTAGGTAGAGAGAAATCTTCACTTAAGAGGGGTAAAAATTTTCCTCAGTGAATAAGAAAGTTAAATTCATACGTTTCCTATATTGCCATACAACCAGGACATCAAATCCAAACACCGAAGAAGGCATGCAGCTTTGTAAAGTGTCTGTGGGTAAGTAATTTCTGGTCTGCGCAGGCCTAATTAATGAAATACATTCTTACTGATGAAAGATAAAGGATTGGTGCATGACCACTTCATAACAAATGCTTTCCAAATGCTTTTTTGGGGAGCAAAATGCTTTTTCACCCCCAAAAAGTAAGAAGTTTGTTTCAGGTGAAAGGCTGGCCAACTTGAGTTTCAAAACAAGATCCCAGGGGCCTGATGTTCTGTAGCAGACAGGAGTAATGACTCAAATTGTCCTAAGTGGTTAAATGTTTACAACAGAAATTCTAGGAAATCTTTTTAATAGAATGCTAAACCTGGAAGGTTCTGTAGAACTCGTTAACAGTTCCCTCAGTTTGTGATAAGATCTAGAGATCCAGAGAGGTTGTAGTCTGTTCAAGGCATACCTAGATGCGCAGACATTTATTAGTTTTCTGAAATACTAACTTCAGTGTGTGAGACATTTTTAGAAATTTGGAGAGGTTTTGAGTTGACTTCAACTGTAACTGTAGTTCAGAGTAAATTCAGTCTCCCTACACTCTCCCACCCCCATTTAGCTAACCTTTATTTTTTGAGGTATGATTGAATGTAAAAAGCTATACATACCACTCAACCCTAACTATTGGTGGTTATATAGGTGTGTAAGTATCATGGGGATAAGTATACACTATGAAACCACCTATAGTTAACACTATTGTATGCTTAAGATCTGCCCTTTTAGAAAAAATTTTAAGTGGTCTTACCCAACTTTTTAAAACACACACAAACTGAGCAACCATTTTGGAATCATTTATTCTCTGGGAATCCTTATGGAATATTTCCCTACAGCTGGAGACTAATAACAGATCCTTTAGGTAACCTAGCCCTAGGTATTGAGTCACAGAATGTTACAGATGGAAGAGATCTCGAGATCCTAGGGAGACTCCTCATGTTGGAGAAGAGAAATGGGTCATAATAGCATTTCCCAATCCCCAAAAAATTGACACAGTTAAAGCCACCATTACTCAGGTAAGTTTTGAATGCCCTGCGGTGTTTTTATGAGCCTGCTACTCCACTCCTGAATGAATCCCATACTTCCTAATCAGTTGCTCCAGTTGAGTCTGTTCTGAGGCAGTCACCCGTGGCCACTTCTCAATTCTAGTCAAGCGACTGTCAGCTTCAATAGTCATTCTTAAACTAAAATTTTTTGTATATGTTGTGGTATGAGTTCATATCATCCAGTCTCTAGTTTTACCATTCATATTGCATTTAAGCCTATTTTTAATGTATTAAAGTGTAAAAATAATGTTTGGTAAAATTGAGATTATTTTCTCCCTGTAATATTATTCTTGAAGATGCGTTTGCAGATTTACTACGAGTTGATTTATACTGTGAATACTTGTTGCATTTTGTTAATGAAGTGGACCCTCCCTTTGCTATTCAAATAGTGCAGTTTTCTCTGACTCCTTCTGTTTAAATATTTGTTCAAAATTATTTGAATTGGCGAGCAGGTGCATTCATAATGCTACTGAGGAGACTATTGTTATAACCTTATCCAGGCATTACCAAAGACAATTTCAAACTACAAAAAAAGCAAAATACTATATATTCTATGAAAAACAAATTAGAATCCTTAGGAATTTCCGTATTCTAAATGCTTAGAGCACAGATTAACTTTTGTGAATTACTTTTATTTTTTATTAAGATGAATGCCAAACAACCTAAGTATTTACTTTATTCAACCCTCCCCCACCTTTTAAAAAATGTGCTGCTTACTAAAGGGAGCTGGAGCAACTTTTGGCAGTCTGGTTTCCTCTTAGGGCAAAATGAAATGGGAATTTATGTTCATGTGAATTTGATGCACAAGCTAATAAGTAATGCCAAAACTTACTTGAAGTCTTGCATTATACAGTTAGATTATTTAAAAGAAGTAACAAGGTAATTGCAAAATCACTATTCCATTGTATATTTTATTCTGTATCTTCAAGTAGTCAGGCATCCAGTAAAAAGATTTAATAGCTTAAATTGTTGTCTTTGAAATGAATATTGCTGCTTACTCACTTCTCTCAACTTCAAGAATTTAGAGACTCAGAAATTGAGATCTGAAAGGGTCCTCATTTTATGAAGAAAATTAATCACAAAGGTAAGAGCTTTACCCAGCAGGCCAGGAGTCAGGTTTCTCTTCAGTCAAAGCCCTTTCACTATCAGAGCTGGTGAGTTTCTGTGAACCAGAGCTGAGCAGCCTGCTATTTATTTTTTTCACTTGGCTAAAATGGTCCACAAAGTTAGTAAGAGGTTGTGTCTACGAGCTATTTGAGAAAGCTTAGTAGCATTAAACACAGTTAACAAACACATGAATTTCTTTGCTTTTGTCTAGACTATTTCAATTTCGAGGAATAATACTGGTTGGTTTATGACATTCAAGCCCTCTGACCACTGATGGTTTTACAGAAAATTCTGGGGGTGCATATGGGCTACACACTGTGACAGAGTGCCTTTGGAGGTGCTACATCTCCTTAGTGAACATATCCAGGGGTTCACACATGATATGAATATGAACTAACAAACAGTGATTGAAAAATGACATCAGTAGTGATAGTGCTTGAGCCTCTAATGCCGATTTACCTTGATTTTGCAGCACCCCAATGCTAATAATGATGATGATTAACTTTTGATGGTTCTAGATCTTTGGTTAAAGGTAGGGTCAGTGTTGAAACTAGAAAAACAATAATACAAATCAGGTACTAATTAATAAAGACAATTGTTTGTTAGACTTCAGAAAAACATTAAGACCTTGGAGGAAAAAGTAACAAAAGGGTTCCTTGGTGGTTTGAAAGTTAGGGAGATCCTGATAAGCATAATGACCAACATAGAAGAGATTAAGTACCTTTACTCATAAATGTGAGTTCACAGACTTGAGTTCTAAATTCATAACAGTATTTAAGATGTATATGACTTAAACTGCTGGTAGTTTTGGTTAGAATCTATAGGTTTCTAGTCACTGCTCTTTTCATTATTTGAGTTTTTATGTATTTTTTAACTGGAAATAAGAGGGTATTAAAATGGAACCTACTAATCTTCCATATAATTCATATACCTATGTTTTTTATGTTTCAGTGTGTGTCTCCGCTGTAACCACACTAAATTGTGCCTTATTAAACCATTTTGTATAATCACTCCTATCACTTTGCATAATTTTCTGTGATAATTCTAGGTTTCAGAAATGTATCTACTGTGAAATTGCAGATAGTGGGGAAGTAAACAGGTAAAATTGATCTGGAGAAGAACATTGTGGGGAAATAGTATTGGGTGAAATAATATACCTCCAACTCGCTCATTTGAATGTTGTAACTGCTATAAAGTGGCCACTTTTATCTCCCTTTGGACATAGTGGTACTTCCCGGGTTTTATTTTGTTTTCATCTTCTGACTAGTTTGGTGTCTGTTGTAAACATGTAAGTCTCAGATTCAGTCTATGCCTTAACGAATTAGTGAGGTATAGGATGGAGTAAAGATAATATAAAGACAATGTGAAAGGGTTTTTTACTTTTCTGTGGGAAAGTGGGATCTAGTGTTCCTAAACATGTTTTGAGACCTCTGAAACTTACCTTATTTCCCTAAAGAAAGCCATGAAAATGGTAATACCTGTTGGTGTAAAACTAGTGAATTCAAAGTAACACTTTCCTAATGTTTCTAGCAAGCCCCAGAGACAAGTTAGCAGTGTTGAAGCCCCATAGTATGCCTTTCTTTCTGGCCTGCAGGTTTCCAGCAGATCTGGTGATAGTCCAAAATGCCATACTCTTAGGGAGATAGGGTGATTTATCTTTTGTGCTCATTTGGCTTTGATACATTAAGGTCCCAGTACAGAAGAGATGAGTTGTGTTATTTGCTGCTTTTAATTATAGGGAATACCTTGCCCTGTGGGGAGTGAGTTGGAAACCACATATTAAAGTAAAACCTCACAGTGGACTTAAAACAGTATCTTAGGGAAAATTGCTTGTTGCTTCAGCTGATTCTTTTAACCTTCCAGTATCCTGAGACCACAGCACTTAATTTGGTGGAATGAGTTGTGGTAATGAGAACTCAGACGGATTAAGTGATGTTGTCATTTGCTTCTTTACTTCAAAAATGAAATCAGCTGCAATTTTGATATATAATGACTGCTTATAAAGTGAAATAAAATATTTTAATGGTGTGTTTTCCCTTTTCAGTTTTGTTTTGTTTTGCTTTTAATGGAAACAGCTCTCTTCATTCGTACTCTTACAAAATAAACACAGTTTGTAAGGTCATTAAAGACTTTCAAAACAAAATAGGAAAGCTGATGGCCAGATTATAAAGTCTGGGAATTCTGAATGGAAAATTCTTTGTCATTTGCTGGTGAGGTAGACCACTTTTGACTGATTGTGCTACTTTATATTCATTTCAAATTAATCGAGACCTTTGGGAAGGAAGAGGTGGATTGCATAGTCATGTGACATTGCTATTTCAGTTTTTAGCCTAGGAAAGACCTAATAATTTTAAATAGTGGACATATCAATGGGACAAATGGCATATTTTCTAGGGTTTGAAGAGCATTTAAACATCAAATTATGGAATTGTTGTCCAAAATCTGTAATATTTCATTCTATGTTCACTGTGTTTCAGTTACCCAAAAATTTTGATATGATTACCTTAAGGAAAAAGAAGTGTGATTCTTATCTTAACTGCACATTAGAATCATCTGGAGAGCTTTAACAACAATCTCATTACCCAGGTTGTACCCCAGGGTAATTAAATCAGTCTCAGGGGGTGTAGTGTTAAAGCTTCCCAGGTGATTTCAGTGTACAGCCAAGGTCGAGAACCACTGTTCTAAAGAGAAGGTACAGAAAATTGGCTTACTTTCACCTATGAAAGTATTTGCAATAGCAAGTAAGATTACTAATTAAGCTGGTATTCCATGTGCAGGAAAAGGTGGTAATAGGGATACTCGAAGCAGGGAACAAACAACAAATATTCTAGAGTTTGTGCAGTCGATAAGGTGGAGAGGCTGGTGCATATTTATTTAGACTTATAAAAGGTGTCTAGGTGCTATGCTGGAGGCTTTTGAATTATATTCACAGTAGTGTCTTTTATTCATTGTAAAACTATAGATAAATCACTACATTAGCAATGGAAAATATATATCGAATGCTGAGGGTAAGCATGAGTGTTGCTTTCTATTCCAAAATGAACTGGGAAGAATACAGTGAAATCTCCAAGTTGGAGCTGACACTCAGTAATTCCTAACTGAACAGTACAGCTCACAAAGGTCCTACGAGACCGTTAGTGGGTAACCTGTTTCCTCAGTATAGGTAGTAGTAATGCATACAGGTTTTCCAAAAAGTAAACTTTAGAAGTCGTTCTAACATAATTGTCTTATTAAATAATTAAAATGACTTAAACAATTTAAATTCTGCTATGTCCAAAATTATAACATTAGGTGAACAGTAAGGAAAAGCTTCTATTTTCCTCAAATTTTATTGAAAAGGTACATTGGTTTGTGTTTGGGAGCCTTTTACTTTGTACAGCATCATTAATGCTCTGCTTTGCTTCTTGAAACTTTTATCATACCACTTTGTAGACGTGGTTTCAGTACTTTCATTTTATACCTTCAAGTTAGTGATGGATTTTTATAATGAAAATATTACTGGGGCAAAGAGCCTGAAAATTTAAAGCCTATCTTTGTCAGTCTAATAGCTGAGATATTTAATTTGCTCCTTTCTGATTGCTTGTGAGAATGAGTATGTGTAGGCTAGTTTCTTTTTTTTTTTTTTTTTTTTTTTAGCTGGAGTCTTGCTCCATTGCCCAGGCTAGAGTGCAGTGGCATGATATTGGCTCACTGTAACCTCCGCCTCCTGGTTCAAGTGATTCTCCTGCCTCAGCCTCCTTAGTAGCTGGAACTACAGGAACATGCCACCATGTCTGGCTAATTTTTGTATTTTTAGTAGAGATGGGGTTTCACCATATTAGCCAGGCTGGTCTCAAACCAGCCTTGTCATCTGCCCACCTTGGCCTCCCAAAGTGGTAGGATTACCTACGTGAGCCACTGCCCCCGGTCCTATTTTTTTTTTTTTTTGAGACAGAGTCTCACTCTGTTGCACAGGCCAGAGTGCAGTGGTGCCATCTTGGCTTATTGCAACCTCTACCTCCCGCATTTAAGTGATTCTCATGCCTCGGCTTTTCGAGTAGGTGGGATTACAGGTGTGCACCACCATGCCCAGCTAATTTTTTTGTATTTTTAGTAGAGACGGGGGTTTTCCATGTTGGCCAGGCTGGTCTGAAACTCCCGGCCTCAAGTGATCTGCCCGCCTTGGCCTCCCAAAAAGCTGGGATTGCAAGTGTGAGTCACCATGCCCGGCCTGCAGCCTGACTTTTGATGAACTTCTGCTTTCATTACTAAGCATTATGGTCCAATTAAACATTAATTATTTCCTTGGTAAACTATTTATTGAGTCCCGAGTATGTGAATTTAACACTATCCAATATGTTCTGCAGATATAGTAAGAAAACAAGCAGAAATCCTCTTGTGGGCTAATGTTCAATAATTATAGGTTGCATGTCTGTAAGTTTATTAATTTAATTCTTTTTTCAAATTATCGTGTAGTTTTAACTTATGAAAGTTAAAAGTTAAAATACAAAAAACTTTGTATTTTAATTTCTGGTGTGGTTATTTCCCTCTCTTCTGTGTCAGGAATTTTTTACTTGTATCATTCTTCCTTCCCTTCCCACTTTTTTTTTTTTTTTTGAGATGGAGTTTTACTCTGTTGCCAGGCTGGAGTGCAGTGGTGTGATCCCTGCTCACTGCAACCTCTGCCTCCTGGGTTCAAGTGATTCTGCTGTCTCAGCCCCCAGAGTAGCTAATTTTTGTGTTTTTAGTAGAGATGGGGTTTCACCATGTTGACCAGGATGGTCTTGATCTCTTGACCTCATGATCTATCCACCTCAGCCTCCCAAAGTGCCACTTTTTAAAAATAGTGCAGTAGTATAGCATCTTTGTTAGGAAAGTGCTGTCTTCAGAGGGCCTGGGCTTCATCTTCTCACTTATTCACTGTGTGAACAAGGCACTTCATCTTTCTGGAGCCTGACTACTCCTTTAGTAAAATGTTGATAATGACTTAATAGGATTTCTGTTGTGATGAAATGAGATGCCTGTAAAGTACATGCTCCTGATTAGATGCTATCATTTCTAGTTGTTAATTAAACCGATTGGGGAAACAATGATATTTTTACTATATTCAGCCTTCTAGGAGCATACGATATCTTCAGTTAGTGAAGACTGTTTGTAACTTTTTGAAGGTTTGATCATATAGATCTCTTGCATTTATAATCAAGATATTTTTATATTTTATATTTTTTCTTATTGTGACATCTTTTTAAATCATCTCATGGATAAATGGGAAGCTTTTTAATGTTATTAACTAGTCATTGATTTTACTTAATTGCTGTCTTCAGTGTTGATCCTTTTAGATTTTCTAGGTAGGCAGTTGAATCATCTGTTGACAGTGATGGCTTTTGTCTGGTCCTGTCCAATAGCTATACCTCTTTGGTTTCATATGTCACCATACTCTTTAGAACAGAACAGTATTTGTACTTGTTGCCAAAACCCTTGTTTTGATCCAGTATTCACCGGGCAGTGCTTTTGGTGCTTTACCAGTGAATATATGGTTGGTTAGGATTCTTGGATAGAATTCTTGGTATTCTTTATTGTTTATCCTTTTTCAGAAATTACATTAAGATAAAATACATCGATAATTGATACTGAATGTTATCAAATTCCATTTTTGCATTAATAGAAGTGAATGCCTAGTTTTGTTTTACTGATGTGACAGATCAGATTACTAGATTTCCTATTATTAAAGCATATTTGCATTTCTCAGGTAATTTCTACCTGATTATGATTTTTTTTTTAACATACCTTTGACTTTGAGTTTCCTGTACTTTTAGTTTTTACATGTATGCTTATAAGAGAAAGGTCTATCGATAATGGTGTTAACTGAGAAACATTTTACCTTTATACGCGTGCTAGAATAGTTTTTTTGTTTTGTTTTTAGTACATAAATCATCTGATACATGAAGTTTTGAAAGAATTTACTCGTGAAATTACCTACATCCAGACCCTGTTTTCTTTACCCTATTGCTTTTTTTTCTTATTCAAAATTAAAATATAATTGCATGATTTCAGAAAACTGGCTATTTTCAGATATATTAGCATATTTTTCGCTTATTTTTCCAATATCCTTTATGTTGGCTATAAGTCTTATTTTAGATTATATTCTTCCTAATATGCATATATATATATACACACACATGTATTATATATATATGGAGTGCAGTGGCTAATACATGTAATCTCAGCATTTTGGGAGGGTGGGGTGGAAGGATCGCTTAAGCCCTGGAGTTGGAGACCAGCCTAGGCTACACAGTGAGACTCAGTCTGTACAAAAAATAGAAAAATTAGTCAGGCATGGTGACTCATGCCTATGGTCCCAGCTACTCAGGAGGCTGTAGTAGGAGGATCACATGAGCCCAAGAGGTTAAGGCTACAATGATTTGTGATAGCACCACTGCACTCCAGCCTAGGTGACAAAGTGAGACCCTGTCTCAAAAGAAAAAATAAATATAAAATTAGATTTGCTGGGTTCCTTTTTTTTTTTTTTTTTGACACGGTGTCTTACTCTGTCGCCCAGGCTGCAGTGCAGTGGCACAATTCTGGCTCACTGCAACCTCTCTGTCCTAGGTTCAAGTGATTCTCCTGCCTCAACCTCCCAAGTAGCTGGGATTACGGGCGTGCACCGCCACGCCTGGCTAATTTTTGTATGTTTTAGTAGAGATGGTGTTTTGCCATGTTGGCCAGGCTGGTCTCGAGCTCCTGACCTCAAGTGATCCACCCGCCTCAGCCTCCCAAAGTGCTGGGATTACAGGCATGAGCCACTGCACCTGGCCAGACTCCTTTTTTTTTTTTTTTTTTTAAGTTATATCTGTTAACTTTTAACTTCTACTATTTTAGAAATCAATAGTTTGTATCCTTTCTTCGTGTTTCCCATAGGGTTGTCTTTTGCTGTTGCTTTTAAAGAGGACCAAGGGAATGGGAGAGAGACATGAGAGAGTGGTTCTGTCATCCAGCTTCTCTTTTAGGGTTGCTTTATTTTCGGTTTTGTAATAAGATAATGAGAATATACGAAAGCTATGAATTTATCTCTTAAGTGCAGTTTGGCCTCAGTCCTTACGTTATAAAACATTTTTATTTAAATATTCTCATTTCTGATTTTACTATTTTTTCTTGAACCAGTATTTACATATTCAATCAGAATAGTAATTTAGAAATTGCAGTTGAAAAATTTGTTTTCTCTTTAGTAATAGATTTTCAATTTTATGTTGACAGAGAATGTTGCTTATGATACTTAGCATTGTTGTATGTAATTTAAGTTTTTCATCACAAATTAGTATACGGATTTTGAGATTAAAAGTTTGCTATATATCTAATAATTAGCATTATTATAGTAATCATTCCTGTCTTATTTTTGTCTTCTTTGACTAAATTATTTTATTAATTGTATTAATTTATTTTGCATTTCTAGCCATATTTAATTCATATGTTTTGATTCCAGTCTCTTAGTTGTGTAAAGATTCATGAGTATACACTTACAATCACTGAAAATTAACTTCCTTGATCTACTTACTGTGTATATAGGACAAGGATTCTACTTTGTTCAGATTTAACACTGATTTTACTTTCTTTTGGTGGAGTTTGTCAGAGATATTGAAAAGTATCCGTAATACATATATAACTACACTCTTATATTCACCTAGTTATGCATCTAATGTAAACACATATGTACACATACATTTGTAAATGTGTACCCACTCACATTTCTGGATTGCTTTGTATTGAGGAAAATTATGCAACAATTTATGCCTAGTCTATGCTTTAATAAGAGGGTTTAAGCATTTTATTAGTTACCATTGATATGTTTAATCTTATTTTCTGTTTTATTCAGTGTTTTCTGTTTTTTAAAAAAAATTTGTTGCCTAGGTTTTCTTCTAGAGTTTTTATGGTTTTAGGTCTCACATTTAAGTCCTTAATCCATCTTGAGTTAATTTTTGTATAAGGTGTAAGGAAGGGGTCCAGTGTCGGTTTTCTGCATATGGCTAGCCAGTTTTCCCAACACCATTTATTAAATAGGGAATCCTTTCTCTATTGCTTGTTTTTGTCAGGTTTGTCAAAGATCAAATGGTTGTAGATGTGTGGTGTTATTTCTGAGGCCTCTATTCTGTTCCATTAGTCTATATATCTGTTTCGGTACCAGTACCATGCCATTTTGGTTACTGTAGCCTCGTGATATAGTTTGAAGTCAGTTAGCGTGATGGCTCCAACTTTGTTCTTTTTGCTTAGGGTTGTCTTGGCTATGTGAGCTCTTTTTTGGTTCCATAGGAAATTTAAAGTAGTTTTTTCTAATTCTCTGCAGAAAGTCAGTGTAGCTTGATGGCGATAGCATTGAATCTATAAATTACTTTGGGTAGTTGGGCATTTTCACAATATTGATTCTTCCTATCCATGAGCATGGAATGTTTTTCCATTTGTTTGTGTCCTCTCTTATTTCTTTGAGCAGTGGTTTGTAGTTCTCCTTGAAGAGGTCCTTCACATCCCTTGTAAATTGTATTCCTAGGTATTTTATTCTCTTTGTAGCGATTGTGAATGGGAGTTCACTCATGATTTGGCTGTTTGTCAGGACACAGGCATGGGTAAAGACTTGATGACTAAAACACCAAAAGCAATGCCAACAACAGCCAGAACTGATAAATGGGATCTAATAAAACTAAAGAGTTTCTGCACAGCAAAAGAAACTATCATCAGAGTGAACAGGCAACCTACAGAATGAGAGAAAAATTTTGCAATCTATCCATCTGACAAAGGGCTAATATCTAGAATCTACAAAGAACTTAAACAAATTTACAAGAAGAAAACAACCCCATCAAAAAGTAGGTGAAGGATATGAACAGACACGTCTCAAAAGAAGACATTTATGCAGCCAACAAACATGAAAAGCTCATCATCACTGGTCATTAGAGAAATGGCAATCAAAACCACAGTGGGATATCATCTCATGCCAGTTAGAATGGCGATAATTAAAAAGTCAGGAAACAGATGTTGGAGAGGATGTGGAGAAACAGGAATGCTTTTACACTGTTGTTGGGAGTGTAAATTAGTTTAACCATTGTGGAAGATAGTGTGGCAATTCCTCTGGGATCTAGAACCAGAAATATCATTTGATGCAGCAATCCCATTATTGGGTATATACCCAAAGGATTATAAATCATGCTGCTATAAAGACACATGCACACACATGTTTATTGTGGCACTATTTACAATAGCAAAGACTTGGAACCACCAAAAATGCCCATCAATGACAGACTGGATAAAGAAAATGTGGCACATGTACACCATGGAATACTATGCAGCCATAAAAAAGGATGAGTTCATGTCCGTTGCAGGGGCATGGATGAAGCTGAAAACCATCATCCTCAGCAAACTAATACAGGAACGGAAAACCAAACACCGCATGTTCTCACTCATAAGTGGGAGTTGAACAATGAGAACACATGGACACAGGGAGGGGAACATCACACACCCGGGCCTGTTGGGTTGGGGGTCTAGGGTAGGGAGAGCATTAGGAGAAATACCTAATGTAGATGATGAGTTGATGGGTGCAGGAAACCACTATGGCACATGTATTCCTGTGTAACCTGCACGTTCTGCATGTGTATCCCAGAACTTAAAGTATTTAAAAAAATTGTTTTGTGCCTTTTGCTATATGGACTCCATTTAAAAAATATATATATCTAGAAAACAAAATGCCAAGTACAGTAGTTGGGTTTTACTTTATCCAAAGAGCATTTTCCTTAGGGAGGCATTTGGCTGCCTGTGTTTAAGGGCATTTCTTTCTTTTTTTTTTTTTTTTTTTTTTTGAGACCGAGTCTCGCTCTATCGCCCAGGCTGGAGTGCAGTGGCGGGATCTCAGCTCACTGCAAGCTCCACCTCCCGGGTTTAGGCCATTCTCCTGCCTCAGCCTTCTGAGTAGCTGGGACTACAGGTGCCCACCACCTCGCCCGGCTAGTTTTTTGTATTTTTTAATAGAGAGGGGGTTTCACCATGTTAGCCAGGATGGTCTCGATCTCCTGACCTCGTGTTCCACCCGTCTCGGCCTCCCAAAGTGCTGGGATTACAGGCTTGAGCCACCGCGCCCGGCCTTTAAGGGCATTTCTGTACTCCTTTCCTGGAGCTAGGGACAGATAAGGTGAAACAATGTAACATTTCCTTCGCCTTCCTTATGGTTGTGCTTACTATTCTGATTGAAAGGGCAGGGCACATGTGTTTTAAGAGGCTATGTCTCTAGTTTTGTTCTTGGGTTGTGATGTCAGTGGACATTCCTCGGGAAATTGGGTTACAGTTTTATCTTTAGTTTACAATGTTGTTACCCTATTTAATTTTTTTTTCTGGGTCTGCATGGAATTTTTTATTAGAACATGAGAAAAATAAATTCTGCTACCATGAAACTTGTATTCTTACTAGTTTAACATATTTAGGAAAATGCATTCCAAATTTTATTTAAAGAGATGAGAGCCTTAATTTGGTTCTCTAGAAAAACTAAAACTAAAAATACTGCTTAGTTAAAAAGGCTTACAAAATGCTGAATATCATAAGAAAAAATTCTGAAATATAACAAGACAACTTTAGCCTACACTTCTGAAGCTCTTCTTTTCTTACCCAGAAGGATTGCATATATTCTCAAGCAGTAGTAAGTAAGGAGACTGAGATAAAGCCCATTCTTGTTCTCTCGTCCTTGCTTTAGGTCCACGGTGTTTTGACATGTTTCATATTACAAGCTTCTGTATAAAGCTTTCTTTGATGAAACAAAGGTTCCTATAATGAATCTCATTGTTTTTGACTGGAACAGCTAAAATGACAGAGAGGGAGGCCAAAATGTTCAACTAATTATGAAAATTTAAAGTTACATGATTAAAGTGTGCAACACTGTAAGAATTCCTATAAAGTTTGATCACCATTATCTTTTTTTAGCACTCTGGCAATCTCTCCCCTCCTCCATTGTCCCCTGTCTTTGACTTTTCCATTTTCAATTTTCTATCTTAGGACCCTATCTGCAGTAAAGGTCTACTCTTCTTTGTCCTTTCTAAATTGCTTTATCTTCATCTATAAAATGATTAATACTTGCTTCACTGAGATGATGGGAAGATATATAAAATAATTTCTGAAAAGCACTTAGTGCAGTGTCTGACCTGGGCTATATCTTCAAAAAGTTTCCTGTTAACATTTTGTAATAATTTACATTCAGGGAAAAATGTTTCCTGCTATAAAGCATACTGCATTTATCAACAGATATTGAGGCAATATTTGAACAGATTTCATGTGGTGGGAACTATTTCAGGCACTAGAATATAGACATTGGGATACAGACATGGACAAGATAGCCCTTTTTATTAATTTATTTTTAAATGACAAATAACAGTTGTGTGTGTCTGGTACAATGTGATGCTTTAATCTGTGTATACATTGTAGAATGATTCGCTCAATCTAATTAACATATCCATCACCTCACCAACTTACCTTCGTTTTGTGGTGAGGTTGTTAAAAATCTATTTGTGTACCAATTTTGAAATATACAATACATAATTATTAACTGGTCAGTCACCATGCAGTGCAGTAGATCACTAAAATTTATTCTTCCAGTTCAACTGAAATTTTGTACCCTTTGATCAACATCTCCCCTTTCTCCATCCCTCCCACTCCTTCCAGCCTCTGGTAGCCATCTTTCTACTCTGTTTCTATGCATATATATTTACAATTCTCATAACTTTTTGATGAATTGATCCCTTTATTATTACATAATGACCTTCTTTGTCTCTTTGATTTAAAGTCTATTTTGCCTGATATGTATAGCTACCCCTGCACTCTTTTAGTTTTCATTTGTGTGGAATATCTTTTTTCTTCCCTTCACTTTGAATCTGTATGCGTCCTTAGAGATGAAATTAGTCTCTTTTTGGAAGCATATAGTTGGGTCGTTGCATCTTTTTTTTTTTTTTTTTTTTAATCCACTATTTGATGTCTTTTGATCAGAAAATGTAACCCATTTATTTTCAAAGTAATTATTGATAGGTAAGGATTTACTATTGAATTTTGTTAATTATTTTCTGGTTATGTAGATCCTTTGTTCCTCTCTTCTTCTCTTGCTGTGTTCTTTTGTGGTTTGAGGATTTCTCTATGGTATGCTTTGAATGCTTTCGTTTTGTGTATCTACTAAGGGTTTTTGCCTTGTGGTTACTGTGAGGCTACCATAAAACATTTTATACTAATAACAGGCTCTTTAAAGCTGATAATAACTTTGATCACTTGCACAAACTCTATACTTTTACTCTTTTCCCCTTCACAATTTATTATTCATGACACATTTTGTGTCTTTTATTGTTTGTGTCAGTTAGCAAATTATTACAGCTCTAGCTTTTAATAGTTCGGCTTTTAATCTTCATACTGAAGATATATTTGGTTTTTCACAACTCCATTATAGTATAAGAGTGTTCTGTGTTTTATTACATACCTACTTTTACCAGTGAGTTTGATATTTTTGTGTTGCCCCTTAGTGGTCTTCTCCTTTAGCATGAATGACACATTTTAGCTTTTTTTTTTTTTTTGTAAAGCAGGTCTAGTGGTGATAAATTCCTTTAGCTTTTGTGTGACTGAGTAAGTTTTATCTCCCCTACATTTTTGAAGGACAGGTTTGCTGGGTATAATACTATTGGCAGCTTTATTTATTTATTTTTTTAATTTTTTTCCTTTTAGCTCTTTGAATATATTATCCCATTTACTTCCAGTCCTCAGGGTTTCTCTTGGAAAAATCTGCTAGTAGTCTTATAGACGTTCCTTTGTATGTAACAAGTCACTTTCTCATGCAGATTTTTCAATATTTCCTCTTTTCACTTTAGAAACAATATTTTTTATTTATTTATAACAATTTGATTATAATGTGTCTTATTGTGGGTCTCTGGATTCACCAAATTAGGTATCCATTGAGGTTCTTGGATCTGGATTTCTAATTTCTTCCCTAGACTTGGGAAGTTTTCTGTCATTATTTCTTTCAATATGGTTTGTATCCCTTTCTGTTTTCTCCCTCTGGTACTCTGATAATGCATACTTTATTCACTTGATGGTGTTCCATAATTCCCTTGGGTTATCTTCAGTCTTTTTCATTCTTTTATCATTTAGTTCCTCAGATTCGATGATTTCCAATGATTTTGTCTTTACATTTGCTAATCTTCTCTTCCTCTTGACCTAGGCTGCTATTCAACCTGTCTATTGAATTTTTGAGTTCAGTTATTAGTCTTTAGTGCAGTGATTTCTGTTTAGTACTTTTTAATATGTTCTATCTCTTCGTTGAAATTACCAATTTGTTATATTGTTCTCGTTACTTTGGTGAGCATCTTTATGACTGTCCTTTTGAATTCCTTGTCTGGTCAGACACATATCTCCATTTCATTAGCATAAGCTTCAGGAGATGTGTCTTGTTCTTTTATTTGGAACATCTTTCTGTTAGTTATTTTCCTTGACTCTCTGTGTTCGTTTCTGTGCATTAGATAAGAGAACCACCCCTTCCTGTCTTGTTAGAGTGGTCTTGCATAAAAGATCTTTCTTTCCAATCAGGGATTCTGTGTTCTAAGCTCTTTGTGTTTGTCCAACCTGCTGTCTTCGTTCTTAGTGGCTCCCAGGAAATTAGAGTGTCAAGTCATGATATTGCCTTGAGAGAGGTGAGAAAAGACAGCCTCTTGAGATGTAGCTGGAGAGGTTAGACTGTTAAATGTATATTCCTGTTCCTTCTTTGAGAAGTGCAGAGCTGGAGTGTATCCCCCACTCATTCTGCCCTACACTAAGGAGAGAGTCTGAGGAGGAATCCTGTATTCTTGGTCAGACTGCTCACTTTTAACCTGGGGAGATAGTTGCTGAAGGTTTGCAAGTTTAAAAGTCACTTTTGTTCTCTCTGGTCTGGGAAACCAGCTGTGTAGAGCTCCATCAACTTCCAGAGCTAGGTGATTTAGGAGCCAGTCACTCAGGTGAAGGCTGTAAAAGTTGGAACACTTGATGCATGCAGAAATTACTTCCAGGGAGAGTCTGCAGATGCAGATTTATTGCTGAAGCAAGTTAGAGAAGAGAGATCAAGGAGTGCCCACTCTGGCATTAAGGCAAGCGGAAGTCTCACAGCCTTCTAGTAGGAAGAGATTTCTAGTTGGGAATTATCACTGAAATGAACCAGGGAGAAAGGCACAGAGAGTGCTCACTTTCCCCTTCAGGCATGAAGAGGTCCATTCCCCAGCTTCCTTCCAATGAGAGACTTCAGGACTGTATATCAGAAGCAAGCCAGGAAAGAAGGCTTAGGGAGTGCTTTCTCTTTCATTGTTGCTGGCAGAGGCCTCCTATCTCTTTCCACAGAGAGATTTTCCATGGGTCTGGAATTGTCTCTGGGGCAAAGGGAGTGCCATGCTTCCTATTTAGGCTCAAATAAGCTTATTCTTTATTTGCTATGTGGTTTATAGAAGTTGGGCTGATCCTGAGGGCTACAACTGCTGGAAATGACCACGCAGTCAGAACTCCCTTTGTTCTTTGTGCTTGAGGGAAATCCAATGCCCTCTCCCTGTCATTCCTCAGGCATGGTGAAGCCCTTCAGCAGGAGTCTAAAAGTTGGGCAGTATATATGTTGTACAAGACCATTACCCTTCAGGAATAAGGAGTTGATATTTCCTTCCTATGTGCTCAGGGTGGAGTTAGTGTGCACGTATATCTCAGCTTTTTCTACCCATTTTGACATGGGTATTTCCTCAGTTGTCTCGTACACAGGAGTCTTTCAAAAGGATTCTGACTTTCTCTTGGAGAGAATTGATTTCTCAGTGTGTGAGAGGAGGGACAGTCAGGAGCCCCCTGTTTTATCATGTTGCTCAAGAAAGCCCTTTTGAAGCTTATATTCTAGTAGAGAAGATGGATAAGCAACAGATAAAAATATGTATATTCCTCCCAAGGGAGAGTAACTGTGGGAGGGGGTTTGGTGTTAGTGGTTATTTTAGATAGGGTGGTCAGGGCAAGTCTCTTGTAGAAGCAGGTAGCTGTTGATCAGGATTAATTAAGTGAAGGACTGAGCCACTTGGAAATAGAGGAGGAAAGAGTATCCAATATAGCACTAAAGCAAGAATAATAAG
This sequence comes from Papio anubis, assembly GCF_008728515.1. Taxonomy (NCBI): domain Eukaryota; kingdom Metazoa; phylum Chordata; class Mammalia; order Primates; family Cercopithecidae; genus Papio; species Papio anubis. Next base: position 35,731,529 of record NC_044979.1, read on the forward strand.
CTTTTCCTATAAAAAACAGCAAAGTGGTGCAGGGTGGCTAGCATGATGTGAGAAGAGGAAAGTGGGAAGAATTGCATCTGGAGAGGTATGCAGAGGCTAGCTTATATGAATTTTTTAGGCTGTGGTAAGATGTTCGAAATTTAGGTGTGCTGGGAAGCTGTTGGAAGGTTTTGAACAATTTCAGGAAATGATCTGATTAAGATTCTAAACATGTCTCTTTGATCTGAGAATAGACAGTACCACTACATGGCACAGCTTCAGGAGTATTTTTGTTTGTTTTGTTTTTTCTTGAGACAGTCTTGCTCTGTTGCCCAGGCTGTAGTGCAGTGGCTGTAGTGCAGTGGCACAATCTCAACTCACTGCAACCTCCACCTCCCGGGTTCAAGCGATTCTCCTGCCTCAGCCTCTCGAGTAGCTGGGACTACAGGTGTGTGCCACCACATCTGGCTAATTTTTATATTTAAAATAGAGATAGGGTTTCACCATGTTGGCCAGGCTGGTCTGGAACTCCTGACCCCAGGTGATCCACCCACCTTGACCTCCCAAATTGCTGGGATTACAAGGTCTGAGCCACTGTACCCAGCCACCAGAGACATTGTTGATATGGAATTTAAGGCACCTTCTTAGAGTTGTACAGTCTTGAGAATAGACTGTAGGGGCAAGAGTAGAAGAAGAAAGACCAATTTGGAGACTGTAGCAATGGTTAAAGTTTGAATAGGTGGTAGCCTGAGAGGTAATACAGAATATAGCCAGAAAGTATTTACTCAATATTATTTAAGTTTATAAATGCAGTAGGGTAAAATTGTGCTATTTTGAGATTGTAACATGGTTAAAAATGTTTAAGCTATTTTATTAAAATAATATGTTTATGTGGTTAAATAAGCCTTGCACAACTTAAAATAGAAAGCAACAGTCCCCTGCCCCACTTTTTCCCATTCCCAGTCACATTCCCAGAAGAAACTCTTTTAACTATTAATGTTTTTAATTCTTCTGGAAAGTACTTCCAACATCAAAATAAGATGCCTCCACCACTTTATTCATTCTTCTTAGACTTTAGTCATTACAGTACTTCCTGTAGAGGGTGCTGGGTGGGAAAGATTTAGCTCACTCACACAAACATCTGGCTCCCCTTTCTTCTACTTGCAATATGGTTACCTACTGCTAGTGGACCTCCAAGATGTTCTCACATTCTTATAAGCAACAGAATTTTTAGTTGGGTAAATGCTGTGTGGCTGAAGTCTATATTTCTCATTTTCCCTTTCCCCCTTTCGTTAACAATGGGACTGACCATGATTGTCTATAGAGAATGTGGATCAATAGCACAACTCTGGGAAACACCAGCTTTGTTATTTCTACCATGCGAAATAGGACCAGGTCCCATAAGATCATCAGTCTTAATGAAGAATTGCAGAGGCAATTGTTTTTACAGAAGTCAGATACAAGCCAGAGACTGCTGATGCTTCTCTGAGGAGAGTAGAAAGTGAGTCTTGCTGCAATAGGAGCAAGAATTGGCTTACAATTGTTGCCTCAAAAATCTGCCAGTAGCTGGCTGGGGAACAGTCAGGGTCTCACATATGTCACAGCATCTCTTCCACTGCAGCTATAGCCAAGACTTAAGTTCAGTCTAGTGGGGTGTTTTAGTCTGTTTAGTGTTGCTGGAAAGAAATACCTGAGGCTGGGTAATTTATAAAGGTAAGAGAATCTGCAGACTATACAAGAAGCATGGCTCTGTGAACTGGTGAGAGCCTCAGGCTAATTCAATTTATGTAGAAGGCAAAGTGTTGCCAGTGTGTGCAGAGATTACATGGTGAGAGAAGAAACGAGAGAGTGTGAGAGAGGAGATGCCAGACTCATTTTAACAACCAGCCCTCACGGAAACTAACAGAGTGAGAACTCACTCACCACCCACCACAGGGAGGGCATTAATCTATTCATAGGTGTCCACCCCTATCACCCAAACAACTCCCATTAGGCCCCTACCTCCAACATTGGGATCAAATTTCAATACGAGGGTTGGTGGGGACAAACATACAAACAGAAGTGATGACTACAAACCTATGGGCCATTTTCTGAAAGGGAAGTAATGGTTCCTGTCTGATGTCTTCCCCTTTCTTACTGCCTGGAATGTCAGTGTCAGTGTGGTAGGAGTTAGAGCAGCTATTTGGACAAATTGATGTTGCTACTTATTGAGAATAACAGAGCTACAAGTCGGAAGGAGTCTAGGGACCATATCTTAACTACAGTTTGCTTTGTAATTTAAATAGTGTGTATCTCTTTGTAATTTAATTAATATACTTATCCCTTTATGTTTTGTTCCTTTAGGTATGGACATTATGGCCCTGCATTTCTTGCTGACAATATTAATTGCCTACTTGATATTCATTTTCCTTATTTTTTTCTTGCTGTAATATTTCCAGCCCTGGGTAAGATACTTGCTTTGCTAGCTTTCCTGAGAGCTACAAGTGGCCATGTGACATAAGTTTTTTTGTTTGTTAGTTTTTTTGTCTTTTTTTTGAGACGGAGTCTCACTTTGTTTCCCAGGCTCGAGTGCAGTGGCAATTTCATGACTCACTGAAGCCTTGACCTCCTGGGCTCAAACAGTCCTCCTGACTCAGCCTCCAAAGTAGCTGGAACCATGGGCACATGCCACTACCCCTGGCTAATTTTATTTTTTTGTAGTTTTGGTGTATGACAGATAACATATTTTTAGCCTTGCTATGTCTGGAGCTGTAGCAATCGTTTTATGACTCTGGGGAAAACACTAAGGGAATTTCGGAGGTACTGGCTTAGACTTAAGAGAGTCTGAAACCATTGTCAACGGCATCTGCATTCCAAACTTATTTTTTCTGGAGGTTGATTGTTTTATGTTCTGTAATCCTCCTATAGTTGATTATTTTATGTTCTGTAATCCTCATGAAGATCTCTACCTACACTTTATTTATTTATTATTATTATTTTTTTGAGATGGAATCTCGCCCTGTCGCCCAGGTTGGAGTGCAGTGGCACGATTTCGGCTCACTGCAACCTCTGCCTCCTGGGTTCAAGCGATTCTCTTGCCTCAGCCTCCTGAGTAGCTGGGATTACAGGCATCCACCACTATGTCCAGCTAATTTTTGTATTTTTAGTAGACATGGGGTTTTGCCATGTTGGCCAGACTGGTCTCGAATGCCTGACCTCAGGTGATCCACCTGCCTCAGCTTCTCAAAGTGCTGGGATTACAGGCATGAGTCACTGCGCCCGGCTTATCTGCACTTTTAAGTTGTTGATTCTACAAATTGAAAACCTCCTAATGGAGTTTACATGATCAAGATCAACTACATTTGTCTGCGCAGCCACATATATGTTGATTGCCATTTCATTCATTTGAACTTTTTTTGTCGTTTTAACTTTTTTTTTCTTCCCTACCCATCTTGTCTTCCTTTGTTGCCTCCTTAAGTTGTTCCAGATTGTAAACCCTGGTTCTCACAGGGAATAATTAATATTCCCATTAACATTCAATGGGAATATTAATACTCCCTAGCAGACATTTAAAACATTTTTGGGGGTGTTTTTGAATTTTCTCAGTGATTGGGCATTGCTACAGTATTTAGTGGGTAGGGTCCAGGGATTCTAGAAATTCTGAAATGCATGATGAAGAATTGTTCTTCGTACATCACATCTCAGTGTCCTCTTAGACATTATGTAGGCAAAAACTTGTTCATATTTATTTGAGCCTAGAAATAATTATTTACTTATAAAACACAAAGTGTATTTTATATGCTTTTAATATATAGCAAGTTTTGCAGATATGTAGAAGACACCCAGGTAAATTGAGGGAAGATTGAACTTTTCTTGTTAGCAACTTTTCTGAGAATTGCTCACCATTTTAAAAAGCAATGTCACCAGCAGCAATAATGTGATATTTGTTTTATCAATACAGGTTGCTTATATCAGCCTTCATTTTCAGTTGTCACATTCTTGATTTTATGGCTATATACAAAAACTATTAAGCCCTTATTTCAAAATGTCAAAAAAAGAGAATAGTGTTGACAGCATTCAGTTAAATATTGCTTGACTTCCCCTAAACCCAGACTTCTTTATTATATAAGTGGGTATACACATCTACTTTATCTTCTTGACCAGTTATATCTAAGTGTTTACATACTGAAATACATGTTATTTCAGTTATTTTATTGTTTATTTCTATTCTAGTTAGGAAAATGTATTTATTTATTTATTTGAAAATGTGCAGATAATTTAGCTATACATTTCATTTCTGGTTAGCAAAAAGAGTTATTATTATTTTTTTTTTTAAATCAAAGAGGAGCTTATTGATTATTATTGAGTTAGGGTTCAGCAAAAAATACTTGTCCTGCTGTAAAGGACAATTCACAAATTACAGAGAGTTGGGCAGGATTTAGGGATGAGTGAGTCATTCAGAGATTGACTGTGGAGGGAAGCCCTTACTCCTCCTAGGCCTCAGTGGGCAGAAGGGAGCTGTGGCCAGAACTGGGTGGGAACTATAGCCACGAGAGAGAGGCTTTCTGATGGAAGCTATGGTTTTTAGTGAGGCCTCTGGTCACTGTCTCACCTTCTGTGGCAGGGAGGGAGCCAAGGGATAAATCTCCTGTATTCTTTCTCTGCTTTCCTTGGATTATGTGATGGCATTTCGCCAAAAGGGAAACCAAAAGAGAATCTAAAAAGCAAAAATGTCTGCTGTTAGGTTTCCTTAGCTTCCCAAGGCACAGAGCAGAGAATACAGGGTGAATCTGAAGACAAAGGGAGAGTGTCCAGACTGGGATGTTGTGTCTGATTCAGTTTGAGAATCACTGTTCCAAAGTACAGCAGTAATCTCTCCATTTTTGCCTCTCTCTGCAGATATGTCCTTCCTATAGCCTTCCTATAGCTTGCTTTAGTCTGAACTAGTATTTGGAGAACAGGCTGAGAGTTGTCATTATTTCTTCATAATTCTTTTAAATTGGAGCCTCTGTTTTCTGATCTGCCACCATTGTAGGAAATAGTGTGTGAGAAATTTTCTGATTCTATGCAGACCTAAAATTTTCCTCATTTTAATGGGGAAATTGGCTGGGCATAGAATTCCAGGTTGAAATCATTCTCCCTCAGAACTTTGAAGATATTACTCCACTATCTTCTAACTTCTAGTGTTGCTAATGAAAAGCATGCAGTCTGGTTTTGTTTATTTTTAAATTTGTTTTATTTTGTTTTGAATGGACACATAATGGTACATATTTATGGGATACATTATGATGTTTCAATATATACGCACAGTGTGTAATGATCGAATCTGAGCAATTAGCATATCCATCACCTGAAACTTGTTGTTTCTTTGTGGTGAGAAAATTAAAAATCCTCTCTTCTAACTGTTTTGAAATATACAATACATTATTGTTGACTATGGCAAAAGTAGACAAAGAGGATTACATCAAATTAAAAAGCTTCTGCACAGCAAAGGAAATAACAGAGTGAAGAGAAAACTTACAGCATGAGAGAAATTATTCAGAAACTATGTGTCTGATGACAAGGGTTTAATATCCAGAATGTGCAAGGAACTACAACAATTCAATAACAAACCAAATAATCCAATTTAAAAATGGGCAAGCAATCTGAATAGACATTTCTCAAAAGAAGATATACAAATGGTCAACAGATATATGAAAAAATGATCAATATCACTAATTATCAGGGAACTGCAAATCAAAACCACAGTGAACTATCATCTCACCCAAGTTAGAATGGCTATTATCAAATAGACAAAAGACAACAAATGCTGGGAAAGATGTGGAGAAAGGTGAACTCTTAAACACTGCTGGTGGGAATGTAAATTGGCACCGCCATTATGGAAAACAGAATGGGAGTCCCGCAAAAAAAATTAAAAATAGGACTACCATGTGATCCAGTAATCCACTACTGGGTATCTGTTCAAAGGAAATGAAATTCATATGTTGAAGACATGTATGTATTCCCATGTTTACTCCAATACTGTACACAATACTCAAGATATGGAAATTTACTTAAATGTCTATCATTGGAAAACAATAAAGAATGATAAAGAAGATGTAGTATATATACTCATACCATTTTTATTTAACTATAAAAAGACTACTATTTTATTATAAAAAATAACGAAATTCTGTCATTTGTGACAACATGGATGAACGTAGAGGGTGTTATGTTAAGTGAAATAAACCAAGCATAGAAGGACAAATACTGCATGATCTCATTCATGTGGAACCTAAAAAAGTTGATCTCATAGAAGTAGAGAGTATAATAGTGGTTATTAAGGGCTGGGAAAAGTAGTAGGTACAGGGGTTTAGAGATAGGTTGGTCAGCAAGTATAAAATTACAGTTTTATAAGAGAAATAAATCCTGATGTTCTATTGCATAGTAGAGTGGCTACAGTCATTCATTTTAAAATAACCTGTTTTTTCTTTCTTAAATGTTTTAATATTCTTTATCCTTGGGGGTTCTAAAATGTTGCAATTACCTTTAGCTTAAAAAAATTTTATTATAGCTGGGCACAGTGGCTCACATCGGTAATCACAGCACTTTGGGAAGATGACAGGAGAATTGCTTGAGGCCAGGAGTTTGAGACGAGCCTGACCAACAAAGTGAGAGCCTGCCTCTACAGAAAGATCAAAAGTAAAAAGTTTAGCCAGGCATGGTGGAACATGCCTGTAGTCCCAGCCAATTAGAAAACCGAGGTAGATGATCACTTGAACCAGAAGTTGGAATCAGCAGTGAGCTATGATTACACTTCTGCACTCCAGCCTGGGTAACAGACTGAGTGAGACCCTGTCTTAAAAAAAAAAAAAAAAAAATCATGCCAGGTACTTGTTGGTTGCAATCTAGAGATAGGAGCACCTCCTTCCAACCTTTGGCTAGTCCCTTATTTTTTGTGAACTTGGGATGGGAGGAAGTTGGGAGGTAAAGAGTGGGGTTTGCTTTTCTTTGGGGTGAGGCAGCTCCTTGAAGTCATCCTACAGTTTTTATTAGTGCACTTATAAATCCCAGAATGTTGTATTTGGATGAATTTTCTGATCATCCTCTTAAGATTGTTGTCATTGACAAAGGGGTGTTTTTATCTGCATTTCAACTTTACTGGAGATATACAGAGGTATAAAGTTTGCTCTGGAGAATCATTATACAGTTGGCCCTCCACATTCATGGGATCCAAGGATTCAACCAACTGCAGATCGAAGATATTTGGGAAAAAATTACAAATAAAATTACAAATAAAAGACAAGATAGTATAATAATGGTTTACATAACATTTATATTGTATTAGGTATTATAAGTAACCTGGAGAAGATTAAAAGTATACAGGAGAATATTGTATGTAAATACTATGCCATTTAATATAAGGGCCTGAAGCATCCATGGATTTTGGTATTCAAGGGGGTCCTGAAACCTATCCCTTATGGATAACAAAGGATGGCTATAATAGTATAGTCATATTCTATATTTTTCTCATATTTTCATTTTGTTTTTGAGTGACTTAATAGTTTTATTTTCGACTCCCCTATGTATTACTGGAACCATTAACTATAATAAGACCTATAGGTTCAAAATGACCTTGATACGATGAAATAAGCAATTGACTGGAGAAAGCAATTTCAAAAGAAACTTGTAACTCATTCTGTGGCATATTTTTGCCTAGAGGCATAACCAGGTATTACATACATTAGGACAGGAATAAAAAATTAAAAGGATGTCATCTAATTAATTATCCAATTATTTTCAACAGATGCCTCCCATATTCAGTCAATCATCTATAAAACTTTAAACTTTTAAGAAAGTCTTTTGGGATATTTCTCTTTAGCATAATATAAACTTTCAATTAATTAAGACCCAGTGAAATTGAAAATTTTAAGCAGTTTTAGGAGCAAAGCAAGAAACTAAGAAGGGGAATTGGGAATGTATTCTGAAAAGTAACTTCTGAGGTATGTGTTGAGGTTGAGAGAGACCTGAATTCTATTAGAAACTTTCTGACAGAAGTTGCCTAATTCTTTTTATATGCCTGGCCCTCAGGCCCTGTTCCCTGACCATATCAATATGTAATGGTTTCAGTAGGTAGCACCATCTGTTCCCAAGGGCTAAATGCATATTAACATTTTACTAGAAATTTATTTTTTTTCTCATTAAAGATAGTTGTATGTAGCATACTTGCTTAAACACCACACTTTTTACTTATTCTCACCAAAGACCTCAGTATGCCCCCAGTGTTTTCATTTATTTTAGAATTACATATTGGTGTCCAGCGGCCACACAGCAGAACAGTCTCTATAATATCATGAAAATATATAGTTTAAAATGTCAACTATATATAATGTGTTTCAAATATTAATGCTTTTATCAGGTTCTGAGATGTTGTTCTTTAGAGAATGAAGGTTAAAAGCAAGCTATAAAACACATAGGGCTTTTAAAGGAAATGAATATGATTAACTGACACTTGAAGTCTTAGAAGTTGGAGCTTATCTTTTTCTATTTCTGTATTTGCTCAGAGAATGTAAACAATCTGAGTAAGGTCATACAGTTTATAAGTGATGGTGTTTGATTTTGAACTGAGGCTTTTGTGCCTCTAAATCCTTAGATCTTTACCTCAGGTGTTTCTCAGTGTCTTTCTTTTTTATTGCAAAATAAGAACTTTGTTTCTTGTATAAAAGCTCTATTTAAAACCATTTTGTTAGATTATACTGAATTCGAGAGTTTGTAGGTATATTGCAGGACAAATCTTGGGCCACTGAGGCATTGAAAGGTGAAGCCAGCTGGACTTCTGGGTAAGGTGGGGACTTGGAGAACTTTTCTGTCTTACAAGAGGATTGTAAAATGCACCAATCAGCACTCTGTAAAATGGACCAATCAGAAATATGTGGGCAGGGACAAATAAGGTACCGAAAGCTGGCCATCCCAGCCAGCAGCGGCAATCCACTGGGGTCCACCTCCATGCTGTGGTAGCTTTGTTCTTTCGCTCTTCACAATAAATCTTGCTACTGCTCACTCTTTGGGTCTGCACCACCTTTAAGAGCTGTAACACTCACCGCGAAGGTCTAAGTTCATTGGCTTCATTCTTGAAGTCAGTGAGACCACGAACCCACTGAAAGGAAGAACTCCAAACACATCTAAAGGAACAAACTCCGGACACACCGTCTTTAAGAACAGTAACACTGACGGAGAAGGTCTGTGGTTTCATTCTTGAAGTCAGTGAGACCATGAACCCACCAGAAGGAAGAAATTCTGGCCTCATTAATACACACAGCTAATGGCTGACATGCAGCGACTTGAGTATTTTTGTCATCTTCCACAGCGGCTTTATAAAGGGAGTTATTTAGGATTGTTTGGGAAACTTGTTTGAATAGGAAATTGTAAACTGCCAGGACCTCATAATTAGAATTCTGAATTAACATAATAGACTCTGTCTAAACGGCGATGTGGTTATTGATCTTGATTGCAAGTCCCTGCCCTTAGGGGCTGCATACTCAGGGCTTCCCACTCCTTTCCCCAAAGTAACATTGAATCTGGTATGGCAAGTTACCATCATTTAATAAATAACTCAACCTGAATTTCTCTTTTACTTTTTCAGTTTTTACTATTTTTTTGTTTGTTTATTACTCATACATCTCCAGACCTGTCATATATTTTTTCTGAATGCAGAAATTATATGTGCCTAAAGTATTTGGGAAGTACAGAAACATAAAAAAAGAAATAGAGGGGGAGAAATGTGTGATATGACCAGCCATCATAGTGAGTGCTGAGTGGTTCATCCTTATTATTATTGTTTCCATGCGTATTTTCCGCAGTTAATGATGCCATAAAAACAATTTTGTATCTTGCTTTTCCCTTAGCATTGTATGCTGAATATTTTCCTGTTCAAAAACTCTAATGTTTCAATGGTTATATATTCTTTCCTCATACATACATATCTTAATTTGTGCCATGATGAATATCTGCAAAAACCTTAAGAGAAGGACTGGATTTCACAATATTTCAGACTGGAAATATTATATTAGGAGTGTATACTTATTGAGACTTGTAACATATATTGAATACTTATTCTCTGGAACAAGTGAGCTGATATATGTCATACTAAGAATAGCTTGTAAGAATATTCACCTCAGTACAGCATTACTAATCTTGAAATCATATTAAAGATGTCTTTGTAAAGTTGGCTTGTTTCATTTGTTGACCAAAACGTATGCAGTGCTTACTATGCTTTATAGAGTTAGATGTCTTTGTATATTTCATGAACATAAAGGATATCTTGTTTTACTTTGTATCTACTTGTTTTTTTAATGTCAGTTAAAATATACACTTGGCATATTTTTTTAGCCATTGCTAGGCCCCAGGATTGTGAGGCTCTTGTGAAGCAAACTGGGAGCCAAGATTTCAAGGTTTGAGGTGTGTGAAAACCTGTAAGTAGAGATTTGTGCATTCTGGGAAGATTAGTGGCAGAAAGAGGAGTTTGGTGGCATTTTAGCAGTGTAGGGAACTAGAGCATGAATGAGGTGGTGAAAGTAAAGATGAACAAGAAGAGAAGAAAGAGAAAGGTTGGAAGAGACATTTCAGAAATAGAGTGAGAAGCAAGCAAGACTGAATGAGTAGGATTTAGAGATTATTCCTTGGATTTTGTTGATGCCACTGGTGAGATGGGGATACCATTACCAAGATGTGAAACACATGAGAATAAAAAGGTTTGGGGATATTCCAACGAGGCTTATGTTGACTCTGCTCAGAAAGCATATCTAATAGTAACTTAAACCACTGGGCTTACTTCACAAGAACACAGTGAGTGGGATGTTGGCTCAGTGACACCATCATAAAGCAGCTTCTGCCTGTTTTCCTGCTCTTCCATCCCTAGCATGAGGCTTTTGCTTTCATGATTGCAACTGCCTGCAAAGGTATCTATATTCCAGGCAGAGGGAAAACGGGAAGGGGCCATGGGCTCTGTTGTGGAGACACTTTCTTATGGACAGGGAGCACACCTCCCCACCTCAATTTCTTTTTACATCTTACAGGCAAACTGTAGCAGTAGGAAGACTGGGATATTAATATTTGCATGACCAGTCTGTGTCCTGGAGGAAAAGAGAGAAGGGATTTAGAATGAGAGTTAAGTCACCAAAAATATGCAAACAAGGAGGCAGATAATAAATTTAATTTTGACCATGTTTGTGGAAGAGACTTATGCAATGGAAAATAGTGCCTAGAATTTAAAAGAAGTTGTCAGGGCTCGAGATAGATGTAGAAGCAGTCTGCATTCGTTTTATATTCAGTCGTATGTCTAAAGGACTTAAAAATTCCTGTTTCTAGGCTTTTCCTGCTGTTTCCATGGCTTCTCTTGTTTTCCAAATTTCATTCATTATGTCTTATTTCACATTCTTCTTTCAAGACCATACTTTGCCCCTACCAGCCACAGGGTCAGACTCCCCATGACATGCTACCATCCTGCTCAAATTTGCTACTGTTATTTTTTAAATTATCCTCAGAATTTTCTTGGGTATGCTTATAGTGTGAATGGAAGGACTCTTTATTTGTTTTGGAAGTTGAATTCCAGAGTGTATTATTAGAGGTATTGACAGTAACCACATTTTTCAACCTTTCTCTGTATGTACATTTTTGTATCAGGGAGGGAATGGATTGCTATTAGGATAAATAAATTAATGTGTGTATAGTACTTCTCACTTTCAGTGGCTGCTCCCTTCCTTTCTTAGTGTCCACAGTTTGATATAGGAAGAACTGGCTTCCAGGCAGAATACTGCTAATGAATACTACTACTGATACTAAAGAAATTATCCCTCCAGGAAAATAGTAACCCCTTTTTCCAGGGTCTTGCTTTTTCTCCCATCAGTGTTCTTCTCCTACCCTGACTACAGCAGATGGGGATCAAAGTCACACTTTAAAAAGCTTTCAGATTCTGCCACAAACTACTTCCTCTCCAGGGAGAAAGGCTTTTAAGTAATTTGAAGCCTTTTATGGGTTATATTTGTATGGGTTATATTTTCATATCTAACAAATCAGTAAACATTATCTAATTTTTTAGGTCTTACACAGATATAGTGATGTCACTTTATACTATGATTTTGAAGGATGTGATCCCTTTTTGAATTAAACTAAGTAGTATCTAACAGCTATAGTGCTGAAACAGTGTTTTCATGTCAGTGAGAGTACCTGTTCCTCAGGTCGATTCAGCATTTCCTTTATACCAAACACTTTTGGAAGACTATCACCTTATGTGTTTTTGTATGGAAGCTTTTGCTGTCTGCTCATACTTGAAGCTAAATTGTCTATGATTATTAATGCATATTACTTATCTGCAACAATAATAAGCATTAGTCCCAAGGTTCCTCATGGGAGCCTCTCTTGTCCTTGCATGTGTGCAGCATACCTTGTTCTGGCACAGCTAAGCAACATGATACCTGGTGTGATGTTTGGTGATGTTGTATTGTAAATGAGAATGGTGTCTTTGATATTAATTAAATAGTTGATATTTGATTGACACCTCAGTGGCTCAAGTTTGTCTCCACTGCCTTTTCTGTTCATCTGCTTCCTCTTCTTTGACTTTCTCATTATTGAATACTGTGAGCAGAGGGCAGGTGAACGCAAGACCTTCATTTCTTTTTTTTTCTGAGACAGGATTTCACTGTCACCCAGGCTGGAGCACAGTGGCATGATCATGGCTCACTGCAGCTTCAACCTCCAGGGCTCAAGTGATTCTTCATCTTGCTTCCCAAGTAGCTGGGAAGCTGGCACTACGGGCACGAGTCACCCACCACTCTTGGCTAATTTTTGTATTTTTTGTGGAGACCAGATTTTGCCGTGTTACCTAGGCTGGTCTCAAACTCCTGGCCTCAGGCGATCCACCTGCCTCAGCCTCCCAAAATGTTGAGAATGTAGGCATGAGCCACTATGCCTGGCTAAAACCTTCATTTCTGGCGGCTCCGAGGACATTGCTCCAGCAGATACTATGGCCTGGAGTCTGTTGGTGTTAACGGATGGCTGTAGGCTCTTTGAAGGAAGGACAGGGCTGGCATTTTCTACCAGTGACTCCCCACAGTAAAAGAAGCTTCTGGGACTTTGCCTTGGGCGCCAAGTAAGAGCATGCTTGCAAAGCACTGAAGCTTTGGCATGTACTACATGCCCCTCTACCTTTTCTCCTGCTCCCTTCCCCACATCCTCTTTTCACTCCTTCCCCTCTCTTCTTCCATCTCTCCCACCACTCTGCCAGCCTAATTCCCATGGGAAGAATTTGATGTGAGTATTATGGATCATACAGAACAATATATGCATATGTTCAAGATTTAAACAGTTATATACATGTACATTCATTTGTGATTCTTGATATAAGGGTATATTCGTCAAGATCTAGTCAGAAAAACAAAACATCAAGTGGTTCAATCGGGGGATTTGGTATAGGGAGCTAATTACAAAGGTATTGAAAAAGCTAAAAGAGCAAATAGGGATCTGTTATGTAATTCAGAGGTTACCAACTGCAGGTAGCCATTACCACCCTTTGGGCTAAAGGAACAAAGGGAGAAGTTGTTATCAGAGCCAACAAGGGAGTTGACTGGCGGGAACTCAGCTATAGCACAGGAGCTGCTTGGTGAGAGCAGAACCCAGGATCTGGGCCACCCAGGAGTAATTGGAACCGTGGAGGGTGTACCCCACAGGGGGCTGGAATAATGAAGAATGTGGCCACTCTGCAAATGCCACATGGAGTAGAGGAGGTAGGGAGAGAAATACTCTGACCTTTCTCTTCCTTGTTTATCTGATCTCCTGCTAGTCTCTCATTAATCTATTGACATCAGAAGCCAGCTGTCTAGGACTGTAGTTTGTAGGGTTCAGTCATATGAAGTGGAAGGCAGGAGAATAGATGGGAGACAAAACAGACAGAGGACTGGCACCCAGGACAAGGCCTTTTCCTTAACTATGGTTCCTATGATTATAATAATGCATTATTGTCCCAATGCAAGTCACTTCCCTAATGTGCTTTCTATCATTAACATTTTAGATTTTTTTTATAGTGGATTTTTGGAGTGGAGATTGCAAAGCAATCTGCATGTAGGATTCTGCAGTAGCCTCCTAAATTTGTTTTCCTGCTTCCATCCTTACCACCCCCAACCTTATCTGTTCTCTATATGTAGTCAGAGGGATTCCGTTATAACAGAAGTCAGATTGCTTCTTTGTTCAGGACCTCCAGGAGGTTCCATCTCACTCCCAGTAAAAGTGTAAGTGTTTATGGTAACCCACCAGACCATACATGATCTGTTTTCCCACCTCTCCCCCTTGCTCTCTCTGCTCCAGCTAAGCTTGCCTCTTTGCTGTTCATGGAACTGCCAGGCATGTTCCGACCTCTGCCTTCATTCTTACTGTTCTCTGTGCCTGAATGCTCCTTCCCCAGGCATCTCTCCTTCACCTCCATTGCCTTTGCTCAACCATTAGCTCAATGAGACTTTCCCTGGCCTCCCTATTTAAAGTTGCTACCCCCGTCCAACCACACACACACTTCTAACCATCTGTAAGCTTTCTACTTTCCTTCCCTGTTTTGCACTAATTACCTCTTAATATACTATACAACACATTCACTATCCTCCCCCTCCACACACATAAATGTAAGCTGCATGAGGGCAGGGATTTTTAAAAATTCTCCTGTCAGTTTTGTACATAGAACAATGTCTAGCACATGTTGTAGTTGAATGAATGGTTGAATCCAGGCAACACTGAATGACTTCCTAGATCTCCTAGGTAGAGTCCTTCCTAGATTTTTAAGATTTCCTTCCCCTAGTCTTTTTCAGTTGTGTTAATTATATTTAATGTGACAGAAAAATTATCAACTTGCTTTTAGTGAGTCTTTCCAAAATGTTTAACTTAATTTTTAATAGAAAAAAAACTTTTTCACTGAAAGTTTTGAATCAGTAAAGACTTCTGGATTCAAATTATAGTTCTACCACTTGCTAGCTGTTTGACCATGGCGTATGACTCAGTTTCCTGGTTTGTATATAGGGGTGATAATAGTACCCATGTCTGTGTGGCTATGAGTATTACACTGATGCATGAAAGATACTTTAAGTAGTCTATACAGTAAGGGCTCTGATATGGTTTGACTGTGTTCCCAACCAAATCTCATCTTGAGTTGTAGCTCCCATAATTCCCATGTGTCGTGGGAGGGATCTGGTGGGAGGTAATTGAATCACGGGGTTGGGTCTTTCCCATGCTGTTCTCATGATAGTGAATAAGTCTCACGAGATCTGATGGTTTTATAAAGAGGAGTTTCCCTGCACACGCTCTCTTGCCTGTTGCCATATAAGTTGTCCCTTTGCTCTTTCTTCATCTTCTGCCATGATTATGTGGCTTCCCCAGCCACATGGAACTGTGAGTTCATTAAACCTCTTCTTATTGATAAATTACCCAGTCTTGGGTATGTCTTCATTAGCAGCATGAGAACAGACTAATACAGGTTCATTAAGTCTTAGCTATTATATTAATACTGGTTTACATGCTGCAACAAGAAAGAACGCACCCCTCAGGCTCCTGCTGTGGGAAGCATAATAGATAGCTGAACTGCTGCTCTTCTGAGTCCACCTTCGCTCTGAGGCCATGTTTTCTGTGGACTTCTCTGAGCCAGTGATTGGGCACAGAAGGGAGAGCTCGACTCATTCCCATCCTCTATTGGGTTACTTTAAGCTCAAGGACTCCTCAGTGGTGCAGTTGAACATCCCTGGGGACTGCACTGTAGTCCAGTCCTCATATCTTCTCTCTTTCCTTCTGTGGGCATCACATCTTCACCTTGTTCTGAGAGTGCTCCTTGCCTTCTCCTGTTCCCTACTGCAAGATGTCTTTTGCATGTTTAATTTTGTGTTGGTGTCTGCTTCTTGGCAACCCAAATGAATGCACATGATATTGAAATATTAGTAATTATAACTCATTACAGTGATAAGTAACTGACATATGTGAGTTGGGAGACACAACTTTCTCATTATAGGCATACAACTTAGCTGGTCTTAGTGGGAGCAGAGATATTTGGCCAGTGCTCACCAGCTGTCATATGCTGAGCAGGGTAAGAATATTGCTAGGGTGAACAGAGAACATCTACCAAACTGGGTTGCAAGACAAGAAGGCCAGCCCCTTAAATGCTGGTGTTAGCCACAGGGACAATGCCAGTGCCATAGAGGAGCTGGTAACTGGGGCATTATTTTGATCAAGGTGTAATGAATCCATGATGGAAGACACTTGATAATAAGGCTTTGTGGGCCCAAAGGCCTTAGCTCCAGCCTACTCTTCTCTCTAGGAGAGTACTAGAAGCTAGAGGATGGGGATGGGGGACCCCAGAGTTCCCTACAGAGAAGGGAGCTGACCATCAGGATAGGGGAAGAAAGAGTTTGAGTTTCCCTAGCTCCCTCCTTTCCAGAGAAGTGAATACTTCTACTTAAGCACGTCCAAAAAGAGGGAGAGATAGAGATATTGCTAATAAAAGAATAAAATGTGTCCCCCCAACCTGCCCCAAGGAAGACTTCGCCAATTCTGGGGGCAGTTGGAGCACACCTCAGAAGAATCCATAAGTGCTTTGGGAGGAATTCAATCCACTGCAACCCAGTGCTCTGGGGAGGGAAGTTGTCACCCCCTTAGGAGGTGATCTGACACAGCAGGGCTGAGAAGTCCATGTCTGCGTTGGAGGAGAAGTCTTCATCCCCTGAAAGGAGGCTGTTGGGGAGTCCTGGGGCCCCCAGTGGAGCAGGAGCTGGGTCAGGGGGCCTCTGGGCCCCTGTTACTAGGCGAGTTATAGTCTCAGGATACTGTATCAGCATGGGCTCAGTTGTGTGGGAAGCCACAGATACACCATGGTTCAGCAGCTGCTGAAACTTGGAGTTGTTGATGGATGCCAGGTCTGTGAACACAGCTGGGTCTGTGCTGTTGCCAAGCAAGGCCCCCAGGTCTTCATTATCAAACTGCAGATGCAGTAGGGCCTTCTGTTCCTTCCCCAGCCTAGGCAGGCTTGGGGGCAGGTGGGCCCATAGCCTGAGGAGAGCCTGGGGCTAGTACTGGGCCAGGAGCTGGGGCCTGGGCCAGAGTTGATGCCATGGCTGGGACAGGGGCTGGGGCCAAAGCTGAGGCCTGGCTTGAGATCTGCCCAGAAGGAAACACCATGGTGGGAAACTCATCATAGTTGATGGTGCTGAGGGATGATGTAAAGGGAGAGGGTTGGGGGCTGGCTTGGGAACACGATTTTTACTGGCCATGGTTGGAGCTTCTACTGAGAAATAGTATTGGCTTTTTAAATTGAAAGCTCCTTGAATGCAAAGACCCAATCAAATGCCTCTTTTATAGCAGCCATAGCAGCTGGCTACAGTAGTAAACATATAAATGCTTAATAACAATTTGTTAAATCAACATTCCTTAATGCACCGACTTTATTTTCACTTTGCTTGGAAAATGAAAGAGTAGGTGATAAAGATGTTGCCGACAGCTGGGGACTGCAGAGACTAAGAAGCTCCAGAGTTTATGAACTTTGTGACTTTACCAAGGAAACGTCCTTGGAAGTCTATGGCAGCGGCATTTCTGATGTCCTGAGTACAAATAACCAAACTTTCAAAATTCTTCTGCGCTCTAAGTATATTTTAAAAGAGGCTTGGTAAAATGCAAATTAAATTTTTTTTTAGTGATTTTTGACTAAGCAAATTAAATATAAGTGAAAAAATAGTTTCCTCCAGATATTTTACAGATCGAGGAGAACTTCAGAATGTTCCAACGTTCTTTGTAAACAAAGCTTAAAATTGTTTGATAAACATCAATCAGGTTTGTGTTTATGAAAAATAGTGGGCAACCAACATGCTTAAGCTAATATTTGATATAAATACAAATTTCTGAGTTGTCCATGTATAGTTTAGTAAGGAGACTGAGTTTAGATTGAATTTTGCCCTTAGTCTAATGGAAACTTTAGATTCAGAAGATTGAAAGGTTTAGTAATCGTTCGTTAACCTGCTTGGGACTTTGGAAAGCAGGTTTCATGCCTTTGCGTGAAAACTCTTATTAGAATATGAAAAGCTGTTCCAAAATACTTCAGGAGCATTTTTTTTTTCTTAGTAAAGTCTTCAGAAAGATAGCTTTTCTGTGTAAATCCCCGGGTTCCTAGATGTAGTTCCTCTCCCTTTCCCATCTTCCTTATTTCATGTGAGTTGCTTGAAGCTGCCAGTTACTTAGGTGTCTGAAACTCTTGGGGAAAAAGTCAGATACGTCATGGCATTTTACACACAGATGCAAGATATTAATACAGTCCATTAACGTGGAAATACTTATTTTAACCTGAAGTAACCTCTGAATGAGGGAATGAAACAAAATATAATGGAGAAAAAACACAGGCATTTGAGGCTGTGGCATATGTTTTAATCTCAGTTTTGCCTTTTTCTAGCATCTGATCTCTTTTAACTTTATAAAAGTTCTTTATTTTTCGCCAACCAGAGACAGATACTGGTAGCATCTGATCTTGAATATGTTAGAGCCTTTGGGGGTCCTGGCTCCTCCACTGTGAGAACACTCAGACTAGACCTGGCCATGGTGGCCCGTAGATAAATGGGCTCTTCCCTAGGAGGCTGTGCAAGTGTTTGCCAATTTAAGGAGGGCCCTTTTTCCTCTTGAATCTTTCCTTTGCAATTGAGGAAAGATTCAGTTTCTCCTTTCCCCATTGTTCCAGCAGTGACCTCTGTGGGCTCTGTCGCAGAGGAAGGGTTTGTCTTCCTGCAACACTGCCTTACTGGATACTTCTCTTAGTTATGCTGGTTGCTGGGCTTGAGATAAAGAGCATTGCTTTTATCAGAGACATTCCTAAAACTACAAGACCTTAGCTAAAGGCAAAACATTGAGTATTCTAGTAAGATTAAGACCTAAATAGGCAAAATATTGAGTATGGTGATGAAACTTAGCCATAGGCAGAGTTCAGTGTTCTGATGAGATTGGGTTCAAACCTTCTGTCCTGGCACAGCACCATGCAGTTGCTCTAGAAGAGTAGTTTTCTTTTGTTCCCACCTAATATTGCTCTTTTCATATAGGCATGATGTTTTATTGACTTTGCTACATTGCTTTCAACTACGTTCCTTTAACAAGTACTTTAATACATACTATCACAGTTCTAACCACTACTACTCCTATTGTATATTTTGTTCCTTTCCAAATGTGAAAGAATTTGCATTAAGGAGATTAAAATCTAAGTAAGTATGAGTTCAGAGCAGTGACCAGTAAGACTATGTAAGTTTGCATTGAAACTTCACAATTTTCTAGAAATGTGAGCTGAAGCAAATTTGCTTTGGAAAATCTGTTTTCCCATGGCCATAAGCTTAGTGTCTTTCCCATAGAACTGTTGTTAATGATTACAAGAAAAAAAAAATCTAAGTAGATACAGCAAAAGCTCTGTATGTTTTGGTCATTTTTATGTAACAAACGAATGCTATGAGAATAATACAATAAAATGGCCAAAGATAGAGATGAACACATAATTATTGAAGAAAGTAAAAGACTCATGAGAATTGAAAGGAGTTTATCGCAGAAGATTTCTAACAGGAGGTGACTGTTGAGCTAGATTAGAAGAGGTGAATACAGGCTGGGCACGGTGGCTCATGCCTGCAATCCTAGCACTCTGGGAGGCCGAGAAGGGAGGATCACTTGAGCTCAGAAGTTCTAGACCAGTGTAGCCAACATGGCAAAACCCTGTCTGTACTAAAAATACAAAAATTAGCTGGGTATGGTGGCGTGAGCCTGTAGTCCCAGCTACTTGGGAGGCTGAGATAGGAGAATTGCTTGAACCCAGGAGGCGGAGGTTGCAGTGAGCTGAGATTGTGTCACTGCACTCCAGCCTGGACAACAGAGCAAGACTCCATCTCAAAAAAGAAAAAAAAAGAAGGGATGAATATGAAAAATAATGCAGAAGGGAGACAATTCAGGCAATTAGAGCAGTGGCTTTCAAACTCTAATGTGTGTAAAGTCGCCAGTGGAGTCCTTTAAAATGCATGTTCTTGGACCTGCTGCCAGGCACACTGGGTCAGTAGGTTTGGTATGAGGCATAGGAATCTGCATTTTAATAAGCACTCCAGCTTTGGCTACTGGCCACACTAAGAAACTTTTGGTAGAGATTTGCTGCAGGATCATGCACAGCGTGGCATACTTCTTTAAGGGAGTGGTGCCAGGTTGAAGATCATCTCAGGAAGCAAAAGAGAGCTGTTATTGTCCTTACCACTTGATCAGCTTTAGTACTTTTGTGTTTTGTTTCCTGGGACCTCATTTTTGCATGCTCAGCCTATTCACTCTTCCTTGCTCCTTATCAAGATGGAAATAACTGGGCAGCCTCTTCCTTAAAATTATTGGCTCCTATATTTAAAGAGTTGCCACAACATAGTCTTCTGCTTTATAACTAATATTGCAATTCCTTTATGTGTATATTAATTTTCGTGCTGAATCTCAATATGTATATAGTTCATTTAAATAACCTGAGGTTGCATTTCAAACATCTCATTCTTGGCTATAGTTTGCCTGTGTAACACCACTTTTGTAGCTAACCAAACTCAACCTAAAGTTTACTTTTGAAATGTACAAGGCACACTCATAAAAACTTGCAAAATTTGTAAAGTATTTACAATGATTTTCTTGTTATAGCAGAGATTTATACCTTTTGCTTTAGTTTGCAATTTAGTGTACAATCTTTCTAGGTATTTTTCTTGCACTGGGTTTTTAAATCAGTTTTATATCTTTTTATTCCTTGGAGTAGAGATGAATAAACCTTGCTTACTAGATTTTATAATACCTTTATCACTTAATATTTGAACATCCTTAGCACTTTAATTTTAATATGGCTAAATGGAATATGTAAGATGCAATGTTTGCCATTTAGTACCCTGCATTACAATAAATGTTTTAGAATTTTAACTGTGGAATCTTACAGATAAACAGCCAGAACTCATCCTATTTTCTTACTCCTGAATTTTTAGAATACATAGATACTTCAATTTTCCTCTTTGATGTGATTTTAACCATTGTGTTGAATGAGGGACCACAGTGTTGATGTGCAATCATAACTTTATTTTGTGTTTCTCTCTCTATCCCTTTTAGTACTTTTTGATCAACCTTTCCCTTTGGATGGAATCTCAGATTGGTGCCGTAACTTTGCTTGGGTAAATAACATGGACAATTTATCAAGTTCTCCTGTTGCTTGTAGCCCCCAAAAGACTCATTTCAATAATTCATGTCCTGTACTATGTTATAGTTAAAAGCCCAAACTCCATTGAAAGTTGAAGACTCTCCCCTTTGCATGTGAGCCTGCTCTAGGCTGGAAGCCTGCAGTGGGATAGCTCATGTGGAGGGCTTTTCAACCCAAGCTTGCTGGCCCGGTGTCTGACTCCTGAGGGGATGTGGTGAGGAGATTGGAGAAAGGGCAGTGACACTCAAGAAAGACTGATGCCATGTGACATCGGCATACTCTGGGGTTGGCAAGAGTTTAAAGTTAACTCTGTTGTGTGGATGTTTCCCAGTTTTCATTGCCATTGTTTTTGGAAGATTTCTTCATGGGAGCATCCAACTCTGGTTCTGTGTTGCTGGCAGTGCCACACTTGTGGTTGGTTTCTATCTGACATCAAACCTTTACCCATTTTCTTTTGAGACCATCTCATGCTAGGCAAGAAGCTGCTTTGTGTGAGGTTGCTCTTAGAATGAGTCCTGGGTCCCTTCTTCAGGGGTCACATCCTAGCGCACACACACCTGGGCCCGATGATGGATGGGGTCAGTGTACAGAGCCACCACTCCATGGACATCAGAGAAAAGTATTTATCACCTCAGATCTTTTATGTTCATTATCCTGCTTCTGATTGATGACAATACCCCCTCTTCTCCCTCATTTCTGGGATTTGTGATAGAGAATGTAGGTTATTTATTTGGCTTATCAGCAGGGAATAGTGACTAGGAAGCCTTATTTGAAGTTTTAAGTCTCTCAAAAGCATCTTTATCTTGCATGTACTGCTAGCTTATAGGATGATAAAAACTAGGGGGAAAAGTGCAAAACAGGAGCCTTAGAATAAAATGATTTTTTTTTTTTTTTACCTTTTTTCATTTTGATGTTGCTTTAGGCCACATGTCTATCTTTACATCCGAGCTTTGCTCAATCTCTTGAGCCTTATGTGAATCCTCCCCACTCACTTTGTCTCTGAAACTTAAATATTTGCCTGACCTTTTTAATCACATCAGACTTCCTGGATTTCCTGTCCTTTATCTGATGTGACTTTGGATAAACTCTTGATTGTATACATTATACCTGAGCCCCTGAGCATAAACTGTGTAACTTAGGATACATTACTATAGATGTATTTTTAAAAAGACTTTTCTATTTAGTTAAGCAATATTGTTTTCTGTGTTAATATTTGAGTGCCAGTCTTCTAAAATGTTTCCTGTGCATTAATGTGATAAAACAGGATATCCCATGATATTTTTAATTCCTCTCACAGTTTGAATATTATGGATGTTCTTTGAGAAGGAAAGTCTTAGAAATAAAAAAGTGATTGAAAAGATATGTCCTTTAGGTGATTTGTCTCCTGGAAATGAGAGTTTTATTAGTGAACAAAAAATCCTGATTTTTAACATATCATTGAGTATCTCATTTGGAGTCAAGAGCAAGCAGGGTGTTTAACTTTAAAACTATGAAAAGGTGTGTTTACCATTAATTTTAAAGGATAACTTTTCATATAAATGTGAGATCCAATTTAGTTACATCTGGATTGTGCTCCTGTTCCCCTAGTTCTTTGCCTCTTGACTTGTAACAGCTAATCCCAACCTGTTACTTCAGTCTCACCTCCAGGCGAGGCTTGTCCTGTCCCTAGTGGGGCCATATGAGGTGCTTCTGGAAGCAGAAGGCTATGGACTCACTGTGGCTGGGGCTTGTGTTTGGTCCTGTGCTCACCTTGGTGCCCAGTTGCCTGGAAACCGAATTCCTGCCTTACTAATCTATGATCATGTCTCTGCTGGTTATCCCAGTTTTCTTTCAGACTCAATGGGTACTCATCTTGAATTCTTTGCTTCCCTTTTT
Organism: Papio anubis; assembly: GCF_008728515.1. Taxonomy (NCBI): domain Eukaryota; kingdom Metazoa; phylum Chordata; class Mammalia; order Primates; family Cercopithecidae; genus Papio; species Papio anubis. Next base: position 35,754,576 of record NC_044979.1, read on the forward strand.
GTTGGGCCTCTCTGCTCATAATGCCTTCTAAGCATGCTGGTCCTCACCTGGATCCTTTCTCCACTTTGAACTTTTGCCTCCTCTTGACCCCTGCCTGCCTTTTCATCGTGTAGACTTATCTGCTCATTTCAGATCTGCTGCTAGACCCATGGCCCTCTTTACCACCTCTTCATTAGTCAACTCTCCTTTTTTCTGGCTCTTGTGCTCTCATCAGTGTGCAATTTCAAGTCAAGCATTCCCAAATCTCTCTTGTCAGACTGCTCAGATTTATGGTGAAATTACCTTTCTTTTGTCAAATCATAATCTGGCACGATAATGTCATAGCTTCCTGAGGAACTGGACTCATTGTTTGAGAACTCACACATGCATTGTTCGCTGTGCTGGGGTTACTGTCCATTGTAATTAAGTTCTAGTACATCTCAAGTTGTGATCTCACTATTTGTTTCAAATATCCCCTCATGCGAAAAGCTGGTTATAGCTTTTTGACAGGAGACAGTGACACCACATAGGTCAAAGTAGTTGGTCAGTCAGTCGTCCTAAACTTACCATTTTGATGCTGTTTCGATAGCTTTTTTTCCATGGTGGCAGATATATGTGTAATTAAGTCCTGTAGCTTTCTATCTCCATCCTTATATATTGTTGAGGAGAAATTTCATCTACTATGTGATTATATTAGAAAAGCCAAAAACCAAAGCTGATGCTCCACATGAAGCAACCACATGTGTGATTATTCCTGGGTTTTCAGTAACTGCTCCTCATCTCTTCTTTTCCAACCTAGAGTGGAAACAGCTCCGCTGCTGCTAACCCAGGCCTAATGGTTTCTCTTCACCCACACCTTGTAAATCATCCTTCCTTAAAGAAACCCTCCACGTTATCCCATTTTGAGTGTCCCATCTCTTTCCTATCGGGACCTTGAGTGGTCATGCTGGAACTTTCCTTAGAGTGGAAAATTCTGGATACTACCTCTAGTAGGAATTAGAATTAAAAAAAATACAGTACTAAACTTTGATTGTATTGGCTCAGGCTGATGGTCTTCAGTTCTTCCTTCTTAGAATGGTTTTATAAAGAACAGCTGAAAATTTAAGGTACCTCTTCCTTTTCTTTGGTTATTTAATGGTGTGTGGAGAGTTTCTACATTTTTTGCATAATCAGATCTTTGGATCTTCTCTTTTTCAGCTTTGTGTTTTCTCCTACTCTTGCAGCACAGCTTGAGGGAAATTGATATCTTTACAGAAACCTAATACATGCTCAGTTTTCATTTCTGTCTCTACTTTGATAAGTTGGTTTTAAAATTTATCGCTACTAATAGCATATTTTATACAATAAGGTGTAGGTTTAAGTTGAAAGTATCCTATGGTGATCCCTAATTATTTTTCAAGTAATTCTTCCCAATCCTTTGTCTTGGTGATATCTAATTTAGCATACATTAAACTACATATAATTAGATTTTTTTTTCTGGGTCTCCTACTTTTTACATCAATCTCGTTTTCTAAATTCATGATAGTACATTAGGGCTTTAATGATTGGTACTTTGTAATAAATATGTCAAGAAAGGCGACAGTGTGCTGCCTCTTCCATGTTTCTTTTTTAGGGTATTTGACAACATACTCTTTCAGATTAAGTTTTGATTTATTTTGTCAACAAATTTGATAGTTTGACTAATATTCCAAGAAATATAGGTGTTAACTAAAAAGGAATTGACATTTTTGCCATATTTACCTATTTCATAAGGAAACATGTTCTTCTTCCATTTATCTGAGTGATTTCTTATATTGATCAATTTGTTAAATTACAATATTGTAACATAGTTTTGTTACATAAACTCTTGCTCAGTTTAAGCCTTTTATAACTTTTGTTGTTCTTATGGGCTTTCTTCTTGTGTTAATTTTTACCTAGTTGTTAGTATAAGAGAATGCAATTTTTTTATTATGTACATGGCTTCTTTACTAAACATCGTGAATAGATTTTCTGTAGATACTTATTATTTCTGCAAAATATTTATAGTATTTATCACTCTGTTTCATGTCACATTCAAAATTTTTGAAAGAATATTAATGGTGGTAGTGGGCTTCTTTTATGAGACAGCATCTCCTTGTGTTTCTCAGACTGATCTCAAGTTCCTGTACTCAGGATATCCTCCTGCCTCAGTCTCTGGAGTACCTGGTACTACAGGTGCACACCACCATGCCTGGCTCTCCTAACTACATTTTGTTAATTCAGCCTACCTTTTTTTCTTGCTGATTTGATGGCTCTTCTCTTTTTTGTTTAGCATTTCAGATTTCTTCAACTCTATATTTAGGGTAACTTCCCAAAGGTTAGGCTTTGAATTTTAGTTATTTTCCATTGAAGTTTGCTATTTTCTTACCTTCTACTATATTACCTTCCACCATCATATTAGTTGTCATCTCCACTCTTCCAAGTCTACCTTGGTTGTTAACTTAAAGGGCACACCTTCCTGAACAGTTTGTAAGTTTACTTTAACCAAACCTCTTTGTTAAGTTGTTCTCTGGTTTCTGGATGTCTCTTTTTTTCCACCCTGGCTGCAGCCTTGCTTAAGAACCAGCTCAAATCCATTTCTCATCTAAAACCTTTCCATGGCCCTCCAATCTGATATATATTTTTTGAATTCTTAGAGCAGTTGTTATGTCGTGTTCCAATTAATCAAGGACTTTTACTGTTAATTTAAACTATGCTTTAAAAAATTATTTAATGCTATTGGGGTGAATTTTTTTTTCTTTTTTTTTATTATTATTATACTTTAAGTTCTAGGGTACATGTGCATAACGTGCAGGTTTGTTACATATGTATACTTGTGCCATGTTGGTGTGCTGCACCCATCAACTCGTCAGCACCCATCAACTCTTCGTTTACATCAGGTATAACTCCCAATGTATTGGGGTGAATTTTTTAAGGGTGCTGCCTTTGGGTACATGTCAAACATTGAGAAGTAGAAATATCCTCTTATCTTTTACCTTTGAAGAATATTTTGTTACTTAACCACTTCTCTTTCTTCAGCCTTAGTATTTAAACATAAAAGCCAGGCGTGGTGGCTCATGTCTGTAATCTCAGCACTTTGGGAGGCCGAGGCAGGCAGATCACTTGAGGTCAGGAGTTCGAGACCAGCCTGGCCAACATGGTGAAACCCCATCTGTACTAAAATTACAAATAAATAAATAAATAAATAAATAAATAAATAAATAAAAGCTGGGCATGGTGGGGCCGGGGGGGCACTTGCAATCCAAGCTACTTGGGAAGCTGAGGCAAGAGAATCGCTTGAACCCGGGAGGCGGAGGTTGCAGTGAGCTGAGATTGTGCCACTGTACTCCAGCTTGGGCAACAGAGCGAGACTCCATCTCAAAAATAAAATAAATAAAACATGATACATATCAATTTATTCTTTCTTGAATTGATTTACAATAACAATATGGTGGAAAATGGTCAATTTTAGTCGTACTTTAAACAGCGCAAACACCTAGATACCATTTGCATCTATTAGACAAAATTTTTAATTCTGTAATCACCTGTCATGTTACCATGAAAATAGTGTCTCATGATCAAAATTAGGTAAAACAAACATGTTACAGACAGAACAAAGGCTGGAAGGAAATAGGAAAATGTTAGTAGTAGTTGTGCGTGGATAGTGAAACTATCTTTTTTCCTCCCTAGATGATTGTTTCTCACAATTTTTCATAGGAAATAGACGTTAGAATACCATATTGCTGTTCTGCAGTTAAAGGCAAGAAATGTATTCACATAATCTGGGAAGGGAAACAAAAGTGAAGAGAAATCATTATTTCATTATAATTAAGCTGTCTTTTTTAAAAAAAGCCAACAGTCTCTCATTCTCAGTATAAAAATTGCTTCATTTCATGGAAAAAGGGGGCTTTGGGTGATACTTGCATGGATCTTACTATCTTATGGCAGTTGCCATATTTTACTGTGATTTCTCCACTGTTACAGTTTTGCCAGACATGTTTTTGAATTACTTCCATTTATATTTGTAACCAGCATTTTAGCATATGCTCAGTTTATCATATGTGATGTTTAATTTTGTTACCTTTCAGTGGTAAAGCCAGACAACAATGCTGTCATCCACTCCCACAGATGTGCTGGTAGGTCTCTGGTAGCACAGGCAGAGGAGGTCTAGTTGTATTCTACCATTATTTAGTGCAGATGGAAGACGAGACCCAGGGAAATATGCACGAATGTCTCCAAATGACTGCTGGACAGAGATGGCTGCATAAGATTAACTTAGGCATTTTGAATGCCACCACATTTTTCTTGCACAGTTGATACAAGAAAAGGGTCACTTACAAGACCAGGTCTCTAAGCTCACACTTTTTAAAAGTTTTATTTACTTTGGGCAGTATGGCCATTTTCATGATATTGATTCTTCCTATCCATGAGCATGGAATGTTCTTTCATTTGTTTGTGTCCTCTTTGATTTCATTGAGCAGTGGTTTGTAGTTCTCCTTGAAGAGGTCCTACACATCCCTTGTAAGTTGGAGTCCTAGGTATTTTATTCTCTTTGAAACAATTGTGAATGGGCGTTCATTTATGATTTGGCTCTCTCTTTGTCTGTTATTGGTGTATAGGAATGCTTGTGATTTTTGCACATTGATTTTGTATCCTGAGACTTTGCCGAAGTTGCTTATCAGCTTGAGATTTTGGGTTGAGACGATGGGGTTTTCTAAATACATAATCATGTCATCTACAAACAGAGACAATTTGACTTCTTCTTTTCCTAATTGAATACCCTTTATTTCTTTCTCTTGCCTGATTGCCCTGGTGAGAACTGCCAACACTGTGTTGAATAGGAGTGGTAAGAGAGGGCATCCCTGTCTTGTACCAGTTTTTAAGGGGAATACTTCCAGTTTTTGCCCATTCAGTATGATGTTGGCTGTGGGTTTGTAATAAATAGCTCTTATTATTTTGAGATACATTCCATCAATACCGAGTTTATTGAGAGTTTTTGCATGAAGGGCTGTTGAATTTTGTCAAAGGCCTTTTCTGCATCTATTGAGATAATCATGTGGTTTTTGTCTTTGGTTCTGTTTATATGCTGGATTACGTTTATTGATTTGCATATGTTGAATCAGCCTTGCATCCCAGGGATGAAGCCCACTTGATCATGATGGATAAGCTTTTTGATGCTCTGCTGGACAGATTTGCCAGTATTTTACTGAGGATTTTTGCATCGATGTTGATCAGGGATATTGGTCTAAAATTCTCTTTTTTGTTGTGTCTCTGCCAGGCTTTGGTATCAGGATGATGTTGACCTCATAAAATGAGTTAGGGAGGATTCCCTCTTTTTCTGTTGATTGGAATAGTTTCAGAAGGAATGGTACCAGCTTCTCCTTGTACCTATGGTAAAATTCGGCTGTGAATCCATCTGGTCTTGGACTTTTTTTGTTTGGTAGGCTATTAAATATTGCCTCAATTTCAGAGCCTGCTATTGGTCTATTCAGGGAGAATCAATATCCTGAAAATGGCCATACTGCCCAAGGTAATTTATAGATTCAATGCCATCCCCATTAAGCTACCAATGGCTTTCTTCACAGAATTGGAAAAAACTACTTTAAAGTTCATATGGAACCAAAAAAGAGCCCATATTGCCAAGACAATCCTAAGTCAAAAGAAAAAAGCTGGAGGCATCGCGCTACCTGACTTCAAATTATACTACAAGGCTACAGTAACCAAAACAGCATGGTACTGGTACCAAAACAGAGATATAGACCAATGGAATAGAACAGAAACCTCAGAAATAACACCACACATCTACAGCCATCTGATCTTTGACAAACTTGACAAAAACAAGAAATGGAGAAAGGATTCCCTGTTTAATAAATGGTGCTGGGAAAACTGGCTAGCCATAAGTAGAAAGCTGAAACTGGATCCCTTCCTTACTCCTTATACAAAAATTAATTCAAGATGAATTAAAGACTTAAATGTTAGACCTAAAACCATAAAAACCCTAGAAGAAAACCTAGGAAATACCATTCAGGACATAGGCATGGGCAAGGACTTCATGTCTAAAACACCAAAAGCAATGACAACAAAGCCAAAATAGACAAATGGGATCTAATTAAACTAAAGAGCTTCTGCACAGCAAAAGAAACTACCATCAGAGTGAACAGGCAACCTACAGAATGGGAGAAAATTTTTGCAATCTACTCATCTGACAAAGGGCTAATAATCCAGAACCTACAAAGAACTCAATCAAATTTACAAGAAAAAAAAAAAAAAAACCCATCCAAAAGTGGGCAAAGGATATGAACAGACACTTCTCCAAAGAAGACATGCAAACAGCCAACAGACACATGAAAAAATGCTCATCATCACTAGCCATCAGAGAAATGCGAATCAAAACGACAGTGAGATACCATCTCATACCAGTTAGAATGGCAATCATTAAAAAATCAGGAAACAACAGGTGCTGGAGAGGATGTGGAGAAATAGGAACACTTTTACACTGTTGGTGGGACTATAAACTAGTTCAACCATTGTGGAAGACAGTGTGGCAATTCCTCAAGGATGTAGAACTAGAAATACCATTTGACCCAGCCATCCTATTACTGGGTATATACCCAAAGGAATATAAATCATGCTGTTATAAAGACACATGCACACGTATGTTTATTCCAGCCCTATTCACAATAGCAAAGACTTGGAACCAACCCAGATGTCCATCAGTGACAGACTGGCTTAAGAAAATGTGGCACATATACATCATGGAATACTATGCCGCCATAAAGAAAGGATGAGTTCATGTCCTTTGTAGGGACATGGATGCAGCTGGAAACCATCATTCTCAGCAAAGTATCTCAAGAACAGAAAACCAAACACCGCATGTTCTCACTCATAGATGGGAACTGAACAAGGAGATCACTTGGACACAGGAAGGGGAACATCACACACCGGGGCTTGTTGTGGGGTAGGGGGAGGGGGGAAGGATAGCATTATGAGATCTACCTAATGTAAGTGATGAGTTAATGGGTACAGCACACCAACATGGCACATGTATACATATGTAACAAACCTGCACATTGTGCACATGTACCCCAGAACATAAAGTATTAAAAAAAAAACTTTTATTTACTATTGTGTGTGTGCACACATGGGTGGGTTTTTTAATACACTTTTTATATTTGTCTTATCTCCAGTTTTTTTTTTTTTTCTGTTTTACCTAAGACCTTGGTCTTGAAGACTGATTTTGTCAAAATACTTTAAAGAAAGTAACCTGCTGATGGTTTTGAGGGGATTATAGTATTTATGTAAATGTTTGTTCACCATGGGACTAGAATTTCATTAAGGGCAGACCTGATTTTTCATCCATGTATCTTGACAATGCTTGGTACATAATTGGTCATCATTAGATATTTTTGAATGGTTTTAGAGTGAAATATATATGTGTACATAAACGATAACTATACACCTAAAGTGAGAGTACGTTATAGCATAATTTATGTTGCATTCATATAACCAAGATGACAGCATTTACCTTTTCTCTTTGGAGTACTGAAACAAAGTTTTTTTCTCTCTAGATTGGTACTTCCCTTTTTAAAGACAGACTTTCATTAGTTTTCTAGTGAAGGAAGAATATTATAATTTATCACAAACCAGTTTCTCATTGTTATATTTGAGAGTGGAGTTGCAGTAGCCATCTTAGTGTATGCCTTTCTTCTGTATGGTCCCCTCTTATCAACTTCTTCCTCCAGCACTCAGAGTAAAAAGGGATCGACACTTTTTGGCAAAATAGCTTTATTGGGAGAGTGATGAGTTCTTCACAAGTACAGTCTTTGGCCTCTGCTGAGATGGAAAGCTAGAAGTGAGGTTCAGGTGGTTGAAATTCTATTGGCAGGAATTCCAAGGACTTAATGTAAAACAACAATTCTCTCCCTCTCTCCAGAAGGAATTGTTGAAGTACTTCCCCATTTGGGGATATAATTCAGATCCTTTTACTTTAAAAATGAGTTTTATTTACACGTCTCCAATTGAAATACAAATGTGATTATAAATTCTGATGGGAATTTCCATGATTGAAGATGCTGATGGTTTTTGAAGACTAGAATGTTTTTCTTTTTTATGGTACAAATGACAGAGGGTTACATTTCCATTTGAGCGAAAAAACCCAAATGACAGCACCAGTAGTGAACAGTCATTTTGTTGCTTGAGATAGTGGTGTAATATGGGACTAGTTGCTTAACCCTTTCTTGATGGTGTAATGTTGGACTTGGTTTTCCTTTTATAGTAAGGACAGGAGTTGAATTATAATAACCCCAGTTGATTATGTTCAAGAGAAAGAAGGAAAAGGAGGCTGACTTCCTTGTAGGTCATTGAGTTTTGCATGGTAGTTCTTCTAGCACAGCTTCTAAACTTCTCTTTCTCTTTTAGTAGCCTAATAGTAGGGCCCATAAATTTTAATTTATCCATTACATTTAATAAAACAATATTCTGATGTTGGACTTTTTTTTCCTGTTTCCACTCAAATCCTCTAGTTTTTCTATTTGTTTTTAAGTTCTGAGTGGTGACAGTTCTGATTGCTTTTTTATAATGATGGCATTTTATAAGTACCTTATTTGTAGTTTCATGGTTTTATACCAGAGATTTGCAGATGGAAAGCATCAAGTGATTCTTTTTATTAAATAGAATGAGATCATTTAATAGCTAAAAGAGATATTTTGTTATTGGACTTGAAACTATCTTAAACCTTTTAATTTTGCAGTCTACAGATTGTTTGCTTTATGATGAGACTTTTTGCTTTTCATGTTTGTTCTCAGAATAACCTATGAGATAGAAAATTGAAGACACCTCAGCATTGAAATCCAGTATTTTTGCAGTTGTTACAAATTGAAATATGCAAATTGTTGAAAAATATTCATTATCCTTTGCTAATGCGTTATATATGGGAGCAATTAAATTTCCTTTTAGTTTATTTTGGTACCTACTATTTGCTTATTTTAAAATTGTTGCATGTTATTCAGGAGTATTTCACTTCTTTCCAGATCTTTTGAGATCAGTAAGATTTGCATCCTTTGATTTTTTTTTTTAGCCGTGTCAGAATAAGAATATTTAATTGATTTTATGCTGTATTTGTTGCAGTGTCAATGAATGGAATGCCATTTGTTTTGTACTTATTTCTTTTAAAATAGAATCCTTGTTTTAAAGATTTGACATTTATTTTGCCTTTTTATCTTGCAGCCAGACATGTACTCCTTTGGTGATTTCCTAGGGCTGAAGTCTCTCTGCAGTGCGGTGTTTGGTTAAGGTCAGAGACCTTGGAGACAGACTGCCCGGGTTTGAATAGCGGTTCTGCCTGTTACTTGCTGTGTCACCTTGGGCAAGTCAGTTAACCTTTCTGTGTCCAAAGTTTTCTCTCCTTGAAATAGTGATAATGGTCCCTACTTGTGCTGTTCATTTAAAATGTGATGTTGTGCTATAAAGCATAATGAATAGTTATGTAGTACACCTCATTTTATACATAAATAGGTATCTTGTTCTCTTGCTCTTCTTACTGGACATCACAATGTTTGGAAAAGTGGCTGCTCTTTTGCTATTTTGAATTAACTTGGCTTCCATAAATAATTTGATTGGTGACTTTTGAGATACAACACCATCTTTGAGGCACCATAGAAGGCTATTGTAATTAATGAAGACTTCTAAAATTAATTTTATAACATACAGGTTTTTTTTTTTTTTTAAGATTTCCGAATGTTTTCTTAAAAGACGCCTTTCAAGTTATATTTTTACAGTGGTTCTAAAACACATTTAATACATGAAATGATGGAACCTGATGGCTTAAAGTTAAAAGTGAAGTAGACTATGTAACTGTTGAACTATGTCACAAGCTTTTTGTATGCATTTTTCACATATGATATTTTAAAAGATAGTTTAAATTTAGTTTAACATTTATCTTTTTTTCCCATAGGATAAATAATAAATAAAAGTTGATTCAAGTGTGGATTTTGCACACAAGGTTAGGAATCTGAGGAGCTGGTCCTGTAATTACCTATGTATAAGACTGATTTCTCCTTGTAAAACACATTTGTGATCTAAATTGATCCAGTGACTTTTCCTTCAAAGTGTGAAGGGGAGAGCATTTCTAATCCTTTTGGATTCTCTGCTTCATCCTAGTGTTGAAGGAAAAATATGGCATGTTTGAATTTATTAGTGCCAGTAGTATAAATTTTACATATTACTTTAAAATGTGGTGAGTAGAAGGTTGGTGAGAGTGGTCGACAGTGCTTTTTGATGATGAAGATAATACGTAGGTTCTATTATTACTGACTTCAGGCTGAGCACATCCTGACAATAATGGACCTGTTCCTTCTTAAGGAAAAACAGAATAACATCATCATATTTTTTGTATCTGATTTTATATTTTAGGATATTCATTTAGTGATGAAATTTTTAAATATATAATGTTTTTAAAATGATTTAAGACATTTGCACACATTAGGTCCAGAAAAGATGGATTAGGAGATAACCAAAGAAGAAGTCTAAAATGTGGTAAGAAGATGAGGCAGCTTGGGACAGCACAGTTGTAGGATACATTCTGTTCCCCCACTCAACAGAAGTCCACCCTGACCTGGCATTTCTTGACCCATGGCTTAGAATGTTATCAAGTGCTACAAGATCAGAGCTATCAGCTACAGGTGTTGGATCCAGTAAAACTATTATCCAGGAAAGTAAAAGGGGTAAAAACAGTCTCAGATGAAGGAAGACAAAGAACTTGTTGCTAACAGACTTTTGCTTAAAAGTTGGCTAAAGTTCTTCAAAAGAACTTCAAAAGAAAGGGAATCATAGAATAAATCTTAGGGAACCAGGAAGAAACTAGGAACCAATAACTTAAATGAGTACATACAATAGGCTAAACTAGTCTCCATGACTTTTATAAATTATATTTGATTTATTGAAACAAAAATTGTAGTGCCATATAATATTCAAGACAATGAAGGCAAAGAGAACTAAGTGAAAGTGACATTTCCAGAGGAAACAAGTAGAAAATACACATCACAGACTTAATACCAACATCTCAATAATTATCTTAAAAATGAAAGTTCTAAGCTTACAAAAGACAGAGATAGAGTGGATAAAAAAAAAGAACCAATTACATGTTGCTTACAGAAAACTCACTTCAAATTCAATGACAGGTAAGTTGAAAGTAGAAGAGAATAATTATACCATGTAAATGATAAAAAATAGTAGAAATGGCTATATCAACACCTGATAATTTAGGCTTCAGAGAAAATAAAATTATTAGAGATACTAGTTCTAGACAAGAAGTTATTAGAGGCAACATAAGATGACAGGGTAAACCTACCAGAGAGACATGATGATCTTAAACGGATATGTGTCAAACAACAGTGCCTCAAAATGAGGCAAACATTAATAGAACTGAAAGGAAAATCAGACATCCACAATTATTGGCAGGGACTTAAGCATTCCCCTCTTAAGCCAGCATTGATAGAACTACTAGACAGAAATCAGCAAGGTCATAGAAAATGTAAACAACACAAACCACCATTGAAGATTGAACCAGCCTTGCTGAAATCCACTTGACTATAGTGTAGAATTCTTTTTATGTGTTGCTGAATTCTTTTTGTTGATGTCTTGTTAAGGAGTTTTGCAGTTATAGACATGAATGATACTTGTCTGTATTTTTTTTTTTTTTTTTTTTACTGTTTTTGTCTGATGTTGATATCAGGATAATGCCACCTTCATAAAATGAGTTAGGAAGTATTCCCTCCTACTTTTTATCCTGGAGAAATTGTTTAGAATTGTAGCTAATTTTTTTTTCTTTTCTTTTCTTTTTTCTTTTTCTTTTCTTTCTTTCTTTCTTTTTTTTTTTTTTCTTTTTGAGACGGAGTTGAGCTGTTGTTGCCCAGGCTGGAGTGCAATGGCGCAATCTCGGCTCACCACAACCTCTGCCTCCCGGGTTCAAGCAATTCTCCTGCCTCAGCCTCCTGAGTAGCTGGGATTATAGGCATGCACCACCAGGCCCGGTTAATTTTTTATTTTTATTAGAGACAGGGTTTCTCCATGTTGGTCAGGCTGGTTGCAAACTCCCAACCTCAGTTGATCCACCTGCCTCAGCCTCCCAAAGTGCTGGGATTGCATGCGTGAGCCACCGCATCCAGCCAATTGTAGCGAATTCTTTAAATATTTACTGGGATTTCTCTTTGAAACCATCTAGGGCTAGATATTTCTTTTCTGGATATTTTTAAATCACAATTTTAAATTTCAATTTCTTTAGTAGTGAGAGGGCTATCGAAATTATCTTTTTTATATTGAGGGATCTGTAGAAGATTGTGTTTCTTCAGGACTTGGTGCATTTTTCTGTAAGCTGTCATATTTTTGAGCATCACGTTGTTCATATTAGTTTCTCATATTTTATTGGCTATAAGATTTATAGTGATAGCACCCATCTCATTCTTGACATTGGTGGTTTGGGTCTTCTTCTTCTTGTCTCTTTTTTTGTTACTGTTGCTGGAGGTTTACCAATTGTTTTTCTCCCCCAAGATCCAACTTTTGTTTGATTGATTTTCCTTTGTTGTTTTCCTATTTTTAATTTCATTGATTTCTGTTCTCATGTTTATTATTTCCTTCCTTTTGCTTGCTTTAAATTTATTCTTTTTCTAGGTTCTTAAGGTGAGAGATTAGGTTATTGTAGACATTTTTTTTCTAATCTATGCATTTAATGCTACAAATTTTCCTTTAAGTAATGTTTTAAACTTGTGTGTTCCACAAGTTTTAGTGTGCTGGGATTTTCTCCTCTCCTATTTTCCATTTCAGTGATCTTTTCCACTGTCCCATCTATTCTGCCACTGAGTCCAATCAATGCATTTTTATTTTGGTTATTGTATACTGCATTTCTATAATTTCTAATTTATTTTTTTCTTTATAAATTCTGTTTCCTTGCTGAGACTTTCTGTTCCTTTGCTGAGACTTTCTATTTTAGTCATTTATTTTAAGCATATTTATAATTGTTTATTTTTTATTATGGCCACCTTAAAATCTTTGTCAGATAAATCTAACATTTCTGTCATTTCTGTTGATTATCGCTTTTCATTTAGTTTGAGATCTTCTTGGTTTTGGTTATGATAAGTGATTTTCTGCTGAAACCTAGCTATTTTTGTATTGTGTTATGAGACTTGGGATGTTGTTTAAACTTTTGTTTTAACTGGTGGTTTTGGATACTGCTCCACCAGCATTTTCCATGAGAAAGTCTAGGTTCCTCACTCGGCCTTAGTTGGCATGGGGGCTCTTTATTACTCCTGAGTTGGAGTGGGATTTCTGCCTGTTTCCTGTCTACAGATTCCATGGTATTCTCACTGGGTGATGATGAAAGTCCCTACTCTTCACTAGGCCTACTCTGTCACCACTTCAGTGGAAATGGGAGGGTGCTGCCTTGCTGTATGGGAGCTGAAGTTAAGTTCCCCATGTTGTCTCCATGGACACAGGAGGTAGGATCTTGTTATCCAGTGTGCACCATAGTTGTAGCTTGCTACTTGGCGTTCTCTTACACCACCCTGGTGTTAATGTTAGGCACCTTTTAAAAATTCTCTCCAGAGCAGAATTGTAGGCTCCCACTTGACCTTGGCTGGCCTGGAGGGGACGTGGGCAAATTTGCATTAGTTAGATAGATTGTATCAAAGTCAATATACTGGTTGTAATATTATACTGTAGTATTGCAAAACGTTAACATTGGGGCATGCTGACATTGAATGTCTTTGTGTTATTTCTTACAACTGCATGTTATTCTGCAATTATCTCAGTAAAAATTTTAATTTAAAAGAAGTTAAAGAATTTAAAGATAAAACTTAAGGAAAAATGTTTGTTTTCAGAGTCAAAACTATACATTATAAGATATATTCACAAAAATCTTTCAGCCCTATTTCCTTTACCTTGCTCTTTCTCTGATTTTGTAAGTAATCATATTAACCATTTTTGGTCAATCTTTCTATTGTTTCTTTTGGCAATCTTTTTTTTTTTTTTTTGCCCATTTTAATTCTATCTCTCCCTCCCATTCATAAGGAAGGTATTATATTGGAACATTATTTGCACCATGCTTTTTCATTTAGTAGTTTTCCTTGAGATCACTCTGTATTAGAGATCATAGAGCTTTTCCTCATTGCCTTGAATGGATGAACCACAGTTTATTTGCTTTTACAATTGATGGCATGATATCCTCATGCTTGGATTATTTTCTATTTTACAAAGTGTATTTTGGGAAATACTACAGATGGGATTTCTGAATCAACAGTAAACATATTTGTAACTTTGCCACAATTTTTAATTGTAGAGACTTTATAACATTTAATATATGTTAGGGCTAGACAGCCTTCCTCCTCATCCAGTTACTTCACTTTTTCTAGCTATTTTCACTATTTATTTTTCAACCTTGAACTTTTTATTCAGCCTTTGAAGGACATCTGGATTGGTTTTCATTTTTGGCTTTTGGATAATGTCTCTGTTACTTTTTTTGTTTCCTTGACCAAAAACTTTAATATATGAAAATGATAGCATCTCAGTCAGATCAGTGAGAAAAAGATGGACTTTTTAATAAGTAGTGTTGGAACAACCAGATAGCCATATGGAGAAAGATAATACTAGATGTGTTCCTCACATGATATATCAGAACAAATTCCAAACTCCGGGTAAATTCTAAATATGAAAAATAAAATCGTGCAAGCGCTCAGGAGCGTGGAAACTCTCCTATATATGATTCAAAACTGAGAAACAATTAAAAAATCTTAATACACTGACATGGCAGAAAACCTCGTAAGCAAGGTTAAAATACTCTGACAATTTTTGGAAAAAAATTGTAGCCTATCATAGCTAAAGGACTAAAAGTATTTATTTGTAAAGAACTCCAAAAAATGGAAAAGAAAGATGTAATAACCAAATAAAGATCAAAAGATATGAACAGACAGTTCAAAGAAAACTAAATATGAATGCCCCTTAATCATATGAAAATATACTCAATCTTCAAAAAAATTAAACTGTAATGAGATATAAGATTGTCAAGAATCCAAAAGTTTAATAATATTTGTTGCTGGCAAAGCTTCAAGAAAACAAATACTTTCAGACAGTGCCTATGAGTTCAAATTCACCAGTGCCTATATAAGAGTTGTGTCAGGGTATAATGGTTAAAAGCATGGACCTTATATTGAGATGGACCTTAGCTTTTACTAGCCATGTGACCTTGCACAAGATCCTTATCCTTCCTCAGTTTTAGTCTTTTCATCAATGAAATGGGCAATCATAAAAATAGTTTTTCTTGGGTGATTGCCGTGATAATCTAATGATATAAGCAAACACTCAGTTTACTGTATTATCTATATTTTTTCAACTTTATTTCCTTTAAATGTTGGGTGATAATTTTTAAGGGATTAGGAAATTCAGAGTAAGCCATTAACTGCAGATCAAAAGGACAAAATGATATTTTGAGTCTGAGACTGGGGAAGTACAAGCAGATGTCTTTTGCATGTGTAAGTTACTGGGCTTAGAAGATTGGAGTATTAAAATGGGGCTCTCTACTGAGGAGGTACAGAAGAACTCCCAGTGAGCTTTTTTCCAAAACAAGGAACACCCTCCTGCACAACCCCTGAAACTGATGCTTACCTACTGGAATAGACAGTGAGGAATCTGGGCAGAAGAGAAGGGTAAACAGGTGCCAAGTGCAGGAGAGAGACTTCCAGATACTTGGTTTCGGAGTTAGGTCTATTCCAAGTCATATACTTTTTAAAATTTTCTGAGTTAACTCTCAGTGAAGTCTCTGTTACTTGCAATGAAAATATTCCTTCTAATTGCATCTGTTCTCCATTCATAGTTAATTATAGAGCTTTGCTACTGAAAGTCTACCGACAGGCAAGTTCAGCTTTACCAAAGATTGTTAGAAATTCAGATTATCTAGTCCTACCCCCAAGCCTACTGAATTACAATCTGCCTATAAGCAAGCTCTCCAAGAGACTTATATGCACATTAAATCATATGAGAGGCATTTCATAGCCAGTACTCTTATAGTAAACCTGTCTGGGGGAAGCGGGTAAACAAGGGGGAGGGGAGCAGGAAGAGAGAGATTCACTTATGTTAAACACTGTGTACATATTATGCACTAAATATCTTACATTTAGGAGATAGGCTCAGATCTATACATTTCATAGAGGAGGAAACCAAGGCAAAAGGAAGATTTTTTTCCCCCTAAAATAGAATGGCATTGTGCAATTGAGAAATTACTACGAGATGACCATTAGATGTTTCTTTAATGATAAAGATTGAATTTTTTGGAGCATACTCCTTGCTATAATTCTGTTACAGATAATCAGATTAAAAATGTGCAAAAGATCTGAATAGACTTTTCTCAAAAAGAAGACATGCAAATGGCCCAGAGGCATATGAAAAAATGTTCAACATCACTAATTATCAGAGAAATACAAATCAAAACTATAATGAGATACCATATCGGCCAGTGAAAATGACTTTTACAAAAAATATAAGCAGTAACGGATGCTGCCGAGGACATGGAGAAAGGGGAACTCTTCCTACAGTGTAACTGAGAATGTGCATTCATAGAGCTACTATGGAAAACAGTAAGGAGGTTCCTCAAAAAACTAGAAATAGAACTATATGATCCAGCAATTCCACTGCTCTATGTCCAAAAGAAAGGAGATCAGAATATCTAAGAGCTACGTGCACTTTCAGGTTTATTGCAGCACTATTCACAATAGCCAAGATACGGAATCAACCTAAATGTCCACTGATAAATGGATAAAGAAAATGTGGCACATGTACCCACAGGGATATTATTCAGCCATAAAAAAGAATGAAATCCTGTCATTTGCAACAACACAGATGGAACTGGAAGACATTATGTTGAGTGAAATAAGCCAGACACAGAAAGACAAATTTTGCATGTGGGAGCTAAAAAAAAAAAAAAAAAATTGATATCATGGAGATAGAGAGTAGAATAATGGTTAGAAGAGGCTGGGAAGGATAGTGGATAGGGGATGGGTGGGGGTGGGGAAAGATAAAGAGGAGTTGGTTAGTGGTTACAAAATATAGTTAGGAAGAAAGGATAAGATCTAGTGTTCAGTAGCACAATAAGGTGACTGTAGTTAATAATTTATTGTATATTTCAGCATAACTAAAAGAGTGGAATTGGAATATTCATAGCACAAAAAATGATAAATACCTGAGATGATGAATATCCCAATTACCCTGATTTGATAATTACACGTTGTATGCTTGTATCAAAATTTCACATGTACCCTTTAATATGTACAACTATTAGGTATCAATAAAACTTTTAATTTTTTTTTTAAAGTGACTTTTGAGAAAGCAGAACTTAGTCGTCTTTTCTTTCCACTAACTTGGTTCTTTTTTGTTTTTTGAGACGGAGTCCCACTCTGTCACCCAGGCTGGAGTGTGGTGGCAAGATCTCCGCTCACTGCAAGCTCCGCATCCCGGGTTCACACCATTCTCCTGCCTCAGCCTCCCGGGTAGCTGGGACTACAGGCGCCTGCTACCACACCCGGCTGATCTTTTGTATTTTTAGTAGAGATGGGGTTTCACTGTGTTAGCCAGGATGGTCTCGATCTCCTGACCTCGTTATCCGCCCGCCTTGGCCTCCCAAAGTGCTGGGATTACAGGCATGAGCCACCGCACCTGGTCTAACTTGGTTAATTCTTTAGCAAAATGATTTCAGTTGGAGCTGCTTTCTGAGAGTAAAAAGAAAACAACTTGTTTTTTTATCACTGACTGCAAGCTTAGTGGTAATAATTGATGTGGCTTTATAACTTTATAATGCTGTAGAAATTTATATGGATTTATGCTGTATCAGCTTTGTCGATGTCTAATGTTTTGCTGCAATATATTATGATTTTTTTATATTTCGTTATTACCCATGGATTTTTTTTTTCTCCAAGTCTATTGCTGTTGTGTTTCTGTTTTTCCCTCTTAGAACATGTCTTCCTTCTTGAGTGAGACAGGGAAAACATACTTGTTTTCATTGACTTCCAAATGAGGGTTAATGTTTTGATCTTTTGTTATGAATTGTGGATGAACTTTTCTGAGATAAGGCTTTGTGAAATTAGCTGTTAACAGCTTTTCCAGATGTAGGATAAAAGCATTATCATTTGAATAACTTTATAGCTCTTGAGTGTTCCTTGGGACCTAGAGCACGTTTCTTGCCAGGAACAAATTAGCCAACATTTTTGTTTCGGTTAGGAGTGCATGTCTAGTAGATGAGCTTTGCAGACTGACTATTAATGATTTAACTAGAGGAAACAAACCTTATGTCATGTGTAGAATGAAATTTTAATGATGTGCAGGAGTAACACGCTCAAACCACTTTCTTTATTGTAGCTATGTTGCAGTCTATATGGAAGTCTCTCTGTTTTGTTAAACCTTTTTTCTTTAGATCTTAACTCCTTCTTGGCATTTGCATATAAAACTGCATGCTGCTGCTTGTTTTTGTTTTCAGTCTTTCTGCCTTCTAACTTGGGTTCTTTGTGCAAGAATTCTGGGGCCAACCTAGGAATAATTCCACACAGCTTGTTATAGTAAACAGAGCCTGAATCCAAATTGTCTGAAAGAAGTTTCTACTTACCCAGAATGTGGCAAATTTAATGAAACAATGTATATTCCATTTGATGGTTGACATCATAGTTTCTTGATTCATAGTAATTCTTCACAATAAAATAGTGAAATGCTATTTATTTTCAATTCCATGTAATGAAAACATAATGGATTCAATTTGATGTATGTGTTAGAGTAGGGATTGGCAAATCTTTTTTTGTAAAGGGCCACATGGTAAATATTTTATGCTTTGTGGACCAGATTGTCTCTATCTTGACAGTTCAACTCTGCTGTTATAGCACAAAAGCAGCAATAAATTGTATACAAATGAATGGGTATGGCTGTGTTCCAATAAAACTTTGTTTATAGACACTACAATTTTAATTTCTTATAATTTGACATGTCATGAATAATTATTTTATTTCTTTTTAGCCATTTAAACATGTGAAGATATTCTTAGCTTTCAGATCACACAAAACCAGTTTGCTGACCTCCAGTAGTATAGAGTTTATTACTTTTTACCAACAATGTTATGGATCTAGTGGTGTGATTCAGATGCTTCTCTGAGTAATCCATTTGATGTATCAAATATCTGTTTGCTTTGAGCTTCACTAAGTTAAGAAGATATCATGTCATTTTGCTTATGTGATCTGCTTAGTATAAGTCTCCTTAATTTAGTTATTTCTGCTAAGATTTTACTAGTCACATTATTACCATCAAAACCTCTGCTTGATTTCTTTTTTCCTTTCAGAATTCTTACCATGATATCATATGGGAACCAGAATAGCTTGGCATAGTTAAGGACTTTGAAGTCAGCTTCCACACACCCAGCTATGCTATCTGGGCCAAGTTACTGAAATTTTTCTCAGACTCAGTTTACTTAGCTATAAAATGGGGATAACATGACTAGCTTTGCCCTTATGTCCTTGTATACACATTGACGAAGTAATTTTCAAATCAAAGAATAAAATCTAGAATGGATAGTCAATATTACCTTAAGACTTCTACTCAGACCTCACTTCTCTCTGGTTAACATTTTATGGGATTTATTTATTTTTTCAGCATTAATTTAAGGGAAGATATTTGAAAAAATGGGAAATTAGTACATACATAGTTTAAAAATAAATATAATCTATTCATTAAATATTTTCCAATATCCACTGTCTTTTACTGTGCTCTACTAAAAATGGTGTTACCATATAAAGCCTTAAAAAATAATTGTGATAAGTCTGTTCCTTTGAATAATGCAGTTTTTATGCAATGAAATTGTCAGAATGCCCCTTTGCAGCCTCCATGCATTTCCAGGCATTTACTTAAGTCCAACTTGATGATAATGAAGTTCTGCTTTTAAGAACATTTCTGCATTTGAAAGACTGTTAGCATAAAGAAGCAAGGTAATTTATGAGTGACAGTAGTTTTGAATGGTTTTTGACTAGAGAACTGTAAACACTCCATTGATGGTAATAAACAGTTTGAAATGATGAGGTATGTAATTTCACAGTAACGTTTTAGCAAAAAGACTTAAATGTAATTATTACAAATTAGCATAATGAAGCAATATAATTACTGTAGGTTGTTCATATAATGAAATCTAAAAATTGGACTTGTATAGAAAATTAGTGTTTGTTTCTTTTCCTGATTTTGCTTTAAGTATGTTTTCTTAATTGGGAGTGGGAAAAGAAGAAAAATATGTTAAACGTAGGTATTGACTTACATCTTGCAGAGAGGGTCAAAGAAGCTTGGTACTGATGGACATAATTAGCTTGCACTTTTCTCTAGGACAATAACACCAACTTTTTAAAAAGTTTTTTTTCCTGCCTGTGCTGCTTTGAAATCTGATTGAATAGAGGAAGAAGAATGGGAAATGATAGGCCCTCAGTCCTGTTACTGAGACTTTTCCTGCTGTGTCCCATATTGGATATACCACCAAATAATCTGATTACTAGATTTTGGGGTCCAAGGCACAATTGGCAAGCAGCCCATAGAGAACCAACTAAAAACATCCGATACATTTTCAATGTGCATTAAACAGTTATGTTGATTCTGTATAGTAAGTTTGTACTAGGGCACTGTAGTTACTTTAAAAATGGCTGTAATGGTAGCAATATAACTAGGTTTTATCTTTAGCATCTGGTCTGCCATAATACCTAGAAGGTGGTAGGGACTGTATTATTTGTTGAATGAATAACAATCATGTGTTGGGAGCACTGTGGAGAGAGTCTGAAGATAAATAAGACATTGGCCCTATCATAAAGAAAGCAAACTCTCCTCTCCTTCTGTCCCACCAATATATACACATTTTTGAGGAGAAAAAATAGAAGCCTTATTATTATTAGAAAAATGAATTCCAGTACATATTTTTGAAAATAAAATTCAAGCCATTACCTAGGAATTCTGTTCTATCCTATAGTTGTTCCCACCTAATTCATGACAGGTTCTGGGGTAGCTGCTGGGCCAGAGCCTCTACTTTCTTTTTGTCTTTCTTCCTTTGCTTGGTCTTTTTTTTTTTTTCTCTTTTTTTTTTTTAAAACAAGTATTTTTAATGGTTATGATTTCCACCTTAAAAAGACATTTAATCTTTTTTATATTTATTTTCTACATTTATCATCTAATAGACTTTTTAGCTTTTTAGCATTTGTTCCAAGTTTTACAACATTATAGCTAACCAGAATAAGTGCTACTTATTTTTTTAACTTCAATTTTCTATCAATTGGTCATGAGATTCTTTTAGAACAGTTCTTTACCAACATATCTAACTTCCATGAATATATTAATTTATCATCTTATAGATGGAGAATTGATTTGCTTCAGGAATCCCTGGGGAGGACATTAGGACAAGTAGAATCTTTGGTCCTTTGGGACTTCTATCTGCTATGTTCTATGAAAGGAAATATAGATGACTGAAAAAAAAAATAGGTGAATTCCCAGATTAACTGAGGACTGAGAATACTGAAATTCTAAAAAGAGTAAGAGAACAGTAAGTAAGTGATTGAGTGGATAATTAAATGAAAGAGAAACTTCCTCCATTTACCAAATTATCTGCCTAATCAGTAGTTCTGTTTAACACAGTGTCATGTAATAAAATGTCCTTGAAAAAAATTTATTCTTTTGTCTCCATGTCTATAAGAAGCCACTTTTATCTGGGAAGGATATCAAAGAAACATGTTGATGTGCTTAGGTAACTATGGCATAAAAGAACACGGTACTTTTATCTAATGTGCACCAAAGAACATAATTTGTTTTTTAAAATTACCATTATACATGTCTGTCATCCATTTTTTAAATTTTGTTTTACAATGTTCAGATTTAATAGCTGTATAATAGATACATGGGTTTTCAAATATTGGTGACTGAAAACCTTTCTGCTGGCAGGTTTGTTATCTTAATCTTAGTTAAACACTAAAGTGCAAATAGTTTAATTACTTTAAAAATAAATGGCATAATATGTAAAAACATGAAAAATTATTTTGAAAGTCCAAAATTATCCAGATATTCAATTTACTAGAAGCAGCTACATTTTGGACTCCAGAAAATCATGCTAGATATTCATCAACATATCCAAAGATAATTTTATAGCCATGTTATTTTGCTGATTAGGAAATAGGGACAGAAAAGTTAATCACCCTTCCAGATTAACTTGGAAGGCAGCCATATGCTACTTACTAACTAAAGGACCTTTGTAATTTATTTGTCCTTACTTTTCTCATCAGCTAAATAGGACAACAGTCATTTACAGGGTGTTACTGGAAGAATTGAATGAGATTATATGGGTAGCACATTGCCTGTGGACAGCATGTATTCAGAAAAAGGTGGTTCATTTGCCTATCCTGTCAAAGTTAAAAATAGCTATTTATTAGAAAATGCTTTTCTTCTCTCATTCCATGTGTTTAGCAGAACGTGACATACTCTAGTTTACCAAAGGGATCTGGTTTTCATATGTAGTTTGTACAAGCACTAGAATATATTAGTTGCCAACATCTAGTGCATTAACAGAAGTAGGAGGCAAGATGGATAGGAACAGCTAAATCAGTATTAAGCAATATTTTTTAAGGCTGGGCATGGTGGCTCATTCCTATCATCCCAGAACTTTGGGAGGCCAACGCAGGAGAATCACTTGAGGCCAGGAGTTTGATACCAGACTAGGCAATATAGTGAGACCTCATCTCTATCAAAAAATTTTTAAAAATTAGCCAGGCATGGTGGTGTGTGACTGTAGTCCCAGCTACTCATGAAGCTGAGGCAGGAGGATCACTTGAGCACAGAAGGTCAAGGCAGCAGTGAGACATGATTGTACTACTGCACTCTAGCCTGTCGCAAAAGAAAAAAAAAGAAAAACAGTATTTTTCAGAGCATGATCTATGGTGGTACACTTGCTCAGAATCTCCTGCGATGTTAGCTAAAAAAGCAAATTCCTCAGCCCCAGACCTAAGTTAACAATATGGATAAAACCCTGCATATATGTAAATGGTTATATTGCTTTTTTTAGCATTATTACGTAGCCTGTTGGGAATCAGCTCCTGGAATCTACATTTTAAATAGGACTTAGGGTGATTCTTTTTACTTTAAAGTTTGAGAATCCCTGATTACTGTGGTCTCCAAAATTCCTCAATTTAGGAACAACCGGTTTCTCGAGAATTTCTTAGAGAAATGACAAGTTGTGCTATGAGCAATATAAAAATCATACATGTGACCTGGAAGACATACACCAATTTCACCTTCTGGTCCGAGACCAGGACAAATACTGTATACACTAAATGCAAATGGGTCTTCCAAGTGGTGGAAGTAGGTCAACAGGAGCCACAAGCTTCTTTACTTACCTTCTTACTTACCTTCCCACTTACTAGGGAGTCTGAAGAGTTCTGAGGATGGAAGAAATAATATGCTTCTTTCTAAATTATTTTTAGAGGTGAAGCAAAACCATTACTTAGTACAACATTTTCCAAACCTAATTTCAAGGACAGATGGATGTTAGATGTAAACATACTTGGGCAAAAGCTAAACAAATTTCATCAGGTTCCTCTACTGCAAGGTATAGCTGAGATCTCAGAGCTTGGGTCTTCAAGTAGGATATACCATTAACTATTCTCCAGCTCATTTGACATAGAACACGTGCGTGTATGTATATCTGTGTGTAATACCCATTAGCACCTGACATTAGTACCTTTGAATGACTGAAATTTTGGAAATTCTGGCTTAGAGGTTGACACATGGAAAGACGAAAGTAGAGAATCTGTTATCTTTAGAGTTGTATATATAGGCAACAAGCTCTTACGTTATGAGGGTGGATTGGACACTTTCACGAACTTATATATTCCAGGTTCCATATATCCCGAGAATAACAAGGCAGGAGGAGACATTATTTCCCTTAGGAGTTGTTAGTGTTTGACTTCTTATAATTAGTGTTTCCCTGGGCCATTATAAAATTGCCAAATTAGACCAAAATATTTAACTGGGGAACATCATCTTGAATTCCTAGTATGAGGCAGTCTTTTTTTTTTTTTTTTTTTTTTGAGACAGAGTCTCTCTCTGTTGCCCAGGCTGGAGTGCAGTGGCACAATCTCAGCTCACTGCAACGTCCACTTCCCAGGTTCAAGCAATTCTCTGCCTTAGCCTCCCGAGTAGCTGAGATTACAGGTGCCCACCACCACACCTGGCTAATTTTTGCATTTTTTTCTTTTTCTTTCTTTTTTTTTTTTTTTTAAATAGAGATGACGTTTCACCATCTTGGCCAGGTTGGTCTTGAACTCCTGATCTCATGATCCACTCACCTCGGCCTCCCAAAGTGCTGGGATGACAGACATGAGCCACTGTGCCCGGCCGAGGCAGTCTTTTAAATGGATGATTTTAGATTTAAAAAGATACCATATCACAAAGCTGATTCACACTAGGAGGTGAGGGAGCACACTTTTGTCTTAGACCCTTGCCATATTTTTAACTTTGCCATTTTAGTATTTTAAAACATTGATATATGAAACAATATTTATACAATGTACATACAGAAAACCACATGAAGCAGATATGAAGCATAATGAGTTACTAAAGGCAAACATCCTCGTTTTGGTAACAAGGTGATACAGAGCCTTGCCAAGTACTCCAGGAGCCTGCAAGTGTCCCCTCCTGTTAAGAATGTAAGCAACATGTAGTCCTACATTTAATGAAAATTATTAGTATCACAGTCTGAACTTTTATATATATACATACATATATCGTGCATATTTACCATACATATATAAAATGAAAGATAAATAAGCTTATATTTCCTAGATCTTTTCTTTTTCTACTGAAAATCCGTAGAAACAATAACCAATCTAGTGATAGTAAGCATTCCTAGGACCAAGATAAAAGTCGTGAAAAAAGGCTTTCCAGAAATTCATTCAATATCTTAGTTGTATTGAAGCAGAACATTATTGTGGCAACTGGTAGGATTTCAGAAAAAGCCATAAGGGTACTATACCTGTGTTCAGAGGTATCTGAACTAGGTTTGTTTTACATTTACAAGGAAAACTTCAATTTATGTCTAAGAAGTAGACAGTCTGATGTCTAACTTCCTTGCCTCAAAGCAACACTTTTAAGTGTCGGCATGCACTGTCTTATACCAAGCAGGTGGTTTATGTTTTGTAACTCTAGCAGAAAGAAGGTAATGACACTGTTAACTTGTTTGTTAATGTTATACCACAGAACTTCATGCTCTTGATCAACAAAGTTGTCACGGTAGTTAAGATTAAGAAGTGGCAGAGAATGTAACTGGGCTATACTTCAATATTGGAAAACCACATTTTACTTTCTTAATTCTAAATCAGAAGGGTACAAACTGCAGAAATACTAAAGTTATAAAAACATGAACATAGAATGTTGGCAGGGAAGCAGTTTAGCAACATGACTGAACCATTAATACATATCAGAAAGCTGATATTTCCTAGCTTTTTTTTCCTACAGAAGACACAGAAGCAATAACCAATCCAGTAATCATGAGCACTCCTAGTACCAAGACTGAGGTTCTGAAATACTGCTTTCCATAAGTTTATTCAGTATATTAGTTGTATCGAAGTAGAATGTTATCATGGCAAGTGCTGACACTTAAGAAAATGTTGGAAGGGTACTGTGTTTCTCTTTAGAGCTATCTGAACTGGATTTTTACATCTACAGTGAAAACTTTATATCTACATCATTTGTTGAAGTCTTAACCCCCAGTACCTCATAATGTAACTGTATTTGGAGATAAGGTCTTTACAGAGGTGATTACATTAAAATGAGGACTTTTAGGTGATCCCTAATCTGGTCTCACTGGTGTCCTTCTAAGAAAAGGAAACTTGGGAAACAGACCACCTCCCCCTGGCTCCCTGCCATGCCAAGGTTGTATGTGCACACAGAGGAAAGGCCATGTGAGGATATTAGCAAGAGGGTATCTATTTGCAAGTCAATGGAGGAGGCCGCAGAAGAAACTGGACCTGCCAACATCTTGATCTTGGACTTGCAGCTTCTAGAACTGTGAGGAAATAAATTTCCGTTGCTTAAGCCACCCTGTCTGTGGCATTTTGTTACATTAATAGCAACCCCAAAAGGAACAAACTTGGAAGGGGAGCCCCCTGCTGAGGCTGGGTTTCAGACCTCATTGTAGACATTATGACTGTGGCCTATTGGATGTCAGAGAAGTTTGCTGAATTCTCCAGGCCAGAGTTGGTCCATAGTTTCCAGGGGAGCAGAAAATTTGTCTTCACATTATAGGCAACTTGAGGCTGGCAGGGCTGGAACCTCTCACAGGTTCTGGTGGGCCCAGCCTGGTAGATAGACACATGGCGGGATTCAGGCACTGGGGATATGATCACTGGCTAAGTGATGTGAGTCTTGGAGCCTGCAGTGTCTGTGTTGGGAGGGTCATGGTGATATGTTCACTGGGTCAGATTCGGGCTGGCTGTGAACTCATCAAGGGTCTGTGGTTTGGGGCATGCAGCTGGGGTAGACCACCACCATATGCCCCCTGCATGCACTGCTATGGCAGGAGCATAAAAAGCAAATACAAATACGCTGGAATGAGGAAAGAAAGACCCTTCCTCCTGCTGTGTCCCTATAGTATCCCCTAATGTCAAAGCTTAAAATCATGTTCACTACAAAGGAGGAATTCTTACTTCTAGTGTTCAGCTCTCTTTTTAGAAACAGAAAATAAACAGTGGATTTGGTGCTAAGACGCAATAGATTGATAGTTGTCACATGTATTCTCCCCTGTCCCATAAATTAACACCGTCTTTAAGGCTCTTTGGAAATCATAAAGCAAAAACAAATTTTGCAACAACTTATTTTAGTTTTAATATCATCTGTCCTTAGATAATCTAACAGATTTCTATATTTGAATATTATTAAGTAATCATAGAAGAAAAAATTACTTAAGTGTTAGCTCTGGGGGAAATTCTGAGCACTAACTTAATCATCCGTGGTTAAAATAATCTGTATTACTCGTTGCAATTACTATGTTAGAATATTTCATGGACTGCATTAATGTCAAGCTATGAGAGAGATAAAATCATTAGGGTTGTTAATAGATGGCAGGACTCTGACAATCAATTTGCTTTTTTAGACACCTTAAGATATTTAAGTCAGTGTTAAAGCAGCA
The DNA here is from genome assembly GCF_008728515.1 of Papio anubis. Classification (NCBI taxonomy): domain Eukaryota; kingdom Metazoa; phylum Chordata; class Mammalia; order Primates; family Cercopithecidae; genus Papio; species Papio anubis. The sequence continues at coordinate 35,781,766 of NC_044979.1, forward strand.
TTGGTGTTCTAAACTCATTAATTATCCATGCCAATATAGTAAAGTAACTAAAGAGATAATTAATTGGGCAATAACTTCTAGATTCTGGCTCTTATTTCCCAATCAGCACATTTCGTTAGATTTGTTTTTAGTTCTGTGGGTGCAGTAGTAGAAAAAAAATGACATAGGTCAAATTATGATTATTAGCAGTTCTAAACACTTTTATTTCATTGTAGAACTGAGATCATCACAGTACTGATTTATTCATTCAAAAGTGAACACTAATCTTCCACATCCTCAGAGATAAGGAAACATTTAGGGAGTCAACTTTCCTAACTTGAATTTATAATCTTGTAAATTACTTATAAATAGCTTCTAACAATATAAGTCTCATCTATTGTGACTGCCACATTAAGAAAATCCAAAAAACCTCAAGAAATCGGGGCTAGTACTTCTTATTTCTGTTTTCAGAAAAGATAATAAAACAAAGGTTTGCACATTCAGTGCTCTAACATAAGTATTACTAAATATAAAAATCCATACCTCCTACTTAGAAAGTGCTATTTTGTTGGCACATTTAAAAATATTTAAGGCTGGTTCAACATGCGCAAATCAATAAACGTAATCCAGCATATAAACAGAACCAAAGACAAAAACCACATGATTATCTCAATAGATGCAGAAAAGGCCTTTGACAAAATTCAACAGCCCTTCATGCTAAAAACTCTCAATAAATTCGGTATTGATGGAATGTATCTCAAAATAATGAGAGCTATTTATCACAAACCCACAGCTAATATCATACTGAATGGGCAAAAACTGGAAGCATTCCCTTTGAAAACTGGCACAAGACAGGGATGTCCTCTCTCACCACTCCTATTCAACATAGTGTTGGAAGTTCTGGCTAGGGCAGTCAGGCAAGAGAAAGAAAGAAAGGGTATTCAGTTTCAAAAAGAAGTCAAATTGTCCCTGTTTGCAGATGACATGATCATATATTTAGAAAACCCATCGTCTCAGCCCAAAATCTCCTTAAGCTGATAAGGAGCAAAGTCTCAGGATACAAAATCAATGTGCAAAAATCACAAGCATTCTTACACACCAGTAACAACAGACAAACAGAGAGCCAAATCATCAATGAACTCCCATTCACAATAGCTTCAAAGAATAAAATACCTAGGAATCCAACTTACAAAGGGATATAAGGACCTCTTCAAGAGAACCCCACAAACACTGCTCAGTGAAATCAAAGGACACAAACAAATGGAAAAGAACATACCATGCTCATGGATAGGGAAGGAATCCAATATTGTGAAAATGGCCATATTGCCCAAAAGGTAATTTATAGATTCAATGCATCCCATTAAGCTACCAATGACTTTTTTCTGATTGGAAAAAAGCTTCTTTAAAGTTCATATGGAACCAAAAGAGCCCACATTGCCAGAACCGTCTAAGCCAAAGAACAAAGCTGGAGGCATCGTAACACCAGACTTCAAACTGTATTACAAGGCTACCGTAACAAACATGGTACACCAAAACAGAGATATGAATAATGGAACAAATTAGAGCCCTCAAATAATACCTCTACAGCCATCTGATCTTTGACAGACCCTGACCAAAACAAAAGAAATGGGAAAAGGATTCATATTTAATAAATGGAGTGCTGGGAAAAGTGGCTAACCATAAGTACAAAGCTGAAACTGGATCCTTTCCTTACTCATATATGAAAATTAATTCAAGATGGATTAAGAGACTTAAGTGTTAGACCTAAAACCATAAAAATGCTAGAAAGAAAACCTAGGTAATACCATTCAGGACATAGAGGCATGGGCAAAGGGACTTCATGTCCTAAAAACACAAAAAACAACAATGGCAACAAAGACCAAAATTGGCAAATGGGATCCTAAATTAAAAGCTAAAAGAGCTTCATAGCACAGCAAAGAAAGAAACTACCATCAGAGTGAACAGGCAACCACTCTAGAATGGGAGGAAAATTTTTTTGCAATCTACTCTCATCCTGACAAAGGGCTAATATCAGAACCTACAAAGAACTCAATCAAATTTACAAAGCCCATCAAAAGTGGAGCCAAGGATGAACGAACACTTCTCAAAGGACATTCATACAGCCAACAGACACATGAAAAGTATCATCATCACTCACCATCAGGGTAATGCAAATCAAAGCCACAATTGAGATACCATCTCATACCAGTTAAATGGCAATCATTAAAAGTCAGGAAGCAACGGGTGCTGGCGAGGATGTGAAATAGGAACACTTTACTGTTGGTGGGACTGTAAACTAGTTCAACCATTGTGCAGAGAAACAGTGTGGCGATTCCTCAAGGATCTAAGAACTAGAAATACCATTTGACCCAGCCATCCCGTTACTGAGGGATATACCAAGAGTTATAAATCATGCTGCTATAAAGACATGCACCACATTATGTTCATTCGCGTACCTATTCATAAAGACTTTGAATAACCCAAATGTCCATCAGTGACAGACCTGGTTGAAATGTGGCACATATACACCATGGAATACTAATACAGCCATAAAAAGGATGAGTTCATGTCGCTTTGTAGGGACATGGATGCAGATGGAAACCATCATTCTCAGCAAACTATCTCAAGAACAGAAAACCAAATACCTCGTATTTCTCACTCACTTAGGTGGGAACGAACAATGAGATCCTTGGACACAGGAAGGGAACATCACACACCAAGTCAGTATTGGGGAGCAGGGAGTGGGGAGAGTAGCATTAGGAGATACCTAATGTAAATGACAGAGTTAATAGGTGCAGCACACCAACATGGCACATGTATACATATGTAACAAACCTGCCGCGTTGAACATGTATAGAACTTATAATAATAAGAAAAATTTAAAACATCTGTGAAGAGCTAATATTATAGGTGTGTGCCTCATTTTGCTGCCCTATCCAAATGTAAACATTAACAGGGCTGTAGCAAATTAAAGGTATCCATGTGCATTTTTTTCTTCCTTTTGGGAGAGAAGTCTCTCTTGTGAGTTTTAGGGCACATATTTCCTGGTATCTAACTGGTGACTTTGTGTATACTACCAGCATTGGCCTTTCACCAGCCTCTGACATTCAGAGACCTTCTGCTGTGGCTTCTCCTGATACCTGGTTGCTTGAGTCATAATCAGGAATGGTGATTATGTGACATGTCTGAATAAAAGAGATGGTAATTTTGGAAGGACCACAACTTAGGTTGTAAGCTGATAAGTATAGAGAGTTTTGATCTTTGGTTCCACTGTTAAAATTACTAAACATTACTCATCTGGACCTAAACTATCTAAAATATAAAGGAAGTCAACAATAAAAGTAATTGAAGGCTGGGTGCAATGGCTCACGCCTGTAATCCCAGCACTTTGGGAGGCTGAGGCAGGGGGATCATGAGGTCAGGAGATCGAGACCATCCTGGCCAACATGCTGAAAACCCGTCTCTACTAAAAATTCAAAAATTAGCTGGGCATGGTGGCAAGTGCCTATAGTCCCAGCTACTCAGGAGGCTAAGTCAGGAGAATCACTTGAACCCGGGAAGCAGAGGTTGCAATGAGCTGAGATAGTGCCATTGCACTCCAGCCTGGCAGCAGAGCAAGACTCCATCTCAATAATAATAATAATAACAATAATTGAAAATGCTTTCAGCATTTATCAGGGTACTTTGCTGGGGGTTAGCTATGGGGTTACAAAGAGGATTCATGTGGCTCTTGTTCTTAAGAAACTTGTAGTTAATAAAGGAAGACCAGATACATACACAATTATTATTAAATAACATATCTCTAAACGAGTATAACAGAGTTCTCTCACCGAAGTACACAAGCTTGTGATAAATAAGAATTCTATTTACCAATCCCCAGAGCTTATTAATCGTTCTATGTACAATTTTAGTAAGCCTATTTAATTTTTAAGTATATGGTATTAGAAATAGCAAACAAATGAGGATAAAATTTCTATAGGCAGCATAGTGAATTAGCATGAAAAATGACAGTTGACTTCAAGGCAAGACCTAGGAAATCTTACAAAGCATGTAAGAATTTGAAAAGGATGGCAATCTAGCATCATGTGATACAGAACACTGACCCTTTATATGATACATTAAGGTCACAGAGTGTCTCTATATCACAATATTGGTAATAATTGCCATTCACAAGATAATTCCGCAGTTTAAGAAAGGCTTAAATTTTGCATCTTTTCCTTACACTACACACTCTAGTTCTACCAACATTCTTGGCATTTCCTTAAAATGTCATTTAAGAAATATTCTATTAAAAACAATAAATCAAATGAGCTTCTGCCTTTAAACCAAACTGTCAATTATTCTAAAATCATCAGCCATTCATTTGTATAGGATGTTAGAGAGCAGATGTTTAATTATATTGAGCATTTTCCTGAAAGAAAAAAAAACCTAAATACACAGGTTATACCTGTGGTTGGAAAAATGCAACGTGCTAGTCCTCAGCAGTTATAGTTATTTGAAGTCATGACTGATAGCTAATGCCTTGTCTTGGCTTATGAGAAGTTGGTTAAAAATAAATTCATTAGTTTTCCTTATGGAGAAATACTGATTCTGCTAATGCTCTGGCACTGATCTTGAGGGAAAAGGAAACTATGTGGGCTAGGATCAGCATCCCTCACTTGACTTTCTGGAACAAACTAGAGTGCAGGTCAGTCAGGAACCAGCGATATGAGAGCAGTGTAGTAGCTGGGAATGAGTGACCACAGTGAACTGGCCAAAGTAGAGCTGTCCCTTAAGCAAAAGCTTCAGAGTGTGCTTTGTGGTGTTTTTTTTTTTTCCAGTCAAGGCTGATTTTATAAAGACAGGATAAGTAGGAGGTCAAAACTAGGGATCCTAAGTACAGGAATTCTCACTTTATTAACTAACCTATCCCCTAGAGAAATTTGAATCTAAGATGTGTATTAGGAAAACCAGGACTTAACAGGACTTAAATGTAATCACTTTGGTTATTAAAAAAATGTTTTGATAGCTGTCTGCATTTGACTCGTATAATGCTTAGTTGCAAAGTACTTGTTTTCTTCATTAAATTTTTAAAACAAATTGAGTGGATATCTGATTTCTCAAATGTTTTTGGTTGAAGAGACCAATGATCGGAGGCATGAGCTGCCAAGCCACAAGCTCACCATCTAGTGGTGAAAGTTTCCTGTGATTTATGGCTTATGTCACATTTTCATATGTGATTCTGATAGAAAACACCATAGAAAATGGCAAGCTCTATGTCACAGAGGCAGCAATGTAGCATTCTTTCAGACTCCAAAATGAGATTCCATCACAGAACATTCTCTCTTCTGTTCTTCCTCTTACAGCAGCAGGGTGAGAATTTTGGGAGGTTTTGTTCTTGTTCCTAACTTCAAAGGGAAAAAATGAGTCTTTCTGAATTGTGATTTCCCTTCACAGAACAAATACTGGCAATATTTCCCTTTTTTCACCTAAGATTTTGCATTTTTTAAAGCAGCAGGACAGGGATTAAGTGGGTTTCTGTGAACAGCACTGAGTATATTTCCAGTGTGGCTTGTTGAGTTCAAGGGTATAATTTTGAATGCTTTTTTTCTGAGTTTATATATGTTATGACAAAGGTAATAAGGGAGTTGGAGGAAGTGAAGAGGCCTATTTTCTTAAAACACATACCTATGCATACAATAACAACAAACCTATGTTGAGTTTTTCTTCCTTTAAATATAATTCATTTTTTTAGAAAATGTGAAAATAAAACATTAAACACAAATAGAGAAAGTCACATAAAATATATGAGTAGAGGTAATTGTTGTATTATGTGCATCCATATATGTCTTTTGTGCATATAAATTTGATTACAAAAATGGAATTGTGCTCTACAGCTTTAATACCTGTCCCTAATTATTCTTCAGCAACATCATTTTAATTGCTGTATATTAGTCCATTGCATTTATATGTAATTCTTTGGCCCCGTAGACTTTTAGATTGTTGATATTGGTGAAAGTAGACACGTACTTTAAAAATTTTAAGAACAAGCTCATGTGTCAGGCATTATGATACCAGGTATCTGGAAATGACAAGAGAGACATGCTTTCTGAGTTCTTGGAACATAGTTCTGATGGGAGTGCTAGAGGATAAGCATTGTTTGGTTGTTTAGAGGATAAACATCTTGTAGATGAGATGGTCATGGTTTGAGATGTATGACTGGATAGATCACACCTGGGGTGTATATGGGTCTGTATGTGCTGGCCTACCTTAAATAAAGAAGTCCAATAAGGGATTTTTGAGGGCTGAGATCCAATGAGTGAGACCGTCCAGAGATTACCGAAGAGTGGAGGTACACAGCATGTGACGCAGAGGGAACAGGAAGTACATTAGGCAAGCCCTGAGGCAGGAAACGGCACAGCTTGTTCTAAGAAGGGGAAAAATTGTAGGATCTCTGGTATTGCTTTTTTCCTCATTGAAAATGAATTGTAAATGCATGTCAGTTTTTAAGAACTGAGCTTTTTTGGGTGCATTTGTAGGGTAATCAGGGATATTTCACAAATTTACAGTATAGAGTCCTCCAAAATAGAAATATGAAAATTCTTACTTATTTGAGTTTTTTTATGTCCTTCAATAATTTGCTTTTATAAATAGATTTTGTACATGCTGTGACACTATTTAGACATCGTATAGCTTTTCTATTAGAGATTTTTGAGTAATACTTTTTAATTATTTGAATGTTGATTTTCTATTTGAATATTTACCAGAGTCTTATCAATTCTAATAGTTTTTAAAAAAATGATTCTCACCTGTGCAGAGTGGCTCACACCTGTAATCAATCCCAGCGCTTTGGGAGGCCGAGGTGGTTGGATTGCTAGAGATTGGGCTATAGAGCAAGACCGTGTCTCAAAAAAAAAAAAAACCAAAAAAATTCTTTTGGCTTTTTCATGTAGTTATATAATTTTTTCAGGAAAGACAATTTTTACATTTTTTTCTTTCCTGCGTCTGCTTCTTTTTGGTTAACATTTTCTTTTCTCATTGCATTTACTGAAAGTTCCATTATGTAACTTTGTAGTAGCAATAATAGGTCTCTTCGTCTTTTTCCTGATCTAATGGGAACATGTGTAATATTTCTTCACTGTTACATGTGGCAATTTGTGCTACATATTTTTAATACCCTTTATTAAATGAAAGACCTTGAATACTGTTCCTTGCTTGCTAATACATTTTGTTAGCAAAGTGATGAATTACTTAAATCAAAATCTTTCAAGCACTTATTGATATGATCACATGGGTTTTGTCCTTTAATCTGTTAATGTAACAGATTTCTTTAGGTTTTTTTTTAAATACATATTGGATCACTTAAGCATATTTGGTATAAACATTAGTAGGTTTAGGATTTTTGCCGCATTTCTTATAATGTACATTGGCCTTTGGTGCTGTCTTTGTCTGGTTTTGGTTAGTGAATTATGTTAATTTTACAGTTGAATATTGTTTTGGTCTCTATCTCTCTCTATATATACATATTTTTGAATACTGGTTTGGCTTATAGCATTTCTAGTTTTTGTTGTTGTTGTTGTTTGCTTGCTTTTTGTTTTTTGAGTTGGAGTCTTGCTCTGTCACCTAGGCTGGAGTGCAGTGGCTCAATCTCAGCTCACTGCAAGCTCTGCCTCCCGGGTTCATGCCATTCTCCTGCCTCAGCCTCCTGAGTAGCTGGGACTACAGTAGCCTGTAGGCACTCACCACCACGCCTGGCTAATTTTTTGTACATTTAGTAGAGACACAGTTTCTCCGTATTACCCAGTATGGTCTTGATCTCCTGACCTCGTGATCTGCCCGCCTCGGCCTCCCAAAGTGCTGGGATTACAGGTGTGAGCCACTGCACCCGGCCGCATTTCTAGTTTTAAATGTAGTGCTTTCTTTGCCCACTTTTTATGTGCAATTTTCATTTTAATTTTCTCTTTAGCCCAAATAGTGTTTTTCTTAATTACCCCAAGGTAATAAGTTCACTTGAATTTTTTTTTTTTTTTTTTTTTTGAGACAGAGTCTCGCTCTGTCACCAAGGCTGGGGTGCAGTGGCGCGATCTTGGCTCACCACCTCTGCTTCCCAGGTTCAAGTGTTTCTCCTGCCTCAGCCTCCCAAGTAACTGGGATTACAGATTTTGTTTGCTCTTTTTCTCCTTTAGTTGTAAATTCTTATTTTACTATACTAGTTGTATGATTGAAGCCTCGTATGTGGTTTTGTTTCCTTCACGATCTAGGACCCTACTATTCAAAATGTAGTTCCCAGTCAATTTGACAGCATTAAAGCAAATTATCAGCCCCCATCCTATATCTACTACTTTAGAACCTCAATTTTAAGAAGGTCCCAGGGTATTCCTATGAATTTTAATGTTTAGAAGTCACTGCTCTGGGACTTGATCAGTTTTTGTAAAGCTTATAGATTACAACAGTGTTTTTATTTTAAAAGCGTATCTGTTTATGAGGTAAAATTTTCTCTCTAATAATGTATTTTGGCAAGCTGTTGTGTTGAACACTCTATGTGCTTTTTATTTTGAGAAATCTGAGAGAGATATTACATTTTCCAGCACAATTCTACATATATCAGAATATTTCTCATAAATTTTATATTGTGAACCAATAAATGTTGAGTAGGAATAAAACTAGTATTATAACCCTGGATGTTTTTGCATGCTATTTTATTGAATCTGTAATATATTACAGGCACTGAACTAGCTACTAGATATTAAAATAATATTTTTTGTGTAAATGCTACTTTTCCACTTGTTAAATACAATTTATGCCATTTAAATGCCATATGCAGTGTTTGCATATGACGTGGTTTTCTACTCAGGATAACCGAGTAGTAGGGATTTCACATCTGTTTTTCTGAGGAGCTGCCAGAGGCAGGCTTTCTACAGTCATATAGCTTGTAAGTGGCCAAGTGAGAGTGTAAATTGACACCCCCTGATTTGAGTTTCAGTGGCCTTTCCTCAATGCTGATAGATGTATTGACTGAAAGAAATATGGATATGAGAACAAACCCTCTATGATAGAAAGTGAACAGTTGAACATTTAAAAACTTTTAATTGCTAGGTGTATTTTGACTAATATGAGTGCCAGTGTTAACATTTTAATCTCCTTGTTCAGACTCCTTTTGACACTTACATAGATTATAATCTTGCATTTGATTCCATTTAAATTGTTTAGGTTAATTGCATATTATATATTCCACATAGCTATACTGGTTTTTTTTTTTAATTATACTTTAAGTTCTAGGGTACATGTGCACAACGTGCAGGTTCGTGACATATGTATACATGTGTCATGTTGGTGTGCTGCAACCATTAACTCGTTATTTACATTAGGTATATTTCCGAATGCTATCCCTGCCCCCCCCCACAATAGGACCCAGTGTGTGATGATCCCCTTCTTGTGTCCAAGTGTTCTCATTGTTCAATTCCCACCTGTGAGTGAGAACATGTGGTATTTGGTTTTCTGTTCTTGCGATAGTTTGCTGAGAATGATGGTTTCCAGCTGCAGCCATGTCCCTTCAAAGGACATGAACTCATCCTTTTTTATGGCTGCATAGTATTCCATGGTGTATATATGCCACATGATCTTAATCCAGTCTGTCACTGATGGGTATGTGGATTGATTCCAAGTCTTTGCTATTGTGAATAGTGCCGCAATGAACATACGTGTGCATGTGTCTTTATAGCAGCATGACTTATAATCCTTTGGGTATATTCCCAGTAATGGAATGGCTGGGTCAAATGGTATTTCTAGTTCTAGATCCTTGATGAATCACCACACTGTTTTCCACAATGGTTGAACTAGTTTACAGTCCCACCAACAGTGTAAAAGTGTTCCTATTTCGCCACATCCTCTCCAGCACCTGTTGTTTCCTGAATTTTTAATGATTGCCATTCTAACTGGTGTGAGATGGTATCTCATTGTGGTTTTGATTTGCATTTCTCTGATGGCCAGTGATGATGAGCATTTTTTCATGTGTCTGTTGGCTGTATGAGTGTCTTCTTTCGAGAAGAGTCTGCTCATATCCTTTACCCACTTTTGGATGGGGTTGTTTTTTTTCTTGTAAATTTGATTGAGTTCTTTGTAGGTTCTGGATATTAGCCCTTTGTCAGATGAGTAGATTGCAAAAATTTTCTCCCATTCTTTAGGTTGCCTGTTCACTCCGATGGTGGTTTCTTTTGCTGTGCAGAAGCTCCTTAGTTTAATTAGATCCCATTTGTCAATTTTGGCTTTTGTTGCCATTGCTTTTCGTGTTTTAGACATAAGTCCTTGCCCATGCCTATGTCCTGAATGGTATTACCTAGGTTTTCTTCTAGGGTTTTTATGGTTTTACGTCTAACATTTAAGTCTCTAATCCATCTTGAATTAATTTTCATATAAGGAGTAAGGAAAGGATCCAGTTTCAGCTTTGTACTTATGGCTAGCCAATTTTCCCAGCACCATTTATTAAATAGGGAATCCTTTCCCCATTTCTTGTTTTTGTCAGGTTTGTAAAAGATCAGATGGTTGTAAAGGTGTGGTATTATTTCTGAGGGCTCTGTTCTGTTCCATTGGTCTATATCTCTGTTTTGGTACCAGTACCATGCTGTTTTGGTCACTGTAGCCTTGTAGTATAATTTGAAGTCAGGTAGCGTGATGCCTCCAGCTTTGTTCTTTTGGCTTAGGATTGTCTTGGCAATGTGGGCTCCTTTTTGGTTCCATATGAACTTTAAAGCAGTTTTTTCCAATTCTGTGAAAAAAGTCATTGGTAGCTTAATGGGGATGGCATTGAATCTATAAATTACCTTGGGCAGTATGGCCATTTTCACAATATTGATTCTTCCTATCCATGAGCATGGTATATTCTTCCATTTGTTTGTGTCCTCTTTTATTTCACTGAGCAGTGGTTTGTAGTTCTCCTTGAAGAGGTCCTTTACATCCCTTGTAAGTTGGATTCCTAGGTATTTTATTCTCTTTGAAGCGATTGTGAATGGAAGTTCATTGATGATTTGGCTCTCTGTTTGTCTGTTGTTACTGGTGTATAAGAATGCTTGTGATTTTTGCACATTGATTTTTGTATCCTGAGACTTTGCCGAAGTTGCTTATCAGCTTAAGGAGATTTTGGGCTGAGACGATGGGGTTTTCTAAATATATGATCATGTCATCTGCAAACAGGGACAATTTGACTTCTTCTTTTTCTAACTGAATACTCTTTATTTCCTTCTCTTGCCTGACTGCCCTAGCCTGGACTTCCAACACTATGTTGAATATGAGTGGTGAGAGAGGGCATCCTGTCTTATGCCAGTTTTCAAAGGGAATGTTTCCAGTTTTTGCCCATTCAGTATGATATTGGCTGTGGGTTTGTGATAAATAGCTCTTATTATTTTGAGATACGTTCCATTAATACTGAATTTATTGAGAGTTTTTAGCATGAAGGGCTGTTGAATTTTGTCAAAGGCCTTTTCTGCATCTATTGAGATAATCATGTGGTTTTTGTCTTTGGTTCTGTTTATATGCTGGATTACGTTTATTGATTTGCATATGTTGAACCAGCCTTGCATCCCAGGGATGAAGCCCACCTGATCATGGTGAATAAGCTTTTTGATGTGCTGCTGGATTCGGTTTGCCAGTATTTTACTGAGGATTTTTGCATTGATGTTCATCAGGGATAGTGGTCTAAAATTCTCTTTTTTTTTGTTGTGTCTCTGCCAGGCTTTGTTATCAGGATGATGTTGGCCTCATAAAATGAGTTAGGGAGGATTCCCTCTTTTTCTATTGATTGGAATAGTTTCAGAAGGAATGGTACCAGCTCCTTCTTGTACCTCTGGTAGAATTCGACTGTAAATCCATCTGGTCCTGGACTTTTTTTGGTTGGTAGGCTATTAATTATTGCCTCAATTTCAGAGCTTGCTGTTGGTCTATTCAGGAATTCAGCTTCTTTCTGGTTTAGTCTTGGGAGACTGTAAGTGTCCAGGAAATTACCCATTTCTTCCAGGTTTTCTAGTTTATTTGCATAGAGGTGTTTATAGTATTCTCTGATGGTAGTTTGTATTTCTGTGGGGTCGGTGGTGATATCCCCTTTATCATTTTTTATTGCGTCTGTTTGATCCTTCTGTCTTTTCTTCTTTATTAGTCTTGCTAGCGGTCTATCAATTTTGTAGATTTTTTCAAAAAACCAGCTCCTGGATTCATTGATTTTTTGGAGGGATTTTTGTGTCTATATCTCCTTCAGTTCTGCTCTTATCTTAGTTATTCTCTGCCTTCTGCTAGCTTTTGAATTTGTTTGCTCTTGCTTCTCTAGTTCTTTTAATTGTGATGTTTGGGTGTCAATTTTAGATCTTTCCAGCTTTCTCTTGTGGGCATTTAGTACTATAAATTTCCTTGTACACACTGCTTTAAATGTGTCCCAGAGATTCTGGTATGTTGTATCTTTGTTCTCATTGGTTTTAAAGAACATCTTTATTTCTGCCTTCATTATGTACCCAGTAATCATTCAGGAGCAGGTTGTTCAGTTTCCATGTATTTGAGCGGTTTTAATTGAGTTTCTTAGTCCTGAGTTCTAGTTTGATTGCACTGTGGTCTGAGAGACAGTTGGTTATAATTTCTGTTCTTTTACATTTGCTGAGTAGTGCTTTACTTCCAACTATGTGGTTAATTTTGTAATAAGTGCGATGTGGTGCTGAGAAGAATGAATATTCTGTTGATTTGCGGTGGAGAGTTCTGTAGATGTCTATTAGGTCTGCTTGGTGCAGATTTGAGTTCAATTCCTGGATATCCTTGTTAACTTTCTGTCTCGTAGATCTGTCTAATGTTGACAGTGGGGTGTTGAAGTCTCCCATTATTATTGTATGGGAGTCTAAGTGTCTTTGTAAGTCTCTAAGGACTTGCTTTATGAATCTGGGTGCTCCTGTATTGGGTGCATATATATTTAGGATAGTTAGTTCTTCCTGATGAATTGATCCCTTTACCAATATGTAATGGCCTTCTTTGTCTCTTTTGATCTTTGATGGTTTAAATTCTGTTTTATCAGAGACTAAGATTGCAACCCCTGCCTTTTTTTGTTTTCCATTTGCTTCGTAGATCTTCCTCCATCCCTTTATTTTGAGCCTATGTATGTCTCTGCATGTGAGATGGGTCTCCTGAACACAGCAAACTGATGAGTCTTGACTCTTTATCCAATTTGCCAGTCTCTGTCTTTTAATTGGAGCATTTAGTCCATTTACATTTAAGATTAATATTGTTATGTGTGAACTTGATCCTGTCATTATGATGTTAGCTGGTTATTTTGCTCATTAGTTTATGCAGTTTCTTTGTAGCATTGATGGTCTTAAAATTTTGGTATGTTTTTGCAGTGGCTGCTTCCGGTTGTTCCTTTCCATGTTTTTTGCTTCCTTCAGGAGCTCTTGCAAGGCAGGCCTGGTGGTGACAAAATCTCTCAGCATTTGCTTGCCTGTAAAGGATTTTATTTCTCTTCACTTACGAAACTTAGTTTGGCTGGATATGAAATTCTGGGTTTAAAATTCTTTTCTTTCAGAATGTTGCATATTGGCCCCCATTCTCTTCTGGCTTGTAGAGTGTCTGCCAAGAGATCTGCTCTTAGTCTTATGGGCTTCCCTTTGTGGGTAACCCGACCTTTCTCTCTGGCTGCCGTTAACATTTTTCCTTCATTTCAACTTTGGTGAATCTGACAGTTATGTGTCTTAGAGTTGCTCTTCTCGAGGAGTATCTTTGTGGCGTTCTCTGTATTTCCTGAATTTGAATGTTGGCCTGCCTTACTAGATTGGGGAAGTTCTCCTGGATGATATCCTGCAGAGTGTTTTCCAACTTGGTTCCATTTTCCCCGTCACTTTCAGGCACACCAATCAGACATGGATTTGGTCTTTTCACATAATCCCATACTTCTTGGAGAGTTTGTTCATTTCTTTTTACTCTTTTTTCTCTACACTTCTCTTCTTGCTTCATTTCATTCGTTTGATCTTCAATTGCTGATACTCTCTCTTCCAGTTGATCGAGTTGGTTAGTGAAGCTTGTGCATTTGTCATGTAGTTCTCTTGTTATGGTTTTCATCTCTATCAGTTCTTTTAAGGACTTCTCTGCATTGGTTATTCTAGTTATCCATTCATCCATTCTTTTTTCAAGGTTTTTAGTTTCTTTGTGCTGGTATATAGTTCCTCCTTTAGCTCTGAGAAGTTTGATCAACTGAAGCCTTCTTCTCTCAACTTGTCAAAGTCATTCTCCATCCAGCTTTGTTCTGTTGCTGGCGATGAGCTGCATTCCTTTGGAGGGGGAGATGCACTCTGATTTTTTGAATTTCCAGCTTTTCTGCCCTGCTTTTTCCCCATTTTTGTGGTTTTATCTGCCTTTGGTCTTTGATGATGGTGATGTACTGATGGGGTTTTGGTGTGGGTGTCCTTTCTGTTTGTTAGTTTTCCTTCTAACAGTCATGACCCTCAGCTGTAGGTCTGTTGGAGATTGCTTGAGGTCCACTCCAGACCCTGTTTGCCAGGGTATCAGCAGCGGAGGCTGCAGAAGATAGACTATTGCTGAACAGCAAGTGTTGCTGTTTGATTCTTGCTCTGGAAGCTTCGTCTCAGGGGTGTACCCCATTGTGTGAGGTGTGAGGTGTCGGTCTGCACCTAGTGGGGGATGTCTCCCAGTTAGGCTACTCAGGGGTCAGGGACCCACTTGAGCAGGCAGTCTGTCCGTTCTCAGATCTCAACCTCTGTGGTGGGAGATCCACTGCTTTCTTCAAAGCTGTCAGACAGGGGCATTTACCTCTGCCGAGGTTTCTGCTGCTTTTTGTTTAGCTATGCCCTGTCCCCAGAGGAGGAGTCTACAGAGGCAGGCTGGCCTCCTTGAGCTGTGGTGGGCTCCACCCAATTCGAGCTTCCCGGAGACTTTATTTACCTACTTAAGCCTCAGCAATGGCGGGAGCCCCTCCCCCAGCCTCGCTGCCACCTTGCAGTTAGATCTCAGACTGCTGTGCTAGCAATGAGGGAGACTCTGTGGGTGTGGGACCCACTGGGCCAGGTGTGGGATATAATCTCCTGGTGTGCCGTTTGCTAAGACCGTTGGTAAAGAGCAGTATTAGGGTGGGAGTTACCCGATTTTCCAGGTGTTGTGTGTCTCACTTTCCTTTGGCTTGGAAAAGGAATTCCTTTCTCCCTTGTGCTTCCCAGGTGAGGCGATGCCTCGCCCTGCTTCAGCTGTCGCTGTTCGGGCTGCACCCGCTGATGGGCACCAACTCTCTGACACGCCCCAATGAGATGAACCTGAAAATGCAGAAATCACCTGTCTTCTGTGTCGCTCACACTGGGAGCTGGAGACTGGAGCTTTTCCTATTTGGCCATCTTGGGCGTGCCCTAGCTATACTTTAAAAAAAATTTTTTGTAGATGGAGTCTTGCTCTGTCACCCAGGCTGGAGTGCAGTGGCGTGATCTCTGCCCACTGCAAGCTCTGCCTCCCGGATTCACACCATTCTCCCACCTCAGCCTCCTGAGTAGCTGGGACTACAGGCACCTGCCACCACACCTGGCTAATTTTGTTTTTGTATTTTTAGTAGAGATTGGGTTCACTGTTATCAGCCAGGATGGTCTTGATCTGCTGACCTTGTGATCCACCCACCTCGGCGTCCCAAAGTGCTGGGACTACAGGCGTGAGCCACCACGCCTGGCACTACGTAGCTATACTTCTTAAAAATATGCTTCTCTCTTCTCTCAATCTAGGAAGAAAAGAATAATACTGTGTTTGTGTTCTGTTGTTTCTTGCATTAGTCACTACATTTTCAGGTAATTTTATTGCCAAGGTGCAATTGGCCAAATGTGAGAGCTGGTATTTAAAGGAAATGGGAATATTTTTGAATGGTGCAAAGATTATAAACTTTATTTAATATTTGTTTATAAGGCACTTTCTTATTTTTCTTGTGACTGCATGAAAATATGACAGCATTTTTACAATTGGAAGACCATTTATCTAAATGGGAGGCACACCTGAACCAATGATTGCACTTGTCCTCCTTGTCACAGGGATAAGGCTGTCTTTTATCAGGTGAGCATCTAGCTGTCCCACGTAACTGTTTGAATGAGAGCCTTCTACAAAGGGAGATTTCTTCTCCTCCTGATTCTCTGTCTTGCAAAAATCAAGCAGAAGTTGAGGCAAGTGTACATAAGTATTTACTGTGAGCTCAGGAAAACTCAAACATTACTTTCATAGTGTAACTGTTTTATTTTCCTTCTGGAACAAGTTCTTGATGAAGTAGAGTTTATAGTAAAACAGAAGTTTCTCTAGAGTTTCAATATAATTAAGTCTACAAAAAAAATGCTTGGAATGGAGGCAATGGTAGAGTTTCCTACAGTGATTTCAGTAAGGGGCCCTCATTGAGACTTTTGTCAGAAAGATTTCCCTGTAATATTACATATCAAGAGTAAACCAAAAGTAAGCTTTGCAAAACTAACCTTTGGTTGGCTTTGTAGCATTTGGGAAAATATAGGACATCTATATACGTCGATGTAGATGTGGAGGCTATAAACAAATGTCCTCTGGGTAGTCCTGGTTCTGGTTTAAATAGAGAGCTTAATATTTCAGTTACTACTTTACACTTTAGATGGCCTGGTTAGACTGTGGTGAAGTTTATACACTTATTTTGAACATTCATTAGGGAGAGTGGCATTTTACCTGGGTCTAGGGGCTGGGTGAACTGCAATCCTAGGCAAGTACTGATGTTTGGGTCAAGGAGGAGGATGTGTTTAGGGAGAATCACAGCACCTTTTCCTGTCTTGTTTTTTTCCTTTTGATAGAATAAGGAGTTAGGGAAACAAAGGGAAATCTCATTTATAAGAATTGTACTGTGGTGTTAGAATGTTTTATAGAGGTTTTTTTTTTTTTTTTTTTTTTTTTTTTTAAATGCAACAACTGCATTGGAAAACTGTTATTCAGTTTCACATAAAATTGAACTTGCTCTGTGACAAAGCAATTTTACTCCTAGATATATAATATTAAAAAAAAACCTGCACAAAAAATTGACACAAATATTAAATACACATGTATAACCACTCAAAATAATGCAAATGTCTATTAAAGAATGAGTTAATCATATGTTCATATGATGAAATGTTTTTATTTTTTAATTTAACTTTTAAGTTCGGGGGTACATGAGCAGGTTTGTTATATAGGTAACCTTGTGTCATGGAGGTTTGTTGTACAGATTATTTTGTCAAACCAGGTATTATGCCTAATACCTATTAGTTATTTTTCCTTATCCTTTCCCTCCTCCCTGCCTCCACCCTGCAATAAGCCCTGATGTCTGTTGTTCCCCTTTACGTGCTCATCATTCCTCTCTATGTGTCCATGTGTTCTCATCATTTAGCTTCCACTTATAAATGATAACATTGTGGTATTTAATTCCATTCCTGCATTAGTTTGCTAAGGACAATGGCCTCCAGCTCTATCTAATGTCCCAGCAAAGAACATGATCTCGTTATTTTTTATGGCTGCATACTATTCCAGGTGTATATGTACCACATTTTCTCTATCCAGTCCACCATTGATGGACATTTAGTTTGATTCCATATCTTTGTTATTGTGAATAGTGCTGCAGTGAACACACACATGCATGTGTCTCTATAGTAGAATGATTTATATTCCTTTGGATATATACCTGGTAATGGGGTTGCTGGGTAAAATGATAGTTTTGTTCTTAGGTCTTTGAGGAATTGCCACACTGTGTTCTAACAATGGTTGAACCAGTTTGCACTCCCATTAACACTGTATAAGCATTCCTTTTTCTCTGCAACGTCACCATCGTCTGTTATTTGAGTTTTTAGTAATAGCCATTTTGACTAATATAAGATGGTATCTCATTGTAGTTTGATTTGTGTTTCTCTAATGATAGGTGATGTTGAGCTTTTTTTTTCATATGATTGTTAGCCACATGTACATCTTCTTTTGAAAAGTATCTGTTTATGTCCTTTGCTTGCTTTTTAATGGGTTTGTTTTTTTCTTGTAAATTTAAGTTATTTATAGATGCTGGATGTTAGACTTTTGTCAGATGCATAGTTTGCAAAAATTGTCTCCTATTTTGTAGGTTGTCTGTTGACTCTGTTGATAATTTTCTTTGCTGTGCAGAGGCTGTTTAGTTTAGTTAGATCCCATTTGTCAATTTTTGTTTTTGTTGCAATTGCTTTTGGTGTCTTCATCATGAAATCATTACCCATTGCTCTTTCCAGAATGGTATTGCCTAGATTGTCTTCCACTTTTTTTTTTTTTTTTTTTTTTTTTTTTTAAGTTTTGGATTTTACATGTAAGTCTTTTTTCCATCTTGAGTTAATTTTTGTATATGGTATAAGGAAGGGGTCCAGTTTCAGTCTTCTGCATATGGGTAGCCGGTAATACCAGCACGATTTGTTGAATAGGGAATCCTTTCCTCCTTGCTTATTTTGTCAGGTTTGTTGAAGATCTGATAGTTGTAGGCATGCAGCCTTATTTCTGGGCTCTGTATGCTGTTCCATTGGTTTATGTATCTGTTTTTATACCAGCACCATGCTGTTTTGATTACTGTAGCCCTGTAGTATAGTTTGAAGTTGAGTAGTGTGATGCCTCCACCTTTGTTCTTTTTGCTTAAGGTTGCCTTGGCTATTTGGGTTCCATATGAATTTTAGTTCCATATGAATTTTAAAATAGTTTTTTTTTCAAGTTCTTTGAAGAATGTCAATGGAAGTTTAATGGAAGAGCATTGAATCTGTCAATTGCTTTGGGCAGTATGGCCAATTTAACAATATTGAGTCTTACTATACATGAGCATGGAATGTTTTCCTATATGTTTAATCTGTTAGCTTCGAGCAGTTTTGTAGTTCTCCTTGTAGAGATATTTTACCTGCCTGACCAGCTGTATTCCTAGGTAGTTTGTTCTTTTTGTGGCAATTGTGAATGGGATTGTGTTTTTCATTTGGCTCTCAGCTTAGCTATTGTTGGCGTATAGGAATGTTAGTGATTTTTTCTCATTGATTTTGTATCCTGAGACTTTACTGAAGTTGCTTATCAACTTAAGGAGCTTATGGGCTGAGACTATGGGATTTTCTAGATATAGGATCATGTTGTCTGCAAACAAGGATAGTCTGACTTTCTCTCTTCCTATTTGGATGGTCTACATTGCTTTTTCTTGCCTGACAGCCCTGGCCAGGACTTCCCACACCGTGTTGAATAGGACTGGTGAGAGAGGGCATCCTTGTTTTTTGCTGGTTTTCAAGGGGAATGCTTCCAGCTTTTGCCCATTGAGTGTGATGTTGGCTATGGGTATGTCATAGATGGCTCTTATTTTGAGGTATATTTCTTCAATATCTGGTTTATTGAGAGTTTTTAACATGAATAGGTGTTGAATTTTATTGAAAGTCTTTTCTACATAGATTGAGATACTCATGTGACTTTTGTCTTTAGTTCTGTTTGTGATACATCACATTTATTTATTTGTGTATGTTGAAACAACTTTGCATCCCAGGGAAAAAGCTGACTTGATCATGGTGGATAAGCTTTGAAGTGCTGCTGGATTCAGTTTGCTTTTTTTCGTTGGTAGGCTGTTTATTATGGACTCAATTTTAGAGCTCATTATTGGTCTGTTCAGGGGTTCAGATTTTCCTAGTTGAGTCTTGGGAGGGTGTATGTGTCCAGGAATTTATCCATTTCTTTTAGATTTTCTAGTTTATGTGCATGGAAGTGTTAATAATATTCTCTGATGATGGTTTGCATTTCTATGGGGTCAGTGGTAATATCCCCCCCTTGTTGTTTCTGATTGTGTTTATTTGGATTTTCTCTATTCTTCTTTATTAGTCTAGCTAGTGGTCTATTAATTTTTTTTCATAGAATTGGCTCCTGGATTTGTTGATCTTTTGAATTTTTTTAATGTCTCAATCTCCTTCAGTTTAGATGTGATTCTGGTTATTTCTTCTCTTCTGCTAGCTTTGGGATTTGTTTGCTCTTGGTTCTCTAGTTCTTTTAGTTGTGATGTGAGGTTGTTAATTTGAGATCTTTGTAACTTTCTGATGTGGGCATTTAGTGCTACAAATTTCCCTCTTAACCCTGCCTTAGCTGTGTCCCAGAGATTCTGGTATGTTGTATCTTTGTTCTCTAGTTTCAAAGAACTTCTTGATATGTGCCTTAATTTCATTATTTACCCAAATTCATTAAGGAGCAGGTGATTTAATTTCCGTGTAATTGTATGGTTTTGAGTGAATTTCTTAGTCTTGATTTCCAATTTGATTATGCTGTTGTCAGAAAAGGTTTTTTTTTAAATGATTTCAGTTCTTTTGCTTTTGCTGAAGAGTGTTTTACTTCTGATTATATGACTGATTTTAGAGGATGTGCCATGTGGCGATGAGAACAACGTATATTGTGTTGTTTTGGGGTTGAGAGTTCCGTAGATATCTATCAGGTCCCTTTGATCCAGTACTGAGCTCAGGTCCTGAATATCTTTGTTAGTTTTCTGTCTTGATGATCTAATATTGCCAGTGCGGTGTCAAGCTCTCCCACTATTATTGTTTGGGAGTTGAAGTCTGATAGACAAAATAGCCAGTATAGAAAAGAATGTAAACAACTTGATAGAGCTGAAAAACACACTACAAGAATTTTATAATGCAATTACAAATATTAATATCGAGATAGACCAGGTGGAGGAAAGAATCTCAGAGCTTGAAGTCTGGCTTTCTGAAATAAGACAATTACACAAGAGTGCAGAAAAAAATGAGAAGGAAATGAAGAGAACCTCCGAGAAATATGGGATTATATAAACAGACCAAATCTATGACTCATTGGTATCCCCAAAAGAGATAGGGAGAATGGTATCAACTTGGCAAACATATTTTAGGATATCATCCATGAGAACTTCCCCAATCTAGCTAGAGTGGCCAACATTCAGGTTTAGGAAATGAAGCAAGAAGATCATCCACAAGACATGTAATCATCAGATTCTCTAGGTTGAAATGAAAGAAAAAATGTTAATGACAGCTAGAAAGGTCAGGACGCCTACAAAGAGAAGCTCATCAGACTAATAGCGGACCTCTCAGCAGAAACCCTACAAACCAGAAGAGATTGTGGGTCAATATTCAACATTCTTAAGAAAAGAAATTCCAACCTAGATTTTTTTTCAGGCAATGTAAGCCTCATAAATGAAGGGGAAATAAGATCCTTTTCAGAAAGGCAAATGCTGAGGGAATCCATTCACCAGACGTGCCCTTACAAGAGCTCCTGAAGGAAGCACTAAGTCTGGAAGGGAAAGATCATTACCAGCCACTACCTAAACACACTGAAGTACATAGACCAGTGATGCTATGAAGCAACCACATAAACAAGTCTGCAAAATAACCAGCTAACATCATGAGGATAGGATCAAATTCACACATATCAGTACTAACCTTGAATGTAAATGGATTAAATGTCCCAATTAAAAGACATGCCATGTTAAGCTGGATAAAAAAGCAAGACCCACTGATACGCTGTCTTTAAGGGGCCCATCTCACATGCAGTGACACACATAAGCTCAATATAAAAGGATAGAGAAAAATCTACCAAGCAAATGGAAAACAGAAATAAGCAGGGATTGTGATCCTAGTTTCAGACAAAACAGACTTTAAACAACAAAGATTTAAAAATATAAAGAAGGGCCTTACATAATTGTTAAAGGGCTCAATTCAGCATGAAGCTCTCACTATCCTAAATATATATGCACCTGGCACAGCGGCACCCAGATTCATAAAACGAGTTCTTAGAATTTTTCAAGAGACTTAGACTCCCACACAACTGTAAACATTTTTTAAGATACTATAATGAAAATTTGGGGTCTGAGCTTCAAAAAGGGAATTATGTTCAAAACTAGGGGCTGGAGGGATGGACCAAGGAGTTTCAATCAATGGAAATGAAAAATGAAGAGAAAGAACAGTAAAGGAGGGCCTGAATGGTCCTTTTACATATTTGATATAACGAATCAGTGTTTCTTTTAGAAAGGCTTTTAGTGCATATAATGATATGGCTGAAAGGTACAGGATTTTAATTTTTTCATTTGCACTCAGGACTCTTTGAACAAAGATCCAATATGAATGCTTTAATTTGTACAAATATGTAGTTGATGGTGAATTAAATTAGAGTTGCAAAAATCCTATTCAGTATGTGTTGAACTAGAAGTTGCCAGGAGCATAATGCTATTAGGTGAGCAGTTAATCTGGAGAGACCAGATGCTTTGCTGTTAGCTGTTTCTTGGCCTAGGGTGAGCAGTCTACCTTTCTTTGTTTGCTGTATTCATGTTTAACAGTGAATATCTTATAATTAGTTAAATATATTTGCTTTGCTTTATAACGAAAATACACTGTTGGAAAGATCACCAAATCTAATTTACTTGAAATCTATAATGCCATACGGCTAAATAACTTTGTTAGTCTTATAGGTGCATCTCTAAAGTCTGCTGCATTTTTTAAAATAGTGTCTTAGTCTGTTCAAGCTGCAACAACAAGATACCATTACCTGAGTAGCTTATAAATAACAGAACTTTATTTCTAACAGTTTTGGAGGCTGGAAGGTCCAAGGTCAAGGTGCCCAAGATTTCACCTCTCATGAGGCCCTGCTTCCTGGTTTATAAGTGGCTGTTATTTCAGTATAACCTCACACAGCTGAAAGAGGGTGCAGGTCTCTCTAGGGCCTAGGGCCTCCTTTATAAGGGTACTAATCCCATTCATTAGTGCTCCACTCGTGAACTAATCACCTCTTAAGAACCCACCTCCAAATACCATCACTTTGGGGGTTAGGATTTCAACACATGAATTTTGGGGGAGGACATAAACATTCAGACTATAGCAGGGAGTTTAAAATGAAATGTTTTATGGATTAACTTTTCTCAGGATGTTACCAGAATAATTGTGGTCTCCTCTGTTTACCAAAGGGAGCATTTCACAACACATTTTGCTTGGTACAAGGTTATGACTTGATTGGCAATATTGAGTTTGCCTTTGAGGTTCCTTCCATTACTGTATTCATGAGAAAGCAAACGGGGTATCTGGGAATTGGTCTGTTGCTTACAAACTGATTTAGCCATTTAACTTGGTTCCCTTAGGGCATCAAAAATTAATATAAAATGTATTTTCTTTATCAATGATGGTTTTTCAAAATAATTAGATTCCTACAATCAGACTGTTTTTAATGGTTATGTAGATGAGATAATTGAGATAAAATGTATTTATTTGTGATTTAGTCAACCCTTTTTATTAGTAATTTCTGATAAGCCTTTAATTTTGAACCAACATTTTAAATTGTGGTTTATAATTAGATCAAGTTCATTCTTTAAAATTTTAAGCTCACTCAAATTGAAAAACTTCTAAGATAGGCTGTTTTTTGTAAAAATTCTTTTATCCTGTGTTGGCATGGTTAGTGTTATTAAATAGCAATGAATTAAATATGTTGATAAAGTGATTAAATCACAATACACTTGTTGATGGCATCCTATATAGTCTTTCTCCAGATTGCGTTTGAAAAATTGCTGTTAATGGGCAGCTATTCTCAGTTGCTGTGCTGGTATGTTTCAGTATGCTTGACTTTCTTATCCTTTGCTCAGTTCAGGAAAAAAAAGTCAATATTTAGTTTATATTGAGAATCAAAGAAAATGACCCATGGAAGGTTAGAATATTTGAAAGAAAAAACAAGAATAGCAAGGTTTAAGAAGTGTGCATGTGTATCTTTCAACAGAGCTTCATCTCATACCATCTGTGGTTTCCTTAGTATTTCTTTCTGTAGTTTAAAATCTGAACATTAAACAATATTATTTCATACCTAAGAGGGAGAATAATTTATTATATAAGATCGTGATGTCTAAATGAGAACTTCAGCATCTGAATCTCATACATTACAAATAGTTTTATTGTACTTTTCCTCGCCCCGTTGATACAATCTTATACAACTTTATTTTGTTCTGGAAGTCAGCATGGCCCACAACGTTTAAGAACAGACATTCAGACAGCTAGAGGAATTGATGTGCCTGTGCATACTCTATGGGCATACTGCATATTGAAATCTGAGTTAAAAATGATATGTCTGTTTGCTTTCATATTTTGGGTGCTACCATTTCTTCATGTACCTGATCATAATTAATATTCCTACATCCATTAGTGTTGAGACTTGGTGGCTAGGAAAAATTATAATGATAGGCTCTTGGGAGAGCGTGGCTGTACAGAAACTTGGATTTTATGACTGAATTTTCAAGTGGTAGATCAATTAGGCAGAACTAGTCATGCATTGCAGTATCTTTAAGAGCTATCTTGAAACAAATTTTAGACCTGGATGGTGTTCATGAGCTATAATTTGAAGAATGACTGAGGCTATGAGTACTAGATTTAGGCATTTTGAAGAAAAAAACAATTTCATATGGATTAAGTTGGATGTTTTATTCATAAGAGCTGGTTTGATCTTTATATGCCTTGATATTTTTAAGTCCTATAGTTACTGTGTTTTAAATTTATTACTATACAGTCTTTATTTTCAACAATTAAATTGGCCAGGGGTGGGTGGTAGTTAGAAACATTTTCTTGGATTATAAGAACGTTAATAAAGTCCCACTGAAGTAAAACTCATCCACTCAGAAACTTATTCTTTTCTTTTGTTTTTTTTTTTTTTTTTTTTTTTTAGAAAGGGTGTCTGACTCTGCCCCTTCAGCTGGCATGCAGTGGCACAGTCATACCTCATTGCAGCTGTGAATGGGCCCAGGGGATCCTCCTGCCTTAGCCTCCTGAGTAGCTAGGAATACAGGTGCACATCATTGCCCTTGGCTAATTTTTAAAATTTTTATGTAGACGCAGGGACTCCTTTTGTTGCCCAGACTGGTCTCAAACTCCTGGCCTCAAGCAATCCTCCTTGGCCTACCAAATTGCTGGGATTACAGGCATGAGCCATTGTTCCTGGCCTTTTTCTATTTTTAATTCACAATCTTATCTTTGCAAACTGATACAAAGACCTCTGTTTCTCTTTTCAAAGAAACAAACAAACAAAAAAAACTTGCCTAATATTTGTTCGCTTATTCTTATGTGAACATGTAGAATTTATGTTTCTTTCCCTTAGTATTCTGTCTTTATAGTTCGTTTTTCTAAGAAAATGGATGAGGGGTATTTTTATTTCATTTTCTATGGCAAGCTTATTTGTGTCCCTGATCAGCATTGCTCCTATGTTTAAGAAACTAGCTCTTCATCTCAGCATGGCAGATTTTTTCTACACATAGTTTTTACCTTTCTAAATGGTGTGTTATGTTTTGTTTTTGGTTTCTGTAAACAAGTTTTAAAGTTTTATGTAGTCAAATTATTAGCGTTTCCCTTTTGGCATCTGGGATTTATCTGCAAATAACTTTTGAAAGCATTTGTTAAATGTACATATTTATCTGTAGATATTTTTTATCCATAAGTTAATTTCTTAAAGCGTATTGTGGTTATTTTGTTAGTGTGTGTGGGAGGGGGAAAATTTGTATTTGTGTCCTCTAGGTTTGGGAACTAAAGATGTTTTGAGGTTAGAGTGTGATGCTTATAGTGAATGGCTGAGCTTTTTATATTCCGTGACAGATATCCCTTGCAAGACTCTTGCTCTTCTGAATGCTTTTCGAAGCAAGACAAAGTCGTTGAGGGAATTAAATAGCAGCGCTTACTACTAATTACCAGGCCTTTGTGGTAAATGAACCAGTTAAAGGCCAACCCTTCCTTGCAATGTGCCGGCCTTGGGGGAGGTAGGCTAGGAAAGCACTAAACGTTCCTTTCTGATGAGTATAAAAACACTGAACCCTGAATAGACTATTCTGGGCTGCTGTAGTTGGCATTCTGCACCTCCCTAGTTTGCATGATTTTCTGATAAATGAAATCTACTCTTCTGCTGACATTCCCTTCACCTTTTCATGCTCCTGCCTCCCAGGGGTAATCAGTGCAGCCAAGCTAAGGACCAAGAAAAACCATTACCATTTCCTCTGCCACCCATCACTGAGGACATGAGGACTCTGAGCATCTTAAATTCTGGGACCAAGAGTTACAGAGGGCAAGTACTGCTTCCTCCTGTGGTCAGCATCCAATAAGAGCCAAGGTGTTCTAAGTGTTGAAATCAAGGGTTAGTAAAAGGGAAATGATGAACTGTTTTCATTGCTGAAGCAGGCCTTTCCTCAATGCTGATGACTAGTTGGGGACTTAAGCCCCGAGGAGGACAAGTTCACTTAGGCCCAAATGAACACAAGGAACAAAGTGGAGCTCTGTGACCTCTGGGAGACCAGTTTTATTGTATAAAGCTTTGCTTGAATCTAAACTCAATCATGGAAAGGTGGATACTAAGATTTAATTCTTGGCATAGTGCAATCAGCCTAAAACCATCAGGTTCAAAGCTATAGTCCAACAAAGGCAGAATTGTTGACTTCTGGCAATGAGGTAGACTCTACACCAGAGAAACCACTTATAAAGCTGCTCACTAATCAAAAGAAAAGAGTCATAGGATTTTTGAGAAGGGTAGAGTTTAATTGAAATATAAATGAAGCAATTTTTGGTAAGTTTAAGGCAAAGCAGGGCTTGCGTGTCAATGGGTCACACAATTTGTGTCAATATCACTGCAGTGTGGACCAGGGTCCTGTTTCCTTTCAAACTACAAAGTTAAGAGTGATGTGAAATGCCATGTCCAGAACCCCCTTTTCTAAAGCTCTAGGTCATACACTGAGGCCATTTCTTTGTATCAAAGTAACTTAGATCCTCCAGACAAAAATGAAATGCTTCATTCTGAGTACTATAATTTCAAATAGCAGAGTTTCTGATAGTCTATGATTTTAGAGCACAAAGTTTCTCAGTGAGTCAGAAAACTACTAGTAGACACTCAAAGAAAGGGGTTGTTATGACACTTTATAGTAGCAGAATGTCCTTGAGAAAAGTATTGTTTCCTATTAACCCTGAAGCTGGCTCTGTTTCTGTTATTCTCCAGCCTGATGAATGGCTGGTCAGATTTTTACGTTCTTTGTCTGAGTCAACTTCTACTTTCTCAGTCTCCCATAGTGTGCTCTTATTCTCACAGTGGGGATGTTTATTGTCAGCTAGTGTTTGAGTTCTGTTTGTCAGGCTCTTCCTTTCCTCTCTCTAGTTGGACCATGTAATACTGCCTAAAAACCTTTCCAGTTTTTTAAGCTGGTGGCAGGACCTTGGGAGATATTTAATGAGGATGAGGAATCAGATGTTTGGTAATACTTTGGTTCACTTCCTGAGTGTGGTGGACTTCTGTGAGTAAAGAAAGGTGTTCCTGAAGGCTACTCTAACAGCTAATACCAAGTATTTTGGAATTCAGTTACTCTGTTACGTCTGAATTCTCCCTTGTCCCTGCCCCACACTCAGAATTGGGAGCCTACAATGTGCTTTGCATTGCACTAGGCACTTAGATTAATTACTAAGGTGAATACAATGTGGTTTTCATCTTCCAGGAACCAACTGTCTTTTGGGGGAGATGGATATGGAAGCTAATCATTGCAGTGTACTGTAGTATGAGAATAAAGGTAAATAAACTCTGTTGGCTAACTGCCCATTCCTAACTTCCCTTTGAAGTTGAATAATTCTTCAGTCATCTGGAATTTGGGCTTTGCAGTGAAATATGTCTGGACTTGAAGAGAAAGATTCTGGAGAGCATCATCCAGAAAGTTTTCTAATTAATGACAAGTAACTAGCTAGTAGATCTATGGTTTTAGTGGTCCCTTCTGAATTCTCCAAGGAAATACATATATATGCACAAGTTCATGATACATTTACATTGCTGTTAAATGACATAAAACACAAGTGATAAAACTTTCAGCTTTTTCTTGGGGTTGGGGGGGTATAGAGGCACTTTATAAAACCCTCATGAGATTGAGGTGTGCAGGGTGTTTAGATATCTAGGCTCAAAACACTCAGCTGATATGCACATTAGCTGTTCCTCATTGCTTAAAGTTTGTATTCCTTCTGGAGTGGCTTCTCTAGATAATATTTAAATAAAAGGGTTGAAAACAGTGGTTTCACAACAGTCCTGCATACTGTTACAGGATTCGTTTCTTAAATGTTGAGCAAGGCCTACTACCTGCCTGGCATTTTCTATCACTGAGGATGTAGCTGTGAGAAATGCTACATCCATGACCTGTTCTCATGGAACCTGGTTTCTAGTGTGAAGATGCTTAGGGCTGGGAGGATGGGGTTACAAGCAGGTTCAGTTACACACTCATCTTTTTTTTCCAGTGTGAGCGTTTAGTTAAGCTCTCTTTTTTTTTTTTTTTTTTTGAGACGGAGTCTTGCTCTGTCGCCCGGGCTGGAGTGCAGTGGCCGGATCTCAGCTCACTGCAAGCTCCGCCTCCCAGGTTTACGCCATTCTGCCTCAGCCTCCTGAGTAGCTGGGACTACAGGCGCCTGCCACCTTTCCCGGCTAGTTTTTTGTATTTTTTAGTAGAGACGGGGTTTCACCGCTCTAGCCAGGATGGTCTCGATCTGCTGACCTCGTGATCCGCCCGTCTCGGCCTCCCAAAGTGCTGGGATTACAGGCTTGAGCCTAAGCTCTCTTTTGAACAAAGCATGACCGAGTAAGTCTGAAAACCACTCTTGTAGAAAAAAAGAATGGGGATATGGTGATGCTTTATTGTCCTTGACTCAGTTCTCACATAATGGAGATGGCTCTGAATGTAGTAGTTGTAATCCTGTCTTAAACACGAAACTCGTAACAGTAGTAAAAACATTTACATCTCAGAATTGAAAGTCTAAATTATCCACAAAAGTTGTGCCATATATTTATGTCACCAATGGGTACAACACACTGAGTGTTAAATTCATAATATCAAAGTTATTGATAAATTCTTACAGGTCATATTTCCTAACATTGACCAATGGTAGAAGAGAAAGAAGGATGTCACTCCCTATTCACCCTCCTCCAGCTGAACATCTATAATTTATAAATGTACTGCTTATGTATTTGTTTATATCTGTAAATCATTCTGACTTTGCTCCAGACATTTTATCTGATCAGTCCTTTATCCCAGTCTCTTGACTGTGCTTAATTCTGCCTCCTCTCCTTTAAATCTTGCTATTTACATTCTAATGCTCATTATAAGGAGAACAACCATTCTTCCTGGCTTCTTACCCATCTTCCCGATGACGCTAATTTGCCATTTATATGAACATTTCATTTACGTGAAATTGTATTTAGATGTTTACTATAAAGACCGGAAATAAGAAAAGTCCATATTATCCCTTCTAGAAGTTATAGTTTGAAGATCTGAATGTGGTTTATTTCTTCTTCTAGAACCACATTACCTGCATCTTCTGAGCCAGAAGACCTATAGGCAACTGATCTCAGGGAACCCTTGTGTTGTGTGGGCTTTGGGGAAAGGAAATGGTGTGTGGGGGTTGAGGTGGGAGGGCTTTCTCTAAATGGTCTAGGCCCTAGTGAGAGAATAGTGTTTGAACCTCAGGATAAAGAGGTCCAGAGAGGTAGATTCTAGAGCCTCATCTTCAAAGATCAGAAGATTCCTGGGGGTAGGGATATGAGAGTCTTCGTAACCCCCACAAAACCCACGAAAGGAACTCAGTGGGTAGATAGGATTATCCATGCCCTTGAGCCCAAGAGGAGGGCACGGAGACCGGAGAGCAAAAATACTTTCCCCTGCTATTTCTGAAGGGGAAATAGCTTCTTGTTTTTACACATCTCACACAAGTAAGATTCAGACCCTTTAGGGCTCTAGTTCAAAATTCACCTGGGGTATTTACATAAGTACTAATGCCTGGGTACCTCCAGAGACTCTTATCAAACTGGTTCTGGGCATTATCAGTTAAAAATGAAATAAACCACAAAACAACTCCCCAAGTGATTCTAATGTGAAGCCAAATTAGGGAACCAACAATCAGACTTTAGCCCCGACAAAATGACAGTCTACATAGGAAGTCCTGCAGGCAAAGAGAGAAATACCAGGCAGTCAGAACAAGTGTGATGTGAAGTAGCAATGTTGGAGGAGACATGTTAACATTTGAAAGAGTTAAAAATAAAAGTATCATACCTAGGGAGTTTCAACTGTAGCACCTACGAAATTTTAAACGTGATTCCTAATTAAGTAACACAAGGGAAAAAGGGTGGCTGCTGAGACCTGATTTACTGTTCTGGTTGATCAAATGTAAAACACATCTGAAATCCCAGAGCATAAATATGAAAATATGATTGAAAGTTGGAAATCTTGAGGGGAAAAATAAGAGTCTTGGAGATTTGATTCCAGGGACCTGAAATGAAAATAATTGGAGTTCAACAAGGTGAAAAAGGATCACAAATAAGAAACAGGAAAGGTAATAATTATATAACAGACAATATTCTTGACCTGAGCTAAAGAAAGATTTTGGCCTGCAAAATAAAAAGGCTTAGTAAGGTCTAGACTCACCTGATAAGAAAAGACCCATGTCCAGACACATTCTGATAAAATTCTCAAATTCTTTAATGATATATACAGATGGCTCCAGGAAAAAAAGAATTAAGTTACCTTAAGAAAAGGATGAAGTGTGGGAACCAACCTGGCACTGCTTTTCTCATCTGCAAGTTAGGAAGATGGGGCACCCACACACTACTGAGAGAAATAGACCACAATCCAAGAATCTTACTTTCAACTTATATCATTTTCCTGCCTAGGTTAAGAAAAGGACTTTAGAGGTATGTAATCATTCAGAGAGTATCACCCACATATTGTATCCAAGAGTAGATGTTAAACAGTAAATGAACCAGAACAGAGACTTCAAGGTGGGAAAACATGAAGAGGAAATAAGCACAGTAAATCTTAACACATGAGTGCATACATATTTAGAAATTAACTGGATGGAGATAGCTGTTTTGGGATTTGTAATTTAAATGCAAAATAAGGATATATTAAACTTCCTCAGAAAAATCTAAAAGTAAACAGTACCCAATGACCTAAAAGTTGAGAATGGTACATAGAGAAGTAGAAACATTCTAAAAAGATCTTAGGGAGGAGGATGAGATAGTGAAAATAAAAAATATCAAAAAAAACCCTGAGCTTATTAGGGGATATAAGATGATAAATAGTGGGTCATGGTGGGAAAAATAATTTTAATGGAAGTTATAATCTTATTTTCAAAGAATAGAGTCATACCATCTAATTTTAAGAATGAAATAGACGTGACTACTAATGGAATGAAAGAGTACACGAAATTTTCAATTTAGTGAGGGAAAATGTTCAGGTTCAATCAGTCTAGTGGGAAAAATATTAAAGATAGTTATAGTAATAGCCACAAGCCCTCTTGGAAGGCCTGAGAGTTTGCATAACTTCAGTAATAGATATGGTTGAAGGCAACCTAATCCTTACCTTGAGTAAATAGCTTAAAGTGGGTACAAAGGAAGGCAGAGTAGTTTACCTAGCTATCTTATTTACTCATGTGGTCTTAAGACTACCTTTGATGTACCCCAGGTGCTGCCTAAGTGGTTTTTACTGGGAAAGTCCACAATGTCAATTATCCTCTAATGGTGTTGACTCAAGCCTTTGTTGATTATTATTACTGAATAAATGTGAGTCTCACTAGCTGATCGGGGCCTTGGTGGCAACTGTTTACAGCACTCAGCAGGGAGTCTGTAAGCAGCGTGAACACCCCCAACTGGACTGGCAAAGCAGAATATCTGTGTATCAGTGTCTGTTATTCAACCCTCACCGGGTCAGGGGTCTGCAAGGGACAGACCCCCCACAGCTGGTGCCCCTGTGAGAGGAGCGCTAGCTGCCACAGTTGGTGCCTCATGTGAGGAACGCTTCTGCAGGAAAAATAGCAACTTGATCAGCCCCTCAAACATAAGGAATAGGAACAAGAAACAATATAAAATGACTAATAAACACAAAGTAAGATGGAAGGAATAAAATCAACCACAATAGTTATTATATTAAATACAAACAGATTGAAAAACAAAATTACAAGCCAGATATCAGACTGGGTTACAAAAGTAAACCTATCTATATGCTGTTTATTGTTTTCTCATTAGTGAGTTTATAAGAACGTTTGAAATACAGAAATGCATATAAATAATACTGGGAAATACAAAATGAGTCATTCATTTTTGGTCAATGCAAAATGACCAAAAATAGAGTCAATATAAGAAAAGGAGAAATAGTGTAAAAAGGAATACTGAGTAGAAATAAAAGGCAAATTTACTTTAAAAATGAGTTTAAAAACATGGATGTACCAAACAACATATCAGCTAAAATATTAAAAAAAAAAATAAAATGTGACTGAAACAGAAAATCCATGTATCAGTACATTTGGTTCAGATGACCAAATACTTTCTTAGTATCTACTGATGTGCTATAATTTCATCTATCATTTCCAATGAAGACTAAGCAAAGAAGGAAATTAAAAATCAATTTTTTTTTTTTTTGAGACAGGGTCTCACTCTGTCACCCAGGGTGGAATGCAGTCGCATGAACATGCCTCACTGCAGCCTCAATATCCCTGGTTCAAAGATTCTCCCACCTTAGCATGCTGACTAGCTGGAACCACAGACATGCATCATCACACCCTGCTAATTTTTGTTGTTGTTGTTGTAGAGACGGGGTTTCACCATGTTGCCCAGGATTGAAAGCCAATCTTTAACATTTAGAATAAAGATTTGCTACTGATGTTGTTTTAGTAATGAGCAAGATACTGAACTACATTGTTATTTAACAATTCTATGAAGATTTTAGCAAATGGATTAGCAAAATAACCACGAAGACATGGCATCCTCTCTTATTAATGTGGTATTTTGTCCCTGAAAACCCCAAGGAGTCTAATTTTTTTAAAAAAGTAGAATTAGGGGAATTTGCTAAGGTTGCTAGATATAAGGTAAATACACAATATCAATAGCTTTTCTTCTCACACTAAGCATTTAGAAATGAAAATGTAAATAATTATTTAGAATAATATGATACAACTGTAAGATAGTGAGAAATTCAGCAAGATAAGCATAAGACCTATGTGATGAAAACTAAAATTTTTCTGTCATAAAATCTGAACAAATGGATTGACATTTCTTGTCCTTAGATGAAAGATTCAGTAGTGTGTAAATGTCAAGACACCCAAAATAAATAGACAGATTTAAAGCCTTTTTATTTCATATTTCACCATGGTTATTTCTGAAATAGGATGGAAAAATTATAAAGGTTATGTGGAAGATTAAATGCCTAAGAAAGAAAATTTACTGAGGGATAAAATTGGTTACTCAAATCAGATTTTCTAAATAAAACAGTATAAATTCATTACAATCAATACAATATTAAAAATAAGTAGGTCAGTGAAATAAAATTTAGAAATACTTATATATAATAGAACTGAACACGATGGTGATAATTGATTAGGAAAAGGACAGATAAAGGATAAATTATTTATAAGTGTTGCATATTTGAATCTCTAAAATTATGAGTATGGAACAAAATATTCAAAGTTGTATCATCAGTTGTTAGCAGTTGAAGGAAATAAATGTGAATTCTGTTATGTATTACAATACAGTGAAGTACAAATGGGATAAGACAAATTAAAAAATAAAACAGAATCCTGGATTTAGGGGCTAGTAGAAACACAAACTATAAAAGAGAAAATATTTGAGTTTGTCAAATAAGTCTTTTGAATGGCAGAAGAGACTATAAACAAGGTCAATAGGCTAAGACAATAATAACCCCCTTGTATACGTAATGTAGATGGCAAAGTATAGCAATTGCATGGAAAATCCTCTTATAATAAGGAAAAGATGTTTTAATAGGATAATGGGTAAAAACCAAAAATAGTTCAAAGGACAACAAATCGAAATGATCAACAAGTTTGTGAAAATATTCAAATTAAAGTAACAACAAAGGTTACTTTCTTTCCATCAGATTAATAATATTTTGTCATGAGTGTGGTAAGAGGCATTCTTATACATGATTTTCTACAAAGTGATTTGTCAAAATCTATTGAAATTAAATGCCTCTATACTTTGACTCAGCATTCCCACATATGAAACTTAATCTCATAGAATAAAAGCAGCCTTAAGTAAGAATACAGGTATAAGAGTGATTTTTGGTACATTGTATGTAGTCACATAAAACCAAAACCAATATAAATGCTGTCAGAGGGAATGGTATGTAAATCGTGGTGCAGCCACATACCATGTGCTATTATATAGCCCTTAAAAGAATGGCTAACATTTGGGAGGCTGAGGTGGAAGAATTGCTTGTGCCCAGGAGTTAGAGACTAGCTGGGCAGCATAGTGAGACTCTCTCTCTAAAAAAGTAAAAAATAAAAAAAATTAGTGGTGTGGAGACACGCACATGTAGTCTCAGCTATTTGTGAGGCTGCGGCTTGAGCCCTGGAGGTTGAGGCTGCACTCCAGATAGAGCAAGACCCCATCTTCAAACAAACAAACCCAGAATGGGTCAGGGCTAAATCAGATTATTGATGGGGCAAGGTGGTGGTGGTGGTGGTTCCTGGAGGTATGTTAGATGTATAGTCTAACAAAGGCAGGGTAATTTCCCATCTTTTTAAAAACAGTAGCTATGATTAAAAATTCTTTTATTGTAGTTTATATAATTGGATGCATATTTGTATCTCTAGAATTATGAGTATGGAGCAAAATATTCAAAGCTGTATCATCAGTTGTTAGCAGTTGCAGAGAGGGGGGATGTTGCTCTGGGTTAGTTAGAAGACTCAGTACACAGGTCAATAAAGGACCTTCAGTGGAATCAAGCAGAAAAGAAAACTAAGTGCACATGGTAAATAATCATGATTGTGATTTTATTTATATTTTTATGTAAAATTGTATGTGTACATACAATTTTATGTACATACATATGCATATGTACATAAAATTGTATAAGATTTAAAATATATAGTCTCTCTTTTGAACTTCTGATTTCAGGATAAGTTGAGCCTACTTGAGCCTCTTTTCTCCTAAAAATATGGAAAGAACCAAAAATTACATAAAAATTAGAAAATGGCAACATGGAAGGATGTCACCAAGTAGCCTGAGACTGTAAGGAATTTTTTGGCATTTCTGCAACAGAGAGAATAAGAGAAATGCCCATCAGAGCTGACTGGTCTTTGATTCAACACAGGCAAGAAATGGCTACCTAGGAAGTCAATGGATGGGATTCACACAGAAGTAAATAGGTCCATAGGTATAGAGTAGCAAGATATTGGAGCATGATAGAGAGAGGGGGAGGACAGAGCATAGGACAACAAAATGAAGTCCTTTGGAAGACTCATCAATGGATTCTACCTGTGAGAATCCTGATTTCCTGCAATGGGCTTTGCTTTCTGTGATGTTCAAATTTTGAAGACATTGAAGTACTATTACAGAGGGGGAAATAAAGTTTGTGAACCAAGAAGTCTATACTCAGTTCTATATTGTGGATGAGTATTGTAGTTTAGATTATTGTTCAGCAAATGCTCACTCTCTTTCTTGTCCACTCTGGGCAGAATTTACTTTTCTGCCCTTTTTGAGAGGGCAGATTTGAGCTTGGCCTTTTGACTTGCTTTATCCAGTGAAATGTTTGTGGGTATGATGTGAGCAGAGGCTCAAAATGTGCTATATGGTTGGGCTTGGTTCCCTGAGAGCTGCTGACCTCCACCACAAAAAAAATGTCTTGCTAGCTTCCACTGTTTGCACCTGATCCAAAATGAGACCAGTAGAATAGTCACCCTAGTTGGCCTGAAGCCTGAAGTAGAACTGTCCCACCTAAAGTGTGGGAACAAAGGCTTATTGTTGTGTGCACTGAGATTCTGTGGTTGGTAAGTATATTAGTCCATTTTCGTACTGTGTGAGGAAATATCCAAGACTGGATAATTTATAAAGAAAAATAGGTTTAATGGAATCACAGTCCCACATGACTGGAGAGGCCTCACAATCACAGCAGAAGCAAAGGTACATCTTACATGGTGGCAGACAAGAGTGCGTGCAGTGGGGGACTGCCCTTAAACCGTCAGATCTTGTGAGACTTAATTCACTGTCCCAAGAAGAGCATGGGAAAAACCTATGGCCATGATTCAATTACTTCCTAACAGGTCCTTCCCATGACACGTGGGGATTACAGGATCTACAATTCAAGATGAGACTGGGGGGGACACAGCCAAACTGTATCATTCCACCCCGGCCCCTCCCAAGTTTCATGTCTTCACATTTTAAAACGAATCATGCCTTCCCAGCAGTCCCCAAAGTCTTAACTCATTTCAGCATTAATTCGAAAGTCCCAAACCTCAATTATTGACTTCTGTGTACCCACAGGCTCAACACCACACAGAAGCTGCCAAGGTTTGGGGCTTGCACCCCCTGAAGCCACAACCCATGCTACACTTTGGCCCCTTAACCATGGCTGGAGCAGCTGGGACACACGGCACCAAGTCCCTAGGCTGCACACAGCAAAGGGTCCCTGGGCCAGGCCCACAAAACCATTTTTTCCTTCTAGGCCTCTGGGCCTGTGATAGTAGGGACTGCTGGGAAGGTATCTGATATGCCCTGGAGACATTTTCCTCATTGTCTTGGTGACTAACATTGGGCTCCTTGTTACCTGTGCAAATTTTTGCAGTTTAGGCTTGACTTTCTCCCCAGAAAATTGGTTTTTCTTTTCTTTTTCTTTTATATTGTATCATCAGGCAGCTAGTTTTCCAAAGTTTTATGCTCTGCTTCCTCTTGAACACTTTGCTGCTTAGAAATTTCTTCCACCAGAAGAAATTTCTCTCTAAATCATCTCTCTCAAGTTCAAAGTTCCACAGATCTCTAGGGCAGAGGCAAAATGCACCAGTTTCTTTGTATAGCAAGAGTGACCTTTACTCCAGATTCCAACAAGTTCCTCATCTCCATCTGAGACCACCTCAGCCTGGACTTTATTGTCCATATCACTGTCAGCATTTTGGTCAAGGCCATTCATTCAGCAAGTTTCTAGGAAGTTCCAGACTTTTCTATGTTTTCTTGCCTTCTGAGCCCCCCAAGTCTCTAGGAAGTTCCAAACTTTCGCACATTTTCCTGTCTTCTTCTGACCCCTCTAAACTGTTCCAACCTCTGCCTGTTACCCAGTTCCAAAGTCAAGTTCACATTTTTGGGTATCGTTATAGCAGCACCCCACTCTATGGGTACCAGTTTACTGTATTAGTCCATTCTCACACTGCTAATAAAGACATACCCGAGACTGGGTAATTTATAAAGGAGAGAGGTTTAATTGATTCACAGTTCCACAGGGCTAGGAGGCCTCAGGAAACTTACAAGTATGGTGGAAGGGGAAGCAAACATGCCCTTCTTCTCAAGGTGGCTGCAAGGAGAAGTGCAGAGTGAAGTGGTGGAAAGCCTCTTATAAAACCATCCGATTTCATGAGAACTCACTATCATGTGAACATGGAGGTAACTACCCCCATGATTCAATTACCTTCCACCAGTTCCCTCCCATGACACATGGGAATTATAAGAACTACAGTTCAAGATGACATTTGGGTGGGGACATAGCCACACTGTATCAGTCACCTTGTAGCCCATTTAAGAGATGAAATTTTCCAGACTCCTTTGCAATTACTTGTGGTCAAGTTCTGGCCAATATGTAAGCACACATAATGAATAAAGTTACAAGTTATCTACTTTTTCTGTTGTTGCCTGGAATGTGGATATGAGAGCTGGAGCTCCAGCAGCCATACTGGATCTTAAATCAGTCTGCTAAGGATTTGGTGGCAGCAAGGTACAAAAAACCTGATGACAATGGAGCTGCCATCCCTTCCCTGGACTGTCTACTTTTCGGTTCCTTTTATGAGAGAAATAAGCTATTTTACTTAAGATATTGTTATTTTTCTTGTTATTGTTTTAATTTTTTTTTTTTAGACAGGATCTCATTGTCTTGTCTGGGCTGGAGTGCAGTGCATAATCACAGCTCACTGCAGTCTCAATCTCCTAGGCTCAAGGAATCCTGCCTCAGCCTCGTGAGTAGCTGGAACTACAGGCACACGCCAGCGTGCTTGGCTAATTTTCAAACCTTTTATAGAGATGGGGTCACACTATATTGCCCAGGACAGTCTCCTTTTCCTGGGCTCAAGCAGTCCTCCTGCCTCTACCTCCCAAAGTGCTGGCATTACAGGCATGAGCCACTGTTCCTGGCCTTCTTGTTACTATAGTTGCTAGAGTTACATGCGAGGTGCCACCAGTCTCTTTGTATAGCAAGAGTGAGCTTTACTCCAGGTTCCAACAATTCCTCATCTCCATCTGAGACCACCTCAGCCTGGACTTTATTGACCATATTACTATCAGCATTTTGGTCAAAGCCATTCAACAAGTCTTTAGGAAATTCTAAACTTTCCCACATCTTCCTGTCTTCTGAGCAATCTAAGTCTCTAGGATGTTCCAAACTTTCCCACATTTTTTTTTGTTTATTTATTTATTTATTTATTTCTGAGCCCTCCAAACTGTTCCAGTCTGCCTGTTCCTCAGTTCCAAAGTTGCTTCCACATTTTTGGGTATCCTTATAGCTGTATCCCACTCTACCAGTACTAATTTACTGTATTAGTACATTTTCATACTGCTACGAAGACATTACCTGTACTATTGTAGTTAATTTATAAAGAAAAAGAGGTTTAATGGACTGACAGTTCCACATGGCTGTGGAGCCCTCACAATCATGGCAGAAGGTGAAGGAAGAGCAAAGGCATGTCTTACATGGCAGCATGCAAGAGAGCATGTGCAGGGGAACTGCCTTTTATAAAACCATCAGATCTCATGAGACTTAATCACTATCATGAGAACAGCATGGGAAAAACCTGCCCCCCATGATTTGATTACCTTGCTCCAGGTCCCTCTCATGACAGTGGGGATTATGAGAGCTACAATTCAAGATGAGATTTGGGTGGGGACACAGCCAAACCCTATCAGTTGGTATATAGCAATAGGTGAATGAAACAGTATTTTAAAAACCCTCCTTTTTGTTGTTATTACACAGACCTAAGAAAGTATATGCCCATCTAACTTCTCTAGAAAAAAAAATTTTGAACTTGAATAAATATCGTACCAAATGAAAACAATTTATAATAGGGAACAGAGAAAGGAGTGGAATGGAAGGAATTACAGCAAACATTGAAACTAGCAAAACTTGTGATTAAATTTGAATGACTTCCTAAGAAAGTTGTGAAACTTAATGCACTTGTTAGGAAAAGATTTTCAAAATTCAAGAGCTGTACTGCTAATTAAAAAAATGGAAAATCTAACATCAATACAATCCAGGAAGGTGACAGGGATAGGAAATTAAAACCATGTTTATGGTCATATTTTATTAGGGGGAGAGATCATATATAGTCTTAATTCTGGGTGGTGATAATCAAATATAGGTTCAGATATGCAAAATTAAAAGTAACCACTAGTACAAAAGAAATATGACACAGAGGGTGAATTTGTTGCCTTTCTCTTGGGCAAAGTTTGGGTAGGTTTGCTAGTAGCCCCTTTAAAATAATCAGTATTTCCTGAACTCTGAGTTTTCTCAGGTGTGACACAGATGCACTTTAGGTACAGCATCCCCCTGGGCTACCTTGAATCACCCTTTGGAACCTGGCAGCAAAGAGAGCCCATGAGAACATGGAGCTAATGCTGCCTTCTGTGTTGTGAACAGTAACATCCTTTATCTGTGACCCAGGAGTCTGATGAATTGTGTCAGCATCTATGATGCTATGGCAGACTAATCTGTTATCTTGCAAATAGTCTAAGGCTTTAGTCTTAGACTTAGACTCTTAGACTTTTCACAAACATTGTGCTGCACTGTTTTTAATATTAAATGTTTTTAATATTACTGTTGGATAAAAGACACAGTGTACTCAGAATGAATATAATTTCCATAAAACTTTTATAACACAAAACAACCTAGCAACTGAATATATAAAATGAAAGCTTCTAGAAGTAGGTTAATTTTGTATTTTAAAAAAAAAAACAAAACACATAGTTGAGAGACTAACACAATTCTTTGAGAATTTAACAGACAAAATGAGCAAAAGTAAGTAATTTTAGGAAATTTGGCCATCACCCTCAAAAAACTTGAATGGGTATATATTAATTATTTGTGGATATAGATATGCACACAGACACATACCATCTTATTAAAAAGGTAATGTAAATTAGGTGCCCATGAAACAGAAACATTAAGTACATATTGTAGGCCTCAAAGGAAAGTTAATAAATTCTCAAGAGTATAAATAATTCAGTCTTTATTTGCTTTCCTACATCCATTTAAACTAGAAATTCAGAATAACTAAAAATTCTAATCTAACAGAAACTAAACATACTTCTAAATAACTTGAGGATCAGAGGAGGATATCAGATGTGAAATTAGACTGCAGAACTGATAACAAATGTACTCTATAGCAAAGATTATGGTAATTGGGCAAACCATAATTGGTAAAAAACTTATAACCTATGCTTTTATTAAACAAACTGATCCCAAAATAAATGAAGGAAGAATTCAGGCCTAGAAAACTGTCTTAACTAACTTTTTCTTGGAAATGGTTCTGGTTCTCATGGCTAAATATAAGCCTGTGTTAACACGTTGTTCCATTTTTAGAAAAGAAAAAAATACAGCTTTTTACACTTTAAAGGAAATAAATTAGTTTGAGATGACTTTTTTTGTCAGTTCTTTTGTTTCCTCTGTGTGTGTGTGTGTGTGTGTGTATATATATATATGTTGTAGAAAAGACTTGAATAAATTTTAGCAAATTTTTAACTTCAAAACCAACTTTCAATAATTTAGACCTATTTTTAGAGATTAATATATATGGCAATAGTGATTGAAATTGAAAATGTAATTGAAAAGTTATTCTTTCTCTTCTGTATTTTAAAATTTAAAATGCTTGCAAGACTTTAGTGTCTCTGAACTACATTGATTTTTCTAGCTATTTGTCATTTTTTGTAGCCTATTAATAAGAAATTTGACCCATAATATATAAAGTTTATGCAAGACAGAAAACTAAGCAGACATAAATTTATAATCTGTCTATTGTCAGAACAAACAAGGTGAAAGACAATGTGAATGCCAAACATCAGAGAGCAAAACTAGTAAGAGCTAGCTGTCTTCGTTTCTTTAAAATGTGAAAGGTAATTTAAGGAAAGCTTTGCAAGAAAACTGGGATGATAATTTGAAGTACAGTTATGGAAAAGTAGTTTGCTACAAGTAGAAAAGAAGGTTTTAAAAAGGTACTTTTTATGTGAGCCCTTTTCTGTGATTAAAGCAATGCCTGAAAAAGCAATACTTGTCCACTGCACAACATAAAGGATGTGTGTAAACACATAAAAATAGTTCGTATGAATCCTACAGCTCTTTTAGGAAGCCTATTCTGAACTTCTGGTATGGGTTATATTCCTTCCTTTTGTGCCAAGACACCCTCTTCATTCTTTCGTAGTGTTTAATGCACAGTATTAAAGTGATCTGTTTATCCTTCTTATCTTTTACATAGATATCTTTAAATTTTAAACAACGTCTCCATTTTCATATCATCAGCAGTTTAGTGCTGATAATTTAGTGCTGTAATTAATAGCATTAAGTAAATGAACATGGCTATTAATTACCTTGTAAAGATTGATTTATTATATAAAAGGAGTTACGGATTTCAGCAGTATAAACAGTCTTTAGGCCTTTGGCCAAGGAGTTTTTCAGAAATACTCTACCAGTTTTCCTGTTCACCAGTAAGATCTGAGTTTCCATATCATGATGTCCTTTCCAGCATTTAATACTGTAATTTTCAAATCATTGTTAATTTAATCAATAAAAATAACCTACTTTAATGTGCTTTCTTTTCATTACTAGAACAATTGGACATTTAAAATAATTTAACAATTCGTGAATTGTTCATGTTTTCTGACCTTCATTATACTGAGATCTAACTCTAATGAAGTTATTAACTTTTTGCTCATTTCATGTGGTGCCGTTTTCTTCCCATTCGTTTGCTTTTCAATTTTCTTTAGAATCTATTTTGATAAACAGACGTTTTATCTATTTAAAGTTGTTGACTTTTTGTCATCTCCTTTGCCTGGCAAGTCCTTCTCTGTCAAGAGCTTAGATTTTTTACCTTTATTTTCTTGTAACTTTATATGGCTTAAGTATCTTATCCAGGGGTAGTCTGTTGTAGTTACTGGATCTGCAATAACTGTGCATGTGAATTTGAGAACTGACATCAGCTTCCCATCTAGAAACATATGGTATGTCTCTCCAATTTTTAAGCCATCTTTTAAATCTCAGTAAAGATTTGTTTTCTTTATATAGAATCTTTGAGCCTTTTTTTTTTTTTGTATTTTGGTTTGTGATTGCTTTTGCCAGTGGATTTTTCTGTTACCTTAAACAATTATTCTTACTATACAGGCAAGCTGTTGATTTTTTTGCAAATTTAACTGTATCTATTGAAGTTATCAGACTCCCTTATTGGCAAATAATTACTCAGTTCATTCTGGTTTTCTGATGGAATGTAAATATCTAAAAGTAAAGTGGCATTTTAAAATTTTGGTCTAGTTTTCAGTGGGATTGTCATTAATTTGTCACCTGTTAGAAATGCTATTTATTTGGCATGTATTAAGATCAGTTTATGGTTTCAAAATGTTTGGACTATTGAAGTGATATGTTAATCACATTTTTGCTATGAACCATTCTTGAAGAAATATAACAATCTTAGGGGATACTTATTTTAATATAATTGGTTCACTTTTAATCTTTCAGATATTTAGTGTAATCACAATATGCAGAGGTTTTTATAGGCTACTCAAACCCTACCTCTGTTCTTCAGTTCTCATCTTAGAAGTATTACATTAGCATTCCAACTGAATTCTAAACTTTGTTTTCTTTCACTCCTCCATGTCAAGTGTATCAGCTCAAAACCAGTTCTAACACTGAATATATGAAATCTCTTCCTCTATCCGTTTCCTCTACTGTTCCTCACTACTCCTCACTATTCCTCACCTTGGTCTGTTGGAATTGTCTCCTAAGTTGTCCCCCTACCTGATTTTTCTCTCCCTAACAAAAATCTGATCATGCCAGTTCAATTGTTAAAGTTAAATGATGGTGTCACCTTACCTTCACTGTGAAGTTGAAACTCTTTTTCTGTGTTATTTCCAGCTTGGACTGTTGTCAGGTCTCCACAGTTTCTCTTTTTTAACCTTACTGCATCACTTAACTTTATAGAAACACAATATGGAGTCCTCACAGCCTAGAATGATCCACTGTCTTGTTTTCTTGCTGACCACACCTTCCCTCTTTGGTGTGGAATCCACTTCACATTGGGAGTGTTTTACAATACTGTGGCTATTCACACTGATTTTAGGTGTCTTTCCTTTCTACTCCTATTGTATCCTTTACATTTATATTCTACTTATTGCACATTGGTTCAATCAATTTCCTTGCTGCTTTCTCCACTGGGAATTTCTTGAGGAAAAAGCATATGCCTTATTCATCTTATTCAATGTGCCTCCTAAATAATAGAGACTCAGTAGATATTTGTTGAGTGATAGGATGGATGCATGGGTGAACAGACTACCCAGAGCCTACACTATAGTAGCACCCATCGTCTTCATTATAGTAGTAACCATGGCTTACATTGTAGTAACATCCATAGCCTAGTATTTTCCTCTTCCTCATTGCTACCAGAGTGTTCTTTCTGAAAGATTAGTCTAATCCCTTTACAAAGCATTATAAATCCTTCAATGACTTTCAACATCCATATGATAAAGTATTTTAAGCAATATTTCTCTGGACTTTAGCAGCCGAAGGCTGTGACTGTCAACTGCTACTGCAGGTTACGTTTCCCTGGGGAGCTTTGAAAATTCCAGAATATCTAGGCCCTGC
Organism: Papio anubis; assembly: GCF_008728515.1. Classification (NCBI taxonomy): domain Eukaryota; kingdom Metazoa; phylum Chordata; class Mammalia; order Primates; family Cercopithecidae; genus Papio; species Papio anubis. Next base: position 35,825,549 of record NC_044979.1, read on the forward strand.
CCCAGACCAATTAAATTAATCCCTGAGGTTCAGCCTCAGCATGGGCATTTTTCAAAAAGCCCATGATTCTAACTCTGCAGCAGGATAAAACGTGCCCTATCCACAGTTTCAGAATTTCTGGCAGCCTCCAGTCACTAAGTGTATCTGAAAGTGCCTGAGTAAAGGCTTATGGAGCACTGAGAATTTTTCCTGGCTTCCTGGCTTTTTGCTGAGACCTGCTTCATCACTTGACGCCTTAAAGCCCTTTTGTCCTAGTTGTCTGGAACCTGCTTGCATGCCCTGCAGCAGCTCCCACTGCACCTGCTGATGCTTCTGCCTCATGGTGTGGCATGGTTGCTGTCCACGTCTGCCCTGTGGGTGCCACCATCTACGATGTGGGCACCTTTAGATCCTGAGCATGCAGAAGCTGGGCCATGTTCTTTAAAGCTCTCTGGATAATTGATCTCTGCATTTGCTCCACCCAAGCTGTACTGGGCACTAATTTGAAGAGGAAACGGTGTCTTTCTTGTCTCTTCCATGTTATACTCGTTCATCAGATGAAACAGAAGTATCTTATTTTCCCATAAGTATGAGTTCAGGTGAGTGGGGCCAGGGACCCTTGTGAGCTGCAGCAGATGCTGTGTTATGTGTAAATTCCCCTCTAAGGAGGTTACTTTGTCACTGGCTAAGGTGGAAGGTGATCCTTCTCACTGTATTCTTTAAAGTGAGGTTTTCCAAAAATAAAAAATAAATAATAACAATAATTAGAGGATCTCTTAGTCCCTCGTATTTTCTATACTTTTTTTCTATAACAGTATTGTATTCCTTTCCTACTTCCTACAGTGGTTTCATAATTTGCATGATATAGGGTGGGTAGAGAATGGGGGTAGGAAAGAAGGAAAACAAATGAGCATTGTATGGCTGTCACTGCATAAACAGAGTGTACACACAGAATTCTTATTTAGGTGAGGCAAGGTGTCCTGAGGGTTGAGTTCTTCAGTCAGACCTGGTTCTAATTCTTGTTCCCTACATTATAGTTGATGTTCTTGGGAGTTGCTTAACCTGTTTGTCAGGTTCCCTATTTGTAAAACAGAGCTAGTACTTCATATCTTATGGGTGGTTGTGTGGATTGAGTTAATATATGTAAAATGCTGAGAATAATACTTGACCCATAGAAAGTGCTCAATAAATATTAGCTGTAATGAAAATCATGACAATTATAGTTTAACCCTCACAGCAGCTGTTTGTGATTTTTATTACTGTCCTCGTTTAGGTGGTTAAGAATGGAACCTCAGAGAATTTAAATCACATGTCCAAGGTTACACAGTCAACAATTGGCAGATTCAAACCTGTGTCTGTCTCACCCTGAAGCCCATGCCTTTTGCACGATCCCGTATTGCCCCTGAAATAGAGGTGAAGGCATTTAATCCACTTCCATTTTGAAATATATAATTAGGACATTTTTAGTTTTTATTTGATCTAAGAGACTTGAGAAAATGACTTTTAGCAAATGGATGAATAACATTTCCAAACACTTGTCTTCTGTGTATAGCATGATTTAGAGGAGGAAGAGGCTATTTTGGGGTGAAGAATTGGGGATGTAGGTGACGTGTTTGAATGAACACAAAGAGGTGGAATGAAGGAATGTAGGGATTCTGTGCCTGGAGGGCTAAGTGAGTCCTCAGAATTGTGTCCCTGCAAGTTGTGGATCCATGTATGGCTTTCCCAAGATATGGAAAGCTTTACCCTGTTAGGAGTTTGGAGTGAACAGAAATGTTGCCAGAGCTCTATCCAAAGGGGAGGGTGAAATTTGGAGTCTAATTTTTAGTTGTGAATTTTAAAACCATGTGCTGGCAAAAGAATACAAACTAAGAGTCGTCTTATCTGATAATCATAAACTAGGCTATTGTCTTGAGGGCAGGGGTAGTAAAAAAGCAGAAAGTCACATTACTTACAGTTGTCTTACTCACTTACTTGATTCTCTGAAACTCTTGTGGTCTGTGTCTCACATTAAACGTAGACCCAATTTGACAGTACTATTTGAATGGCAGCCTTGTTGTGATCTAGAAATATAGATCTGACAGCTGTGACCTTTTTTTTTCTTTTTTCTTTTCTGATAATGGCACTTAGCAGCATATGCTGTCTTTCAGGTTATCTACATTTTCCATCTTAAGCTCTGTGCTTTGAAACTTGGCTGTCATTCTTCATTTGTGTTTTCTTTTTAGCATAAAATGTATCTTTCATGCTCTCTTGTAGCTTTCTACACATGGGGTCTTTGGGCTGTTCATTACTGAAATACAAGACATAAAAGAGAAAATATTTGCTTATAAACCTAAACATATGGCTTCCAGAGGAGCTGTTATTACTTATCTAATTATCTACAGTATGATTTTCTTCACATTGAAGGAGAATTTTAAAAATAGCATGAATTTTATATCTCTGCAATGTTGAAAACATTTATTTTGATTCCTTTTTAGGCATTTTGTTTTCAATTTAAAAAGTCAGAATCCTCTTTGTCTGATACTGTTTTAAAGATCACTACTGAATGATCAGTGGGTAAGGTAACATGGCATTTCTAAAGCCTTTCAGATTTCTGGACCTTAAGATTAAGCAGTCATCTATTTGCCTCCCATATTTAATTTTAGAAATGTCCTAAATCAGTTTTGAAACAAAGTAGGAATATTTTTAAAATTCTTGTTTTTCTAACAAGATGATTTTGCTTAGATTTATATATGACTTTGTTGCTTATTTCTGATGTGGGTAACTAAATACGTTACCTTCATTTTTACTACCATTCGAAAGTGGCAATTAGGAAATGAAGATCAAATGAAGGTAGGAAATTTGGGCTCACCAAGATCAACTGTTTTTCTGTGGCTAACATATGTTGGATGCTTGTCTCACTTGGTCTAGTCCATGATTAAAGTAACTTGAAGGTGTCTGCTTTAAACCTTACTTTATTAAGGGGAAAGTTTGGCTTTCATCACCACATTTTACTTTTTTATTTTGTGATTGACAACTGGCTGTAGATGATACTAAAAGCTATATATAAGACCAGAAACTCACTTTAACCATCTCTCCCTCCTGATATCACTTATTTTTTCTAGAATTGGGAACAAAAAGGAATATAGGCTTATTGTCTCTCTAGTGAAATAACAAACAAGAGGCAGCAGATCCGTGTCATAGTTAGGATCCCAGAATTCTAGAAGCTCAATTTTTCAATGCAGATCATCTACGTTCTACTATAAAACATTTTCTTTTACCCTTTTTAACTCCAACCTAATGCATGACTGAAAATTTGGAAGTTCTTCAAATTAGTAATAGCTTCTATTCTCATATTTTACTAAAGGTACTTGGAATTAGATTATTTGGAATATCAACAAATGACTAATTTACCGTTACTAAAATTATTTACACGTGATCTATGGGTAGGTCACAGGGAATGAGAGAAAGGCACAAAGGGTGTGCCAGCTGAGCAGAATTAGGGCCTTTGTTGGTCTAACTGCATGTGTTTGAATACCTCTCAACTATTGACTTTTCATTTTAGAAACAGTCACACAGTAATCCCTCTCCAACCGAGAAGCTTAACATTCCTGGAAAACACTATGGTTGGCACAACTATGGTCTCTGAGGAAATAAGGGGATAGGGTAGCATACTATTTCAAAGCATAGCCTTTGGAACCAAACAGACCTGGGTTTTGAATCCCAGCTCTATCACTTATCTGCATGGGCAGTTTCTTTAACTTCTGAAATGTGTTCTCACCTTTAAAATAGTAATAATAACATCGACCTCACAGTTATAAAGATGAGATGAGGAAAAAAGTGCTTTTTAGTTTAGTGTCTAAAACCCAGGAAAGATTCTGTAAATGTGGATGTCTGAACTATGTAGGAGAAAATACTAAAATGACATAATATGTATTTAGAAACTCATTAAATAAAATTTCCAGAAACATCTGCTTCAAAACAATCTATTTGTACTAAAACCTACTTTGGAAGGCAACTGTCTCTCGACTGTTGTTTTAGGGAATAATGATTTTTGCATTAAGTATTTGATAAGTGCTAGACATGTGTTTTACATTTGTCTTTTGTTCTTTATATGTATTCATCAATTTCATTCTTATGTCAGTCCTGTCAAATAGATACTATTGTTATTCCTACCTTATATATAGGAAATACAACTTTAAAGAATATGAGAATGTGTTACTTTCCCAGTAACTAGCAAATGATAGAGCTGGGATTTAATATCAGTTCTTCCAACAGGGTGACAGTTACCGGTCACTCCTTGTCTTGTCAGCTATGATGTCATGATCTGCTGACACACATTCTCCCACATCTCTGTGTTCTACAAAGTTTTTAAAAGTTTTTAAAATAGCCACTGTTCATTTGAGCTTTACTGTCTTTTACACTGGTATACACATTACACCTTTTCTTAGTGGTGAACAAGATGGCTTTTCAAAATTATCCTGATTTATTAAAGGACGTGCTCTCCTGAGCTGAATCTGTCCACATATTGAAAGCGAAAGGAATGAACAGTTTTCCTACCTTGTGGTCCAATAAACTTGGTTTTTAGGGCTGGGTAACAGGTTTGCGTGTGGGGAGTGAACTAAATGGCAAATTGCTAAAATGATTAGAAATGTAGAAATATTCTTATCAGTATAAAATATTTCTAAATTGCAACTGGCTGTGTAGTCACTCTATATTGCATTTATGTGACTCTGGTTCAAATAATGCAGAAACCTTCTACCTATTGTGTGTATGGTTTGGATGTAGTTTGTCCTCTCCAAAACTCATGTTGAAATTTGATTCCCAATGTTGCAGTGTTGGGTGGTAGGGAGAGGGAGATATTTGGTCCATGGGGGTGGATTCCTCATGAATATATTAATGCCTTTCTCCAGGAGTGAGTTCATTTTCTCTTGGAACTGGGTTACTGCAAGAGTGTGGTGTTCCTTTCTTATTTGGTTTCTTTGCATGTGCCTACTCCCTCTTCTATTTCCCTACCATGAGTTGAAGCAGCATGAGACCCTCACCAGAAGGGGTTCCCAAATCGTAGATTTCCCAGCCTCCAGAATCACAAGCCCAATAAACTTTACTTTATGTATTACCCAGTCTCAGGTATTCTGTTAAAGCAACACAAAATGGACTAAGACATTGTCTGTTTATCTTCACAATTCCTCTATAGGAATTGAGCCCAGAAATCCAACCTGGATTTTGTATAGTAGCTCCACAACCAGCCACCTCTGTGTGATGTTGGCAGTGTCACCTAACTGGTGTGTGTCTTCTCAACTATATAATAGAGTTAAAGATTACCAGATAGTTTGCTTTCATGATTAAATGAATTTAGATTTCAGCTAGCATAGTATATACAAGGATGTCAGTTATTGATAGCTGCTACTTCAACTGTAATTTTTATTGCTGTTCTATATAGTCCTCTATAGAGAGGACATGTTATGTTCCTAACCAATGGAATATACTTCAGTTAGATAATTGTTATAGATAGTTTTATTTTAAATAGACATTGTAACACTGTTCATGAAGTAGGTACTGTAGGAAGATCTGGAGCCTAGAAAAGTTGATACCATAGTCCTTCAGATAGGCACTTGTGATTCATTAGTTCCCAACTGGTCAGCCATTTATCCATGTACTCATTAATTTTTATTTAAGTTTCTACCATGTTCTGGGCACTGTTCTGGATGATGGCTGTCCACCCTTAGCTCCCAGAGTGTGTTGATTAATTTATCATTTTAAAAAATACAGGTCAACAGTAAGCAATATAAGCATACGAGGATTCTCCATAGCGAAATTTAAAACTTGAATTAGAGACTTAGACCCCTACTTGATGGAACTATAATTTGGCCCTGACTTTTGCTAGAGTAAAATACAACTGTGAGCCTTCTAAGTCCTGATCTGGCCAACAGACTATTTGGAATGCCTGAACTTTGTTACATGCCAGAACATGTACAGCCCAATTGGTGTAATCCATCAAAGTGTCAGATGAGCCACTATGTTTGTATTAAGTTCATGAGAAAGTGAGTCAGGGTGTGTGACTCCATGTGTTTCAGAAAGTGCACCTACTTGGTGAATCATCTGATTGTACCAAGCTGAGTTGTGGTAGGAGGTACAGAAATAGCAAAGTCATTTAGTAAAATACCTGGGCTACAACTGTGAGTTTAAGTGTAATGGACTTCAGATTTTGTAGATGGAGAAAATAAGGCTTAGAAAGGTGAAATGGCTTAGTGGAAACTATCCAGTTAATGGAATGCCTGCTCACCTGTGTGCCTTGAATGCATGCAGTACATTTCCTTCTCTGGGCCTTGATGTTTGGCTGTTTCTTCTACTTGGTCCATTCTTCCCACTGATATTATTTGAATGACTTATTCTTTCACTTAGGTCTCTAGTCTTACATCCTTTAAGAGTTTTTCCCTCTCTCCTATCTAAAGTAGCACTCTTTCCTCTCCCTCTCTGTTGCTATACCCTGACTTACTTTGCTTCATTCCACTCAGCACCATCTTACATTGTGTTTACACACTGACTTGTTGTGTCTGTCTGTATTTACATCTAGAATGTAAGCTCCACAAAGACAGACTGTTTGTTCTCTTTAGGATTATATTTTCAATGCCTAGGAAAATGCTTGGCACATTGTAGGAACTAAATAAATGTTATTCAAATTAATGAACAAATTTATTTGTCAGATAGTTATATATCTACAATTATGGTTGCTGAGGATACAGTTAAATAGGACAGCTAGTCTGATGAACATCTTATTTTCAAGTAGAGAAGAAATAGGTAAAACAGGAAATTTAGTGTGTGTGCTCTTCTGTGGCAGATATGAATAGAGTGATGTGGGAACACATAAGAGGGTCTTCAGCTTTAGGGACCAGATAAGGCATTCTGGAGAATGTGGTATCTATGCTGAGTCAGAAGAGGCTGTGTAGAAGCAGCTTGAGTGAAACAAGTATCTGGGGAGTTGGTCAGGGAAGGCAAATCAGGCAGAAGGATCCCCAAATGGAGGTGCCTAGAGGACCAAAAAGCTCAGAGCATCTTAGAGGTTATAACTCTGTGCCTAAATTAGGAAATTTTAAAAGTGCTTTTTAGCCAAGTTGAATCTATACACTTTTGGATATGCCAATGAAGTAAATATGTTATCAATATTTATTTGACTATAGTAAATCCCATCTTATATAAAATAGTGTATTGGAAATAGTGCAGTCTATGGCTGTAACACCTTGAATGCGCCTGATCTCATCTGATCTCAGAAATGGTGATGTTTCTGCTTTCATAATTTGGAAAGATCTTGAAAACATTTCATGTCTGTCTTTCATGTCAGTGTTGTTATGAATAGAACCCCTTTGGAATCATCAAAGTTCTCCAGAGCTTGTCATATTTACTTTCCTGGGTTTGTTCACTTATTAATTCAGTAAGAAACATTATAGAGCAACTCCTTTGTGCCAAGCACCATGAATTAAAAGGGACAAAGACCCTTACACTGAATAATGGAGTTTACCTTTTGAGTGTTTATGATACAGTCCATTTTGATGATAGATATGATGGCATTACTGACAGTATTATCCCAAAATATATCAATACTTTGACTGTTTTCTCTGTTTCTTCTAGCAATTACATGTGACTCATATTTCTAAATAATATTTATATACTGCTGTAACTGGGTTTGTCAGTTTTAGCCATTATTTGCTGATTTCTTATTGTCATGGATTAGGATTTAGCACTCTCATCGCCCTATCCCCTTTGCTTCTCTTTCTTTCTCTCATGGGGAGGAACCCCTTAGTTTCATAGACTTGTATTCATGTTTTTGCTTAGATCATGATTCATTATTTATATTATGCACATCCAAATATTATTTGCAATTGGGAGTTGCTATGCAATATGATTATATTTCCTTCCTTTTGTTTTTCCTAAATCAAATGACTTGGTTATTTGTGCGCTTAGTTTTCTCTGTATCAATCATTAATTTTCCCTATCATCCACAGGCCTCTTAACACAGCCCTCCACAAAATTGATCATATCCAAGAAACACATCTGTGTGTGTGTGTTTCTATCTGCTATCTAAACTGGTTGCTCTGTCGGTCACCTTCTCAGGCCTCCTGAAATTTCCTTTTGCCTTTTTTCAGAGTCCTTTTCCCTGCTACCAGTGTCCTCCTATCTTTCTCTTTTTTGGTCTTTTCATTGGTTGGTTGGAACATATTCGCTGTAGCTTCAACAGATTGAAAGGAAGGTAGGGTGGTGAAGTGTGTCGGGATGACACTTAGCAAATCTGCCATTTGATACACACTGCTCCCATCTGGACTGGTGGCCTTCTATGATTGGTGCTTATCTGTCATCCTAAGATCTCTACTGTCATCTTGAAAATTCCCTTTCCCTCTCTCCTTGGTTAAAGCTTTTGGTTTTATGACTTTATTATCCTCCTTCTTGAGAGAGGTGCATGGGATAAATATTTTTTAAATTCTTGATTTTGAAAACTGCTTCTTTCTTACCCAACTCAACTGATAGTTTAACTGGGTAAGGAATTTTAATGGCAGATCAGTTTCCTTCAAATTTTTGAAGTCTTTTCTCTGTTCTTAGTTTCTGGTGAAGAGTATGAAGCTATTCTAATTCTTCATCTTTGTATTACAATGATGTGCTTTGATTCATGTTAACTTTCATCCTTGTTGGGATGAAAGTTCCCAACATCCTTGTTGGGAACTCAGCATTCTTAATTTGTTAATTTGTGAGCCTCCCTTCTGGGAGATTTTCTTGAATTATTTGTTAATGACTTGCTTTTTATTAATAGTTTTCTCTGCTCTCTTTCTGGAATTCCACTGAATCTGCTGTTGGACTGCCGCCTAGCTTGTTCTCTGATTTATTTATCCCTTCACTTTTATTTTCTGTATCTTCTTTTTTCTCTATCTTTGGGAGATTTCTTAAACTTTATCTTCCAACACCTCTATTGAGTACTTCTTTTCTGTTGTTGTAGATATATACACATATATACACACGTATGTTACACATATATACACTTTTATATATACACACACATATATATGTGTGTCTGTGTGTGTGTGTGTGTGTGTGTGTATATATATATATATATATATATTTTTTTTTTTTTTTTGAGACAGAGCCTCACTTTTCGCCCAGGCTGGAGTGTAGTGGCATGATCGTGGCTAACTGCAACATCTGCCTTCTGGGTTCAAGAGATTCTCGTACCCAAGTCTCCTAGTAGCTAAGATTACCAGTGCATGCCACTACACCTGGGTAATTTTGTGTGTGTGTGTGTTTTTTATTAGAGATGTGGTTTTGCCATGTTGGCCAGGCTTGTCTCAAACTCCGGATCTCAAGTGATCTCCCCACCTCAGCCTCCCAAAGTGCTGGGATTACAGGTGTGAGTCACCATGCCTGGCCTGTATTTTTAATTTTCAAGAGCTTTTTGTTTGTTTGTTTGCTTAATACTTTTTTAGAGCTTCATACTCTTGTTTCCTGTTGTATATTTTATTTTTCAGATAACGTAAGAATAGGGGGGTGGTGGTTTTTGTCGTCCTGCTGGTCTGATTCTTCTAAGTTGCCTTTTTCCATTAATTTTAATTTTAAGCTTTTGTATTGGAGACTTTCCATACTTCTCAGACAATCCTTGCTTGTATGCATACTTTGTAAGAGTTAAGGGGATTAAAAAATGTTTGAAAGCTCTCAGGATATAGGTGAGGCTTATTAATTTGTGATCTGGCTGAATTATTTTGTGGGTATCTCTGGCCATCAGCTATATTTATTTTTTCATCTTGTGGCCTTAATTTGGTTCCTCAGAGATGAGTATTGTCCTGGCTGCCAATGTTCCAGGAATGAGTGGAGGAAGAAGCTTTCTTTTTAACATTGTGTATGTTCACTTAATTCTTTCCTTTTCAGTATTGCATCCCATTTTCAGTTATGTCTGGGTCTCCCAGGCTGGAGACCCTCTTTTTCCCAGGGAAGAAATCTTCAGTGTTTTCCAAAAACAGTGAGGGGCAGTTGCCCAGCAGTGTAGAATTTGTTAGGAGATATAAGGATATGTTTCATGATCATTTTTCAACAAGACTATTTTGTTCACCTCCCACCCCTGCTTTTACCCACACAGGGCCAGAAGTATTAGATGCTGATAGTGTCTGAGGTTTTCAAGGATTCTTTGGTATTAACCAGGGTTGGTACTTAACTCTCCACATTATCAGGTTAGGATTTCACTTTTTGGAATCTGTTAGTTCAGTTAATAGTTATTCATGTGTTTTCCAGTTTCCAAAATTTTGTTGCTGTTGACTCTTAGTATTATTCTTATAGTGTGTCTTAAAAATGTTTACTTTTAGTGAGATGTGTTAGGAATGAATACAATTTATTATTATATATATCTACTAAACATGAAAAACAAATTAGTTGACTATATCTATAAATAATATACATATACAGACATTTATAATTGGGGATTGTCGGACAATATAATTTTATTTTCATCTTTTTTTCCCTGAAGCTTATGACTTCTTTGCTTAGCATATACAATGCTTAATAATATGTTTTACATGTACAGTTAATTATAATTATATAGTTTGTTTAGAAATTATACAGTGTATACCTATGTATGCCTGTGTATGCCTGTGTATATGAAATGTATAAACATATTGATTCTAGTATAGTCTGTGTCTAAAATTATTCATTGTACTATAAGCATAGGTACATATATGTGCTGTGTGTGTGTGTATACATATATATTATACATACACCTATATACACCCACATAAATAAAACTTTGTGACTGAATAAGTTTAAAGACTCATATTTAGCTGTGTAGTTGGCTTCTATTTTATGTGCTCACTTAGGAATAATCCTATTTAGATTTTGATTCTTCCTTTGCTAGCTAGTTTTAGACATTTACCATATAATTGGAATAAAATTAGGCAATGTAATGTTAAAATCAAATTATGATAAGTTGCTTTCTTCAGAAATGGTGACAATTGGATTAATAACAAAGGTCTGGGCAAGAAGAAATTTTGGATTCCTATAGTCTTATTTCTGAATACTACTCAGTAATCCATTAAAATCATTAAAGTCCTCTATAAATCAGTATAATGACTATGTAGTCTATAAAATGAAGCCCTTCTACATAATGTTCAGAAGATTCAAATAATTTTTTTTTCTGAAACCCCAAACAATTTCTGAGAACTCAGAAACACTACCTCTACCACATCCGTTTATTTACAAAGTGACTTGTATGATGAAATGTACAAAGCTGGCATTTTTTTTCTATTTGTACTTTGAAAAACTAGAAAAGAAATGTAACTTTAGCCAAATAGTCTTTGATTTCTTCCCTAACCTTTGCATTTCAATCCACCCCTTGTCTTGTGTCTTTAACTCTGCCTTTTGCTGGCTGACATCTACTTCATTACTCTTAAGAGTATATGCCTTTTTGATAAAATAACTGTTACTCAGGGCCATAATAATTTCATTACAACCCTGGATCCTGACTTTCAGGCACGTGCCGAAAGATGTCAGTCAGGTAAACAAACCCAAACAGACAAGCTCCACAGTATTTCGGCAATGGCTTCTAAAACTATGGACTGTGATTCTCCACTTAACAGGGAAAATGGCAAATTTTTTTGTCTCACTCAACTTCATAGAGAAGTAGTTTCCTGCTCTGAAACTGAAGATTTTTTTGGCTCATTATTTTTCCTTTAAGGATCTTTAATTTTTTTTTTTTCCCCTGAAATAAGAAAATCCTTAGATGCTATTTTTGGTTTGTGCCAAGTAAAATTTTTTCTTCTAAACAAATGTATGTTTTAAATATGTTAAGCTTGGTGCTTTCATTTATTTATTGATTTTTCCTGTTTTTTTTTTCCCCTCCCCTAAACTCTGTTGAGGAAGATTAGTTTAAAAACATTAATGGTTTGCAGCTATCATTTTGTTTTTTAATCCCGAAGGCTTTCACGGTAGAAAAATAATTGAATGAATGAACCCAGTACTTTCTAATTCTGAAAGGTAGCTTAGCATCTGCTCTGAGGACTGCTTAGGGAAAGGTCAATAAATGTATGCAAATCACTTCTTCCTTGGGGCTTTTGAAGCTTTGCTCTATGTCTTTGTGTATCTGATTTCATATTCTATTTAAGAATAATAGAGATGATTTGATATGATGTGCCTGTTTAAAAAGTGGCAACAGTTTATTTTTTTAAAGGTACAGTATTTTGAATACATCTCAAAAATATTATTTCATATGATCATGGTGCTTTACATCAAATATGAGACCTTTAAAATAAGATGTGAGATTGCATTTGCTTTGTTTTACCCCTGTGGTCATTATAATACATATGCGATGTTTATAAGAACCTTAATATTGAGTGATTGCAAAGAATTGGATATCTTTTACTTTAACTTCTAAAAGGTTTACTTTATTTTCAGCCTGAACTTTTCTTTGTTCTGCTGAGATGGATACATAATACCAAAAGGAGTGAAAAATTCATTTCTTTGAGAACCTGCAGGCAATATGAAAGTAAGGCTTGGCAATTTTCAGCAAAAAGAACGTATAATTTCATGGGCATTGGATGGTAATACATGTATATTAATAACTAAAATTTTATCAAGATAGTATCTAAACATTATAAGGAGGTTATTAACAAAGTATAAATAAGAGGAAGCAAGCTTGCCTTTTCTTGATTCTGTTTGCTGCTATAATAATAATAGATTTGATGTTTCTCTGTTAGAAAAATATTAAACTGTGAATGTCATTTTGTCAAATGATGTTTTTTTAAACTTAAATTTAGCATTTTAGGTAGGAAAAGCATAATTACTTTGGAAAAATCATAGCTAGAGTTATATGGTTATCTCATGCCTCTGTTGATCTTAGTTTTTTTTCCCCTGTGCTATGTGAATATATGCAGAAAAACATCCATGCTAATTGAGTCTGGCCTAAATAAGACTTTTATCACTTTGTCTTTATTTTAAAATGGGTTCTGTTATGCGCAAGCAGTATCATGTGAGTAATGACTACCTTGGTATTTTTAATAAAATTACCTTATTTTTTTCTTATTTCTCCTAATCGGCAGGCATATAGTAGCTGCTAGTCTGTTGTTTTAAAAAACTTAGCTAGAGATTGAACATCCAAACATAAGTGTTACTAGAGTGTTGATCAATAGTTTTTAAAATTTGGGCCTATTTTTTAGGACATGGGTGTCAGGGCTGCCTAAAATTATGACATACATCACCACAAAGCATCCAAATCAGGAATGAGAGTTCTTAGTTTGACAGAATCTCAACCAGAAACATTACCATCCCTGGGGTGCTGAATTTATTGTAGTACAGAACGCTTTAAAAAATATTCCTGGCTGGGCACAGTGGTTCATGCCTGTAATCCCAGCACTTTGGGTGGCTGAGGTGGGCAACCGCTTGAGCCAGGGAGTTTACGACCAGCCTGGACAACTTTGCGAAACTCCGTCTATACAAAATTACAAAAATTATCTGGACATGGTGGTGTGCACCTCCCAAGTCCCAGCTATTTGGGAGGCTGAACTGAGAGGATCATTTGAGCCTGGTAGGTAGAAGCTTTAGTGAGCCATGATTATGCCTGGGCAATAAAGACCCTGTCTGTAAATAAATAAATAAATAAATAAGAACTATACCTAACTTATGTTAACAGAATAAAACCAGCATTGTTCAAAAACATTGCCTTTTGGTCACAGTTCAGAGCTTCCCTACCTTTGTGTAATATACAGGTCGGCTCAGGAAGTAGCACTCACACTTATTCAATGTAAAAGGTGTCCCAGGAGTTGTGCAGTGTGGCATTTCCTTCCACACTGCACTTAAAGATACAAACTTGAGATTAGATTCTGTAGGAGGTCTCAGAATGTATTTTTTTTGAGAGGGAGTCTTGCTGTGTTCCCCAGGCTGGAGTGCAGTGGCACAATCTTGGCTCAATGCAACCTCTGCCTCCCAGGTTCAAGCAGTTCTCCTGTCTCAGCCTCTTGAGTAGCTGGGATTACAGGTGCATGCCACCACGCCTGGCTAATTTTTGTGTGTTTAGTAGAGATGGGGTTTCACAATATTGGTCAGGCTGGTCTCGAACTCCTGACCTCAGGTGATCCACCCACTGCCACCTCTCAAAGTGCTGGGATTACAGGCATGTGCCTCCACGCCCAAGCCTTAGGAAAGAATTTATGCCATTTTAAAAAATAATATCTGATTATGACATAGTATAACAGAATATTTGGAAATTCAATTATATATCAAGAGTACAATATTATTTAACATCTATCTCTTCCTTTTTTAAAAAATATAACTTATTTTTATTCTTTAAATTTGACATCTCTTTTCTAAGAAATGTGGTTATATACATTTCTTTTGATAATGTAAATGAATTTCAAATTGAATTGAACCTTCTCATATCAAAAAATTGAAAATAATGTCTCTTGTATAAGTATATTTAGATGTTCTACAATATTAGGATACAAATGATAACTAAGCAACACGTGACTTGTTTTAACCTCACTTTTTCTAAGTTAGATTTTTGTTTTGAACTCAAAAACTTAGTACATACCAATATATATTAATTAAGTCCTTTTATAATTTTAGTTCATTCTGGTGTTCCAGTGCCAGTTAAGTTAGTCACCTTTTGTAACCAGTAACTATTCAATGAATCTGAAAGGGAAAATAAAGTATTTTCAGTTTTCTAAAAAACTTCAACTTTTGGCTCATAAACTCTTGATTTAACCCAAACTCTTTTCTGTATCATCAGTGTGCTGTGGTAGGAAACAATAACAAATGATGTTCTGATCCCATTTTTTCACATAAAAGCTGAAAACAGATGGGACAGTAGCAGCTTGGATTTTATTATATTCACTATTTTGTTAACATAATTTAATGTGGAATCCAGGAAAACGTCTGCATTGCAAAGATTCTTTGGAAGAGAACTATGTGTTATTTGAATTGCAGTGTTTTCAGAATAAGCTCTTGATCTCAAAGGCTTTACATATTCCTGTCAGTATAGAACACAAACATAGGCCTTGTTTATGAAATGTCTTATTAGCTTTCCATTTTTTTTTAGCCTCTCTAAATTTCATTCCCAGTAGTTTGTTTGGGTTTTTCTCTGCAAAACAAATAATGTTCTTCCAAGCATAACTTTTCAGGGATTTTCATTTTTGTTTAAAATAGGACCATTTTTAACATCTGGGGATTCATTTTATATACTGGAAATTCTTTTGCTTTAATAATCTTTTGAATTAGTGTTGTCTCTGTCATCTGACAGCTGTGTCTTCATTAAACATTTTGACAACTGATACTTTTTCAATATTCTCTGCTTCATTGGTCCCAAATACAATACAGTGTTGATAATATCATATAGCTTATAAAGAAAAAGTGATTTTGTAGTTGATGTGAGGCATTTTGGTTTTAGCTACTCATTGCATGACTTTAGTGCAGTCTGGTAGTTATATGCCTTAGTTCCTAAAATAATTTCAAAGATCTTAAACTTCATAGTCTTTTAAGTTTAAGATGAATTTATTAAGGAAAGATGTTAGCATGGTTTGCTTGGTACTGTTGCATAACTTGATAATGTTTACATGCAACATGCAAACAAGACATTTAGACTGCAGGAAAGAATCATTAGAATATACAAATCTAAAATCTAGATTTGTTGTAATTGTCATCATACTGCTCGGTGGCAAATGTTTTTATTTGTTACTATTATCTGAAGACATTCTTCATTTAAAAACAAAAATGAAGCTGTCTATCTTAATGGACAAAGATCTGTAAAAATTAAATCTATTTAGACATAAAGTTTTAAAAGAGACTGAGCCATTATGAATTAGAAACTTGATTTAAAAAATTAAGTTATTCTGTATTCTTAAGAATATGTTTTTAAAACAAACTATTTGGAAGTGTGCATTAGGAGCTACTGAGGTATAAATTTTCATTTAATTCAATAATTAAAATTTAGACATTTATATTATGTAGTTATTACATTCATAAGATTAAAAGTTTGAAAATTAGGCACTGGGCACGGTGGCTTATGCCTGTAATCCCAACGCTTTGGGAGGCCGAAGCAGGCAGATCCCCTGAGGTCAGGAGTTTGAGACCAACCTGGCCAACCTGGTGAAACCCATTTCTACTAAAAATACAAAAATTAGCCAGGCATGATGGAGGGCACCTGTAATCTCAGCTACTTGGGAGGCTGAGGCAGGAGAATCAACTGAACCTGGGAGGCAGAGGTTGCAGTGAGCCGAGATTGTGCCATTGCACTCCAGTCTGGGTGACAAGCAAAACTCCATCTCAAAAAGAAAAAAAGAAAAAAGACATTTCATGGAAACAAAAGTTTCAAAATTACATATTCTGATACCATCAAGGCCTTTTAGTAAATCATTTTAATTAAATTTCATTGATTATTATTATTTACCTTAGAAACAAACATTTTTCTAACTTATTTATCAAATTCCTTCAAGAGTCACACTTTGGTTAACAAATAAAAGCAGAAGTGGATAAAGAAATACCAATTGATAAAATTTTCCAATTTAAGAATCTAATAAAAATTAGTAATAGTGGTAATGATAAACAGCACTACTTTGTTAATAGGGACAGTTTTGAAAAGCAAAAGCAAATTAATTGCAATGAAAACTAAATGCATATGCATGTAAACAAAGATTTTTTGGGTGATAAATTGTGACTTACTGACTAAAGGATTTAGTGGGAGGGTAAGGAGAGACACAGTTTTGTGTAGCATTGCACAGCTCCTACCTGGTGGGGAGTGCTCTGCACCACATCCTATTAGCCAAAATGAAAATTAAGAAGGTTTATGGAGGAAGATGTTTAAGTATTGTTAAAATATGATTCAACTGTTTTAAAGTTTTGAATGGTTGTTTAAAAGGGAAAAAAAGTATTTGGTGATTTGCAGTATATTGGTTGGGCAAATTATGCTCTGTGAAATATGCAACACCCCAGTGGGTGAGTAGACAAGTAAGTATGTGTGTCCCAAGAGCGTGTAAGTATTTGTGTGTTTATATATTTATAACTGAACTTGCTTTAGATTCATCATCTAATTTTTGGCAGCCATGGCTGTTGGCTAAAGTGTACTGTTTTACAAACCAAGATCATAGGAAAAGAAAATTTTACTTTCTTCAATCATAACTGTATTTGAACATTCCTTTCAAAATGTCTCCATTTAACTTACAGTGTGTTGGAAAATGAGGTGTGCTTTTCCCAAAATATCACTAAACCATTATTTAAGGTTAGGTTTATCTCACTTTTTGTCTCCCCCATCACTGTCGGAGTACAGGTATGTAGTAGGTTCTCAATAAATATTTGCTGAGTTATTGAATTACTGGATGTTTGAACAAACACGAAATTGTAACTTGGTCCCTTTAAATAAAAGTTGAGGCAGTTATTGCTTTAAAAAAGTTTAAGGTTTCCTGTTTGCATGCATTTAGAAAACTGTAGGGTGGATGTAGTAATAGAGAAGTGATGTGAAAGGCTTTAGGCTTAAACAATGAATAACGTGAGAATGAATTTATGTGCACCATGTGTATGTAGCATAAAATGCATCTCTTTTTCCAAGAAAAGTAATCTTTGACTTAATTATACCCTACTAGATTTTAATTCAAAAATGTGCTTGTAAGATGTGAGCACTATAAAGAAACTAATTTATGTAATAGGTACTAGTTGGTTTCAGTAATAAGTTATCATTTTACCCCAGGGCCATTGAATAACTTTCATCTACTGCCAGAATATCTGTGGGTCACTTTCTTGGGGTGTCTCCCTTAGGAGAGCAGAAGTTCCAATCTCAGCATCTTATTAACTCCTGTTTATCCTTCATCTTCCTCTTGCTTCCTTCCTTTCTACAACCATCTGGCTGCCCTCTCTTCTTTGTCTTTCTTTTCTCTTTTTTATCTGCCCCGCTCAATTTCTAAACAACAAGGAAAATTATTATTTGACGTGTCCTATTCTTTTTTGGGAGCAGGTTGTCAGCCAGTTGAGCTAGTGTTAAGCTGTTACATACTTTAAAGGACTGATGGGTTTACATATTAACTTATTGTAGGAAGTTTCACAGGGAAGGAGTTCTGAAAACAATACCACAACTGAAAGGACTGAAAGGGTTTGTCATTGTAGAACACCAGGCATTTTGGTAGGCAAAGGTAGGGTGTATGACTAATGTTTGGGAAGATGTGAGGAGCCACAAACTATCACATCTATGTCTTTGGGATATGTAAAATTTGCCCTATGTGTTGATATTTTATTTACTTCATGTAATTCCTTACAATATGCAAACAATTTTAGTGCTAAATTATATTTTTAATTGTTAATGTGTAACTTTAATTTCTCTGTTGAGGTTATAAATGTTTCTCTTACCTTATTGCCAAATTTCACAGTGTTATCCAGGTACATTTCAGGGATTTATAATACTCAGGATTTCAGAAAGCTCTTCCAGAAAGTATGAGAATGTGTTATTTATCTGTTCTTTGCTGTAGAAATAATTTTGAGTTATTCTATAATTTAAAATATAAGTAGATATCTTTTTAGGGTAAACAGGGTTTCATAATAGAATTTTGTGCAAGAGAAATTAAGAAAGAAACTAATGTTAGGTAATGTCTTGCAGTATGAAAAAAATTCAGATCCACTTTAGCACAAAAATATTTAAGTTTTTCTATTCTATTTATTCACATCCTAGATTATCTTTCAGTTTTTAGCTTCCCGAATTCGTTTTGAGTGTTCTTGAGTTTTCTTGGACATCTGTTTTGTGAATTCAAGTTTCTCCTATAAAATGGAGTGGATAATGCTTCTAAATGCTAATGGAGAGTAACTAAGGACTCGCTCTTCTTCAGGTTGACCTGGCCCTGTATCTATCAGTGTGTGGGCAGCAGATGGGAGGAGCCAAAAGCATACCTTTTACCAATAGACTTAGGACCAAAATGCGTATACCATAGCCTGAGTTACACAGCATTTCACTGTATAGCAGTCTTGTTAATATGTTTAGTATTGTGTAGACTTTCTCTTTGGATCAGTGTAGCATGTGGCAGTGTGTGGGATATGTGGTCACTAATGAAAGGCAGTGTGCAGTGACCCTTCTCCATCCTTGTGGTTTCTGTTGGCTGTGGAGACTTGTATGTGCCATGTGTATTGTGAGACCCTTTCCATGTTTTTTTGAATTACTTTAATTTCTTATGATATGTCAGTATTCCGTTACAAAAAGTTATTCTTGTAGGTTTTGACAAAAGGTCATCATTTACATTCTACAAGATTCAGGGAGGTTGTGTGTGAGGGAGAATTGTCCTGGACATCAGCTGAAGGAGATCAAGCTTTCAGTTTCCACGAAACTATGCTCAGTCTTCTACTTAGTGGAATAGATGCATAAACTTTAGGGGGTCTTTATTTCATTACCCATTCCTTTGACATGATTTTTAAAAATCATTATTTCTAATGAGAAATTTGCATAGATGTTAGCATTTTAGATTGTTTTCCAAGCAGACAAAACATAAAGACTCTTAGGAAGCACCCTGCACTTTGGGAATCTGAGGATGGAGGATCCCTTGAGCTCAGGAGTTTGAAAACAGCCTGGGCAACATAGGGAGACCCTGTCTTTACCAAAAAACAACAAAGAGAAATGCCTATATCTTAAAATATGATTCATAATTATACAAACCAGAAAATGAATCTCCTCATATTTCTTTATCATGAGTGAAAGCCTGATTTAAAAATTGATTTGAGTCTTAATCCTGTGTATCCCATATATTTATCTTTTTGTTTTATGTTGGTCCAAAAAATTTTTTAGGTGTTCAGCATTCTGCTGTTTAAGTCTAAATCTACTCACTGAGCTCTCCCCAGCTTTTATAGATTTCTTAACTCATAATTACCATCTCCAGAAAAATCCCAAACCTATAGCTGAATATCAGACTCCTTCAGAAACTTTAAAACTATACAGCTTTCTAGGCCACTCTTTTCAAAATTCTGAAATAGTAGATGTGGGGTAGGCTTTTTGTACCTGCATTTTTAAAAAAAAGCTCTTCAGGGATTGTAATTAGCTGGCTTTGGGATTTGTTCACTTGTTCTTCTTTAAAAATGATCACACATGTCTCTTAGTGTCATCTCATCTATTTGTCTGGTTTTAGTCTTGCACAGGATGTCGAGTTCTGCTGTGGAAATTTCCTTTGAGCTGCTTTTTCAGACAGCACTGAAAAGATTAAGGAATTGGAGCTGACTGGAGCCAGGAGACATTATTAAGTCCTAAGAGACAAAGGCATTATAACTGGGCATAGAAACAGGACAATCCAAAGAACAAAGGAAGATGTTGTCAAAGACATAGAGAGGAGCGTCAGAAGACACAACACAAATGCAAATATAGGTTGCCCATTATATTTGAATTTTAGGTAAATAATGGATACTTTTTAGTATATATCCCAAATATTGCATAGGACATATTTATACTAAAATTTTATTCTGCACTGATGATAAAATAATTACACAAAAATGACATATTGTTTACCTGAAATTCAAATGTAAATATAAATGGGAATTCTGTATTTAATTTGGCACCCCTATCTGATGTGAAAGAAGGGCCATGGCATACTGTTGAGACTCAGCAGTGTAGCATACAATAGTCATTCAACTAAACTAGCCCCAGAAGAAGGCTTTATTTTAAAATAGATTTATTTTTTAGTTTGTTTATTGTTTCCTTGATAATTACTTGAATGACAGCTTTGTAACTGATCGAATAAACTTCCATTTTCTTGTCCCTCTTCCTGAGAGAATTGTATAGTCTTTTTTTTTTCCAATCTCACAGGTGAACGGATGTGCTAAAAGTTTGCCTTTTCTTATTAGCAGCATTCTGTATGTGTAATCAGAATTGCTTTTAGAATTAAAAATCTGAAGCACATATTTATGTCACCCTAATGTAGATATCCAGTTTTTAAATGCCAATCCTGAAGAGGGCTTTTATCTGTTTAATCTTCACAAATCCTTGAATTTGCTAATATAAATTTGTTAACAATGATGTATTGAAGGTAGCACGGCATTTTTGCCAGCTAAATTTGGTAAGGTTAAAGAAGGTAATAAATATAAAATGATTTTTATTATAAGGGGAGTAATAAGATTCTTGCATTTTATGTCCCTAAATACATGAATATAAATGCAATAACTAATCAATGTAATTTAATTTACTTGAAATGAATTATTTTAAAGTGGGTTTCAGCTTATGTTTCTGTTTTAGGTATTGAGCAGAATTTTGTTATTTGTTAGGGAAATGTCAAGTTAGCTATTAGAAGGTGGTAGTCTCAGTGTTTTAGGTACAGTTTACTAGCTCAGGCCTCCTTACTGGATAGGCCAGGACACAGCAACAGTGCTAGTTGCCTACCCAATGGCCATTCTCTAGCTACCCTTCTTCTTTCACAAATCCTTGGTTTTATTCAGCTATTAGGTACCTGTTATTATACAGAGATGACTGGGTTCCTCTTGAGTCCCCAGAGTGAATCTTGATTGGTCAGTCATGATATTCCATTTCCCTTACCCAGTGTTTTCTTTAGGAATGCACACTTGAATCAATTCTTCAGTGATATGTGGGAGAAAATATGATAGAAAGAGGATGCTGATTCTGGGAGAATTTTCTCCCTTTTTTTAAATTTTAGAATAAAATTGTTTCCTTCTTCAGTTTTTGTTTATTGTTGTATGAGGATGCTTTGCACAGTGTTAATGTGGATTTCTTTGGAGGCAGTAAACTTGAAGACAAAAGCTAGCACGTGGAGAATGTAGACAGGTGGAAAAGGCCTGGGACCTGAAATACTTCACTTAAGAGTTAAATTAACTAACTCTGGAACTCTTTTACTTTCGGACTTTTTGAGATATCTGATGATAATCCCCCCGCCCCCGACCCCTGCTTATTGTTTAACAGGGCATTTTGAGTTGGAGATTCTATTACTTTCAGTGAAAAGCATCCTAGCTACATTAAAGGTATAAAGATAGACCTTAATATTGATCATATTGAAAGTCTGCTATTCCTTATCCTAGAAGGATGGTGCACAAAGATGATGAGCTGAAAGTCCCTTGCCTTCTGCTGCTGCTTTTCTTCTTTTGCAGATAGCCACTTCTCATCCATGTAATACCTGGTCAAGAAAGAAAGCAAAACCTTCAGACATTTCTGAGGAAAGTAATTTAATGTCATATTTTCTTCTTCTGAAAGCAACTCTGTTAAACCACTTACCACCTACTGGAAAAGGCCATTGTATGGCATGAGTTGGTCAGCATCTTTAAGCTTTTACAATGACTCACAGTTGTCTGCTCCTGAGGCTGTCCGAATACTTTGTGATAAACATAAAGTCACTGTTTCTTGCAGATATGGCTTCAGCATATGGAACTGTGCCATGAAATGCCAGATGGTACGGAGGCACAAAGTTCTTCCTGCCTGAGAGCAATATCATCTGCAAAACAGAGCTACCCAGGCTGCATCTCAACAAAGAAATCCTTTGCTGTTCTTTTGGCCTCATTGAGTCTGTCCATGAACTTATTATTTGGACAACATACAGCTATCTTAGAATTCTTTTCTTAGGTTTTGTCTGCTCCCTCCTCTTCACTCACGTGCTTCAGTGCTAGAGACTTTGCTCAATGGTTATGACAAGATACATTCTTCAAGAAGTAATAGTGAACGGTGAATTTTCTTCTACTATAGATGATTCACACCAGCAAACACTGTACTTAAGGTGGGGTATATTGAAGATTGGCATCTGCGTTTAAGAAATCTGAATCTTAGTAAGGAAAAGGCCACATAAGCAAGTGACAGATGTATGTATGAGGTACAGAAGTGGCACAAAGAGGATAGGATGACATAATTTGGGGGCAGCAGGAAGAAGGAGATTTCTTGGAGGTATCATCTGAATTAGGTTCTAACAGATGAAAGGGTATTCCAGGCAGAGGAAGCAAACAGTGTGTGCAAAGGCAAAATGAGCATAAACGACATGAATGGGATGGTGTTTTGAAGGTAAATGGGGAGGAGAGGGGCTTTTACCTGTTCAAGCTGATTAAATCATGTGATTGGCCCCAAGCATAGCCAGTGGCTAAGAGCATATCAGTCAGATGTAGCTGGTTCTGGCCCCAAATTTTGTGAACTGGGTAACTTTCTTAAATTATCTAGGCCTTAGCTTCTTCATTTGGAAAACACATTGAACCCACCTTATAGGGAGGTGACATTAAAATAATATATGTAAAGAGGTTAGAATTGTGCTGAGTGCATTGTAAATGGTCAATAAATGTTAGCTATTATGACTCGCTGTTACATTAGTCATATATTAAGGGTGGTCAAGGGGGAATCATACTGTTTCTAAAGGATGAGCCCCTCATTATTTTAACTTGACATAGTCCACTAGAATTATTTGTGGAAAAGCATTGGGTAGAAATTTTCTCTGGCTTATGACAGGCTCTGTTTTTGATTTTGTAGGACAGTAAAGGGTCACAGCGTGTATTGAGCTTCCTTCCTTCCCCTGCTTTTTTCCACAGCACATGTCTGAGAAGACTTGTTTGCAAAACCTCCTCGATTTTGTCAGATCTTAACGGGTGGCTGGGTTTTGGGGAGAATGACTTTTGATTGCAATGAGAACTTCTCAGAATGGCTCATTAAAGTTTCTATTTCTCTTCAACTCTCTACCTCCACAGTCATCTCTCAGTTGCTGCTTGCAACAGAGATCACTCAGGCTGCTATTTGTGATAATTGGTTTACATTTGCTTTTGATGAGGTTATATTGTTAGTGGGGATCATTAGAGGCTATTATAATGGTCCTTTTCACTCTCAGAGAAGTTGGTGAGGCAGATGCTGTTAATGAATAAGAGAGTCCTAAAGCAGAATTTTGGAAGATAATGACCAACAAGACTTGCCAGTTTTTCTCTCTTAACTACTTATTACCATGTTCAGGGAGAGTCCTGTTGAATAACTCCTCGGCACTTACCTTGATTATCGTTTGTAAGGCTCAGGTGAATGAAGACATAGACTCAAATAAGAATACACCAGTGGGTGAGGGAAATGTAGTGACAGAGCAAGCTTGTCCGGCCCACAGGTGGCATGTGGCCCAGGATAGCTTTCATTGTGGTCCAACACAAATTTGTAAACTTTAAAACATGAAGGGTGTGTGTGTGTGTGTGTGTGTGTGATTTAGCTCATCAGCTATCGTTAGTGTTAGTGTATTTTCCATGTGGCCCAAGACAATTTGCTTCTTCCAGTGTGGCCCAGGGAAGCCAAAAGATTGGACACCCCTGTGATAGAGTAAAAACTGTGGATTGGGGTTCCGGAAACCTAGGTTAGGCTCCCAGTTCTGTGACCTAACTGGGTCTGTACCTTAATCTCTTAGTCTGTTTTCTTATCTATAATGTGGGGGTTGGGGGCATTCTTTTATTCTTTTTTTGTGGTTCTGAATGTTTGAAATCTGGTATTCCAAACTAAGAACGTATGTTAACTTGAATTAGCCACGTTTCAAGTGCTCAATAGCTGCATGTGGTTAGTGACCACTGTGTTGGACAACACAACTGTGAATCCACCTATTGTTAATTATTCACCAGCATCCATCTTAATTATTTGTTTTTGCTTGTGGCTTCTGCAATTGCTGAAATAAAATGGCCATGTATTTCTAAAATTACAGCAATTATAAAGCATTTAATATGTGTTAAGTACTTTTATTCTAGCATTTAATGCAACAACCCTATTACATGTCTATTGTTACTGTCCTTATTATGTAGATGAAGAACTTGAGGCACTGAGGTTAAGGGATCTGCTTAAGACCCTACAACTTGTGGCGGAATCTTGGATAAAAACAGAAGTAGTCTGACTTCAGAGCTCTTATTATTTCTTCTTCCCCATTAATAATATATAAGCTTACTAATTAATAAAATAGATTAAGTTATCTATGATAGACTTTTCTGATCCATTGTGGTGGGTTGAAATTATCTGGAATTTTTATTATTGCATGATAAACTGACTTTTTTTGTGAGGTCAGGCAAGCATGAGAATAGAGGATGTGGCTATCCTAGTAAGGAATAGTTTTATAGCAACCGACTGATATTTGCTTTCCCTTACTTCATTTATTCATTCTTTAAAAAAAAAAAATGAGGATATTCTATGTGCTAGGCCTAATCTGTAATGTTGGTTTTAGCCTGAAATCAGCAGGCTAAAACCAAGTTCTTAAATTAAAGCAGCTTTTGTTCTAATAGAAAGACTTAAAAAATAAGCAAATAAATGCATACAAGCTGTATACAACACATTGCATGGGGATAAACACCTTTTATTGAAAGAAGTCTGTAGCTATGAGGGAATCAGGGAATAATATGGTAATCGGAAAGAATATAGGCTTTGGGATCAAGATGCTGGTTGAAATTCTATCCCTGTCTCTTACTAGATGTGAGGTTAAGTAAGATCCTTAACTTCTTTGAGCTTAGTTTCATCCTTTGTAACAAATACAGAGAATTTTAAGAAGATTAATGAGACATGTTAGAAGAGGGCAAAGTTTCAATTATGCGGGATGAAAATGTTCTGGGGATCTAGTGTATAGCATAGTGACATAATTAATGATATATTTTATACTTGAAATTTGCTAAGAGTAGACCTTAAATGTTCTCACTGCTCCTATCACACACACACACAAAGATATAATAGGTAACTGTAAGATGATAGGTGTGTTAATTAGCTTAGTTTGAATTATTTAACAGTGTAACTTATATCAAAATGTTGTATACTTTGTATACCTTAAATATTTACAGTTTTACTTGTCAGTTATAGTTCAATAAAGTAAAAAAAACATGAAAAATGAGATCCACATGGAATGCGGTCAGGAGAGCATGGCAAGTAAACTCATGGAATAATTCATGGATTTAACATTTGGAGCTTAGCATTCACCAGCTCCCTGCCACTCGCTACCCCCACCACCACCCCCACGCCGACAATGCCATAATGATATGTAATTTTACAGAGGTTTGAATTGAACTGGGAGGTCAATGAGAATGTGGATTGGCATCATTCACTTAGTGCTGAGTGAGCCTAGACCGGCTTGGGGTCCATTTGTTCACCATGTAATGGGATTTTGCTCTTCTGTACTTAGCACTTAGTTTACATTTTATTATAAAACATATTAATATGGTGTTTATAAATTTTGGGCTTTTAAATTGTCCTGTCAACACTGTGTGACAGTGGAATTCAATTTGCCAAAATAACTGTTTTCAATCTATATCCGGCCAACTTAGGTGTTCACTGTTTGCTGGGGCAAGTTCATTGGATAAGGAGTTTTTCACATGAAATAGCATGGAAAAATGTTTTAGAATAAATTAAGGTGAACTTTAGTTGCAAAAAAAAAAAAAAAAAACACATGATAGTACCATGGTATTTTCCCTCTGGTTAGGTACAGTACCTCATTTGACTTTTTATTACTTTTTATTAGTTAGGACTTAATACCATATTACTGTTAACTGCATTTTACCAGTAAATCCTGTTAAGAGTGGTCAGGATGTATGGAGGTTTTATTTCTCTCTCATGTCAAGGAAGTTGGGAGGTAGGTGGTCTAGGGTTGCATTCCTGCTCTACTCTGTGGTGTGAGGCACTTTTTATCTTGCTGCCTCACCATCTTCATTAATCAAGGTGACACTTCAGCTAGCACATCAAATTCCATTCAGCAGGAAAATAAAAAAGAGAAAGAAGCAAAATGTGTTTGCTTCAGCCACCTGTTGTAGTTTCCTGGAAGTCAGGCATACATTTGCTTACATCTGGTTGGTCTTAACTTGGTCATTTGACCATGTCTATACCTATCAGGTGAACCTGGTATTTGTAGTGTTAGATGGGCATATTCACCATCCCAAATATCTGTGCTTATGGAAGAGGACAGGAAAGTTTCTTTGAATAGGACACTGATAATATCAGCACATCTACAGGATTTATAATGTATTAGACGTAGCTGGAGCCCCCTATTATTCTGATATACAGCTTGGGATGCATTGTTATTTCAAAAACATGGAAGGCACTGATGATTTTCCTTCAGTGGTTTGATGTAGCTGTTTTTGACAGTGTTGATAGGAAGGGAAGAAGAAAATAGTACTGATCCTTTAGCGTTTTCCTGTTAATATCTTTCTTTAATTGACAAACCTGAAAGCTATGCCTTTGTGCATTTTAAGAAACATCCATGCCTAGACTAAAGCCTTTTACCTGTTTGAAAAACCTTTCTCATTTTACTACTCTTTGACATGAGGTAAATGCACACCCACGCCCCAGTCCTGGAGGGACCCACAAGTTTTCTGCCACTTTGCTGTGGAATCTGTGACTACTTTTACTTGCTAGGATGTCACACAGCTTCCACTGTAAGTACTGAGACTCCTGATGGGAGTCAGGACAGGTCAGGACAGGCTCCATACAGCTATGGTTGCTAGGTTCCTGGGTTGCATATTGGCTGGTCTCCTGCTGTAATATAAATCCTGGCTTAAGTCTTTAGTTGATCCATGATTTAGAATGAAAAGGATGAAATCTAATTTGAATATGAAACAATACCTAAGAAACATGAGACACCTCTGAACCCTAGAATCTAAGTGTTTTTCTGGTGGCAGTTATTTTTCTTGTGGATGAAGTATCACAGCCAGGTCAGATTTATGAAATTTAGTTTTTTTCTTTTTACAAGGCTAATCTGTTGGTTGTATTTAGATGTTTGAAATGATATTTATGTTTTAGCTAAGTTTCTGCAATTTAGTTTTATATAGAATGCGCCTTATAAATTCCTGATAGATAATTTCTGCTGGTCAAATTTTCCTTCATATTTAAAAATATTTTATTCATTGATAAATATAGTAGTCAAAATTAAACATTAAAATTAACATTTTATGTTAATTTTAAATGAACATTAAAACATATGCTATGTTTTAATGAAACATATGCTAAATAATATTATTTAAAATTAAAACGTGCTAAATAATAATAAATCAACTGCCCCAAATAATATTCATTGATAGATTATGCTAAACTGAAGGAATATATATAATGGCAGGATTCAGTATTCTCTCCTTAATCCTGAACTGGTGAATACTTTTGAAATGACCTGGAGGAGACTATGGAGAATATATTATTATGTTAGTGATTATAACAAAGCTAAGAGAGCTCTGTAGTCATCGGGTGAAGGAATCAGAATTCTGAAAAAAATTCTTAACTAGAACAGTGTCCCAAATACATCTAGCAAGATGAAACATGGTTTACTGAGGCACATGTAAGAATGTTTTAGAAGTTTTTGTTGATTATAAGCACAATGTGAGTCAGTTGATGTGACTGCCAAGAAGAGTTAATTGGTTTTTAGTTTGAATTAATAGACATAGAATGCTTAGAATGTGGGAAGTGGCCCTCCCACTTGTGTCTCTGTTGGCCACACTATCCTCAGAGAATGGTGATCAGTGTATCTAGTACATTTTAAAAGGGACATTGCTATTGTAGTGAGTTTCATTTGCTTAATCTTATAGTTTTCCAAGTGTTTTCCTTTTGAATTTTTATATCAAAGGACATTATTATTATATATTTTAATTAGTTTGGTTTTTTTTTTTTTTTAGATGGAGTCTCCCTCTGTCACCCAGGCTGGAGTGCAGTGGCATGATCTTAGCTCACTGCAACCTCCACCTCTCGGGTTCAAGTGATTCTTCTGCCTCAGCCTCCCAAGTATCTGGGACTACAGGCACACGCCACCACACCCAGCTAATTTTTTTTTTTTTTCAGTAGAGATGGGGTTTCACCATGTTGGCCACACTGGTCTTGAACTCCTGACCTCAGGTGATCTGCCTGCCTTGGCCTCCCAAAGTGCTGGGATTACAGGCATACGCCACTGCACCCAGCTTGTTTAGATTTTTTAAAAAGCTATAATAGCAACTCTGCACATCTGTAAACTCAGAACTTATGATCCATTGCATCCAAGTATCCTTCATACTTAGTTTAATTTAACATGGTGATTTTTATGGCAAATTGGAATGTATCCTTAGGAGAGTACCCAGGATATTGGAGCGAACTGGCAAAATTTATTCCAAAAAAGAGAAAACTCATAAATCATTTTTTGTCCCCAAAGTCTTGAAATACTGTATTAAAGAATGAAAGTAACACTTAGTCTGTTTTGTCTTAGATAGTGTATAGTATAGTGTTGTGTGGAAGCCATAGGGACACTGATTTCAATTTTTATAATTGTCCTAAATTAGAATAGGATTCACTGAGGTAATAAAAGGATGTATGTATGTGTGTGTATATTAATAGGCCCAATTGTAATCTGAAAGTCTACTTTTGTAGATATTGTACAGATTAATGCATTGATTAGAATGTTGAATAGGATTTTTGTGGTTATTTTCTGACGATCTTGGTCTGAGCTTTTTTGAAACTCTCAAGACTGTAATATTTAAAAAAATAGACACAAAGTCAAAGTAAAATTTTTACCTGAAAGGAGAATTTTAAAAATTGGTGTGTTGTCCAGTCTCCATGTAGGATAGGATTTAAGCTGTTCACAGTGCTTCATAACTGTTTTGAGTTTCAAGATGTACAAAGCTGCTGTTACAGCTTATTTTAAATCTAAATTAATTAGAATTTATAAAGGGTTATTTCACTTGAAAATTCAAAATGAATAAAGTGCTCCATGTTGAAAAATCTCTTTCACCTTTATTTTCTGTCTGTCCAGTTCCCACAGCCATCCTTCTTCCCTAGTTTCTGTCTGTATATGGAAGCAAATTCACATCCATGTTATCTGCCCATTTGCTATGTGAGTGGTGACTTATTTTAACTGCTGTTCTATAACTTGCTTTCTGCCCCAAGATATTTTTAAAATATTTAAAATCAGTACATAGAGAACGTTTACATTCTTTCAATGCAATGACTAGTATACTACTGTTTAGATATGGCATAATTTAGTCTCCTATAATTGCATATTTAGGTTATTTTCCATGTTTTTGCTATTAAGAATTATGTGGTAAATAACCTTGTACACACGTTATTTTGCACATGTGCAGGTTTATCTGTAGTATTGATCCAATCCCAAAGTGGAATTGCTGATTCCAACTACATGTACTTTTAAAATGGTTTCTCATACAGTTTTAATTTGTACTCTTTTTGTAAATATAGGCTTGTTTTCATGGATTAAGACTTTTTTATCTGAACATATCAATTTTGTCCATTTTTCTGTTGGTTTATTTGTGATGTTCTTATCGGAACTCTGTCTATGCTTAGAAATGAACTCTTTGGGTAATGAGTTGCAAGTATTTTTTTTCTAGTTAATCTTTTCCTATTTTGCTTATGGTATTTTTTGCCTTGTAAAGTTTATTTTTAATGCAAATAAATTTATGACATTTCAATATTTTTCATAGAATTTTTAAAAGAAGTTTTAGCTTCACAACAAAATTGAGCTTGAGTGGATGGTACAGAAATTTCTCATATATATCCTGCCCCCACACATGCATAGCCTACACTGTTACCAACAACTGATCTTTTTACTGTCTCCATAGTTTTGCCTTGTCCAGAATGTCATTAGTTGGAGTCGTACAGTATGCAGCCTTTTTACATTGGCTGCTTTTACATAGAAGTATGCATTTAAGGTTCCTTCATGTCTTTTCATGGCTTGATAGCTTATTTCATTACTTGCTAAATAATATTCCATTGTTTGGATGTACCCGAGTTTATCCATTCATCTACTGAAGTTTTGGCAATTATGAAAAAAGCTACTTTAAACATTTGTGTACAGGTATTTGTGTGGACATAAATTTCCAACTCCTTTGGGTAAGTACCGAGGACTGTGATTACTGGATCATATGATAGAAGCGTATTAGTTTGTAAGAAACCATCAACCTGTTTTGCAAAGTAGCTATACCATTTTGCTTTTCCAGTAGTAAAGAATGAGAGTTCCTGTGGTCTATATCCTTGCCAGCATCAAGTGTTTTCTGTGTTCTGGATTTTGTTCATTCTAATGGGTTTGTAGTAAATCTCATTATTTTAATTTGCATTTCCCTGATGACATGAGGTGGAAAATCTTTTATATTATTTTAACACCATTCATTGAGTAGACCATCAACTACTACTGATTTGAGTTGCTATATAGGTGTTTTTTTTTTTTTGAGACGGAGTCTGGCTCTGTCGCCCAGGCTGGAGTGCAGTGGCCGGATCTCAGCTCACTGCAAGCTCCGCCTCCCGGGTTTAGGCCATTCTCCTGCCTCAGCCTCCCGAGTAGCTGGGACTACAGGCGCCTGCCACGTCGCCCGGCTAGTTTTTTGTATTTTTTTTTAGTAGAGACGGGGTTTCACTGTGTTAGCCAGGATGGTCTCGATCTCCTGACCTCGTGATCCGCCCATCTCGGCCTCCCAAAGTGCTGGGATTACAGGCTTGAGCCACCGCGCCCGGCCATAGGTGTTTTATAGTACATTTCTGATTGTGTTTTGGTATGTTTCTTCGATCTGCTCCACTGGTCTATCTCTTGGTATACAGTATGGTTTATCTTGATAATGCAAATAGCTTTTAGGAAACTCTGCTTTCTGACAGCTATCCTCAGTGCTAGATTTTAAGTTTAGTTTTCTTTTCCTGCCCCAATCTTGCCTATGTGAAAATGTAGACTTCCTCTTTATGCTAATAAAGTATCCATTTATTTGCTTTTTGTATGTAATTGTCATATTTGATCCATTTTATGTCTTAAATGTAACTGCAGTATCTTCTATTCATAAAAATGTTGAAGCCTGACATTTAGCCAGGGGCCTCTGGCATATTTTGTGAACTGTATCAACTTTGTTGGAGCTTCCAAGAAGACGATTTGCTCAAACCTCCTTTCCTTGATTCATATCCATGAATTTTCTACACCGTAATTACCAAAGAGTAACTTATTGTTATAATAGTGGAACTTAATTACTAATGATGTAGAAATTGCAAATATGGTAGTTTAGAAGAGTTTTTAAAGAAAAAAAAGTCTTTGATAAAA
Organism: Papio anubis; assembly: GCF_008728515.1. NCBI lineage: Eukaryota > Metazoa > Chordata > Mammalia > Primates > Cercopithecidae > Papio > Papio anubis. The sequence continues at coordinate 35,857,426 of NC_044979.1, forward strand.
TAAAATTAAATGAAAAAATACACAGGTTCTAGTTTTTTAAGAGTATGTATTTTATTTATCAAGCAAAGGAGTTGGCACAAGTGATCAGTAAGGTCTTCTTCAGTTCATTGTCATTCTTTGCATACATTTCCATTGCCATTATTTCACTTGACTTGCAAGGAGAAGCTCTTCTTGGCATTCCCAGAGCTTAGTAACTATAGTGCTCTCAGCTGCCTCACTCTCAGCAATTGCTGTCCCATTTCCATTTGGTCCCTTTTGTGAATCATGCTTAGAGAGCTAAAGTCATGAACTTAATTTGCGTTGCTAGTACACACACATATAAAAGGTCCCTGCTTTCATTTTCTTAACATTATAGAAATGGATATTGTAATATAATGATGATGTTCCTGTACCTTAGCTTGGTTAAGCTTCCTCTAAAATGAAGGAGATAACCTTAGTAAATAAATGGAATGGTCTTCTTTCTTCACTGCGCAGGGCAAAAGGTTATTTTTCCCCTGGGTACAATAGGACACTTTTTAATTTTTTTTTTTAAATTCTGTTACTCCCAGTTACAGTTTCTTTACAAACTGTCTTGTTTGAGTCCTAAATAAAACCGATTTTTTGAAAGAGCTTGTCTTTCTTATATTTGAATCGCAGTTTAATAAGCCTTTTTAACAGATTTATACTTACTTCACATCAGCCTTCTTTTTGAAGCCAAGTCATACCAGTTTAGTCTACCTAATCCTTTAATCATTTTATCCTCAGCATGTTTCCAGATGCTTCACATCCCTCTGTAGGTTCTAGAACTGGAATGAGTTTGTTAATAAAGTCTGATCAGGATCTAATGAAATGGAAGGATCATTTCTTTGCTGTTTCGTATATATTTTGGAATTTGTTGTTTTATCTCCAAGACTATGTTGTTTTCTCTCCAGCTAAGCATAAAAAAAAAGGTTCTGCGTTACCTGAGATCTAAGATGCTTTATTTCTAGTGAAGTACATGCCCCTGTGTGTGCAGGGCTTGGTGCCTAGAAGGGCTCTCTGCACTCGGCTTAGTGCTCTCTGTTCCTGCTGTCTTGAAATTCTTAATAATATTTTTACTAAAAAGCTCCTTATTTTTATTTTGCACTGGGCCCTACAAATTAAGTAGCTCACCCTGCTTGTAGTTGATGATTAGAGGACATGAATGATAGTCACATTTCATGTCTAATTCACCCTCTGTAATAATTATGGAAGCTACCCCCAGGGTAAGGACCCCTGGTTGTAAACTTCCCCAGTTGAGAGCATTTTCTCCTATGTGCTCAAAGACGCTTTCACTGCCTACCTGCTGCCTCTCTGTTCTCTTTTGGCTTTGTCTTCTTTGTCTTCTCCTTATTTATCTAAACTCAGTTGTTGATGTATGTTTGTTCACGAAATCCACATTTTCGCATGCAATGGTTGTTCTTTCCAGAGGGATCTTTCTTAGGGTCCATTCTGTCTTTTTAGTCTTTCTTCCTATTACCTCTTGTCCAAGGCATCCCTCCCTCATCTCTAAGCTCTTCTCTACTTTCTCTATTTAGAACAGCTGGAAATTTTGTATAATATTATTAATATTAACTACTAGTTACTTTCTTATCCAAATTTTAGATTTTCTCTGTCTCTATAAAGAAACTGGGATGGCAATTGTGAGAATTCTGGAAATTTGGGGTAGAAATTTGGATTCCACTTCCACATCAAGATTACAGAGTACATGAAATGACTTGGAAATGTTTTAAAGTCTAACCATTAGTGTCTGGGTACAGTGGCTCTTGCCTGTAATCCCAGCACATTGGGAGGCCAAGGCAGGTGGATCATTTGAGGTTAGGAGTTTGAGACCAGTCTGGCCAACATCTCTACTAAAAATACAAAAATTAGCAAGGCATGATGGCGGGCATCATAATCCCAGCTACTCAGGAGGCTGAGGCAGGAGAATTGCTTGAACCCAGGAGGTGGGGGCTGCAGTGAGCCAAGATTTCACCACTGCACTCCAGCCTGGATGACAGAGCTTGACTCCATCTCAAATAAAGTCTAACCATTAGTACAAGTAGTAGGATATTTTAGCTTTTACTTTTCTTTACTATAAAGTTAATTTAGGTGTGAAATCTAATGTACATACAGCAAATATGATTTTTAATAGTCATTATTTTTTCATGTACTGGCCAATTTATCTGCTTATTTTCTCTTTTTCTTGTAGCTTAACAAACAACAATTGCAGTTACTGAAAGAACGATTCCAGGCCTTCCTCAATGGGGAAACCCAAATTGTAGCTGATGAAGCATTTTGCAACGCAGTTCGGAGTTATTATGAGGTAAGTTTGAAGAGCTTTGTTTTTGACTTTCTGATACATTTTAAAGATTTCTATTATTTTTATGGCTTCCCCATTTTAAAGAAGCTTGCTGGTCTGACAGGAATGCTGTGAGTTTGCAACCTTTTTGAAAGCATTGTCAGTTCTATTTCACAATTGCAAAGCTCTAATTCCACAGCCTGGATTTGAGAGATAAACAGAATCGAAATTAGTCACATCTTATGAGGAGAAGTAAACTATTTAGAAAAATCTTCTGGCAGTGATTGATACAGCTGACTATAGCCATCTTTAGGTCCACATGTCTAAATTATCCTTTTAAATCTGGATTTCAATAGTAAATTGCCATCTTATGCAATTTTGTTCCCTAAGCTTTATAATAATTAAAGCTAGTAACTAATTTCAAGAGGATAAATTGAATTCTCTCTTCTTCCTAAAGAAATAACACTACCAATACCACCCTGCTATTTCTTCTGATTCTAGCTTGTGACTCAAGAATTTCTCTATAGTTTTCCTATGAGCACCAGTTTTCACACATGGTCATTAACTGCTTCAGTGAATTGCCACTAGCTGTTAGTTTAGAGAGTTCCCTTTTTGCCTAAGCGTTTCAGAGCCATTTGAGGGAATGGATTCCTTTCATTGTGCAGGTACTCAACAACTTTCAGCTGAAGAAGCATAGTATGCAAATATATATAAGACGAATAAACAAGGGAAAGTGTGGAGATACAATGGATCTGAACTTACCTGAGGCAAGAATATTTTTGTGTAAACATATTAAATAATCAGTAGTTAACTGATTGGATTTATAATAGTGATGGTATACATCAGAGGTTAATTAATGCAACTCTAGAGAAGTTTACTTTCCCCCAAGCCTCAGCCTATTGAATTAAATGAAATAATGGAAGTTTTGCTGACTAAATATGTATATGACATAAATCTAATGTCAAGAGTGGGTATGTCCAACTGGACCTTGACTCAGAATATCTTAACAAGTATAGGAGCTCAAAATTTTAACACATATAGGACCTTAGATTTCCCCTTGTAAGAGTCAGAGGAAGATTTCATCATGTAAAATTCAGAATTTGAATCTTACAGTATTAACTGTAAATTTCTATATTTGCCTCATGTACTTAAACTAAAGAAAAGCCAAAAGTCTGTATTTGGGATGAAGGAAATGTAGCTCAGGGAAGTAATCTGTATAAAAAGATAAAAAGTTTTTAGTGAAACAGTAGGCTCATGTTTGGTTTTGATAAATGCCCTGCTGTATTCTAAGATGATAAGGTTAGGGAAACTGAAATTGAGTCAGCAGGGGGATGAGGGAGTTCTTTGTACTATCGTCATAACTTTTGTGTAAATCTAAAAATATTTCAAAATAAGTGAGTTTTTAAAAGTAAACATAATATGATGTGGACACAGTTTAGAAAAAGGCACACATTTCAACAGAAAAAAAAAGGTACACAAGCCGTGCTAATAAAAATATTGTAACTCCAGTGAAGGAGAGAGTATCCCCATTGTGTTCTACATGAGGATTATGTTCTCTTCTGGGTACCGTATATGAATAAAAAATGTGCACAAATTTAGGGTGATCAGGTTTGAAACATACCTATGTAAGTTGAAGGAGCTGGGGCTGTTTGGCCTATAGACAGATTGGGTTTGTGGTGTTGTATGTAATCCCAAGAGTAAAACTAGGGTTTAGTTGGAAACTGAAGTGGGGAAGATTTCAACCTAATATATCTAGAGTTTGGTTGCAGTGCCCCAAAATAGAATGGACTGGTTGAATATAGCATCACAACTTGATTCTAGTGGCCCTTCACAGTCATCTGGGAAACATACTACAAAAACAGGTCCTGGGGTTCTGTCTCAGACTTTCTGAATCAGACTTACAGAATTCATGCTTTTGAAAGCTTTCCAGATGATTCTCTTAGAATTGGTGGATTGCTAACCAGTGGAATTAAATGACTACCTGCTAGGATTGTTACAGAAAGAGATGTAAGCATTGAAGAGGTGGTTTGACTTGGTGACTGAGAGTTTTCTATACTTTGTTCATATTTCCAGCTAGTGTTTAGTTGTGAAACTATATCTAACTTGTCTTTGTGCACGTCTCAAAGTGGTGCTAAGATTTGTGATGCTAATTATGAGTCTGCGTTCCTGAGGTGCATTTGTGGAGTTACTGTTTTCTAGGTAGTACACAATTGGTACACAACAAACTCTTGAATAAATAAATAAATAAATTTAGTTGGAAAAATAAGGTAGAAAAGTTGCTTTTCAGTTTTTTTCCCAAAAAGCCTTTCATTTTTTAGAAGTATATTTTGCATATTTTGCTGTGATCATGATCTTTATGTTTTATTTATGTATTAATACTTTTATATAGTAATTTTTATAGTTTACCAGAAAAGTCTTAACTTTTGTTCTTTCAATATCTCTTTGCAATAAACAGTGGAAATATTATTACCTACACTTTACATAAATAGAAATTGAAGCTTACAGAGATTAAATGACTTTTCCAGTGTTATATATTTGGTAAGCATCCAAGATAAATGTGAATCCAGATTTTTTTTTTAAAGTATTTCTGGCATGCTATCATTATTTCACAGTTGCCATTTTGAATATACCTATGTCAGGTACTGTGGGCACTTCAAAATCTATTAGTAGTCTCAGACATCAGAGAAATTAAAATATATTTAAATATATGTTTATATTTTAGAATAAATCTTATAAACAAGATAATTATTCCCATCTTACACATGAAGTTAAGTGACTTGTGTCCAAAACTGCATAGCTAATTAAAAGCAGAGCTAAGAACTTCAGACCACCGCAATTGACTAAAAGCAGACTCTTAGGTTCCATACAAGACCTGTTGAATGAGAATTTCTGAGAATGGGGCTTCAACATCTGAATTTTGAACCTGTGCCTTGTGAACAAAAGTTCTCTGAAAAGGAATTTCATTTAATTTTGATTTTTAATTTATTTTGAGACAGGGTCTCATTCAGCTGTCACCCTGACTAGAGTGCTGTGATGTGATCATAGGTTATTGTGGCCTAGAAATCCTTGACTTAAGCAATGGGCTCTGATTTTATAGTGAAAGATTTTGCACTACGTTTCCAGTCAGGTCCATTTATGGAAATAAAGGATTCAAACTTGCTTATCTCTGATTGGTCAACACAACCAAGTTCTGATTGGTTGGATATAACTGGGCCCTGATTGGACAGGGTAGGTGAGTTCTGATTGGTGGGTTCAGGTGGGTTCAGGTGGGTTCCTGAAGTCCCAAAGTTAAATGGAGGTGTGAATTTTCAGGGAACTCAGAGTAACATGTATGACTTCTAGTCAGCAAATGGCTACTTTACTCAATTTGAATGTAAACCTAGTTAGCCACTTGGGATCCATCTTGAAGGATTGGTTCTTTTGGGATCACATTTGTTCACAGCCTTGATAATTTTGATTCGCATGGTCATTTGAGAACCATATTGATACAGACTTTATAACTTCTAGAATGTGTGTTCCATGGCAGAGCCATTTCTGTATACCATTGTATCCCCAGTTTAGCACACAAATATATTCAGTGAATACTTGTTGACTGAGTGAATGGGTATTACAGTATTTATTACTCTATCTAGAAACTGTATATTTTGGTCTTGTTTTTATTCTTACTTTCTCCATCATTCTCTTTATCTAAAAGTATTACTTTTGTATTGTAATGAAATTTCTTTTGAATATGATTGTTCTTAGTTTCATGATTTTGTGTTTCCTTGAAGATGCTAGATACTTATGAAGCATGGTTGGCCTTTCATGTTCTTTCTAAACTAGTTATTCTGTGATTCTGTGATCCTTTGTGGCTTCTTATATCATTTGAAGTCTATGTTTTCAGGGACGTTATATATATTGTTTGCTGTATGCAGCTGTTTTGAACTATTAATAACCTTTAAGTGGTCATTTGCTCAATTATTATGTTTACTATCCTTTAGCTGTGATAGCCATTTCTGACTCTGTATATAATATGTATTTTACATCGCATATATAATGTATATTGAAGGATTGACTTGAAGGATTATATAAAATATAATTATATGTAATATATAATTATATATAATATATAATGTAAATACATGTAATTATATATATACATAATATATATTATACACAAATATATATTACAAAGACACCCCCACCCAAGAAAATAGCACATAGAAATACCCGAAAAGATCTAATCCTGGAATATATATTATATTGTTCAATAATATATATATGAACAATCCTAATAAATGTGTATTATCAATTCAATTGAAAACACACCTTCATACTCTTAGTATATACATTTTCCCAAAATCTGTTTGCTATTATTTTTCTCTCTCAGCTTTATGATTGCTATTTCCTGAATAACTTTTGTGAGTAGCCTTTTCCATCTTGATTGTAGGTCTATATAGTCTATAGACAATTACTCCATCTAAAAAGAAAAAGAGTTATCTGTCTATTCTTATAGTGGTTGTACCTTCAGATACTTGGTTTACTTTAATACCTGGGATCTCGGTATGAAACCCAAGATATATTTCTGTTTCTCCACATTATTTGACAAAATTCATTTCCTCTTGGTACATTTTTTTAAGGGAAATAATTTCTTTCAACTAGATTATTCCAGGATTAGATCTTTTTGGATATTTCTATGTGGTATTTTCTTGGGTGCGGGGTATCTTTGTGTATGTATGTCAGTTATAATTAGTATTTACTATGAATACTGTTCAACATGTTACATAAAAGCATATACTGAGGAATAATAATGATTTTTATGTAACAATATAATTTATATCATATATTTAATAAGATGCCCTTAAGTATTATAAGTAACAAGAATAATAAAGAAATATGTTTGTGAAATTTCTTCAATATTCTCACACAGTTGGCATAATTAAAAATTGACCCAAATATCTAAACCGCCTAAGTAGGCAGACATGATGCTAGAGGGACAGACCAGAATAGGAAGAGAAGAAAGAAATGGCAGGTAGCATACCTAACTACTTAATACAAGTTGGCAGTTATAATCTTGATAATTTTATGGTTAATAATCGTTGTTTGATTCTGCTGTACTTTCATCTTTTTTGTTAATTGAAGGGATTTTTTTTTTCCCCTCTTCACTTTTTTTTTTCTTTAAGCATCTCATTGTCTAAAGGAAGTCCTGAAATGGACACAAATTCTACAAGTGTTTGCTCTTCGTTTTTGACCAATTTTTTTTGGTTTTGGTCTATTTCTTTTTTAATTTAGGAAACTTCAGCTGACTCTGCAGATGGGTAAACATAGGTTTATTGCAGTTTGTTACTTTCCAAGCTGTTCTTGTCATCAGATATCTGCTTCTGTTTCACAGAATTCAGGTGCACTTTATCCAAATATAACAAATGACAATGTGATTTGTAGTGGACATGTGGAAAAGTAAATGGTCTTTCTCTTGTAGATTTCCAAAAGACAGTGTAAGTTGCTGACTAGCTGCTTTCAGCATAATACAAACTTTCAAGTTCTGCTATTGCACACAATGTGGATGCTAGAGCTTTTTAAAAAAAATTGTGACTTGGGTTTGTTCACAACTTTTCAGAAAGGATGTATAGTTTTCTTATTGTTTTCATTTGTTTATGTTCTATTTTGGTCCCAAAGAATAAATGAGAGTTAGAGATGTATTTAGTCTTTTAAAAGTTACCAAAAAAGTATTAAAATAAACTTTGTTGCTGCCACCCCCACCCCCACCACCATTTGCTGTTCAGATTTCCTGCTTTATAATGGGACAAATTCTTTCATTCCTTCAATAAACTTTAAAAAATTATTTTCAATAGTTTATTATAGTTTATTATGAAATTTGGAGAAAAGTACTCCCAAAATGGTCTAATTCTGGCCTTTTTTTTTTTTCAAAATGTCTTGAATTTTGAAATTCAGAAATTTTCTACTTTGATATTATGTTAAGAACACTTTTTAATATAAGTAGTATATGTTTATGTTGGATAATTTAAGGAATATTTAAAATAAGAAACGTTTTTGTCATCCTAAAACTGCTCTAAAAATAGTATATTATAAAAAGAGAGAAAAAGAAAAATACCACCTATATAATTTCAATAGCTATGGCAACCCCTTTTAACAGTTTGGTGTTTCTGTTTTGTATGTATAAAACTGGAATCTGATTTATATGACATGAGCCTTCTTTAGTATCAGATATTCTCTATAAACATGGTTTTAAGTACATGCATAATAGATCATTGTGTGCTTGTATCTAAATATTATTTAATATCCTGCTTATTGTTAGACACTTATGTTTTCATTTTTTACTATTAAAAAGTAAATGCTGAAATAATTGTGCATATTGCTAAATTTATTATCTCGGATAAATTTCTGCAAGTAGAATTACTGGGTGATAGGTGATGAGCACTGCTTAAGTTCTTTATACAGATTATCAAATTGCCCTCAAGGTAGTAACAGTTTTTTCTACCGTAACCATATATGAGTGCTGTTTTTTTTCTTGCACATTTGGTATTATCATAAAATAAATGCCAACTGTTAGGTTTCCCTATTTATTTATTTATTTACTGTTAGTGAAGTTTAACATTTCTATATTGGTCATTCATATTTCTTTGTGAACTATGTGTTCATGTCCTGTGTCTCCTTTACATGTTCATTTTCTTAATACTGATTCATATAGGCATTGTTTATACACTAAGAAGATGCTTAACTCTCTGTTATGATGTGATTATTTTATTCATTTTGTTTTTTGTATTTTGCATGTTTTGTAAGTTTCTTACCTCCAATATTCACTCATTTTCTGTTCTCTTAGAATGAAAGATACATTCACATTTCACATTTCACGTAGAGACTACAGTTCATTTTATCTCCTTCGGATTCTGTTTTCATGATTATAAATCATCGATGACAATGGTTTACATCATACTTCCCTCTGCCGCTCCTCCTCTTCATTCCAGTTACAACCCCTCATGGATTAGTACCTCTGTGATTTAGGTTCTACTCAAGAGCTGATTATGTTGGTGCAACTCATGCCATTGCTTTGGAACTGTTTTCTTCTATGTAGAAGGGGTAAGGTGGGACTAATACCCAGAATATACAAGAATCTCAAAAGACTCAACAGTAAAAATAAAAAAAAAAAAAAAAAATCACTAAAAAAGGGCAAAGGACATAAATAGACATTGCTCAAAAGAAGACATATAAATGGCCAACATGTATGTGAAAAAATAAAAACCACAATGAAATATCATCCTACCTCAGTTAGAATGGCTATTATTAAAAAGGAAAAATATAACAGATGTTGACAAGTATGTAGAGCAAAGGGATTTCTTATATATTGTTGGTGGGAATGTAAACTAGTACAACCTCTACAGGAAACAGTATGGAGATTCCTCAAAAAATTAAAAATAGAAATGCCATAAGATTCAGCAATCCCATTACTTGGTATTTATCCAAAGAAACTTAAATCAATATATCAAAAGGATACCTGCATCCACCTGTTTATTCTGGCACTATTCCCAATAGCAAAGATACGGAATCAACCTAAGTGTCTATCAACAGATGAATGGATAAATAAAATGTGATGTATATATGCAATGGAATACTGTTGACCATAAAAAAAGAATGAAATCCTATCATCTGCAGCAACGTGGATTGAACTGGAGGTCATTGTGTTAAGTGAAATAAGCCAGACACAGGAGGACAAATACTGCATGATTTCCATCATATGTAGAATCTAAGAGAGTTGATCACATGGAGGTAGCAAAGGAGTGATAGATACCAAAGGTTAGGAAGAATGGGTGTTGGATAGGGGGTAAAGAGAGGTTGGATAATGGAAACAAACATACAATTAGAAAGAGTAAGTTCTAGTGTTTGATAGCAGAGTGGGGTGCCTATAGTTAACAACGATGTATTTTTCAAAACAGAAGAGAGGCGACTTGAAATATAATAAATACTTGGGCGATGGACATCCTAAATACCCTAACTTGATCATTACAAATGTAAGAAAATTATCATTTGTGTTACCTTATGCCTATAAGAGAATATCACAAGTGCCCCATGAATGTGTACAAATATAATGGATCAAAAGATAAATTTAAAATAAATAAAACTGAAAAAACAAAGCTCCCTCTAGTTACACAAGCGTCTGAATGTTAATTTGTTTCTTTGTATTTCTCCTTTTCTTTATCCTGGCTATTCCTACAGTCCCCCAAAGTGTAAAGAACAAGTAAAAGAGCATGATTGATACTTTACTTTCAGGACAAATCTTCAGGTCATTGTTTTTGAATCTTTATAGGCACTCTTACTTCCTAGTCTAGAATACCAAGGAACTTGACTTCAGAAGTTAGCTTCTTCCCAAGGAATTTGGGAATGTCTGCTCCAATTGTCCACCAGCAGCTGTCAGGTTGGCATCATTTCATTTATCTCTCTTCTTCCCCTAACATTATACCTCAACTCTTCGTATTTACTTAAAAATTATTGCAGTTGTTTATTGGTTTCTTTGTAAAAACTAAGAGCCTTTTCAGCCTTTTTTGTTGTTGTTATTTTTATTTTTATTTTTTTAATTTTTGAGATGGAGTCTCACTCTGTCGCCAAGACTGGAGTGCAGTGGTGCGATCTTGGCTCAATGCCAGCTCCGCCTTCTGGGTTCATGCCATTCTCCTGCCTCAGCCTCCTGAGTAGCTGGGACTACAGGCACCCGTCACCATGCCCGGCTAATTTTTTTTGTATTTTTAGTAGAGACGGGGTTGTTTGTATTTTTAGTAGAGTTGGGGTTTCACCATGTTAGCCAGGATGGTCTCGATCTCCTGACCTTGTGATCCACCCACTTTGGCCTCCGAAAGTGCTGGGATTACAGGTGTGAACCACCGCACTCCACCCAGGCTTTTTAAATTTTATGTAATTACCTCACTGTTTTAGCCTTGATAATGTATACTGCGTTGCTTGGTCTTATGTTTGTAAGCTTAGAGAGAGAGAGAGGAGCTGGGAAGATTGGTATTTAAATATTTTGATGAAAATTTTTTGTCATTTTATTTTGGAATAGAAAAATTTACTTTTCATACTTCAAGGGATGTTTGACCTGTCGAAATACCTTTTAAACTTTGCAGTAATGTCCTGGAAAAGGCCTGATCGCTAAGTAAACCAAGATTGGCAGCCTGTGGCAAGAGGAAATAAAAAAAAAAAATGTCAACACATTCACAGATGAAATCCATAACCAATAATGAGAAGTGATATTCTAAATTTGCACTGAGCTCTGCAGATCACATTGCATTTGCTATTTTTGATATTAACCATTGTATTTCACGTCATTTTTTTTATATGCTAAGGATGACATTTTAAATTACGCGTTGTGTAAGAATTTGCACACTGTGTTTTCATGTCTGAGATTCCTATTGCTGTATACAATATCTGGGTTTCTGCTACCTGTGAGTGTGTTCTGTAAAGTTGCCTGCATTCTTGATGGCAACCATTTTGTTATGAAGACTGGATAATGCATGGATTATAGAATTTTGTTGCTTGAAGATAGCTGAGGAAATCATCTTGTTTGAGCATTTTCTTCCTCTCTCTTCATGCATTTTTTAGGTGAAACTGAGAGTGTCAATTTTGCATGCCTACCTAGCAAATTTGTTGCAGAGGGCAGGGCTAGACTTCTCTCTGTTAACTCTTCATTCTTCTCTTTTCTTCTGCTTCTATATTCTTATAAAAAGATAGTGCATCTATATAGGTGGGCTGTGGGTAAGTAAAGCTGGTGTAAATTCTCAATTTCACCAATGGCCTAGGCATTTAGCCCAAGCTAGGTAGCCACCAAGAACAGAAAGAAGCACATACAATTTACTTCAGTGTAGCATTCCCTAATTCCCAGGCCCAAGGAAAGGGTGCTCAGTTTAGAGCTAACACGTTGCAAAGATAGGACCTTGACAGATCTGAGATGCTTATGTTTGTGCTGTGCCATAGTCTTAATACTTTAAACTGGCACCACAATTAAGAAAGAATTTATGCTCATACCTATTTATAATCCTTTGAAGGGCACATTTGTTTATCAGGCTCTCCAATACCCTTGGTTCTTTAACTAAATCCAGCGTCAGCAAAGCCGTATCTTTCATGAGGGAGAAATGCCAAGTTAGTACTTAGAGGAATTCTGAGCCGTGGCACTGCTGCAGCTTTCTGATGGGGAAGTCCATTTGATCACAGATTCCATTTTACAGGATTACTCCTTCATTAATCAGGGAAATGCTCTTTAACTTTAAATGCCTTTCCTCAGGAAGTTATTTAGTTTTATTCATTTTCGTTTATTTATCTTGTCAGCTTAAGGGTAAGTAATGTTTCTTTGAATATCTATAGTTAGTTATGCACCTCATTAAGCAATCTCTATCTTATATGTGGATAGTTTTTTTTTTTTTTGTATCAGGAAGCTCTTCCTAATTTTAGAGTTACAATTTTCTTTTATGTTCTTTTTAAAAACAGTTATAGGTGGGAGCTGAACATTGAGATCACTTGGACTCAGGAAGGGGAACATCACACACCGGGCCCTATCATGGGGAGGGGGGAGGGGGGAGGGATTGCATTGGGAGTTATACCTGATGTAAATGACGAGTTGATGGGTGCGGCACACCAACATGGCACAAGTATACATATGTAACAAACCTGCACGTTATGCACATGTACCCTACAACTTAAAGTATAATAATAATAAATAAATTTAAAAAAAAATAAAAAAAATAAAAACAGTTTCTAAGAGTAAATAATCCAATTTCCCTGACTCTATGACCCTGAAAGCATCATAAGTTTTATGCTCGCTCAAATGTTACTCTTAAGTCAGTTTCGTGCATGTCCTCTGCTAATCCTCTGTCAGATTTACTCAATGGTTCTTTTTATCATTAAGCTTCTATTTTTAAAGCTTTTTCTCTTTTCTTTGGCTTCAGGGAGAGATCTTGAGAGAAAACACATGTACCTGTGTTAGCACAGTCACAGTGGGGGCTGGCTTCACCTTGACATACTTAAAGCTTTTGTCTTTCATTGTCATAAAAATGGATAGATTAAGGTTTTGGAAAGCATAGAGCATTAAACAAGTAACATACGCAAGCCTGTGACTAGCTAAGATAGTCATTGATCATCTGGTTTCTAGTACACTATTGGTTTTGTTTATAAAATTTAATTTTATATTGATTACTATCAAAGTAGTTATTGGAAGGATAATTTTCATTTGACACAACATAAAACATACTAAAGACATAGTCCCCCTTACAATTGTCAAAAATATTCATTTTTGTCATTGACTGTTTCTATAAGACAGTATGGAGAATCTTATTTTCATAAGATCGTTGGGAAAAGCATTCTTTTGCATCTGAATCTAGAATCTAGATTGGTGAATGGGAGTTTTATTTAGAGTGGTTAAGCTGGTGAGTTAAAATTTAGTGTCTTGAATAAACACTATTTGAAAAAAAAAATTCAAGCTGTTTAGGAGATACCAACTCTTTTTAGGGACACAGGGATGATATAAAATGTGTATGAATTTATCCTATAAATAGGTATCTGCTATCTGTGTGGTATCATGCAGGCATCCTCCAGGGCATATTGGTTCTACCTTGCTCTTAAGTACTTCCTCTTTCAGTGTGGATTAGGGCACATTCCCAGCATTCGTAACCAACATATGAGGCAAGACCATGGTCGCTCTCTGTGGCCTAGACTGGAGTACAGTGGTGTGATCAAAGCTCACTGCAGCCTCAAACTCCTGGGATCAAGTCATCTTCCTGCCTCAGCCTCCCAAAGGGCTGGGATTATAGGCATGAACCCCACTGTGTCTGCCATTTTTTGACTTTTTAGTAATAAGCCATTCTGACTGCTGTAAGATGCTATCTCATTGTGGTTTTAATTTGCATTTCTCAAAAGATGAGAGGATAGGGAGAGGAAAGTGAGGGATGAAATACTACCTATTGGGTACATGTACACTATTTGGGTGGTGGGTACACTAAAAGCCCAGATGGTTCATGCAGTATATCCATGATATGACACAACTACACTTATACCCCCTTAATCAGTCTGTCTGTCTGTCTGTCTGTCTGTCTATCTATCTATCTATCTATCCACCCACCCACCCACATACACACACACACACACACACGCCTATGCATATGTGTGTGTGTGTGTGTGTATATATATATATATATGAGATGTTTTCACAATAAAATGGATGAGTTGCAGTTTACAAACAGGGATTTTTAATCTGGATGGAATTCAGGGGGTCTGTGAACTAGGATGGGAAAACATTAGATCCTTATATTCACTAACCTCTGAGATATAGCATTCTCTTATATTATGACTTAAACAATAAACTACAGTAGTACTAGCAGTGTCTGTGTCATTATCACCAAAAGAAACACATAAATTTTCATATCACATTACATTCCACTGCAGCTCTCTCAAAATATGTGTTCATGAACTACACTGAAACTACGTTACTCTTAAATCCCTTTTTACAGTTTGTTAATGAGTCATAGAAACACGTATTACTATAGCACAAATTTGTTTATTGAAATAATTTTATAATTGTATTTCATTATAACTGCTTTTCTCTGTAATCCTATAGACTTATTTTTATGTGTTTAAAAGCATAATCCTGAGAAGAGATCACAATCACTAGCCTTCAACAGATTGCCGAAAGGTTCATGATTTAAAAATGTTTAGAAATCACTGACTTACAGGACTTGTGGAGGCTTCAGCACAGAGGAAATAGAATTTAAACACGTGGGAAAAAAAAAAAAAAAAAACAGGTGAAAAACCACTGGGAGTTTTGTTCTATCTGGGTTGGACTTCCAGATCTGTGTGAGTGATGGAGTTTATGTAACCTTCCTGTACTTGAGTTTTTTCATCTGTGAAATGGAGATAATAATGTACTTGCCTCCAAGGATGGTTGACGATTAAATCAGTTAATGAAGTTAAATTGCTAAGTACACTGCCTGAGCTAAATGTGAGCTGCTATTACTATTATTACCTACATCATTGCTTTCCCACAAGTATCTGCCATGGTTTTGCACAATTCAGCACTTAATTTATATTATCATGTGTGCTACTTTCTGATAATTATAAGCTGCATCAGAGCAGGATACCATGGCTTATACGGCACCGAACATATAGTAGACACTAAGCAATCAATCTATCTGAGTAAATAATTAAATGAACTTTTTTTAAAGTGCTAGTCAGGTATTGCCATATGCCCTGGAAATAAAAAGATGAACAAGGCAAGGTTCCTGACTTCCATGAGCCCACAGTCTACTAGAAGAGACATATTTATAAACAGTAATTAATTATTACGATTGTCCTGGCCAGCTTTACCAGCTCGGAGTGGGGTACTGATTTTTAAATTTTCCTTTTGGTGTTGAGCAAATCTAGAGGACTTGAATGTGATGATGCCCACCTCAGAATGAAAATATTATGCACACAGAAATTGATAACATGAATTTTTCATGAAGCTGTGAAAATTAAGATTAAGTATGTTAACATAATTAACACGATGCCTGGCATGTATATTTCAAATGATAGCTCTTTTGTTAAACTATATGAAACTGCCAATATTTGGCCATTTTTGATGTACAAAAAAATAAACCCCAGCTTTATATCAGTAAATTTAATAATATTCAAAACAGCAATAATCAATTCTGCTTGTTATCTGTCATCGGTGGTTCTATGTGTGGCAGTAATCTTATGAACATTCAGTTTTCAATCTGAAACTGGGTGATTCACTTTTAGGAATATTATAGCAGGTATATTCTTTTTAGGGGTATATTAAAAGACCCCAAGGTTTCACTCTCTCTCTCTCTCTGTGTCTACATATATACATGTAGATATATGTGTGTATGTATATATGTATATATGTGTGTATGTATATATGTATATATATGTACATATATACATACACACATATATCTACATGTATATGTAGATACATCTACATACATATATATGTGTATATATACATACATGTCTATGAAGTTCTCTTTTATACTTTCACAGTACCTAAAATCTTATTTACTGTCAAGGTATGTTTAAGAATATACAATTACAACAGCATTAATACTGTTTTCGTGTGTTTTTAATTTTGTTCGGATATGTTTTGTGTGTCCTCTCAAATTACATCTAGAAATTATAACTAAAAGTGTAATTTAATGGTATTGTGGTTTTATTATGGCATATATTTACTGTCTTTAAAATGGTTAGCTCTAGAATGACTCGTTAGGTCTGATTGACACCTTTAGTATGACAATCCTATTTTATTTATTTCTACTCAGCCAGCTTTCAAGCATTCACTGATTATTTGGAATTGAAATAGTCCAGTGCTCCAGAGTTAGGAGGAGACTGCAGTATTTAATTCAAGCATAATGTTTAGGAAATATTATTTTAATAATTAGAGTTTCCATCCCAAGAACTCTTTTTTTGAGCAAGTTCTTTCTTCTTTGAGATGGTTTATATGAGCTTGTATTTTCTAAGTTACAACAAATGATTGCAGAGGTAGTTTTTCTTTCCTAAATGACCTTTAATCTGTGCAAGATTTTGATAAAGCCATAAATGATATTTTTTCCTTTTTCAGTCATGAATTTTTTCAGTCCCCTTGGAATATATTCAATTCTTTATATACTGCTGAGATTTTAGCTTGATTATTGAGTTTTCTGTTCTAAAAATTATTATATCGCATAGAATTTCATTGCCATTCTGATTTTCTACTTTCCTAATAAACTTATATGCACATTTGATGGTGTACCATGGACAGAAGTTGTTGTCAGTGATTGTAGTTGGATGTGAAGGGCCCTTCAAGAGTAAAGATATTAAATACACTTAACCTCTGCTCATGCATGTTAGGAAGGGAAGTGGAGACCAGCCTTTTCTCTCTCTCTTTCTGCCCAGGATGCCTTTGTTTTTTAAATTGGCATCATTGCACATGCCAGTGCACTAAGGTGGCAGCTCTGGTGTGAACTTGGCCCCCTGCCTTCTTTAACAGAAGGATAGGGGGATAGTCAGAGAAGTGGATGATTTGAACAAGTTCAGAGCAGGGAGGAAGGGCTGTGTTGGGGACTTCCACCTTGGTCTCCTCATGCATGAAGCCGCTAGTTCCCTCTCTTTCCCACCCCTTCTTCCCCTCACTTTCTTCCTTTCCTCAGTTCTCCTTCCCCCTCTTTGCAGAGCTCTTGGCACCAGTCAAGCTGCCCCATCCCTCAGGGCCCTCTGCAGTGACTGATGCCCATGGCTCCCTTCTCCTACACCCAATGACCCTGGCTTGCCCATGCCTCCGATGAGAATTCAAAGGGAGCTGTGTCTATATGATGTACAGGGATTTACACTGTGACTTTTCCTTTACTCAGTTCCTCAAAATTGTATACATTTATGGCATAGGATGTCAGTCCTTAAAAGTTATATTATCAAAACAGTAGGTGGCAAGAAATTATCATAAATGCAGCAGGTTCTACAGAAGCCATGTTGGAGGAGAAAGCAGGATAGAGTCCACCATGACCATTGATTGTTGGGCAGATTCTTTCTAAGAAGCAGATTCACTCCATTATATCTGTTATCTGTTATCCCATACCAGCTTATGATTAGAGTCTTGAGCTCATAATATGGTCCTCTAAGGGGTAGTTGGTGGTCAGTGTTTCAGCTTGACCACAGCGTTGGGTTCTTTCTTTAAGTGTTGTGTTGTAATGCTTGGATTATAAAAGCCTAACATAGCCTCATTTGATCAGTTCACTGCCAACTCTTGTATCCTCATTTCACTAAACTTTGTTACACTCACTAGACTGCTACCAATGGAGAAAAACCTGTGGTTACTGTATATGCCATATACAACTTGCTATTTATTATTCTCTTCCCTGTTTAGAAGGCCATGGTTCCCCTTATCTACCTGGAGAACTCTTTCTGTCCTGTAAGACTGAGCTCACTGGCAATATCCTATAGGCTTCTTTCCCTAAGCCTCACCATCTTTCTTCCTCCCTCTTTCTACTTCTCTCCTACCTCCTTTTTCCCTCTCTCCCCAACTCACCTGCTTTCCTTTTTCCCCTCCCACATCCTTTTCCCCCTTCTTGCCATTTTTCCATGTCAAGAAATTTCCGGATATATAGGAATATGATGGAGAATGCTGACAAGCAGTTCTTTGAGTAGTCAAATTAAGATGTAATGGTTGAATTGTATAATGACAATCACATAAGCTACATATATAAAGCTTCTAGCTTAGTAAACTCTAAATGTGTTTTTTTAAACTAAAGAATGAGGGGGCCAGGCGTGGTGGCTCATGCCTGTAATCCCAACATTTTAGGAGGCTGAGGAATGAGGATTGCTTTGAGTCCAGGAGTTCGAGACCAGTCTGGGCAACATAGAGAGACTTTATCTCTACAAAAAATAAAAAAAATAATAATAATAAATTGCTGAGTGTGGTGGTATGCACCTGTAGTACCAGCAACTCGGGAGGCTGAAGCAGAGGATCACTTGAACTCAGGTAGTTAAGGTTGCAGTGGCCTATGATTGTGCCACTGTATTCCAACCTAGGTGACAGAGCAAGGCGTTGTCTTCAAACAAATAAAAAAGAATGTGGGATGTACTGCTCTTGTGCCAGGATAATTGAGTTGTGTTTCAATATTTTTTTGCCCAGGAATTTTTCTACACAGGGAAAAGATTATGCCCTCACCAAGGGGCATTTATAAATTTAAGACCCATTAGCTAAATGATGAAAGGGATGGAAAGATTTCAGTTGCTGCAGGTTGTATAAGAAGATTTTCTATATTAGAGTGTTGTTTACCCTCCTGAATCTTGAAACTACTTCATTAGTATTTACATCTGGGCATGAAAGTTAGTTATTACCCTTTCAGTTCCAACATAACTTCCACATAGAAAAATTTAACTAGTATCATTTGTAAGTTATGTCGTAAGTGTCTTATAATTTTTGTAAACATTTTTATGTGGTCTTTTCAGTTTAATATTCTTACCTATTCTAAAAGTATTTGAAAAATATAGCAATAATTATTTGTAGTCTAGTTTTTAAGTGTTTTTACCCTCAATTTACACATCTTTGAAGTTGCCAGACTACTCAGGCATTGCTACTAAATATTTGTCATCTTTACTTGCTTTGTGGGACCAAATTGAGAAGAGAAGATAACTTCTTAATTGGGTTTTGACAAGCCTGTTTGAAAAATTAACTCACAATTACAACAAGTGAAAGATAAAGACAAGCATGTTGAAAATAAGCTGTAGAATAAAAAGGATCCTGAATTCAAAAGTATGAATGTAAAAAATATGTTAGGAAGTATTCACACAACAAAAGGAGTCTTTGTTTTGCCATTTAGCTCATTATAAAGTTCTAAGTGGCAAATTTTGTTGGGATATTGAAAATCAGAAATGATACCACGTTACAGAGTTTGTCAACATTTGCAATTTTATTTTGTGTTCTAGTAGAAAAAGTCATGTTCACATTCCAAGTAGGGACAAAACCCCATTATTTCCTTTGGATTCTTCTTTCTTGTTTATAAATCAATGTTTCCCTTTCTGGGCCTCCCTCCATTCCCCACCCTTCCCAAGAACCACCATATTAGCAGAGTCAGTGCCCCTTGGTTGCACTCTACCTTTGACTCCCTCCTCGTGATTTACCTGGTAGATGAGGTTGGAAGGAGAAGCCTGGCATGCCTGCCTTTCTTTTTTATTTATTTATTTATTTATTTATTTATTTATTTATATTATACTTTGAGTTCTAGGGTACATGTGTACAACGTGCAGATTTGTTTCATATGTATATATGTGCCATGTTGGTGTGCTGCACTCATTAACTCGTCATTTACATTAGGTATAGCTCCTAATGCTATCCCTCCCCTCTTTCCCTACCCTACGAAGGACAGAAAACCAAATGCCTGCCCTTCTATGTGGAACTTTCTGCTGACTGGGAGCTCCCTTACCCCTGCTCTTTTAGGCTGTTAGCTTTGCAAGGGATTTTGTCTGGGAGTAGAGATGTAGGTTGTATTTTCCTGTCTTTTTGGTAGTGATAGTAGCAGAAGGGGGTGGGTCTGCCCTATGCAGGGTGGATCATTGTTTTAGATATCAGAAATGTAGCATAGTACATATGCCACATATTAGATAGTACCCCAGTAAGGTCCAAGGCAGGCTTTTTTTTCGTAAAACACATATTCCTGTAGCAACATATATGAATAATTATACTGAATGAATGCGAAGACTTCCATTACTTCAGATCATTTTTTTTTAATTAATATTTTTACTTGACAAGTTATAATTGTATATGTTTATGGTGTATAATGTGATGTTATGACATGTATACAATATGGAATAAGTAAATCAAGCTAAGTAACATATTTATCACCTCACATACTTTTTTTTGTCATGAGAGAATTTGAAATGTATTCTTTTAGCAATTTTGCCATATCAGGTTTTTCCCCTCCCCCAATGAATTTGCTGCATCCTTATGGGGAAAAATACTTTTAGAGTTTTCATATTGAATTGTAGATAGAAGATTACAGCTCTTAGTAAAATGTAGAGGAGCAAAATCATGTCATTTTTGTTAGGATCAGGGTGGATGACTTTAAGCTT
Source organism: Papio anubis (assembly GCF_008728515.1). NCBI lineage: Eukaryota > Metazoa > Chordata > Mammalia > Primates > Cercopithecidae > Papio > Papio anubis. Next base: position 35,878,280 of record NC_044979.1, read on the forward strand.
TGGTAGTACCTTACTAGGAGCAGACCATGTGGGGTTTTTACTTTGGAGTTTTGCACTGTGGTTGGTTTTTGTACTTGTACAACTGGCTTTTTTTTTCTTCGCAATGCATTGTGTTGAGAGATTTTAAGCCTTGTGTCAGGGAGAATTTTGACCATGGAAGATGAGTGAAACTGTCTTTGTCTATAGGAAAACAGCTCTCATTTTAGAGGCAGACCTGTATACTTAAGACCTTATTCAAAGCAGAATGACCTCTGTTTGGACTGTGTATAGAAGAGAGAATCTTTTCCTGTTTTTAAGGCATAGGCAGAATAATATTTGCTACTTTTAAATTACAAGACACGGAAATCCTGTGGGGGTTACAGAAGAGCCAATCATGGATTCATGTGTCTTGTCCACAGGCTCAAGTCACCACTTTGCCGTCTGGGTTCTGGAAGGAGAAACCTTACCTAGGAGATAGGGTTCTGAGGCCTAACCAATCCTAACTAGGGACATTGACTGCCAAAGACTGAGAAGGATATTACAGTGCTTATAGTCAACAGAGGCTTAAAATCTAAGGTATGTACAGAACTCCTGTATATCAGTATGAAAACTCAGACAATCCCTGAACAATATGAGTAAGGGATATGAATAACAAGTCAAAGAATAGGAAACTTAAATGACCAATAAGCTCTATTCATTTCATGTAGTTGCTGTATTAAATTGCCATAAACGGAATTGCTTAAAACAATAGAAATTTATTCTCTCACAGTTGTGGAGGCCAGAAGTCTGTAGTCAAGGTGTCAGTAGGGCTGAACTCCCTCTAGAAACTCTAGGGGAGATGCCTTCCAGTGGTTCATCCACCTAACCAATTACATGCTTGGTTTCCGTTTTCTCGTTAATAAAACGAGAGTCTGATAGTATCTGCTTCATTGCAGTGTTGTGAATTTTAAATGAGATAAGACATAGAGTGCTAAACACCAAGTGTTAAGTAAAGACTCAAATCGGAACTTATTACTGTAAGTTTCTATTATTCAACAGATTATAAGTAATATACTTGAAATATTAGCTAGTGCAGTTTATAAGAGCACTATATGAAACACCTTGTGAGTAAATAGACTTATTGCTATGTGTGGCAATGGATCTTGTGCTAGTCCTCTTGAAGATTTATTCCTTACCCTTCATAGCCCATCTTGTAGGTATGTGTTTTCGTAAGAAATTAACATGCAAAAAGCAAATGTTTGGTTCCTCTATCTCTCCACTTGACTATGGATTCTTTTTGTAACTGTTTTACCCTATAGCCCTACTTATTGTTCTTTTTTTAAAAAAAATGATAGTAAAACATTAAAAGAAGTTGTTTACCAAAGATTTTAAAATGGAAAAGTAGGTAAAATGAGACATAGGAAATAAAGCTAAATACCAAAGACAACTAGAAACAATCTGAAAGTTGTAGATTTGATAAAAACAGTGAATACTATGTCCACTTTATATTCTTGTAGGTATAGACTGCTACTCACATGTATTTTCAGGTTAACCATGTCATTTTGCTTATCGATTTATATGGAATATCAATCATTTACTTTTCCCACCTGAGTAATCTGTTAGTATAACCTTGCCAATTAAATAGAAACTAACTAGAACAATAGTAATTTACTGCTAGGTCTTGCTAGAACTAGTTGTTTGAGTGGATTATACAAACACTTGCTTTCTCTCATGATAACCTCCTCTTTTCCCTAAATCTCAAACTAAATTTGAATAATTGGTGACATGAATGTTCTTCTTGAAGTTTGACATGGATTATGAATGTAATAATTAGTTGGCGAAATCAAGTTCTTTGTCAACATATTGAAAAATATTGTGCCAGCAGATCCAATGAAAAGCTTTACTTCTTTGTTTTACTTTTGTTCTTATGGGTGGTCTGTGGATGTGAGGGAACTAAAAAGACCTTTTTATTTTTTAAAGTTGGCCTGTACCTTATAACTGTAAAATGCATTGTAAGTTCTATCACTGTTTTCATGCATCCTCTATGAATCATGAAATATTTTGTCCCTAATGTGCATTCAAATATTAGCTGCTTAGCTGGAGGTGCTAATAGGTTTTGTGTAAAGACATCACTTGTCTTCAAGAATGTATGTTATATATGGAAAAGTGATACCAATATTTTATGTCAAAATAGAAACTTCCTTACAATTATAAGATTGAAAAAAAAATCATTACAGATCTTGGCATCATCTTTAGTAAATTGGGTGAATAAGACGATGATTTAAATATAATGATGGGTGCTGGCAGTGAACACACATCAGTTTGTGTATGAGCCAAGTAGTATTCTAAGTGCTTTAAAGACTGTACATTGTTTCTTTTAATCCTCATGGGAGTCCTAAAAATTTGGTACTATTGTTATCTCTGTTTTACAGGTAAGGGAACTAAGGCACATGAGTTTAGATAACTTGCCTAAATTGTAGAGCTAGTGTAGGTACAGGATTTAAACTCAGGCAGTCTGGCTTAAGAATTAATTAAACTTGCAAAATTCAACAATTGCTATTCCTGGTAAAACTAATGAGACTTAAGACTATGAAAATTATTATATACAACAAAGCTTTTTTTTTTTTTCTTTTTTTCTTTTTTTCGAGACGGAGTCTCACTCTGTAGCCCAGGCTGGAGTGCAGTGGCGTGATCTCAGTTCACTGCAAGCTCCGCCTCTCGGGTTCACACCATTCTCCTGCCTCAGCCTCCCGAGTAGCTGGGACTACAGGGGCCCGCCACCTCGCCCAGCTAGTTTTTTTGTATTTTTTAGTAGAGACGGGGTTTCACCGAGTTAGCCAGGATGGTCTCCATCTCCTGATCTCGTGATCCGCCCGTCTCGGCCTCCCAAGTGCTGGGATTACAGGCTTGAGCCACCGCGCCCAGCCAGCTTTGTTTTTAAATATAAAATTTTAAAGCTCCATGAGATCTGAATGAAGGAAACTTTGTGAACAGATATGCTGTATGGGCTGCTTTATTTTTCATTGCATGAAATATCCTAGGGAAAGTGATACCTTAGGGTATCAGAACTATGCAATGATTAAACTGTCCTACCTTGGGGGCAGGATTTATTTTTCTGTGTGTCGTAATTTGAATGTTTGTGTTCTCCTTGAGACGTTGAAATCTTAACCCCCAAGGTGATGGTGTTAGGAGGTGGGGACTTTGGGAGGTGATTAGCTCATGGGAGCAGAGCCCTCATGAGTAGAATTAGTGTTCTTATAAAAGAGGACTAAGAGAGACCCCCTTACTCTTTCCACAATGAACACAGCGAAAAGGTGCTTTCTATTAACCAGAAAGCAAGCCGTCATGAGACACTAAATCTGCCTTAATCATGGACTTTTTGGCCTCCATAACTGTGCAAAAATAAATTCCTGTTGCTTATAAGCTACCCAGTTTATGGTAATTTATTATAACAGCCCAAACAGACTAAGATACTGTGCCTTTCTGGTCCTTCCTTCATAACTTATTTAGCATATTATCATATCAGAAGGTCAGTTTCTTGGATAAAATACAACAACCATGACCTCCTCTTTGAATCCCTGGGTACACAAAAGAGTCATTAGGATAGGAAATTGTTCCTTTTCGATCACTGCTGTAGCCCTAAAATTGTGTGCACTTATTAGTACTATGCACATAGTAGGATCTTGATAAATATTTGAATGAGTGAAATAATAATGTAGACATTTGGAATAGATGGTTCTTAGATTGTATTTCTAGAGAGAATATGAAAAACAGTAGGACATGGCAGGTCCTTAGTCATGCCAGAGAAGCACCTTTGTTTCATCAAATCAAATAAGAAATTGATTTTTTACAAATCAGTGCACTAGGTCCTGTAGGAAGATGAAGGAGCATAGTGAAGTCCTACCCTGAAAAATCTTACAATTTGAGAGGTAAAGGCAACAGCCTTTGTAAGAGAGGAAACAAGTAACATTATTTTCAACACTAGAAGAAAAATATCACAAGGTAGTATAGAAATAATTTCCTAAGAAAGGATGTAGGGTATGAAGAAAATAGTACTTATTGCTTAAAAGATAAAGGAGTAGTTTTTTTACTTTAAAAATGCACATGTATGCTGTATGTACTGTTTTAACTGCAAAATATGTTAAAATACAAAAATGAAAAAACATGGCTGGGCGTGGTGGCTCACGCCTATAATCCCAGCACTTTGGGAGGCCAAGGCAGGTGGATCACAAGGTCAGGAGTTTGAGACCAGCCTGACCAACATGGTGAATCCCCGTCTCTACTAAAAATACAAAAGTTAGCTGGATGTGGTGGCATGTGCCTGTAATCCCAGCTATTCAGGGGACTGAGGCAGGAGAATCGCTTGAGCCCTGGAGGAAGAGGTTGCAGTGAGCCAGGATAGTGCCACTGCACTCCATCCTGGGCGACAGAGAGAGACTGTCTCAAAAATAAATGTAAAACATATATTGTGACAGTTCATAGGAGAAAGAACTCACATGGGACTGAATTAATCAGGGAAGCTTTGTGGGGACTGCAGGATTTAACTATCACTTGGGGTAGAAATAGAAGACATTCTGGATTGGAGAAAAAGTTGGTTGCAATTAGAAATTTTTTATTTAAGTATTACTCCTGATGTAATGTTAGAGTTTTCTCTGAGGTACCAAGGTATACATAATTGGTATAGTTTTCTCCTGATAATGACTATTTGGGGCTCATGACTTGATATATAGATATATATCTATATTTAAATATCTTGAGAGATATAACTATTCATTTACATAAAAATAATTAAAGCAGAATTTTTATCCCTGTAGAGGCTGCTGCTTATATGTTAGAAATGGTTATTACTTTATGACTGTGTATTATTCCATATTTAGTCCATTTTTCAGATACAGAGATGTGGATGAAATTTATTCTTGACTTTTGGAGAGAAAATGTAAGACAGATGGCCTCTGATCTTGTGATATTAAATAAGCCTTTTTCTGGACAACTGTTGTCAATGTAATTCTTAACTGAGGGAAGACTTGTCAAATCATTGCCTGTTCTCTTTTTTTAAAAAAATGAGTAGTTGTATAAAGCATAGATTGTAAAAGCTGCAGATATGTCTTAATATTTTGAAGAGAAAGTACTTGAAAAGTCAAACATTTTGTCAGGGACCTTGAACAAGTTTTATTGTGCTAGTGTAGGGACAGGAGGGAGAAAACAGGATTTTAAAAAAATGAAGCAGATAAGACCACTGCTCACAAGATACTCTAAACCAAGTGAAAGTATACACAGACACATATGCATCTAATTATATATAATATAAGGGAAAATTAAATGACTGACAAATAGGTACAAAAATAATATGTCATAGGAACAGGTGGTTTTGGCTAGGGAGATCACAAATGGGAGATTGAGATGGGTCTGTAAAGATGATGGGAATGTTATTAGGTGGAAAATGGAAGAAAAAGGTTTTTCAGGATTGAGAATAGGAAGGAAGGCCCATTTATCGAATACCTCCCAAGCTAAGCTAGCAGTGTGCTTGGCGATTTACAAACAGATGTGAAATATGTCATCCAACACTCACCATGGCCGACTTTACTTTTCCAGACTACAGATGAGAAAGCTGAGGCTCAATGTATCTCAGCTTAAATGGCTAGCATGTAGCTGAAACTGGATTTCAGATACATCTGTCACATGGCCTGGTGCTTTGATACACTGTTCACTGTTTCTGCTAGTGTGATGACTCTATACTCATGTTGTCCTCCTTGTTTTTCTCTGCTCCTTCACAGGAGGGATTAAATTATATAAGAAATAAGAAAGGGTTTTGTGATCTGTGAATTGGAAAAACATAAGGGGAAAATCTCCTTAATCACCTCTGCCCTGTTATTTCTGACTGCTGGGAACTCACTCAGAGTTAACCATCATAGGACTTGTATTAGGAAGGCAAAGCATATGCAAACCTTCAATGACTGTGGCTTAGGAAGATTTAGAGTCTGTTTTAAGCTTTAGGACAATCTTGAAATGATGGAGTCCCAGAAGCAGCCTCCAAACCATTTTGGTCCTCATCGTTGGACCTTAATAATGAGAGGGGCAGAGTAGCCTGTTAAGAGAACAGGACAATTGCTGGTGGGGATGTAAAGGAATCTGCTTGGGTTTATTTTTCCTCTTTTGAGTATATTGCCTATTCACCACTGCCTCAAACAAAAATATGGTCTAAATCGTTAATATGAAGATATATTTTGTTCCAAACTCAAATATAATAATTACACTACTGCCAAATATTGTCTTAATCTTGTGTTTACTTAAGACTATTTATCTCCTCTTTCTCCTTCCTAGTGCAAAGACTACAATGTGAATTTTTCCCCCAGTACTTCCCAGAGTAGTAATAATGAGTTCCTACTCTGTTGATTACCATTCTATCTTCTAAATTGGTAGACTGAATGGGGAAAAAATTGTTTTCAGTTTATTGTTAAAGTTATGTAGACCATGACTTGAATTCTGAATGAAAAAGAGAGTTTAATTTATGTTTATTTATGCCCACTACAGTTTAAATGGATTTGATCATATTCCAAATGCTTATCTGTCTTTGTATTAAGGTATGGCTAAGGAATCAAGTTTTATGATTGCTAAGAGCAAGGAAGATATATATATATACACACACCCAATACAATATGTGTGGAAATATATATACACACACACATATATATATACACACACATATTCTGTTTGTACATATATAGAATAATTACAAGTTGAACTCATTATGCATATTCTAACTATTCTGTACTGTTACTGAAATGATCACCCTTCTGAAGATAAAACTCGGTAGATACAATTTTGCATAAGGAATATTACCAGATAGAATACAGAGGATAATGACACTATCAATTTAATTCAACTTTTATTGAGAACCTATGATGTGGTAAATACTGTCCTAGAACCTGGGTATTAAAAAGATGAGAATAAGATTTAATCCTGTCCTTCAAGGAGATTAATAGAATAGTTAATTTTGTAGAGGGAATTACATCAGGATTTTTTCTAAATGGGTAGATTATAGCAGCACTTGCAACAGGAAGACAAATGGATAACTATATGAGATGAGATGACAGATATGTTCATTTGTTCCATTATAGCAACCATTTTACTATATATGTGTATCTTATAGTGTCATGTTGTATACATTAAATATACACAACAAAATTTACTTTAAAAGTATAGAAATTAGAATTATAGTTGCTACAGTCCAGAAATGCCTTTATATAAACTAGTTTTGTTACATGAAACGATGAATTTTTTTTTTAGCCACTGATATATTAGCTGTAATTAGAGGGGATGCTTGTGGATTTTTTATATACATATATATTAGAAAACATTAACAATTGTAAAAGTAAAGATTCCACTTTCAGAAAAATATTATCATTAGCACTCTTTGCTTTTGTGCTGCTCTCAGTGAAGTACTTTAGAGTCAGTATTCTGTCTTCCTCAGATCTCATTATGATTCATTTAATTTCTTGCAAAAAAAATACATAGTTGTAATGTTTGAGCCTAAATGCAAAATAAATATTTGTTTTGTGAATTCCTAGAGATCTTTCATGATATCATAGCCCTGGGTACTGACACTTATGAAGTAGTTTATTGGTTTTCATTTCATCTTAAAGATGCTATCTGAGCAGTGCAATGTGATTGTATTTATCTGTTTTGCTTTATTGGAGTAGAGATTTCTGGAAGTGTGAGCACTCTTACCCATAGAGATCAAAGAATAGCAGAGGGGTAGAGGTCAGTTAGTTGATTTTTTTCTCTCAATAATGGTTATAACCTTCTCAAAAATTTAATTGGAGCCTGGTAGTTATAGGATACATACATATATACATCCAACTTGCATATTACTCTTTTCTTCTGCCTAGATGATGCCCTCCTTAAGGTCAGAGCCATGTTGTGTCCCCATTAACATAGACTCTGGCTCATGTCAGTGCCTTGTGTACAGTGCATATTACATGTTTGTTGTGGTTAATGGTTAAATATTATTCCTTTGGGGGTACTTCAGGAATTTAGAGCCTGTAACTGCCATTGTGCCTGCCTGCTTACCTTCTGGTTCATGTCTTTCCCCTTGGTAACACAGCATTCAAATCTTCACCCTTCTTCTGGCCATGTGCTCACCCAGGGAATGAGCTCTCCACAACAGGATAAATAGTGATTAACCTAAGATAATCATCATGATTCCACTCCAGTTTCCAAGGATTTCATTAGGCATGGGTTTTTGAAGCAATTCTAGCCAAAGGGACATTGAGGGAAGTCTGGTAAGTTTCTGGGGAAAAAAAATGTGTGTGTGTGTGTGTGTGTGTACATATATATACACACACACATATATGTTTATATATATATATTCCTTGCTCATATATATTATATATATATGTTCTACCTATCTCTTATTAAGAGCATGTAACTATACACACACACACACACACATTACCTATCTCTTAAGTGTGTGTGTGTGTGTGTATATATATATTCACTGTTAACAAGAGATAAGTAGAATGGCTTTTTGAACCAGTTGAACCAACCCTAGTAATATGTTTCAGTTCCCTTTAGCCTGCGTGTAAAAGGTATATATAAACATATATATATTCCTTGAATATATATATCCTTGAATATATATAATATAATATATAAATTATAATAATTATAATATATAATATATAAATAATATATAAAAATTATATATTATATAATACATTACATATATAATAATATATATTACATATATTATATGTAATATATAAATTATTATATATAATATATATTATCCCTAGTATTATATTTCAGTTCTCTTTAACCTAACTGCAAAATTCAACAGAATGAAAAACTCTTCAATATTTGGTTGTTATAAAGAATGTCCGTGTATTGAATAAATGATCTAAAAGGAACAGATTACAGTTGCCTCAATCATCTCTCTCTCTCTCTCTCTCTCTCTCTCTCTCTCTGTCTCTCTGTGTCTCTCTCCCCCCGCCCTTCCATTCACATGCTGCTCCAGGAAGACTCTTAGAGCTCATTCTGATAAAATATATGCAATTTGTCATGATACTTAATAGACTAATAGGTAACTTGTACAGATCTCTGCTGTTTCTATTCCAGGGAAAACTGGAGAAATTAAGTTGCATTGAGGGCATCATCCTTGATGGAGGCATTGTCAATTATAAAAGCTTATTCTGTGTTGAGAATTTATATCTGACCACCCATCAGGGATGGGAGAGTTTTGGGATGCTTCTCCCTTCAGGCTGTTTCATTAGATCAGGGTTTCTTAACCTTACTATTGACATTTTGGACCACATAATTTCTTATTGTGTGGAGCTACTGTGTGCATTTTCAGACGTTTTAGCGGCAACGCTGGTGTATACTCACTAGATGCTAGTAACACTCTCTAATTGTCACAATCAAAAAATGTCTCCAGAAACAGCCAGATGTCCCCTGGGAGGCAAAATTGCCCCCAACTTGAAAACCACTTTTTAAGAGATAGATGATTGTTTCTTATAGGTCTATTTTGTTCTAAGACGAGGGCAGAAGAGAGGGCAGTTCTATCATTGCCTTAAGCATTTTATATTATAATGAGAAAAATAGAATGAATTAGCTAAGTTCCTCAAATTGGTCCTTTCAACCATACAGAGAACCTTTTGATGTGAGATATGTTTTGAAGCAAAATATAGTTACAGGTTAAACTCTTCACCCACAAAAAATCTGCAAAATAAAAAGTCAGAATTACATTATTTTGTAATCCTACTTCCAAAGGTTAAATAATCACAGATTTAACAAATTACCTATAATATGACGATGTTAAACTGTCGTCTTAATGAGGCTTCAATTTGTCACTGTTAATAGAATCAGCCAGGAATTCACTCCATTTGAACATGAAAAAAAGTCTGCCTACAAGGACTCTTCAGATGTGAACTGAATCATGCTTTAATAGAATTCTATGAATGGGACAAGTAGACTGTTTCCTAATTTTTATTTTTTTAAAGCAAATATTAAATACAATAGGCCAGGGAATACAATAAATGCTTTTGTCCAAATGAGAAAACTATCATGTCTATGATTAAATGTTCGTGTTCATTTTGCACACTAGGAAATAGGGTCTTTTCTTTTTCTATCCCTAGGACTTTGTGGCATGCTGAGCACATAGAAGATATCCTATACATGGTCTAAAATAAATATTTGAGTGGGTGTTGCCAGTTTATTGGCTTCTTGAAACAGACTTTGAATAAAGATTTAAGGTAAAAGTAAACAATAATGCGTCTTTAAAGCAGTAAAGATTCTGTAGTTTGCAAAATAATGTAGTGATTTGTTATCATTGTGGCCATCCTTTCCTCTTCCCACTACTATCCTTCCAGTTACTAAATCTGTTATTCAGCCTTTGTCTGTGTCTCTACATCTATGCTGCTACTTCGAGTCCAAGCCACTGTCTTCTTTTGCCTAAGCTCATTCTCATGTTATTCTCCCTCTCCAATACATTTTCCCAATAAAGCAACCAAAGTGAACATTCTGAAACACATTTGTCACCTCCCTGGCTTAGAACCCTACAGTGTGTTTCTCTTGTCCTTGGGACATCATCCAAAATCCTTAGTCTTTACAAGAGTAGGGCTATTTCTATTTTCTTCTCCAATGTATGTCCACTCTCAATATTTGCCTAGCACGTAGTAGGTTCTTACCAGAAGATGGGACTGTATTAGGCTAACAATATGAGTTTACACTGTTTTCTTTGTGTTGGATCTTTAAGTGTGGGATAGGCATTTAATGTGGGAAGTTGGTGGGAATGGTTTGCTCCTACTTCCCACAGAATGCCATATTGGGTAGTGTTGAACCATCCCACATAATGCCATATTGGGTAGTGTTGAACCATGCATGAAAACTGGAAACTGGCCCGGGTACATGCACTAATACATGAATTATTTTTATCTTTGCCATTGCCTTACATCTAGAAAAAAAATCTTACATGGCTGGGTAGATTTTCATTCTATCCAGAACTAAGAAGGAAACCCAAGGCTTTAAAAAATTATTATCAATTTATTTATTGCTTTACAGCTTGTTCAAATTGTTACATATCTTGACTCATGGCTTAGCTTTTTGGCCAATAGGATTTCAGGATGCAATGCACTAATATATACTCTTGGATTGGTTTAACTACCTCTGATGTCACAATTTCCCCATTAGAATGTCATAATTTTCTTGAAATCACATGATACCAATCACAACTCTTGTTATTTTGTTTCATTATGAGAAAGATAATCTACCAAATATAAAAATGCTGGAAGGAGCAAGATATCTTTGATCCAGGGAGACCTTTTCCATTTATGTGCTTTAGTAATCTACTGCCAACAAGCTATCTTCTTTATGTCCTTTTACGACTGATGTTGTTTTGTTTTCTCAAGTTTGCCCCTTAAATAGACAAATGGAGGCATGAGCTTCCTTAGAATTACTCCTTCGACTCATAGTTCTCTTTCATCTGGACTTTTGAGGCTTAGTATCTTTCTACTACTTAGCCTTCCTGACTCAAATGGAAAAGCCATTTGGACAGCTCACCTGAATATAACATTTCAGGTTGGAAATAAGATCATATCAGAGTTAGGAGAGAGTGGAGTGTTCGGGAATCATTCTCCTCTGGAAAGGGTGTCTGGTGTGGTAGCACTTCCTGAAGGATGGAATCAGAATGCTTGTAATCCTTTGACCAATTTCAGCAGGCCTGAACAGGCAGACTCTTGGCTGGCCCTCATCGAACGTGGAGGCTGTACTTTTACACATAAAATCAACGTGGCAGCAGAGAAGGGAGCAAATGGGGTGATCATCTACAACTATCAAGGTACGGGCAATAAAGTATTTCCCATGTCTCACCAGGGGACGGAAAATATAGTTGCGGTGATGATAGGCAACCTGAAAGGCATGGAACTTTTGCACTTGATTCAGAAAGGAGTCTATGTAACAGTCATCATTGAAGTGGGGAGAATGCACATGCCATGGGTGAGCCATTACATCATGTCTCTATTTACCTTCCTGGCTGCCACAATTGCCTACCTTTACTTACATTGTGTCTGGAGACCTAGAGTGCCCAATTCTTCCACCAGGAGGCGAAGTCATATAAAGGCAGATGTGAAGAAAGCTATTGACCAGCTTCAACTGCGAATTCTCAAAGAAGGGGATGAGGAATTAGACCCAAATGAAGACAACTGTGTTGTTTGCTTTGACACATACAAACCCCAAGATGTAGTACGCATTTTAACTTGCAAACATTTTTTCCATAAGGCATGCATTGACCCCTGGCTTTTAGCCCATAGGACATGTCCCATGTGCAAGTGTGACATTCTGAAAACTTAAGAAATCTGGAGAATTTTCTGAAGATGTAACCAGATCTTTCTAAATACAAAGATTAGATAAATTCTCTTATCGTACTTTATGTAGAGAGAAAACTTCAGCTTCTCTATCCAGGTACGAACAAGGGTGAAATTTGTGTTTTAAAAATAAAACTCCATATCATGCCCAGCTATTTGAACTTCTTGTCTTTCTAATCAGTTTTAATTCTTATACCTTTTTGTCCTTATCCAAATAAGAACATTAGTACATGTTAAAAACAATTTTTTTTCTTCAAGTTACTAGGATTGTGACATTGCCATAGAGAATTAGCCATGCTATTTTAAAGTTTCCTTTTTTAATACTAATTCTTGTAGTTTGTTTCCGCATTTTGACTAATTTTGGTATCTAATAATTTATATCTCTGATTCTCCATGGTTAATTAATTTTATTAATGCCCAGGAAATCTAGTTTCCAAAGCTACTCACTGGATTGGTAATGTGTTCTAAATAATTATTTTAGATGATAGCACTTTAGTTATGTAAGGAGAAGTGTTCTAAAGTATTATAGGCCTCATTTAGGATAACATTGCAAACATTCACCTTTGTTTGCCAGAGCTCTTTAAATCCTAGCATAATGACTCAGCTATGGTAGCAGATTTCTTTTCTAGAAGTGTCCTTAGTAAATGCTTCTCTTTTCCTCTCCAAATGGTAATGAATGTTTCTCTGGGGCATTTTGATAACATAGAGCAGAGCTAAAATTTTGTTCAATTGCCTTTCCATGTTATATTCTTTGCCTTATTTTCCATCTTCCTTTTTTTCTAGTAGATGAATAAACACCTATACAACAATGAGAGACAGAAAGATTTAGGTATTGTCGTATTGATGAAAATTTCTGTTTCTGGATGATGTGCTAAACCTTGGATGCCTGACTCAATGTCATTTTGTGAATATACACACCATGTAATACCTTTTAAAAAGTGCAGGGACGTATGGAAATAAAATTGGATTAATGGCCTTTAGGAGAGAAAATCAACCTTTATGGGTATGTTTTATATCATCAGTATTCTTTTTATACTAGTTTTTGTTGTTCCTTCCTCTTCCTTGTCTCAAATTACCATGTTGTAGATTTACATTTCATAAGAAGTAACAGCTCCTTTGGTCCTGGTGAGATCCAAC